>NC_136412.1:299265370-300569120 GCF_051521515.1 Lactuca serriola
TACTCTTCTTCTGCAGATAATAAATAGACTGTGTAATTATGGGTTGAAGTTTTGAAAGAGGGCAGGTAGAATCTAGCATTGTACTTTTAATATTTTGATTTTACTTTTAAAGTATCAAACTTGTTTGATTTTGCTTAAAGATATTGGAGTTTAAAAGTTAAATTGGACATTTGATGCAACTTTGACTTTTGAGTCAAACTAACTAACATTTAATAATTATTCTCCCATTTTGTTTTACAGTTTTGATATGTGAAAGACATGTTTGGGGACAGGTGATGCCAAAGAAATAAAAGCATGCTTTTCATTTTCCTTTCTAATTCTCATATTACGTAACAAAATCATTATTTTTTGTTTTTGTAGATACATTTCTGTACAGTTGAAGATTTGTAGAAGCACCCTTTTCATCTTTTCTTTTGTTGGAGGGTTTTTTGTGAACTCTGATCATGGTCTGCATCTTTTCATTGGGTGTTTTTCTACTTCATCTTTTCATTCGTATATGTATTTTATTTCTTTACTCCAGGGTTTTTCTGTTATTCATACATGATTTTTCTTATGTAAAAATAAAGTTATATGTATGGACAAGAAAACTAATTTTATGAAAAGTGCCCCATGTTATATATAATCTTATGAAGATTTGTAAAATGAATAATATCATGTAATACATCCTGTGTCCTGACTATCTGATAGGATAGCTTTTGGTCTTAATCAAGAACAACAAGAAGAAATGATGCCGATTCAACAGCCAAACACAGGTTTGATTTTTTCAACAACTAGTTTTTAATATATGAGATACGGTTTTTTTTTCATGAAGATTCTCATGATTCTGTTTGAAATATGGTCATTTGTGTATTGTTTTGAGAAAATTCCTCTCTAGATTTGTGATCAAAATAATTCATGTCATGCCTCACTCTATTTTGTCGTTTTGATTGTGATTTGCCACTTTAAGTGATTATGCTCTTCTAATTAACAAAAGTCGTTTGAGTTATGGTTTAAAAAAATCTTAAATCATTTCAAAATTTGAGTTTTTATTAGAAAAAAAATTGATTTTAGTGAGTTTGCTCGTCAGATTATCCACTGAATGAAAAATACAGGTTTAAAATCTGCAAATCCTGGGGGCTATGATCAGTCAATAACTGGATTAGATTTTAAATTTTTTTGAGTCTTCATTTTATGTTTGTGTTAGATTTTGGTGAAAGAAGGAACAAGTTACAGGGGAGCCCTTGGTGATATTAGAAGATGAAAAAGGAAAGTCCCAAATGCGGTAAACATGCTTTATTTATTATACTTTATAATAAAATTAGCATTAATATAATTAATGTCTTACGTATTAAATATGTATGGCCTTTAATTGTTTTATATGCTCTGCTTTTAACTGAGTGTGGATAGAATTGATATGATCTCATCATGTGAGTTTTGTTTGTTACTCTTTGCTATATTTGTTTGGATCAGTGTTATATAAATATGTATTTTGATTGTTAAAGCTATTGTAACAAAGTCTCTAACATTTTCAGACTTTATGTGTTTTTGATGGCTGTGATGATATATATGAGCAGAGATCACTGAGTTGTCAAATTTTGTGACTCTGAAAGCAAAGGTCCAATCTGTCACTCATCTTACAGTTTCCTTAACTGTTTAATTGTTGGAATCATAACAAAGAATCTATGTTGATCCTAAAAACATTTCAATTCATTTTGATAGGTAAAAGATGTTCATGTTGTGGTGGATCCATGGTTCTTGAAAATTGAAATGGATTCTACACCTGTTAGTTGACACCAAGACCTACTATTTATTTACATAGTAACAAAATTTGCATCTTTTTTATGTTCACTTGTTATTCTTGATTACCTCCTAAAATGGAGATGAACCTTCAGCTGCTGTTAATATGCAAACACACATGATTTGTTTTCTACTCTACAAATTATCTTTCATATATCACAACTGTTATACTTACAAAAATACATATTTATTCATGTCTAGGCTTCTGAGGAATATATATATTTATTCACTTAACCTTGGAATTGATGTTTGTGGGAGTAGTTGGTGAGCTCCAGATTCTTCATAGGAGTGAAGAAGCAGGTGGAATCTATGAGTTGTTAACAATTTTGATTCTTCATTAATATTACTTTTAATATTTAGATTTTGAATTTAGGGGTTCCAACGACAATTAATCAAATGATTGATGCTCCCATGGCTTGGGTAGTATGAAGGTAATTCTTGATATCTCTCTCAACACATGAAATATAAATAGAAATGGGAATGAAATTGCTTATTGCATTTATTTTTAATTATTATTTAGGAATTCAATTCAATGATGTCATGGAAGCTTTGAGGGTGTCATATATGAAGATGAATCCTTTGTCTGTAAGATCGATACTCATCAATCTAACTTGACTCCTGGAAAAAAATTAATATTGCTTCATCAACTTTTTAACATTTACTTTTAAAATTGAATTGTGTTTTATATACAGCTTCAGGGTGGTTGGAGAAAGAGCTAAATATGACTGTTAGGCCAAAGTATTTTTATGATTTTGAAGAAAATGCAGAATTCGGGCAAAATGGGTACCAAAAAAGTTAGGTAAAGTGAAATAAAAGTTGATCGGTTAATTTGTATAGATTATAAACATATCTATGGTTGTATTTTTTTTCAGCAAAGAAAGACACAACACAAGAAAGCAAAGGTATTTTGGCAGTTTGTTATAGAAAAGTCTTTCAACTGTTTCTCTGAAAAAGAAAGAAAAGGTATTTTTCCATTGTAAATGCTAAGCAGCTGTAATTATATATGGTTGTACTTTTGATGGTGACACTGAAACCAAAGGTCCAGTCAATCATTAAAGGTAAAGTGTTTGAGTATGGAAATATGCTCTGGTTTTAATCGAGTGTGTCACAGATAGAATTGATATGAATTTTGTTACTGTTTGCTATAATTGTTTGGATCAGGGTTATATATGTATTTTAATCGTTAAAGCTATTGTAGCCAAGTGTCTAGCATTCATTCAGGCTTTATGTTTAGGGAATGTATAAATATGAGCACTGGGATAATTCCATGTTTTCCAACATTCAGACAAATGATGGCTGGTTGGTTTAAGAAAAATTCATTACATTACATTATATTCAATCACTAATGCTTTTGTATTTCATATGAGAGCATAGGGAATGCTCTTGCAAGTTTTCAATTCGGTTTCAAGAAAGTTTTCAATTTGTTGATACCATTTACCTCAATGATGCTTCTAAGAAGTTTCTACCACCTTGAGGGTAATTTACTTAAAAAACTTGTTTATAATAAATTTTATATTTGGAAATGTGTGCCATAGATGTAAAACCCCAGGTAGATTAATCCTACTTTTGCTCATTGTTCTTTTTTGTAAGAAATCTGCAAATACAGGTTTTTGAATAGTCACAAATTGGTTTAGATTCTAAGTTTTTGAGTCTCCATTTTATGGTTGTGTTAGGTTTCAGTGATTTTTCATTACATCTTGACTGAGTATGATTCTTTATCATATGTAAACCAGAAAGGAGAAAGAAGAAACAGGGGAGCCCTTTGGAAAATGAAATAGGAATGTCCCAACTGAGGTAAGCATGTTTTATTTATACTTTATATAAAATTAGCCTTACTTTATATAATATCAAATTATTTAATTAGTATCCATACTTGTCCTATAGAAATGAGTATTCAGAGAGCATTGAATGTGCTTTGAACCACATACAATGAAAAGAAAAGGTATTTTTTTTCCAGTTTATTATGGCAAGTCTTTTGATTTATTTTTCTGAAAAAGAAGAAGATGATGAAACCTTTTTCTATTGTAAATGTCAGGTCATCAGATTTATGTGTTTTTGATGGCTGTGATGATATATATGAGCAGAGATCAATGAGTTGTCAAATTTTGTGACTCTGAAATCAAAGGTCCAATCTGTCACTCATCTTATAGTTTCCTTGTTTAATTGCTGGAAACATAACAAAGAATAATGAAATCTATGTTGATCCTAAAAACATTTTTATGTTCACTTATTATTCTTGATTACCACCCTTATCACCTCTTATTATATTGATGGTTGTAAGAGTTAATTTATTTCTCACTGAAATTACTCCTAGAAGTATATATAGCTCTTCATAATAAAATATAATGTCAAATTAATTAATGTCTCAAATAATAAATAGGTATGCTGGCCTTTAATTGTTGTATAGTATATCCAGTTGGAAGAGTAGCAACTTTTCTTTCAATGGGAATGCTTAAAGTTGTTGGTTGGTTTAAAAGGGAAAAGGTTAGCCATTTATTTCAACTTAACTTAAATACTTTAAATTTTATTTAAACTAATGATTTCTAGTTAGTTTTAGCACCAGAAGATGAACCTAAGCTGATGATGTTGAGGGTTGCAGAGTTTTAGTATTTCTTGAAATTTTGTTGGAAATAAAAGGCACCCATGTGAAGGAGGTTATGACTTGTCTTGTAGATGTAGTTGTAGTTGATTCTGATTTTCATCACCTATGGGTAACTCATCAATATTATATGGGTAAATTTGAAACAAAGAAAGAAAATATACATGAATGATTTATTTAACATTTGTTAAATTGGAAGTATTTGAGGGAAGGATTGATTGGTAACATTGTGGGTGTGGCTTATGCAATGGGTTTGTTGGATCATTTACAAAAAGGTAAGATGGTTTTTGGTTATTTTATATCATTTTATTAGTTAATCTTGAAACTTTGAAGGGTGATATATATGCTGGAGACTCCTAACAACCCAACCCAATGGTGTAAACATGAATCTACAAATATCACATGATGAAGGGCATACATGTCATTTCATTGCCACTCTAATGGAAGGATGTTTGTACTGAGAGGAATCTTTCTTATATCTATCTTGTTGGCTCTCATGAATCCAATTTGGCTCCTGGTATTGTATAGTTTTTATATTTCTTTATTAACTTGTTAACATTTAGTATTAAAATTGTATTGTATTTTTATATACAGCTTCAGGGTGGTTGGAGAGAGAGAGAGAGAAAAATATGACTGTTTGGCATAAGGATTGTTATGATTTTGAAGAAAAGGTTAGACATTTATTTCAACTTAACTTAAATACTTTAATTTTCATTTAAATTAATGAGATTTAGCACCAGTGAGCCATCTATGACAGAAGATGAACTCAAACTGATGTTGAGGGTTGCAGAGTTGATTCAAAAGAAAAGAGAAAGTATGCATAAAGTTCATGTCACATTTGTTCCCAAGTTTCAGTATTTCTTGAAAATGTGTTTGAAACAATTTAGTTTAAAGAAAGGAATTTTCCATGAAAGATTTATTTAACAATCGTTAAATTGGTCTCATTCATTAGGTGCCAGTATTTGAGGGGCGGAGGTGTGGCTTATGCAATGGATTTGTTGGATCTTGTACAAAAAGTAAGATGGATTTTGAATCATTTTATGTTTGTTTGTTTATTAGTTAAGATTGTAGAATTAATCTTGAAACTTTGAATGAGAGAGAGCCTGTATATTTTTGTTCCTGGTAAGAGTTGACTAAAAAAAACTGGTCAATTTCATTGACATTTGTTTCTATTGTGTTTTAAATCCTGGTAAGAGTACTTGATTAAATATATATATTTTGAAGATTGTTAATTTTTATATATTTTTTTTTGAAGATGTTGAATATTTTTTTTTTGAAGATGTTGAATATTTTTTTGGTTAACAGGTTACAAGTAAATCCCTGCATGAGGTCCAGTTAGAGTAGTGAGACTCCTAACAACCCAATGATGTGAACATGTTGGAATCTTCAAATGTCAGATGATTAGGGAGGGGCATACATGTCATTTCATTGCCACTCCAATGGAAGGATGTTTGGAAAGGAAATTTGAATTGAGATTTGAGATATATTGATGGAGTGAGATTAGCATGTGATAATTTTTCTAATGCTCATGAATGAATCTTCTTCTGCAGATAATAAATAGACTGTGTAATTATGGGTTGAAGTTTTTGATTGAAATAGGGCTTCCAGCATCTTGTCTTCACTTAACCTTGGGATTGATTTGTGTGGGTAGGTAGGTTGTTAGCAATTATGATTTGGAGCCTGTTTTTTATTATAAACATATATAGAGACATTCGACTTTTAATATTTTTATTTTAAAATTTCAGGGATTGGTTCTCCCATGGCTTGCGTGGTGGTAGGAAGGTAATTATTCTTGCTGTTAATAGGCTTATATAATATGTTCAGTTATTATTATATCGTATCATCATCCAGACATTTTACTTTTAAAATATCAAACTTGTTTGATTTTGCTTAAAGAGATTGGACTTTAAAAGTTAAATTGGACATTTGATGCAACTTTGACTTTTGAGTCAAACTAACTAACATTTAATAATTATTCTTCTATTTTGTTTTAGAGTTTTGATATGTGAAAGACATGTTTGGGGACAGGTGATGCCAAAGAAATAAAAGCATGCTTCTCATTTTCCTTTCTAATACTCATATTACGTAACAAATTCATTATTTTTTGTTTTTGTAGATACATTTCTTTACAGTTGAAGATCTGTAGAAGCACCCTCTTCATCTTTTTTTTGTTGGAGGGTTTTTTGTGAAATCTGATTTTGGCAGTTTAACTAATACCATTCAATTTACAACTTAAAAAAAGAAACTGCATTTTGTTGATGGGGTTCTTGGGTTTTTCATTGGGTGTTTTTCTACTTCATCTTTTCATTCGTATATGTATTTTATTTCTTTACTCCAGGTTTTTCCTGTTATTCAGACATGATTTTTCTTATGTATGGAAAAGAAAACTAATTTTATCAACACATGGATTGATTCTAGATTTGTATAATGAGTATGAACCTTGGCTACTTATTATGACAACTACCCAATCTTATATAATTTTGTGAAGATTTGTAAAATTAATATCATGTAACACATCCTGTTTTCTGGCTATCTGATAGGATAACTGGAGCAGTGATAGAGCTTTTGGTCTTAATCAAGAACAAGAAGAAGAAATGATGTCGATTCAAGAACAGCCAAACAGAGGTTTGATTTTTTCAACACCTAGTTTTTAATATATGAGATACGATTTTTTTTCTTCCATGAAATTTCTCCTGAATCTGTTTGAAATATGGTCATTTGAGAAAATTCCTCTCTAGAATTGTGATCAAAATAACTCATCTCACCCCTCTATTTTATCGTTTTGATTGTGAATCTGCTCTTCTAATTAACAAAAGTGATTAAATTTTTTTTTTGAAAACAATTGATTTTAGGGAGTTTGCTCGTCAGATTATCCACTGAATGAAAAATACAGGTTTAAAATATGCAAGTATTGGGTGTTATGATCAATCAATAACTGTATTAGATTTTAAATTTTTTTGAGTCTTCATTTTATGTTTGTATTAGATTTTGGTGAAAGAAGGAACAGGGGAGGAAGCCCTTGCTGACATCAGAAGATGCAAAAGGAAAGTCCCAATTGCTTTGTTTATACTTTATAGTAATAAAATTAGCATTAAAAGTATAATTAATGTCTCAAGTATTAAATAGGTATGGCCTGTAATTGTTTTATTTATATCCAGTTGGAAGAGCAGTAGCTTTTCTTTCAATGGGAATGCTTAAAGTTGTTGGTTGGTTTAAAAGGGAAAAGGTTAGCCATTTATTTCAACTTAACTTAAATACTTTAATTTTCATTTAAATTAATGATTTCCAGTTAGATTTTGCAGCAGTGACAGAAGATGAACTCAAGCTGATGTTGAGGGTTGCAGAGTTGATTCGGGCTATTGAGGAAGAAGAGTAAGATGCATAAAGTTTATTTATGTCACATTTTTTCCAAGTTTCAGTATTTCTTGAAAATGTGTTGGAGATAAAAGGCACCCATGTAAAAGAGATTATGAGTTATGAACATTATATTTGACCACCTTTTTAAAAAAGTTATCACTTATTTTGTGAACATGAATCTTCAAATGTCAGATGATTAGGGGCATACATGTCATTTCATTGCCACTCTAATGGAAGGATGTTCGTACAAGGGTACTGAGAGGAATCTTTTTTCTCACTATCTTGACTTGGCCCTGGTATTATATATATTATTTATATTGCTTTTTCAACTTTTTAACATTTACTTTTAAAATTGAATTGTGTTCTATATAGAGCTTAAGGGTGGTTGGAGAAAGAGCTAAATATGACTGTTAGGCCCAAGTATTGTTATGATTTTCAAGAAAATGCAGAAATCGGGCAAAATGGGTACCAAAAAAGTTTGATAAAAGGAAATAAAAGTTGATTGGTTTTGATAATTTGTATAGATTATAAACATAATTATGGTTGTGTTTTTTTTTCTAGCAAAGAAAGACACAAGGTATTTTGGCAGTTTATTATGGAAAAGTCTTTCAACTGTTTCTCTGAAAAAGAAAGAAAAGGTATTTTTCCATTGTAAATGCTAAGCAGCTGTAATTATATATGGTTGTACTTTGGATGCTGACACTGAAACCAAAGGTCCAGTCAATCATTAAAGGTAAAGTGTTTGAGTATGGAAATATGCTCTGCTTTTAATCGAGTGTGTCACAGGTAGAATTGATATGAATTTTGTTACTGTTTGCTATAATTTTTTGGATCAGGGTTATATATGTTTTTTAATTGTTAAAGCTATTGTAGCCAAGTGTCTAACACATTCATTCAGGCTTTATGTTTAGGGAATGTATAAATATGAGCACTGGGATAATTCCATGTTTTCCAAAACTCAGATAATTCGATGTTTTGAGGCACTGGGATAAAAGTAAGATGAACAAATGATGGATGATTGATTTAAGTAAAATTCATTACATTACATTACATTATATTCAATTACTAATGCTATTGTCATATGAGCATAGGGATGCTCTCAGAAGTTTTCAATTCGGTTTCTAGAAGGTTTTCAATTTGTTGATACCAATTTACCTCCATAAGAAGTTTCTACCAGCAAAGCAAAGACACAGCACAACAAAGAAAAGGTATTATGGCAAGTCTTTTCATTTATTTTCTGAAAAAGAAAAGAAGATGATGAAACCTTTTTTCATTATAAATGCCAGGTCATCAGATTTATGTGTTTTTGATGGCTGTGATGATATATATGAGCAGAGATCAATCAGTTGTCAAATTTTGTGACTCTGAAATCAAAGGTCTAATCTATCACTCATCTTACAGTTTCCTTGTTTAATTGTTGGAATCATAACAAAGAATAATGAAATCTATGTTGATCCTAAATACATTTCAATTCATTTTGATAGGTAAAAGATGTTCATCTTGTGGTGGATCCATGGTTCTTGAAAATTGAAATGGATTTTACACCTGTTAGTAGTTGACACCACGACCTTTTATTTATTTACATAGTAACAAAATTTGCATCTTTTTTATTATTCTTGATTACCCTTATCACCTCTTATTGATCGTTGTAAGACTTTATAACCTTAATTATATAATATGATGATGTTGATGATGATATGGTGGTATATATGCTTTTAGTTTTGAATTGAAATGAATAAATGAGGGATTTTTATTGATTGATTGATTAAATGGGTACCATATAAACATGATGTCCTTAACATTTTTTTTTCTGCAAAACATGATTTTTTTTAATGATTTCTACTTTGAAATGGAGTGAGATTAGCATGTGATAGAGGTTATGGAAAAGCTTGCAGATATCTAAAAATGATTTTTATTTTGCATTAAGTAAAATTTTCTAATGATCATTTAATCTTCTTCTGCAGATAATAAATAGACTGTGCAATTATGGGTTGAAGTTTTGAAAGAGGGCAGGTAGAATCTATGGGTAGGTTGTTAACAATTATAATTTGTTGGAATTTTTTTTTTAATAAATATACATCTTTACATATACAAGCATTGTAGTTGTAATATTTTGATTTTAAATTTTCAGGACAATGAATCAATTGATTGATTCTACCATGGCTTGGGTTGTATGAAAGTATTTCTTGATATCTCTCTCTTTCTCCCTCAACACATGAAATAGAAAGAGAAATTGAAATGGGAATGAAATTAGTTGATGATTACATAAGAGGTTAATTTTTTTATGCATTCTGAATATTATTCCTTAATTAGGTTGTCAAGTGTGGTATGTAGCAGGATTACAGACTTGATGTATGTCAAACTAATGATGAGGGGTATCCATGTCATTTCATTGCCACTCTAATGGAGTCTTTCTCACTATTTTGTTGGCCCTCATGAATCCAATTTTGCTCCTGGTATTATATATTTTTTATTAACTTTTTAACATTTATATTTAAAATTGTATTATTTTGTATTGTATATACAAGAAAGAGCCAAATGTTATTCTTTTCTCATAGTAGTTGAATTTACTTCTATATTTTTCCAGATTTATCATTTTCACTTTGAAATCAAACTTCATATAAGATTTTCTCATTATTTTCTTCTGTCTTCCTTTCCCTTATTAATCAGGATGATATTTAGGAACCAACTTTTGTGTCTTGTTGGTCTTGGCTACACATATCCAAAATGTGATATTTTTTATTACAATTTAGGATAGTTAAGTTATCTAAAAAAAATTAATATTCATTAAATCATACTAATTGAAGAATGATGCTTATTGGTATAAATGTATTTCTTATAGCTTTATAACTATTTATGAAATAATTTAATCTACTCTGGAATGGAAATTTGAATTGAGAATTGAGATATATTGATGGAGTGAGATTAGCATGTGATAATTTTTCTAATGATCAATGAATCTTCTTCCGCAGATAATAAATAGACTATCTAATTATGGGTTGACATTTTTGATTGAAATAGGGCTTCCAACATCTTGTCTTCACATAACCTTTGATTTTTTTCAACTAGTTTTTAATATATGAGATACGTTTTTTTTTTCTTCATGAAGCTTCTCCTGAATCTATTTGAAATATGGTCATTTGTGTATTTTTTTGAGAAAATTCCTCTCTAGATTTGTGATCAAAATAATTCATGTCACGCCTCACTCTATTTTGTCGTTTTGATTGTGATCTGCCGCTTTAAGTGATTCTGCTCTTCTAATTAACAAAAGTCGGTTGAGTTATGGTTTAAAAAATTCTTGAATCATTTCAAAATTTGAGTTTTTATCAGAAAAAAAAAATTTGATTTTATTGAGTTTGTTCGTCAGATTATCCACTGAATGAAAATACAGGTTTAAAATCTGCAAATAATGGGGGTTATGATCAGTCAATAACCGGATTAGATTTTAAATTTTTTTGAGTCTTCATTTTATGTTTGTGTTAGATTTTGGTGAAAGAAGGAACAGGTTACAGGGGAGCCCTTGCTGACATTAGAAGATGAAAAAGGAAAGTCCCAACTGCTTTGTTTATACTTTATAATAATAAAATTAGCATTAAAAATATAATTAATGTCTCAAGTATTAAATAGGTATGGCCTGCAATTGTTTTATATGCTCTGCTTTTAGCTGAGTGTGGATAGAATTAATCAAACCTCGTATCTTATTCAATTGAATTGATATTACATTAGATCACTTTATATATAATAGAATATTACATTTGTACTCTCTACTTTATCTCTCTCAACACATGAAATAGAAATAGAAATGGGAATGAAATTATTATACTTTTAGCATATCTGTTAAATTAAAAAGTAAGATATCAGACATTGCACAACTGCTTGATATTATTTACATAAAATGTTATCTAACATTTACTTTCTAACAGGGATAGAAGATATGCATGCACAGGTTTTGATTCCATGTTTTTATAAAAGACTGAAATTTTATAAGTTTTTACCAAACAACTTTTTGACACTTGAGGTTGATCCTAAAAGCATTTCAGTTCATATTGATAGGTAGAAGATATACATCTTGAGGTTGATCCATTGTTCTTGAAAATCAAAATGGATTTCACACCTATTAGTTGTGACACCAAGATCTTGTATTTACATGATAACAAAATCTGCATCTTTTTTTTCCTTCACTCTTTTATTCTTGCTTACCTTCACCTAAAATGGAGACTTTCAGCTGATAAACAACAATGCAACACAGGAAATGGTGGTGTACTTCTTATCCATTGGCTTCTAGAGGTTAGCTTAAAACATAATTCATTTTCTATTTTCTATTTTCTATTACCTAACAGTTCTGCTTATTCATCGTTGTAAGACTTTATAACCTTAATTTTATAATATGATGATGATGATGATATTGTGAATTTTTTTTTATTACAGTTTAGGTAAGGTATATTATTTAATATTCATTAAATCCTACTAGCTAAAGAATGATGTTTACAGTATATATGCTTCATATAGTTTTAAAATAATGTATGAAATGATTTCTGACACTTTAAATCTACCATGTATTTTCTAGGTCCTGAGCTTACAAATAAACAGCCAAATGAAGCAACTAAAACTTCTAAAGATATTGTTACTTCTACTCAATTTTTTTTTGTGAAAATGGAAATTTTAATTGAAAATTGAGATATATTGATGGGAACAAGAAGGGTCATTTGATAGGTTTAATACATGCTTGAGATGTTTACAGTATATATGCTTCAATACTGAAGTCTGCTAGTGATGATGTAAACAGAACTTGAATGGAAAATCTTGAAAGTTCTTTTTAGCAATTAATGCAAAGATTGATTGATGCCAAAAGAAATGGTATTGTTGTACTTCAAATTCAATCATAACTTCAGGAAGTAAGTCCCAACTCCCAACCATTGCATCCCTCTAAATTCTTATTCATTCAGTTTAAATCTTTAATCCTTACATTCATCATATTCTTTCCCATCTATAAATTTATCGTTTGTTATTTCACTTTATTTTAAGTTACTTCTCTCAATTTACATCTGGAGACTGTTTTCAAGCAAATATCATATAGTTTTCTTTTGGAATCCTAAGTACATTGCTACTATTATTGTTAATTTAAAAAATCGTTTGATTAGGTGGAAACCTGATAAAAATGAAACACAACAAAGGAAGCTGAAAATTGATTGAGAACTTTCTCATAACATGGATGTTGTTGAAAAAAATATGTTATCGCTTTGTTTGTTTATGTTACAGGGGTTAGTTTGGGGATATTAACATATAGAGTTATAGAACAGCCTGAATGTAGGATTTTGTGGTGTTTTTTATTTTGTTATTTCATGCATAAATTATTGTTGTATGAACCAATCATGGCTTTTGTTTGTATGGTTTGCAGGGAGATATGATGACTATGACTTTCTAAAAACCTTACTATTTCCAAGAGAAAATCAACCAAAGAAGGATTGATCTGTTGATTTGATTTGTTTCTGTTGCTTTATTATGAGTTTTATTAATTGATCTGGTTTTGCTATGTAGGTATGTTGGGATTGAAACACCAACATAAACACATGCAAACCTAAAAATACAAACAAAGATATCAAAAGAAAAAAGTGTTACATCTTTTTATATTAGCATTTGAAGTCTCAAGCATCTTCTTCATATTGGAAAGTTTTACATCATCTTAAGTTATCCTTTTCTCAGAGTTAAAAACTAGAAATTTATTGTTTGACAAAACTCTTCAAAATTTTCAAAATTTATTGTTTTTGCTTTGAAATCAAACTTCATTTAAGATTTACTCATTCTTTAATATTTAGATTTTTAAGTTTTCAGGGTTTCCAACGACACTTAATCAACAATGATGCTCCCATGGCTTGGGTAGTATGAAGGTAATTCTTGATATCTCTCTCTCAACACATGAAATAGAAATAGAAATGGGAATGAAATTGCTTATTGCATTTGTTTGTGATTATTATTTTATTTTTGGAATTCAATTCAATGATGGCATGGAAGCTTTGAGGGTGTCATATAGGATGATGAATCCTTTGTGTGTGAGATCGATGCTCAACAATCTTACTTGATTACATAAGATGTTAATTTAATTATGCATTTTGAATATTCCTTAAATTGATAGTTGGACTACATATTTACATAAATTAAAAATTAGAATTGAAGTAAGATATTAGATACTACAAAACTGCTTAATTGATATTATATTTTCTTTCTTTTTCTAAAAAGTTGTCTAACATTTACTTTCTAACAGGGATAGAAGATATGCAGGTGTTATTTTTCGTCCATTGTACTTTTACGACCCTTTGAAAATCTAATCTCTTATATCTATATCTTTTTCACATTCAGACATTTTACTTTTAATCTTTTTCCTATTAAGACATTATACTTTGAAAATCTAACTAGTTTTAGCATTATACTTTCCTCTGTATTTTCCTATTAATGTAATTTTATTTTTAGGAGAGATGTCATCTGATCAGGATGAAGATTATTTTGGTCGGATTTAAAAACTTGGTATTTTCTTCAATTCAATTTGTTTAGGACAAATTGTGTTATGATAATATTAAGATTATAAATTTAGCAAGGTGGAATCTAGGTTTACCAGTTTTGTTTACTCATTTTAATATTATTGTAATATTGGCTAACAACAACACATAAACAGCCACATTTATGTATTCCTACCTTTTTAATTATTATCATCATCTTACAAATCCTTTTTTGATAGAATAACTAATTGGAGCAGCTGAGAGCACCTACAAATCTGGAAAAAAGCTAAACGACTTTCCATTATCCAATTCCATTGCCAAGGTAAGAAATCAACTGTCATTATACTTTCAATAGTTTCTTCCTATTAAAATCATCTACTTTAATTTTATCATTATACCTTTAGTTATAACGTTACTTTTTCAAGATTTAACCTATTAAGAAATTCTACTTTTTTTTCCTGATAAAGAACACATGAAAATTTTAACCTATAGCATTACATTTTCAAGATTTAACCTAGCTATTAATATATTCTACTTTTTTTTTCTTTTTCTTGTGAAAGAGGACATGAAAATTTTAATTTAAGACATTGTACTTTGGAATTTGAAGCTTGTTTGATATTGGTTACCGATTATAGCATAAATATTTTCCATTATTTTTTCCTTAGCATAATAGAAATCCAACAAAGTTCAACATTATACCAATTACAACATTATACTTTCAAAATCTAACCCATTAAAACATTATACTTTTAATATTTTTTCGATTAAGACATAGCAAACTTGTTTGATTTTGCTTACTAATTATACCATATCCCATAATTTTTTGCTATTAAGACCTCCAATTTAAATTTTTTGATAAGGACATTGTAGTTTGAATATCAAACCGGTTATAACATTTAACCTTCACTCATAACATTATACTTTTATAATCAAATTAAGACATTGCACTTCTATTATTTTTTCGTATTGAGTCATTGTACTTTAAAAAATTAAATATGTTTGTTTTTATTGCCAGTTATAGCATTATAACTTCAATTTTTTATTATTATTAAGAAATTGTACTAGTTTCTTTTCTTATTAAGACGTTATACTTTCAAAAGCTAACTAATTATAGCATTATACTCTAAATTGTAACATTATATTTTCAAAATCTAACACCGTAAGAGATTGTAGTTTCAAGTAAATTATACTTTTCAAAATCTAAACTAGTTTAACTATGGTTATATATTTAACATTATACTTTCATTTTTTTTTCATATTACAACATTATATTTTGAAAATATGATCAACTATAGTATATACCTTTAGTTACATTGTATATAGTCTCACCATCTAACCTATTAAGATATTTTCATATTAATTTTTTTTCCTATTAAGATTTTATTATTTTTATACATTGATGTATAAGCATATATGACATTAATTTCTATTAAATGTGAACATTATATTTTTACAAGTAACATATTAAGACATTATACTTTGGGTATCTAAACTTGTCTGATATAGGTTATCAAATATAGTCTTATAGTTCAAGTTTTTAAGTTATGTATGTTGATGATCTAATCATCTATAACATTATACTTTATAACATTATATTTTTGAAATCCAACATTGTACTTTCACATGTTTTTTTCTTATTAAGACCTTGTCCTTTGAAAATCTAACATATTTAAGTCACTGGATTGTATCTATATACACAATGAAAGTATAGCTTTACACTTAATTTTTTATGTATTAAAACTTTGTACTTTCACAAATCTAACCTAATATGGCATTAAATTCTGATTTACTTTCAAAATTGTACCTATGAAGAAGATACTCTACTTTTAGTTTATTTCCCAATCTAATATTAATTATACTTTGAAAACTGAACGTATTAAGATATTTTTTAAAAGATGATAAGAATAGCCCAATCCAATGTAACATAATGTTATAAAACTTTGAAAGTTATAAAATGTTTTTGCATAACAATGGAGATCCTTTTAAGCTGGCAGTTTTCCTGCACAGTTGGACACGATTAAACGTGAGAAATAGCTATTTACTTTTGTTAATATGTAGTTGTTAGTAACAAAGACAAATATGTAATTTTTTGTTTGGAATATAAAACATCACCAAAACTTAGATTGTACTGTTATGCTTTTTTATAAAAAAAAAATTAGTAAAAGTAAATTATTTTCATTATATAAAAATTCGAATGAATGTACTCAGAAGTGAGTATGACTAAATAAATAACAATGCACTTCCATTTTTTCTTAATTAATGCAATTCACTATAAAAATATGGATGAGCACATATAAAAACAACTCTACTTAATATGTGCATGGTGTCATTAATTGTTTGTCGTCCCAAAGAATTTGTGTACTCTGTGTTGAATCCAATGTACTACGCATATTGGCCTTTGCATGGGGATTAGACTGGGTTAAGGGTAGAATAGTCATTTATGTATTGTTGCATGATCAGATTAGGATATGGTAAGGCTCTCATTTCTATATGTCCCACATCTCCATAAGGTGTTCTTATTATTAAACCTAATAAGCCACAAATAATCATTTTGATAATGGAAAAAAGGAATAAAGAAAAGTTATTGGATAGTTTTATTTAAATAATAATAATAATAATAATAATAATAATAATAATAATAATAATAATAATAAAATAAATGAAATATTAGGTTGCCTCCGCCGTTAAATTCATTACCACTTGGATTTGTAAGTTTATAAGCTTCATTGGCAATCTTGAATCAGAAACACCATCTTTTCTAGTGATTGTTATATCATAAGATTCTTAATTATTTTTAAATTAAAGAATTCATGACGATTTTAGTTAGCTTAAAAGGTCAAATTGTAAGATATTTTTTATTCAAGCATGATTGATAGTTAGTTGTTGCCATAAAGGGGTGTTGAAAACTCTATGTTTACCAAATTGATTAGCCAATCTGGTTGTGCAACCAAAGACACCACAAAAACCCAAATATATAAGAACTATGATTCCTATAATTATTTTTACCCACTAAAGTTATGACAAGTGGCATCATTTCACCATTTAATTTAATTTTATTTGATATATTCCTAATATAGTCTTAATGAGTTGTTTAAAAAATATGGAATGATGACACTTATCATAATTTTATTAGGTAGGAACATTCGTAGGCATAAAAAGTAGGAAGCAATTTAATTTCTCTATGGTAACAGTAATGAAAATTCAATTAAGAATCCATGTTAATTTTATAGTTCCATTTAGAAGAGGGGGTTCTATTAAACCTAAATGGCCCACTCATGAAAAATCAGAAATAGGAATCAAGTAATTAGACAAAAATGTTGATGCAACACAATCGGAAAAAGGCACGATTTTTTTTAAGGAAGGAATAATATATCCAGATTCAAACATATAGAGAGTAAGAGGTAGAAAAAGTAAAAGTATCAAGGATCAGAATCTAAAGCTTTTCTGAGAGGAGTGGAATTCTTGATGAACATGAAACCAAATCGCTTATTGCATCTTTTAATACACCAAAAGCTGTAATAAAGGAAAAATGAAATAGTTTAAAGACAATAGCATTGATTTCCCATCTATCATAAACTTAGAAATCAAAATGAAATCCAAGTGAAACGAAAAGGGGTTCCACGTTCAAACATAATCGATCAGAAGCTGGCAGAAGCACTCTACTTCAAATTATCAACTGATTTTTGCTTCAATTTCTTTATAGAGCAATGAAACCAAACCTTAAAACACAGAAAACATATAAATAAAGAGAAACAAAACTAAAAATCATGATGTTAATTTGGGAATTGGACCAGTTTTCATCTTCCTTCTTCTTTCAATTGTGATTTCGGATAAGGAAAAGAAAACACTATACAACATGTAATCATATGTGGGGTTGAAATGCTCTATATTTCAAGTATCTCCATTAAGACCCTGAAAAGAAAAAGGTGAAGGATTATATACGATGAGCAAGAGAGAAGATGTATGGCGAATTGAAAAGCAATTGAAACAAACTGGTCTTGAATCCAAGATCGACAACATACGTATGGACTACACGGTGGAGACCAAATGATTTTAAATCAACAAATGCAACCGTACTCTTACCGATAAAGGGGATGGTTGTGATGTTTGAAGTTTGAGGTAAAACATTTTCAATTAAAATAACTTATAATAACCAAGACATTCAATTAGTTATCATATTAGGTCAAACATTTTCAATTTTAAATTTGGTTGACCCTTATTACTTATACTCTCCACCTCATTTAATTCTTATCTTAAATGTGGTAACTTTTTGAAATTTAAATTTCTAATCCCTTATAATAAGAAAACATATATCTTTGTGCAAAGTTAATTTGGATAATTTTGATAACTTTAAATATTTCCTAACTTCACCCTTAAAGTCACGATTTTGTTTGGCAAGTTAATTTACATTATTTTAGAATAAAGTAGCTATATATTTAATACATTTACCGTCGTTTTAAATTTATCCTTTCAACCATCATTATATCGTTTTCTTTAAGTTGTTGTGGTTGTAGGATGTGACAACTTGAAAAGTTCTAGAACAATCAAGGTCTAACCTTTAACTATGTACAGGTGAATTCACATCATAACTTTTATATATATATATATATATATATATATATATATATATATATATATATATATATATATATATATATAAAAGTTAATACAAGTCAACACAAGTCAAAGAAATAAATTAAAAAGCATGAAATTCACCTCACCATAGTGATTTCAGTTTTTGGAATCAAAGAAGCCTTAGGATTTCGGTTTTGTGGGGACCAAAACTTCATGTTAGGACCGAAAGCTCCGTCATAGAAGTGTACTATGACCGAAATCACCTCCTTAAGGCCCACTAAGGCCGAGAACACTTCATGGAAACATAACAAGACCGAAAACTCCTTCTTAGTGGAAGCTAGGACCGAAACTACTTTGTGTGAGAAATATTTGATGATTTTGGTCATGCTAGACCGAAATCTCTTCCACTTTGGCCGAAATCCTCCTTAAAAGTCAAGATAAGATGCAAGTTGATTGGTTATTTACCTTCCCAAAGTGATATAGTACACTTGCCAACGTAAGTGTCACTTCTCTTACACTCACTTCCCTTATTTTCCATATATAATACACACTTTAGAAATCATTCTTCAAAACCATTCACATTTAACTTCTCCACAATTGCTCTCAAAACTCATCCAAGAACCTTCATACCATTTCCCATAACATCATTGAATCTTCATAAATCCAACCAAGAACACCAAAAACAACTTCAATCATTTCTAAGGATTTTTGTAAGCATTTCTTACATAATCTAGTGTTGTCTAACACTTTAAATCGTTAGTGACCTAATTTGCACATATACGACTATTCACACGTGTTCCAACCCGAGGATTATCGTTATCATTTCGTAACCAACCAAGAACACGCATTCGAGGTGAGCTCATACCCCTACGTTTTCACGATTTTTCATTGTTTTAGGGGGGAAATACAAGTAAAACACAAGAATATTTGTGTAAATAAACAAACCACTACTTATGTTTTCTTACCTTTTATATGCATTTTTACGTGAAATTACTAAATATGTGAAACAACGTTTCTAGCAAATTTACAAACATTTACATGCAAAAACATGTTAAAACGCAACGGTTTTCATTTCAGCAGAACATACAGTATAAACTATAATAGTTATATAGTTTATGGTTCATTTTACAATAATTATACACTTAGAAATCTCTATGGAAAAGTTACATTTTCATTCACTAAAGGGTATTACATTTTCATTTACTAAAAGGGTTTTCAGTTCATTACTCGTAAACTCATTGAAGCAATAAATTGTGAGACATCTTCAAGTACTTACCTAAGTACCAGCAAAAGTCCTGACTGACTTATAACCAGAGTCTCTTGTAGGGAGAGCGAGATATTTTTCTATAGATTTATATGGGACTGACAATCCCACACCCTGACTATTAGCTACAGTTGGACTGGCAAGTCTGGGGTGAAAAACGACACATTTACGCAGTAATATATTTTCAAAAAGTCTCATTTGAGCATTAACTTTACGTTTGGTTTACGGGGCAAACATACCTTCAAATAGTTTTATATAATAATAAAACTACATTACACGACTTCTCAGTACAACAAGGGTTACATTTCTAGAAACATACGTTTAAAGGGATTACATACAAATACAACTACAGTACACTATTTTCCTAGTACAGTGCAACTTATATTTCTAAAAGGACCATTATTGTTATCTTAATGATTACTTAGTGTATACGTTAGGGTTTTATATAATGAAGATCCTATAGGCATTATAATGTGTAATTCTGCATTAGATCCTATTCCTTGTTTGGTTGTGGGTTTAGGGCAGAGTCACTCATTTTACTGTCCGTTTGATCTTGATTATATATAACTTGTATACACTAAGTGATCATAGCAGGAAGCAGTATGGGTCACACCATTTACATAAACTAGAACTTCGTATTGTAGATTTTAAGCATGAGAAACTTATACATTTTCGTCTTAACGGACTAAGACTACAACTCATTTTATAGAAAATATTGGATTTTGTGGAAGAACATACTTTTTCATACAAAATTCTTATGAACTCACCAATTTAAATGTTGACACATTTTCAAACCATTTGTATTCTCAGGAAATTAGTAGACAGGTACCCACACAGGTTTCTCGAAGACGGAGCATAGTAGCGTCATGTCTTAGTTTTTGCTATGGTTTTGATGTCAAACAAACAATGTTTCGAACACAATGTAAAATATATATTTTCAATATGATGGTTGTGTTGCTTTGATTACTATTATTCAATTGTTATGATACTGTATATGATGTCATCCGCTCCCGAACGTTTCCGTCGTTCCGGTTTGGGGTGTGACATAGGATATCTTCATTCTTCTCCAGATAACTTCAATACATTAGGTAATTCAATGTTTTTTCATTAAAAAATTTGTGCGTTTTCTACATTCATAAATTACTTCTTTTTTATTTTTCTAAACTTATGTAAATATTATAACTCCCTTTTCGTTTTTTGATTTTGTAAGTTGTGTGGGTGTTTACAAATCCAATGGTGTTTAAGTTAATGATGTGTGTAATTGTTTGTGTGTTTTATGCATTCATAAAATGATGTATGTAAGAGTTTGTGTGTTTTCTGCATTTATACACCAGTTTTGTTTCTAAACTAATGTAAATAAGATAACATACAACCTAATACTTTTGATTAAGAATAATTGTTTTTAGTGCATTTATTTCTATCGTTTCCTTAGTTAAGTTAGTATCTGATCAAAGGTTATAATTACAAATCTTTGTTGTCTACTGAGTTAAGTACAAATATTTGGTTCTTTTGTAAAGTGGGTGTTTACGAGGTTCATGTTGCTTATGAACTTCTAAGTACAATTTGGCGACAACCGTCAAAATTCGAGTCTGTTCTAGATTTGACTATACTTAGTTGCACATATAGGCACGACACATAATGGACTTAGTAACTAGAAGCTAAGTTATAACCTACTAGAAACTTGGAAACAAGTAGGATCGAATGATAGTGTACTTAGATTTCACGTTGGTATGTGAATTCTACAACTACTTAACTGTAGAGACTATCCATATTCGGGTCATTCCTTGACATGAACACCATTTCATGAATCATATACACCCATCTTGAACTTGACCTAGTAGTAGAAATTAGGTCAAAGTCTCATAAAAACTTACATCAAAGTTGAAGACTAGGGCTAGTATACTTGATTCCTCAATTTCGTTGGATCTCGGAATCACTACATAGAATGCCAATAAACCGATAAAAATAATTTACAAACATTATTTCTAACTTGAATAAGAGTTAGGAAACACAAAAAAGATTTAAAGTCTCAAAGATTCAATTCATTTTGATATCCAAATATTTATTAAATCTCAAGACCCTAATAACCCTAAAAACTCAAATTTATAAACTCTAACACCTAAAAATCCATAAAATTTGGTATGGAATTTATAATATAAATTTAAAATAACTCAAATTAGTAAAATATAACCAAGGAGAAATAAAATTTAAGTCATTAGTATTTAACTTTATTTTCTAAGCCAAAAATCAAGGTTTTGTGAATGAAAATTAGCATAAGGTGCATATTTTATAAAAACTTGATATTTTTATAAAATAAAGTTATATTTTATAAAATTTAAAAGAGGGAGACCCTCTCTCCATTCAAAAGTCGGATTTCTCTCTCTCTCTCTCTCTCTCTCTCTCTCTCTCTCTCTCTCTCTCTCTCTTCCTAATACACTCAATCAATTCCTCTCCATTTCTCCATACTTCACTTTCTCTATCACACTCCCTCACTTCATCTTCTCTCCATTATTCCTCTCCCTAGGAACCACGAAAATTTCCAGAAAACAAGTCCAAGAACACTCATGATGCTCAAAATCTTCATCATCTAGTGGTGTTCATTAAGGTAAAACACGATTTCCTTTCATTTTCCTTCAAGTTTCATGGATTTTCATGCATTTCCTTGTTCTTCTACACCATTCTTTTAGAAAATTTGTGTGAATATTCATTCACTTCAGTTTTGATGATGATGGTGGTAGATTTTCACCAAAAATATTTTGCATGTTACAAAATTGTGAAGATCCATGACCTAAACCTAAGTCAAAACCATGGAAATACACTTTTCTACACGTTTTTTTATGGAAAATCACCACATGCATCCAAAGTTTTCAATCAAAACGAATTTTGAACATTTCTAACTCATGAATGGTCCTCAAACAAACATGTATGTGATGATCTTCAAGCTTAGATGCTAGAACATCAAAGTATGTTGTTAAAAGCTTTCAAATATGTTCATAAAAGATTTATTCCCAAATAATTACCTAAAACTTCTTTTCTGTTCAAATGATATTTTTCCCAGAATCCAACCAAAAATATAAGATGATCTGTTAATTTTTAGAAACAAATTCATTTTTCTCGAATTATTATAATTAATGCAAGAAAATAGGGCAATAAATCATATAAAATACTTTCTGAGGTCTATAAATCCTAGGTAAATTCTTGGATGACCCTTATGCTAAATAATAACTTCTCATTAAGTTTCATTGATTTTTGTTTCTGTTTAGTGTGGTTTTGAATTTTCTTTTTGTTTAATCTCAATAAATCATAAAACTACTTTACAGAATGTGAAAATGATATCTAACAATTTTCGAAGTTTCCACCAGAGGTTTAAGACTCAGGAAAATATTTGCAGAATTTTTCATAATGCATTCCTATTTTCCCCTATTTTTGTATTTATAATGACCTATAAACAGAAAAAATAGTTCGGCTCATCGAAAATTCATGAAAATTTACCAGAACACCTTGTATAGTACATTCGGATGCTACATAAAATTTTTGATGATTTTTCTCTTCTGTATTCTATTTTCCCAATATTTAATACACTTAAATTCACAAAAATCATAAAATTGGGTTAAAAGTTTAGAAATCCATTTTTATATTTTTTCCAGATTAATTATGTGTAATAACACTTGTATTAAAAGTTTGGTGAATTTTTGAAACTGTTATATATTTATTTCTATTATTATATAATAAATACACAAAAATTAGAAAAATTGTGTTAAACTTTTTGAAAACACATATTAATATTTTTCCCAGATTATGTACACTGTAAAACAGTTACAAAAAAATGATAAGAATTTTTCATGATAATTTACTATTTCTCCATGATTTCATGATTATTCAAGGAATTAAATGTTGAAAAATAGTTAGACAAATCAAAAATTCAAGACAATTTATCTTAAGGTCTTTGACTTCAATTAAAACTGAAATGCAAATTTTGGGAAAGTTTAGAACTAAATTGATTTAGTTTGTGAATATTTAATCATTGGAACACCTCTTAAAATGTTAAATATTAACATTTCAATAATGGGAATTTTCCACTTAGATTGTTATATAACAATTGATTCTTTGAAATTTAATTTCCACGGAAAAATGTTTGTAACTTATCAATATTAAAGTTTGACACAATATTGGCATAATTCTATTGTAGTAGTATATATATTAGTGTTATATTTCAATTAGAGACTCACTAGCAAATACCATTATTGTAGGAATTGGTAGTGGTACAAGTGGAACTTAGATCAAGGCATCATTTGCATCATCTCAATGCATTGTGAGAATTCATCACTCCCCTATTTTCAGGTTTTATGTTTTGGGGTGGAAAAGCATGTCCGAAAATCTATTTATTGTTCGTTGTATTTAAATTGATTTGTATCAAAATTGATTGCTATATTTTGCTATGTATGTTTATGAAACTTGAAACATGAGGCCTTATTGTCTTAAGTCCCTTCCCTTATACTTTAATCCAACCATTAACTCTTTGAGCCAATGGTCATTATGGGTAGCGCTATTAGGAATTAACAACTCCTCACTCGCCCGATTGCTGGAGTGCATGATACCGTATAATCTATGGAACGATAAACATAGATCTTGATAGGGCATCAGTCATAGGCTTGGTTGGGAACTCATTTTTTGATCATACATATACATAATTGTTATTAATTATGGCGATAAACTTGTTTATTAATTATAGCAATGAACCTTGTTTCTCATTACAACAATGAACTTTGTTTATACAAACTTAATACTCATTTTTGCAATATATTTCGATTTATGGAAACTTTTATCAAAACTTTGATTTCGATTCATGAAACCAATACTATTATTATTATTTTTTATTTGTGAGTACTCACCAACTATTTTTATAGTTAACGCTCGTTTTACATGCTTTTTCAGGAATCATTGAGTAAGTGGCACTTAGGGACACTTCACTGTTAGGAGCATTCACATGTGTTGTATTCCAATTTTCGTTGTAATTTCTTTTAAAAGTTGTTCAAACCCATTGTAAATTTGTAATGCTTTTTAATACTATGGTTGGTGTTGTCTTTTAACTTTTGCTATGAAACCCTTTATACTGCCACGCCTCGTGTTTCCGCTTTAGCGGGGTGTGACAAATTTCTTATAACTATGCCTGGTTTTAGATGATCTTATGCTAAAGTTAGTATGAAAAATGGTGGTGTATGTTATGTTTTGCTTTCTATCGTCTATACGAGATAATTAATTTAAACGATATTAAGACCAAATTTGTGTGATTATATTTCACATATTTGGTTAAATTGTGATATTTCCTTTATATTGAATTAAGTGTTGGAATTTTCCTTACTTCTTCATATCATCATACTATACTTATAAAAGATGCATTTTTCCTAGCATCTCATGCATTTGAAACTCCCACTCCTTTTTTTCCTAGCACCTCATGCATTTGAAACTCCCACACCTCTTCAACTTCAAAATAATTAATCAATAATGATTATTGATTTGAAACTTCCATGTTTTTTCATATTCTCCAATGACTTTTCAAATGTATTTTAATAATGATTATTAATTACTTATACATCAAGCATATTATATAAGTTGTTACATGTGATTTATGAATCTTTGTTTCTCTATTTAGTTCTTGGTTTCCTAAGCATCTCACTTTGAGTGAAATTCTTTCTGCATCTTCTTAGTTTATAATGTCACCAACTTGGAACATTTCAGTTTTAACAACATTGCACTACACTTCTCCAATCACTCATGTAAGAAGAATGTTGATTACATCGTGTTTTATGTAGTAAAGGCAAAATATGATTTGTTGTGCTATGGATTTAAAAAAAAATAGTGGTTTCATATTGTATATATTTAATTGTTGTGGATGTCTGATATTAGGATTTGGTTCGTAATATTGTTTTTCTATGTTAATATCTTTTTTTATGTTATATGAAGATTATTGTGCACTATGGGTTGTTTTGTGGTAACTTTATGTTTGTATTATGTTATAGTTTCCTTTTATGAGTGGTTGTAATTATACTTTATATTCATAGTTGTATTTTAGTTTGTGTTCATGGTGTTTACGGGCAAGAAAAATATGAGAATGATCGATACTTTGATTGTAGGGGTTTTTTTTGTTGTATGCATCATATCCACGTTAAACATAGATGATCATTTAACCTTATGGCTTATGTTATGATAGAGTAAAAAAAATTATATTTGTTTTATTTAGGTATCTTTATCTTTGTGTTGAAAAAATCTTGCTACTCAAGTTTATCTTTCCTCCACTCATATAAAAGAAATTCTAAGATGTTTACCTTTTTTTTTTAATATCGGAATGTGATTGTCCTTACTATTTTTTCCCTTTGGTGTATGACACAAATGAACACAAGTAAAATTTAAAATAATTAGCATTATTAATAGTTTTATTTATAAATAAGTTAAAATTTCATCCAGTTGTAGTATGTGAAGTATTTTCAACCAAATATTTAATTTCCTTAACAATTAAATACCAATAGATGTTTATAATTCTCATTTTATTAACAAATATTGTTTTTTCTATGATTAGTAAATAAAATTGTTATAAACACTCTCTTAAAGTTTTATCTTTGTTCCACTTATATAAAACAAATTCTTAGATGTTTTTTTTTTTTTTTTTTTAATATTGGAATGCGATTTTCCTTTCTATTTTTGCCCTTTATTGTACGACACGATTGAAGACAAGTAAGATTTAAAATAATTAGCATTATTGGTAACTTTATTTATAAATAACTTAAAATTCCATCCAATTGTAGTGTTTGAAGTATTTTCAACCAAATGCTTAATTTCATTAACAATTAAACACCAATAGATGTTTATAGTTCTCATTTTATTAACAAATATTGTTTTTATATGATTAGTAAATTAAAATTGTTATAACTATTCTCATAAAACAACATGATAACAATAATAGCTTAAACAGCGTAAAATTATATATATATATATATATATATATATATATATATATATATATATATAGATTATGATACATTGGAAAAACAATTAAAGTTTGAAATTAATCATAAATGAAATAAAAAAAATGTTTAAATAAATTGTTTTCTAATCAACAACGTCAATAGCTAAAAATATATCATATAAAAAACTACATTTAACTAACTAAATTCACTCACAACATATAAATGGATTCCATTTAGATGATATGATCCTAAAATACACCTATCTAAATTGATTGACCATAAGTGGATGCTATTATAATGATTTGGATTTAATATATATATATATATATATATATATATATATATATATATATATATAAGTGGATGCTAATGTGGATGCTATTATAATGATTTGGATTTAATATATATATATATATATATATATATATATATATATATATATATACACACATTAGAGTATATTTAAAGTAATTATAATATTTTATAACATCTTAGAGCAATATTCATTTGAAACCTCATCTTTTAATTAATACCACTCAAAAGTTTTCTTAATAATGACTTAAACACTCAAAAGTTTTATAACATATATATTATGTTTAATATGCATTTAATGAAAACATTACAATAAAAAGGTGAATATTTTGTATAGACACACATATAAATAACATACAATTGACAATGAAAACAATCATAAAACCTTTTGTGTTGGTTAGAAAACATTTTTGTGTTGGTTAGAAGTATTTTGACTATTTTTGGAATTATTTTATTATGGTAGAGCTTTTACCTTATATATATATATATATATATATATATATATATATATATATATATATATATATATATATATATATATATATATATTGTAGTATTCTTTTATTACAATTGTTGTATGTTGTGGTTAAATCGTTAATGTAAATTATATTGTATACATGTTGTGATCATATATTATATATGTTGTTTCAAAAAATAATTAATTAAAATTTATGTATATTCTATATTTTTTAAAGGTGTATGGGTCAATTTGGTACTGTTATAGGCCAAAACCAAACCATAATCATTGCAATTGGTTAATGAATTTTGATAACCAATATGTATTGGTTAACATTTCAGTCCATTAATGGTGTTCAGTTATTGATTAATATCGGTTAACGACAACGGTTCAAAATGAAATGCAAATAACAAATACATTACTATAAAATATGAGAAAGAAAAAAATAATTGCTATAAAAAATACATTACTATAAAATATGAGAAAGAAAAAAATAATTGCTATAAAAAATACATTACTATAAAATGTGAGCAACAAAAAATAATTGCTATAAAAGTGAAAAATTAGAAAATAGGTTGCTAAAAATAAAAGTGGTAAATTAATGATGATTAACTAATACTAAATTATATAAGTAAATCTAATTCAAAATTAAGTACTTGATAACCATGACATGATTACTCTTCAAATTCTCAGTTTCCAATATAATTACATATTATATACATTATAATATATATGTATTCGGTTAATAAATATTAGAAATCACACCATCTTTTAGTAATGGTTCGATTATAATGGTTTAATTATATTGGTTGATTTGGTTTTGGTGTGGTTTTTCAGTTAATATATTCACCCTCAATGTTTTCCATATAAGTCTTTTGAAATTCAAATCGTTAATCTTATCATGTTATACTAATCTTGCGCAACGTGCGGGTATACGCCTACTATACTTATAAATGAAGCATTTTTCCTTTCACCACATTCATTTGAAACTCTCATGTATTTTTCCTTTCACCACATTCATTTGAAACTCCCATAAATTTTTAATTTCTTTCTAATTATGATTATATGTTGGTTAATAAGGTTAAATAAATATCAAACCTAAAGTGTAATCATATATAAACTAAATTTTATTATTAAAAGAATATATATTTTCTTCTACTTATAAAGTTATGTTTTTAACTTTTAACATATTATACTTTATTTATTAGGTCTAATATGTCGTTGTATGTTAACCATTATCATTTTAAAGCTACAACTTTTGAACAATTTGTATAAATACTTAAAATTTTAATTTAAACATAACGTTACAGGATCAACTTAAATATAAATTTTAGTTCAACTTAAACAACCCAAAGAATATTTTATAAATATTTAAAAGTGATAAATTGTAGTGTCTTTCTAATAAAAATTATAAGGTGGTTAATAAGGTTAAATAAGTATCAAACCAAAAGTGTAATCATAAATAAACTAAATTTCAATATTAAAATAATATTTTACTTCTACTTATAAAGGTATGTCTTTAACTATAACATATTATACTAATTTTATTAGATTTAATATGTTGTTGTATGTAAACCATTATCAGTTTAAAGCTACAACTTTTGAAAAGTTTGGACAAAATATTTAAATTGTTAATTTAAATATAACATTACAGGGTGAACTTCAATATAAATTTCAGTTCCACTTAAAAAATCCAAAAAGTATTTTGTGAATAGTTAAAAGTGATAAATTTTAGTGCTAAATGAAAAAACTAAATTGTAATATTAATTTAACTAAAATTTTTTCTAAATTTTTTTTATAATCGTTAAAAGTTTTCAAATAAATAGCTTAAAATAACTTACAATAACAATAGTTAAAAATAATTCTATATAAATGATTATATTGTTACATTTAAAATAAAAAAAAGGTTTGAGGTTTTTAATAATTACAATGATAGAAATTAAAACGTTAACCAAATAAATTTAAAAAATAATTAAAAATTACAAAATAAATAACATTAAACCGTATATTATATTTAATATTATTCATGAGTAACCCGCGGGCAGAGATCGTTCAAAAGATTGAGATTATGCAGTTTTAATAGATCTATATATATTATCATTTAATTTAAAATAATCAATATATTATATCAACTTAGTATAAGAATTATTATATCAAATTTAATACCAACATTATTATTATATTTTAAAAAAACATATATTTGTAAAGATTTCATATATATAGATGCTTCTGCGCAACGCGCGGGCATTCGCCTAGTACATACTTATAAAGTTAACATTTTTTCTTGAATCTCATGCATTTGAAACCCTTTTTTTTAACTTTCTCAAACCACATTCATTTAAAACCCCTTTTTTTAACTAATGCAACTCAAAAGTTTTTCTTAATTATGATTTAACACTCAAAAGTTTTATAACTTATATTATGTTTAATTAGCATTTAGTGAAAAATTTACTATAAAAAGATCAATCTTTTGTGTCTTTTGTGTTATATAAAATCTTACATGTAAGAAGGATTTGAAGATGTTGTGACTCAAAAGTTTTCATATAGTTGAAGCATTCACGATCCAAATATGATGATTTGAAGAAATGAGTTATATCGCATCAATGGTAATTGTAATATGATTTTTTCTTTCAGCCAAAACAAATGAAGTTTTTCTATTCTTTCTTTATATTCAGTTTCTCATTTAATCTTTATATGTGATTTGTGTGTATTACTCAATCTTGAATAAGACTCTCCAAACATCAATGTTTTGCTTGGAATATCTTTCTATTTCTTCTTTTTCAAGAAAAATATTTTGATGGCAGGTTAGTGAAGAATTGTCATCAAGTTTCTATGGTTGAATGGTGTTAAATAAAGAAAGAATATTCATAAAATGGATATAGGTTTTTTTGTTTGAGCAAAGTTGACGAGCGTTAGTTTTTTCTTTTGATTTAAATGTATGTTTATGTAACATCTTTATTTATATATTCAACCACCCAATGCTCTTAATTATTTGATTGTAGTTTTTCTATTTTGATTATGTTTATTTTCTATTACTTTTTTGCTAGGCTATCCTACACAACATATTTAAAAGACAATATTTAAAAGATAACATAATTTTGAACATATATATATTACTACGACAAGAGTTACATATGACATTTATGAATATATATATATATATATATATATATATATATATATATATATATATATATATATATATATATATGTGATTTGTTTAACATGTATCTGCACCTATGTATATTATAAATTTATAATTAAATATCTTTATGTTTAATTATTGAAGGGATTAAAATGATGCATCAAAACCAATTATTTAAAAGAATATAATAATAATAATAATAATAATAATAATAATAATAATAATAATAATAATAATAATAATAATAAATATACATTTCCAAATACCGCATTCATTTGAAACTCACACTACAACTCAAGAGTTTTCTAATTTATGTATATTTATTAGTTACAACTCAAGAGGTTTTAACTGATGATTATTAATTAGTAATCACTAATAGTTTTTTTATTTTCCTTTTTTTAATAAGGTTGTAAAGTTTTGCTCATTAAAAACATTAATGTATTTGAAGAGATTTATGATTTAAATATGAAGAGTTAATATAAATGTTATAATAGATGTTTAAGTGTTTTTATGTTATTAAAAGTTATAGTGTTTATTTTTCATATATTTTTATTAGTCCTTGTATATATATATATATATATATATATATATATATATATATATATATATATATATCTTTTTTAATATAAATGTTATAATAGATGTTTTCTATTTTTATGTTACTAAAAGTTGCAGTTTATATTTTTGTTCATACGTTTTGTTGTCCGTTATATTATCATTCATTTGATATATAATTTACACAATTTTAAACGGTTTATAAAATTATCAAATAATTGTATATATCACAATAACTTAAAAATTAAACTATAATTTTTAATAAAATTAATATGTTAACTATATGTTTGCTTTACTACTAACATTTTGTTTCAAACAAGAAATATTAAATAATAATTTGGTAAAAATTATTATTTTAACTATATAATTCTATTCTTGCGCAAGGCGCGGAGATTCGCTTAGTGTTGTAATAATTGTATCTGTGTGTTTAAATGAGTTCAAAATTAAGTTGCATGTTATTTAATCCAATAAATCTCAATATTGTTTTGTTCAAATTCTCACCCTTTCTCCATTATTTAGTATATATATATATATATATATATATATATATATATATATATATATATATATATATATTCATATTGGTTATGTTCTCCTATATTGACACCTTCTTAATATGATTAATTCATAGTATTCTACTTACTTTCTTGGTTCATTGTACTTCTTCAATATTGTGTGTTTGTAGTTTATTGTTTTATTAACTGTTATGTAAAATTTTTATAACCTTTAAAAAACATGGACCATTTATGTAAACTAATTGTGGTAGTTTTTTTTTATTTTTTTCATTCAGTTTTATATTTCATTATATAATATTATCATTTTTTTTTCTTTATTTACATATAAAGATGTCTCATGTATCTTAAAAAATGTTTCACATATTTATTTTATTCAACCGTTATAAAGTCACGTCAAAATCATATAACTCTATAAATTAATAATTTTGCGAAAATAGTCGATTAATTATTATAATTTTTAACTATCAAATTTCATTTAATTTTGTAACTGTAGTTCCCATGGGTTATAGCCTAGTTCATTGTATGTAAAGATGGTTATGATGGTGGAGTATGTTTTTTGAGAGAGGATGCTACATGTGTGACATCCCAAAAATATGGTCCCAAATTTTCATTTTCTTATAATAAATAAAATAGTATTTTTCAAATATCAATCATTCAATATAGCAAAACCAATGTTACAAGTGTTATCAAAATTAGAGTGAATTTCAAATGCGGAACTCCACTGGTGTGTGCGATGCAGTCAACTCGAGCTCTTCCCTTGGAAGTACCTGAAACATAAACTGAAAACTATAAGCACAAAGCTTAGTGAGTTTCCCCAAACTACCATATACCATACATAAAATAAACATATAGTGGGCCCCGCTCGGTAATAGATCGGCCCCGCCCAACCTACATATAGCATATATCAAATAAACACATACACATGCAATAATCACATAGATACATAACATACAAATAGTCATCGGGGCCCACCCCACATCGGGCCTTAGTCCGGAAAGCATATAAACACATATGCATGCAAGAGTCATGAAGGCAGCTAGCATACTAACATAACATAAACATGGGCCGGCATTGGTGCCTTCGACCCGCTAAACCCAGTGAGGAAACTCATCTCGAAAAGTTGAATCTCACAGAAGGAAATCTCTAGCTGCTGCCCTGATGACTCCCGAGCTATTAGTGCAAAATAACATCCAATCAAAATCCAATAATCCATTTTAGGGTAAAATGACCATTTTACCCCTAGCCTAACATGGTTCATGACTAAGGTCCATCACTAGATAGTCTTCCAAAGCCCACCAGTGGCCCACTTATGGCCTAATTTTCCAAATTTGGCCTAAACTTCTCTAATGGGCTTTACCCCCTAAAGCCCAAACATATACATAGTCCAAAACCCGATTTTCGATGATCCACTAAAGCCCAAAATAACAAGGTCCAAGAAAATGGCCCAAGGAAGCCCATTGATGGATTGAACGTTGGGCGTTCCCTTGTGAAATGCTAGGCATTCGTCACCAGTCAACAGATCGCGAGCCTCAGCCAGAACGTTGGGTGTTCCTTAACCCAACGTTGGGCGTTCGCACTCTGATTCCCAAAAGAAATCATTAAGAACTTAATGCTTAAAGCCACATGACCAAAACGTAGATCTAAGTCCTATATAACATCTAGAACCATAAAGTCACTGTCTTGGCAGCTTTTCATGCCCCACAAGGTCCCAACTTCAAGATATAGCATTCAACTTCCATAAAAAGGGCTTAATCTGGTGCATGGGGCTTCTACAACTCTAAACATGCATAATTTATGAATCTAAAACATCATAAACACCATGAGAAGCAACTAAAGGCTTCTGGAGTGATCAAAACCACAAGATCTCAACCGTGGGACCAAAAAAGGGCTAAAATCCATAAAAATTTAGATCTAAGCTTCTAATGAGCAAGGTTAGAGCTTTCTACCTTAAATGTATTAGATATGGAGCAGAGAACGAAGATCTAAAAGCTCCTACTTGAACCACCACCTTGTACCAAGCTTCTCTTCCTTCAGTGAGCTTCAAACACACCAAAACACACATAAACGGCTCACAACACTCAAGGAGGATCTAGGGTGTTGAGAATAGGGTTAAGGGCTATGGAGGCTGGAAATGAGGCCAACACCTGGTACTTAAGGTGTTTAAATAGGTCTTAAACCCTAAAAATTAGGGTTTGAGGTCCACGCGTAAACACCCTACATTCCCCTAAAGGAACGCCCCGCGTTCAAGCTCCACATCCAAAAATCAAATCTTGGCAAGAATGGTCCCTCCTCACCCACAAACTTGCAAAACAAGGCCAAAATGCAATAACTTAATATATGAGGGACCAAAAATGAATAATATGTGGATCAAGCGTTACAATTCTCTCCACTTGAATCAGACTTCATCCTCAAAGTCCGCCGCCCCGAACAACTCTGGATAACGCTCCCTCGTCTCTTCCTCTGGCTCCCACGTCCACTCAGACCCCTTGCGGTGCAGCCATTACACCTTAATCAACTCCACAACCTTGTTCCTCAAGGTTTTCATCTTCCAATCTAAAATTGCCACCAGTCTCTCAATGTAATTCAAACGGTCATCCACCTGAATATCCTCCAAAGGTACAAATGCGGAATCATCCACTAAACACTTCCGCAACTGAGAGACAACAAAATGTGCTATGAATCTAACTGAGCTCGATTGGAGGTCAAGACGATAAGCTACCCAGCCCACCCGGGCCACAACCCTGAAGGGACCAGTATACCTGGGGCCCAACTTGCCCCGCTTCCTGAATCGGATGACACCTTTCCAAGGTGACACCTTCAGGAGAACCATGTCTCCCACCTGAAACTCCAAGTCTGACCGACGCCTATCAGCATAACTCTTCTGCCGACTTTGAGCTGTCTGGAGCTTGCTTCGAACCTGCTGAATCAGCTTAGTGGTCTTGAGCACCACCTCGGTACTCCCCATGACTCGCTAATCGACCTCTCCCCAACAAATTGGGGTCCTGCATTTCCTCCCGTAGAGAATCTCGAAAAGAGGTCGATCAATGCTAGTGTGATAATTATTGTTATACGAAAATTCCGCGAAGGGAAGATACGTATCCTAACTCCCACCAAAATCCCATACACATGCACGAAGCATGTCCTCAGGGGTCTGGATAGTCCGCTCACTCTGCCCCCACCTAAAACTCCAAGTCCAACCGACGCCTATGAACATAACTCTTCTGCCGACTCTGAGCTGTCTAGATCCTACTTCAAACCTGCTGAATCAGCTCATTGGTCTTGAGCACCACCTCGGTACTCCCCCATGACTCACTGATCGACCTCTCCCTAACAATCGGGGTCTTGCATTTCCTCCCATAGAGAATCTCGAAAAGAGGTCGATCAATGCTAGTGTGATAATTGTTGTTATACGAAAATTCTGCTAAGGGAAGATACGTATCCTAACTCCCACCAAAATCACATACACGCGCACGAAGCATGTCCTCAAGAGTCTGGATAGTCCGCTCACTCTACTCATCCGTATGCGCATGAAATGTCGTACTGAAATGGAGACGAGTGCCTATCTCGTCATGAAATCGCTTCCAAAATATGGAACCAAAACGAACATCCCGGTCTGAAACCATGGACACCGGCACCCTATGACGTGCCACCACATCCCGGACATAAATCTCGGCTAATTTCTCTGCACAAATACTCTCCTGGATCGGGATGCAGTGTGCGCTCTTAGTTAATTGATCCATGATGACCCAAATAGAATCCACTCCGCACGCGGTCCTGGGAAGCTTTGTGATAAAATCCATGGTGATGTCTTCCCATTTCCATACGGGAATCTCCAACGCTGCATCTTGTCGTGAGATCGCTGATGCTTGACCTTGACTTTCCTGCAAGTCAAGCACCGCTCCACAAACCATGATATATCCCGCTTCATGCAGGGCCACCAATAATCATGGCAAAGATCCATATACATCATCGTCACCCAGGATGAGTGGAGAATCTCGACTTGTGAGCCTCCTCTTGATGCAGAGTCCACAGTTCACGGCTATCATAATCGAAGGAAGCCACCTGACCCACAATCCGCTCACACTTCCGGCGCTCTTCCTTCATAGCCTCAACATGCGTCTCTCGAATCCGTTCCAGCAACGGAGTAATCATTGTCATCCTCAAGCTTATACCTTGGATCGGAGTCGCGATCGCCTTGCGGCTAAGAGCATCGGCCACCACATTAGCCTTCCCCAGATGGTAAAGGATCTCACAATCATAATCATTCACCACATCCAACCAACAACGTTGCCTCATATTCAGGTTCAACTGATCCATCAAATACCTCAGACTCTTGTGGTCCGTGTAAATAGTACAACGAACCCCATAGAGGTAATGCTCCCAAATCTTGAGGGCAAAAACCACCGCCCTCAGCTCCAAATCATGCGTCGGATAATTCGCCTGATGAGGCTTCAACTGCCTCGAAGCGTAAGCAATCACATGACCCCGCTGCATCAACACTGCACCTAAACATATGATCTAGGCATCACAATAAACCACAAAATCATTAACACCCTCCGGCAAGGTCAGAATCGGTGCCTCACACAATCGTTGCCTAAGAGTCTTAAAAGTTGTCTGCTACTCAGACCCTCAACGAAATGCCATCGACTTCTTGGTCAGTCAGGTTAATGGAACAACAATCTTGGATAAATCATGGATGAATCTCCTATAGTAACCCGCTACACCAAGGAAACTCCGAATCTCAGATGGAGACCTCGGAACCTCCCACTGCATCACGACCTCAACCTTGACCGGATCGACCAGAATACCCTACTGATTGACAAGGTGTCACATAAACTGCACCTCACGTAATCAGAACTTGCACTTGGAGAACCTTGCAAAAAGTCTCTCCCTCCTCAAGGTCTCAAGCACCTCCCTCAAGTGCTCCTCGTGCTGCTCCTGAGTCTTGGAATAGACCAATATATCATCGATAAAGACTATCACAGACCGATCCAGCGTCAGCATGCAAACGTGGTTCATGAGATCCATGAACGCGGCTGGAGCATTGGTGAGCCCGAAAGGCATCACCACGAACTCATAATGACCATATTGAGTTTGAAAAGCTGTCTTCTACACATCCTCGTCCCTAACTCGCATCTGATGATAACTCGATCGAAGATCAATCTTGGAAAACCAATATGTACCCTGAATATGGTCGAAAAGATCATCAATCCTCAGAAAGGGATAACGGTTCTTCACTGTTACCTTATTCAGCTCTTGGTAATCAATACAGATACGATGAGACCCGTCCTAATTCCTTACAAACAAAATCGGGTCACCCCAAGGCGAACTGATCGGTCTAATAAATTTCTTGTCCAACGGCTCCTGCAGCTGTGTAGACAACTCATGCATCTCAGGAGGAGACAACCGATACGGTGCTTTGGCTATCGGAGCCGCACCTGGAACCAAATCAATCCTGAACTCCAACTATCTCTCCGGAGGTACCCCAAGCAAATCCTCCGGGAACACATCCGACTACTCCCGCACAATCGGCACATCGTCCACGGTTGCCTTAACCTTATCCCGGGTATCCATGACATAGGCGACAAAACCCAAGCATCCCTGATGAAGATATCGTTGGGCCCTCGCTGCAGAACACATAATCGATCCATACTACGGTCTCTCACCCTGAATCACCAGCTCTCCCCCACTTAGGGTTCGAGTCAAAACCAACTATTGCTCACAGTCGATCACTGCCCCATTAGGGCTCAGCCAATCCATGCCCACGATGACCTTGTTCCCAACAGAGGAATAGGAACCAGATCAGCCGAATACCGCTCACTGAACAACTGGAGGATACAATCCCGATGAACTCTCGCAACCTTGACCATCCTATTATCTGCAATCTCCACATCGAGAGGACAATCCAGCTCCCCTGGAGCTCCAGCAAATCTCTTGCTAAGCTCAAGAGATACAAAAGATCGGGTAGCCCCCGAATCAAATAATACCAAAAAAGATATGTCATTCATAAATGAAACACATAAACATAAGAAACAATTAAATATAAATAAATAGATAAGGAGAAGATACATACCCGTCGCAACATCGGGAGTTGCACGCGCCTCCTCCACCGTCAGCTGGAAAGCCATGCTCTTCGTTACTGACGCATCTGCTTGGCCCAGACTGCCGTCAGTAATCCTCAAAGTCACAGGGGCGGGTGCTGACACCGGTCCTACTGCAACCAAACTCGGACATTGGGCCTTCTTGTGGCCCCTATGATTGCACTGATAGCAAATCAGATAAGATATCAGAGTAGCGGGGGTGGCAACAGTACAATCCATCTTGATATGACCAGTTCGACCGCACTTGAAGCAGCCAGAACAACCCACTCTGCATGCCCCCTCGTGCATCTTGCCGAACTTGTCATTGCGGCTACGGCCATGCTGGCCTCTCTGTCTAGAATCAGATACTTTTGGCCTCTTGCTCGAACCCTTAACACTCGACACAGAATCTGGCTTCCTCTTCTTCTCCATCTCCAAGTCCAACTCCTTCTCCCTAGCCCTCATTATCATGTTTTCCAGCTTCTTGCAGCTGGATCAGCTAACAAACTGCCTAATGTCACTCCTCAGTATCTTGTGGTACCGGGTCTTCTTCATCTCCTTGTCCGCCACATACTGCGGAACCAGAAGTGCCCTCTCCCTGAACATCGCAGTAATCTCAGCCACCGTCTCAGTAGTCTGACGGAGATCCTTAAACTCTCGCACCAGCTGCTGCACCTCAATCACTGGTGCAAACTTAGCTCAGAACCTGGTCGAGAAATCACTCCAGATCATCGAATCAATAGCAACATCATCCCCGATAGCACGCCCTACCTCCTCCCACCAATCACGTGCCCTATCCTTCATAAGATAGGAAGCTAGTATGACCTTGTCCCCCTTGGCACAATGGCTGGTATGGAAGGTGTTAGCAACATCTGCCAACCACTTGCTACTCCCAATGGGGTCCCTGGCCCCATGATAATCTGGAGCTTCATATGCCCAAAACTCCCTGAAAGTCAAAGAACATGTCCCGACCAAAGCCATAATCTCAGCGTGAAAGGTGCTCAATCTCTCATAAGAATCTCTAGAATACCCTCCTTGACCGTGCCAAAGATCACAGGAGTCTGCTCAAGGATACTGCACATAATCTCTGATGAGATGAACTCCCCCGTCTGGTCATCAAGTGGACCGACTCCTGAACCTGAGCCTGAACCCTCGCTTGCACCAGAATTGCCAACAGGTCTTCCTCGCTATACCACCATACTGAAAATAGACCATAAAACCATTAGAATACGCATTGAAATATACCGAGAAATCACAACCCTGCAAGCTTCCTGATCTTATCGCATCCCTCCTTTATAATTCAAACCAAACCTCAAACTTATTTCTTAAATCTACCTCAACTCATCAACTATATAATGGTGATGACAACTGAAATTCAGATATCCCAAGCGATGTGGGACTTAATCAATGTTACACATAATGGAAAGAAAGACGATGACGAACTTATATAGAAGAGAATGTTGGCTAAGTATTAGTAATGGGGCTCAATGAGTGTTAGACATAATAGAAAAAAAAGACGATGACGAGCTTATATAGAAGAGAATGTTGGCTAAGTTTCAGTAATAGGACGATGTCGGATATACTAACACGTTGGCAAAATAAATCGAGAAAAATGAGGATAGCAAGTTTCAAACTTGCGCCATCTCTTATGATTGCCCAACACGTTAACCACTAGAGCATGCTTTAGTTTGTGTTTATAGCCCACAGACAACGCATATATATATATATATATATATATATATATATATATATATATATATATATATATATATATATATATAGAGAGAGAGAGAGAGAGAGAGAGAGAGTTAGGTTCAAATGTTTCTAGCAAGTATTGTGTGCATGAATGCACCAATAGGAATTTAGGAAATAATAAACAATTAAATAAATCATTTAAGGGTATATTGGACATTTTGTACTTTTTAATTAAGGAATCATTTAATTGAAATCCTGCAATTAAGGAAATAAAATCAATATTTTTGACCTAGTCTCTCTTGCATCGTGCCATATATTCAAGGAATTACATCTTGACCGATTCAACAAGTTTGGAAGAAAGAATCAGAGCCACAGCTATGGTGATCGTCTGATCGACACCCCACAACACAACCGATGAAGACCTCGATTTCTTCTTTCTTCTTCCAGTCGACGCACACCACAAAATATCCCATTGAATTAGGAATCAGTTTGGACAATCATATAACATCACCATCCAATTCACGCTTTTTCTAAAAAACAATCGGTTTAAGGGGTAACTACTACCCTTTTTCGACATAGGGCTTGTTTCCCTCTTTGCATCCATCTCTCGTTCTCCGATCGGTACCCCGCACCTCTACGGTATGGAAACCCCTGTTTCGCTCTTTTTATCCATCTTTGTTTCAATTTTGATTTCAATTTCAAGTTTAGCATCTAATTTGACCTACCCATTTGTAATGTATCTCTATGAATTGGGATTGTAATAACCCATAGATCCCTCACTTTCGCCATATCTCCTTCCAAGCGCACTAGCAGGTGGTCTTCCATGATGGAACTCTCGTCGTCTTCATCATCAGGTTTGATTTCTTTATGACCTTCTTCTTACTGGTTTCTTCTCAAATGAACTATAAACGGGTTTCCCTCAGGCCAGTTCATGGAAACCTAGCTTTGAAATTTCTCAATTGGGTAATCAAACAACCTGCTTTTCAACAACTCAAGAATCTCACGTATGTTTACTGTATAACTGTTCATATACTAGTGAAATCAAGAATGTATGCCTCTGCTAAATCAATTTTTACACAATTATCTGACATGGGTATCGATTCAAACTCCATTTTTGCTGCTTTGATGGACACTTACCCTTTTTGCAACTCAAATCCTACAATACTTTGCTTAGTTGGTATTTCAAAAAGGGAAGATGGGTGTTTGGTATTTGACAGGGGAATTCATGGGTGTTTGTTTCTTGTGTTCTTGACTGGCAACGAATGCAGATGTGTGTTGACGATTCAACCGGCGTTTGTTTTTGTCGTTGATGGTAATTCAAGTGAGGATGAACTTCAAGCACTTAAGAATGAGTTGTTGATGATTCTATTAGAATTTATTTTATATAGATGTATTCTGTTAGAATGTTTGAGAATAATTGTCAACAACAAGTACATTTTGCCAGAATTTATAGTTTTTATTCTCTTAGAATGCATTGAATTTTTAAATTTTTGAAACTTGATTATGTTTTCTTTGTGGATTTAGGTTTTGAAGAGGCTAACATTGATGTGGAGAATGAAGAAACATAGAGAACGAGAGTGTATTATACCATAATGTGTTATGCTACAATGTATAAAGTCTTGCTAAAAAATAATATTCTATTAGAATAGATTAGTATTTTTGTTAGATTGTGATGTTTTTTTTTCTTTTTTCTTTCAGAATGTTGTTATTATTTAATGAATCATAATCATACAATGTAATTATTTGGATATTATTAGTTTAAGAATTGATTTTGTGTATTCTTTTTAAAATGTATTTAATAGTTTATGGTTGGCATTATGTCATTCTGACAGAATATAATCGACGAATATATTACTAGTTTATGGTTAACATTCTACCATTCTGATAGAATAAAATTGATTTTCTAATTTTGAATTAATTTAAAATATTCATATTTTTAAAAATAAAGGAATTAATTATCCCTAAAAATTCGAAAATTTCCTTTTTTAATATAGGTTAATTGACTAAAATGCCCTTATGCTGAAATTTGTGTGATTATATGGTATATGTTATCCTATTCTACTATCATAGACCCTCAGATCATTACCTTTGATTATATTTCATCCCATCAGATCTATGCATTCTAGCACACAATAGTTAGTAGAAACAAAATAACCTAACCCTATATATATATATATATATATATATATATATATAGAGAGAGAGAGAGAGAGAGAGAGAGGAATGATCACTTGAGAACCTATAGTTTCCCGAGAACCCGAGAACTAAAAGTGGAACATTAGATTTAAAAAAAGAGCTACGATGCAAAGTGGCGTTTTTGAAAATAAGTAGAAAAGTAAAGACTTGGGGGTGTCTTAATTAACCTAGACAAGGGCAATATTGGAAACAAAAATATATAATTAAATAATATCCTAATCGATTATAATTTTGCAAAATGATCTCCTTCACACAACCCCAACCCTCATTCTCCTTCAGATGACTTTCTTCTCTGATACTTCCTTCAACAACTTTATTCTCCGACGTTGGATCGTCACCTGGCCGCTCATCTCCACCTCCTCCTCTTCCGACCTCCTCCATAGACGATTCTCTTATCGAGTATGCCAATTTCCCCCCAAATCAACATTGATCACCACCTCGAGATCTAGAATTAATCATCGTTCCTGATATGATTTTGTTTTCTGAAGATTTTTTGTCGATTTCACGTCAAACGAACTTTCCTTACCACCGTGATAATCTTCTGATGGAATATATATCCTAATCCTCCACCGGTGATGCGCTCATTGAGTCTATCGTTATTGGATTTGCTATCATTGATATCCAAACGATGATCGACTTCAATTCCACATCGACTACAAATCTGCTACTCTTCATCTTCACATCTAAAGGACCGATCCAAGCAATTATCAAAGTTACGGCTCCGAATTCTCAGATATAAGGTATTTATCTGCTACTCTTCTTATTGCATCAATTGTTAATTTTGTGTCAATAGGAAGGTATTCAGATTTTACAAACTGAATCTTACACTTTTTAGACATACAATGATCAAATTCATGTAGTTTTTCCTCAATCGCACTTCAATAAGGATACAATGGATGCTTCAGGTGTGGCGCTTGTCTTGATTGGACCTGGTAGTGTTGATCAGGCATGTGTGTGTTGATCATGTTAATTTTAATTTATAGTTTATGATGAGTGTTTTATTCACCATGTGCAGGCAAGAGCGTTCTCTAAGCAATCTGGTTTCAAAGGAGGTATGTTTTCCACTTTCAAGCATATTGAGAATTTGAGATGCGATTCAATCATAAAAACATATATAACATTAATGACATCTTTCTTGTTGCTTGTTGCAGAAGTATAAGCAGATCATAGTTATGCATCATACAAGGCATAATTTTACATGCAGATAAGAGTTACAGTGGACGACTTTCTACTAAAAGTCAACTTATGGTGAGCCATGTTGTATTTATTCTCTTGGCTTCTAATATCTTATTTAAAATTGGTTTATAACTTTGAAAGTAGATTTGAATCTTTGATATCTATTTTCTTTCTTAATACAACCCAAGGGCAGTTTTCTTTTTTACTTAATAGGCTTAATGAGTTCAACACTTCAATCTGGACAACAATGGTTGTTTCTTTTTACTTAGCTAAATTTATAAAAAGTTTAAGGTTGTAATTACATGTGATTCACATGTAAATCACATATGAATTACATGTGATTCACATGTAATTCACATATGAATCACATGTGATTCATATGTAAATCATATGTAATTCACATATGAATCACATATGATTCATATGTAAATCATATGTAATTTACATATGAATCACATGTGATTCACACGTAACTCACATATGAATTACATGTGATTCACATGTAAATCATGTATGAATCGCATGTGATACACATGTAAATCACATGTAATTCACATATGAATTACATGTGATTCACATGTGTTCACATGTGAATTGCATGTGATTCACATGTAAATCACATATGAATTACATATGATTCACATTTAATTCACATATGAATTACATGTGATTCACATATAAATTACATGCTATTCACATGTAAATCACATATGTATTTTTGAGAGTGTTTTTGCATCAATCAATTTCTTATTAATTTTCTTGTAGATTTGGAAGAAATTGTGGTGAATATTGAAGAGGTGAAAAATGATAAATATAAGAAAATATGCAAATATTGACACAAAGATATGAAAGCGCTTTGAAATTTTGTAGCATTTTTTATTTTTTATATTTTATATTGTATCGAATAAAATACTTCTTATATTGTGTTTATAGATCAGTAAATAAAATGAGTTTTCTTATTATTTTCTTGCAAATATTATAGTATATGAAATATGCATATATGCATTTGTAAAAATATGCATAAATGTACCTAAAATGTTGATTTTTTTGGTTAAAAAATTATAGTATTTGTTTAAATATTCTAGTTTATTTTTTAAATTTTATTGATTTTTAAATGCTTTTAAAAAAATTACAGTTTCTTTTAAAAAAAAATATTTTTTTTTCAATTTTTTTTTTCAAAAATTCATGTTTTCTATAAAAAATTAAAAAATCTGCACTTTTTAAAAAAAATTGAAAATTAATATTTTTTTAAAAAAATCTGAAAATTTGATTTATTATGTAATTTTTTAGACATTTTTATAAATATTTAAAATAACACAAAAAATTAAACATTAAATGAGATTGATAACATTACAATCATGCCCTTAATGAATTAGTTTTGATCTAACGCTCCACTTTTAGTTTTCGGATTCTCAAGAAACTATATATATATATATATATATATATATATATATATATATATATATATATATATATATATATATATATATATATATATATATATATATATAACTCTCAGAAACATATAATATATGATATTCAGTTCGGTTCGATTACTTTCAGTTTTACTAAACCTAAACCAGAAATTTCGGTTTTTGAAAACTCTAAACCCAAATCATCGGTTTATGCTTCGGTTTCGGTTTTTTGGTTTTACTTTTGTCGGTTTTTGTCAGTTTTTCAGTTTCCAGGTTCGGTTTTGCTCACCCCCTAGTTAGTGGTAGGAAGTAGGGATGAGATTTATAACCGAAAAACGGACCGGAACCGGAACCGTTAGAACCAAAATATATATAGAACCCGTTCCGGTTTCGGGTTCTTTATCGTGCATGTTGAAGTTGTCGCTCAGAGGACAACTTAAACTCTGCTTCCTTATTTTTCTCATTAAGTGTTGTCTGGATAAATGATGTTTAAAAAATAAATGAGAAAGTTAGGACCTATATAGCACCTTGGCTTTCTATCATAAGCAAAAAATATATTTTAAGTCAAAACACAAAAATTTGGAAAACAAAAACATAATAATGAGTGAGTACATTGAAACGAACCGATTCAAGAACCGAAATCATGTAAGAAAGTCGTGTTGGTTGTGAAGTAATGGTAACATTTTGACCCAAATCATTTACTTTGGCTACAATTTTTGAGACTAAGGATTCGGAATTACAATCATACCCTTTGCACCCTTCTTCTATTTTCGACTCATTTAGAACCACTCCCTCGTGTGTAATAGAGGCGTTATCGTAAATAGACACTTTGTGGACCAAAATACCCTTGGTGACACAGGTGATAGAATGGATGTGTCGTTCTTATATGGGATCGCGAGTAATTGAGCTAGAACTATGAGAACAACCACAAGGCTTATGACCAAAATAAGCAGTCTTTGGATTTAAACTCGACATAATCTTCGTAATGGGCGTCCGGTTTCCATGGGCGTTTACGTAATTAACTGCATCAAGTACACTTCTGTGGAGCTTGTTATGTATGCCATGTTGCTGATTAATAGTTCGACCTATGATAAATAATATTTGACAAATAAGAGGTATTACTAGAAATGGATTAATGTGAAATTGAATAATTAGATTCAGATAATATGTTGGAACAAAAAAAAAGGTAGTGTTAAATTCTGGCTATCAACGGAAATAACAGATACATAAGGTTATATAAGTAATTTCACTCTACCATTGGATAAACTGATGATTGCAACTTCAAATGACAATGCAGAAAATATAAAAATCTATGCACCTGGTCAAGAACCCCAATCACATTTTCATGGGTCAAAATTCAAAAGTCAACATATTCATACTGTTTTTTCGACGCGAATTGACAACAAATCGCATACGAATCTTGAAAAATTGGAATTTCCGATTCTCAGATTCTCATCAAATCATATTTCGGATTCGGACTTATAGATTCATAGCTTATGTTTAAAAAATTACCCCATGTGTAAAACGGACTATTGAACTCAAATTTATTCCTTAAACGATTGATTAATTTCTGATTGACATTAAACAAGCATAATAACACGATCAAACAATGCATATTCAGAGAATACCCAAATAGATTGACGACATAAATTCGAAAAAGAAAATCCTACTGAGGTATGAGTGAGTAGTTGAAGTTACCCGATGAATCGATGATCAATGCGAGTAAAGAACAGTTTTTTCCAGAATAATTGAAGAAATACCCACTAAGGATTTATACAGAAAATCATAAAAACTGGTTTTCTGAGTTCTAATTTGAAGCTCCCAGCAATGTGTAATAGTGTGTGTTTCTTGGGGAAAGAGTTCAATGGAGGGTAATTTCTAGTTTCTGTATGAGTTACAATTTGAGTCCATCAAGTACTGTTTATGTAACTTTACACACCTGTGTCAAGTTTACATAAACTATCCCTGCTTTCATACGGAAATTACAAAGTTGGTCCTTATATTTTTTAGATTATAAAAATGGTCTCTGTTTAATAGTAAACTTACAGAAAAGGTCCATGTATTTACAAAAGTACAGAAATAGTTCCTAAAATTACAAATACGGTATTTATGTTTTAAAATTTTTAAAACATGGTCTCCGTCTAATAAGAAAAGTACATAATTGGTCCTATGTTCCCTAATATTATAGAAACAATCTCTATGTAAAGGCTCTGCCTAATATGAAACTTAGATTTTTCATAAAAATGTTAGAAATTAAAGTTATGTAAAAGAAAATTACATAAATGATTTCAAAATATAAGATTAATAAACTCGTTTCACGTGTTTTAGAAATGGAGATCTTAAACTCAGTAAACTTGACCATTTTCTTCTTAGTCCATGCTTTCTTGACATTGCCCCGACCGCCACTGTCACAGCTCTTCCCCGTGAACTATCTTACCATTGTCCGATTCTGCTATCCACAGTTAGGTCTGATTTTGGACCTCCACCGTTCAGACTTTTCAACTCATGGCTGCTCAGAGATGGATTTGAAAGGGTGTTCATCACGGATTAGGACAACTTTCAGGGGTATGGAACACCAGATCAACATTTAAATGCAAAATTGAAACACGTGAAAGAGGGTCTGAAGGCATGGAGAGCTTTAGATCATCCTAAAGAAGAGTTGGAACTTTCCAAACACAAACAAATTGTGGCACATTTGGATCATGAGGCAGAATCTAGACTTCTTACACCACAAGAAATTGACTCAAGGCGAGACAGTTTCAAATCTATTGCAGAGCTGGAGAAATTCAGAGTCCTTGATATCAAACAAATATCAAGGGTAAAGTGGGCGGTCGACGGGGATGAAAACACCCGTTTTTTTCATGGTCATGTCAATCATAATAATCAGAAAAATGGGATTGATGGCCTTATGATCAACGACACTTGGTGTACCGATCCAGTGTTAGTAAAGTCGGAAGCTTTCAACTTTTTTACAGATAAATTCAAGGAGAAGTGGCCTTTTAGACCCAAGTTGGTTAGCAGCCAATTCAAAGCATTCTACCTATCGACAGTGATGTGTTGGAAGCCACGATCACTTTGGAAGAACTTAAAGTTGCTGTATGGGCGTGTGGAAACGAGAAAGCTCCTGGACCAGACGGATTCTCATTTAAGTTTTTCAAAAAAATATTGGGATGTTGTATTTGGCGACATTGTTGCGGTGGCCAAACACTTCGAGAGATACGGAAAACTTGATATTTCTTGCAAATCCTCCTTCATCTCTCTAATCCCCAAAATCAAAGACCCTCTCATTCTTAGAAATTACCGACCGATAAGTCTAATCGGTTCTATTTACAAAATCATAGCAAAAATACTTGTTCATCAGCTCAAGAGGGTATTAGGAAGTTGTATTGACGTGGTACAATCTGCGTACGTGGAGGGCCGAAACATACTCGATGGTCCATTGGTGGTTAATGAAATTGTTCATGGGCAAAAAAGGAAAAAAAAAAGAATGTTTTACTCTTCAAAGTCGATTTCAACAAAGCCTTTGATTTGATTAATTGGGAATTCCTAGATTCAAATATGAAAGCCATGGGATTTGGAGATAAATGGAGATGTTGGATCAACGGTTGCTTGGCTTCTTCAAAATCATCCGTTCTTGTTAATGGGAACCCACTGACGAATTCCCCATCTAGAGAGGAGTCAAACAAGGTGACCCACTCTCCCAATTCCTCTTCATCATTGAAATGGAGGGTTTAAGTGTGGCTATGAGAGCAGCTTGTGATAGGGGAGTATTTCACAGTCTTAAAATACCACACGATGCCCCCTTAATCTCTCACTTATTGTATGTCGATGAAGTCCTATTCCTAGGTCAATGGTCGGAACAAAACATAAAAAGTTTGGCCAGAATTCTACATTGTTTTCATGTATTCTCCGGACTCAAGGTCAACTTCAACAAATCTCGGGTGTTTGGGATAGGGGTAAACATGCAGGAGGTGTCGAGATTTGCTAGACCGCTAGGATGCGAGCCGGCCACATTACCTTTCACTTATCTCGGTCCCAGTTTGAGCGAATATGAAATTAAAAAAAAAAAAAAAAAAAAAAAAAAAAAAAAAAAAAAAAAAACTGGAAACCAGTGATTGACCGATTCCACGCAAAGCTGCCAAAATGGAAGTCGAAAACTCTATCGTTCGGGGGGAGACTAACTCTTGTGCAATTTGTCCTTGGAAATCTTCCGACCTAATTTCTCTCACTTTTTGTGGCACCGCAAGGTGTGATAGATAAACTAGAAAAAAATCTATAGACAATTTTTGTGGGGAAGCTCCGAAGGTAACCGAAAGATATATTGGGCGTCATGGGACAAGGTTACAACGTCCAAAGATGCTGGTGGACTGGGTGTAGGTACAATCAAATCTCTAAATGTTTCTTTAATCATGAAATGGTGGTGGAGATTACGATCAGGACCCACAAGTATTTGGGCGGAAGCAATAATAGGAATGCATAATCTAAGATCGAAACCCGATAACTGCTATGCGAGTAATACTCTACCTGGCGTATGGAATAACATTGTGGGCATTAGAAAAGATTTGGTAAAGAAGAATATTCCAGTTGAACAGATTCTAACAAAAAAGCAAGACCCAATTAGAGACTACTGACACTGCAATCTAACCTCGGATGGATCTTTCATGGTCAAGGCTCCAAGGAAACTTTGGGATTTCAGTCTGCCGATTGCTAATGATAAGTTACTTGGCTAAAAGAAGTTCCAATTAAGGTGATGTGCTTTATTTGGCGAGCAAGAATGGGTAAAATCCCTTCAGCCACCGCTTTATCATCTAGAGGGGTAGTTTTGGAAACTAATTTATGCGGTCACTGTGGGACCATGGAGGAAAGTGCCGATCATGCATTAGTTGGATGTGAGTATGCCCGTTTGGTATTAGAATGCATTCTGAAATGGTGCGGGGTTCCAATATCTAATTTCCAAACGGTATACAATATCTTAGATTATGCCAACAACTGGTTTGACTGCCCTCAAAAGAAGAAATTGCTTCTGGGAATATGTTATGTGTCACTTTGGTGCATATGGAAAGCCCGAAATGAGAGAATCTTCAACATGAAGCGGTTGCCTCCCTCCAACTGTGCAGATTTCATCCAATCCACTACGTTTCTTTGGATTAAAAATATGAGAAATAAAACCAATATGGTTTGGGCTAAATGGTGTGAATGTCCCTTCTTTTGTTTGTAATCTTTTTTTCTAATTGCTGGTTCCAAAAAAAAAAAATAAACTCGTTGCAACGTCACACTAGTTTCAAAATTATAATCAAACAACTAGTAGCAATCTTTGAAATTTACGTTTCATATTATTATGTAAAAGAATCTTTGGATAACATCTAATGAAATGACCATAAAAGATTTTCAAGGTATATAATAATTTTTTATGTTCCAATCATAACAAGTATTAAAATAATTATTTTACCATAAACAACCAGATAATCAAAAGCAACGACATGTTATTCAAACATTAAAAACTTATAATATAATATCTTTAGACTTACACAATCAGATCATCAGTTCCAAAACATAGATCAAAGCATCTTTACAATTATTTAATACATATAAACAAAAAGGAAAACAAATCAAACATCTGTAAAACTAGTTACAAATTCTACACAACTTGCACAGGTTTCATTCCTGTTTTTTCGTCTTCTGGTTCACAATAAGATTTCCACAACCAATGTTTCTGCCAAAGCAAATGTATCTCTTCAATGGGAACTTGTTTTGTTTCAGGCAACAAGAAGAAGATGAAGCAACTCATAACAACAATCAATCCAGCAAACAACAAAAATATGCCATATCTGAGATGACATAGTGACACAAGAAAACATTGTGCAACTAATGCTGTGAAGAACATGTTGACACAAACCACGATGCTTTGACCCGCTGACCTTGTTTCTAATGGGAATAATTCACTAGGCACTAGCCATCCTAATGGCCCCCATGAACGCCCATAGGCCAAAACAAATATACAAATCATCACCACTAGAAAAATCCCAATTCCTTTTGATAGTTCTACTCCTTGTCCGAATTTGATAGCTAGGGTTACGGCCACACATACCTGAAAATCAAGAAGTACACTTCAGAACAAACAGAACATGTTGTACTGTGTTTGACATACATTAGACTGAGAGTGACGATAATGGGACAAAGATTGTAATCTTTCAACCAGTGTAATGTTTCAATCAGAAATAAACCGGTTGTAGGACATATTCATTTAATGGTTGTAACTAAAAATGGTCCTATCCCCTTTTATTATTTTGAAAAATAAGAAGATGGCATGTTCACAAAATATACCACTTTTTGACGTGTCATTTTAACTAAATGATAATATTTTCACAAATCACGAAAATATCATTAATTTCACAATTGTTAGTTGGATACTAATAAATTTGTAAATTGTTCCCCACTACAAAAGATATCATAAAATTAGAAAAGAAAAACTTGAAAAAAAAAATCTATTTCAAAATTAAGAAATTGTTCTTACAATGTAGATTTTTTTTTTGTGTGTGTGTGTGTGACGAACACTTTCACAATTCGCAACTTTATCGATTTTGGAATTGATGGTCATTTTGTTATTAGAAAAACATATGCTCAATTGTTAAATATCAAAACAAAATAAAATATTGGTTATCATAAAAATAATGGTAAGTCGCATTGCACGTAGTACTAATAATATTTTAAAGTGGAATATTTCAACCTTCAACCTATTTATTAATAGTATTTTGGAGGTGTAATATTATAATATTATGGAGGTGTAATATTTTTATCTTCAACCTATTTACTAATAATATTTTGGCGGTGTAATATTTTTATCTTCAACCTATTTACTAATAATATTTTGGAGGTGTAATATTTCAACCTTCAACCTATTTTATACAATTCTATATCTCAACCGATATGCATTTTGGGGCAATATTAGTCATTTTTGTGAATATCTAATAAGCATATATCAAAACTGAGACAAAAAGGTCAAATTTTCAATTTTCTTCTTTTCTTTTATGAAAAAAATCTCAATCAAATTAACAATTTCTCTTAAAAATAAAATTTTCATTTGTTTTTAAATTTTCTTTTGGTGTTATTTGTGAATATCTAATAAGATATGAATCAAAATTAAAACAAAAAGTCAAATTTCAAATTTTTAAAAAAAAATCTCAATCCTAATGATAATTATAAAAATATAATAATAAAAAATAAAAAAAATCAAAAACTTTTTTCTTTTGGTGTTATTTGGATTTAGAGCGGGATGGTTTACCATAGCGATGATCATTTCAATGCCGGCTTCCAAGAAGAAGGCTCTCCGGCCAAATCTATCAACAAACGCCATTGAAATGAAGGTAGCAACAACAAGAGTGCCACTGGTGATGGTGGATGACCATAACGACGCACCAGAACCAAACCCTAAGCTCTGAAAAATCACAGGCGCATAAAACAACACAGAATTCATCCCTGTAAGCTGTTGAAACGCAGGTATACCCAAAGCTCCGATGATCAATTGTGGTCGATTTTTTCTCTTCAGAAGGTTCCTAAAAGGATGTTTAATGGCTTTTGCAGCTTCACTTGCTTCAACCAGATCTTGAAATTCTGCTTCGACGTTTTTGGTACCTCTAACTCTTTCCAAAACCCTTCTCCCCTCTTCTAATTTCCCTTGTTCGACTAAACTGTTCGGCGTTTCCGGCAAGAAAAGCCCTCCGACGAACATCAAGAACGCCGGAACTGTAGCCAACCCTAACGATAATCGCCATCCCCACTTGTGTTTCTCCGTCGCATTGTTGATGAAATTGGCTATGAATATGCCTAAGCAAGTTGTCAATTGAAACAACTGGTTCACCGCCCCTCTGATTTTCGCCGGCGCCATTTCCGATAAGTAAAGAGGAACCGCCTGCATAGTCAAGAAATCAGGGTTGCAGACTTTCCGGCGAATGTACGGAATCCAAATACGTTGATCCATGACATTAAAATTGGAAGCGTAGGTTAGAAATATGTACTTACTTGGTTACCAAATCCGATTCCGACACCAAGAAGGCATCGGCCGATGATGAGCATGGCAATGTTTTGAGCTCCGGCGTTGATTGAGGCTCCGGCGAAGAAGCTGACGGCGCCACAGAGAATGCTGGCTCTCCGGCCTTTGCTCCGGGTGACATGGGAGGCGAAAAAGGTGGAGAATAGGGCGGCGAAATAAAGCGACGACGTGAAAAGGGTGAGGATTTGGTTGTCGTATTTGCAGTAATCGGTTTCTTTGAGATGTTCTTGTTTTCTTCTGTAAACTTTTGGGAAGAATTCTTTTAAGAAATGGTCCATGGATGTTACTCCACCTGAAGATCATCAATGGAGTTAATTTTGACTATTTTTGTATTAATTTTGACTTTAGGCATTAATTTTGACTTGAAAAAATTAGCAATATAAATAGGGCTGACAATTATCGACACGACACGCGATACGACACGAAATAAACGGGTTTGGGTTGAGTTTTTCAACCCGCTAACCCGCCAACCCGTTTATTAAACGGGTTATATATGGGTTTCTCAAAAAATAAACGGGTTGACCCGCCAACCCGTTTATATTGTTAATAAAAATATTAATTTATTTTTAAATGTATTTATGTATCAAGTATTAATATTTAATAAGTATTACATAATATATACCATTTATTCATAAACCATTTGAATGTTTCGACATTATGACTCGTGGTGGATGGTCTAATGTCATAAGTCGTAACCTATAAGGCTAAGTTTGTAACATGTTTTTATGAATGTTTTTAGTTTTCATTTGGATGTTTAAGAATTAAATATCTAAAATTCGGACCCATAAACCCAAATCTGACCCACGAACCCGCCAACTTGTGAACCCGTATAAATAAATGGGTTGGTGGGTCATATATGGGTTTATGTTCCAAACCCGCCAACCCGTGACCCGCCAACACGTGACCTGTATATTTAAATGGGTCGTGTTTGGGTTGGCATATTTTGACCCGCCAACCCGCCAACACGCGACACGCCAACCCGAACACGACACGATTGTCAGGCCTAAATATAAAAGTTTAAACCTTGTATATACTTTTTTTCTTTTTCTTTTTTTTTTCTGAAAAAAACACTTTTTTTTTCTGATATGGCTCTTTTAAAAGTTAAGAGTGTTTTTGGAAAAAATTAAAAGGTGAAGGTTTTTTTGGAAAAAAAAAATAATGGTTTATTTCGAAAAAAAAATTGAAAAATATAAGGTGAACATATGTTTTTAATCTCGTCCATATTGACCCAAAAATAGATACACTTATATAAAATCACACATGTAATCCATCGTTCTAGACAAATATTATTAAGCATTTTTAAATACATTAATCTTAGTCATAAAATAAAAAATAAGCAATATAACTGTTATGTTATTATTATGTTTAACTAAAATTGGATATTTGTATGATTTTGATTCTCTTGCTTTATATATTATTCTATAAAATTTGTTTATTTTTGTTTTATATGTTCATTGACTTAAAAAAGAAATAATAAATATGTGGTTTATAAATATGAGATATTTTAATACTAGGTGTGAGACCCATGTATCACATGAGTTTATTTAAAAGAAATTAATATAAAATTCAAAATATTTGAGAAGTTTGAATTTATAAGAAAAGTGAGAATTGAATTATAAAAAAAAGTGTTTTTTTGTCTTTTAAATTTAAATAAATAATTTAGATAAATAAATAAAGGAAATTAATGAAACTTTAATTTAGTAATTTTGAAATTAGAAGGAAAGTCAATTAATGAAATTGATATGCATTTATTATTAGATTTAAATAATATTTGACATTTAATAAAATAGAAAAACCATAAAATGACAAGTGGAATAAAAATTAATTTAAAATTACTATAAAATTATATGTGGCAAATTGAATAAGAATATGACAAATGGCAAAAAAAACCTTCATTTATTAGAGTAGATTTGTCCTAAGGACACATATAATAAGCATTAATTATAAGAAATATTATCATAATTAAATATGATATATTAATTATAAATAATATTTTTTATAATTAATATATTTTATATTTATATATGGTAATATTATATATAATTAAGGTTTATCACATTTAATAATGATAATATTTTTTATAATTAATATTTAAATTAATGTTTTTTTATTTGTGTGGACATATATTAGAAAATCTCTATAAATATAATTAAGATATAAATAATAATAAATGTAGGCAGCAAAATAATTAGATGCTTGATCAAACCAAGTTGGTCTATAAATGTGAAATTACCAAACTAACCACTAGTAGCAACAACCAAAGGTGCAAATTCTTATCATATTTTCTACGACTACAAGACCATTGTTTTAAAAATTCCCTATTTACTAAACTACCCATAAGCTGTTTTTGGTCAAACCAAGTAAACAGATAATATCAAACTATCAAAGCCACTTGGCTAGTTTGACCAATTTGAAAATAATCCAAATTGGCAACTATTTAAAAATTATAAAACTGATTACATTGACACCTACTTTAGGATTTATAAAAGGGATCCAGTTTGAAATGAGAAACCATCGTATTATAAAATTACTAATTATTAATAGTTGATATGCTAAATGGTTGGTTTTAACTTTTAAGTGCCTATTTTTTAAAGTCCATTTTTGTTATCAAAATTACCAAAATGTCAAATAAATTTACAATTTTACGATCTAATGGACCATATCGACCCATGCAAAACAATCTTTTTTCTTTTTTCATGCTTGATGATCAAGATTCTATATCTGTAAATACCAAAATTACTAAACTACCCATCACCCTTTGAAGATCAAATTTACTGAACTAACCCCAAACGCATGCGAGAACCACTCAGACCATCATAACCCTTTAACAATTTCTAATTTGAATACGTTTTAATGGCGATTTTCCGGCGACTGTGTTTTTTTCCGATCAGAAAATTAAGTAAAAAAATGAGTAGTAGAGACTAGAAAGACTGACCGGAGACACCAAGATCATATCCAAACAAAGATCCGCCAAGAGCAGCAACGATGCAAGCAAAAATGAAGTAGGGGGTGATCTTATGCTCGTACAACTCCGCCCTAGCACCGCCCTTGTCGTTCACCATTCCTCCGCCGGCCATTATAATCTCCGTCAAAAGTCAACAGTCACTGTAACGAAAAGCCTAAAACATCATTCTCCGGTGGGTGTTTTGTTTATAGAGAATATCGTCGTCGGTACGATATAGTTTAAATTGAAGTAGGATTTGGCCTGCAAGTCAATTGGGCCATTTGAATCGCTATTTATGGATTCTAAGATATCCACATATGAATTTACACAAGTGGTGTCTTAATTATTATCAAGTAACAATTAGTGTCGGTTGGTTTTAGATATTAACATTTTGGTCCCTCCGATATAAACTTAGTACATTTCTTATGATATTTAAAAAAAAAAATCCAATAGTTTGGAATGCTTATAATATTAGGGTTATGCTAGTCTAATTATTTGAACACATGCCATTTATATTTTATAATACTTATACTTTTATTATTTATATTAGGTTAATACTCATAAAAATCACGATTGAGAAAAAAACTATTGATAGTTTAAAATCGTAATGACTAATCCAAGATTTGTAAAGATTTATTAATTTACAGAAAAGAAGTATTTTGGTCAAAAATCGATCAAATGAAGATCAACCAAGTTGTATGAGAGGTTGTGATGTTGTAGTTAATACAAGAGTCGAATTAAAGTTTAAATGACAAGAGTGGTTTATTTACAAGGAAAGTCATTGATCCTTGTTAGGATCTCCGACATAAAACCTTAGGATGTGATAATCATCATCTGCCTTGTTTGATTTTATTGATTGAAGAATGAATTATAAAGATAAACTTAATAATATGATTACAAATGATAAAGTGAGTCTAAATGGGTAAGGTGTCAGAGTATCGTCTCATTGTATGCATGTTACATGTGTATATATAGTCTAGGTTACGTAACTTAAAGTCCAATATTTCAAGGATCCTATTGAACTGGTATTTGCAACGTGCTTTGACTTGGTATTCCCAGGTTTTAACCTGGTTGAAGTGATTCTTCGTTGTGAATGAGTCTTACATTGACCATTTCTGCACATGTGAGAAATAAACAAGAAATATAGTCGTTAAACTTGTTAGGAAATAATAATGGTGATGCTCAGGATCCTGATGTAAGTTCGGGATCCTAAGACTCCTTTAAGATCCAGGATCATGGATAGGTTTAAGCATCCCTAGATATCTTTGAGATTTGGGATCCTAGATAGGATTAAGGATCTTGGCCTTAAAATTGCACCCAAATTATGTTTGTAAAATATTTGAATTAATTTCAAGTATTTAAAGTGTATAATTTAATTAATTGGAAATAAGGATTTGAAATTCAAACTCTACTGGATAGAATTGTATTTGTTTAAAAGATACGATTATGTTTTCAAATCTCTTCTCTATCCTCTACGATCCGCATAAGTATAGGTTAATGGTTATCGATCTTTTATTACTTATTTTAGCTCTCTTTTAAGCATTATCGGTTATCTTGAAGGTAAATTTCATTTTCCTTCTCATTTTTCTTGTTTGATGATCATGGGCAAAAAGGCACTCCGTTCTCGCTCGAGCATCTTTACTCTTCCCGACGAGGACTTCGTAGATCAAAAGATCATGTCTTACAAAGAGATTACTATTTTTGTTGATAACGACACCGAGTCCTTGAAATCGACCGGAGCTTTTCCTTCCTGTGTCATTTTCAATCCTTTTGATGCTAAGGCTAAACCTGGATTCGTCTTTCCTACTTAGGTTTGTTTTCCTAAATATTCTTTCTCCTTGGGCTTGAAATACCCTTTTTCTGGCATCATCTCTGAGTTCTTTGAAGTTACAAAAATTTCTTATTTTTAAACTATGCTTGTGATCTGGAGGATCCTTTTTTGGATCGATCGGATGAATCAGTCTAAAAACATTGGCATGGGGTTAGCTGAATTGGCTAATATTTATGATCTTCAAACTTTTGGATCTTCTTATTTCCTGCTAAAAGTCAAAACCAACAAATTGCCTTTAATTTTGAAATCAAAACAAAAAGATGGGCCTAGAAAGAAAGGTTTTTCTTTGTGAAACACAACTCTATCTCCAAAGATGATCTCCTGCCAATAAACTGGGTTAAAAATGGTAGGATTTTATTTAATTAGGATAAGGATCCTGAAATTCATGCTTCCTTATTTTGTTTGTTTTGACACCAAGTTCGAGGAAGTTGTTCCGACTGCTGAAGATACTGAGGAGAAGATTGAAAGCTTTCTCGCTTTTCCTGAGACTGAAAGATCCTTCAAGTTTAACCATTCCAGCTTCCAAGAAGGTTCTTCCACCACTACTCTGATGTCTGCTGGTAAGGATCCTTCTTTTTACTTGTTTCATTTTAGGGATCTCAAACCGATGAGGGTTCTTTGCGATTTTCAGGATCCAAGGCTACACATTTTATTGCTTGCTTCTCCCTCCCGGAACTTGACGAGGCCATGTATAGTGGTCAGCTTATGGCCAAGAAGGAGAAGACATCCTCCTGGAGCACGCCTCAGAGATCAAGGATGTGATTGCAGATGCTAAGAGCAGTGTCGCCGAAGCCATCTGGGAGACGGAGATTAAGTTAGCGAAGGATGTGGCGAATGCAAAATCTTGGAATATGGTTGGTTGGCATGAAGCTCTGGCTAAGTTGACTGGTAAGCACATTAATGTCATTCAGGATCCTGCAGAGAAGAAAAGGAGAAGGGAAGAAGAGAAGAAGGAGACAGAGGATACCCCGGATGGGGGTGATCAAACCTTGAATTAGGTTTGATTAATTTTTAAAAAAAATTTAGTATTTTCTTTTGTTGGGTTGGAGGGCAGCCCCCTTTTAAGTTTTATGCTTTGGTTGTAGAAATAGGATAATGAATTTTTCAAAATCTTTCCGGATAATTAAGATCCGAGAATTTTAAATTTTGAGTAAATTACACCAATGGTCCCTATGGTTTGGGGTAATTTGCGCGTTTGGTCCCTAACTTATTTTTTTAACTCGGAAGGTCCCTACTGATTGTTTTTATTACGTGTTTGGTCCCTATTGTTTGTTTTTGTTACGCGCTTGGTCCCTGTCATACCTAAAAAGACTATTATTTAAATAGGAAAAATGATGGGGTACGTAAGGTAAGGTGAGAAGGGTGAGATTAGGGGTGTGTTTATTTAAATAAATTAAAAAATAAAGGGAAAAATAGACTTATTATGTAAGACAGGGACCAAGCACGTAACAAAAACAAACCGTAGGGACCTTCCGAGTTAAAAAATAAGTTAGGGACCAAACGCGCAAATTACCCTAAACCATAGGGACCATTCGTGTAATTTACTCTTAAATTTTATACTAACTATTAGGATCTTAATAATATAAAATAAATAACCATCTGATCGGGATCCTGTAATATCTGGGATCCTTAAATTTTATTTTTAAAAAATCTTGAAAGTTGTTGCAATTTTTTTTAAAGAAAAAGAAATGTAAATGACAAACTTAGGTCTAAGGATAGATAGAACCTGATGTCAACTTAAACTCCAATTGATCTTTCGGTGATCTCTCTAAACATTTCTTTAGGTAGGTTTTATCATCTTAAAGAGTGTTCCTCTTAATATGTTTTTGGGAGCTGATCCCAACTTTAGAATTTACTGGGAAAAGTCCCAACTCATGTAATATTGGAAAAGATCCCACATAGTATTCACTGGGGAAGATCCTAACTTAGAGTTTTACTGGGGAAAATCCTAACTTAAGAAATACTAGGGAAGATCCCAACTTAGATTATATTGGGGAAGATCCCAACTCAGATTATATTGGGGAAGATCCCAACTTAGATTATAACAGCGGAAAATCCCAACTTCAAATAATAATTAGGGAAAATCCCAACTTTAGATAACAATTGGGGAAAATCCCAACTTTAGATAATAACTGGGGAAAATCCCATTTCGTAAGATAACATGATAATGTTATAAACCATAGAAATTTATCGGAGAGGATCCCAACTTAGGATAACATGATAATGTTATAAATCTTAGAAATTTACTTTAAGATCTTAACATATGTTCAGAAATAAGAGGGTTACCAAGTCACTAAAGCGTGAAATAATCCCCTTATTCACATCCCATAGTTAGATATCATGTATCCAAGCAAGGTGTAGAAGCCAAAAATCGTGAGAAAGAGGTCATTAACTCTTTAAACCTTAGGATCTTAACATATGTTCAGAAATAAGAGGGTTGCCAAGTCACTCAAGTGTGAAATGATCCCCTTACTCACATCCCATAGTAAGATATCGTGTGTCCAAGCAGGGTGTGGAAACCCAAACACGGATGAAAGAGGTTATTAACTCTTTAAACCATAGAGGGGATTTAGTACCCTTAATCGGAGGAGAGATGATCAGTCTGTATTCGTAGTGGCTAGGATCCTTGAGTTTATGCATGTTGCAAACATTAGCTTGGGGTAGGCTTCAGCTTGGCTAACATCCCTCTGATACTTAAGTCATTAGTGTTCTTAAAATAAAAATAAACAAAGAAAATAAATGAGGGTAAGGAGTAGGTACGTACCTTGACTCGGTTGTGATGAATTTTGACTAAATGGACTTACATAAAGTGCGCTTCAAGGTGTATAGCATTTCAGGATCTTAGCAAGATGCTTCCTTCTAGGGTAGCTAGCCAATATGTCTCCATTCCTGCTTCTGAATCAATAAGATAGGCATCACACTTCTGAGCATGTAGGAAGGCATCTTTCTTCATGGTTGGCTAATTGTATGTCACACCCCGAAAATCAAAGGCGGAAACATTTCCGGGGTTGACTCCAAGTTGTGTATCAAATCCAATGTACATAGTAATCACAGTAAACAACCATTACATTACATATATATGAAAGTTTACATTTGATTCAAAAGTAAATTGTACAAAAGATTATACATATATCATATGAACAAAACAAGACGAGTCTTCCATGCACTCCGTCTTCACCAAAAGAGATCATCGGGTACCTGTCTATCGTGGACCTGAGAATACAAGCAGTTTGAAAATCAGCATAAAGCTGGTGAGTTCATAAGCGGTTTTATTTTGTGAAAATGTATCGGTTTCCTTTAGTTTTTCGAAAAGGTTTGTTATCCAAGAAAATCCCATACTTTCTTATGTAAAGTTAGTTTGATTATCTTTCGTTACAGTTCAGTTACGCGTTATAAGTTAACCCCAGGAAAATCCCATATTTTCCTAAATGCAAGATTTATTGAATAACACAAAGTATAGTTTAATACACAAAACTATATATATTTAGTATCATAGGATTATTATCCTGAAATAGATATATAAGATCGATAAAACCATGGGATCACTATCCCGAACGAGATATATGAAAGTTAGATAAAATCATGGGATTACTATCCCGTACAAGATATAGTTTCAAAACCATGGGATTACTATCCCGAACAAGATATAGATTCAAAACCATGGGATTACTATCCTGAACGAGATATAGATTCAAAAATCGAAGCTGTGAATAAACTTATATTAATACATATTGTGAGTCGGGTAACCATGCTGATATGACAACGAGACCTCCTTGACGTTTGTCAGACGTCGGACGATATACAAAATTTGTCATCCTAGGCGTGCCCGCCTAACTGTAGCTAGCAGTTAAGATGTGGGATTGTCAGTCCCAAATAGATCTATTCACAAATTCCTCGCTCTCCCTCCAGGAGACTCTGGTTACACTTCCGGGGAGGATTTATTGATCATCCATAAAGGGTAGTGACTACTCACAAACTAGTACTAAACTATTCATAGGAATCTCATACGATATCAAACATACAAAGATTATGATACATAATACAGTGAAAATAAATACATACTATGAAATTATCTGGCAATACATTCAAATGATACGGAGATAAACTGAATCAGACATAGTTTATCTAATAACTTTATATAGATATCAGTACATGATATAAAGAGAAATATAGAACCCCAAATTATTCCCATAATAATTTGATTGGTTTGGTTATTTTCTTAACTAAAATTCATTTAGTTGTAATTGATAAATCATTCCTTATGCTCAGCATAATACATATGGAGTAAAAATGTCTATAAAGTTGCCAGATATTATTTGAAACATATCAATGTTATAATTCGAAAACAGTTATAGTTTGCTTGTATTCCCCCCTGAAAACATTGAAAAACACGGAAAAGGGCGTAGGGGTATGAACTCACCGGACGAGAAATGTGACGATTTGGATGCTAAGAGTTGGTCTGGGGCTTGCAAATGCACGAGCTTCCTAAGTATAATGTAAAGATACACATTTGTATCTAATTAGGACTTAGATTGATTATTTGAAAGGGACACTTGTTTCTAGTCGCGAAAACACCCTGATACTAGTGTTTGGAGGGACCCGGGGGCCATTTAGGAACACATATAACTAGGATAATGAATTGGGACTTCAAAGGAACACTCCTTATGGAGTTTAGGGCCACAAGACCCTCTACCCATGAGTTTACGGCTGTAAACTCATGGTGGGGTGAGATATGGCACAAAATGGCTTGTAACACTTAAGGACATTTTTCTAGGTTTGGATTTAAAGGCTTGGAATGGATTTAAATCATCAAAATGACATATTTATGGGAGTTTACGGCCTAGCATAGGCTCCTGGCCGTAAACTCCTTAATACTCTTGAAAATAGTGTTAAATGATGCTAAAACAAATCACATGTGATTGGAAAAATTGTTTCAAGGCTCTACATGCATTTTCTTGATGTTTTGAAGAGATTTTTGGAGTTGACGGCCTATGAGACCCCTCTCATGGCCATAAAATATCTTAGAGAGTATTTCCATGTGTTTCAAAGCCAAAAACTTGTTTGTATGGACTTCTAAAATTCATTCCAAGGCTTTAGGGGTGTTATAGGGGCTTTTTGACACTTTAAAATGAATTTATACCATATTTTAAGGAGTTTACGGCCCAAGCTTTTGCCTTGGCTGTAAACTCACAATAACCCCTCAAAATTTATGTTTCAAGTGTCCAAATGCTAAAACCAATATTCTATAATTCATATCTAAGCCTTATTAGTGATTTGGAAGGGTTTAAGGTCAAGAAAACCCTATAAACATGAGTTTACGGCCCAAGCTTGTGCCTTGGCCGTAAACTCCTTCAAATCCATTAAAATCCATGATTAAAATGTTATAAGTCCAATTCATGAAGCCATTAAGCCATATCTAAAGTCCAAATGTGTTTAGGAAGGGTTTTAGGGCTTAAAAACCCCTTAACTATGAGTTTACAGCCTAAGCTTAATCCATGGCCGTAAACTCACATTCAAGGCTTTAAATCATGATTAAATCCCTAATTTGGAAGCCAAATATGCTATAGATTAAGGTTAGGAAGGTACCTTAGGGATTTGAGGCCTTAAAATTGAGTTTTGGACCCTTAAACTTTGGATTTTAGGAGAGAGGTTAGAGAGAGAGTAGAGAGAGAGAGGGAAAAAGCTTCAAATAAAAGGTTTAACTTGTTTATATAGTTCCCAAAACTTGGACATGGTGGAATTCTACCCGATACCGGCCTTAAACGAGGCTTTAGGTCGTACCCGATTAAGTTTCCGTCACCCGGCGGGGACGTTTTTAAAACTTATGAAATAAATATTTTGGGCTAAATACATGAGTTCCTAAAGGGTTTGGACACTCATTGGAGGATAATAAACATATAACTTTAATTAATTTAACCCAAAACGACATCGGGACGTTTTGATATACGACGAGTTATACGGGTAGATTGGGTTTTCGGCGATAGAAAACTTCGGGTTGTTACATTATCCCCCCGTTAGAGGGAATTTCATCCCGAAATTCAAAGAATAAGATACAGATCATGAATTGAAATGAGACACGAATGGATTTGTTGCCTCGTATCTTCACTTCCTCAAGTGGAATCAGTTCTCTATAGGGCGTTCTAGCGAATTCTCACTATCGGAACGTGTCTTTGTTTTGCACATTGACTCTCTCTCAATCGGTTTTCTCATGGAAGTTCCAATCCTGGACGACTTCGGTTTCCTCAAGGAATCACTAGGGTTTCGTTGGGCAGACGCTTCTAAGGATTCGAGATATGATGGACTGGATAAATGTTACCAAGCTCTAAGGGCATCCGAACCCTGAAGATTGCAGAATCAATCTCTACGAAGATCTCGAAAGGTTTGATGTGGAACTAAACTAGACGTTCACAAGAAACTCTCGGGAATCCTTCGGGATAGACATTTAGAGGAAAGAGCTGCTAACTTCCTGTTTCTCAATAATAACAGAAACGAGGGATACGTGGTAATTCACATGGGGAAAACTTTTGATTTCTAAGACATGGAATGATACGAAGGTTTGATGCCGAAGATCACAAGAACCGGGTCGAGAAAAAGATCTAGACGAGCGACCCTTTCGACACCAAGGATAACAACATGAATGAAACTCGGTCATTTCATGTTAAACATAGCATCAAAGTATTTTTGTAGAAAGTTTCCCCCTTTTTAATTCGAATGGAACAGAATAGTCCTCCGGACCGAGAATTCAATCTATAGGTACGAAGTTAGTGATCTCTATCTCACTGGTTAGTCATCTCGACGGTACACATTTCGATTTCATACGAAGGATTGAGTTTAGATAATGTTCAAATAGATAGATAACAGGTTTCTCTTTTGTACTAAAATTGAAAAGAGTTGCAGGTATAAGAATTATCAAAGAGGAGTATACCTGCGGCGACAGATGGATCAGTGGTTGTAGCTGTCTTGGGGCAATTTCTTTTGAAGTGCCCAGCTTCACCACAATTGTAACAGGCTGGACTAATTCCCGCTCCGGATGATTGGTTCGTTGATTTGGCTGGTTTCCTGTAGGTTCGAGCAAGGTGGCCCTTATTGCCACAGTTGTCGCAGATCCTTTCGCGACATGGACCAGGAATGCGGTGGTGGTAATTGCACTTACCACACCAAGGAAGGGTACCAGTGTATCCACTGGCGGGAGTTTGGGCTGTGGAACCGACAGCTGAAACAGCAACAGGGGTAGTAGCAGCATGGACTGCTACCGTTTGCTGTTTCTTAGAAGACCCTTGCGTACTCTGGGCCTTCCGCTTGTTCCAGGATTTCTTTTTGCTTCCGCCTCCACTGGTGACTGGCTCGGGGGTGGTAGCCTCCTCATCAGAGTTGTCTTCATGATCGATCAAGATTTTTGCAAGACATTTGGCACTGTCATATGTGTCTGGCTTCGCAGCCAAGACATTCCCTTTTGTTGGCTGGGTCAATCCCCAGATGAACCTCTCTATCTTTTTACTCTCCGGGGTAACCATTCCCGGACAAAGTAATGCCAGATCGTCAAATCTTGAGGTATAGGCAGCTATGTCGGAACCCTTCATCTTAAGGTTCCAAAGTTCGTGCTCTAGCTTCTGGAGTTTGCCCCGAGGGCAATATTCTGCGAGAAGAAGCTCCTTCATAGCTTCCCAACCCATAGCATTGGCTATAGGTAAAGTTAAGGATTTGACTCGGCCGTTCCACCAAGTCAAGGCTTTGTCTAGAAAGGTGCAGGCAGCAAACTTGACTCTATCAGACTCCGAACAGCTGCATATTTCAAAGATTGATTCGATTTTCTTGAACCATCGGGTTAAAGCAATGACACCCCCTGTGCCATCGAAGAATGTCGGTTTTGCGTTCATGAAGTCTTTATAGGAACCCCCTTTTTGGAGTCCCTGGCTATCATCTGGGTTTTGGGTTCCACCTCCTGAACCCTTAGAGTTTAGTTGAGGTAGGAGAGCTGATATGGTAGCGGAGATGGTTGCCTGAAGTGTTTCCAAATCAATTTGAATAAGAGGTGGTGGCGGAGGAGGATTGCTGTTGTTCGTTGAGCTAGGTCTCTTTCTTGGAGGCATCTTGATCTAAAAAGATCAGGAAAGAGAGGATCATAAGTCCTCTGAATTGAATCAAGAGATATGGAACAGGGGATATCTCATCAAGACAAATATAACATCATACTAAGCGATAAAGCAGAAAGGAGTTATCAAGATAGGACATTTTATCGCTAGAGGAATGATCAAGGAATAACGCGTATACGAGGATTTCTACAAAGGATCGGCTCGAGAAATACTCCCATAGTATTTCATGGTTCGCTGCAGCGACGATTCGTTGTTTGGGATATTGGGTAAGTTTTAGGTATGCCGCATACCACAGTCACTCCCAAGCACATGTTGGCCGTGTCTCGAATGAATATAGTTGGCCAGGCTATATTGATCCTAGACACGACTACATAACTGCCCAGGTTTAACCACAGTGTACAACACCCATTTACTTATGTTTTGTTCTACTTATAGTTACGGATTTCGACGGCTCGGCATACTTAAATACTTTTGAAAATACTTAGAGTTTGAAGATACTTTTAATTCAGAGTACTTAGGCCCCTTAATGTTTATAGTTTTATACCATGTAAGGTTTGGTATACTCTGTTCACTATAAACAAGGGCTCTGATACCAATCTGTCACACCCCGAAAATCAAAGGCGGAAATATTTCCGGGGTTGACTCCAAGTTGTGTATCAAATCCAATGTACATAGTAATCACAGTAAACAACCATTACATTACATATATATGAAAGTTTACATTTGATTCAAAAGTAAATTGTACAAGAGATTATACATACATCATATGAACAAAACGAGACGAGTCTTCCATGCACTCCGTCTTCACCAAAAGAGATCATCGGGTACCTGTCTATCGTGGACCTGAGAATACAAGCAGTTTGAAAATCAGCATAAAGCTGGTGAGTTCATAAGCGGTTTTGTTTTGTGAAAATGTATCGGTTTCCTTTAGTTTTTCGAAAAGGTTTGTTATCTAAGAAAATCCCATATTTTCTTATGTAAAGTTAGTTTGATTATCTTTCGTTACAGTTTAGTTACGTGTTATAAGTTAACCACAGGAAAATCCCATATTTTCCTAAATGCAAGATTTATTGAATAACACAAAGTATAGTTTAATACACAAAACTATATATATTTAGTATCATAGGATTATTATCCTGAAATAGATATATAAGATCGATAAAACCATGGGATCACTATCCCGAACGAGATATATGAAAGTTAGATAAAATCATGGGATTACTATCCCGTACAAGATATAGTTTCAAAACCATGGGATTACTATCCCGGACAAGATATAGATTCAAAACCATGGGATTACTATCCTGAACGAGATATAGATTCAAAAATTGAAGCTGTGAATAAACTTATATTAATACATATTATGAGTCGGGTAACCATGCTGATACGACAACGACACCTCCTTGACGTTTGTCAGACGTCGGACGATATACAGAATTTGTCATCCTAGGCGTGCCCGCCTAACTGTAGCTAGCAGTTAAGATGTGGGATTGTCAGTCCCGAATAGATCTATTCACAAATTCCTCGCTCTCCCTCCAGGAGACTCTGGTTACACTTTCGGGGAGGATTTATTGATCATCCATAAAGGGTAGTGACTACTCACAAACTAGTACTAAACTATTCACAGGAATCTCATACGATATCAAACATACAAAGATTATGATACATAATACAGTGAAAATAGATACATACTATGAAATTATCTGGCAATACATTCAAATGATACGGAGATAAACTGAATCAGACATAGTTTATCTAATAACTTTATACAGATATCAGTACATGATATAAAGAGAAATATAGAACCCCAAATTATTCCCATAATAATTTGATTGGTTTGGTTATTTTCTTAACTAAAATTCATTTAGTTGTAATTGATAAATCATTCCTTATGCTCAGCATAATACATAAGGAGTAAAAATGTCTATAAAGTTGCCAGATATTATTTGAAACATATCAATGTTATAATTCGAAAACAGTTATAGTTTGCTTGTATTCCCCCCCTGAAAACATTGAAAAACACGGAAAAGGGCGTAGGGGTATGAACTCACCGGACGAGAAATGTGACGATTTGGATGCTAAGAGTTGGTCTGGGGCTTGCAAATGCACGAGCTTCCTAAGTATAATGTAAAGATACACATTTGTATCTAATTAGGACTTAGATTGATTATTTGAAAGGGACACTTGTTTCTAGTCGCGAAAACACCCTAATACTAGTGTTTGGAGGGACCCGGGGGACATTTAGGGACACATATAACTAGGATAATAAATTGGGACTTCAAAGGAACACTCCTTAGGGAGTTTACGGCCACAAGACCCTCTACCCATGAGTTTACGGCCGTAAACTCATGGTGGGGTGAGATATGGCACAAAATGGCTTGTAACACTTAAAGACATTTTTCTAGGTTTGGATTTAAAGGCTTGGAATGGATTTAAATCATCAAAATGACATATTTATGGGAGTTTACGGCCTAGCATAGGATCCTGGCCGTAAACTCCTTAATACTCTTGAAAATGGTGTTAAATGATGCTAAAACAAATCATATGTGATTGGAAAAATTGTTTCAAGGCTCTACATGCATTTTCTTGATGTTTTGAAGAGATTTTTGGAGTTTACGGCCTATGAGACCCCTCTCATGGCTGTAAAATCTCTTAGAGAGTATTTCCATGTGTTTTAAAGCCCAAAACTTGTTTGTATGGACTTCTAAAATTCATTCCAAGGCTTTAGGGGTGTTATAGGGGCTTTTTGACACTTTAAAATGAATTTATACCATATTTTAAGGAGTTTACGGCCCAAGCTTTTGCCTTGGCCGTAAACTCACAATAACCCCTCAAAATTTATGTTTCAAGTGTCCAAATGCTAAAACCAATATTCTATAATTCATATCTAAGCCTTATTAGTGATTTGGAAGGGTTTAAGGTCAAGAAAACCCTATAAACATGAGTTTACGGCCCAAGCTTGTGCCTTGGCCGTAAACTCCTTCAAATACATTAAAATCCATCATTAAAATGTTATAAGTCCAATTCATGAAGCCATTAAGCCATATCTAAAGTCCAAATGTGTTTAGGAAGGGTTTTAGGGCTTAAAAACCCCTTAACTATGAGTTTACGGCCTAAGCTTAATCCATGGCCGTAAACTCACATTCAAGGCTTTAAATCATGATTAAATCCCTAATTTGGAAGCCAAATATGCTATAGATTAAGGTTAGGAAGGTACCTTAGGGATTTGAGGCCTTAAAATTGAGTTTTGGACCCTTAAACTTTGGATTTTAGGAGAGAGGTTAGAGAGAGAGTAGAGAGAGAGAGGGAAAAAGCTTCAAATAAAAGGTTTAACTTGTTTATATAGTTCCCAAAACTTGGACATGGTGGAATTCTACCCGATACCGGCCTTAAACGAGGCTTTAGGTCGTACCCGATTAAGTTTCCGTCACCCGGCAGGGACGTTTTTAAAACTTATGAAATAAATATTTTGGGCTAAATACATGAGTTCCTAAAGGGTTTGGACACTCATTGGAGGATAATAAACATATAACTTTAATTAATTTAACCCAAAACGATATCGGGATGTTTTGATATACGACGAGTTATACGGGTAGATTGGGTTTTCGGCGATAGAAAACTTCGGGTTGTTACATTGTATCCTTTTCTTAAAACTTTAGAACACAAGTGTGGTTGCCACAATCCCCTTCATGTATGTCTTTTAGAACTTCCATGGCTTCTTGATCTTAGATATGGACATGTTACAGATTTCTTGTATAATACTCCATGGCTCATCACAAAGCATGAGATACTCATCTTGAACACTTTATCGTTTTTTTTCTTATTTTAGGATTGTACCATTCTGGAGATTCTCTATGATGGGTTGTGTCTAGGATCTCAAATGTATCTAAGGATCCTGACTGTTTGGATAGGGATCCAGAACATCGAGATCCTGGTAAGAGAATCAAGGAATGGTGCCTCCTATTTTTGCTATGTTGGTCGTTTGATCATGGTCTTCGGGGTTGTCTGGTCTCCTGGAGGGATCTTCTATCGCCAGGATCATTATGCGGGTTATTGGGATCCTGAGGGTAGACTCTAAGTTGGCTAATGTGTCTGCCTCGGTGTTATCTTGTCTAGGAACTTAATTCAAACTAAAAGCTTCAAATTCAGAGGCTGATTTTTTAAGAATTTGAAGGTATAGTGCTAGTCTTTTGCCTTTAAATTCATAGAATCCATTAAAGTTGTTAGTTATTAATAACAAATCGACATATACCTGATGATACTTGATCTGGAGATCCTTGGCCAATTGTAGCCCCATGATTAGTGCTTCATACTCTTCTTCATTGTTAGTTGCATTGAATTCACAACTAACTGCCTGGGGTAGGATGTCACCCTGTGGCGATTTTAGTATGATCCCAAGGCCTACTCCTCTAAAGCTAGATGCTCCATCTATAAAGAGTATCCACTGCCCCTTGTTTTCTTCTTTTTGAAGTCATTGGATTTCTAACTCTATATTTGGTTGTAGATTATCACTAAAACCAGCCACAAAATCTGCCAATGCCTATGATTTTATTGGGGATATTGGATCATATTTGATGTCATATGTAATGAGCTTCACTAACCACTTAGTCATTATGCCTGACATTTTTGGTTTTCTCATGAAATTCTTAACAGGATAGTTACTTTTGACATGTATGAGTCTCAAAATAATGTCTTAGTTTCGTGGAAGCTATAACTAGTGCAAGTATTAGTTTTTCAAGGTGAGAATACCTGGTTTCAGGATCCAAGAGACTTTTACTTACATAGTAAACAGGATGTTGTTCACTATCAAGATCTTTGGCCGGAACAACACTTGCATTATTCAAAGATACTAAAAGATATAGGAGGAGTGTTTCCCGTTCGAAGATCCTTGGCCAAGACTCGCTTCTAATCCCCTTTTGGTGACCATGTAACTAAGAAACTCGCCTGCCTTCATTCTAAAGTGATATTTGGACGGGTTCATCATCATGTTGTATTCAGCTAATATATTAAAGACTTCTTCAAGATCCCTAAGGTGATCTTTAATTTTTTTTTTGGACTTAAATACCCTGTCATCTATGTAGACTTGCATGGTGTCCCCCAGTTTGTCCTTGAACATCCAATTCACCAGTCTATGATATGTTGCACCTGCATTTTTAAGACCAAATAGCATATCAGTATAACAATATATACATATGAGAGTTATGAAGGTGGCATCCTCTTGATCAGATGGTTCCATTGAAATTTATTGGAACCCTACTAAGGAATTCATGAATATTAATAGTTCATGGCCTGCCGTGGCATCTATCATAGAGTCTATATGTGGAAAATGGAAAGAATCCTTAGGGTAGGCCTTGTTAAGATCCATGTAATCCACATACACACTCACCATTTATCATTCTTTTTCTACACTACGGCCATATTAGCCAACCACCTTGGGAACTTGACTTCCTTAATCATCCCTGTCATATCTTCATCTTTCCATGTGGTGTTCTTTCTTTTATTTTTTAGGAACTTTATTTGGTCCTACTCAATTTCCTTTGGTATTGAGGATCCTATGAGTACTTTAGCGTCAGGATCCTCAAGGTTTGCGGGCACTTCCTTTACATCTTGCCCTCTTGCTTCTAGAATGCCTCATGCCCAATGTTTTAATTGTTATGCTTGTTGTGGTACTGTTGAAGATTTCATTGATGTATTCTAGCATTGTTTGGACTCTTGTTAATCGCTGATGATCTTCACTGTTCCCCACAGGGTAGGCATCATGACACAGTGGTGGTATGTTGATGGGACTGCTTTCATGCCATGGATCTAGGGTCTACCTAGTATAACATTATAGAAAGCATCAATAACACAAAAGTATTGCATAGAGTTTACCCATTCGATGTATATAGGCCATTTAATCTCTCCCACTATATGCTTCATTTCATTGTTGAATCCTATCGAAACTGAGGATTTTTTATTGTCTCGGATTATGGGATGTTCATCCTAGTCAGAGCATCTAAGAGTATGATGTTCATTGAGAATCCTCCATCTACCAAGATCCTTTTGACGAATTATTGGCGATGTAGAAATTTATTGCGAATCCATCATGGTGAGGATCTCGAATGTTCTTTTTGTCCTATTTATCGAAGGTGATTTCTTTCTTGCATGTAATCGATGTGTTCTTCTGGGGTCTTTCTTCTTTCTTCACCTTGGATATCTTAGCGTGTCTTTTTGTTGCAGAGTAAGAAGTTCCACAAATGTCAGAACCCTTATAGATAAAATTGATTACCTTAGCATCATGAGGAGGGGATCCTGGTTTTTCCAAGATCTTGGTAGGATTCTGATCCTTCTCCTTTGATCTTTCTTTTTGTCTTCCTAGGATTTCTTTGAGACATCATTTGCTCAAGAGATAACTAATCTCCTTTCTGAGGGCTATTTAATCCTCTGTGATGTTGCTGAAAATTTTATGATATGCACACCATTTAGATTTTTCTTTTGAGCCACTCGATTTCTTTCCTTTCCTTGGCCACCTTTCTTTCTCGCCAAGATCCTACATGGCAAAGATTAGACCTAAAACGTCAACAAAAAAACCAATAGTCAGTGATCTTGGGGAATTTATCTTCTTCCCCTTTATCGTCAAGGGCATTACCCTATGATGATCAAACTTGGGATACGGTTTGGAGTTATAGGATCTTTGGGCTGAGGAATCAGTCTTCCTATTAGGATTGTCATATGAATTTGGGGAGTTGTTCCTCTCATGGATCTCCTTATCCTTTTCCATTCGGATGAACCTCAAGGCTATACTTCTGACTTTGTCCATTTTCCTACATGGGCTCATTACGAGATCTTCATAGAAAGGAAAGTCTTTCTTTAGGCCCATCTTCAAGGTTTCTAGGGCAGTGGCCATGTCGATATTAGGAATATTTAATGCTTCTTTGTCAAACCTGCTTACAAAATCCCTAAGGGATTCCTTAGGATCCTGGACTATTCGATAGAGATCACTAGTGATCCTTTAATATCCTACTACAAGAAAATTGGTTTTTAAAAAGATTAACTAAATGAGCAAATAAAGTAATGGAATAGGGAGGAACATTAAGAAGCCATTTCATAGCAGATCCTATGAGGGTTGGACCAAAACCATTGCACAAAAAAGCTTATTTTAAGTGTAATGGGATGGGAATGATTTCCATTTTTTCCCTGTATTGTGCTACGTGTTCCATAGGACCCATAGTTCCGTCATAAGGCTTCGTGCTGGGAGTCTAGAAGCATTTTGGATCTTCATCATCGACTATTGTGGGAGCAAATTTAGGGATCATGTGGCTTGTGGGGGATGCTTCTGGTATAGGTTGGATTACTCCTAGTACACTTGAGATCATATGTCTCATTATGCCTACATCAAGATCCACAGAGTTAGTATTAAATGCATTTTTATTTAGGAAGATACCAGTGTCTTGGTTTTTAGGGGTAGTGAAGGTTTCATTAGGATACTGCATCACAGGGGTTTGATTATTTGGGGTTGCTCCCCAAGTTGAAGCAGTAGCATGTTCCGTGGTTGTAGTATCTTAACGATTCCCTAAGGATCATGCGTTGTCAAAATCGAGAATACTGGGTTGCAAAATCGAAGGTGTTGTTTCATGCAATTTGTGGATCTCTACTCTTTTTTTTTTCCATTTCTTTAAGCAAAGTTTTGTTGTCCTACTATTGTTGATTCAATTGTTGTATTACCATCTTCACCATGGATAAGAGTTCACTGTTAAAGATCGAAACAGGAGGATCCTGGAATCTATCCCTGGATTCCCATGGCAGATGGAGAGGTGTTCTTTTTAGAGGTATCCAGAGTTTTCCTCTAACTAGGAGGCCCACTTGGAGGTGGTGGAAGATTTTTAGAAGAAATAAGAGGAATAAAGGAAGAAGATAAAATTGATTATGTGGACATGGTTTTTCAAGAATTATGAACACCACAACCCCAAGGTAGGCGCCAAATTGTTTTGGTCAAAAATCGATCAAACAAAGATCAACCAAGTTGTATGTGAGGCTATGGTGTTGTAGCTAATATAAGAGTTGGATTGAAGTTAAAATGACAAGATTGGTTTACAAGGAAAGCCCTTGATCTTCGTTAGGATCTCCGACATAAAACCTTGGGAGGTGATAATCATCACCTACCTTGTTTGATTTTATTGATTGAAGAATGAATTACAAAGATAAACTTGATAATACGATTACAAATGATAAAGTGAGTCTAAATGGGTAAGGTGTCAGAAAATTGTCTCATTGTGTAAATGTTACAAGTGTATATATACTCTTGTTTATGTAACTAAAATTCTGATATTTCCGGGATCCTTTTGAACTAGTATTTGCAACGTGCTTTGACTTGGTATCCCGAGTTTTAAGCCTGGTTGAAGTGATTCTTCGTTGTGAATGTGTCTTATGTTGACCATTTCTGCACATGTTAAAATTAAACAAGAATATAGATGTTAAAATTGTTAGGAAATAATAATGGCGATGCTCAGGATCCTGATGTATGTTTGGGATCCTAAGACTCCTTTAAGATTCGGGATTCTAGATAGGTTTAAGGATACTTAGATATCTTTGAGATCCGGGATCCTAGATAGGGTTTGTAACGATCCAAAATCATGATAGAAATTTTCATTTTAATATAAAAGAAACCATTGTTTACAACCGAAAACCATATCAAATCAAGTGTCAAATAAAAATACTCCCAAGATCAATGCATCATAAAAATCTCCCAAAACATATCATCGAAGGATGTGTACGATCATGCCTTCACCTTGCACTGGTAATCCGAAATACCTGAAATATAAAACTGAAATTGTAAGCCAAATCTTAGTGAGTTCCTCAAAAGTACCACCACACAACATATAATAACATGCATATTAGGTCCATAGATAATAGAATGGATTACCCCTGAGTCCACAACATGAGTCTGGATTGCCTTCAGGCCCACTGCTCATGTGTGGATTACTCCCAATCCCACAACATAAGTCTGGCTTGCCCCTTAGGCCCACAACTTATGTCTGGCTTGCTCCTAAGTTTATTGGCTTCCGCACAAAGCAGTAATGCCTCAACCTAACCATACTATATCGACATATACATTACATATAACATATAATAGTAACAGATAATCATATAGCCAGCCAACATACTAACAGGCAAATCTACAGTTCACTATTACATAACATCCTATATATCGGGGCTTAATACTAACATATCAGTTCATCATAAAAAGATCCTCCAACTGGATACATAACTCAGTGGGACGACATTGGTGCCTTCAACCCATAAGTACAGTGAGAAAAACTCACCTCTCAGTCTGAAAAAGATCTCTAAACAGGACAAAGCTTCGAATGACAGCTCAACCAGTAACCTATTCATCAAATAATGACCAAATCTTAAATACCACTCTAAATACCCAAAATACCCTTAGGTCAAACTTGGCCAAACCATCGTCAAAGGTCAAAGTCAACTACAGCAGGTCACCATGTAGTGGCCACTAAATGATAAAACATGCGAGTCTCAGCCCAGACGCCATGCAGTGGAGACTTAGGCCACACTATGGGCACTGTGCTCCCAACAACTTAATGGATTAAGTTATTTTTTGTTGGTCTTAAGGGATCTAAGGCCCAAATCTGGTCCACTCTAAGGTCCAAGTGATAAAGTTTCCAACTTTATCCCTTTAGACTCTCTAAGGGATAGTGATCCAATTTCTAGATCTAAATATAGGAAAAAGAACTTAACTTGGTTTAACCTGTTAAGCACTTTCTCTTGAGGACTACTAGATCCTGTCACACCCCAGAACCAGGATGACATAAACGTTCGGGGGCGGATGACGTCATTGTATAATATCATAACAGTTGAATATAAATGAAACATAGCAACTCAAGCGGCATACATTGAGAAGACAATCTTACATAGTTTACATATTGTACTTGTTCATAAGTTACACAAAGGTGACAAAAGTAAAATTCCATCATGCTGCATCACTCGATCTCAAAAAGAGTTAATTACATGTTATTGGTTCCTAGAGAATACAAGTCATTTTGAAAAGCATCAACAAAAAAGTTGGTGAGTTCATAAGCATTTTTGTATAAAAATGGATTTGTAATTGGTTAAAATGGTTTTGGTAAACTTTCAAAAAATCTGATATTTTCTATAAACTGTATTTTTAGTCTTATATCCAAAACTAATGAAAATGTATGTATGACTCTTATATCTTTCCTTGTAAAATGATAGTGTATGTATGTATGTTCCAAGAAAATCCAATATTTTCTTATAAGTAAGCTGTAGTCTTAAACCCTAAGACCAGAAATGTAGGTGATTTTGTACTGAAAAACGATATGTAGTTTTATATTCTAATAAAACCGGTGAAGTGTGAGCTTCTCGTAAATCAAGATAATATTGTTAATCCCTAAATGAGTTATTATAACCATGCTAAATGTGACTGTTATGTCTGTACGACGTTCTTCAGGCGTCGAAATCGGTAAGATATTTGTCACCCTAGACTGGCCCGTGTAGCTGTAGCGAACAGCTCAGGTGTGGGGTTATGAATCCGCGTATAGATCTATACACAACTATCTCGCTCTCCCTCTAGGAGACTTTGGTTATAATGCAAGACTTGGAGTGTATGCTAAGTAGGTACGGTGAAGTGAATGTCTCACTAGAGCATTAATGGATTTACGCAAACTACGACTCTCTTTTATTGTATAACGAAATGATTTTTACTATGTGAAAACTTATGACAGTTCTTTTACGACACGCGTTTTATGAGTTTCATGACATACATTTTATAACATGTGTCTTATGACACGCGGACTATATTGGCATCAATTTGTTTTATATACCATTTTGTGTAAACTATTTATAACACTTTATATAAATGGTCAATAGTGAATATGTCTAGTAGTGATATATGTTGATAAAATATCATAATATTCTTATGTTTAACCCCCACCAAAATAGTGACGACAATATTTACGACCATTTTTACTAGAAAGTTATTTTTAGTAAAAATTTCCATGAGCTTGTAGTTTCAATTTTCAAATTTTACCGGTTAAAATTTTGTAACACCAAAATAGTTTAATTTGGTTAACTTTGTTGGGTCAGGATTGTTATAAAAATCATACTATGACCTCAAAAGTTTTAGAGTAAATTACTGAAATCGTCCCTATGGTTTGGTCAAAATTACACGTTTAGTCCCTAACTTTTTTTTTGCACTCGGGTCGTCCGTGTGGTTTGATTTTGTTGTGTTTTTCGTCCCTATGGTTTGGTAAAAGTTGCATGTTTGGTCCCTAACTTTATGTATGTAAGGGACGAAAAATGCAACAAAATCAAACCATAAGGACTAAAAACGCAACAAAATCAAACCACAAGGACGATCCGATTGCAAAAAAAAAGTTAGGGACCAAACGTGCAATTTTGACCAAACCACAGGGACGATTTTAGTAATTTACTCAAAATTTTATATTTATAAAATTTTAACTTGTAAAAGTAGGACATGTAATTACCCAAAGATCAAAACATATTTGGAACTTCAATAAATATATGTTTTAGCTATTAGATCTTATAAGAGGTTATTACAACTTGATTCTTAGTGTATGCATCTATGTACTCATATAACATTAGCATTTTTGAATTTCAATAATCTAATACAACGAGGTTACATAGATGAATTTTTTATACACGAATACAATCTTGACCCTAGTTTTACTAGTTGTGACATCATCCCCCCGTTAGAGAGAATTTCGTCCCGAAATTAGTTCGAGAGCGACCTTTCAGAACTAAGGAAAAGATATGAATACTTCTGTTTCATCTCGTCTTCGCGTTCCCAGGTGAACTCAGGTCCTCGTTTGGCACTCCATCAGACCTTTACAATGGGAATACGACTTTGCTTTATTCGTTTCACCTCCTTATCCATTATTTCCAAGGGTTCCTCGAAGAAATGGAGATTTTCATTCACCTCAATCTCATCAAGCAGGACAACGAGAGTTTCTTCAGATAGGCATTTCTTCAGGTTTGACACGTGAAAGAAAGGGTGTACATTATTGAGCTCTGGTGGTAACTGTAGCTTGTAAGCCACCAGATCGATCTTGGCAAGGATCTCGAATGGTCCGTGTTGAGTATGAGGGTTGTGCCTAGCCTATCTCTACTGTAGTAATTCACATCGAATTCTTCTGAGATAGTGGATATTAATCATTCGACACTTGTTTGATTCATTATTGCGTTCATTGTTTTTCCATTCTTGTTATCATTACTTATTTATCTGTTGAATCTATCGGTCTAGGAGATTAATATTCTCATCAATTGGTATCAGAGCAAGAGACTGTGTAATTTATACGCATCTCTTCTATTGGAAGAATCTTTTTAGGGTTTCTGCTTTTATCGAATTTGTAGGAGCTGCCGTCTATAAGTTGACGTTGTTTCATACTTTTGATAAAACCCTAACTTAGCTTTTACAAGTCTAATTCTTAGCAGATATCTAAAAAGCTCATCATGTCTCTTGACGATTCTCAAACCAATCCGATCAACATCTCCAACATCATTGGATCCACAACGAGGATTCCTATTCTTTACACTTAAGATTATGAAGTATGGACACATCACTTTGAAGACTACGTCGTCGGTTCTAAAGACAATGGCTATCTTATATGGGAAGCAAAAACATTGGGTCCTTTTTTTTATTCTGGAACAAATAGAAAAATAAAGACTCAAAAGTAATACAACCAACTCTTGACTGATGTGGAGAAGATTCCTCAAGACGAAAAGGAAAAGTTATTGTGCAACGTGAAAGCGATGAGAATGATAAGGTCTGCCTTGCATTCCAACACATTTCATTTGGTTAGCACATGCGTCACAACGAAAGAGATATGGGATAGACTCAAGGAGTTATACTCAATTGATGAAGACCTGGAACACTCCATACAAACTTTATTGCTTTCAGAGTTTGGTGCCTTCCAACAAAAGCTGGAGGAAAAACTCATTCAGGCTTTCGATTGTTTCAACCACTTGCTGAGCAAAATGATCAAGCACGGTATTGGAAGAGAAGTGATCGAACAGAAGGTCACGTTTTTGAACGGTTTAAGAACCGAATGGATGGCTGTGGCGTCAACGGTTAAGGCTCATGAGCAGTTTAAATCATATTCCGTAGCGAAGATGGTGGGTATTCTCAAATCTCACGAAAGTGTTGTGACAAAAGAAGCGAAAGTAATGACTGGTATGGGATCCTTGGCCATTCTGTCTAAGGAAAATAATGTGGCAGAAGATGAAAAAAAATCAGAGATGTCAGAATGCGATCTGACAAATCAAGAATATGCTATGATGGTTTCCAACCCAAAAATATTTGCTCGCAAAAAGTTCCTTATTGCCAAGAACCAAAACTGGCAGGGAAGCTACAACTCAGATAAAGCGAAAGAGGATAACAAAATTAGTCCTCTAAAAGAAGAAGAGAAGAAGGAGAGCAAGATGGTAGGAGGCTCCAGATATGACTACAACTTCTGTCATGGCAAAAACCACTTTGCCAAGGACTCCATGCTAAGAAAGTTGTCAGAGAAGAAGGAGGGTGAAGATGATGAGGTTGCGAAAACTGGAGGAGGTTAAGAAGAAGAAAGCTACTAACAATTCAATGAATGCTTTAATTGTGCAGGAGAATGTCATGGATGATGAGTTCGGTGGCGTGGAAGTTTGGTCTATAGACTTAGAAGACGAGGAGGTACGTAAACCCTCTCATGGTAAGGTGTTTGTGGCAAAAGTGGATAGTAGTGAGTTCACAGGAAGATGCTTGATGGTGACAGTTGGAGTGTCATGGATGAGGGGATATACAACTGAAGGTGAGCATGACGAGGCGAATCAGAAGGAGGACAAGTGCTTTGCAGCCAATCCTGTGAGCAAAAGGATCAACGACTGCGATCAGTTGATCAAGAAGGTACAATCTATTCTCGAATCACTCAATATACCTGTAACAAACTATGAAAAAGGAATTAAAAGATTTAAAATTTAAGTTTTCTAGTTTAAGTGGTAGCCTAATGCAAACTCGCCTCACAAATGCTAACTTAGCCGATCAACTTAGCAGGGCCATGTCCAAAAGTGAAGAGCGAAGAATGTGGATCGAGAAGAAGGAGTTAGACTTAGTTAGGGCGAGAGATGAGCTAATATACTTATAGCGAGACAATTTAAAGTTTTTAAAACAAAGGAATATTTATTGTTTAATAGCTAAACGTCTTTATTCTAATATTACTCAGTTGCACTTAAATTGTGATATTGGCAAAAAGGTTCACAAAATGATCTTGCCATTTCTTGAATTTAAGGAGGATGAAGTGGATGTAGATTGCTACAATTGTGAGTAAATTGTAGCTTCAGATAAGGTTTTGGATGCTTACAGGATTGGTCTGGACAAAATCGAGTCCTTTATAAAGTCCAAAGACCTTAAGGACATGCTTAGGAATTTGTTAGATGAAAATGACAAATTGAACATAAAGACCGAAACCATGCAAAAATTTGACTTGTCGAGAACCAAATTAAGTTCAAAAGATAAAATGAATGTGGAAAATTCTTCTGAATTTGATGAGGACACCGACATGAGTGAAATTTATGTAGATGATGAGGTTGACTACTCTGAATTCCTCAAAAGCGAACCCAAACAGGACAAACCACTCATATCCGAAAACTCAGTTACTTTCGCTCGTATGTCAAAGGACAAGTTCAAAGTCCTTAAAGAAAAAGTAGTGGTATTCAAAAAGGTGCAAATGGTACCTAATCAAGTTTATACGACCACTAGAGTTGCCAAAAATCAAACAGCTGAATTGACTTCCATGGTTAACGAAGACAATGCTAATGGTTGTGATAACTTCTTCTGGTCAGCCCCCATTGACAATGCAGACAAAACATTAGGTCTGTCGGAGAAAACCTCATGGAGAGTCAAGGGTAGATATCTGGCTGAACCACTCAACAAGCCGTCAAGCTTAGATAAGCCAAGTACGATTGGCACTAAAGATATTCCAGGCGAAATGGAAAAAGCATTTGGAGAATCATCGCCAAGCGAAGCTTGTGAAGAAAAACCGAAACCAAAAGCATATATTCACAAATCACAAAAGCAACTTGTTGAGCAAGCACGTCAAAGGAACAGAAGGTATCAGAAAAATCTCAAAGAGAGAAAGCAGTTCAGGAATTCCCAAAATGCTAACTATGTTCACAAAGTATCAAACCCATCGGTAAAGGCTAGCCCTCAGACGAACAACACTCCATGCACTCACTGTCAGTCTTGCAAACCAACAAACCGAAGAGACAGTTTTGGTGCTGAATCAGGCAGGAAAATGAACCAAAAACCTAGCTTTGGTCCTAAAGTCAATCAACAACCGAAGCCAAATCTAGTTAGGGATATCAAAGAAAAGGGAAAGCTAGTCTCGCATCCTGAAGTTCAAGTCAAGAAGAAATTAGCTAACTCTAGGAATCTAAAAACAGGCTCAACTGAAAATCTAAGCAAAAACAAAATGTCTGTTTTAGGCAAACCAAATCATGAAAATAACAAAATCAAAGTTTTTACCATTAAACAAAAAGATGAAACCACGTTAATAAAGAGAACATATATGGTTGATCTTTCTGTTGCAATTCCATGTCCAACTCTTCTAAATACTTCTTATTATAAGATTATTTTCTAATATGCATGTATGCATGTACACTTTTTATAAAATACTAATATTTTTAAAGTATACTTTTAGTCAAAGTTTTTTAATCCCATTGTATTTATAGTTGTATATCTTGTATGGTTAGATATACTAGTTCACTATAAACAATGCTCTGATACTAATCTGTCACACCCCTGAACCAGGACGACGGAAACGTCCGGGGGCGGATGATGTCATTGTATAGTATCATAACAGTTGAATATAAATGAAACATAGCAACCCAAACAACATAAATTGAGAATATAATCTTACATAGTTTACATATTGTACTTGTTCATAAGTTACACAAACACTACTAGAAAAACAGCCTTTTATGACGCTCATTGCGTGTCGTAAAAGGCTCAGACGACGCGCAAATGCGCGTCAAGGAAGGCCTTGTCATAAAGAGAGACGACGCACATTTACGACGTGCAATTACGACGCGTGTTTACGACACGCACTGCGTATCAAGGAAGGCCCTGTCATAAAGGAAGACGACACGCATTCGCGTGTCGTAACCTTACGACACGCGTGTTAATGACACGCAATGCGTATCAAGAAAGCCCCTGTCAAGAAAGGCCATGTCATAAATGAAGATGACACACATTTCTGCGTATCATAATTTTAAATGTTTAAAAAAAATATTATTTATGGATTTACTAATTTTCAAATTAAATAATACATTAAAAATCTCAAAATACAAAATAAAATATCATAAATAACAAAGATAATTCATTTCACTAATATGTCAAATACAAATAATTATTCCAATAGTGAGTTAATGTTATAAAAAGATGAACTCATTTATATACAATTGCATTATCTAGCGTACTATGTGCCAACAACTCTGTGTGTGTTTACTTTTGCTTGAGTCTCCGTTCCTCTAAAGCTTCTAGCCATGTCAAAACATGATATCTTAAATTTATCAACTCCTTGGCGTGAAGTCTTAGATAGAAGCTTAACTGCAATCTCCAATCCTTCTAGCAGACCCTAAAAATCATTATTGGCCATGTAGCAGGATCAGCCTGCAATCTCTTTTCTGCCTTCTTATTACTTGCAACATCTTCTGCCTCTTTGACCAAGGTTGTGCCTTCTACAGCAACATGCTGCATTGCGTCAAAAAGATAAAAACAGATGACAACAAGTACAAATAACTGCATTCTACTTAAAAAAAATACAAACCTGTTTAATTCGTGCACACATACTACTAGAAAAACGCTCAGACCATTGTCTGTAATTGTAGAAGTATAAAATTTGAACAATTAGACACTATGAATCCACCAAGAACTCATACATGTTCATAGTCTTTAATAAAATGTATAAGTAAAAAGCACATGCAATAGATATTAACAACAATGATCATAATCATATCTGAAGCTCATATTCAGCAGCAGACCTGTAACCCAAGATATCTTCTATATCAGATACTTTCTCTATTTGGTCCAACTCCAAAACAATTTCATCATCTAGAGGCTGATCAAAATTCATATACACCAAATAATGTTTGAATCATATACACCATATAATGTTTAAATCAAGAAAACTATATGTGTAATGACTAATGACCTCACCTGCTCTTTTCGTAGACATTCCAGTTTCAACTTGTACAACTTAACATACTGTCTTTTTCTGCCTCTGTAAAAGTAAAAGATTTTAAAAGGTTTAAGATTTCAAGCATTCCATGATGAAAATGCACACAACAAATAGTATAACATGGTAGATCATAGATGTTAATGTTGAAGAAAGAACAACTTACAGACGTTCTCCTAATTATTTCCATGAAGTTTTCTTCATTCTTTTACGAACATCAGATAACAAAGAGTTTTGAGCATAATGCCACCATTGCATCTGCCATCCCAAAGGTCTTTATGATATAGGTATCCCCAAGGGCGATATCGTCCATATCTAAAAACATTAAAAGACCAATGTGCCTCACAATCTGAAAGTGTAATTAAAAAGGATAAGTGCATAGATAATCATACAGATACAATATCTGCTGCAATTGATCTTCATCAAGGGACAAGACCTAAAAGTTGGTGACATGCTGACATGTCAGTTGAATTTTATGTAATCTGACCTAATAAACTAAGAAATGATTAATTAGTTACTTATAATTACAAAAGTTAATAAACTAACTAAGCTAGATAACTCGATATCAACCGAGTATTGTGTTGCATTATTCTCAAGCCTTCCAGACCTGTTCACCTGCAATGTATAACAGTAAAAATCTATCTAATGTGCAAAGTACAACAACTCTAAATTTTTTATGAGATGATGCATACCGAAAGAGAAACAGATACATCAACTGTGGACAACAAGTGAATATGTTCATTATTTTGAAAGCTTTCAGCAACCATTGACATGGAGTCTTCAGGGCGTGCTTTTTTAGTTAATCTTGCATGCTTTCTATGCTTTACAACCTTTTGTTGCTTGATTTCAGAGTTCATTGGCCCAATCTTGCAATACGCAAACATAAGTTTAGAGATAAAGTGTGTGTGTGTGTGAGAAAGAGAGAGAGAGAGAGAGAGAGAGAGAGAGAGAGAGAGAAAGAGATTGGTGCTTGCATTCTGTAGCATCCAAGAAAAAGAAAACATGATTCCAAAGGTCTAGGAAATATATAATGAAAAAAACATATAAATATTGATACACCTGTGGCACTCCCACTAGATATTTCACAAGATTCTTATAGAAACTTGTTGCAGAACCAATCAAGAAATAAAAAACATGGATTATTATTTATTGTTTTATTACCTTTCGAATTGTTGATTCCAAAGAAGGGCATATCTGTCACGTATGGTACCACCTGAATTTACCAAAGCATCAAATTTTGATTTTTGATGATGAATGGAGGAGGTGGAGTGATAGGGTCGGTTTGGTTTTTGGATTCCTGACCAAGGGGTCGGCTTAATTCACCTTTTGTTGCTCTTCAATGATCTTCTTTAGGTACTTCCCTTGGGCTTCTATTCATAATTGAAGCTGTCTTTGGACCTATACACTTTCATCATATATGTAAGATACTTTACTTTACTTTGAAAAACCTATAGCATTTTATTTTAGGCAAAATAAGACCTCTAATTGCTCATGCAGTCGCTTTTGCACCTCCATCTGCAGCTTCAGTGCTTCTGTAATCTGCATTCCACTGCACAATGAGTGTATCAAACAGCAACATAAGCAACAAGAGTGTATCAAAGTATAAATACCCAACATTTGCATACTAAGGCCCAAACTGAAAGAAATCTCTCTTGAATGTGTGTTGATCTTTCATTCTTCACACTACGCACAACATGGTGATAGGCGTCCCCTGGAGAATTTTTTGATTATCCAAATGCACATCAGACCTTCAAAGTTTTTATTTCATTAGAATAGCAAAAGGGAAAACCTGATTTATAATCATAAAAGTGATTTCGTGGAATTTGATAGGAAGCAAAAACCTATCTTTTTGGAAATCGGAACTTTCTCAAAGTAGATTTAAGTGAAGATGCAAAGATTTAAGCAAAATCCTATTTTTTTGGGAATTGAATCTTACACTTTGATACGCTCTCACTAAAACAAGATTCTGATTCATGATACAAATCAGAATCTTGGCTAAAGGGTGTGTACAGAATACAGTAAATGAAGGATCAGGAAGCATGGTGAGAGGTCTAATGTAAAAGGAGCATGTATCTGAATATACTTTTACAGATTTTTTTTTTGGAAAACTAGTTGCAAGTAGGAAAGAAGGAAGCGTTACTTCAGTTGTTTCATAGGGTGTAAAAATGATCCTTAAGTTTACTGATGTTTTAAGTAAATATAAGTTGACTGAGTCTAGGAGGTAATTGTGTCTATTAACCATATATAGTAGTAAAAGTTAGGATGGGATGAAAGAGGGCAGTTGAGAGCTTACCCTGACCTCTGAAATTGGGGTTGTCATTTGTTGTTCGTCTTTTGTTTTCTTCAAGTCAACACAACACAGATTGAAATGTTCACTGCTGACAGCTTCAAGATGCTTACTCAATTGAAAGAAGCAATTTGGTACTTCTGCAAGAGGAAGTTCTACAACCCATGTAGATCGTCTCTTTGTAGTTTTACAGTTACAAATTCTTTGTTTATAGAAGCTTTTGCAAGTTCTCTTTCCCTTACTTCCTTTGCGCACATGTAGAAGTCATTGTTGTGAGGATGACAGACCTTGTTATAGATCACAGTTCCTGTTATAATAATAATAATTCCACTTTTAGACCATCTCATTTCTAAAACTGAAGTATTTTATTGAGTAGTAACATATTACCAGGCAGGACATTGTCTGGAGATCCTTGCTGGAAAAACTTGGTGTGGTGATTCTTCTGAGCAATTATCACAAGAAACTTTGGGTTCCACTTCTCATCAAGGAATTTGCAGGCCTACCACACCCATAATTACCATTTAAATCAAATTTACTTAACAAAATAAGAAACTATTATAAGAAATACAAATACATCGATAATTTGGTCCAACTCAATGTTCAACACCTGGTTGAACTGCGACTCGCTCACACCGTCCCTATTACAAATAAAATTCTAAATTATTACAAGGAATCTTGATGTTTCCAATGTACACAAAGAAAGAAAGGTTTGGGCTTTTGTTCTTAGTTTAAAGAAAATGACAGCAGAATATATTAAAATGACCAGAAGTCAAAGAAAAGAATTGACCTGAAGATGATAATCTGGTCTGGCTTACGCTTGGCTGAACTTGTATAGAAGTCCAAGAGAAGCTCCCTGCCCCAAAGAAAAGAAAATCTCATCATTATGTGATGTGAATCTCAAACTTCAAACTCTTTATTTGTATATATAAATAAATAAATAAATAAATATATATATATATATATATATATATATATATATATAAAGATTCTTAACAGCCAAAAGGACATGTTTGGTTCACAGATTCCATTATATGGCATCTTTCATTACAGCAGCAACTGAGTTTGAATCCATCTCTTCGCCATTAACATGGTCCACACCATTATCTTGTGTTCCACTTCCACCCATGGCAAAAGTCTCAAACTTGTCTAATGGAGATGTTTCATATTATTCCCGCATTTAATTATGACAGTTAATGTCCCGGGTAAACACTACAACAAAAACTCGGATTTTTCTTGAAACTGAGGTGGGCTCGACTGGATTTGGAGACATCAGTAGGGCATACAGACCATGCTAGCCTCAGAAGAAATAGCGCGTCCAATGCAGCTTCTAAGCCGGTTTTGAGTGATGTCACCAAATGTGGGATGCTTAATGTTGCAGGCTTACCAAATCCATGAAGGGGGTCAATGTAATCAAAATCAAACATACCCCTACTTACTCCAACATTAGTGCTCTCGAATTTATTCATCTTGTGAACTGTTTCCAGTGGATCAATAAAAACACTTGGGGGTGATGTGACAAGTGTTGATGCAGTTTCTACAACCACAAATGGATCATCCATTGCTTGTGATGAGACTGAATTGAAGATACGAATTGATAATGTCGTCCCATTATATCTACAATAGCATCCTCCTCTGTGAGAGGACCTGAAATAAAAAAAAGAGCATCAGTAGACAAGAAAATTACAAAAATACCCTTGTTCTAGTTAAAAATACAAACCTATCCTTTACAAGCGCTCGTGAAGCAGAACTGGAACAAAAGTGGTGACACTGGAATTATGGTATAGGAAATTGAAGAAATTGTAGGATATGAGTACAGAAATATGGAATATATAATCAATTGAGTGTAGAAAAATAGTGCAACTGATAGTAAAAAAATAGTGCAACTGATAGTAAAAAAAAAAAAAAAGAATTGTTGACACCTTGGAATTCAAGCTTCAAAACATGTATTTCATGTTATTTGTTATAAAGTATAGACCGTTCATGAATAATTATCAGCTAGTAACATACTAACTAACAACACCAACCAAGAAAAATAAATTAATCAAAGTTTCCGCATTTTTTTTCTTTAACTTTTTAGCATACCTATATCCTTATTACCCCAATACATACAAAAAGAACATACATGCCATGCCCTTTTAGGCTACAGGATACACTAACATACCACAATGGTAAAAGAGTAATTCAACATCTTGCTATCTCTATCGTCTTGCTTTGTTCAAAGTCTTACCCTTAAAAAATTCACAAAGCATCCGATCAAGATCCTCTGCTGAATACCTTATGTACTTATTGGGATTCTTCCCATTCTCAACAAGTGCCATGTAATTGTAAAAAACAGAAAACAAAATATTTGTTTACTTTTTTTTTCATTTATTTGAGCCTGGGAATTAAGATAGATCACACAAAAAATATGTACCCAAAACATTTAATGAAAGATCTGTATACAGGCAAGAAGACTTCAACAACTGCCAGTATGATAGATTCTCTAAGCTCTGTGTCAAGAACGGTCGATTGAGATTGTCTTTGATGAAGCTCTTCAAACAGACCATTGAAGATCTTCAACCTAAAGTTAAACCACCACATTTCAATTTATATATCAACCAATTTTTTAATTCTTTTTTAAAGATGTAACAGATAGTTGAAAAGACAAACCTATACTTCACAAGAGCTCGTGAAGCTCCACTTCTGTTACCAGCTGCATCACCACCAACAGAAATGTACAAACAGCCTCAAGAGTAACATCTAGAGCCCTAAACTCAAAGGGAAAGTATTCAGGTGAAGTGTTACCAAACAAAAGGTTTTGAATATCCCAATATAATTGGTCATCATCCCTGAATTTCTAAGTCATCTAAATGCAGATCAAGGTTAATTAAATGAAAAAAAAAGGTCTTGAATATCTTCTTGAACTACTCACTCGTAGGAAAGAAAAAAAATTTCAAGTGTAACTACAAAGAAACAAAGAGTGAATGCAAAGAACGAATCAAAGTTTGCAATTTCTTTTCTTTTCCAACCACGAATAGATCATTTTATTGCAAATGAATCAACTTTATATCTCTTAAACTTGTAATAAACAACACAAGAAATTGCACACTGCAGATAGTTTTCTTTTCATTAATTTTTACACACACACACACTCTCTCTCTCTCTCTCTCTCTCGATTTCTCTCTAGATCTCTTGTAGTATGGACAACCTGACGAAGGTGATCGAGAAATAAGCTCCGCCATGTTGTTCTATGGAATCTTCTTATGTACTTCTTGCAGATAAAATGATGAAATAACTTCTTTTGTTTTAGAAATCAGGAATCTATAACTACAAGAAGAGAGTGAAAGACCTCTATACTGTATATGCATAATCTATTGATGAAAGTTGAAAAGACAGAATCTATATGAACATGTAAATGGGCATATATAAATAGACCAAAAATAATACCTTTGAAGAAGAAAGAACACCCCTTTCAAGGAGATCACCTATTTTTAATCTCTCTTCAATGGAAGGTAGTCTTAAAAACCCCACAAACCATGCACAGGTACCCTAAGGATCTATTTGAATTTCCCATTCGTCTATTCAACTATGCCCCTTCAGATTGCCACACCACACCGACCCCTGTAGCTTTCAATCGTCTTTGTAATTCCACCACATATAGCTATCAAGAGAATTCAAAAGTAGAACTTCATCAGCTGTTATGATGCATCACTAACGTTTATAGCTGATGTAGGTTTTGGTGGGAGGAGATGCTCTTTTCGGTCAGCCATTGTGCTTGATATCACAACAAATATAGAGTAAAAAAATAATAGACGAAAAAAAAATATTTAAATAGATAAAAACATATATATATATATATATATATATATATATATATATATATATATATATATATATATATATATACCTCTGAGATCATTTCAGGATATTCTTTCAGCAAATCCTCTAGAACAAGATCCTACACCTAATTCCATAATCAATGACACAATAAAATCATAGTAAATACTATAAAAAAAATCCAAGTAATTAACAAAGAAATTGGGTATTATACCGCAATTTTTCCGCATCCTCGAGGACCCTGAAGCAGTATCGAATTGTTACAGCCTCAGTTACCGAATTTGATACGATAAATTTCAACTTGCTGAAATTTGTTTAAAGATTAAATACGTCACAATGGAGAATGAGAAAAAAAGAGATTATGATATTCACGTATACATAATTGGAAGATAAATAGAATATTCGAATAACCATCAACCGAACCTGTAGTTGTTGTCGGGAGAATCGGACAAGAGGGAGAAGATGAAATTGAGATCACATAGTCTTCTACGAATAAGGACTAGCGCTTCCTCTGCTATTCCCCGACCCATTAGGCTCATCCGTACACTTTTCTCCGGTAGACTTCAACTATGAATCCGGTGTGAGAATACAGGGTTCTTGATTCCCAGGGTTATAAGAACACGTAGAACCAAAATCCCCTATTTCCCCAAAATACATCTTCTAAAATACCAAGGCGCTTGCCCTTTTTCGTTTCTGAGCATCAAAAACGGGGTGAGCGTGTATTTGGGTTTTTTGCAAAAGATGGAAACAAAGGAATTTGAGGTCAGGTGACGATGAGATCGTCGATGAGGAGAAGCGAGCAAGGGGTTGCCGGAAGCGAGGCGAGGTCACCGGATCGATGGTAGAGAGCGTTGAGTGAGTGAGTGTTTTGAGTCTTAAAAAAGCCCTAGGATTTATATCAATATCGGTCCCTGTGATTTTGTTATAAGAGACGCGCGTTTGAGTAAAATTATAAAACGACATCTGTAGAGGACACACGCTTAAGCTAAGCATCCTCCGTGTTTTTAATTTTGTTTTGTTAAGACACTAATTTTAGGGGCACGCAAAAATGCGCGTCCTTGATCCTTCAAATTTTGTGAGAGATGACATTATTTTTAGCACGCACACTTTAGCGTATCGTAAATTAGTGTGTGTCATTGTTTGCACGTCGTAAAAGGCTATTTTTCTAGTAGTGAAAGGTGACAAAAGTAAAATTCCATCATGATGCATCACTCGATCTCAAAACAGAGTTGATAAGCATTTTTGTATAAAAATGGATTTGTAATTGTTTAAAATTGTTTTCGTAAACTTTCAGAGAATTCAATATTTTCTATAAAATGTATTGTTAGTTTTATATCCAAAACTAATGAAAATGTATGTATGACTCTTGTATCTTTCCTTGTAAAATGATAGTGTATGTATGTATGTTCCAAGAAAATACAATATTTTCTTATAAGTAAACAATAGTCTTAAACCCTAAGACCATAAATGTATGTGATTGTGTACTGAAAAACGATATGTAGTTTTATATGCTAATAAAACCGGTGAAGTGTTGAGCATCTCGTAAATCAAGATAATATTGTTAATCCCTAAATGAGTTATTATAACCATGCTAAATGTGACTGTTATGCCTGTATGACGTTCTTAAAGCGTCAGAATCGGTAAGATATTTGTCACCCTAGACTGGCCCGTGTAGCTGTAGCGAACAGCTCAGGTGTGGGGTTGTGAATCCCCGTATAGATCTATAGACAACTATCTCGCTCTCCCTCTAGGAGACTTTGGTTATAATGCAAGACTTGGAGTGTATGATAAGTAGGTACAGTGAAGTGAATGTCTCACTAGAGCATTAATGGATTTACGCAAACTACGACTCTCTTTTATTGTATAACGAAATGATTTTTACTATTTGAAAATTTATGACAGTTCTTTTACGACACGCGTTTTATGAGTTTCATGACATATGTTTTATGACATGTGTCTTATGACACGCGAACTATACTGTCATCAATTTGTTTTATATACCATTTTGTGTAAACTATTTATAACATTTTATATAAATGGTCAATAGTGAATATGTCTAGTAGTTATATATGTTGGTAAAATAACATAATATTCTTATGTTTAACCCCCACCAAAATAGTGACAACAATATTTACGATCATTTTTACTACAAAGTTATTTTTAGTAAAAATTTCCAAGAACTTGTAGTTTCATATTTTTACTGGTTAAAATTTTGTAACACCAAAATAGTTTAATTTGGTCAACTTTGTTGGGTCAAGATTTTTATAAAAATCATACTATGACCTCAAAACTTTTAGATTTATAAAATTTTAACTTGTAAAAGTAGGACATGTAATTACCCAAAGATCAAAACATATTTGGAACTTCCAGAAATATATGTTTTTTTATGTTCGAGTATATCTATTTTTAGACCCGATTTTGTGTAACTAAAGTATAGACAATCACCTATTTCACGGTTTTTAGGTAGTTAACAAATGATATCAACCATTTTATACAAGAAATGGTTCATATTTGGCATATAATCACAATGCATGTAAATGTGTAACAGCCCGGAATTCCAGGTATTGTTATATTTATGAATTTGGGTGTTTTAAGAGGGGACTCGGCGAGTTGGAGCCTAGACTCGCCGAGTAGGATCGCGGATCTGGTCGTGGGTTCGCGACTGGACTCGACGAGTCCGGATATGGACTCGGCGAGTCTGCGCTGTTTAGCGAAAACCCTAACCGTTCAAGGTTGGGACGTATATGAGGGACCTTATGGCCGTCATTGTTCACCCTAGTCCTGTGAGTGAAGCCCTAATTCGATTGTGAGCATCTGGAGCAAGGTAGAAGACTATTGTTGATTTTGGAAGTGTTGTTTTGCAAGGAAGAGGAGGCTTGGTTAAGGGAACAACAAGGGAAGCCACATTCTGAGGATTGGAGACACAGAGCAACGTTATTCAGGTAATAATTTCGAGTTGCATTCTTCTATGATGATGTGTATATGGATTTAGGGTTTATTGAACCCTTTTGTGACTAGATTGTGTGTTTCCTTAGTCCCCCAAGCGATTGGAACCCTATATTGGGACTCTTGGAAGTCCAGAATGTCCCATGCCTGAGCATTTCGGGAATCAATGGAGGTTTTGGATTGGAATCCTTATGCCTTAGGTCAAAATGTAATTTATGAGTCATGGAGTGTATTATGAGCACCGAAATGAGGACCTTACGTGATGAATCAGTCTAGGAAGGCCAGAACTATGAATGGTCGGAGCAGTTCTGACCTTAGAAGGCAGTTTGAACGGTTGCATGGCATGGACTCGCCGAGTCCGATGAGCAGACTCGGCGAGTAGCTTGAAGATTAACTGGGACTCGTCGAGTTGTTCTTCAGACTCGGCGAGTTGAGTCGGGGTGGCCCCGCGATTCGTCCAGGAGGAACTCGTCGAGTCAAGGGGGGATACTCGACGTGTAGAAAGGGAATCTTAGAGAATCGGTGAGTCAAGGGCGAGTGGACTCAGATTTGTTGAACTCGGCGAGTCTTGGGGTGACTCGGCGAGTTAGATCGCGGGTTGAGTGAAGTTATGAGTATGGGGACTCGGCGAGTCATAGGGTTGACTCGGCGAGTAGGGTCAGTCAGAGGTTGACTTTGACCTTGTCTTTGACCAAGGATTGACCAGTAGTTACAGGGGTATTTTGGTAATTGTTGTTTATTGTTTGAGTTCAGTGCATTGGCGGCTGTCCAGATGTGGAGATCGTATCAGTGATCGGAGCAGCTTGAGCTATCTGTTCAGTCGGCAGTTTCGAGGTGAGTTATCCTCACTATATCGCTAGGGTTTATGGCACCAAGGCCGACCCTTTTATCGGATGGAAATCCGGGTAGTTGTCATTGTTATGATATAGGCCGGAAGGCATTACATGTTATGGGCCGGAAGGCATTGCTATGTGGACCGGAAGGTCATGGCCTGGAAAGGCGTATGTATGCATTTAGTATGTTGACTGATTCGTAGGGCAATGTTATGCTAGTGGCCGGCTAGACCGGTATCTTGTTTAGAGTAATGCTATGATATGTGATCTGTTGATCGATTGTTGTCTATGAACTGCTATGTGCTTATTTGTTATGTTATATATGCATTTTATGCTTATGGGCCGGAAGGCAATATGTTATGGGCCGGAAGGAAATATGTTATGGGCCGGAAGGCGATTATTTTATGGGCCGGAAGGCGTTGTGTTGTGGACCGGAAGGTCGGCGTGGGTAGGACCGGAAGGTTTACCCAGCAGGGACGGAAGTCCCCTGAGACACATGGACCGGAAGGTCGGGGCCTGGAAAGGCGTATATGTGGTTGGTATTTTGGGGGTATCTCACTAAGCTTTCGGGCTTACAGTTGTGATTTTATGTTTCAGGTTCTCAAGAGTCTGTGACAAGGCAAAGGCGTGATCGTACCGTTCCTCGCGTTGGTGTTTTATGATATGAACCTGGGAAATTACTCTGTTAAATAATGTATTGAAAACCTTTTTGTAACAACGTTAATAAAATGGGTGATTTTGAAAAGTTTTAATTGTTTTGAAATTTTGGACGTTACAAGTTGGTATCAGAGCCTTGGTTTGAGTGAATTGGGGGAAACATTCGTGTGACTCCAGTCTCAAATCGAGGAGGATTTTAAAAAGAGAAATTAAAATGGTTTTCAAATTAAGTAAAGGGAGGACGCGGAGGTACGATCAGCCGGAGCCAGTAAGTAACCCCAAGATACCATACATGATATTTGTTTTATTGAGCTTGATAGAACAGCATGCTAGAGTTAGGCTAGGGATCTTCAGGAATTCATGATAATGTTGCCTGATTTGTGATGCCTGTAGCCTAGGGTCCTTTATGGGATATTCTCAATGTTCCTCTAGTAGTGAGGGTTGATAGTTGTTATGCATGTTCCCTAGGGTATTGTGGTAGTACTTCATACAAATATGGGTAGGTGTGGAAGGTAGTATGGGCCCGTACTACTGAAAGCACAGGACCCATACGCGTATCAGGGAAACCATGGTCTCTAGGGTAGGGTTGCGAGAGTTGGATCCCAGGATTGTGGGAAGTGTCTGAGATTGGTAGGGTGTCTTCGGTATGGAGATTTCGAGGCATGATGATAGTGGATCCGGATCAGGATCGGGAGCTGGAGAGCGAGTTCCGGGTGGATCGGTGCTGTCGGAGGTTATCAATCAGACGAGCACGAGCGAGTTGGATGCGAGGATTCGCAAGATCCTGCGTGATGGGGTTGCTGCATTGTTCCGGGCTGAGTTGCCGGAATTGTTGGGTCGATCAAGACCACCATGATTGAGTATTTTGATGAGCGACATGCGGCTCTTGCAGAGACGGTTGCCGCGGCGGCTACAGCGGCTGTAGCAGCGGCAAGGGGAGGAGCTAGTCGGGGTTTTCAGTATCGGGACTTCTATTATACGAAGCCTCCCACATTCGATGGAGTTCAGGACCCGATTGTTGCTATGAGATGGTTATCAGACGTGGAGGGGTGTTTCTCCACGAGTTTATGCCCTGCTGATCAAAGGGTGAGGTGTGCTCTGAACCTATTGAGGCTCGGGGCGAAGGATTGGCGGAGATTGACTACGGGGTCATTTTCCGATGCGCAGAGGGCTGCGATTTCATGGGATCAATTCAGAGAGATGTTCAGTACTCGCTATGTTCCGCGGGATGAGAGGGAGAGATTGGCTTGGGAGTTCCTTGAGCTGAAGCAGGATTTGGAGTCGGTGACTGAGATCACCAGGATGTTTATTGAGAGGGCGATGTTTTGCCCTGAGTTCGCTTCGGAGCAGGCTCAGATGTCCCGATATCTGAGTATGCTCAAGGGGGATATCAGACAGTTCGTGTCTGCGCAGAGGTGCGAGACCTTGTTGGTGTTGCAGGAGGCCGCCATGCGGCGTGAGTTAGAGGTTGAGTTGCAGTTGCGTGAGCTGAGGCAGGCTCCGATGCAGTCGCAGCCAGCGCTGAAACGGTCCAGTACCGTTGATGTTAGAGTGGGGGATCGGAGCGGCCACACTTGTGGGAAGTGTGGGAGGGGTCACACCGGAGTTTGCTGGTCCGGTGGTGCATGCCGCAAGTGCGGAAAGGAGGGGCACTATGCGCGGGACTGTCGGTCGTCAGTGCCGATTCGGGATTTGAGGATTTGTTATCATTGTCGGCAGGTTGGACATTTGAGGGTCAACTGTCCACAGCTTTCTGCAGGACCGGTGCAGGCTCTAGCACCGGCCACCTTGAGGAGTTCAGGAGGAGGACAGGATGGAGCGGAGCCCCAAGGGCTCAGGGTCGTGCTTATCAGCTTGCGGCAGAGGGAGACGGAGCAGTGCCGGAGGCAGCTGCGGGTATGATGTTTTCTTGATGTCTTGATTATCTTGCGTTGATTGTGGCGTATTGTTTGTGCGGGTATCTTGTGTGGATTTCGATGCGGTATTCGTTGTTTCGCGGGTTTGGCATGGTTATGGATTGGTGTTTCAGGTTTTCGCCTTGGCATTCGTTGTTCCCTGATGGTTTGGTATGGTTATAGTTTGGTGTTTTAGTGCCGGTATCCTTGTACGGTTTTCGATGCGGTATTCATCCTTTTGCAGGTGGTGGGTTTGGTTATGGGTTATTGTTTGGGAATTCCGTTGGTTATCATTCGTGAGGGTGATAGTGGAGATGCGGCACTGGGTTGAATGTCGGGTAGCATCTGCAGTCGTGGAGTGGATAATTGAAAGATCGGATTCTTTTGAGCGGATTGATCAGGGAGGAGATGTGTTTTGCTGAGGGTTGCTTATGCTTGTGGGAAGCAGTCAGTGTGTAAGTGTTCTCTTTGTGCAGGGTTGTTCTGAAAGGTCGTTAAGGGCGATCGGTGGCTGTTAGTCAGTGCTTTAAGTGGGGGAGAATTGGAGAATTCTCCGGGAGATCGATGAGTATGTGAGGGTGCTTAGCTGTTGGGATTCAGCAGTGTTCTGTCAGCTCAGAGTATAGGCTGACAAGAGCGAGTGTCGGGTATGCGGGGCAGGATACAGACCTAGGGCATTTGATTGTGGAGGCCTAGGAGCAGGCCGGGATCAAGTTTGAGTAGGTAACCGGAGTTATGCGATCAGAGTATTTGTATGCTTGATGTACGTGATGGGTTGTACTGCATTAATCCCATGGGATTTATGTTGTGCATGTTTCTAGAGTTGGAACTGGAAGGTTCCCAGAGTTAGAACCTGAGGGTTCACAGAGTTTGGGTGTACGGACCCACAGAGATATAGCCTCGAGTGGCTAGTGTGTGTTATGAGAGTCGGTCCAGTCATGCTGGGGACTCTGATGGTATTGTGGGATCAGTTTGAGATTTCGGATTTTGTATGTTGCAGTGTGATTACATTGGAAGGTCTGGCCCCGGGTTAGTGATTTTGTTTAGTTGAGGTAGTGATTTGGTGGAGTGGAGAGAGTGCATGGGCTTGAGAGCCCCTGCAATGAGAGCCAGAGTATGTGAATAGCGGTTACGCAAAAAGGGTGGTGTCGCGTGGGGCGAGCACCGTGGCACCGGTTGGAGTGGCATTATGGCCAAGAGGGTTCCTTGGAAAAGGGAAAGAGAAAGGTGTGTAACTCCGAAAGGGGGAGCAAGTCACGAAAGTGAAAGCTGCAGAGCAGAGTTATGGTTAGAGTATTTCGAGTAGGGTTTTGAGCATCGTGTTCGCGGCAGTGAAGTAGGAACCCATCCGGTTTAGGATGTCTGTCGAGGCCCAGAAGGGATGCAGGGGGAGAGAGAATCTTAAATTCTCAGTGTGATTCTGATCAGGGTATAGGGTGGATATTAGTGGTTCATCCTGGGAGATGTTCGAGGATATCATCAGTGTATCGGGTCTTCCAACCTGCGGGTGTTGGGGGCGAGTTCAGCAGGTGTATGTGATTGCAAGAGGAGAACTCGTGAGAGTTGCTCTGAGAGTGAGAATGGGTCTCTCAGTCGGTCCAGAATGGACAAGGTGGGCTTTGGATCGGGGATCCGGTGGTTCATGGTTTCCTAACCCTTATGGGTCGGGTGATTGTTGAGATTTAGAGTAGAGTTGCATCTGGGTAATTCTCGGTTACAGAGAGTGATGGGCAGTACAGAAATCGTGCTTCAGTCGACAGAGCAGATTCAGTAGATTAGACAGAGGTTATTGACCGCCCAGAGCCGACAGGAAAGTTATGCAGACAGACGCCGGTCCGAGCTTGAGTTTCAGGTCGGTGACTTCGTACTCTTGAAGGCCTCTCCTTGGAAAGGAGTGATTCGATTCAGGAAGACGGGAAAGTTGGGACCCCGGTATATTGGGCCATTTCGTGTGATTGCAAGGATTGGCCGGGTAGCCTATCGTTTGGAGTTGCCAGCAGAGTTGGGGCAGATCCACGACACTTTTCATGTGTCGCAATTGAGGAAGTGTATAGCCGATGAGTCGGCAGTGGTTCCATTAGAAGATATTCAGGTGGATGCGAGCCTGAATTATGCCGAGAGACCAGTGGCCATCAGGGATCGGAAGATCAAGGTTCTAAGGAACAAGGAGGTACCTTTGGTGTTGGTTCAGTGGCAACACCGTAAGGGATCGGAAATGACTTCGGAGCCGGAGCGTGAGATGCGGGAGCAACATCCGGAGCTATTTTTCAGAGTGAGACTTCGAGGGCGAAGTCTAGTCCTAGTGGGGGAGAGTTGTAACAGCCCGGAATTCCAGGTATTGTTATATTTATGAATTTGGGTGTTTTAAGAGGGGACTCGGCGAGTTGGAGCCTAGACTCGCTGAGTAGGATCGCGGATCTGGTCGTGGGTTCGCGACTGGACTCGACGAGTCCGGATATGGACTCAGCGAGTCTGCGCTGTTTAGCGAAAACCCTAACCGTTCAGGGTTGGGACGTATATGAGGGACCTTATGGCCGTCATTGTTCACCCTAGTCCTGTGAGTGAAGCCCTAATTCGATTGTGAGCATCTGGAGCAAGGTAGAAGACTATTGTTGATTTTGGAAGTGTTGTTTTGCAAGGAAGAGGAGGCTTGGTTAAGGGAACAACAAGGGAAGCCACATTCTGAGGATTGGAGACACAGAGCAACGTTATTCAGGTAATAATTTCGAGTTGCATTCTTCTATGATGATGTGTATATGGATTTAGGGTTTATTGAACCCTTTTGTGACTAGATTGTGTGTTACCTTAGTCCCCCAAGCGATTGGAACCCTATATTGGGACTCTTGGAAGTCCAGAATGTCCCATGCCTGAGCATTTCGGGAATCAATGGAGGTTTTGGATTGGAATCCTTATGCCTTAGGTCAAAATGTAATTTATGAGTCATGGAGTGTATTATGAGCACCGAAATGAGGACCTTACGTGATGAATCAGTCTAGGAAGGCCAGACCTATGAATGGTCGGAGCAGTTCTGACCTTAGAAGGCAGTTTGAACGGTTGCATGGCATGGACTCGCCGAGTCCGATGAGCAGACTCGGCGAGTAGCTTGAAGATTAACTGGGACTCGTCGAGTTGTTCTTCAGACTCGGCGAGTTGAGTCGGGGTGGCCCCGCGATTCGTCCAGGAGGAACTCGTCGAGTCAAGGGGGATACTCGACGTGTAGAAAGGGAATCTTAGAGAATCGGTGAGTCAAGGGCGAGTGGACTCAGAGTTGTTGAACTCGGCGAGTCTTGGGGTGACTCGGCGAGTTAGATCGCGGGTTGAGTGAAGTTATGAGTATGGGGACTCGGCGAGTCATAGGGTTGACTCGGCGAGTAGGGTCAGTCAGAGGTTGACTTTGACCTTGTCTTTGACCAAGGATTGACCAGTAGTTCCAGGGGTATTTTGGTAATTGTTGTTTATTGTTTGAGTTCAGTGCATTGGTGGCTGTCCAGAGGTGGAGATCGTATCAGTGATCGGAGCAGCTTGAGCTATCTGTTCAGTCGGCAGTTTCGAGGTGAGTTATCCTCACTATATCGCTAGGGTTTATGGCACCAAGGCCGACCCTTTTATCGGATGGAAATCCGGGTAGTTGTCATTGTTATGATATAGGCCGGAAGGCATTGCTATGTGGACCGGAAGGTCATGGCCTGGAAAGGCGTATGTATGCATTTAGTATGTTGACTGATTCGTAGGGCAATGTTATGCTAGTGGCCAGCTAGACCGGTATCTTGTTTAGAGTAATGCTATGATATGTGATCTGTTGATCGATTGTTGTCTATGAACTGCTATGTGCTTATTTGTTATGTTATATATGCATTTTATGCTTATGGGCCGGAAGGCAATATGTTATGGGCCAGAAGGAAATATGTTATGGGCCGGAAGGCGATTATTTTATGGGCCGGAAGGCGTTGTGTTGTGGACCGGAAGGTCGGCGTGGGTAGGACCGGAAGGTTTACCCAGCAGGGACGGAAGTCCCCTGAGACACATGGACCGGAAGGTCGGGGCCTGGAAAGGCATATATGTGGTTGGTATTTTGGGGGTATCTCACTAAGCTTTCGGGCTTACAGTTGTGATTTTATGTTTCAGGTTCTCAAGAGTCTGTGGCAAGGCAAAGGCGTGATCGTACCGTTCCTCGCGTTGGTGTTTTATGATATGAACCTGGGAAATTACTCTGTTAAATAATGTATTGAAAACCTTTTTGTAACAACGTTAATAAAATGGGTGATTTTGAAAAGTTTTAATTGTTTTGAAATTTTGGACGTTACAAAATGTATGATGGACAAACAGATTTAAACTTATAACAAGCTTGTAAATCATGATTTTCATGTGTGTATGTATGAGATTTTCGACATCATATGCTCAAAACATTCCATAAACAAGTTGGTGCATGCAAAAATCCATTGGGTAAACGAACCTTGACTTGTACCCCCCCCCCCCCCCCCGGTAAAAGCATGAAAAACACGAAAAACTTGGGGGTATGAAGCTCACCTTGGTTATTTCGTGTGGTAGTAGGAAGGAAAGAGGAGTGGTGTCGAGCCTAGCTTTGTGCACAAGTTTGGAAGAGCTTCTCGAAAATGCAAGTGTTCTAACACACGAAAATTTGTGTGTAAACAAGATGAATTTGACAATAAATTTATGAAAAATACTTGAGATTTATGAAGAAACTTACCAATAAAACCTAGGACCGATCTTGAGATAGTGTTCTTGGAAGAGGGCGATTTTGTTCTAGAGAGAAAGAGAAGTTTGGAGTAGAAATGAAGTGGCAAGAGTGGGATATCCTACTCTTCGGCCATAAGTTTAATAGCGAGAGGGGAAAAGAGTGCATTGTTGCATGGTGGATAATCTAGTGCATTGCATGGATGCATGGAAGGTTGTTACATGTTTTACATAGTTGTTTGATGGTCCAAAAGGAGTAAAGTGGTGAGGTGTCACCAACAAGATCATCCATCTTTTGTCTTATGCAAAAAATTGAACCATCTAGCTCAAAGGGTGGGGTTCTTGGTTCTAGGGTGGCCGAAAACACTCAACACCCACTCAAGGTTTTCGGTTTTGATGATGTGGGCTCTCAGGTTTACTATGGACCATTAGGGAGGGTTTTCGGCCTCAATATGGTCCAAAGAAAATGGGTTTTCGGCCTAGGGTTAGTTGGGCCGAGAACTCCTAAGCACAAGCCCAAAAACTTGATTTGTTTTTAGCTATTAGTTCTTGTAAGAGGTTGTTACAACTTGATTCTTAATGTATGCATCTATGTACTTATATAACACTGGCTTTTTTTGAATTTCAATAATCTATGACAACAAGATTACATAGAGAAATTTTTTTGTACACGAATACAATCTTGACCCTAATTTTACTAGTTGTGATAGATCCCTATTTCCAGAACTATTCTAGCATCAAATACCAACATAAAATTCCTTACTTTCTAGACATGCATGTCCAATGCATGTATTGGACTCTATTAGGTCAAAATGAGGTTTTTGACCAAATCTTCCATGTATGATGCTAAAACTCAATATTACTTCAAATCCACAGTATCTAAGGCCCAAAATGACCTCAAAATTCATAAAGTTGCAAACTTTATGAGATCTCACCACCCAATAATCAAGGACATTAAAATGAAGGCATATGAACCTAGATCTATGCACAATAAACCAAAAATATTGGAGCTTGGGGACTTACAAGAGTCCAGAAGATGCACAATAAGATGGTGAGTAGAGTTGCTTGCTAAATCCAAGTATAGAAATCATCTCCTTCTTCTTTTAATTCCCAAAAACCAACACAAAAAGCTTAGAGAGCAAATATGAAGATTAGGGTTTGTTTGGAAGCTGAGAGAGTGTGAGGGAGGCTGAGGGTGAGCAACCCTAGCCATCATATTCCCTTAAATAGGGCGAAAACCCCAGATATTAGGTTTTCTCATTAAATAGCTGCCACATCATGGTGGTCATTTAAAACCTGCGATACATCGCTCATCACCATGTTGTGGGATGCCTTCACCACGACGTGGTACCGCCCAAAAATCCAAACTACATTAAATTTAAAATACCTCCAAGAATCCAAATGTTACAGGATTGGGGATCTTGGCCCTAACAGGAAGTTTGTTTGTAAGTTTATAATGATTAGTTAAAATTAATATATACATTGTTATGAATATCCTATCTACTTTATGTATGTATAAATATTTGATAAACTCATGATTTTGTACAATGCAATATAAAATTGAATAAAAAAACACACAATTAATAATAAAAATGATATTGTCATCTAATGAGTGATTTAGGTATTTCAAAATTTGAATCGGATTCCAAAATTAAGATGACAAAATTAAAGAAAATTTGTGTGTTCCTAATTTATTGCTAAATTATATGATTTATATTAAAAAAGATAAAGGGTAAAACGGTAATATAACTTTCATAAAGGAAGATTGAAAAAGATATCATGTGCCAAAATTTGATTCTTTTATTATAATAGAGATACGATTTCATTAAAATGTTATATTAGACATTATAAATAGAATGTTTTTCTTATAAAGTAAAAGTTAACAATACAAGTATACATGACACACAAATATAATGCCTATTCTTTCGTATCTAATGTTTGTGAACCTTCAAGATGGAAGAAAAAACCATAGCATGGAAAGAATATTGAGGCAAATTTTAAAATTTATTATATTACAAAATTTTCGTAGTATATAATTTTCATATGAGAAGAGGTTGAGGAAAGGGTTTAATGACTCAAAATGGATCTCCGTTATGTATCATTCTTTTAAGGGATAATGACTTGAGAGGGTAACATAATTTAACTTTTGGTCACTAAATTATTTTTACTACTTTATTAACCCTTGAACTTGTTGAAACATGTACATTATACCAGTATGACTGGCAATAGTGGGTTTTTCCGGTTTCCGTCGTGGTTTCCCACCAAGTATGGTTTTCCGGTCATCTTCTCTGGCAACATTTCCGACGTTCCTTACCTCCAACCACACTTTTAATCTAGGTTTTATTGATGGAATTACACACAAAAATCAGAAAATGATATCACAAAACACACCCAACTGTGTGCTCTTGGTGTTTGTGTGTGAAAATTCGAAGCTGATGAAGATGAACATGAACATGAACACATGAAAATGAAGTCACAAATCGTTTGTAGTTTTATTTCTAAAATCAAAGCCAATGAAGATGAAGTTGAACACACAAGAACCCTAGTTTTTTCGAGTTTGATTTCATCCAGAATTCGAAGAAGATGAAGATGAAGATGATTCAAGTTCCTCCAGATTCGATGAAAATGAAAATGATTCATGTTTGTGTGTGATAATCCGAAGATGAACATGAACATGAACACACGAAAACCCTAGTTTTTTCGAGTTCGATTTCCTCCAGATTTCATCAAGTTTTTTAGTTAGAGTTCAAGGGTTTCGACTTTACAGAGTTCTTGTGTTCAAGTTTAAGGATTTTGAGTTTATCTGATTCTTATGCTCATCTAATTTTGGGTTTTTAACATTTCCAGTAAAAAGAGGTCTCGGCGAAAAATCGAGTTTGATCGGAGAAGATGACCAAAAACTCATAATTGGCTGGAAAATTCATGTTTGGCCGAAAACAACATCGGAAACCGACAAAACCCACTATTACCAGTCATACTGGTATAATGTACATGTTTCAACAAGTTCAAGGTTAATAAAACACAAAAAATAATTTAGTGAGCACATGTGATCAAAAGCTAAAGTATGTTGCCCTCTCAAGTCACTATCCCTTCTTTTAAACATTTGGTTTGACTTAAAGTCATTTTGTTAGTGTGGGTATTAGGAGTGTACTGTTTGTAAAATTTGGAGAATAATTAACAACATCAGTAATATTATTAAAACCCTCTACATGCCATGAAAAAGAAATCCCACACCTCAGTTTCAGTTTTTCCAAAAATATACCACTCATTTATCATTGTTTCCTCTCGAATCCTTCTCCGTCAAACTTGTATATACAAATCAACTTGTGGATACTTATTACACCGTATAAAAACCTACGTTTGCAGACCCTTAGGGTTTTTCTTCTTATGATGGATTTGGAAGATGAGAACGATGTTGATATCTATCGATGATGTTGGGTATGAGTTTATGGATTACAATTCTGATGATTTAGACGAACTATTTGTTAGCCGACAACAGGTGAATCCACTTGATAATATTAGCACTGTTGCTGATTGTGCCATTGAGTTTGAACATGGAAATGGAGGCTATGATGTAGCATACAACTTTTGTTGGAATGTAAGTATTATATATGAATCTTTATGTAAGTTTTTTTTATAAAAGGTTAATTAATGTTTGTACTTTATGAATGATAAAAGCTTTTTGTACAGAAGAAGCTCATCACCATGTGGACTATGAAACTATGTCCAAGTGGATAACGAAAAAGAATGTTATGAAATGGTAAAATAAGGCTTCTCCCGCCTCTTATTATTACTATTATAAATCATAAAAAAACTAAAAAGTTATCTTACTTTATATATTTTTATTTTTATCCTTGAAGAAGTCATGCTATTACCCGGTATTTATTTGTGGGAGTATCACCACAATACGGGGGATAGAACTAAAAGAAAATCCTCATTTTGGATATTTACAAGGAAAACACAAATCCACCACCACCTTTCTTGATATATCTTGAATGCTTATGTTATAACCTTTTTTTTTATAAAGTTAACCAGCCTTATGAACAACAAAGACTAAAAGATTCAAATACCTAATTTAAGGTGATTGTCTTTTGATTGATAAATTAGTTGTGAGACCAATGTATTATATGAGTTAATTTTTACAAAACAAGTTAAATATAAAAGTCAAAATATTTAAGAACTTTGAATTTATAAGAAAATTAAAAAAATAATGAATTATTATAATTGAATTTTTTTTATCTTTTAAATTTAAACAAATAATTTAAATAAATAAATAAAAGAAAGTAATGAGCTTTAATTTGGGAATGAAATTAAAAGGTAAATTCATTAATGAAATTGATATCCATTTATTACTACATTTATTGCAATTATTACATTAAAATATTATGTGGAATTTAATAAAATAGAAAAACTCATAAAATGACATGTGGACAAAAATTAATTCAAAACAACAATAAAATGACATTTGACAAATTAAATGAGAGTGTGATATGTGACAAAAAAACATTTATTTATTAATGTAGATTTGTATATTTTGAAGCTGCGTTTGGGATCATATCCAGTTGATAAATATTAGCACTATTGCTGATTGTGCCATTGGGTTTAAACATGGAAATGGAGACTATGATGTAACATACAACTTTTGTTAGAATGTGAGTATTATATATGAATCTTTATGATTTTTTTATATAAAAGGTTAATTTATGTTTATACTTTATGAAAGATAAAAAGTTTTTGTATACAAGAAGCTCATCGCCACGTGGACAATCAAACTATGTCCAAGTGGATACTGAAAAAGAATGCTATGAAATTGTAAAATAAGGTTTCTCCTGCCTCTTATTATTACTATTACAAATCACAAAAAAACTAAAAAGGTATCTTACTTTATATATTTTTATTTTTATCCTTGAAGACCTCATGCTATTACCCGATATTTATTTGTGGGAGTATCCACACAATACGGGGATAGAACTAAAATAAAATCCTCATTTTGGATATTTACAAGGAAAACACAAATCCACCACCATCTTTCTTGATATATCTTGAATGCTTGTCTTATTAACAACAAAGACTAAAAGATCCAAATACCTAATTTAAGGTAACTATCTTTTGATTGATAAACTAGTTGTTAGATCCATGTATTACATGCGTTAATTTAAAAAAAAAAGTTAAATATAAAAATTAAAATATTTAAGAACTTTGAATTTATAAGAAAATAAGAAAAATAATGAATTATTATAATTGAAGTGTATTTTATGTTTTAAATTTAAACAAATAAAATAGAAAAAACTCATAAAATAACATGTGAAATTTAATATCTATTTATTACTATATTTATTGCTATTAAGTTTTTTATATCCATTTATTACTACATTTATTGCAATTATTATTATATGGAATTTAATAAAATAGAAAAAACTCATAAAATGACATGTGGAAAAAAAATAATTCAAAATAAACATAAAATGGCATTTGACAAATTAAATGAAAGTGTGACATGTGACAAAAAAACATTCATTTATTAGAGTAGATTTGTATATTTTAAAGATGCTTTTTGGGATCATATCCACTTGATAATATTAACACTATTGTTGATTGTGCTGGTGGTTGTCGAGGCCAACACAAATAATAACCCTAAATATTACACACTAAAATAGTGTATAGTGGTAAAGGGATCGAATCCACGGAGATTGGTTCAATTTATAACTCTATGAAAAATTTCTTTGTAAAATACTTGTAAAATGACAATAAAAATAAAATGGGGGGTTTTGGTGTTTTGAAATACTTGAAACAAACTAGAATTAACTATGATTTAAATAGACAAATGCAACAAAAATAAGAGTTTGATGTAAAATCAATAAGGGAGAGATGGTTGACTTAAAGTTTCATCACTTTGACTTTTGATGAACATATCATTAGAATCCAATGGTGCAATACTTTGATTTAAATCCTTAATTTGGCTATAGTAATCCAAGGAGCTTGAGATTACCTAGACTTTTCTTAATTGTTGAAATGGCTAGAGAAGCTCATAACAATTTCCTTAGTCAAAGTCACTAATTCCAAATAGCATGTAATTAGTGAAAGTCAACTAGCATTAAGAACCAAAAAGTCACCAAATCCAAGAGGAGTCAATTGCTTTCACTACCATGTTGGAGGAAATGTTTTTATGATTGTGTGAAGCAAAAACAACACAAAAATCACTTGTTGCTTGCTAATTTGAGGATCATTTACTTAATCAAGAAATTAGCCAACTAATCACCACAAACATATTTAAACTCATGAATAAAAACATACTAGTAGTGATAATATGATGAAACACAAAACATTTTCATAAAGATTTAAGAACAAGTTCATGGATTCTTCAACATCCAACAAAAGTTCAAAGGATTCAACAAAAAGTCAACCAAGATTTGTTTAGCCAAGCATGGCTAAACTCAAATGAACAAAGTTAGATGAGATTGTACCAAACATTTGACAAGATTCAAGAGATGAAAAGAAGATATTCTTCAAGTGTTCTTGGCCTCCAAAAATGCTCCAAAACTCCAGAGAGAAAGTCTAAAAATCGGACCTTCAAGATAAGGCTAAAGAGGCACACTCAAGAATTCTCCCACGTCTTTCAAATTTAAAGCTCAATTCTTCCAAGCCTTCAAGCAATTGACAGGTCCACCCCATGAGTCACCTTCATAGCCATCAAGCACGAAATCCCCAATTCCTTTCAATCCCAATCGCCTCCCAAGAGTGCCGCCCCACTAGTTTCCAAGAAAATCTGCAATAATGCTCAAGAAACTAGAAAGTACCCCGAAATGGTCATAAAAATAACAAAAGGGAAAATATGCATGGAAGTTAACTAAATTGCGAATGAAATGTGCTAAAATAAACTATAAAAAGAAGTAAATAAAATGAAGCTATCATGTGTCATTGAGTTTGAACATGGAAATGGTGGCTATGATGTAACATACAACTTTTGTTGGATTATGAGTATTATATATGAACTAGGTTACAACCCGTGGAAACCACGGATAAAAAATTTATAAAATTTTATTAAACCAATAATAATACATAAGTTTTGTTTAGAATTTTATATTTGTTATTTAAAATTATATATATATATATATATATATATATATATATATATATATATATATATATATATATATTAGAATATCCAATATACATTGTGTATGTGAAAACATTTAATATAATCTAATATAATTATTATTTATTGAACATAATATAAATTTAAGGTCCATTTATAAGCTAAAACCCGTGTAATGCATGGGTTGATAACATAAAAGAGCAAAATAATAATGTACTTTGAAAGTATGATGCTATAAATGGCAAGAATGATTCATGTTACTAATTTTTTTTTGTATAAAGGTGCAATGCCAAGCATGTTTTGAGAGACATAAGGGAAAATTTGGAAGTTCACTTTAAAACATTTTACGTCGAGGAGATGACAAGTTGACAAAAATGTCTCGTTTATTAGATTAAGGCGATTAAAAATAATAGTAATGTAACAAACATATATAAACACAACATATTAAATAACAAATTAAAATGATGAATAAAATATGATTTACTAAAATTTGAAAAGAAATAGTTTTATACAAATTTGAATGTTATGTTCGTAAGTATATCTTGATTATTTTTAGTTAATACATAAAATGGTTTTAAACCCAACAATGTTCTTAGATCAAGATTAGAGAAAAAAACACTCATATATACAGTAATATTATTGTCTTGGGAATTGTTTAAGATAACAAAAAGTAGCCATATATCATAAATTTTCGAAGTTTCTTTTATATAAGACATATACATATATATTATAAATGATTATGATTATTACTTTTATCTATTGAAATGAATATATAAAATTACCTAATTCTTTTGAATTTCAATATTTTTGTTACAAATAATTATTTTAAATTTAACTCGTTTTAATTTTCAAACATCACATGTAAGAGGTACTCTAATTATTTAAGTTTTCACTCATTTTAGATCTCGTACCCAGACAAAATAAACAAATCAACGTTTAAACTCATATTTACTTGTACAATTATATTTATTAAATAGTTATTAAGTCACAAACAACCAACCTTCAAATCTAAAAATGTTCAAGAATAGATTTACTCAATCGTTATTAAGTCACTTGAAGATTTTTTGTAAAACATTTTTTGGTAGACATTTGTATACAAATGGTTATGACGGTTTGGTTACATAATGTACAATCAGTTTTTGAAATAAGAACAAGAACAGACTCCTGAATTTGGAGATATTTTCAATGATCAAGCCAAGTTAGTCTCATGCCAAAGAGTTAGTGCATGCTAAGGTAGTACCTAAAAAGCATAGTTGTCTTTCATCGGATTTTTATATACCTCTTTTATTTTGCCTTATTTGGTCATTTGATTGTTCAACTTTATTTTTGGTTCATGTTTTTTAATGTAGAATGGATCTTTTTTATATTATAATATCTTAAAGGTTTTTTCAACGTTAATAATAATGTTTCCATTGCTTCACACTAAGTGTCTTCAGTGTTGAAAGATATAGAAGTCAAAATTCATTAATTCATATGAACTACCGGCCGGTAACTTAACAACAACAAAGAGATTTTAACACAACACCTTGTGGGTTAGATGTGATGAGTCAAACCCTTTACAAACAAACAATCAAAATTAGTATTTTATTTTGTTAACAAAATCCCAGCAGGAAACTGGCACAAAGACACAGTACAAACAGACCAAAAAATACACAAAACATAAACTTGCACGGAAATATAAGAAAAAAAATTGTAGCCACAAACTTTAGGAGGGGACTTTTTCAAGAGTTTTAATTTGATTGTGGATGTTTTTAGTTTTAGTTTATGCATGATGCCCCAAAGTTCATATTTGATTCCAATCCAGCTGATATGTCAAACGAAAGAACAACAAAAATATGTGGGAGTGTAACCATAGTTACAACAAATCTCCCAATAGATACTTAACAGAAACTTCTCATAATGGCCTAAAGTAAGAAAAAAAAATAAGTGTGAAAGAAAATATGCTAAATTTTGACAAATTAACTTTGTAATTGCGACCTACAACATTGAAAATGAATTAGTAATTTAGAATAAAACAAAAAATAAAAAATAAAAGGGCAAGAGACATACGAACCATGAGTCTTGTTGAAATGTTGTAGTAACATGTGAGGAATATCTTGGGAGAGCAAATATGACTTGCTTAACGCCTTGTTCCCGAGTTTTTTTGTACATTCATTAAAGAAAAGGAAAGGAAAATTTTGACGGAAAAAAAAAGGGAGGTGAATGAAAATATTCATTATTCTGTGTTTCCGAGTTTGAAGGAAATGAAAAGAAAGGAAAGAAAATTTTTTAGTTTTTATGTTTCCGAGTTAGAAAGAAAAATAAAATAAAACTTAAAATTTTCCTTCCCATCACTTTCTTCCTAAATGCGTCCCATTTGGGAGGAAAATTTGGAAGGGAAATATGACTCCAAAATCCTTCCCCTCTCCTCACTTTCCTTCCATTAATGAAACTCGGGAACACGATTTTCCTTTAACACCCCTCACTTTCCCTCTGTATCCTCCCATTTTCTCTCATGTGGAACTCGGGAACAAGGCGTCAAGCTTAGATTTTCAGGATTTTTGATGAATCTAAATTTAAATTTCCAAACAAAATTGGGGCGGGAGCTAAAACTATATAGGCATACATTCGAATAAATCACTTACTCCTCCAATCCAATGACTCGCACATGGTAATAGCATAACAATCAGTAATTAATTAATCTTCTTCACAATCTCAAGAACTAAACATGTATGCTACCTATATACATAATCAATAATAGAAGATGAAATAAACAAACAATTAGAAGGAGCATACGACACACAGTTAGAAGGAGCATACGACACACTGATACAAAATTACAGATACAAAATTTTCAGTTTTGATTCCAACCTTGTGCACATAGCAAGAAAGTTACAACTGCGAATTGTGAGGGAGCGGACGGTGACGGAATTGAGAAATGTGATAAAGGAAATCCGAGAAAAGCGCAAGAACACGACAACAACCACCGATCGCCGATTTATATAAATTTGAAGATGATTAAAAGCCGTGTTTTAAGGTTTATATGCATTCGACTCAGCCCGTCAATTCAAGATTGGTTTTTGATTTCTTGCGCTTGAGAAAAGGAAAAAGATTTCATTTGTAGCTGATTTTATGTGATTGTTTTTCTTTATTACCAAAAGATAGATAAATTAATTAATTATCCTATCTAATAAATAAAAATACTTTTGTCACTTATCATTTTCTCCTTCATTTTGACAAATGTCATTTTCTAGGATTTTTAAAATTGTTATTTTCCATTTGTTATTTTTTGGGATTTCAATTTTCTTAAAATAAATTTCAAAAAAATTCTAATAGGTTATATATATATATATATATATATATATATCAGTAATGGATCTAAAAAACATATTTGGGGTATGCAAAATGGTATCCAAAAAAATATTTTACTAATGTTCCTATATAGTTGATAATGTTCAGCAAAAATTAAATGATTATTTATGTTTACATATAATAAAGTTGACAAGTCAATTTTGTTTTATGTTACAAGTTACATAATGTTTGAAAAATCAAATTGGATTGCAAAATTTGCAAATAATAAAAATATATAATAAATATATAATGTTCATTTTTTGTTTATAATTTTAGTTAAACAATATAATATACGTTTATTTGCTAGTATTATATATCTAAATATTATCTATATTTCAAGTTATCAATGCATAACTAACAAAATAAAAGACATAACTTTCAAAGTTACAACTTACAAGGGGTTTTTGATAAACCTATTTCCTAGGGTAATGCTACGGTAATGCTCCAGGCACAAGAACGAATTCTTTAAAACTATTTTCTACTATGCAAAGCAACAACTTATGTGCATAGCTGGAGACGAAACTTACTACTTTAAAAACACTTTAATCTTTTTTTTTTTTTTTTTTTATCAATATATGATGTGACATAACATATATGAAGTGCACTTCTGCAAGTAACTTCTGGTGATGCGCACCGTTTGACCGGAAAGTGATTTTATGAATGCAGAATGTTCACAGTATATATATATATATATATATATATATATATATATATATATATATATATATATATATTTCTGGATTGAGTCTTATTACAGTTGATTTTTTTAGGATTACACTTAATTTTTTTTTTATCTTATAACGCTTCAAAAGTTTAGAAGATTTGTTAGATTTTGTCCGGTTATCCCATTTAAAAGCCAGATATGTGATTTTTTTTTTTGTTTTAAAATTTTGAAGATAATGAAGTCTCGAAAGTATCTTAATTTTGTACCATTGTGTTATTTGTTTCGGGGTATGCAAACAGTTTGACAAGGATATGCAACCCATTAGTAATTATAGATAATTTTTTTGAAACATAGATAATTAGTACTTCTTATAAAAAGTCAAGGGTATGCAATTGCATACCCTTATGACAGTGTAGATCCGCCCATTCTATTAATTTGATAATAAATTAATAATAAATTATTATAAATACTTCAAACAATTTGATTTTTTTCATAAATGCTCCAAAAGATTACATTTTGTTATGGAAAAACATTATTCTATAAAACATTTAATGTTTATATATATATATATATATATATATATATATATATATATATATATATTCATATTAAATTTTTATTTTTAATAAACTCGTGTAATACACGGGTCTTACACCTAGTTATTAATTAATTACATTATAAATGCAAGTTTTACTCTTTTAGGCTGATAAAGATAGTTTTGGTATTTCACATTGAAAATATGGAGAGTTAATGAGTTGCCACATGGCAATTATAAGTACTCTGTTATTAGAGATGGAGATTTTTATGTAAGTTTTTTATAAAAGGTTAATTTATGTTTATACTTTATGAATGATAAAAGCTTTTTGTATAGAAGAAGCTCATCGCCCTGTATGTCCAAATGGATAACGAAAAAAAATGCTATGAAATTGTAAAATAAGGCTTCTTGTGCCTCTTATTATTACTATTATAAATCACAAAAAAACTGAAAAGGTATCTTACTTTATATATTTTTATATTTATTCTTAAAAATCTCATGCTTATACCCGATATTTATATGTGAGACAATACGGGGATAGAACTAAAAGAAAATTCTCATTTTGGATATTTACAAGGAAAACACAAATTAACCTCCACTTTTTTTGATGAAGTTGACCGCCGTTATGAACAACAAAGACTAAAAAGATCCAAATACCTAATTTAAGGTGACTGTCTTTTGATTGATAAAGTTGGTAATCGTATTGGTTTCATAAAATAATGACACTCCCACAAACAAACAAATAACTTCATGTCATAAATTAAGAATTATTTGACAACTATAAAATAAATTATTCACGCATTTTGCTACACATATGGTCTAAATAAATGTTTTTTTGCACCTAAATAAATGTTATTTAGCACATTAGTGAATTTTATTATTATTATTATTATTATTATTATTATTATTATTATTATTATTATTATTATTATTATGTTTTTTTTAATAATATTTGTACCTAAGGTGACTGTCCATAATTTCTTATTCAATTAGTTATTATTTTTTATATGTACTTATGCCTTTTTCGATTAATAATCATATCTTTGTGTATGAGAAACAATATCAGTCACTATGTATACGACGTACTGAGAATATACATGCATTGATTATGAACATTATATATATATTAGGTGTGAGACCCGTATGTTATACGGGTTTAATAAAATAAAAAATTAAATATGAAAGTTTAAAAAAAAAATTATTTAAATTTAAAATTTTAGATTTGAAATTTAAAATTTAAAATTTAAATTTAAAAGGAAACATATTAAATATTATATGAGTAGTAATATTGTAATTTATTGGTTATTTTTAATTAAAGTAACTATTAATTGAGGTGTAAATATGATGTGTTAATTAAAAAAAGATAAAAAATAAGAAAATGACAAATGGAAAAACATTTAATCAAAAACACCAAAAAATGACATGTGTCAAAGTTATTGAGAGAATGACATGTGAAAAAATTATTTTCATTTATTAGGTAAGATTTGCATTCCATCACTCATGATTCATAGAATTTTCAAAAGGCAAATGACATAAAAGCCCTTAAGTTTTCACAAAAATATCTGTTTTACCCTTCGACGTGTTTTAGTTCTGATAAAGCTGGTTGTTTTGTTTAATTTATTTATTTATACCTTTTTAGCCGTTTTCCAGTTAACCTACCGGTTACCTAATACCAGTAAAGCCCTTGAGTTTTCAAAATTGTTCGTATTTACCCTTAAGTTTTCAAAAATGTTCGGATCAACCCTTACTTTCATTGTTATTTTGATTATTATTATTATTATTATTATTATTATTATTATTATTATTATTATTATATGTTTAATACGCTTTTAAATGTATAAAAATATTTTAATAGATTTAAAAATATATTTAATTGTATTTAGTATTTTAAAATATATTTATTTTTATTTAGTATTTATATACATTTGAAAATCCAATGTATACCTTTAAAAAAATATTTATATATTAAAAATATATTAACTTGTATTTAGTAGGTATAAATATATATGTATTTCGTATAAAAATATATTGTATATATATAAATATAAAAGTATCTATTTATAATGTTTATATTGTATAAAAGATATAATTATATGTATTTGTACATATTACTAAGTATAAATATGTAATTATTTATATATATATATATATATATATATATATATATATATATATATATATATATGATATGTATTTATACATATTTATATTGTAAAATAGATATAAACAAAATATTTTTTAATTATTTGGATGATTCATCAACCAAAACAAAAAAAAAAAATTTGGTGTTTGCTTACTAAGTATAAATATGTATTTATTTCATATTTATATGCATACGATAGTTTTTATATAAAATAAATACATATTTATATCTATTGTTATCAAAATAAATACATACTTATCTATTAAATACAATCAAATAAATATATCTATTAAATACAAATAAAAACATATTTATACATTTAAAAATATTTTTATTTTTATTTGATAGATATAAATATGTATTTATTTTGTATAAAAACTATCGTAGACGTATAAATATAAAATAAATACATATTTATGCATAGTAATATGTACAAATACATATAACTATATATTTTATACAATATAAACCTTATAAATATGTATTTCTATATTTATATGTATACAATATATTTTTATATAAAATAAATATATATATTTATAAGTACAAAATACAAACAAATACATTTTTAATATATAAATATATTTTTAATGGATACATAGGTTTTTTAAATGTACATAAATACTAAATAAAAATATATTTTTTTAATAATATATTTATATTAATAAAAAAAATTTATACATTTAAAAAAGTGTGTATAAAATATTTTTATATGTTTAAAAATGTATTAAATATATATATATATATATATATATATATATATATATATATAATAATAATAATAATCAAAATAACAATCAAAGTAAGGGTAATTAAATCTGAATATTTTTGAATACCTAAGGGTAAACCCGAACAATGTTGAAAAGTCAAGGGTTTTACTGACATCAGGTAACCAGTAGATAGGTTACCTGGAAAACGACTAAAATGGTATAAATAACAAATTAAACAAAACATCCGACTCTAGTAGACCTAAAACACGTCCAAGAGTAAAACCGATATTTTTGTGAAAACTTAAGGGCTTTTATTTCATTTGCCCTTTTCAAAAATAATTTTGACATAAAATGATTATTAAGCAACTTATGAAAGCCAAAGTGAATTTATAAGCTGGGTTAAGAGGAATTTATACACGGATATCAATACAATCTCAGTTGGGCCCCTTATTTTGAACGAGGTTATAAGCTGGGTTAAGAGGAATAAAAGGAAAGCTTTCACTCTCAAAGTAGACTTTGAAAAAGCTTTCGACAGTCTCAGTTGGGAGTTCCTTGACTCAGTCATGCAGCAAATGGAGTTTGGGGGAAAATGGCGTTCATGGATTTGTGGCTGTCTACAGTCGGCTAGGGTCTCGGTGATTATAAACGGCTCAGCAACAGCAGAATTTGCCATGGAGCGAGGGCTTCGTCAGGGAGACCCACTATCTCCGTTTTTGTTCATCATTGCAGCAGAAGGTCTTCATGTCGCAATGGAATCGGCGAAAGATAAGGGCATTTTTTCAGGTATCCATCTCCCCCGACATGGCCCAGTAATCTCCCACCTCCAATATGCCGATGACGTGGTATTTATGGGCTCTTGGTCGCTGGAAAATCTAAAAAATATGATTAGGATCCTTAGATGTTTTGAGTTGTCTTCAGGACTCAAGATAAATATGGCGAAAAGTAAATTGTTTGGTCTTGGTGTTCAAGATTCTGAACTGGAGCTGGTGGCTCGTTCTTTCAACTGCAAAATTGACACTTTTCCTTTCAACTATTTAGGGCTTCCAGTTGGTGCTTCAATGGCAAGGGTTGCCCAATGGAAACCTATCATTGAAAGATTTCAGTCAAAATTATCTAGATGGAAAGCTTCCACACTATCATTCGGGGGAAGACTGACCTTAATTAAAGCAGTCCTAAGCAGCCTGGGTACTTTCTTCTTCTCAATTTATAAGGCCCCGGCTAAGGTGATCGATAGCCTTGAAAGGATTCGGAAGAGGTTTTTCTGGGGTGGCTCAATGGAATCAAGGAAAATGATATGGATTGCTTGGGAAAAAACCCTCGCAGATAAGGAGAGAGGCGGATTGGGCATTGGCAGTTTGAGGGCGCAAAATCTCGCCCTGTTAGGAAAATGGTGGTGGCGGTTCAATTCTCATCCTAACAGTACATGGGCCTTGGTGATAAAAGCCATCCATGGTCCTGATGGTGGTCTTTCTCGTCCGTTGGCGGCAAAAAGGAGAAGTGGTTGCTGGGGATCAATAGCCTGCCTCCCTTTATCTTTAGAAAAAATTCAGGTTCCATTCTTGAATCTTTACCAGCAAGTTCAAAATATTGACGGCTCAAGCAAACGGATTTGGTCTCTTGAACCTTCGGGGGTATATACGGTATCTTCTATGCGCTCTCTCATTGACAACCAGGTCCTCCCTCACAGTGGCAATGTTTGGAAGTGGAATCCTTTGGTCCCGGGTAACGTAAACATCCTAGCTTGGCGAACCTGCCACGGGAAGCTTCCATGTATGTCGAACCTTTTCAACCTTGGCATTAGTTCCTCACATGGATGTAAGATGTGTCAAGTATCTCCTGAATCAGAAGATCACATCTTTGTGGGTTGTCCTATCTTAAGGGAAGTTTGGTCGAATGTGTGTAGATGGTGGCAAGCTCTAGACCCCTACCCTAGCTCCTGTCGGGAGTTGCTGGAGTGTAAAAATCGTCTTAATGGAACCAAGAGTCTGCAGGAGTTCCACGAAGCCATAGTGCTAGTCTTCATGTGGGTAATTTGGAGATTCAGAAACAGCAAGGCACATGCCGTAAACTCAAATACAATCTCAAGCTCAATCTCAAGAACGAAGCTGGCGTTTGAGGTACAAGCCTACTCTCACCTATGGATCAATGCAAGGAAAAGGAGAGGGCAAAAGCTAAGATGGATCGAGTGGTGCTGCGACCCAATTCTAGAATGTTGTCTTAGGTCGTGAATTTGTTGTCTGTTCGTATGTTTATTGCTGTTTTTTTTATGTTTTTCCTGGTTGTACCTCCTAGCCCCTGGCTAGTTTTTCTAATTTAAGCCTGCCGTTCAAAAAAAAAAAAAAAAAAAAAACCTCCAAATAATAACCGCAATTAATACTTATTCATCACCTATAAGTAGGCATGTTACTCTAAATTTAGTATAACGACCATCCATTTTAATCAAGTTTCTAGTTGAAGATCTTAAGATATGGCGCCTAAGAGAAGTTTGGGTCGCCAAAAGATTAAAATGGTGCAAATTCAGAAAAAATCCCATCTGCAAGTGACTTTCTCAAAGAGACAGTAGGGCTGTTTAAGAAGGCTAGTGAGCTTTGCACATTGTGTGGGGTTGACATTGCTATCGTGGTCTTTTCTCCGGCTGAGAAAGTCTATTCATTTGGCCACCCAAAAGTTGACTCAGTTGTTGATAGATTTCTAACCCGGAAACAAAATCATATGTCTACAAATTTACATCTTGAAGAGGCGCATAGGATAGCTTCAATTCCTGATCTAAATTTGCAACAAACATACATGCAGGATGAGTTAGAAGCTGAGAAGAAAAGAAGGGAGACGCTTGATGAAATGAGGAAGGCTAGCCAGAGCCAATTCTGGTGGGAAGCACCAATTCAGGACTTGAATCTCCATGAGCTTGAACAACTAAAGGATTCAATGGAGGAACTGAAAAAGACTATCTCTATACAAGTCAATAAGCTTTTCCTCGAGAATTCTAACTATGTGCCAACGTTTAGTACTAATAATATTACTAAAGGTGATGGTGATTATTATGAGATGAAGGCTAAACCCAGCATATCAGCATCTTGTACTTCTTCTCACGTTCATAGCTATAGCCATAATCGTTTGTTTTAAGCAATTGTTAATGTTTTTGGGGGATTTGCTAGTTAATTAGTACCTTACTAGCTACTATCTTTTTAAAATTAATTTACATGTATATACACCGGTCATTCAACGATGATTCTTGCTTGACATCGTGTTTGGAATAAATTGAAACCTTAACACGATTAGTAAATTAAATTTATATTGAAAGCTCATGATCTAAGTTATTTTAAATAAACTTCAATATTAAACTAGTAAAAAACCCAGCGGGTTTGTAAAAAAAAAGATAAGAGACACTGGATTATGAAAGTATGTATGATAAACTTTTTTTGTTCAAATATTAATATCTTACGTACATTTTAAACGATGAAAGCTTAATATCTCACATTTTAAACGATGAAATCATCAAAAAGTAACCACATCTGTGCTTATACACTAATAATGGGGGTACACAATATGAATCTTAAGAATCCTTAAACCTCATTTCAGCTTTTGAATGCGGCCTTTTTTTTTTTTTTTTTTTTTTTTTTTTTTTTTTTTTGTTGCTAATTAAGCTGTGGCAATGGATATCATCGACTTGGGTTGCATTCATTCATCACTAATAGGGCCGTAACCACTACATGTTAATTAAAGATTATCTGTGCATATAGCTTGACTACAACTTTTTTTCACATCTAATTTTCTTTAATAAACTTTGAATTTGAATGTTTTGCAAAATATTAAGGGTGTGTTCGGCAAAACTAGCAGGTAGTGGGTAGCTGATAGTGGTTAACGGGTACCTGGTAGCGGTTAGCAGGTAGCTTTTGATTTTGGAGCCTTTTGTTTAGACTAAAAGTAAAACGCTCTTGTCGCTGAATGAGACTTTTTTTTTAACTAGGGTTTTCTTAGAAGCTAGAAGCTCCCAAAAGCTGCGTGCCGAACACGCCCTAAAAAACATATCTACTTCCAACATATGAACGACTGTGGAGGGTTTAAATAATCTTATTATTCGGGAAGTCAAAACACACAAAGTGAAACACAAGAATAATAATAATCCTATATGGCCCCAAACTTTTGAGTATAAATAAAACACATCTTATTTAATCACCATATTGATTACTCATTATTTGTTGTTTCGGGTAATCAACTCTTACTTAAATTATAACAACAATTGTCTTATGCTCTTAGCATGCACACTATGTTTTCCTATGATCTTTACTTTGTGAAATAGATCAAATGAACACATTTCCAATGATGCTCATTTCACAATTCCTAATCTTAATCAATTAGTGTAAGAATACAAATTCTCGTCACTACTAGAATATGTTAGATTCTAACATTTTATGCAACGGTCCTTTCATAATATCACAGCACCAAAGTCACCAAGACTTTACCAATGAAATTACAAAGTTCTCTATTGGAGATTGTTACAAGACAATTCCATAGTCATAAAGTCTCACATTCAAAGTACATTCCTTTGAACATCCTTCTTGCATAGAAGTTTCTAATCTAGACATAGATTCTTAACGTCTGACTCCCAATAAGGAAACATTTCCATATTTGTCATATGACAACTCATTCTAAATAGAATCATATCTATTCATAATTATGCCAATATGGTTCATCCATGACTATGCATCCAATTGTCCGCAAGCGACAAATCCTTGGTCAACCTCAGATTGTCCTTGACAATTGTTTAATTATTTTAGTCAAATCCGGTTCTATTCCCTTTTTCCCTCTAAATGCCCTAGGCATTGGGAAAATTTTAGAACGGTTGAATATTACAACATATGCAATCGATTCTATACCCAAAGCGTATGAGATACGATTCATAATGAAAAACGTGATACTTTACCAGTTTCTTGCTATAATATTGTCATAATATTTCTATTTGCCGTGTTCTCAAAAATTTGAACTATGAAGAGGGATGTCGTAATCATAATCAAACTTTGAGAATGCAATTAATAAATATATCCTTGATTAAATTCAATTAAAATTTCTCGATCTAAGCTTTTAGATTGGAAACGAAGTATAATATTCTCTCCCTTAATTATAGCAAAAACAACTTTTCAACCCCTACAACTTTGCAAAGTGAAACTTTTGTTTTTCTATAATTAATATTGCCAACTTGCAACACTTAAAATTAATAATCATGCTCCCATTAACATGATGATTATATCCATTCCAACATAACATTTATGCTCTCACTAGCTTTGACACATATTAGAAAATAATTGGACTTCAAGAAGACAATACTTATTAACTTCCAAAGTTCATATTTCGAATAAGATATGCTTCTATAAGCCTTTATCTAAGCTTCTTAAACTCATACACCTTTCCTTAGATGGCTCACACGTGTGTCTAAACTAATTCAGAACTTATATTACTATATCCCAAATGGTCAGACTAATTGCCAAATCTCACAATTCGAACTATGAAGAAGGATGTCGTAATCATAATTAAATTTGAGATTGCAATTTACATAATCGCTATCTCCTTAAAATCTCTCTTAGTGAAACAGTTTCCTCACAATCATTTTCATGAAGGAGATAAACCATATAACACTTAGATTTTATGGTGCATGTGTTCCTATGCATGCGAATTTGTCATAACCATAATCATAAGATAATGTTTGTGACAAATCCAAACTCTTATGGACAGAACTAGTTCATACTTAATTTCTTGCCATCAAGGGTCCCATCATTGCTTCCAAGTTATTTAGCAGCTCACCTATGCCAGTCAATGTACTTTCATTGAACAAGGTGCTTGCCCCCATGCAGTCTATTGAGAACTTGTAGAACTCATATGCATAATCAACTCAACTGGGCTGGCACATAAACAAGAATACGTCAACACGATAGGCTACAATCCTCTTGACATATTAGATTCTCTTATCAAGAAACATTTCTTGAAAAAACAAAGATTCAAGAGTTAGTGTGTGTCTATATCAAGACAAAACACTACACACAATTTGGTACTAGTTGGTCTTTGTCTTATTCAAGACATCACAACTTACCAAAATGTGCAAGTGTAAGAACAATTCTACTAAAGATTATGTCACTCAAGTCACAATCTTGGAGTATGATTCTAAGACTTGATTTTAGAACGGAGTACGATACATCTTATTGACTTAACCACTACAACAATTCTCGATTCCTCCTCTTAGACAAACCAGTTCACTAAGGTGTCCTTAGAGGATAAATTGTAATATGGTTCTTACGATTACCAAGACGATCATAAAACACGATACAAAAGTACTCTCATTTCTTCTTAGATTGGAGAAATTTTTTATTTTTCTACCTTCATTGATTCTTCTTATTCGTTATGCCATTCATTGAAACTTTTCAATGATTCTGAATTACACTTAATCTTGTAAGTATAACCACATTTACTAGACCTTTAGTAAATCATGAAGAATAATGTTATTATTATTTATGGTGGACTTGACTAGTGCACAAAATTGTGTACTAGTTCCTATAGTCCTTCACTTGACTCACATACTTATGTGAACAAGGAGTTAGTCTTAATTACTTAAGTACCAAGATTTATATACATCACACAATACAAGTATGATTCGAAGTTTATGTCCAATTGAAACTTGGGCGATGAGAATCTTTCCTTACTTAGACAATTATGACACTACCATCAATAACATGACTAAGAATCACATCCATTTGAACATTGCTAATAATAGAAATACACAAACATTAATTTTTCATACATGTTATTGAAAGGATAAATAAATAAGACAAAATCAAAAAAAATTATTTTATTGCAGAAAAATTTGTCCTTACAATGCAACTCAAATGAAAAACTATGCTATTACATTTCTTAGCAATGTATCCTAACTCTAAAAGTAGCAGCTCCAAAAATCCAATCATTGAATCATGCAATCGAAATCCATTTCTTCACGACCAGACTCTACTTACTTCTTCCTTTAAGCTTCCTTTCTTTTCTTCGATTCTACAAAACAAAAAAAATGTAATCTTATCACATAATGTATCAAAAATCAAAAAATAGGAACTTATAGAGTTGGTTAATGGATTTTACCTGAAGTAGAGTCATACGTCTTGACTCTCCCATCTCTTAGATCTCTCAGGTAGACACGACAGCTTTGTCTCCAATGCCCATTCTCTTGGCAATAAAAGCAAATTGACTCTTTTGGAACAACACATGGAACTACCTCAAACATTGCCTATCTCTTATGACCAAGCTTTTCGACCATGGCATGCCTTTCGTTGCTATTGCCTATGTCCATAGAGGTTTGGAAGGCAGATCCACCAATCAACTTTGCTTCTCCAGTGCCCCAAATCATTGTTGATTCAGCAATAACAAGCAAATAGGTGAGATAGATGCGACTCACGTCGTGTTCTATCATATAGTACTCTCTTACGAACTCACTATATGAGTCAGAAAGCGATTGAAGAACCCAGTCAACAACTAGCTTCTCACAGACAACGACTCCCAACATTCTTAACCTATCAATGTGTGACTTCATCTGTAAGACGTGTGCACACACTGACTTTCCTTCTTCATGTTTACTTGCCAAAAGGGCTTGAGTGAGCTTGAACATTTCAAGCCTTTGAACTTGTGGTTTAGGGAGAACAATAGGAGGAGGTGGAGGAAGTGAAGTATGATCTCTTGTTCCTCGATCGAATCGTGGAATATCATCTTCATGTGGAAAGCTTGTTTCAAGGGATTTGGGAAGATCATAGTTGTCATACTTTGACATCTACAAAATGGGAGAAAATTCAAGTTAGATGATTGATTGATTGAGTCCTTAATAAAACACTCAAAGGAGATATTAAGGCTAGGACCCAACACAATATTCTATAAATTGGAAAAGGGATGTCGTAATCCAAATTGTAGAACATTTGAAGGTAAGTGAATGACGATTCATTAATTTTCCACCATGAAAAACAAAAAAGGATTGAGTTTTAAATGTATTGAAAATTCCTAGATCCTTTGAGATTCATTGAACTTTTCAATGGCATGTTTAAATCTCAATATGCCCCTCGATTTGTGATTGGGATGCTGAGGATCACAAAACAGGGTGAGAATAACCAAGCAAACTTACATGGTGCCCCCAATGTTACATTCACCTATTCAATGTGTCGGTTAACCACACATGCTCCACCGAACTATGAAAAACATCGAGTCACCCTTTGCTACCTTTGCTTAGAACCCATTTCGTGTGCCGGTTAACCACACACGCTTCACTAACGTCTTAGCAAGAGTACAAAGTGTAATTTCATGGAATTGCATCAAATTCACTTTTACCTAAAGTAACTAAGATTTGGGAATTTTATAAAACATTTTGTTACTTTATAATTCATTATACTTATAATGGAAGGTTGTGTCATATCCTACCCGTTCAGCTAAGGATCCTCCACTAGTCAAAGGTGCGGTGGGTAAGAGTGGATACCCAATGACGGTCATTTTACAGGCCGCTTCCTTAAACACCATTATAAACCAGCATCGTGAATGATGCCTACTAACGGTAACACTGACTCTTTACTCATACATATATAATATTAGACTTTTAATTTTATATATAGTATAAGGGTGTATTTTACACTTTTAAAATACTAGGTGGTCTAATTTAATAAATTATACCTTTTAATTTAATTAAAAATAAACCATATCATTATGGATTTATTAACTCTCTTTTAGTTACACATTTAATTAATTTAATAAAACCATAAGGGTGTGATTTGAACTTTTCAAAATAAGAGGGTTTTTGGTCAAATTTAAAATTTTTTGAAAATTAAAACCTTTTAATTTTAAAATCTTAAATATTAAAAGCTTTGATTTAATAATTATCAAAAATTAAACAATTAATTTAAATTATTAAATCATGTAGGATTATTCATTTAAATTAAACAATTAATTTAACCTAATCCCTTTATCCCTAAAATTCAAAATTTTAGGATGGGATAATTCAAGGATCTTTAATTATCTACTTAAACAATTAAATGGATAATTACAAAAGATGGCATTATCCTAATCCTAAAATTTGGAAATATTATCTTAGGGGGGAAGGAAAGGATTTCAATCCTTATCATGATTTCGAAAATCCCTACGGTTAGGAAACCCTAAAATTTCGAAATCTTGAAGGCTAAGAAAAGTGTTTGGGAAACCCTATCAAATTTCGAAATCAAGGGTTTAGGAACCCTAATTTCGAAAATCATGCCTTAAGGGTTTATTGGCTATAAACACTAATATGTCAAATTCATACTTTTGTATAAAACTAATTAAAAACAAAACCATATGCTCTGATACCATTGATAAGTTTTATACAAACAATCCTATGTGTGCATGCAACCCTATATTTGGATCTATGTTTTCACTATTAGTTATACAACATTATGAGCACAAAGGAAACCTAGCATGCTCCTAGTAATTTCGAGAATCATAATGAAGAATGGAATACATACCTCTTGTTGTTATGTTGTAACAACAACTTGTTCTTATAATATATTGATGAACCATAATAGCCTCTTTCTCTATTATTTCTCTAGTCAAGTTGCTTTGGTGAAGGCAACCCAAAAGGACCATGCACAATCGGGTCAAGTACTTACCAAATATGGTTACCACAAGTGTAGTACCTCTAATGGCTCAAAAACACCATGAGAAAATGAAGAAGCAAGAGAGAGAGAGGAGAGGAGAAATTCGGCTCTAGGAACTCTAGGGATCAAGTGGCCGAATTTCTAATGCCAAGGGTCCTTTATATAGGTGTAGGAATTAGGGTTTCAGTCCTTATCCTTATCTAATTGCTTGGCCACCAAGCAACCTAAAGGATAAATCTAGAACCCTTATCATGGAAGAATTCTAATGCCATTATCCCTTGAATTCGTCCACCCTATCCCATAGAGCTTCCTTGCCCAACTTTGTAACTATCACATAATTACAGTTCAGTCCCCTTAGTTCAATTAACTTCTTTTGATCACAAAATTAACTCTTAATTAATTCTTGACCAATGTTAATTAAACAAATATGATTTCTCTTTTAAACATATTATTCTTATAATATATTAATAAACCATAATAGCCTCTTTCTCTATTATTTCTCCAGTCAAGTTGCTTTGGTGAAGGCAACCCAAAAGGATCATGCACAATTGGGTCAAGTACTTACCAAATATGGTTACGGGCTTAGACATTAATCTAACACTTAATTCATTTGGTAAAATAGATTTAGAGATAGAAAATGAGATGTTATAATTATGATCAATTAAGTGATCATTTAGACATAGAGAGTGATTAAACTCTTAATAGGCTAAGACAAGTGCTAAGGAGCTTGATATGGTGTATGAATAGGCCCTGAGCAAAGAAGATGGATCAAGTGCATCAATTGAATATTGGAAGACAATGGTAGTTAGTTTCTACTATATAACAATGTGAGTTATAAATCTCTCTCACTAGGTTATGTATGAATGTTTACATGTTAATAATATTATGTATGCATGTTTATATGTTAATTGTATTGTGTTAAATACCCATAAGATAATGGATAAAGAAAGAATATGATTACATGAATCGTACTCTTGTAAATGATTATATATGCATGATTAGATGTTAATGGTATTATGTTGAATACATGTAAGACATTAGATGAAGACAACGCATAGTTATATGAATTATAACCTTATGGATGATTACATGTGTATAATTAGATGTAAATGGGGTTATGTTAAACACTCGTAAGATATTAAATGAAGATATACTGTGATTATATGTATTATAATCTTTTGAATGAGTATGCATGCATGTTTCACTACTAGAAAAACAGCCTTTTACAACACGTAATGTGTGTCGTAAAACGCTCAGACGACGCGCAAATGCGTGTCAAGGAATGCTCTGTCATAAAGGAAGACGACACGCTTTTGCGCATCGTCTATTTACGACGTGCGCTTACGACACGCAATGTGTGTCAAGAAAGGTCGTGTCAAAAAGAACACGACACACATTTGCGTGTCGTAACCTTACGGTTTTTATGACTCGCAATGCGTATCATTAAAGCCCGTGTCATAAAGAAAGATGACACACATTTTTGCGTGTCATAATTTTAAAGGTCTTAAAAAAATATATTTTTTTGATAGATTTACTAAATTTCAAATTAAATAACACATTTAAAAGTCTCATAATGCAAAATAAAATACTTATATAACAAAACAATCCATTTCATGAAATAATTGTACTAATATTCAAAATAAATCACATTTAATTATTATTTTATTAACATGAGTCAAAGTAGAAAAACAAATCTTCCTAATCCAAATAACAACAAACATAAAACACAAACTATTTTGGAAATATGGATCTTTGTTACTTGTGTAGAAACAATGTGATCGATTTGTTTCAAGATATGTAACAGTTGGTTTGCACGACTTCTTCCATCTTCTAGCTTCAATTACAGTTGAAGAAGCATATCTTGCAACATATCCATACATGAGAGCTAATGCAACATGAATGTCATCAGAATCTTTAATCTTAGTTTTATCTGAGAAGAAGGATAGAAATCTGCATTTCAAACAGTCTTTGTTGTCAAGAAGACTAAAAATAAAATAAGCATAAACAATAAATGAAAATTATATAATATAAATATGTACCTCTGGAGAACACTTTTTCCAGTGTTGTCAAGAATGTCTTTAAGTTTGTCTAACACAGTATCCAAGTGGGATGCTGCAACTTGAAAAGAAATTGACATGGACTTAGTTTACTTCACAGGGGTAATTCGGTAATTCCATACATACCAATCCAATGGCTTTAGCAAAACCAAAGTCGATTTTCAGGAATGGTGATATTTGCTTGTTTATAATCAGGATCAATTCCATTTCCATTTATGTCCAAATGATTTGGTGTGACATATTTCCCAACAATCAACACCACCCCCGATCCATCATGAAGTTCAAATACAGACTATATCAAACACTATAGTAATAATCAAGAAAGTTATCCAGCTTAATTAATGAATAAAAAGAACCCACAATAAAATTTCATTCTCTTCTTGTAGCATATCAAGTTGCATGAAATAACATAAGTTAACGAATTCTACACCACTTAAGCTAAAACTGAAATTGAAGGGAAAAAGAAAAGTAAAAATTTCCCAGATGGTGGCAGATGAAACGCTGAGGAGAGAAGGAGGCGATCAAGGAGTCACAGATGAAACAAGATGAAAGATGGAAACCTAGGAGAAATTGAGAATTTTTTTGATGTTTTGAGAGAGAGGGGAGAGAGAGAGAGATAGAGAGAGAGAGAGAGAGAGAGGGAAATGGAGAAATTGATCTCGAACCAGATGTAAGAAAAGAAACCCTAGTCGATTTAAATGTCTCTGCAAACCTCCGGTGATTCACGTTCAACCCCAATGTCTCTGAGAATAATCTAAAAAGTACGCCTCCGAATTTCAAGACTTGATTTGAGTACTCGATTTGAATGTCTCTGCAAACCTCCGGTAATTCCTCAGGCGGCGGAGGTGACGGAGCCATAAATGAAAAGAAGGCGTCTCTCCAGTTCAAGGCGAGGAAACTATAAAGATCGTAGTTGCTGTTATACACTAATGTACTCGAAAGATCCCTCATGTAAAACCCTTTCTTCACCTTGTCATCTTGTTCGTGAAATCTACGAACTCCTCGAACCGGCTCATCCATAACACTCACAGGAATCCCTTGATTCACCACCTGAAAAATACCTAGGTTCGCGGAGGCTTCACGAATCATCTTCATCATCGATGCTCTATGGGTCGATTGAAGGTCTATGACCGGAATCTTGACAGCAACGATGGATATTTTGGGAGTGGTGTCCTATGGGTGGAAGAAGATGGGAGGGATTTTCTGGATTCCGGCATCGACGGGGCCTTTGACGCTGGTTTTTGTTTGGTTGAAAGCTTTAAGCTCTGATTGTTGATCGTAGCTTGAGCCGACTGAAGCAATGGTGGCAGCCATTTTCATGAAGATGATCATGTTATATATGCGAAGGTATTCTCTAGAAATGTGAGTGAGGATCCTTGCAATTATGGCCCTATGAATGTAAAGTGTTCGATTTCTTGTGAGAAATGAAGCGATAGAGATCGATCTATGGAGGATATCGGTTGTTCTTTGAGGGATGAAAAAACCCTAGTTTCTTAGATTTTTTGAGGACGGGGTTTTCTAATTTTAGATTACCTTGCTCCCGCAAGGTATTAAGGAGGGGACACGATGTTTGATGAGACCGATAAGGAGGTCAGGAGTGGCGGAGAAGCGAATCGGAGAGAAGAGAGAAGGAGGGAGAGGGGAGAATATGAAAGATAGAAAAAAGGTAAAAGATAGGTTTTCAAAAATTTTGGGGATTTCGTTTTCCCCTCTACTAAACGCGCATTTTCATTAAAATTATAAAGCGACAAGTATAGAGGACACGCCTTTAAAATAAAGTTCCTTGCGTGTTTTTAATTTCTTTTCTTGAGACACTAATTTAAAGGCACACAATAATGCGTGACGTAAATCCTTAAATTTTTTGAAGAGATGACACTTTTTTATGTCACTCTCTTTTGCGTAACATAAATCAATGAGTGTCGTGGTTTCGTAAAAGGGTTTTTTCTTGTAGTGTTTAGATACTAAGGGGTATTGTGTTGAATACCTACATGTTAGAAGAGGCAAATTTACATTAATTACTTAATAACTTAACTACTAGATTGGTAGTAGAAAACCTCTTAATTTGATGATGAGATAGTATGTTATGAGACATGTGATACGTAAGACTATAGGGAGACCATAAGATTCACATGAAAGATTATGAGAAGAATAGAAAGATGATCCCTTTGGAAATGAGATTATGATTCCTACATGAATGAGATTATGATTTATACGGGAATGAGATTATCTTTCCTTCAGGAATGAGATGACAATTCCTTCGGGAATATAGATGGACTATTCACATGGAATAAGATTATGTGTGGTTAGAGAAGACTGAGAAAGGTTTCCATTAGTGGAATAAGGTAAGGGGTTTCCTTAGAGAAACTTGATATAATTCGTCAGGGATTAAATGTATAAAAATTTTTAGGGATCATTGTGATCCACGAGGGCTTAAAGAAGAGAAAAGTGCCAAAAGATCCGCAAGGGGTCTAGGGGAGGGACTAAGTCTGGATAATTATACATTGGTAAGGTCAACGTATGTTGTACGCCTTTTATGATAGATGAAGCTATCATATGTGGATCAGACCATTAGGTCTAAGTAAGAGTATAACAGCAACGAAAGAGGAGAGGAGAATAAATAAGAGATGTGACGAAGAGAAAGAAGAAAGTTTGTCATGGAATAAGGAGATAGTATTAGCTGAGAGAGAATGACATGAGAGGGGGTGTAGATAGAGTAGAAAAACGGTGAATAAATAAGATGAGAAGAAGGAATGAGATGGGCTGGGATGAGGCTACAATATAGTATGAATAGAGTATAAGATAAGTGTGAGAAGAGATTAAGATAGAGTATGAGATATGTATCAGAAGAAATGGAAAGACATGTGATAAGATAGAGTAGGGGTATGAGAAGTGATGATAAAAGAATATATGGGGTGAGAAGAAGAGATTAGAGTAAAAAAGCATGAGAAGAATATAGAAGAATGGTAGAGTATGGAGCAAAAGAAAAGATAGATGTAGAGGATGATTTAATGGAAATAAAGTATGATATAACTCACCATACCTATGGTCTGATGTTGTAGATTTTTTATGTATCGTATAGTAGTCGTTGTACGAGAGGAGATAGGAGCACTAGGACTTCGACTAGAAGTAACTTTTATTTTAGTATTCCTTTGTTGATTTTAAATTTTGGTATGATTTATTGTAAACCAAATTTTATCCAGGGGTGTTAAGTGTTTTTGAAGTTTATAATTCTAAATTTTTATAGAAAACTCTGATATATCGCTGGAATATTAGATGGAAAAATTGGGATATACATCCATTGTTTGTGGTTGAAACAATTAAGATATTGGGTTTGTTATTTGTTTTATTAGATTTTTATGTATTTAGTACATAAAACTTTGGTATTTAATGTAATTTTGAATGTTAAAATAATATTGTCAGTTTACCGACGGATTAGCATCGAAATGTTGTCTAGAAATGTCATACACCCGGTTAATGATTTTTCACTAAATGATTTCGTCATAATCTGTCACTAAATGTTTTTGTTGCTAATCCGCCTAAAAAAGTTATGTCATTATCCGTCACTAAAAATTATATGTCGGTAATTTGTCAATAGTTACCGATGGCTCATTATGTCGGTAAATTGGAGCAGATTTCCGTCAACGGATATTTAGTCGTGACAACTCCTTGGTGAAACTCCTTTACCGCTGTATTTTAAACTGAGAGCTCACGAGTCACCATGATTTACGTTAGCACACTTTGATTCAAATTGCATCATGATCATTTAAATATAAATTATCATCTAAATATAAAAGACCTAACTTTCTAGTCGCAGGAAGGTTGTGATATATACGTGTGATTTCCATGCTTAACACTAACACTAGTACAAAAAACATTAATCGGTGCAGTTAAAATGATTAATTGGTGTGGGTATTAAACTGCACCAAAAAATAACGCATCAAAAAACAACCCCGTTTAATGGTGGGGTTATATAACTGCACCAAAAAAACAATTTTGTATATTCATCAAAAATGATGAAAACCACAACAATTATAACCACGCCAATTAATAAAAACATCAATTCGTCAAGTCCCAATTCGAGTAATTTCTTCCTTTTTTTGTAGTATGAATTAATTAAATCGAAGCTTGGTTGATGAGAATTTGAGGTTCATAAAAGCACCTTCTGGATGTATCACATTGAAGTTCACACAATCTGTCCCAACCACTATAAAGTTGTGGCTCACTATCTTGAAGAAGAGTTGACCAGTGAGAGCAGAGTTGAATATTCTTAAGAGATATTTTTTGCATGGGACAACTTGAAGTATGGATGTTTTGTTGGTATAGGCCCCTATTCAGATCACTTTAAGCTTATACCCAAATAAAGCAAACCACAAAGTTGCAGGGAAAGATTCCCAGTTTTCTTCTTATTGATTTCGGATAATAAAAACAAAGACTTACAAAGCTTTAAATACTAAACAACAGAAAGAAAATGCTAAGATAAAACTGAAAAACGTGACCTCCTAAATAGGTGGCAACTACTCCACTTATTCCATTAGACAAGGTCAACACAAGGACTAAATCAGAATTACATTTCCCACATACTTCCCCTTAATTCCGAGCTTTGTCTTCAAGCCTTATAACTCCCAACAGATCTCTCATCTCCAAGTACTTGAGTCTAGGCAAAGCTTTTGTCAAGGGGTCTGCTCTTTGTTCCTCACCACTGATGTGTTTCACATCAATTTGTTTCCTTTCAATACAACCTCATATGAAATGGAACTTGGTGTCAATGTGCTTACTCCTCCCATGGAAAACAGGGTTCTGCATAAGGGCTATGGCTGACTTGTTGGCTACATACATCCTAACACTTTCTTCCTACCAACCAGTCAATTTTTTGAGGAGACTCCTTAGCCATAGTGCTTGGGATGCTGTTGCAGTTGCTGCCATAAACTCTATTTCACAAGAAGATAGGGCCACAATGTGTTGCTTCTAGGACAACCATGTGATTGGATTACCTGATAGATAAAAGATCATTCTTGTTATACCCTTTCTTCCATCAATATCCATTCCATGGCTACTATCACGGAATCCAATAAGCCTTTTATCACCACCTTTCTTGTACATTAGGCCAAAGTTGGTTGTCCCCTTTATGTACCTTAAAATGTGTTTGACTGGTTTGAGGTGGCTCTGCTTTAGTGATTCCATGTATCTACTCACTACTCCAACTGAGTAGCTCAAATCTGGTCTTGAGTGGATGAGATAGCGAAGACTTCCAATGAGGCGTTGATACTCGGTAGCATTGACTGGTACTCCGTCTTCATCTTTTGTCAAACCCAGTCGAGGTTCCATTGGGTATTGAGATGGGTTGCACTCTCCCATGCCTGCTATTTGCAAAATCTTCTTAGCATACCCTGCTTGACCGATTGTAATGACATCCTTGTCTTGGTGAACCTCTATCCCCAGGTAGTAGGATAAGGTTCCCAAGTCACTCATATCAAAAGACTTCAACATCCTTTTCTTAAACTCAGCAACTAGTTCTTCACTTGAACCTGGTTGTCCACATAGACCTCGACAATCAAAGACCTGTTTGACTTTTGGAGCTTATACACAGCATATTCCTGTGGACGTCTCTGGAATCCCATTTCTTTCAATGCTTTATCAAGCCTATCATTCCATGCCCTTGGAGCCTGACGTAGGCCATAGAGAGCTTTGTTCAACCTGTACACCATGTTCTCCTTTCCTGCGATAACAAAGCCGGTTGGTTGTGTGAAATACACTTCTTCTTGTAGAATCCCATTTAAGAAGGCTGATTTTACATCCAAATGATGAACCTTCGATCCTTCACTTGCAGCCAAAGCCAACAATGTTCGAATTGTTTCCAAACATGCCACTAGAGCGAAAGCTTCATCAAAATCGACACCCTTTTGCTGTACATATCCCTTTGCCACGATTCTTGCCTTGTATTTGGTTACTTTTCCTTCCGCATCCTTCTTCAATTTAAACACCCACTTCAACCCTATTGCCTTATGCCCTTTGGGAAGGTGGGTTAGTCTCCAAGTTTCATTCTTTCAACAGAATCCAGCAACTATTCCATTTCTTTTATCCATTCCTCTTCACCTGAGGCTTCTTCATACATAATGGGTTCTTCTCCTACATACATTACAACTTCCGAATCTTCTTGTAGGGCTTGCGTTTCCTCATATATATCGGCCAGGGACCGAAAACCACGGACTGGTGTGTCAGCGTATGTTGCTCTGTCTACACTAAAAACTTCGTCTGAAGATGGAGATAAGGTATCCTCGAATGAATTTGATGATTCACCCCATTCGTTGCTAGCTTGTGATTAAGCAGGTGATTTCGGTTGTGGGTGGCTTGCGCTGGATTGTGAATTAGGGCTTGTTGTCTCCCTTTCTATTGGATCGTGCCCCACCACAAATTCTTGGGCCATAGCTTCACTGGGAAATCTGATCCAGTCATTTAAAACTGGGCCTTCAGTTTGCGACTTAGCCCAATCCCCTTTCTTTTCCTCTTCGAATATAACATCACGTGATACCCAAATTCTCTTCTGATTAGGGCAGTACAAGCGATACCCTTTTATTCCCTCTTCGTTTCCTAGATAGATCATCTTCTCACTCCTATCACTCAACTTTGTAAGCTGATTCGATGGCACTTTTACATGAGCAACACAACCAAACACTCTATAGTGTTCGAGTGTTGGTTTCTTCCCTTGCATAGCTTCATATGGGTCATATTCTTGACTCCTTTTGTTGGAACTCTGTTAAGTATCTGAACCGCATGGCGAACGTCTTCCCCCAAAGTGTTTATGGGACATCCATTGCTTTTAACAAGGACCTGGTGGCTTCAAGAATTGTTCGATTCCGGCATTCTACTACCCCATTCTGTTGAGAGGAGTAGGGTGCAGTTAATTGCCTCTTGATTCCGTGTTGATTGCAGAACTCAGTGAATTCATTTGACGTGAATTCACCACCACGATCAGTACGCAACATTTTTAGCTTGTATTTCCCTTCACTTTCTACTCGATTCTTGAACTTGTTGAAGACAGTGAGAGCTTCATTTTTGGCTTTAATCATCGACACCCACATGTACCTGTTGTAGTCATCTACAATGAGAAGAAAGTATTGATTGCTAGCTAGTGTTTGGGGATTTATAGGACCACACAAATCTGCATGAACCAATTCAAGTGGAGAGCTTGCACGCCACTATGCTTCTTTCGGGAATGGATATCGAGTTTGTTTGGCAACTAGACATCCCTCACATATCTGCGTGGGATGACGAATTCTTGGCACTCCCCGCACCATGTCCTTTTCCACCATAGACTCGATCACACGGAAGTTTACGTGACCCAATCTTGCATGATACAGCCATGCCATATCATCTAAGCTCGCACTAAGGCACACAGGTTGTGTCGTATGCAAGACAATCTTGTACAACCTGTTCTATGAACGTTGTACCTTCATTATCAACCTGTTGTTAGCATCCTGAACCCTTAAGAATTCATGAAGCATCTCGATCTTGTATCCCACTTCTGTCATCTGTCCTAGAATAAGTATATTACTTTGCAGGGTAGGGATGTAATATACCTCAGAGATGACTTGTTGCTCTCCATTTTTACATTCCAAGAGCATTGTACCCCTTCCTTTGACCTGAACTTTGGATCCGTCCCCAAAACGTACCTGCCTGTTACTCTTTCATCGAGTTCTGCAAAGTACTCACGCACCCCTGTCATGCGGTTACTGGCCCCATTGTCCAAGTACCATGTGTCCTTCTCATTCCCTTTTGTTGTTGGGAATACTTTTTCTTCATTGAGCAACACCCATTCATCTGTATCTTCACCCCATACAGTTAACAATAGCTCATGCTCTTCATCTTGTACCTGTGTGAGATTAACATCAACTTCCTTTCTCTTGGAATTTGGGCACTCCGATGCAAAGTGTCCAAACAAGTCATAATTAAAACATTTTATGTGACTATTGTCTCTTCCCTTTCCTCGACCATTACTTGTATCTCGGAATGATTGATGATTGCCTCGACCGCCTCTACCCCTTGAGCCTCTTCCTCGATAACCTCCTCGACCTCCCCTTTCATTAGAAGATCCACAACCTCTTCTTGCTGTACTAGGAGAGCCCTTTTGTGATTTTTGACCCATTTTCCCTTCAGATCGAGTCAGTAACAAACCCGCTTCAGCATTCGAGTTTTCACCACGAACTCGTAGTCGATCTTCATAGGCTTTGAGTCTGCCAATAGCTTCTTCAAATGGCATTGTATCCAAGTCTGAATACTGTTCTATCGAGGCCACAAGTAGTAGAAATTTTTCTGGGACAAAATCAAGCAACTTTCTCACCAAAGTGTTATCTTCTATTGTTACACCAAGACTGATGTATTTTGAGTTAATCCCACTCAACTTTCCTGTGAATTCATCTATGGTCTCTCCTTCTTTCATCCTCAGTGCATCAAACTCACTCTTTAGTGAGTGTAACCTCACCTTTTGCACTCGATCTGCACCCAGGTAACGGATTTTCAAAGATTCTCACACCTCTTTTGCGGTTTTTTCTTTGCTACCTGCATGAGAATGTCCTCTGGTATTGCTTGGACGATGTAGGCTCGTGCCATCTTGTTCTTCTTCTCATCAACAGTCACTCCGACTGTTGGTTCTATGGATTCCCAAACACCTTGAGCATCCATGATAGCCTCCATCTTGATTGCCCACGTGGTATAGTTTGTTGAAGTCAACAATGGACACTAGAATGACACCCCACTGTTATCTTTTGGTACCTGTTGATTGGAACCTGTCATGTTGTCGTATCTTATGTATTTGGGCATAAACTGGAAAGCTTTGATACCAAGTGTTGGTATAGGCCCCTGTTCAGATCACTTTAAGCTTATACCCAAATAAAGCAAACCACAGAGTTGTAGTTTTAAAGCCGTGAGGGCAGCAGATCCCATAAGAACTCTGCAGTTATGCATGCTTGGGCGAGAGTAGCACTAGGATGGGTGACCCGCTGGGAAGTTGTAACGCCCGTAGATCAGGGCTAGTCAATTTAGAGACGATAAGCATCAAAAATGACTTTTTGATGGAAGATTATTTAGAAGGATTAATCTTAACCAAGTTTTAGTATATGTCACAAGGTTTCCATGCATATAAAGAACGCCAAAATCCGAGTTATAACGAAGAAGTTATGACCTGTCGAAGTTTCGCAACAGAACCGACACAACCCAGCGCGACCCAGCGCGATGTAAATAGTGAACTTAAGGTAGATAGATATTTATCCTTAGTGATCTAAACAAGAGTTGAAGATTTATTCGATAGTAGTCCAACGATAAAAAGACAGATGAAAACGGAGTTCAGATGAAGGAGTTATGAATTTCGAACGGAGTTTTCCTGTCCTGACCTACTAAAGATAATATATAACTAATATACTTATAATATATTAAAAATAAAGTCAAAATTAGCCAATGGAGTCTAAACGAGAGTTGTAGATCATAATCTCACCTTCGCGTCGATATAAAGAACGTCGAAAACGGAGTTCGTATGCGAAAGTTATGAATTTCTGAAGTTCGGGGCGCGAAACCCCAAAACTGTCAGAGCCCACGACGTGGAACAAGGTTGCCACGACGTGGCAAGTGTCCTGACACCTCCAGGAGGCCCCCAGATGCAACTTGGGATGACACATGTAGTGACGACCAAGCCCACGACGTGGAACAAGGTTGCCACGACGTGGCAAGGGCCAAATTTGCCCTATAAATAGATTTGAAGGGCCAGCCGTTTAGGGTTGCTATTTTCTCTCTTCTCTCTCCCGTTTTGCAACGATTTGCGTGCCAGAAATACCCCGAAGCCCCGGTATTATTCTCTAGCCCCGAGGCAAGTCCCGAGATCCCAAAGATCCCGAGAAGTGCGGTTCCCGAGCCGAAGCTCTGCCCGCGAGAAGTTCGATTTTTGTGGAGATCTTCCAGATCTGCTGTGGATTACTACTTCTGCAAGTCGTAGTGTTGTCCGATCATCTTCTGATCAAGTGAGTGTATACTACCTTTCATAAACACGATAATAATACAAGTATGGTCTGAGTGTATTAAGTATATTGTTGTTTATATGCGCGAGTGTGTAGTTACTTTCTTCTAACACATAAATATGAAGTATTTGTTATGAAATACGTGCTATGTGTTTATATGTTATTTGTCTATTTGAGATGGGCATGGAATTTGGAGTTTTATACAGGTGTTAAATGATTTAAACTGTGTAAGTATTTATATCTACAAAATTGTTGGGTAGAACATGGGTAGATGGGATAGTTGGTGACTATGGAGTTAGCGCCTGCTGTTAGATAAACCTTGGTGACTATGGAGTTAGCGCCTGCTGTTAGATAAACCTTGGTGACTATGGAGTTAGCGCCTGCTGTTAGATAAACCTTGGTGACTATGGAGTTAGCGCCTGCTGTTAGATAAACCTTGGTGACTATGGAGTTAGCGCCTGTTGTTAGATAAACCTTGGTGACTATGGAGTTAGCGCCTATTATTAGATAAACCTTGGTGACTATGGAGTTAGCGCCTATTGTATAAACCTTGGCGACGACGTGACTTCGTGCCTATTTGATGAACCTTGGCGACTATGGAGTTAGCGCTTGTTGAGTAAACCTTGGCGACTATGGAGTTAGCGCTTGTTAAGTGAACCTTGGTGACTATGGAGTTAGCACCTATTGAGTAAACCTTGGTGACGATGTGACTTCGTGCCTGTTAAGTGAACCTTGGTGACTATGGAGTTAGCGCCGCTTGAGTAAACCCCGACGACTATGGAGTTAGCGTCTGATAACTATGGATTTAGTACCTGATCTATAAACTTTGGCAGCAATGGACTTCGTGCCAATTCCTTAGGTAAATCCTTAGGAATGAATGAATGAAGGATAGTGGATTCTTAGGGTAAAACCTTAAGAAGATAATGGGGATGGGTATTTGGGTTGATTGTTTGATAATTGAATATAATAAATGTATTATTGTGGGTTGAAAACCCTATATGCTCACCAGGCTCCCAAGCCTGACCCACTCAGTTTTCTTTTCATTACAGGTAATGACACAAGAGTATAAGTCGGCGGACTTGACGAGAGATTTTGGATTATAGATCAGTAGTTGAATAACTATTGTAAGGTCTATTTTATATTGTTTATGCTTTTGGTCTGTAACGAACATGACATCCCGAGGTTTTATTATTTAATGAAAATACATTCTTTTCGAGAAATGTTTTGATAAAATGGTTATCATATTTTATTTTGGGAACAAATTCCGCAACCGTTTTCTTTAAACGATCACTCTGATTTATAAAACAAAGCATAAACAAATCGGTCTTTTCTGGCCGAGAAATTGGGGATGTCACAGAAGTCCTCATGCCGAGTGGTCCAAAGCGGATAATATTGTGATACGTGCCAGAGGGGGGTGTTACAAATGGTATCAGAGCTAGGGCACGGGTCGATGTGTTCGACAGGGATGTTGAACCCTATAATGGGGGGTGAAGGTGGGTTGCACCTGATCCTACATCGGCTTGGAAGGAGAACAAAACATCTCCTTATAAGGGGTGTGGATACCTTCCTTCTCATAACGCGTTTTAAAGCCGTGAGGGCAGCAGATCCCATAAGAACTTTGCAGTTAAGCGTGCTCGGGCGAGAGTAGTACCAGGATGGGTGACCCCCTGGGAAGTCCTCGTGCCGAGTGGCCTAAAGCGGACAATATTGTGATACATGTCATAGGGGGTTCCCAGTTTTCTTCTTATTGATTTCGGATAATAAAAACAAGGACTTACAAAGCTTTAAATACTAAACAACAGAAAGAAACTGTTAAGCTAAAATTGAAAAACATGACCTCCTAAATAGGTGGCAACTACTCCACTTATTCCATTAGACAAGGTCAACACAAGGACTAAATCAGAATTACATTTCCTACATGTTTCTTATTTTAATAAAAAAGAAACCTTTAGAAGATGATGAATTGGAAATTTGTAAGGGTATCATTCAATACAGGTTGTCAGCTACTTAATTTTTGATGGAAAAGAAAGGTAGAAATCATCAGGCCACCACCTTTGATGGTGTAAGCATTAGAGATAACGTTAGCATTCCGCCATTCTCCTAAGATGTTTTATTATATATAATATAGATAAGACCATAATACTCGAGTCTTACATGTAGAATCATAAAAAAAAACGAAAGATTTAAAGATTGAATGAAAATGAATAGACTGGTTTGTGGAATTATAAAAAACGAGAGATTTAAAGATTGAATGACTTCTAGCAGATCATATGGTTCCAAATCATTGAGAAAAAGGAAAAAAGAGTTCAAGGGTACCTAAGATGATGAATGAGAAGAGAAGGATAAGGAAGAACGGAGGATTTATGGTTGCCATGTTGGATTGTGATGGAAGGAAGCACTATCAGAGAGTGAGAGATTATAAGAATCAAAATGGGCGTGTGCTTAGGTTTATATTAGAACTAGAGGGAAGATTTGGGAGGAATATCTATAAATTTGAAGGGATCTCATGATAAATGAAAATCTTGAATGAATTTTTACAAAGAAGATTAATTGGTGCAATTCCACATGATTAAATGGTATGGTTTCTATTGAGTTAATGGTGTTATTTTGAACTAACACAGTAATAAATGCCTTAAATGGCACAGTTTTTAGGCTACCACTATACCAAAAAAAACACATAAAAAATAAATAAATTGTGTACTAGTGTAATAAGAGGAGAAATAAAATATCCTCCTACATGTTGTTCCTACTCATCTTCCTACCCATGTTAAATTGTAACAAGTGTATTAAAAGATTATTAAATTCATTAAATGTGACACATATAAGCATTTAACATTGGTAGAATGATGAGTTGGAAGAAAATATAGGAGCATATTTAATTTCTCATATAAGAGTGTTAACCAAAAGAAAGTCACGAAACATATGAACATTGTCGATCTAAGGGAAGAAGGAGTGGAACCCTCCCAACTCACTCAACGTGCTGCCACATCAGTTTTTCTCTCTCATCTTTCTTAATCCATTTTTCCTAACCCATAACACATAGAAACAACATCTTTCCCAACCTATCCAACTCTATGCTATATCACTATTTTTAATATAATTATTTTAGAAAATACAAAATTAAATAAAACATAACATTTTTTTAATTAAAACACACTAGTACAAATAAAAAAAATACACGGTAAGTAAAAAAATGATAATGAAAAAAAAACATAATAAAAAGGGACAACATTTAAAAAATAAAAAGGACAATTAAAATTACCTAATGATCTTAGATGGATTGTAGATGTTCTTAATAAAATCACAAAGATCGGATTGAAGTTGGTGGTGGATTTATGCATTTAGCAATTCGTGTAGTACTTCTGGGTCAACAACTTCGATGTTTGGGGTCAGGCTGATGAACAAGAGATATCATAATCCCCTCATCTTGCAATATCATATTATGCAGTATAATACATGTGCACTTTATATCTCGTGTTCCTTTCGCCGACATAGACCAAATCGAAAAATGTTAATATGTCCCAACATCCTTTAAGAACCCCAAATACACGTTCTACGTCCTTTCTTCTCGACTCTTGTGCAGCCTTGAACCGTATATTTTTTTCGGTTATTGGATGTGAATATTACTTTACAAATACAACCCACAGTGGATATATTCCATCTACGAGACAATATTCGTGCTTCTAGTGTTCGTTGTTAACATAAAAGGAGCACTTGTGTGTTGTTCCATGATATTTCTCGTCAAAAGTGGTGATGCCTACATGATGTTTAGATCATTGTTCGAACATGATATACCATAATATGCATGCCAAAACCATAAATCTTGTGATGCAACTACTTTTTAGTATCATTGTTGGATACTCATGATCACCCTTCATGTATTGCCCTCTTAATTCAATTAGACAATTCATCCGGTTCCAATGTGTGCAGTCGATGCTAATAAACATTCTAGGGAATCAATGTTTGTTTTCTTGTGCTTCGTACAAGAGTTGAATGTCAATGGATGTTGGTCGATGAAGATATTCCGCCTGATAAAGTTAGACAACACCGTAAAAGAATTTTTGAAGACTTTCATGTAAAGTTTTTTTGAAATATTCATATACTAATTTAACGAGTTTGGGTTGTGTGCATATGCTAGTTGACATATTGTTGAGGTGTATTTTTGAAGTGCATTGAAACTTCGTCCACCACTTGCGTCATTCACTGTTTGAAAAAAAGGATAAGTATTTACTAGGTCAACAAAAATACACATAAACAAACATTTTCTCATACAGAACCTTTTAAAAAAGCTCGTTTCAAAAGGTTGCATCACCAACAAATTAATGTGGGATTAGTAGTTGTTCTGCCTCTATAAAATCTCAATTGATTGACCTTCTTGTATCAATGTTGCTTGAACCAACATTATTTTTAAACAAAAGTTTTGCAGAACGAGATAATACAACAAACAAATTAGAATCGATCGTCTGCGCAACTTTTCATTACTATTTTTCGAGTTTGAATTCATTTTCTAGACTAACCGGAGAAAACAAATGGATTTGAAGAATGTTGGAATGGAATTGAGATAGAATGGAATGAAAATAAAACAAGGAGGGATAGTTTATATATATAAGTTTTTTTTTTAAAAAAAATCTTTAACAATTGACCAGTTAAAGGTGGAAGAAGTCATCAAACAAAAAAACATACAAATTCTACAACCCGCCCGAGCACGAATTTGTGAGACCGATTTTCAATCAGAACGATCTACCGGAGGTACCACTAACACAAATAATCCCACCTCGAGTCACTCTGAGCTCCCTAAGGCTTTGGAAGTGAGGGTACATTCCCCAATGGGCAAAAAAGTTTACATATAAATATCCTAATTTTAAATTTTACTTGAAAGGCCCTTGATGTTTATCAAAACATTCAAAAGTGCCCACAACAAAAAAACACTGGAATCGCCACTACATAATCCCTACTGTCTCGTAACTTTTACTACCTACAAATATGTGATGAAAAGAGTGTTTTCAAACTCATTTTCTCATACATGTTTTCGCAAATTTCCCTAAGAAAAACTTTTAGTACCTATAAAAACATGTTATAAGAATGTGTTTCCAAACACATTTTCTCTTAGATGTTTTCTGCAAATTTCCCTATGGAAGATAATTAGTTATCAAATGTTAAGTGGGATATATATATATATATATATATATATATATATATATATATATATATATATATATATATAGGGTTAGGTTATTTTGTTTTTAGTAACTATTGTGTGCCAGAATGCACAGATCTGGACCATTGGATGGAATATAATCAAAGGCCATGATCTGAGGGTCTATGATAGTAGAATAGGATAACATGTACCATATAATCACATAAATTTGAGCATAAGGGCATTCTAATCAATTAACCTATATTAAAAAAAGAAATTTTCGGATTTTTAGGAATAATTAATTCCTTTATTTTTAAAAATCTAAATATTTTAAAATTAAAAATCCGATTTTTATTCTATTAGAATGATAGAATTTTAACCATAAAGTAGTAAACATATTTTTCGATTTTATTCTGTCAGAATGACAGAATATCAACCATAAACTAGTAAATATATTCTGAAAAAATACACAAAATCGATTCTTGAACTAATAATATACCAAGTAATTACATTGTACCATTGTGATTCATTGAATTATAAAAAACATTCTGAAAGAATACCAAGTATAATTCTTAAAACATAACAACATTCTAGATGTCTTGTGTATGTTTGACCTCTAAGCCAATTCAAAATATGCTAGCATTCCATGAGATTGACATTTTGTGACATTGACATTCTGTCAGAATTGTATTGCATGAGATTGATTTTATACAAGGAGTCTTTCCCATCAGGTCTTCAAGCCATTTCTTTCACAAATTCATTGTCAAATACTTTGTAGTGATACACTTGTAACAACTGCACATTAAACATATAATTAATTAACTACAAATTCTATCAGAATAAAGCAATAATACTCTTATATAATAAACTATTCTTTCAGAATGGAAATATTATAAAAAGGTAAATAAGGTCAAAGCTATGATCAGCTCATATGTCTGTTTGCTTCAGCATCATAAACATAAGGAAAAGTCAGTTTGCTTCAACATCAAATCTATGATCAGGATAGATGTTTGCTTCAACATCATAAACATAGATTGAATCATCAATACTTCTAGCTACAAGTTCTCTGCCATCAAAGAATGGTGTCTCTGAATTTCTGAAAAAAATAAAAAATTACAAAAACCCAACTCAAAAAACTTAATCAAAGATCAATAAACTTCATGTAAACTTACCAGCATCTCCTCATTAACCAGTAATTCTATCACTAACCATGTATACAATGTAAGATTGTTATATTTCTCTTTGGCATAATTCTATCCCTAAATCACCACATTTTCTATGAATCATGAATGAAAAAAAACCAATTCAGAATCATCAACATCAAATGAATCTCCTGTGTTCGGTTTCCATACGATCGAAGAAAAAAAAAAGCATAAATGTTTATGTGGCTTCGGTTTTGATTGAAAATGGTAGAACCCCAATTTTTTTAACCACAGCCACTGAATCATTATTGTAACGAACACCTGTGAACAAACATAAAATCAAATTCCAATAACATTATAGCACACAAATAATAACATTAATAGAGATAATTTGTTGTACTCCTGGTTCAGTAATTACATCAAACACATGGTGGGCATTGATGAATTCTAACAGATTTGTACTAGACATTTCGGTTGTCCATGAGAATTGGGAGTATTTCCTGCAAATTGCCAAAGTATTTACAGAACTAAATTTAACCTGTGATCTATGTTGATCACAGATGACAAAACGAGTAACTGGAAATTGTTCCTTTACAAATAGGGTCCATATTTGGGGAAATCCAAGGAAAAGAAACAGCATGTACCTCATGTTCTCTCTTCTCCGTATTATGCGAGATCAAGAATCGATTGTCAGGAGGGAAGAAAAGGGGTCGTGCTTTCTCTTCTCCATCTCGTGTGTGCGCATCAGAAAAAAACGAAGAAGCGACCGACTCCTTCTATCTGTGATGTGTGTCGACTGGAAGAAGAAAGAAGAAATCAAGGTCTTGATCGGTTGTGTTGTGGGGTGTCGGTCATTCATCTTGGTAATTCCTTGAATATAAGACACGATGCAAGAGAGAGACTAGGTCAAAATTATTGATTTTATTTCCTTAATTGCAGGATTTCAATTAAATGATTCCTTAATTGAAAAGTACAAAATGTCCAGAATACCCTTAAATGATTTATTTAATTCATTATTATTTCTTGAATTCTCATTGGTGCATTTAGGCACACAATACTTGCTAAAAACATTTGAACCTAGCTCTCTCTCTCTCTCTCTCTCTCTCTCTCTCTCTCTATATATATATATATATATATATATATATATATATATATATATATATATATATATATATATAGGCTTAGGTTATTCTATTGAACTAATTATTATGTGGTTGTAGGAATGGTTGTGAGCCAATCATTTTATTTATTTTAAGAAAGTAAATAATATATATTATTAAATTAAAGATAATTAAAAAATACCATCTAATTTTATTTTAAAGGTATTTTAGTTAATTAACATAAATTTAAAAATGGAAAATTGCATATTTTAAGAGATAATAGATTCTATTAATTTTAGAAATATGGTTGTAGAAATGATAATTCTCGGATATTCTGACAGAATATATTTATCAATATATTGAAAAATAACAAATATTTTTGAACCATAAAAGAATACACATTCTGACATAATATATATATATATATATATATATATATATATATATATATATATATTGTTTTAATGAGTTTAATGAAGAAAAACAAAGTTTTTGATACAAGTTCAATTTTTTATATTACATTCTTAGAACTAGAGGGGAATCATGCGCGTCGTTGGCGCTGTGTTCGTTTTTTTTCTCTTGTAAGCAAAAACCTACTCTGATAAAAGTCAAAACATTAGTCAACAGCCCACAAACCTCTTATCCATAAAAAAAATTGAAAATACATCAGATTTGTTTCCGTGCCTGCTCATAAAACATAGATAAACACTGCAATTAAAAAACATTTTTCAGAGAAAACATCAAAATTTAAAATGCAGCCTCATAAAGTTCATACATGTTTCAAATTTCTATAAACATTCAACAAAAATTAAGACATACAATCATATCTTACATGAAAAGTTGGTGGAAGTGAGTAAACATTTACTTATAGATATTTACAGAAAAAACATAAACTATGAACTGAATATTGAAAAGTAGTTAAATTCTGTCATTATATTTGTCAGGCTGTTGATAACAGAAACTTACAATAGAAAATGACATTTTTTTTAAATTTAAATGTTAATAGGGTAAATTGCGAATAGTATCAGCATAGTTTACTCTCGCTGACTTGTTATATCACCTTTTAAAGTAATCAAAAAAGTAAAAACGGCTCATGAAAATAATTCATACGATGATAAAAGAATGAAAATCATGAACTGACTCGATAAGACAAGGGTGTAATCATCGGAACAAACCAAATGATCATAACGTATTATTATTATTATTATTATTATTATTATTATTATTATTATTAACTTGAGAAATAAAGAAAAAGGAGCATACTTTTGAAGAATCAGAGAAAAGCTGTTGTAATGAAGGTACTGGATAATCTATATAACACATCCTTGTCAAAGATATCCGATACCGAAACATCATTCCATGCGAGGATAATCATAATCTGCAATTGAATAGTTCAAGATAAATTAGATATTCGATACCGGAACATCATTCCATGCAAGGATAATCATAATCTGCAATTGAACAGTTCAAGATAAATTGAACTAAAATGTAAATTGTAGGAAAGCAAAAAACTAATCTATATATGTTTCTTACCTGAAGAGCTAGTATGAAGAATGTCCACAGACGGTCAAAACTTCGAAATGTATGCCAAAATGATCGTGTCTCAACAAAATATGATTTTCAAAGGCTTCCAGCCTTATAAGGTGCTTGCTTTCCCTATCATCATAATTATATTTTTTAGAAAAGAAATCCTCTTGTTGGTTGAAACCCCAGTGTTTATATACAAAAGAGACGAACCTGTGGTATGTCATGTGTTGATCTAAAAAAATCACCATCATCACGTATAGGCCAACCCAAAGCAAAACAATCTGGTGACCTATAATATCAGAGAAGAAATTGCGTTCAGAAAGTTTGAGACCACTTTTTTTTCTCATCAACTGTTTCAAAATTTAACCAAAAATATTCATTAAGATCGTCAACTTTCTAACTTATAACAAAAATCAACACATAAAATAGATTTCACATATACCATCTTCTAACTGCTACACAGAGCTGTTGAAGTATGCAGCATAAAATGTTCTAATTAAAAAATTGTTGTGCACCAAGAAAAAAATGATAAGCTACATGTGTAAAAATTGACAACAAACTGTACTTCTAAACTGACAGCCCATAGATTTTATTCCGGTTAATCTTCATAAAGTTGAAGGCGGTACAACACATCGGGAAAAAACACTCCTTGAGTCGTAAATGGAACAAATGGAAAATTAAATCAACCAATATAAAAAATACAATGGTAAAGGAGAATAATCTCATAACTTACAATTATGCTTGACAATATCCAAATCCATCTCTCAATATCTTCCTTCTTTTAACCTCTAAAACACAAATTAAATTTATTACTCTGATAAAACATCAATATTAAGGAAAATCAACTAAGTTCATGCTTGTGTTGAGAAATAGACGTTATGTAGCAATATTGTAAGCACCGGATGAGTATATTCTTCCAAATTAGTTGACTGATCACCAATACTTTTATGTTCACTGGTCGTTTGTACATGTGGTTCTACCGACGACTACTTTCTGAACATAAAGTCTTCATTTTCTGTGATGAAGTAGTAAAAAAAATACATATAGTTGAGAATGGTGAAGGAAAGAAACCATCAGTTCATTTTTTGTGATGTATGTTTCGTTTGAGCAATTCATCGAACACTTGGCATACGTTGTCAAATAACAATAAATTTACAAAGTTAGACAGATGTTATTACCTTGTTATCTATGTTATTATGTACGTTTTTTCCTTGGTCCAAAAAGAATCAAAAACACCGGTCAAAGCTACACCAAATCCTCCACCATGGTTAATTAACTTGATAGACCGAATCTTTGTGTCAATCCATTGCTAATTACAAAGAGAGTGAAATAGAAACGAAAAAGAAAACGGAGGAAGCTGTAGCATAGGAAAGAAAAAAAACTTACAGTTTGTTTCATCAGAACTTAAAAATCGTAATCGTGTCTGCTGCTGCGTTCTTATTCTCCGTCTTTACCATAGTTAGAACCTGATGTCAGGAATAAGTTTTGAGCTTTTCCGCTTCAACTTTTAAGGTTCGATTGGCAGATCCACCTTCTTCATACGAAGCGACCAACGGAACAGCTAAAAGAGGTGCAGAGATGAGCGTTAGTTATGGTGGGTTGAAGAGAACCATCGAAATCGGAACCTATCAAACAAATCATAAATCTACGTGAAGCCATCAAAGGAAGAAAATGGTGGATTGAAGAGAAAACGATGAACAGCAGCACAGGATGAAATTGGAAGCAAATTGAGATAAGAAGAAAGATGAGGAGTGAAAGACGGTGGAGAGTAAATAATATTGGGTAAAAATAGTGGAGTCGGTGTAATGTAGTCGGTGGAGGATTTAAGGGGTTAAATTTAAAATTTGAAAAGCATTGTGGCAAATGTTTAAAACCTAGAAAAATTTGTGGCAGAAATCTAAAGAAATCTAAATCTTAAAAGATTCATGTTCACCAACTTTTTAACAATTAATAATATATATACAATGATATATTGAAATCAAGGTAAAGTACTAATATATTCTGAGAAAAGAATGATATATTGAAATCAAGGTAAAGTACTAATATATTCTGAGAAAATATTATTGTTAATTCATTCTAATAAAAAAAAGACATTCTTAATAAATAACAAATCCATTCTGTAAGAATACAATATCAATGTCATTCTGTATGAATACAATCTGCTAGAATATACTATCGTCCCTCCATGTTTTCTTTCTTTTCCTCTTTAAAACCTAAAACCCCCATGTCATCTGAGCTTAGCAACTTCATAAAATTAGGAAAAAACTAATCACCAAATCCAATGACCAAGAATTATAGAACATGCATAAATCAATGAGAAAACATTCATATTCCATTCCAATAGAATTAAATTCATGATTCCATTCCGACAGAATTGGAATTCAAGATTCAATTACCATATGCATTCTATTGGAAAAGTATCCACCTTTCAGTCTCTCTTAGACATTTCTTCAAAAAATTTGTATACACTTTCATTGAGCGTGTTAAAACGGATTCATTATTTTCAATTTTAAATCAGACATTCATCTTCATCATCTATATATGTATAAAATTAAATTTTTTGTTTTTCTTTTAAATAAAACAAATAATTTAGATAAATAAATAAAGTAAATTAATGAAACTTTAATTTACAAATTTTAAAATTAAAAAGAAGTCAATTAATAAAATTGATATTCATTTATTATTATATTTATTGTAATTATTACATTTAAAATTAGAAGGAAGTCAATTAACAAAATGGCATGTGGTCAAATCAATGAGAGTGTGACATGTGGCAAAAAGTTCTTTATTTATTAGGAAGGATTGGGGAGAAATTAGGTTAAAAATCAAATATACTAATACCATGATTATAGGAAATAAATATACTAATACCATGATTATAGGAAATATTTATGAAAGTTATTAATAAAATTATTAAATTATCCTTATTTATTTATTTAATTTTGATGGGTCCACAATCATTCCTACATCTACACAATAATTAGTTAAAATACTTGAAATATATATATATATATATATATATATATATATATATATATATATATATATAATTGTAGAAACTTAATTATTGAATTATAGAATTCCACCGTATACATGAGGTTTATGATTCAAATCTTAGCGTGCCTAAAATATTGTCAGTATTTTGCGATTGACTTCCTATGTGGAATTTGTGATAGATTGACGTGGACTGCTCATATGATGTGGTTAACAAAAAATGCAAAAATGGTCCCTATGGTACATATTTTTTCAGGAAGAAGGTCCAAACCACTAAACATTTGGATTAGTGGTCATTTGATCTAGTTTGTTTGTGGTTTTGGTCCTTGTCCAAACTGAAAAAGACTAAATTTCCCTTCTTATTTTTTTTTATCTTTTATCAATTTAATTTAGAGTATTATTAGAATAGATTATGGGGCCCACACCTAACCTTTTACTCTCTCTCTCTCTCTCTCTCTCTCTCTCTCTCTCTCTCCAAGGTACCCTTTTTGATAGCTTTTTCTAGGTTTGTTCTTGTTCACCCTCCCAATTTTCTTGGTTTTTTCTTGTGTGTGTTCATCCTCATATTTTGAATCATAAGAACCATACTGCCAAACTATCCATGAGAGCTCCACCCAACTAGTTCCTCCTTCACCACCCTCACTTGCGGCAGTTAATCCCATTCAAACAGCCCCTTCTCCGACAAATCGATATGCCATACGGATAATTTAGTTCTTGGAGGAGAGAGTTGAAGATCGGTGTCAATTGCGGCGGTGGTTTCATGGAGGAGATGAATTAATGGGAATTGAGTGAAAGGGTTTGTAAACGACATATAGTCGTACTATTTGGAAGTTCAATCCTCTTTCGTCTATTTGAAATGACTCACAACGAGAGATGTAACGACCCAAAAATCCTTCCGTTAACGACTTTAGCTATCCGTTACTCAAAAAATAATTGTTGTGAAGGTATTTCAGTTCTAATGGTATAGAATGAAATAAACTAAAAAAATGCGTTAATTATACCTAAATAAGATATATATATATATATATATATATATATATATATATATATATATATATATATAATTAATTAAAATGTATAAATGATGTAGAGGGGTTAAAATGTCAATAAATAAACTTAAGATGTTATGTAGTCTAGGATTAGGTTTAAAAGTGGTGCACGATTGAGACTTAAGGGACTAAAGGGAAAAAATCACATTTAACTCTTCATATGTTACAATGATCGTGATTATGAGGCATCAAGAAGAAATCATCCATTTTTTTTTTGGGGGGGGGGGGGGGGGGTATATGTTCAATCAAGGAAAAAAGAAATCAATGAACACCAACTGATTTGTACATGTGCTTCGTTCAACCGGAGAGCAAGAGAAAAATGTGTGTGTGAGAGAGAGAGAGGGGGGGGATGAGAAAACGACATGCGATTGCAAGGCGAGAGTGAGGGGTCGACATGAATTGTTGTGGGACTCTCAAGCTATTTAGAACCGGCTCCTAACCTGGTAAGATTTGATTTATTATTCTTCAAGTGTTCATGCTTCAATTGATATCGTTTTGGTAAGAGTTATGAAGTTAAATTTCGTCTTGTTGGTTCGATTATTTGTCTATTTGCACTTCAATTCTTATCACTTCTTGTATGGATGAATTCTAGCCACATTAGGTGTGTTCTCTCCATTTCTTTTTCTTAAAACTCTTCTAAAAACACTCCTTCATATGTTGGTTTTGATGCTTAAGAATTGGTTGGAATTGTGGAGTCAATTACTTTCCTTTTGTGATATAATTCTAGTTTCTTTTTCCTCAAATTCTAGTGATTTCATGTGTGATATTTTCTGAATATATACCATGTTTTTAACCTATTTTAAGGTTCTTAAAACAGCCCCTGAGCGTCTTGTTCTATGGATTATTGTGTAGTTGTTTTGCTAGCAAAAAGAGGTCAACGTCTAGCTTGAAAGTCTTGAAATTCTTGATTGTTTTGTCTTGTGTGTTGTTGTCCTAAAACTACATCATGAGGGCTAAAGTAACTATATTATTTGTCATTTCATTCTTGTTTAAAGTTCCATCTAAAAGTCATGCTAGTAGGCATCTTGAATTGGGGCAAAACAAAGTCTTGATTTGGTGAGTGTATGATTTTGTGGTTGGTGTGATAAGGGAATTCTAATTCCAATCATGTTTTTGTCATCTCTTGATCTTTCTATTAAGCAGACAATTGATGTCTTAAAACCTTCATTCAAGACTAATTATGTGCAATATTTATTGGATTTAACTCCTTGTATCAGGTCTTAAAGTATATGGTGATGTTTAGCAAAAATTACAAATCTGGATAGATTTTTTGACCTATTTTGTGAGGATTTTAGAGGCCATTCTGGTCTGAATTAGAGAAAATCACTAGAAGAACAAGGTTTTAGGAAATTGTGTCTAGTTTCCATAAATTCTGATATTATTCTATTTGGATGTAAGGATTCTATTTTATGCTAAAAACACTAAACGGGGATCAATTTGGGAAATTCTAAAATATGATATAGGTAAATCACTCTTTGTGGAATCTAAGTACTTTTTTAGGGAATTCCATATCTTAGATTGTTTATAATGAACCAAGAATGTTGTAGGATGCATGTTCCCTATTTGTTGGTGATTTGTATTACCAATGTGTATTTAAGTGTATTGGATTAGTTTGTTGACAAAATACAATCTTCATGAACATTAAACAAGTAAGGGAGGTGAAGAACACACACTTGTTTAAGTTTGTTTATGATTCAAAGTAGACTGTCATTTAGGGGCAAAATCCCTCAACTAATGGGGGTCCGAGGGAAATGCCCCTCGTAGTAGAGTCCAAGTGGCGGCAACCCCTGGCTGGGGTCGAGCTATCGTGTTAAAAATGCATCAGAAATCCAAATTTTAGACAATTGACCCACTTATGACTTACGTCTTGACCTTATTAAAAAACTCGTTTTGTGATAGTTTTGGCGGTTTTTGTGATAGTTTGAGACTATCTTGTGACAATTTTCAGACACAGGTCTAAAATCCGTTTTTGGTCACATTTCTGGTACACATGAAAATCATAACAAAAACACTCTTTGTTGTTGCATCACATTTCTGAGTCTTATCCAATTGTTGATTTCAATAGTATCTGCAAAATACTTCAATTTGAAAGTGTCATAACGATTCTTAGAATTTCAAGTCTCTCATACCCCGAACTTCTAACATAACATGAAGTATTATGTGATAATGACTTCTATAGATTTTATGAAGGACATGACAAGCAAGTTTGATTTTTTTTGGATAGATTTCTGGTACACATGAAAATCATAACTAAAACACTCTTTTTTCTTGCATCTCATTTCTGAGTTTTATCCAATTGTTGATTTTAGTAGTACCAGCGAAATACTTCAATTTGAAAGTGTCATCACAATTATCAGAATTCCAAGTACTCTCATACCCCAAACTTCTAACATAAATTGAAGTATGTTGCGACAATGGCTTCAAGAGATTCTATGAAGGACATGACAAGCAAGTTTGACAAGTTTGTGAAGTTTGAAGGCCTAGACTTTCGTAGATGGTAAAAGAAGATGCATTTCTTCCTAACCACTCTGAAAATGGTGTATGTTCTGTATGGGTGAGAAAATCTGAACCTAGAAATAGAGAAACTGAAAAAAAAAAAAAACGATGAAATCAAAACCGAAAAACTGACACCAAACAGAAACCGTTAGGATTGTGTTCCGAATTCAAAAACGAAATTTTTGGTTTTGGTTTTCTTTTTCTAGAACCCGCTGAAAAACCGAACCGGCCCATTATTATTTATTTCTATTTCATTTAATATTTACTTAATTTTACCAAGTGGAGAAAGAAAAGATCGGTAAACCTAAATCAATTTGTCTCGTATCACAACTTTTATTTAATTTTATAAATTAATGTTTAAGTGTAATAACCTACTTTGTTTTTTCTACTTTGTTTATTATATATATATATATATATATATATATATATATATATATATATATACACACACACACACACACACACTGTTTTAGAAATTATTCATGTTACTTGTAGAGATTGAATATCCAACGATGTATTTTATTGGTTACATGATTTTTTTCTACTTTGTTTCATTTTTAAGTTATAAAAATCTGCTGAACATGGATTACAACCCAAAACCCATAGGTTTAAACCCATTAACTGATGGGTTAAACCTAAAAACTGATGACACTGACCCAATAACCCAGAAACCGAAACTGACCAAAAGCCAAACCCAATGGGTTCTAAAACCCAGAAACCAAAATTCACGGGTTGGGTTCAGTTTTACCCCAAAACAGACAAAACCCGGCCCATGCTCAACCCTAATGTTCCGAGTACACCCATGCTAGAATTCACTGAATATGAGACTTTGGAGGCAACAAGGAGGAGATTAAAGTGGGAAAATGGTTACTATATATGATGTGGCCACATTCTTTATGGTATGTCTGACTCTCTTTTGTGCATGATGATGATGTTGCATGGTGGGTTGATTCGATGTAACAAGTATTGTTTGCAAGGATCTTCATTGTTTTAAAGAATGTCAACAAATTTAAAATGGATATGTTGTGAAGATGGGAAATGTTGCAAGAGATTAAAAGACATGTCTAAAATGTGTTTAATTACTGCTTTTGATATAAATAATGAAAAGTGTAAAACTTTCATATTAACTAAGATTGCTTTTGATATAAATAATGAAAAGTGTAAAACTTTCATATTAACTAAGATCACTAGACAACCTGTCATAGACGTTGTTAGGGAAATTGAGGTATTGGAACTAATACATCGTGATTTATGTGATTTTCATGCAATACATTCCCTAGGAAACAAAAGGTGTATATTGTTACTTTTATGATGATGCATCCAGATACTTTTATGTCTATTTGTTACATTCAAAATATGAAGTTCTTGATAAATTTAAAATTTATAAACAAGTAGAGCTACATAATAATGAATTAATAAAAAAAATTCATATCAATAGAGGTGGTGAGTATTATGATCCAGTTTATTTCGAACCAAATGAAATACTACATCAAACCACTTCTCCTTATACGCCACAACAAAATGGTTATATAAAAGTAAGAATAGGACTTTGAAAGAAATGGTTAACTTCATTGTCATATTTTGGTTTAAGTGAAGGGTTTTGGGGTGAGGCTATGGTTATTTCATGTTATTTCTTGAATAAAACTACAAACAAAAGGAGTAAGAATACTCCTTATGAACATTGGTGTAAAAAGGTACGAAATTTGAATTATCTAAAAGTTTGGGGTTGTAGAAAAGTTGAAAGGCTCACTGAACCCAAAAGGAAAACTTTGGGTGAGAAAGGTGTAGCATCCTGTTTCGAGAAGTTTCTTATTTCAAGATTATGGACAATAGATGGATCAAGTAAAGGTCTTGGGCTTCAAGGGAATTGGTTTTAAACCTTATTGGATGATGACAATGTTGGATAAGTAATTAAAGCCTTGGTTTGTGTCTTGGAGTCAAAGGGTAAAATGGGAAAAGTGATGTTTTAGACTTCTTTCATGAATTATGGTTTTTAGTTCGACATGTGTTAAGCCAAAATTAACTAGATATAAGTATGGGTCTTGTCAATACCTTTCCGTAAACATAAAGATCACCGAAAACGTAGTTGAAACAAAGAAGTTATTACTATTTGAAGTTGGAGTGAAATTGGGTGAAAATCCGTTCTCACAAGGTGAGAAATAATTCTCATGACGTAAGAGTGCTCACGTGGTAAGAATTTATTCTCACGACATGAGAACTGTGCAGCCCAAAGCCCACAAAATTTTTACGGTTTTCAAGGTATTTAAAGGTAAGGATTCATGTTTTAGGGTATTTTCTTAGGCTCCATCATATCTAGAACCTCTTGGAGAAACCCTAGCCTGTATTTTCAAGATTTTACCCCCCCCCTCTCCTTTCTCATCCATTTTTGGAGTTTTTGGTGGTTTCTGAGCAATGTTGTAATGAAATATTGATCCTTGAAGCTTGACAATTGGATATCTACCTTCTAGAACTTTATATAAGTTATAAAGTTCCAAGATTTATTGCATATTCATCTTAGATCTAAATGTATTTGGTGTTTTTGTCCATTTTAATGAGTTTTAGTGAGAGTTGGGAATAAAGTTTGAAACTTTAATCCTCTCCCAGGTCCCAAGAGCATTATATGCTTCAGATTTGGACTCCCACACCCATTAGATCTGTTTAGAATGTTTTCTTGGACTTCTTGGACTAGGAAAGTCTTGAGCTTTTGCCTTCCCTTTCAGTCATGCTAGTTATCTTGGTCATTTAGGTTATCCATGTATACATTTGGTTGATTCAGATCTAAAGGTTGGAGACTTGGACTTAATGGATTAAGTTGAGAAATATGCATTTTTGGCTCCTTTTGAGACTTAAATTCTATATCTTGGTGGTTAGGACCTTACTCATGGATAAAGTTAGAAACTTTATCCATTAAGACCTTGGAAAGGATCAGATCTGAGCTTTGGAGCTCTTGAAATTGGAAGAAAATGGATTATGATCGTCTGAGTTGTTCAGACTAGTCCCCACGGCGTGGCCTTAGGCTGCCACCACGTGGTGACTGGGGAATCAACGACTATTTTGGAATTTAGTGACCACTACGTGGCCAAGGAAGGCCACGACATGGAAATTTGTTGTTGGCAAATTTGACCTTATCTTTGACCGTTGACTTTTTGACCAGTTCGACTTTTGGTCAAACTTGGGTAGAAGTGAATATTTAGCTAAGGATTAGTCTCGGCTTGGTCTTATGAAGCTTGGGTTGGCTGTGTTATTGTTGAGGTAGTTGTGGAGCTTTTGTTGAGTTGTTCAGTTGAGTTTCTTCTCATTGTATTCGTGGGTCGAAGGCACTAATTTCGGCCCACTAGGTTATGTATCCTGGTATATAGGATCAAGGTTGTAGAACTTGTTATTCGGTACCTGTTCGGCCGACTACTGAGTAGAGAGTACTCGGGAGTACTCGGATTCGGTAATTCATGTAGAAATATTTTTAGGGAACTTATATATGTCAAAATCTTAAATTGATTGAAATATATAATAAAATTAGATACATGTGAATACACAAAAACTGAAAAACACATAATGGTCTCACTTCGTGAATAATTACTGAAAATTTAAGAGATATATGTAGTAATAATCACAAGTATGTGTGTTAAATAATAAATCATTAAGTATATTATACATATTAATCACCAAGTTGATCGGGTTTTACAGCACTGCTCAGTTCAGTAAGGGGCCGACCGGGGAGTACTCGGGATTATGTAACTCACCTCGGTAAGGGGCCTTGTAGCGAGTACTCGGAGGAGTAATCGGCCAACTCGGCGAGTTTTACAACACTATATAGGATGATGTTATGTTGATTATATGTTAGATTAGTAGATTTGTATGATTACCTGTACTTGCTAGTGATATGTCTATCTATTAAATATTTCGACATAGTGTGGTTGGTTTGAGCTTGTATTGCTTTGTCTGTAAGCCAACAAACTCGGGACAGTCCAAACGGGAGATTGTGGGCCAAAGTGGCAATCCAAATGGGAGGTTGTGGGTCAGGGTAATCCAACCAGGAGGTAGTGGACCCAACATGCAATATGAATGGTAATCCAACCGGGAGGTTGTGGACCCATCATGCAATATGCATGGAAATCTAACTGGAAGGTTGTGGGCCAGGGTAATCCAACCAGGAGGTTATGGACCCAGCATGCAATATTTATATTTGTTTGGTTGTGTGTGGTACTTTGGGGAAACTTACTAATTTTCATGCTTATAGTTTGATTTTATGGTTTCATGTACATCAGATGATCGGGGCAATGCGAAGGTGTGATTGTGTACATCATCCTTGGATATTTGTTGACTTATGATTTTGGGATACTCTGGTTTACATCATGGCTTTTGGGAAACTATGATTTGTATGTTTTGGATTAATAAAGGGTTTTAAAAATGAAAAAATTTATTATGGTTTTTGGGATGTTACAAGTTGGTATCAGAACCCTGGTTTGAGAGAATTGGATGAACATTCATGTGAGTCCAAACTCAAAATAAGGATCTGCAAATGTTTTCAAATTATTTTCAAAATTAACCAAGGAGAGATGAGATATGTATGATCAGTTGGGGCAAGAAATTATTCCCCAAGATACCCACACTGATACTTGATTATGGTGATTATGACATAATACATGCTAGTTTTAGGCTAGGGATCTTCAAGAATTACATGATAAAATTGCATGACTTATGATGCCTGATAGGCTTGGATAATTTCTTGTTATACTATATGGAACTGACATTATTACTATGGTTGCTTAGTGTATGCACTATATTTGTACATTACTACGACTTTATAGCCTGAGAATGTTTGATTTTGCCTTATTCCCTATTCCTTGTTTGCTTGGCTTAGGTTAGAATCAAGTATTTGGCTGTCTATCGGATCTATTGTTATGTATGACTAGTATACACGAGCGGCTGCATGGTTAGTGGAAGTTTCATGAGTGATTACAGTTTATAACATGCCAATGTGAGCAATGATTAGCCGCTCTTGAGAGAGAGGATATGGGATGTATGTGTATCCTAAATTCTTGAACCTAGTGGTCAGGAATTACGTGTAAGGACCTGCCTGATTTTATCGTGTCTTATTGCCAGTCGGTTTCACTGCTTGAATGCTACTTGCTTTGTGCTTTATATGACTCATATTGATGTGATTTAACTATTAAATAAATATGTTAAGTTACATGCTGCAAATGTTAAATAGTTTTAGAATGATTGATTCAGCCCTATTGTGCAGCTCTCGTCTAAGTCTAACTGTTGTAGGGTTGGGTCTTTTTTCGAAATATTATTTTACTTTTGTTGCATTTAATTGTATTCATGAAGTGGTTAGCTGACATTAATAAGGGTTTTTCAGCAGCTGATGGCAGGGTGAGGTGGGGATCCTAGGAGAGCCTAGGATGTGCTTTAGTGCGGGTGCTATGTTGTTTAGCGGGTATTGGGAGTATTATTATGAGGATGTGATTTTGAGGATTCTGGATGATTCTTGAGGAAAGTATGGATAAATGTGGAAAGTAGTATTGGTCTCATACTACTGAAAGCACAGGATCAATACTTGAATTAAGGAAATTTTGGGGGACTCTAAAGAGCTAGTCGGGGGTTGATAACATGGTTTAGCACCATGATTCATTGTAGTTTGTTTCCTTCTTTATCAATTATTGGTTATGGTTGTTTAGGTTGAGGATGGGTCTAGTGATTTTTTGGTCCTTGGTGGACATCTCTGTTCTGGTTCGAATGGTGCAGATCTAGATGAGTTAGTTGATTTTAAGGTCTCTAGAGCCTTGCTCGAGGTAGTGCAAGTTGAGTCGCGAGACTCAAGAAGGAAGTGTTTGTGAAGATCAGCTCGAGGATTGCAACGGAAAGCTGAGTGGTTGGAAGATGGTTTGGGATGTCACTATCCATGTGGGGGGCTATGTTATTCCAGATTTCTGTGTTTGAAGGAAAGAGATATTAGACACATGATTTTCAGAGTTAGGAGGTAGACCCAGCTTGGGACTAGATAGTTGCATTTTTTGGTAGCAAGTGTGGCAGTATGGGAATGCAGAAGAGGATCTTTGTGGTATGGTTGCCTTGAGATGAGATCGAAGGTCTGCTTTCTTTGAGTATAGTCAGGCCAGGTGCTAGTTGATTGTTTAGCTGATTAGGGAAGTGAATCGGGAACGACAACTTTTTTGTATTTGATGTATCTCGACTATGAGAGCGATGCCTCTTGTATTTATAAATGATTATCACATTGAGTTGGTGTTTGGGGATTTGTAGAAGAGGTGTGTGGTAGTCCATTTGTTTCTAGATAGAGAATCGGTGCTATGAAGGAACTGTCAGAATTATTGCTTGTGTATCTGCATCGAATTCTTAAGGTTAGAGACAGTTATGATTGGGAAGTTTCCAAGGTCTCCATATGAGATTCTGAATCTCTTTGAGTTTTCTTGGTCTTTATCAAGAAGATTATCTTGCATTGTGTTTAACATTCCAAGGGCCAGGGATGGTATGTATTTGGTTGAGTCGGTTTGAGTTTTGGCTTATTTGCAATGTCAGGTGGTGGTAGTTCGAACCGTAAGTGGGTGAGAACTAAGTATTCTTCTTGGAGGATCATCGATATGTTAGAGTTTATGGTTTCAGAAGAATGGGTCCCAAGTATCTGTGGTTCGGGTATGCGAGATTTTGGTTCAAGATTTGGTGAAAATAAGGTGTAGGGCAAGTTACCATCAGATATATGTGCTCAGGAATATATGAGTTGTTTTTGCTGCAGGAAGATGTTGGACAAGGAGCTCATTGTATCTAGTGGTTCCTTTCCGGATGCCGATGAATAGATCAAGAGGCGTTTAGGTTGCTTAGATTGAGTATCGGTTTCGAGGGATTTGTCAGCTCTTTGTATAGATTTCTTTCTTTAGTCTAGGTTGGGTAGTTGTTGATCGGTAAATCGGCTTCAGAGTTGGGTATGTTTAGTCCCACATGGGTTCTGTTCAGTAGTGTATTGGGTCAAATTATTTTTCAATGCATTCTCGATCGTTGGTCATTCTTCCATCGTCAATAGTTGAGATTATTTGGAAGTTTCGAGTTGTATCAAGGAAGTAAATGGATGTGTCAACCATTGTCAAGATAGGTACATTGTACCTTTTAATTTTGGGTATAGGTACCCTCAAATGTTGATTATGGAAGTATTGTTCGTAGCAGTCTCGGGGTTTTAACAACATTCGTGGATAATGTTGGAAGCTTTATTGGGTTAGCTACACATTGATAGGATCTGTTCAGTTTCAATTAAGGTATGGGATCTTTGTTTGGGCCATTCATAAGGATGTTTCTATTTGCGGTTGAGGTTCGTCATTTTGGTTAGATCTACTGGTACCTCACCCTTTGCGTAAGGTTGTGAGGAAGAGGAATACAATAGATCTAGGGTTGGTTTTGTGTTTCCCTTGGGAGTATATGTGAACTGAGTAAGATAAAATAAGAAAACTTGGCCCGAATTTATTGGTATGGTTCTTATTTGGTTAGTAGCCTTTGATTTGGAGCAAGAGTAAAAGCGTCTATCTCATTCGTTGGTTGTGTCCGACATATTTTCGTCTAATTTTACGTTGGTAGCAGCCTGTTTTATGAAGGGAATTCTGTGTTATAGTATGGTATGACTCATGAGTTTTTAATTAGTGATTGAGAGTAATTAATGTTGATTGGGTTCCTGCAATTCGGTAGTTTGATGGTTGAGTACCTTTAGGCCCCAGTGGTGCTATTCGTGAGCCTTCAGGATAGTGATGGAATAACAACAAAATTAGCGGAGTACCATGAGCTTATTGTTTTAGTGATTAGAAGGTGTCACAATGTATCGTGAACCAGTGGCTGTATGATTCACATGGATGGGACTCGGTAGTCATTTGATTGGGCCTCTTAGGTCTCGGATCGTTAGTCTTATTGGCATGTTTGGGTGTTAGTGCATTGTTGGAAGTCGGGAGACTCAATGACCAGTCGGTTTGGATCATGTGGACAATAAAAGTTTGGTGGGAGTACTAATTGTGCATCATAAGTCTCTTGTTGAATGTTTACTTATGAACCTTTATTTTCTGGCAGACTGTTTATTAGGAGTTTGTTTACCAATATTGGGCATTGGTTCTGAAATCTCTAGTCATGTAGTTCATTGTAAATGTATCGAGTGATTTGTCAGGTGGATGTACGCCTGAGCTGATGAGCGATTTGGATGCAACGTGAGATTCTTGGATGAATGATCATTATGCACGTGGGGGAATGGGTTGGTGATGACTTTTCAAGAAGTCAAGTGTATATTTAAGGCTTTTGGGCATTATTTTTGGATTTGAGGATTTGTTGGAAATTCAACATTAATGTCTTTTAAGTATTCTTTCTGTATGATTTGGTGTTGTTCCTAGTCAGGGACTAGAGGTAAATACGATATATGGATGATCATTAGTCTTAGGGTATGGTTTCTGAAGTTTAGACCGATGGGTTCCTGATTCGGGGAAGTATATTGATGATGTTGAATTGCGGTTGTTGTTTTGAGAGTTCCCAATGTGAGTGGTTCTCTCTGGAATTTGGGTCTTACAATTATGATTGTAGTTGACTATTTTCAAGTTATTGGGTTGTTTGTTAGCACATGTGGGTTTCTAAGTGATCGCTTGTGACATCCCCAAAATCACGGCCATAAAAGACTGATTTAATTTACGCTTTTAAAATAATTTCAGAGTAATCCCTAGATTAAAAGAGTTGCGGAATTTGTTCCCAAAACAAAATTGAAGGGTTTTGAGCAATTCTAACACTCCTAAGTGTACATGCAACCCTAGAAAACCTTGGATCTATGTTTGTCTAAGATACATGCAAAATACTTTTTCCAAGGTTCATAAACCTATCTAGCATACATGGGGAACTTTATAATATAAAAGATAGCTAGAAATACATACATTGTTGTTTTTATGATTCCTTGAAACCTTGAGAGCCTAGCACCCCAAGTGTGATGCCTCAAATGCTTCGCACAACACCAAATGCTTTGGAATAACTTTGAGAGAATGTGTAACACTCTAAAAATCGGTCAAGCCCTCTTGTCACTATGTGTAGCCAATTTTGGTGAGTATGATGTTCTTTATATAGTGTGTCACATCTAGGGTTACACCATGTAAACCCTAATGTGGCATGACTCTTCATTTGCATGACCCATGGGTTTGTAACTCCCATGGAGCCTCAATGGAGCATCCAATGGGTTTAACCCAACTTGATTATCCATGGAGCCTTTTAGCCCACTATATAAGTTATGGATGATTTACGTAATCAACCCATATATTTAATTAGTCACCATTTGATCACTTAATTAATTCTAGATTAATTTTTTTATCAATACTAATTAAATAATACTATTAATATATTAGAACTTATAATATATTAATAAACCACAAGTGTTAATTCTCTCATTTAGTCTATCCAAATGCATGATGCCATGCAACCCAAATGGACCATGCCGGGTCAGGTCACGTACATACCAGAAATAGTTATGGACTTAGACACCTTATCCAACAAAAACATGATAAAATAAAATTTATCAAAGCATTTCTTAAAGAAATGTATTTTCATATATAACAAAACTCGGGATGTCATGTTCCGATACAAACCAGAAGCATAAACGGCGCATTATAAGCCTTACAACAGTTATATACAACTACTGGTCTATAAACAAAATATATTCACAAGTTGTCCAACTTATGCTCTCGCGCCACTACCTGTAATGCAAATAAAACTGAGTGGGTCGGGCTTGAGAGCCTGGTGAGCATATAGGATTTTCAACCCACAATAAATAGTTATATTTAATCTCACCAACCAACAATAACCCGATTACCCATTCCCGTTATCCTCACTTTACGACACTAAAACAACAACTATCAAAAGGGACCTAATCTAGGATTTTTCATCAGGATGGACATTACTGCAAAGAGGTTTCCTTGACAATAGATGTCCTAAAGGAAACCATGAGGGGGATAGAGTACACCGGTGAACACATCATTCACAACACCTACTGGTTATAAACTTGCCAGCGTTACACAGGACAGTCTAGAAAGAGTCTGTGGTCGTCATCCATACTCTGCTAGATGACTAGATCAACAATAACATTGAGACCTCTCATCATTTTATTTCATCACATAACAACTGTCTACCCATGTTCTACCCAACATATTAGTAGATAAAAATATATACATTTATATACAACTTAAAGCCTGTACAAATCATTCATTCAACAATTATTTCAAATAAGCAAATAATATAGTAACACATAACATGTATTCTGTATAGAATATTTCGTATCTATGTGTTAGAAGAAAAGGAATATACACTCACTTGAGAAGACGATGATCGGACAACACCTCGTCTCTTAAAACAATTGTTTCCGATAAAACTGGGATGTTTTCCCAAAAACCGGGCTTTATACAGACAGAATTTCGGCTTGAAAATATAATTTTCTCGGGAAACTCGGAGCGTCGGAACTTGCTTCGGGTGTCGAGATGATATCGAGGATTTGGGGGGTATTTCTCGCAAAGTAGAAGAAAGAAAAAGGGGTGGAGAATGGTAAATTAGCAAAAGAAATTGACAGCCCTCAAGTTCTATTTATAGGGGCTGATCCCTGCGATTACGTTGGGCGTAACTTCAGAGTACGCTGGGCGCACGCCTTCTACAAGCAGTACGCTGGGCATACTGGCTCGTCGACATGTACACTGGGCGGACTCTCCAAGTACGCTGGGCGTACTAAGTGGATCAGACCGGATGTGTCACGGCTTTGGACCCGAGGCACTCGAGTGGTGGAGTAGGGCGATGTATCCCAACCCAGACCATGAATGGATCAAGTAAAGGTGTTGGGCTTCAAGGGGATTACGTTTAGACCTTATTGGTTGATGACAATGTTGGATAAGTGATTAAAGTTTTGGTTTATGTCTTGGAATCGAAAGGTAAAATGGGAAAAGTGATGTTTTAGACTGCTTTCATAAGTTATGGTTTTTAGTTCGACACGTGTTAATCCAAAATTAACTAGATATAAGTATGGGGCTCATTAATACCTTTCCGTGGATATAAAGATCTCCGAAAATGGAGTTGAAATGAAGAATTTATTACTGTTTGAAGTTGGAGTTAAATTTGGTGAAAACACGTTCTCATGAGGTGAGAAGTAATTCTCATGACGTAAGAGTGCTCACGAGTTGAGAATCTATTCTCACGACATGAGAACGGTGCAGCCTAAAGCCCACGAGATGTTTAGGGTTTTCAAGTTATTTAGAGATAAGGATTCATGTTTTAGGGTATTTTCATAGCCTCTATCATATCTAGAACCTTTTGGGAGAAACCCTAGCCTCCATTTTCAAGATTTTAGCCCCCACTCTCCTCTCTCACTCATTTTTGGAGTTTTTGGTGGTTTTGATGCAATGTTTTCATGCAAGATTGATCCTTGAATGCAACATCCCGATGATAAGGTACTTCTTATTTCAACCCTATTACTTAATTATGTTGTATATTGGACCCTAAGTTCAAGAAAGTGTGCAAAAGGATCCCCGGTGGCATTTTTGTAATTTTGGTCTTGGGAGTACGCCATGTGTATGTGGTCTACACTGAGCATACTAGGGCGCACCCCAGTATGTGGTGCGTACATTAGTATACGCGGGCCATACTTACTAGATAGGGAAACCCTAATTTTTAAGGTGTGACTCGTATTTAAGCACTCTTATGGTCTCATTTCATCCACATTATATGCTTCCACCCCTCTCATACATCTTTGCAACCATACTTTCACCTTGGTGAGCCTTTTCAAGCTTAGTGTGTGTATTTTGGAGCCTTAGAAGAATAAGGAAGGAAGACAAGCTCATTTTGAAGGAGAGAAACACTTGGATCTAGTATTTCTACATCTTTTGCAGCCTTCCTAAGGTATAAAGCTTGCAACTCTATCTCTCTAGCATATAGATCTAGTTTTGGATGTCTTTATGGAGCTTTTTGGTCCCAAAAGGTTAGATCTTGAACATGGCATGTTCTTGACCTTTAAGCTAACCTTTCAAACCCTAGCAGGGGTCTTAAGTCATAAAAATGGGTTCAAATGGCTAGTTTTGCTTCATGCATAATTTAGAAGGTCTCAAGGAATAAGACCTTGAGTTAAGAACTTATTGGTCATGCTAATTCATAAATGTTAGGTTTTATACATAGCAAACAATCATATGTGTGCATGCAACCCTAATTTGAGGATCTATGTTTTCAGTATTAGACATACCAGCATTGAACACAAAAACTAGAAACCCTAGGAGGCACATGTAATTTTCGAAATTAACATATAATTAGGGTTAGGACACATACCTTTATTGTTATATTGTAATAACAAACAAATCCTTGAAGATCTTGAACTTTGGTAACAAGCGCCACAAGTGTCGCGCCTCTAATGACTCACAAACAAACCTAGCAACCAAGGATTACTATGGAGAGAGGGAAGGGAAGTGAAAATTCGGATGTAAGCCTTTCTTGGAGTGCATGGGACGAAATCCAACCATATAGGGGTTTATATAGGTGATAAGGAAGGTTTAGGATAAGGCAGGTGTATCTTAGATAACCCTAATCCCTTAACTTCCTCCCTAAGGCTTCCAAGGTACCCTTAGAGCCCAAGGAAACCCTAGGAAACTCTAGATTTCGTTCCTCACCTCTAAGGGAGGTTCTGGAATGCTTCAATTCTCAACTTTTGAATATTGTCACCTTTAGTCCCTACAGTTTCAATTAATTCCTTTAATCCTAAAATTAATTCCAAATAAATTCCTGATTAAATATTAATTAGACAATATGATTTCTAATTAGTATATTATATCCATAATACATTAATAAATCATTTATCTTGATTTTAAATTAATTTATTAACCAAACAATAAATTAATAAATCATTCTTCTCTCTCCAACAGTTATCCTATTCAATTGCCAGGTTTGAAGGCAACCCAAAAGGACATTGCTACTATCAGTTCAAGTACATACCAATTATAGTTATGGGCTTAGACACCTAATCCAACAGTCTCCCACTTGGATAAGTCTAATAACTATAGTTGCAAGTATAACTTCAAAAATTGACTAGCAAAGTTTAGCTACCAAAAGCCGTTGTTAAACTCTGACCTAGTCAGTGACGTGTCCTTACATAAGGGATCAAATATTCCTCCATTCTACAGAATATCATATGGACATGAGACATGGATTATAATCAATATCTGTCCAATATTTGCTTCCCAAATTCCGATTTATGACGACTAACTAATTGAACAAATCAAATCAGTCCAGGCTTGGCCAAGCGCTTAGGGTGTCATCACTAAATCATCGAGGGGACCACATATATCACTTTTATCCCACTTTGAGAAAAAGGAATGGATAAATGTCGATTCATATCTCTCCAAGTTACTAGTGCATTTATGTATTATCAATGTGCAACCGACTTGTAAACTGCAACTCATATCTCTCCGTTTCAAGAATATAAGATATTATCGTCTCACAATCTCCTGTGATAATATCCATGAAGTGATTCATGTGAGCGTGGGTTTAATCCAATACTCAAATCTTATTTCAAGAGCACTCATGAACACTACAGCAGACTTTTGCTATGTCTAAACACTTTAGACAATCTACAGTCGGATTCATGATAGTCTTACCTCATTACCTACTTCCAAAGTATGATTGACTGTGGATCTTTGAATAACCTAGTTATTTGGGAAGTCAAAACATGCAAAATCAAACACAAGAATAATCGTATCCAATATGGCCTCAAACTTGTGAGTATAAATAAAAAACCTTTTATATAGTCACCATATTGATTACACATTATTCATTGTATAATGTTTCGAGTAATCAACTTAATACTTGAATCTAAAAACAATAGCTATCCCATGCTCCAAGCATGCATACTATGTTTTCTTATGGTCCTTGTTTTGTGAAATAGATCAATTGAACACATTCCCAATGATGCTCATTTCACAATTCCTAATCCTTATCATAAGTGTAAGAATACCAATTCTTGCTACTATTAGAATATGTTAGATTCTAACATTTTATGCAATGATCCGTTTGTAACGCCATGGAACCAAAGTCACCAAGACTCTGCCAATGATATTACAAAGTGCTCTATTGGAGATTGTTATAAGACAAATCTATAGACATGAAGGCTCACATTCAAAGTACATTCCTTTGAACATCCTTCTTGCATAAAATTTTCTAATCTACACATAGATTCTTAATATCCAACTCCCATTATGAAAACATTTCCATATTTGCCATACGACAACTCATTTTTAATAGAATCTTATCTATTTATAATAATGCCAATATGTTCCATTCAATACTTTACTTCCAACTGCCCTCTATCGACCAATCCTTAGCGAACCTTAAATCGTCCTTGACAGTTGTTTAATTATTTTAGTCATATCCGGTTCTAGTCCTTTTTTCCCTCTTAATGCCCTAGGAATTTGGAAAATCAGAATTGTCGAATATTACAGCATATGTAATTAATCCTATACCCAAAGCGTATGGGATACGATACATAATGTCTTACATAAAGACATGATACTTTGCCAATCTCTTGCTATAATATTGCCATATATATAGAATTACCTTATGTTGAACCTTTTCAACATAACATTCATATATGTCCATGACTAAGTTTGAATACAATTTCTTGATCTAAGCATTTAGACTTGAAATGAAGTATAAGTTCCTCTCCCTTAAATATAGTAAAACAACTTCTCAACCTCTACAACTTGGCGAATTGAAACTTTTGTTTTTCTATAATTAATATTGCTAACTCGCAATACATAATAATCATGCTCACACTAACATGATAATTATTTCCTTACCAGCATAACAATTATGCTCCCACTAGCTTTGACATGTATTCAGAAATCACCTGGACTTCTAGAAATGAATACTTATTGACTTTCATTACCAAAGTTCATATTTCTGATACGAGATGCTTTGATAAGACTTTATCTAAGCTTCTTAAACTCATACACCTTTCCTTAGATAATTCATATGTGTGTCTGAACTAATTCAGAACTTAAAACAATAAGTCCCAAATGTTCAGACTAACTGCCAAATCTCACAATCCGAACTATGAAAAGGGATTACGTTAATCATAATTGAATTTGAGAATGCAATTTACATAATGTTATCTCCTTAAAATTTTCTTAGTGAAAGCGTTTCCTCACAATCATTTTCATGAAGCGGAGAGAAACCTTATGAAACTTAGATTTTATGGTGTATGTGTTCTTATCCATGTGAATTTGTCATAGCCATAATCATAAGACAAGGTTTGTGACAAATCCAAACTCATATGGACTGAACTTGTTCAATCTATATTTCTTGCCACTTGGCAGCACAAGGGCCTACCATGTCATCCAACTAGTCAAGCAGCTCATCCATACAGATCAATGAACTTTCACCAATCAAGGTTCTTTGATTTATGCAATCAATTGAGAATTCTTAGACCTCACATGCATAGTCAACTTTACATGAATGGCATAGAAACAAGAATATGTCAACATGATAGGTTATAAACCTCAAGTCGTGTGCTAGTGATGAACAATTAGGTTTATTCTTGATTTCTTCTTGAAACTTTTCAAGATCATTAAGACTCCCACTGACCTCTTGACATATAAGATTCTCTTGTCAAGAAACATTCCTTGACAAAAAAATATTCAAGAGTTAGTGCGGGTTCCTATCAAGACAAAATCACAACACATGATTGATCTTAGTTGGTCTTTATCTTATCCAAGACATCAAAACTTACCAATTTCAAATGTGCAGGACTAAGAAACATTTGTGCTCCATATTTGATGATGTCTTATAAGCCTACTTACGACATGTCACTCAATACACAATCTTGGAGTATGACTCTAAGACTTGATTTTGGAACGAAGTATGATTCACCTTTTGATTTAATCATTCAACAATTTCCGATTGTTCTTCTTAGTCGTACTAGTGCACTAACATGTTATTAGAGGATCAATTGTGACACGGTTTCATAATCACTAGGTTAATCATAAAGCACTATAATTAATTACTCTCCCTTCTTTTCAGATTAGAGAAACTTTTATCTTTCTGCCTAATTGATTCTTCCTATTCGTTCTGCTTTACATTGAATTTTTTTTTCAATGATTCAGAATCACACTTAATCTTTTAAGTATAACCATGTTTACTAAACTTGTAGTAAATCACAACGAATAGTCTTATTGTTCTTTGTGGTGGACCTGACCAATGCACAACATTGTGTACTGGACCCTTTAGTCCTCCACTTGACTCACACACTTGTGTGAACAAGGAATTAGTCTTGATTTTCCAAAAGATGAAGGTTGTCATTCATCATATGATGAAAGTCGCATGATTCCAAGTTTCTGTCCAATTAAAAATTGGCTGATGAGAATCTTTCCTTTTATGGAAAATTTATGACACTACCACAAATATCATAATTAATAATCACATCCATTTCAATATTGCTAACAATAGAAACATACAAACATCAATTTTCACAAATGTCATTGCAAGTATATAAATAAGACAAAACCAAAATCTATTTTAGCTATAAAAATGCAAAAAAACTTGACCTTACAATCTGAATTACAAATGAAAACTATGTAAATATTCCTGAGCAATCTATCCTAACTCTTCAAAGTAGCAGCTCAAAAATCCGATCTTCAAACCATGCGATCAAAATCCATTTCTTCGTGATCAGACTTAGCTCACTCTTCCTTTTAAGCTTCCTTTCTTTTCTTCGATCCTACAAAACATCAAAATGTAATCTTATCACATCATGTATTAAGAATCTACAAATAGGAACTTAATAGAGTTAGATAATGGATTTACTTGAAGTAGAGTCATACATCTTGAATCTCCCATCCTATCGATCTTTCAGGTACATATGGCAGCTTCGAATCCAATGCCCCTTCTCTTGGCAGTAGAAACAAACTGACTCTTTTAAAACAGCACATAGGACAATTTCAGATTCAGCCTTTCTCTTTACCTTTTGGTCAAACGGTTTGACCTCGGCCAATCCCTTTCCATTGGGAAGAGAAGACTTTTCTGGACTTCTAATGTTGCCATTGTCAATGTCCATGGAGGTTTGGGAGGTTGATCTTTCCAACAAATTTGTTTGACCAGTGCGCCAAATCATTGTTGATTCAGCAGCAATAAGCAAATAGGTAAGATCAATGAGGGTCACATCATGGTCCATCATATAGTACTCTCTAATGAACTCACTATATGATTCAGGAAGTGATTGAAGAACCAAGTCAACGGTCAACTTCCTTGAGACAATGACACCCAACATTCCCAACTTGTCAATGTGTGACTTCATCTCCAAAACGTGTGTACACACAGACTTTCCATTTTCGTGTTTACTTGCCAATAGGGCTTGAGTGACCTTGAACTTTTCAAGTCTTCGAACACATGGGTCAGGGAGAACTATTGGAGGAGGTGGAGGAAGTGAAGCATGATTTCCATTTCCACGATCCAATGTTGGAACATCACCTTCAAGTGGAAAGCTTTTTCCAAGGATTCGGGAAGACCATAGTCATTTGACATCTACAAAACGGGAGAAAATTCAAGTTAGTTGATAAGAATCCTTGATATAAAACCCAAACAAAATATCAAAGCTAGGATCCAGCACAATATTCTGCAATTAGGAAGAGGGATGTCGTAATCCAATTGCAAAATATTTGAAGGTAGGTAAATGACGATTTACCAATTTCCACATTGAAAAACGAAAAGAAAATTAGGTTTTAAATGTTTTGAAACTCCTAGATCTTTTGAGATTCATTGAACTTTTCAATGGCATGTTTAAGCTCGATTATGCCCTTCAAGTTTGTGACTGGGATGTCGAGGATCACAAACAAGGTGTGGATAACCATGCAAATTGGCTTGGTAGTCTCGATGTTGATCACTACCCAATCAATGTGCCGGTTAACCACACACGCTCCATTGATCAATGATAATCTTACGAGAAACCCATTGCCATCCTTCATTGGTCCCATATTAGTGTGCCAGTTAACCACACACGCACTACTAACGACCATCAAGGTGCAATGTGCAATTTCATGGATTAATTTTTCCTAAAGTAACTTAAGATTTGGGAATTTATAAAAGCGTTTGGTTACTTCATATTTCATTATACTTATAATGGTAGGTTATGTCCTATCTTACTCGTTCGGCTAACGAACCTCCACTAGTCAAGAGTGCGGTGGGTAAGAGTGGATACCCAATGACGGTCATTATGCAGGCCGCTTCCTTAAACAACCCTTATAGACTAGCTTCGTGAATGAGGCTTATTAACGACAAGACTAACCTTTTACTTATATATATATATATATATATATATATATATATATATATATATATATAAGTATTAAGCTTTTAATATTATAATAGTATAAGGGTGTATTTTAAACATTTCAAAATACTAGGGTCTTTAATCAAATTTAAAATTTTCGAAAAATTAATACCTTTTAATTTTAAAATCTTAAATATTAAAACTTTGATTTAATAATAATCCAAAATTATACAGTTAATTTTAATTATTAAATCTTAAAGGATTATCCATTAAATAAAATAATTAATTTAACCTAATCCCCTTATCCCCTAGATGTGGGAAGGGATATTAAAAAATCTTTAATTAGCCATTTAAACAATTAATAAGATAATTACCAAAGATAACATTATCCTAATCCATGAAATTTTGAAATCTAATCTTGTGGAGGAAGGTATTTTTCGAAGACCCTAGGGTTTACCAACCGTAAAATCGAAAATATGGGGCCAAAAGAAAAGGATTAAGAAACCCTAACATATTTCGAAAACTAGGGTCTTTGAAACCCTAATTTCGAAAATCCAAGCCCTAGGGTTTATTTGCCATAAACCATAATTTGTCAAATTCATACCTTTGTATCAATTCTAATTGAAAACAACAACCAAAAGCTCTGATACCACTATTGGGTTTTATACATAGCAAACAATCCTATGTGTGCATGCAACCCTAATTTGAGGATCTATGTTTTCACTATTAGACATACAAACATTGAACACAAAAACCAGAAACCCTAGGAGGCACATGTAATTTTCGAAATTAACATATAATTAGGGTTAGGATACATACCTTTATTGTTATATTGTAATAACAAACAAATCCTTGAAGATCTTGAACTTAAGCGCCACAAGTGTCGCACCTCTAATGGCTCACAAAGAAACCTAGCAACCAAAGATTACTATGGAGAGAGAGAAGGGAAGTGAAAATTTGGCTCTAATCCTTTCTTGGAGTGCATGGGACGAAATCTAACCCTATAGGGGTTTATATAGGTGATAAGGAAGGTTTAGGATAAGGCATATGTATCTTAGATAACCCTAATCCCTTAACTTCCTCCTTAAGGCTTCCAAGGCACCCTTAGAGCCCAAGGAAACCCTAGGACACTCTAGGTTTCGTTCCCCAACTCTAAGGGAGGTTATAGAATGCTTCACTGCTCAACTTTTGAACATTGTCACCTTTAGTCCCTACAATTTCAATTAATTCCTTTAATCCTAAAATCAATTCCAAATTAATTTCTGATTAAATATTAATTAAACAATATGATTTCTAATTAATAATATAATATCCATAATACATTAATAAATCATTTATCTTGATTTCAAATTAATTTATTAACCAAGTAATAAGTTAATAAATCATTCTTCCCTCTCCAACAGTTATCCTATTCAATTGCCAAGTTTGAAGGCAACCCAAAAGGACATTGATACTATCAATTCAAATACATATCAATTATAGTTATGGGCTTAGACTCGTAATCCAACAATAAAGTTGTAGACTTTATGACTCTAAGAGTATTATAGCCATGGATATGAAGTATGGACGTAAGAGATTAAGCCATTAAGCTCTTCATGGATTTCTGGACTTCTGTGAGTACGCCCCGCATACGAAGTCAACCTACTCGATGGCGGTCAACATGCGAGGACGGAGTACGCCTAACATACTCACACTGGGTCAGTTTGGTTCAGTTGACTCGGTTGGGTTGACTCAGTTGACTTAGTTGGTTTGACCAGGTGACTTTGACCAAGTTTTACCTTAAGGGTATTTTGGAAAATTTTGGGATTTTGATGGAGATTGGTCATTTGGTTGGAATAGGTATTGGTTAGAGAGTTGAGATTCGGAGTCGAGACCTCATCAAATTTATCTAGTTTGCGAGGTGAGTTTTGCTTACTATACTTACGGGTCGAAGGTACCAAGTCGACCCTTTGGATTTGATATTCTGTCATGTGATAGTATGTTATCTAGTTGTAGTGATCTGTTAGATCGGTATCCTGGTATATAGGATGTTGTTATGCTTAGTGATTTGTAGATCTGCCTGTTCGTTTGTTGGCTATTTATATGTTTATTTGTTATGTATATGTGCACATATTTGGTTGGTGGTTGAGGCTTTACTACTTTGTGTGTGAGCCAACAGGTCGGGGGCATTCCAACCCGATGGTTGAATGGGCCCGAGAGTATTCCGTCCCAAGGATGATAGGACCCGTTGTAGATTGGCATTCCAACCTTATGGTTGAGGGCGTGGGGTATTCCAACCTAATGGTTAATTGGACCCGACATGCTATTATTACATCTGTTATCTGTTTATGTGTTGGTACTTTGGGGGATCTCACTAAGTGTTGGCTTACAGTTTTGGGTTATATTTTAGGTACTTCACATGACCGCAAGAAGGTGAAGGCGTGATGTCACACCCCAAAACCGGAACGGCGGAAACGTTCTGGGGCAGAGGATGTCATGTGTAGTATCACAACAATTGTATCATAGCCAGCATAGGAAACAAAACCAAACATTGAATACATATATGAATAAGGTTTACATTGTCTTAGTACATAGTTTTGTTCATAAAGTAAAATAGAAAGACGTGACTCTAACGCTCCGACTTCTCCAATCTCCTGAAAGTACCTGTCTACTAATCACCTGAGAATACAAGCAGTTTTGAAAGAATATTAACATAAAGCTGGTGAGTTCATAAGCATTTAGTTTTTGGTGGAAAATGTTCTTTGTTTCTTTTGAAAAGTGTTTCTCAATAGAATCCCATATTTTCTTATGAGAAACTGTTTTGAAAGAGTATTTATTAGTAGAAAATAAACCATCAATTTTAGAAATGCCGGTGTTATCCTGGAAAAATCCCAGATTTTCCCTAAAAACAGGTTATCCGTCCTAGAGGTGGAGATACAAGTTTAGAAAACCCTGATTACTATCAGAATATATATGAAAGTAGTTTTATTACTCAAAATAAAACAAATGAAGAGTAGAGTCCGTAAACCAAAGTTATTTTATACTTATTTGCGAGTCGTATAACCATAGTTGATATGACCGAGAGACCTTTATAACGTTCTTCAGGCGTTAAGTTAAATGACATTTGTTCACCCCATACATGCCTGCCTAACTATAACTAGCAGTTCAGGTGCGGGATTGTCAGTCTCGAATAGATCTATTCACAAATCTCACGCTCTCCCTCCAGGAGACTCTGGTTATACTAAAATGATTCACCCCTGTACACCTAAGGGTACAGTATTGAAGTAGCGCCTCACAATTCGGTATAATCCAGTTCACTAGCGGGAAAACAGTATAAAACAGTAATTATTCTTGAACAATTGTACTTTATACTCCTGAGAAAATATATAACATAAACTAAATCTGCCATATTTTATACATATTCATTTATGAATTCTAATTTGGTAGAGACTGCCTAGAGTGTTATCCCAAACTATACTCACTATAGTTTATTAGAGTTGATATAGAAAATGGTTTGTAAAAACCTTTCTGAAAACGATGAAGTTAGATTTCCAAATTAAGAGTTTCCCTTATGCTCAACATATTACAAAAAGGGATAAAATATTTGAATATGTTATTAAACATGGAAATCATTAACTGTATTCATAAGTTTAAAACTTACTAAAATACTTTGAGTTTGGCTTGTATTCCCCCCTGAAAACATTAAAAACACGGAAAAATATAGGGGTATGAACTCACCGTTTGACGTGTGATTCGAATGTAAGATCGTTAGGGATGTTGAGTGTCAAGTGCAACTTCGAGCACAAACGGACCCTATTTAACATATAATGATAAATGTATGGACATAATTAGTGTATAATACAACTAATAATGATAAGTGACACCCTACGAGACTAGGAAACACTTGGGAAAAGTGTTACAATCACATATGATTATATGAAGGGAGTGTACGGCCACACAAAAGAGTGTGTGGTCAGAGTGTGAGGTCAGAGTGTGTGGTCAGAGTGTGTTGTCGGAGTGTGTGGTCGGAGTGTGTGGTCGGAGTGTGTGGTCGGAGTGTGTGCTCGGAGTGTGTGGTCAGAGTGTGTGGTCGGAGTGTGTGCTCGGAGTGTATGGTCGGAGTGTGTGGTCGGAGTGTGTAGTCGGAGTTTGCGGCCGCACACTCATGAAAACACGCAAAAATGGTGATTTAGGGTCAGATCTAGTAACCCTGAGTGTTTGCGGTCCCATCCATGTAGTGTAACATGAGTTTTAAGGCCTAGATGGGCAATAAACTAGGGTGTGCGGCCACCAAGAAGGTGTGCATCTGTACCCCTTCATGATCATGCTAAAGTGGTCGACTTTAGGGTGAATCAAGGCTCAAATCATGAAGCCTTTCAAGTATAGCAAGCTAAAAGGATGGAATACTTACGTTTTTGAATCCTTAGAAGTGTTTGTGGTTGATACAAGTAGAGAGAGAGAGAGGTGTGTACGGTTGAGGAGAGGGGAAATGAAGTGAAAATGAGCCTCATCTATATACAGATAATGGGTGTGCGGACACACACTCATGTATGCGGCCACATACTCATGTGTGTGGCCACACACTCCTCTAGAGGGAGTGTTTGGCCTTTTTGCAACCCTATATCTTAAACCAACCCATCCCTAAGTCAAACTTTGGTTGTACGAGGCTTTAGATCATCCAAACAGACTCAAACAATGCTAAAAGATAGTTGAAACGAGTTTAACATTGATAGTATTGAATAGGTCAACAAGGTAGAAGTTCCGGGGCGTCACACGTGACCTCGCGTTGATCGCCCACCCTCTAGGGAAATCTGTGGTTTGATCCCTGCCCCGTGTATCCGCCGCATACGCTAAATAACCCGTACACCCGTGCTGAAAGTACTGCCGAGCCCTGATAGCTAACAAAACCTTCAATGGCTGATGCTTCATCTGAGAATTCCCAATACTCCCCTACTTGGGACACCACCCACTACCTACTAGTGGCGAAACCAAAACACCACTTAACCATCCCTACTAGGTATTACCATACTTAACCATGGAATGACTAACCTTGGAATGAATAACCTACACAAAACAATCCTCCCAACATAGAGCAACCGAACTTCAAGAGAAACTTGAATCCCAACCGAATGCTTCTGAATCTCCAAACCACAACTACTGACCCTGGAATCGTCATTCTCTATCCTAACTTCTCATCATCAATGCATCCCTGGATTCTACCATCTACACCCCTTCGATACTAATTTCCCTTGATCCTCCTATATCCTAACATCTTATGTAAAAGGTAATGGAAAGTTCACAATATAATCATAAATAGTAAGATAAAATGTAGAAACATAACAGCAACCATATCTGGTGTTGCCCTGGCCTCCTCCGCTGTAAGCTGGAAAGCATATCCCTGAGCCCTCGAAGACTCTACTCTACACTGACCCCCATCAGCAATCCTTAGTGTAGTCGGCGCTGGAGCCTGCACCGCCTGGCAGCAAGCTGTGGACAATTGGTCTTCACGTGACCAACCTGATGATAGTGGTAGCAAATCCTCATATCCTAAACCGGGGTTGGCTGGTGGCAATCCATCGCAAAGTGCCCCTCATTTTCGCATTTGCAGCACACACTACCAGATCTGGAAACCCCGAGTCACATGTGAGCCCCTGCTGTCCTCCTGTCCTGGAGTCAGCGGTCTTAGACCGCTTTGGCGTTGGCTGTGACTGTGTCGGGGCCTGCCACTGCTCCCATAATTGTAACTCGATCTCAAGCTAACGCCGCCTAGCGGCCTCCTGTAAATCCAACAGTGTATCACAACGTTGGGTAGCAACAAACTGAAAGATGTCAGTCTTGAGCATGCTCATATAACGTGTCATCTGAGCCTGCTCGGAAGTAAACTCCGGGCAGAACATCACATCACCCTCGTGAACATACGGGTGATCTCCGTCACCGTCTCACCATCGTGTCTCAACTCCAAGAACTCTTGAGTTAACCCCTCCCGCTTGTCCTGTGGAATGTAGCGAGCACGGAACATTTCCTTGAACTGCTTCCAAGTAACCTCAGCTCTCTGATCATCACTGCAAGACCCAATCATCGACCTCCACCAGTCCTATACCCTAGACCGCAACAGGTTTAGGGCACATCTGACCTGCTGGTCAGCGGGACATACACACGTGAAAAAACACCCCTACACGTCGTATATCCACCTCATGGCTACATTTGCGTCTTGTTTCCCATCGAAAGTTGGTGGCTTTGTGTTATCGAAGTCCCTGTACTGAAAAGCTAGACTAGCTCCTACCCTGTCGCCGTTACAGCTGATGCGGCAGCCGTCTCAGCAATGGCTGCATAGCACTCGTCAAAGTACTCAATCATGGCAGTCTTAATAGACCCAAACATCTCCGGAATCTGAACCTGGACAATCTCGACCTCCTCCTCCTAGATAATCTCCCTGAAGCGATCCTTTGTTAATGCTGGCCTATCCTGGCAAAAACGGAAAACCAACTACCAACAAAACCCTAGGGGTTATGACTTCCTTGCTACGCGTATGGGTCATGTGCTTTTAGTAGTACTGGCCCATACTACCTTCCACACCTACCCATATTTGTCACAAGTATCATCCAAATGTCCTAACAATATACATGAACATAGAGAGCACTCAATCCTTAGTCCTAGAGGAATGATAAATATCTCATACTGGCCTACCAACCTCGCACAACCCACCTATGAAACTTCCACCAACCCTACAGCACTCGTGTATGCTAGCCATACATAACGTTGGACCCTATAGACTTTTGAGTATCTAATCCTACCCTAAGCCCTTAATTAGACAAGAACAGGAAATAAGGCCAAACAAAACATTCTCAGGCTATAAGATCTTAATTTTGTACAACTATGATGCATACACTAAGCAACTACAATAATGATGTCAATTTCATATAAAGAAATACCTAAGCTATCATGCATCATATAATCAAACAATTCTATCATGCAATTCCAAAATCTTCCTAGCCTAGTACTAGCATGCTATTCTAACATATCACAAAATCAAATAATTCGTAAGGTATTTTGGGGTTTACTTACTGGCTCCGACTGATTGTACACTTGCATCCTCCTTTAGTACTTTGAAAACCATTTAAAAAATCATTTTAAAATCTTGTCCTTAGTTTGAGACTGGATACACACGAGTGTTTCCTCCAATTCACTCAAACCAAGGCTCTGTTACCAACTTGTAACATCCATCAAAAAATCGTGCCAAATTTAAACTCTTTAAAACATTTCAAAACCAATAATTATTACAAAACTTGTTCTCAAAATACTATAGTGTCAGAGTATCCCATAATCAAATCATGAAAACATAAGGAGGTGTACGATCACGCCTTTGCCTTCCCGCAATCATCAGAGGTACCAGAAACAAAATCAACAATTATAATCCTAAATCTTAGTGAGTTCCCCCAAAATACCAACGACGTACAATCATAATCATATCATATAAATAAACAACATGCATAATGAGCCTTCAGCTTGACTGGATCGCCTTGCAGGGCAGTCAGCCTATCCGGACCGCTCTCCGAGCCTTCGCCACGTCTGGACCTCCTCGTAAGGCCTTTAGCCTATCCGGACAGCTCATCGGGCATTTGGCCTGACTAGTATGCCCTCGTGGTCCTATAGTCTATCCGGTCCGCCCTAGGTATGTTGGCCTTCAGCACAAATCAAGTCTGCCTCAACCCAATCCCAATCAAACAATCATGTGCACATAAATATCATACGCTAGCATGTATATAACAGTCAAACCGATCTAATAGATCACTAATCATAACAACATCCTATAACCAGGATACCGACCTAACCGGTCACTAACATAGCATTATCCTATATACCAGGATACCGACCTAACCGGTCACTAACATAAAGTTATCCTATATACCAGATGCCGACCTAACCAGGTCACTAAGCATACAACCATCCTAACTACCAGGATGTAAATCAAATACGCATATCATGCAATAAACCAGGATACAAATCCGAAAAGGGCCGACATTGGTGCCTTCGACCCTGTTAGTATAGTGAGGACAACTTACCTCACAAGTAGCTCGGAATGATAATGTCAAATTCCTCCAAGTTCAACTCCAACTCCAACACCTACATCCACCAATGATCCACTTCCATAAATTCCCGCATTACTAAATACCCCCAGAAGTCGAACTGGTCAACCCTTGGTCAAAGTCAAAGTCAACATTCAAGGTCAACAATCCATGTTGACCCAACTTGTCGAGTGCAACTCACTGACTCGTTGAGTCCCTCTAGAACTCGTTAAGTTGTGAAAAACCCTGGTTGACTTGCCAAGTTTCTAGACAACTCATCGAGTCCATGCGTGTCCAAAAATCAGGAAAACCCTAACTGAATCGTCGAGTCATCTCACTGACTCGCCGAGTCTATGCAGAAACCCACCACGGCCAATCTTCATCTGATTCGTCGAGTTGACCATGCAACTCATCGAGTCCCTTCATTCCATTTATGATTCAGACAATTTTAAGCTATCACAAAGCACCAAATTACAGATCTAACCTCCTAGGGCATGGTTTCCACGTAAAGTTGCAAATTTTACGTACATGCATGGTCCTAAATGCCAAAACCAAGCTAATGGAAAGGTTTAACCCAAAGAGAAGGGCCTAAGTTTGCTAAATCTGATAACTTTATGACTATATGGACTTAGAGGAGTCCATATCTGAAGTTACAACTTCAGATCATGCGCAATACCCGAAATAACCCACAACAAACTAGAAAATGGCCCTAAACCTTTACAAGCTTCTCTTTGCTCCAAGCTTCTTAGACTCCAAGCCTTCTTCACAAAATCCACCTTCCAAGCTTCTTTGCACACAAAAATGGAGAGTAGACAAGATTTGGGTTTTCTGAGCTCAAAAGGGACGATAAGGGAGGCTGAGGGAGGCTAATGACCCTTTAAATAGGGTGCAAAACCCTGGAAATTAAGGTTTCATCTTCCAACTCCTACTTGTCGAGTCAGGGTTCTCCGACTCGTCGAGTAGACTACATAAATCACGCGGGCTGACTAAAACTCTACACGACGAGTTGGGGCCTCCAACTCGTCAAGTAGAGTTCCTTAATTGCATGAAATCTCTAAATCTCATTTTAAGAAATCGGGATGTTACATAAGTGTAAGTAAATAGAAAGGCTCTAATAAAGAACAATATTTGAGCATTATTGTGTTGGTATATGATGTATCTTATGCCATTCTATGTGAGTGTTTGAATGCATGTTATATGATGTTTCATTTGCCTCTTGTGGGATATGTATGCTCCATAACACCATACTTATGAGTGACTCACTTAGTATTTGTTGATGCTTGTTTCTTCGCTTGTTGTTTTTTTCTTACATTGGTACAGGTAGTATGATATGATGCCTTGGTGAGGATAGTGGCTTCTAGGGTAGGTACATTTAGTATACCTTTAGTAATGATATCACTTTGGACTCGTTGATGAGATTTCATCTACTTTTGATTTTGAAAACTTGTTTGGTGTTGGTTTGTGAACATAAACTTTTAAAGGATGTTGTTTTTGATATTTAAGTAACATTGGAGATATTTTCAAATAAACTTTTAATAAGACTTCCATTGCAAAATTCCATTAAAAAGTGTTTTAAATAAAAAGAATTTTTTGGGTGAAAATTCACGATGTTACAATGAAGGGTTCACCTTCGTCTTGGATCTTGTTCTTGTTCTTCTTGGGTGCCATTTTTGTGAAGAAAAAAAAAGTTATGTGCTTATAGATGAACAAATACATAGTAATTGATAATCTAATGGAAGATGTATCGTCTCTTTTGGGTAGAAAGGGTTTGAAACAACGGTAAACTATAAATAGGGGGAAGTTGTGGTCGTGGTTCTAGAGACGCGTCAGATTATTAAGTCGCGATGGTTCTTGAATTAGTGTGTTGCTCCCAAATAGGTTTCATCCAGAAACGCATGGAGAAAACCCTAAATTGGTGGTGTTTAGTTAACTTTAAGAGAGAGGGATTTGATCATCAGTGAGTGAGTGAGTTGTGAACGATAGTGGTTGTAGGTAGTTGTAGGGCGGTGAGCTTTCTGAGAGAGAGAGGGGTGGCGGAGTTTTGGTTGGGCTTAAAATTTTGGCAAAGGATGTAAAAAAAAACCCTATTTAGCACAACGAGACGGTTATTGTGTTGCCTGCAGGAGGTCTCGAGTTCAAAATCGACCAAAGCCTCTTTGCTTTTCTTTTTACATTGATGCAGTGATATACAAAAAACTATTTTAGCAGCGATAAGATTTACATGTGTGTATATATGTGTATGTGTGTGTTAAGTATGGGATTGTGTGTGTATACCAGATGGGGGGTGGGGTGGGGTGTATATGTGGGCCCATTTTTATATTAAATAAAAATAAGAATTTAAAAAAATGAAAGAACATGAAAAATAAATATATTAAGAGTATAATAGTATTTTTAGTTTGAACATACACCAAAACCGCAAGTAAACTTGTTGAAAGAACCTTCAATCCAAAATTTTAGTGGTTTGAACATTTTTCGTGAAAAAATACGTATAATAGGTACCATTTTTATAGTTTTGTCTTATTTTTAATCATATACCATGACTAATATTTAATACATTTAAAAAGGTATATTTATCTAAGTTATATTTATCTAAGTTGGGCGAATTATGTTGTGTAAAAGATCTAACGACATGATCTTGTAGATATAATTTTTTATTTAATATTTATCTTGACATAAATATTTGAAGAGTGATTTTATATGGCCCAAAAATGTATGAAACAACAGCAAACAAGAGTACTGATTCCTGGAAATTTATAATCTTATGTTCACCAATGCACCTACACTTATATTTATTACTCCGCTCGAGTGTTTCCTGCTTCTAATATCCTTCCATTTTTTATGTAGTTAATTGATTGAAAGGGTATGAGCGATTTTTGGACTATTAAAATGTTCTTTTACCAGTCTCATGTTATCAAGTTATTTTTTTTCTTTCTTTTTTATATATCTTAGATTTGATGCCATTGTCGAGCTATTTAACGGGATAAATAGTTATACAGATAGAGGTTTGGTTCAAAAAGTAAGTAAGAATGATATGATACTAATGTTGAACCATTTACTTGTGATGGTTGCGGTGGAGTTTATGATGTTTACAACAAGTAAGTTCATAATGTTACATTTGTAAAGTTCTTGTGCTATTAATCTATATTCAAATGTTTCCAATTTTATTTCATTGTCCGTTAAAGAGTCATTTTTTTATTTTTAGGGTGAGGATTGTAATTCGTGTTCAATATGAAATTGGGTCTGCTTCTTTTGTATTGTTTTACCGTCATGTTAAAGATGTTATTCACCGTGGTAATCAGTGGCTCATAGAACACATTATCATAAATATCTACATTAGTACTTCATACATATATAAACAAATGAAAACAACAAAAAAACTCTTAGAATTCAAAATTCCGAAGATGTAGTTTCTTTGAGACATTAGATAGAACACATTGTGGATATCCTTATATTCAACTTCATTTTTATGTTTTTTTTATCTATTCACCATTCAAAAATCTTTTAAACAATGCAACACTTGAACAAATTTATCTTAATATTCAACCTCATAAATATTGAAGCTCAAACTAACAAGGAGATTGATTCAAAAAACACAAATAACTTCTTGAATCTTAGAGATTAAAAAAAAGCATTGATGAACAATAGCCTAAAACATACGAATTTAAACATAAAAAGGACAAGAAAATCGGTCTACTTGATCCAATGAGTTAAAATTTGTAGAAATAACGGTAGATGAAGTGAATGTTGAATGAAGCTGAAGATTTTCACCGAAATTTCAACAACTGACAATGATAGTCTCTTTATCCGTAGTTTAAACCAAGAAAAGATGAAATTACACGATCAAGGGAACATATTTATAGAACAATGGAAGGATTTGAGAGAAATCAAACATGAATGATGAAGAACAAAGGTCAAAAGTCAACTTGATGCATATATGCTTTGGGTTTCTGATACGATAATGATGTCAACGTGCTCTAACACTCATTGGAGCTCAATTTCATCATAATCTCGATCGATTAACGTTCAATTCGATAAAAAAAAATTCATAGAAGGAAGAAGGGTTTAGATGATGAGAAGCGTTTCTGGCTGCGATGAAATTATAAAAGAGGGTTTATAAGCCCAAAATACGTAAATACCCATATGTATCAAACCTATAATAGGAAAAAAACCAAAACTTCAACTTATATACAAAAATGCCACCGTGTTTTTTTTTTTTAAATTACAATTAATTTCAACCATTTATTTTTAATAATAAAGAGTCTAGATTAGTCCTCACGGTTCCTACAAAATTTTGAGTTCATATATATATATATATATATATATATATATATATATATATATATATATATATATAGGGCTAAGTTATTTTGTTTCTTACATTTATTGTGTGCTAGAATGTGCTACAATGCACAAATAGGAATTTAGTAAATTAAATAATTATTTAATTAAAAAATATAGATATTAAATGAATTATTTTTTATATATTAATTACGAAAATGTTACTTTTATATATTAGAGATGATTATGAATTATTTTTTTATTTTTATGTTATAAGAATCCAGTTAATTTTGGCATGATTTTAAAATATCATTGAAATTATTATGTTTTTGTATATCATATCAACATACTTTTTTATCTTTACATAATAATGAAAGACCCTAACTTTCGTATTTATGAAAGACCCAAACTTTCATACTCGACAATATAGTTACTCCAAAATATGCTACTTGCATATTCATAAAAACAATATTTTACATTGATAAAGAGATTACAAACTACTGGATACAAACTGACTATTTAAAAATGTTATATATTACATAACTTCCCAGGGTTCTATAGTTTTATATATATGGGAGTGCAAATTACAATAGTTTCAAACTATTCATAAGCTTCTATCGATACAATAGTTTCAAACTATTCAAAAAATCTTCTACCAGTATATAACTATACTAGATGTTTATCTCCTGCAATTTGTTAAACATTGAGAGGGTAAGCGGTGACGCTTAGTGAGTTCAATAATAGATACAATATAATGTTATGCCATATATATACTTTAATAGGGCAGAAGCAAAGAGGAACAAGGAACAACAAGGGCATATGTGAATCATGTGACAAACATTCCATATCAATCATTGATTTGATTTAAAGATATATAATCACTGAGACATAACAATTTCCATGCTTGATATACATCAATAAAGCTTTGGCCCAAACGGCACAGAAGATATACAACTTCGGATTAACATTTCGGTAGATTTCAGGCTTATAGCCCTGTCTAACCTTCTGCCACTACCATAGAATAAAATTCATTCTCTTACGAGACATGTTCTACATGGCCAGAGGCTACATACCAGTACCACCGTGAATCTAAGTCCTTTCACTGATCACATGGTCAAAGGTATAACTTTGCTATTAAAAATAGCGAATAAAAATAACCAGGGAAAATAACCCGGAATAATAACACTGAAAAGCACGTAGCACATATAACACATAATATACAATTGTTCCTATATATTGAACTCACCGTGAAATAACCGGGGGCTAAAATATTAATTTGGGCAGTACTTTGGCTCTAAATATGACTTTCGTTGTTGAAAACCGGGGGTTTTCTTGAAAACCGGGCTCTGTGAAGGTAGAGCTTCGAAACTGAAAAGATAAATTTTTCGGGCTTCTCGGGAGTCTCGGGGCGTGTTTCGGGCTTTGGAATCAGTACCGGGGCTTCGGGGGATGTGGAAGTAGAAGAAATATAAGTTTAGGGTGAAAAGGTGTGAAATTTCTAAAGTTAGCCGAGAGGGTTCGCACCCCTTATATAGGGCCGAGCTTCGGATCCGAAGCGAAGGGAAGAAGGCACGTGTATGCGAGGCTCGGACCAGGTGGCAGCAGGGCGAGGCTTCGGGTGGGAGGTTTGGAACAGCTGGCTCGCAAATGGTAGCTTCGGATTGGACCCAGCTTCGGTCCAATGGGAGGAGGGCACGAGGGTGCGAGGGTGATCCGAGGGTGTCTCCTGCGAAGGTGTCCCTCGCTTAGTGGACCTCGGACTTGGTCCAATCAGAAGGTGACACAGCAACCTCGGTCCTATCAGAAGGTGACACGTGGAGGCTGCATGCGAGGGCTAACGTGGCAATCACTATTCATGCGAAATTTCTCGAAAAATGTGCCAAATCTTGTAAAATCCATAACTTTCATATACGAGCTCCGTTTTTGACGTTTTTTATATACACGCGAAGCTAAAATTATGCTCTACAACTTTCGTTTAGACTTCGTCGGCTAATTTTGACTTTAATTTTAATATTATTATTTTTAACAGACCGGGACAGGAAAATCCGTTAAAAATTCATAATTTTTCATCCGACGTCCGTTTTCGTCAGACTTTTTACCGTTGCACTACAAATGATGAGACCTTCAATTCTCGTTTAGGTTGTGTCGGCTAAAAATCACTCGATCTAAAATTCAAGTTTTTAGCTGTCTACTGCTAAGCTGAAACTTTAAAAAATCATAACTTTCTCATACGAAGTCAGATTCAAACGGTCTTTATATGAAAGTTGATTATTTTCACGAGTTCTACAACTTTCATTTACATCACTAAGGCTAAAAATTAGTTTATCCAAAACTAAATTTTTACGCGACAAAGTATTTTCCGGATTTATCACGGATCTTCGTTTAGTCATAACTTTTTCGTTATAATTCGGATTTCGATGAGGTTTTTGCCTAAATGTTTCTAACGAGATTATCTACAACTTTCAATAATAAAATTTTTACTTATTCCAAATTTTATATTTTCGCTATATTTTACTATTTGGTTTTTAATTGGAATCTCATAAGACTTCCAATATTTTATGAGTGATTCTAAACATAGTTTTACTTCATTTCAAGTAAAAACTATCTGTTAGAACTCAACATTCAAATTCACTTAATATTTCATAATATTATTTACTTAAAACACGATTTCAAAACGTGTATGTTACAAATACCTCCTCCTTTTGAGGATTTCGTCCCCGAAATTACATCGATTAAAATAAATAGGGATATTTTGCTCTTATCTTGTTCTTATTTTCCCAAGTATAATTTGGGCCTCGATGGTGTTTCCACTTGACAAGCACCAAATCCACTTCTTTATTACGTAGATTAGTTGTTCTTTCATTCATGATCTCTTCCGGCTCTTCTACATATCTTAACTTATTATCCAATTTCACCTCGGATAATGGAATTGTCTCATCATTGATGCTCAAGCATTTGCGCAGATAGCTCACATGAAACACATCATGAGTACCTGCCAAATCTTCAGGTAATTCTAAGCGGTATGCTTGCTTTCCAATTCTCTGGATGATTTTGAAAGGATCAACAAATCTAGGACCTAACTTTCCTTTCTTCCCAAATCTCATAAGGCCTTTCCATGGAGATACCTTCAGCATCACGAAATCACCCACTTAGAATTCTATGGGTCGTCTTCTCTTTTCTGTATAGGACTTCTGTCTGGGCCGCTTTCATTCTTTCTTGTACGATTTGAATTTTGTCGGTGGTGTCTTGAATCATTTCAGGGCCTCCAAGGATCTTATGTCCTATGTCTCGCCAACATAATGGAGTACGACACTTGCGACCATATAATGCTTCATATGGTGGCATTTTGATTGAAGCGTGGTAACTATTATTATACGAGAATTCGACAAGAGGTAAGTATTTATCCCAGTTACCACCGAACTCCAAAACACATGCACAAAGCATATCTTCTACTATTTGTATTGTTCTCTCCGTTTGACCATCTGTCTAGGGATGATAAGCTGTGCTGAGAGCAACTCGAGATCCTAATTCACGTTGCATACTCGCCCAAAAGTGAGAAGTGAAGCGAGTATCACGATCGGAAATGATCTTTAGTGGCACACCATGTCTTGCCACAATTTCATCCAAGTATACTTGTGCGTATTTCTCCATTGGGGCCGTTTCAGGCATGGCAAGAAAATGAGCGCTTTTAGTCAGGCGGTCGACAATTACCCAAATGCTATCATCCTGTCTAGCAGTCTTTGGCAATTTGGTAATGAAATCCATGGACAATTCCTCCCATTTCCATACAGGAACACTAAGACTTCCTGGGGTTCCATAAGGCTTTTGGTGCTCTGCTTTGACTTGTAAGCATACTAAGCATTCTTGTACATATCTTCCAATGTCTCTCTTTAATCCAGGCCACCAATAATCAGCTATTACATCATAGTACATTTTACTTGTACCAGGATGGATTGACAGTTTAGATTTATGGGCTTCATCTAAAATCTTCTGTCTCAATCCACCAATCTTTGGAATCCACAGCCGATTCTTGAATACATTTAATCCTCGCAGATCATCAAGTAGAGCATCATTATAATGTATCATCCCTTCTTTCTTCACATTTTCTGGCTTTAGGGCCTCTTCTTGCCATTTCTCTAATTCATCTAAAATAGTGAATTTTACTGTAGTATGAGTAATGGCATAACACATACCATTGCGATAAACTTTTCTGCTAAGTGCATCAGCAACCACGTTAGCTTTTCCAGGATGATATAGGATTTCACAATCATAATCTTTGATCAGCTCCATGGCTCGTTGTTGTCTCATATTCAAAGTTTGCTGACTGAATATGTACTTGAGACTTTTGTGGTCGGTAAATAATTGGCACTTAGTACCAAAAAGATAATGCCTCCAAAGTTTTAGGGCAAATACCACTGCAGGGAGTTCGAGATCATGAGTGGGATAATTCTTTTCATAATCTTTCAGTTTTCTTGAGGCATAGGCTATCACTTTGCCACGTTGCATCAACACACAACCGAGTCCCAATCTTGAAGCATCGCTATATACGGAGAAATCATCATCACCTCTGGGAGTGATAAGATTGGAGCATGAGTCAAAAGATCTTTTAGAGTTGAGAAAGCTCTTTCTTGGGTTTCACCCCATTCGAACTTCACTTCCTTCCATGTAAGACTCGTGAGAGGTACGGCTATACGAGAAAAGTCTTTAATGAATCTCCGGTAATATCCCGCGAGACCTAAGAAACTACGAATTTCGGAAGCATTACGGGGCACTTCCCAATTTTGAATGGCCTCGATTTTGATAGGATCTACGGATACACCATCACTACAAATAACATGGCCGAGAAATTGAACTTGGCGAAGCCAAAATTCACATTTCGAGAATTTAGCATATAGTTTCTCCTTTCAAAGGAGTTCCAATACCGCACGAATATGAATGGCATGATCAGCTTCAGACTTGGAATAGATTAGAATATCATCAATGAATACGATGACTGATTTATCGAGCATTGGGCGGCATACCCGATTCATCATATCCATGAATACAACCGGAGCGTTTGTTAAACCAAACGGCATAACAAGGAATTCATAATGCCCATATCGAGTACGAAAAGCAGTCTTCGGTACATCTTGCTCGTGAACTTTCTGTTGGGTTATGTGCACTCTAACACTTCCTAAGTGTACATGCAACCCTAAATACCTTGGATCTATGTTTTCTCTATTATACATGCAAATAAGAACATCCAAGGTATTATCCTAATCTAGCATACAAAAACTATGAATGTAACAAGATAGAATACATACCTCTTGATGTAGCTTGATGTCTTCAAGCTTTAAGAGCTTAGCCCCAATAGTGTTGAAGCCTCAAGTGGAATCACAAATCACCAAGACACCTTGGAATACTTTAGAGAATATGATTACTTGGTTCTCTCTAGTGAAATTGGCTAGCCCTTCTTTAGTGTATCCACACTAGTGCCTATTTCACCAACCAAAGACATCTTTATATAGTATGAAGGATTAGGGTTAAACCCTAATACCCATGACCTTTCATTTCCTAGGATCCATGGGTTAAACACTCCATGGACTATCCATGAAAGCTTAGCCCAACCTAAATGAACTTGGCCCATTCCATATATATAAGAGTCCATATTTAATTAGTTCCTTTTGATCACTTAATTAATTATAAATTAATTCTTGATCAATACTAATTAAATAATATGATTCCATATTAATATATTAGAACTTATAATATATTAATATTAATCATAAACATACTATTCTCAAAAGATTATCCATATAAATTGTGTCGGTGAAGTGCAACCCAAATGGACCATGCCGGGTCGGGTCAAGTACATACCAAATATAGTTATGGACTTAGACATTAATCCAACAGTCTCCCACTTGGATAAGTCTAAAACTATTATTGCGTATGACTTCAAACCTAACTGGCAATCGTAGCTCTTAAAGCTGCTGTCGAACTCTGATCTTGTCAACGAACTTGTCCATTAGATAAGGGATCATATATTCCTCCATTCTAGATATCATATGGACTGAGACATGGATTATAATCATTCTCTCTGTCCATTTGTTGTTTCCCGATTTCCGATTTATGACGACTGACTAATTGAACAAATCAAATCAGTCCTGGCCCGGCCGAGCACTTCCATTTGTCATCATCAAATCATCGAGGGGCCCACAGATATCGCTTTTATCCCGAAGGTAAAAGGAATGGATAAACTTCGACTCATATGGCTTGTTCTACTACTTGTTGAATCATACACAAAGGCACGTTTTATAGCACCGAGTTACCAAATGCGTTTTCGTGCAATCAATGTACAACCAACTCATAGTAACAACTCATATCTCTAGGTTTGAAGAATATAAGATATTATTGTCTCATGATCACTCGTGATAAAATCCATGAAGTGATTCCAATGAGCGCGGGTTGAATCCAATACTCAGAACTTATGAGCACTCATGAGTGTTGTAGCCATTTGTCCAACACCTTAGACCTCTACAAGCCAACCCATGACAGTCTTAATTCATATCTACTTCCAACATATGACCGAATGTGGATGTTTGAATAACTTAGTCATTTAGGAAGAATAACCCAGTTTATTCGGGAAGTCAAAACATGCAAAATAAAACACAATAATAATTGAATCCAATATGGTATCAACCCTTTGAACATAAATAAAACACCTTTTATTTATCACCATATGATTACACATTATTCATTGTATACTGTTTCAGCTATCAACTTTATTCTTGAATTTAAAACAATAGTTGTTCCATGCTCCAAGCATGTACACTATGTTTTCTTAAACACTAGTCATGCCACACACCAAGTATGCATACTATGTTTGTCTATGATCTTTATTTTGTGAACTAGATCAATTGAACATAACTTCAATGATTCTCTTTTCACACTCCCAAATCCTTACTGCAAATGCAAGAATTCCAAATTCATGCCATTTACAGAAATCTGTTAGATTCTAAACTTATATGCATTGATCCTCTTGTAACGATTATGCACAAAGTCACAAAGACTTGGCAACAATCATTACAGAGTATTCCAAAGGAGATCAACTCCTTGAAATATCCTTCTTGCATTAAGTTTCCTTAATCTTACACAGATTGAAAATTCTAACTTTGAAACATTTCCAGATTTCATTTTGACTATCACTTCTGAACAAGAGTTGCCTCCTTACAGATTATGTCAATATGGTCCTTCCAGAATTATCACTATACTTCCAATTGTCCTTGAGTAACCAATCTTTGGTAAACCATAGATTGTCCTCGACAATTGTTTAATCCTTTTAGTCATATCTAGTTCTAAACCTTTTCCCTTCTAAATGCCCCAGGCATTTTGGAAAATTTTAGAACGGATGAATATAGCACATGTAATCGATCCTATATCTGAAGCATATGGGACACGATTCATGATGTCTTACATAAAGACTAAACCAGTCTTTTGCTATAATATTTCCATTTCAATTTGCCAAGTTCTCATAATTCAGATTATGAAAAGGGATGCCGTAATCATAATCGAATTTTAGAACGCAAATAATGGACCCATATACAGAATTTCCTTATGTTGAGCCATTCCAACATGAAATTCATATATATCCTTGACTAAATGATTAAAACCTCACGATCTAAGCTTATAGATTTGAGATGAAGCATAATTTCCTCTCCCTTAATTATAGCAAAACAACTTTTTCCCAATTGAAACTTTTGTTTTCTATAATTAACATTGCTAACTTGCAATAATTATCATAATTATCATGCTCCCACTAACATGATGATTATTAGCATAACACTTATGCTCCCACTAGCTTTGACATGTACTCAGAAATCAGCTGGACAGTCTGAAATTTAGATTCACACACCCTTTCCGTAGATAGCTCACCTGTGTGTCTAAGCAATTTCAAGAACCATGAAAAGGGATACCGTAATCATGGTCTCAATTGCTTAGGCATTTGCCATTTCTCACAAGTCCATGTTAGTGTGCCGGTTAACCACACGCGCTCCACTAACGACTTTTGAAAATGCAAATAACACAATTGATATCTTCGTAAAATCTACTTAGTGAAAGCGTTTCCTCACCATCATTTTCATGAATCGGAGAGAAACCTTATGACACTTAGATTTATATGGTGTATGAGTTCCTACCCATATGAATTTGTCAAACCATAATCACAAGACAAAGATAATGGCATATCCAAAACCATATGGATTGAACTCAATCTTAACTTCTTGCCACCTGGCAGCTCAAGGGCCTGCCATTGCTTCCAAGTTGTTATGCAACAAACTGAGAACTCTAAGAACTCATATGCAAAGCCAACTTTAACTGGAATGGGCACAGATATGTCAACACGATAGGTTATAAACCTCAAGTCATGTGCTAGTGAAGAACTTCAGGTTTTATTCTTGATTATTTCTTGAGACTTTCAAGACCTTTAAGACTCCCACTGTCCTCTTGACATATAAGACTCCCTTGTCAAACATCCAAGAGATAGTGCGGATTCTAATCAAGAAAAACACTTTACCCAATTGGCCTAAGTTGGTCTTTGTTTTATCCAAAACATCACAACTTACCAATTTCAAATGTACAAGAGTAGAAAATTTTTACTCTTACATTTGACAAGTGTTTTAAACCTTCTTTAAGACATGTCACTCAAATGACAATCTTGGAGTATGACTCTAAGACTTGTATTGGAACGAAGTATGACTCATCTTCTTGATTTAACCATTTCAACAATTCAAGTTCCTCTTCTTAGTCATAAGAATGCACTAAGATTTCCTTAGAGAACTAATTTTGATATGGTTTCTTAATCATTAAGATGATCACAAAAACTGATACTAAAGTACTCTCCCATCTTTTCAGATTTGAGAAACTTTTATCCTTCTGCCTAATTTGATTCTTCTTATTCGCTCTGCCTTACATTGGAACCTTTTCCAATGTCTCAGAGTTACACTTAAGCATGTAAGTATAATCATATTTACTGAGCTTTAGTAAACTATGACGAATAATCTTATTGATCTTTTGTGGTGGACTTAATCAGTGCACAAGACTGTGTACTCGATCCTTTAGTCCTTCACTTGACTCACACATCCATGTGAACCAATAATTAGTCTTAATTTTTCCAAAACTTGAAAGTTCTCATTCATCATGCTATATAACTTGCATGATTCCAAGTCCCGGTCCAAATGAAACTTGGGTGATGAGAATCTTTCCTTATTTGGTAAATATAGACATTACCACAAATGAAAGAATCAACTTCATATTTCCACTCTTGCTCTTAATGGAATCATATAAGCAACAATTTTTCCTCAAAAGCCATTGTAAGGATATTTTAAAATAAATAAAATCAAAAAAAATTTCTTTTATTTTAAAACTTTGCGGAAAAACTTATCCTTACAATCCATATGAAAACTTGTTGTTATCTATTCCTAAGCAATATCTCATAACTCCTAAGAAGTTGCTCAAGAATCCGATCTTCAAACTATGCGATAGAAATCCATCTACGCCATCAGATTCAACATATTCTTTCTTTAAGTTTCTTCATTTTTCTTTGATTCTTAAAACATCACCATGTGACCCAGTCACATCATGTATCAGGAATCTCAGAATAGAAACTTAACAGAGTTAGATAGTGGTCTTTACCTGAAGTAGAGTCAAACTTATTGACTTTAACATCCTTAGGTAAATTTGGCAGCTTCGCAACCAATGCCCCTTCCCTTGGCAATATAAACATATGGACCCTTTGATAATGGTACACGAGACTATCACAGACTTAGTTTTTCTCTTTACCATTTGGTCAACCGAGTTGACTATGGCCGATCCCTTTCCATTGGGAAGAGAATGCTTTACTGGATATCCAATGTCATCATTGTCAATGTCCATAAAGTTTTAGGAAGTTGATCTTAGCAAATAGATAAGATCATTAAGGGTCTTGTCATAGTCTGTTTCATAGGTGTCCCAAAGGAACTCACTATGTGACTTAGAAAGTGATTGAACCACCAACTTTCTCAAGACTTTGACACCCAACTCTCCCGGCTTGTCAATATATGACTACATCTCCAAGATGTGTTCACACCTAGACCTTGCCTTGCCAATAGGGCTTGAGTGACCTTAAACTTTTCAAGAACTTGTGGGTTGGGGAGAATAATTGGAGGAGGTGAAAGAAGTATGATTTCCAAAGGACATCATCTTCATTTAGGAAACCTTGTTTCACTAGATTTGGGAAGATCATAGGTGTCTATTACAGACATCTTTTGGGAGATATTCAAGATAGTTGATTTAAAGTCCTTAATATGACACCCAATATGAAATATTAAGGCTAGGACCCAACAAACTATTTTATAACTTAGAAGAGGTATGCCGTAATCCAAGCTATAAAATATTTGAAGGTAGGTGAATGACGATTCACCAATTTCCACCAAGATAAACGAAATGAATTATTAGGTTTTAATTGGTTTTGAAACTCCTAGATCTTTGAGATTCATTGAACTTTTCAAAGGCATGTTTCAATCTCGAGTGTGCCCTTCAGGTTTTGTGACTGGGATGCCGAGGATCACAAAACAAGGTGTGAAGTAACCATGCAAATTACTTGGTACCCTTAAGTGTTTACCCCTCAATCGATGTGCCGGTTAACCACACACGTTCCACCGATACTATGATAAACATTAAGTTACCCTTTGCCTACCTTGTTAAATACGAGTTAGTGTGCCGGTTAACCACACACGCTCCACTAACCGACTTAAACAAAGTGCAAAGTGTAATTTCATGGATTAGCACCTTATTCACATTTTTCTAAGTAACTAAGATTGAGTATTATTAAGAGTTTAGTTACTTAGTATTTATCATTAATACTTTTAATGAAGGGTTAATTATAGTCTTGTCAAACCCGTTCGGCTAACGACCCTCCACCGGTCAAGCAAGCGGTGGGTGAGAGTGGACACCCATTAAGTTGCCATTTTATAGGCAACAACCTTATACCCACCTTATAGACCGGCTTCGTGAATGAGGCGTACTAGCGGTAAGACTGACTTTACTCTTATACATATATATATATATATATATATATATATATATATATATATATATATATATATATATATATTATTAACTTATAATATTATAAAGTATAAGGGTTGAATTTTAACTTTTAAAATTCTAAGGGCTAACTTGGAATTAAAGTATTCATAAGAGAAAACTTTACAAATTCCAAAACTTGAGGGCAAGTTTTGAAACTATTCAAAACTAATTAATTCCATAACTTATGTGTTTAAAGTAGTTTTAATCCAAAAACTCTTCAAGTTCCATAACTTGAGGACAAGTTATGGAAGACTTTAAACTAATAAAAGAATTAACTTTTTCTTTATTTTATAACTTATGGAATTAATTAAGGTTACACTTTTTTTTTTAATTTATTATTTAATGAAGAGACTCTTGGTCCTCCATAACTTGAGGACAAATTATGGAGTCATAACACCTTTTAATTAGAACTAGACTCTTCATTTTTGTAACCTTTGCCAACTTTTATGAGTTTTAAGATTCATAAATGTGACTTATAAGTTACATAAACACATTTTATGAACTTCTTTTAGATTAATTTGGATTAAAACCAACTATCACATAATTTTATTCATTAATCTAAATTCACTCATAAAACAAGGTAACACAAAAAACTTTTGGTGATCCATAACTTATTCTTAAGTTATGGAATCCTTTAAAACATTAACACCAAATTTTGTAACTCCATAAAAACTTTGAATCAATTTTTTTTAAAAACCTTTTTTTCATATCTATAACTTATGGAGGTTTCAAAAAATAAAACTCTTTAGATCAAACTTTTAAAACTAATAAAATAATCATATCATTTTATCTTTTATTAAATTTGACCTAATTCAACTCATAAAGCAAATTATTCAAATTTTACAAATAATTAGTTTTTCACAAGAACAAGTAATTATCTTAAAATTTGACAAACTTCATGGTTTTTTTCCTTTTTTTTTCAACTTGGAAAATAAAATATTTGCATCAATATAACAGAAAACAACCCGTGGCTCTGATACCACTGTTGGGTTATGTGCATTCTAACACTTCCTAAGTGTACATGCAACCCTAAATACCTTGGATCTATGTTTTCTCTATTATACATGCAAATAAGAACATCCAAGGTATTATCCTAATCTAGCATACAAAAACTATGAATGTAACAAGATAGAATACATACCTCTTGATGTAGCTTGATGTCTTCAAGCTTTAAGAGCTTAGCCCCAATAGTGTGGAAGCCTCAAGTGGAATCACAAATCACCAAGACACCTTGGAATACTTTAGAGAATATGATTACTTGGTTCTCTCTAGTGAAATTGGCTAGCCCTTCTTTAGTGTATCCACACTAGTGCCTATTTCACCAACCAAAGACAACTTTATATAGTATGGAGGATTAGGGTTAAACCCTAATACCCATGACCTTTCATTTCCTAGGATCCATGGGTTAAACACTCCATGGACTATCCATGAAAGCTTAGCCCAACCTAAATGAACTTGGCTCATTCCATATATATAAGAGTCCATATTTAATTAGTTCCTTTTGATCACTTAATTAATTATAAATTAATTCTTGATCAATACTAATTAAATAATATGATTCCATATTAATATATTAGAACTTATAATATATTAATATTAATCATAAACATACTATTCTCAAAAGATTATCCATATAAATTGTGTCGGTGAAGTGCAACCCAAATGGACCATGCCGGGTCGGGTCAAGTACATACCAAATATAGTTATGGACTTAGACATTAATCCAACACTTTCAACTGATGATAGCCAGATCTTAAATCAATCTTTGAGAAATAGCTAACACCCTGAAGTTGATTGAATAAATCGTCGATGCGAGGTAGTGGGTACTTTTTCTTGATAGTCACCTTATTCAGCTCACGATAATCAATGCACATCCGCATCGATCCATCTTTCTTCTTGACAAACAGTACCGGAGCACCCCAGGGAGAGGTACTCGGTCGAATGAAACCCTTGTCAAGTAGTTCTTGCAGTTGGATCATCATTTCTTTCATCTCAGCTGGCGCAAGACGATAAGGAGTCTTTGCAATCGGAGCAGCACCAGGCACAAGGTCAATTCGAAATTCTACTTGCCTATCCGGAGGAAGGTCAGGCAAGTCATCGAGGAAAACGTCAGGATATTCGTTAACAACTAGAACATCATTTACAATTTTCTTCTCCTCTTTTGAGACATCAACTGTGTAGGCCAAATAGATAGAACACCCTTTCGATATGAATTTACGAGCTTTAAGGAAATAGATTATTTTTAAGAGTCTTTGTTCACCGTAGACATAGATAGGATTCTCCCCTTCAATAGGAATGCGTACTATCTTTTCATATCACAAGAGTTCTACGTGGTTCTTTGATAACCAATCCATGCCGAGAATAATATCAAAGTTGGGCAAGGAGATAGGGACCAGGTTAGCGAGAAAAGTATAGCCTTCAATTTCTATAACACAATCTCTATAGACTTTATCAGCAAGTAACGATATACTTCCCGCAGTATCTACGTGAAATGGTTGTGCAAGTACAAAGCAAGCAATTTGAAAGGAATGCGCAAATTCGTAAGACACAAAAGAATCTGAGGCACCAGAATCAAATAAGATGTGAGCAGGTCTAGAGTTGACAAGAAATGTACCCGTCACAACATTCAGGTCCTCGCGTGCCTCCTCTGAGGTAATCTGGAATGCACAACCCTTAGCTTTTGGCACCTCCTCCTTTTTAGTTGGAGTACCCTTTGATTGTTGAACAGGGACTTGGCTTCTCGCCGGTTGTTGAACAGAAGCTTGACTTCCCATCATCTGACTAGTAAGAGTAGGAAAAAACGCTTCTTGTGGCCAGTAATACCACATGCATAGCAAGTAACATCCTTTCTTGGGCAAGCTGGCTTTATATGACCCTTTTCTCCACATCCATAACAGACAATGGATTCCTTGTCTATTTTGCATTTGCCCGGATGATTCCTTCCACAAATACGACATGAATGAGATTGCAAAGAAAAAGATTGTGATCTACTGCGTCCACGAGAGACACTTTGAGTTTGAACTTGATTACCAGGCTCAGTCCGAACGGATTGAGCTGGTAGAAAAGAAGGAACAGTTCTTTCAGTACGTGGATGCTTTGGAGCAGTAATAGTGACACCACGTATTTCTAAGTCATGCTCACGTCTTCGAGCATATTCAACGGCTTTATCGAATGACAGAACTTCTCGATTGACAACGAAATCGTGGATCTCATGTCGTAGTCCCTCCATGAATAACTGAATTTTCTCGTCTTCAGTTGGAATATACTTTGTAGCAAACCTTGCTCTTTGATTAATCTGAGTTTCATACTCATTCACAGTCATTCGTCCTTCTTTAAGCTCGAGGAATTCCTTCTCCAATCTCCTGCTCATGTCTAGAGGACAATACTTCTCTAGCAAACGAGTTTTAAACATTTCCCAGGCTAAATTCTCCTGGTCAAACCCGTTGAGAGCTTCATATGTTGCTTCCCACCAGACCAAGGCTTCTCCGATTAGCATTGCGGAAGCATAGATAGCCTTGTCTTCATTATCCACATGAGAGATACGAAACACTTTCTCTGTGTTCTGGATCCAAGTAAGAACAATAATGGGATTGAGAACACCGGAAAACTCTGTAGCACCACTACTCTTGAAATATTTGAACGAGGGACGCTTCACCTCTCCTTTTGAAGATTCTCCAGTGGCTTTCTCTTTTCCCTTATCACCATTCTTTTTGTGTTCTTCGAGAGTCTGTCCAATAACACCGGTAAGTTTACCCAAGAGTCGCTCCTCACGAGGAGATACTGGAGTATTCACTTCCTCGGGTTGAGGACCTCCACCAACCTCAGGGGTATAGCTACTAACCTGTTCAGCCATTGCTCTGCAATACGGAGTAACATTGTATTTTAGAATATTAGGGTTTATTATCACCTAATACTTTTACTTATATATTTCCTAAGGTTTGTATCCCTAAACTTACAATGATCAAGTTCATATATTGAACTTCCAATAGTTTAAGTCTAAATACCAATCCGTGGAATTCAGTTCACTCAACCTACTGCTCTAATACCATGATTGAAAGACCCTAACTTTCGTATTTATGAAAGACCCGAACTTTCATACTCGACAATATAGTTACTCCAAAACATGCTACTTGCATATTCATAAAAACAATATTTTACATTGATAAAGAGATTACAAACTACTGGATACAAACCGACTATTTTAAAGTATTATATATTACATAACTTCTCAGGATTCTATAGTTTTATACATATGGGAGTGCAAAATACAATAGTTTCAAACTATTCATAAGCTTCTATCGATACAATAGTTTCAAACTATTTAAAAAATCTTCTACCACTATATAACTATACTAGATGTTTATCTCCTGCAATTTGTTAAACATCGAGAGGGTAAGCGGTGATGCTTAGTGAGTTCAATAATAGATACAATATAACGTTATGTCATATATATATATATATATATATATATATATATATATATATATATATATACACACTTTAATAGGGCAGAAGCAAAGAGGAACAAGGAACAACAAGGGCATATGTGAATCATGTGACAAACATTCCATATCAATCATTGATTTGATTTAAAGATATATAATCATTGAGACAATAATTTCCATGCTTGATATACATCAATAAAGCTTTGGCCCAAACGGCACAGAAGATATACAACTTCGGATTAACATTTCGGTAGATTTCAGGCTTATAGCCCTGTCTAACCTTCTGCCACTACCATAGAATAAAATTCATTCTCTTACGAGACATGTTCTACATGGCCAGAGGCTACATACCAGTACCACCGTGAATCTAAATCCTTTCACTGATCACATGGTCAAAGGTATAACTTTGCTATTAAAAATAGCGAATAAAAATAACCAGGGAAAATAACCCGGAATAATAACACTGAAAAGCACGTAGCACATATAACACATAATATACAATTGTTCCTATATATTGAACTCACCGTGAAATAACCGGGGGCTAAAATATTAATTTGGGCAGTACTTTGGCTCTAAATATGACTTTCGTTGTTGAAAACCGGGGGTTTTCTTGAAAACCGGGCTCTGTGAAGGTAGAGCTTCGAAATTGAAAAGATAAATTTTTCGGGCTTCTCGGGAGTCTCGGGGCGTGTTTCGGGCTTTGGAATCAGTACCGGGGCTTCGGGGGATGTGGAAGTAGAAGAAATATAAGTTTAGGGTGAAAAGGTGTGAAATTTCTAAAGTTAGCCGAGAGGGTTCGCACCCCTTATATAGGGCCGAGCTTCGGATCCGAAGCGAAGGGAAGAAGGCACGTGTATGCGAGGCTCGGACCAGGTGGCAGCAGGGCGAGGCTTCGGGTGTGAGGTTCAGAACAGCTGGCTCGCAAATGGTAGCTTCGGATTGGACCCAGCTTCGGTCCAATGGGAGGAGGGCACGAGAGTGCGAGGGTGATCCGGGGGTGTCTCCTGCGAAGGTGTCCCTCGCTTAGTGGACCTCGGACTTGGTCCAATCAGAAGGTGACATAGCAACCTCGGTCCTATCAGAAGGTGACACGTGGAGGCTGCATGCGAGGGCTAACGTGGCAATCACTATTCATGCGAAATTTCTCGAAAAATGTGCCAAATCTTGTAAAATCCATAACTTTCATATACGAGCTCCGTTTTTGACGTTCTTTATATACACGCGAAGCTAAAATTATGCTCTACAACTTTCGTTTAGACTTCGTCGGCTAATTTTGACTTTAATTTTAATATTATTATTTTTAACAGACCGGGACAGGAAAATCCGTTAAAAATTCATAATTTTTCATCCGACGTCCGTTTTCGTCAGACTTTTTACCGTTGCACTACAAATGATGAGACCTTCAATTCTCGTTTAGGTTGTGTCGGCTAAAAATCACTCGATCTAAAATTCAAGTTTTTAGCTGTCTACTGCTAAGCTGAAACTTTAAAAAATCATAACTTTCTCATACGAAGTCAGATTCAAACGGTCTTTATATGAAAGTTGATTATTTTCACGAGTTCTACAACTTTCATTTACATCACTAAGGCTAAAAATTAGTTTATCCAAAACTAAATTTTTACGCGACAAAGTATTTTCCGGATTTATCACGGATCTTCGTTTGGTCATAACTTTTTCGTTATATCTCGGATTTCGATGAGGTTTTTGCCTAAATGTTTCTAACGAGATTATCTACAACTTTCAATAATAAAATTTTTACTTATTCCAAATTTTATATTTTCGCTATATTTTACTATTTGGTTTTTAATTGGAATCTCATAAGACTTCCAACATTTTATGAGTGATTCTAAACATAGTTTTACTTTATTTCTAGTAAAAACTATCTGTTAGAACTCAATATTCAAATTCACTTCATATTTCATAATATTATTTACTTAAAACACGATTTCAAAACGTGTATGTTACAAGTAACAATAAAATTTATAAATTTACACAACAAATATACATATTTCGAGTTTTGTAATATTATTATACCTTACAAAATAGAACTCCGTCCAAAATAATTTTCGCCAGTAATTTCATCCATAATTTCATCGAATTTAGATTCGTATTTCATTACTTTCCGAAAATATATACATTTAATGAGGAGTTTGATATAATGAAGGAAGTAAATACAATGTTTTAAAAACCGGTTTGAACCGGTCGGTCGAACCGGTTGGACTGGGAATTGGAGAAGGGAGCAGTTGAACTATAACTGGTTTTATGTCTTTCTGAACCGGCCGGTTTTTACAAAAATCCGGTTGAACCGGTTCAATTAAACCGGTTGAACCGGTTAAATTGAATAAAAACACATGGAATTGAAACATTTTGCATAATAAACTTTGATAGTTTTTTCACATTTATTAAAAATTTTTGAATAAAAAACACATGATAAATGTTATGATTTTTTTTGATACGTTTATATTCATCTATGACTTTATTTTCTTTTTAATGCACGTGGATTGATATATTTAGATTGATCTACAACTTGTTTTCATGTGTATTTTAATGTTTGAACTTGTGGACATCATCTTCTTGATTTGTGTATGTATGTATGTGTATGAAAATACGAAAAAATATGAAAATTATAGAAACCGGTTTACTAAGCGGTCGAACCGGTTAAACCGGAAACCGGTAACCATACCGGTTCAACTAAAAAACCGGTTTTTAAAACATTGAGTAAATGTTAATTAAAATGAGATATATATTCCATAATTATTACACGGATTTATTAAAAAAAATTAATATCAATGTGTAAACATTAAGCATTTTTAAAGCGAAATTTCAGAATAAATACAAACGATGATGTTGTACAATGAAATATAAAATTGAATAGTTTGAAAAGAAAACTATTAAGGCAGTCAATCTTGAAAATAACATAGTTATGAAAAATTCTAAAGTAAGATAAAAATTATAAGATATTATGAGATTTGTAAAAAAATACAATTAGTAAAAGCGTTTTGGTTATTAGAAAAAGTAAGACCGTTAATATTAGTAAAAATACAAAATATAAAGTAAATTATTACAATAGTAATGAAATGTCATTATTTGATACTTCATATAATTGAAAGATATACCAAATTACATTAATGATATACTAAAATTATTCAAAGTTGCGCCAAAACTAATGCAAAGTTCTTGTGAACACCAAATAAATAAGAACAAACATAAAAGCTAGCACTTATATTCATTATCAATTTAAAATAAACCAATCATGATTTAAAAAACAATTTTCATTGATGATATTCTAAAGTTAAATCCATATAACATTTAACATTCTATAAATTATATTATATAACTTTATTTGAATAAATGAAATAGTTGTCAATATTTAATGCAGTAGAAACAACGGTATATTGGTTGACAATATATGTTTAAATTAGATAATCTTATTATGGAAGGAACGTCTAATTAAAATGCTTATAATCTCTAAATATTATTAAAATGGAAACCTTATAACACCATCTTAAATAATCTGGACCGTTGATTGTATTTCAATCTTATTTTTTCCACCATTAGATCAAATTGTTAACATCATCTTCCCCATATGGAATGTATTTAATTCGAATAAATACTTTCCAATCGTTAAACAATAACTTACATTCGTTGAAATGGAATGTATTTAATTCAAATAAAAGATTTCCATATTTTAAAATTTGAATTTCCGGTTATGAAGATTTTAGTATGGTCAATTTTAAAAAACATATCACTAACAAACAATTTCAATCAAGGCATTAATATCAACCATTAATATAAATCGGTTTATATTAGTAAACCATTAATATAATATATATTTTTATTAGGAAATTATTAATACTGAAAACTCATATTCAAATTATTACGTACATATACGATTCATCCTTGAATCTACGGCTCACACTTATTTCAATCATTTTCTTTTCTTCAAACATTCTCCTACAAAATCATTATTATTGCTTATAACTTCCATCACCATTTTCTGTTTCAAACATTCGCTCTTGTGTACTAGAAGGTCAGTACCTTCTTTCGTTTTTTATATTTTTTTCGATTATTTTTTTGTTCCTATATCAAATGTATGTACTTATATAGTTTGATTTTCTTTGTCACAAATTACATGAAATCAGTTAACTACTTTTCTGAAACTGTTCAAATAAACAGGAAAAGATATTACGTGCCTTTAACAAAACAGATATTAACTATCTTGGGAACTGACATTAATTACGAAAATGTTACTTTTATATATTAGAGGTGATTATATATATATTTTTTAATTTTTATGTCATAAGAATCCGGTAAATTTTGGCATGATTTTAAAATATCATTAAAATTATTATGTTTCTGTATATCATATCAACCTACTTTTTTTTTTATCTTTATATAGTTACAATAAATTTTATAAATTTACACTACAAATATACATATTTTGACTTTTGTAATATTATTATACCTTACAAAATACAACTCCCTCCAAAATAATGTTCGTTAGTAATTTCATCAATAATGTCACCAAATTTAAATTTGAATTTTCATCATAAATTTTTTTAATGATCCTGATTTTTTCCTCCAAAAGTATATCAAGGATTTACGTCTTAGATAATGCTGCCCCATTATAATTATTACTTTCCAAAAATATATCCGTTTAATGAGGAATTTGATATAATAAAGGAAGTAAATGTTAATTAAAATGAGGTATATGTTCCATAATTATTACACGGATTTATTAAAAAAATCAATATCAAGGTGTAAATATTAAGCATTTTTAAAGTAAAATTTCAGAATACATACAAACGATGATGTTGTACAATGAAGTATAAAATTGAATAGACTGAAAAAAAAAAAAAAAAACTATTAACGCAGTCAATCTTGAAAATAACATAGTTATGAAAAATTATAAAGTAAGATAAAAATTATAAGATATTAGGAGATTTGTAAAAACTACAATTAGTAAAAGCGTTACGGTTATTAGAAAAAATAAAACCATTAAGATTAGTAAAAATACAATATATATATAAACTAAATTATCACAATAGTAATGAAATGTTATTATTTGATATTTCATATAATTGAAAGATATATCAAATTACATTGATGATATACTAAAATTATTCAAAGTTGCGCCAAAACTAATGCAAAGTTCTTGTGAACACCAAATAAATAAGAACAAACATAAAAACTAACACTTATATTCATAACCAATTTAAAATAAACCAATCATGATTTAGAAAAGAATCTCCACTGATGATATACTAAAATTAAATTCATATAACATTTAACATTCTATAAATTATAGTATAAGTATAACTTTATTTAAATAAATGAAATAATTGTCAATATTTAATACAGTAGAAAAAATGGTATATTAGTTGTCAATATATGTTTAAATTAGGTAACCTTATTATGGAAAGAACGTCTAATTAAAATGGTTACAATTATATAACAATATCATGACTATATGAGACGAGGAAGGTCGTTCAACTAATAAAACCAAAAATATTGTCTACAAAGAGGTCCTTCAATGATTATAGATATTTATCGTTTTCAATGTATTTTCTACACATTTAAATAATACCATAACCATATATATTTTTATAATCATTATGCAATAACTGTAAACGATTATATGTTTTTTATGCGTTTCCCGCATTTAACGCGGGCTATAATCTAGTTCTAATAGAATACAATCTCATTCTACTGGAATATACTCTCATTCTTCTAGATATGAATTCATTCCGAAAGAATATTATTGTTGACATTAATGACGAATTTAATTAGTTTTCATAAAAATGAGTTATAAGTATGGATAACATTTAATATACATATAATTAATACTAAATTCCTATTGGTGCATTGTAGCACACAATAGATGTGAGAAACATTTGAACCTACCTCTCTCTATCTCTCTCTCTCTCTCTCTCTCTATATATATATATATATATATATATATATATATATATATATGGGTATGTTATTTTGTGTGACATCCCCATTTTTACGGCCAGAAAAGACCGACTTTGTTTATGCTTTATAAAAATCAGAGTACTTCTTTAATAAAAGTGTTGCGGAATTTGTCCCCAGAAAAACATGATAAATACGTTATTAAAACATTTTCGAAGAAACGTATTTTATTCATTTTAAAACGTTTGGGATGTCATCGTCAATACAGGAACATAAGCATAAACAGAGCTTACATTTATTTACACTAATGATTTACATCTCCTTTATTCTCTCAGTAAATTATGTCTTCGTATTGATACCTGTGATACAAAGAAAACTGAGTGGGTCAGGCTTGGGAGCCTGGTGAGCATATAGGGTTTTCAACCCACAATAATACATTTATTATATTCAATTATCAACAATCAACCCAAATACCCATCCCCATTATCTTCTTTAAGGTTTTACCCTAAGAATCGATTATACTTTCTTCATTCATTCCTAAGGGTTTACCTGAGGAACTGGCACACAGTCCATTTGCTACCACGGTTTATACAATAAGTACTACGTCGCATAGTCACCAGGGTTCATACAATTGGCACTACGTCTCATAGTCACCAGGTCTTACACAATAGGCACTACGTCTCATAGTCACCTGGGTTCATACAATTGGCACTACGTCTCATAATCACCAGGGCTTACACAATAGGCACTACGTCTCATAGTCACCAGGGTTTACACAATAGGCACTACGTCTCATAGTCACCTGGGTTCATACAATTGGCACTACGTCTCATAGTCACCAGGTCTTACACAATAGGCACTACGTCTCATAGTCACCTGGGTTCATACAATTGGCACTACGTCTCATAGTCACCAGGGCTTACACAATAGGCACTACGTCTCATAGTCACCAGGGTTTACACAATAGGCACTACGTCTCATAGTCACCTGGGTTTACACAATAGGCACTACGTCTCATAGTCATCTGGGTTCATACAATTGGCACTACGTCTCATAGTCACCTGGGTTTACACAAAAGGCACGAAGTCACATCGTCACCAAGGCTTACTCAATAGGCACGAAGTCGCATCGTCACCAACTATTCCATCTACCCATGTTCTACCCAACATATTTGTAGATATAAATACAAACACAATTTAAATCATTTAACACCCGTATAAAAACATCAATTCCAAATTCATCTCAAATAGATAATTAATATATAACACCTAGCACGTATTTCATAGCTAATACTTTATATTTATGTATTAGAAGAAAGTAACTATGCACTCATGCATCTAAACAACAATATATATAAATATACACATAACACGTATTTTATAAAATACTTCATATTTATGTGTAAGATGAAAGTGACTATACACTCACTTGATCAGAAGATGATCTGACAGCACTACGTCTTGCAGAAGTAGTGTCTCTTCGTAGATCTGGAAGATCTTCACAAAAACCGGCTCCTCGCGGGCAGGGTTTCGGCTCGGGAATAACGCTCTTCGAGATTCTCGGGGCTTCGGATCTCGCTTCGGGGCTCGGGAATGATACCGGGGCTTCGGGATATGATTGGCACGCAAATCGAGGCAAAACTTAGAGAGAGGGAAGAGTTTGAACAAGAGAAAATGGCTGATTTCGAGTTCTATTTATAGGCTGAGGGTCTGGGATTACGCGGGGCGTAATCTCAAATTACGCAGGGCGTACTCAGTACGCGGGGCGTACTTGGTTACGCGGGGCGTACTTTGACGTCACTGCATGCGTCGATCTGTGGCACTCGAGTATTGGTCAGACAAGTTGCATCCGACTGAGTACGCGGGGCGTACTCAATTACGCGGGGCGTAATTGACTCGTCGAACTTCTAAATTGCGTAACTTTCGCATACGAGCTCCGTTTTCGACGTTCTTTATATCCACGCGAAGGTCAGACCATACTCTACAACTTTCATTTAGACTCCGTCGGCTAATTTTGACTTTTATTTTTATTATTTATTTTTAGAAGGCCGGGACAGAAAAACTTCGTTATAAATTCATAACTTCTTCGTCTGATGTCCGTTCTCGCCTAACTTTTCATCGTTTCGCTACTAACAACGAGACCTTCGATTCTCATTTAGATTGTTTCGGCTAAAAACCGCTCGATCTCAAATCGAGTATTTGGGCTGCATACTGCTAAGTCAAAACTTAGAAAAATCATAACTTCCTCATACGAAGTCAGATTTGGGCGTTCCTTTTATGCACGCTCTCGGTTTAATGAAATCTACGACTTTCGTTTAGATCGCTAAGGCTAAATATCGCTCTAACATAAATTCACTTTTTACGTCATTCAGCGTCGTGCCGGTTCTGTCGCGAAACTTCGACAGATCATAACTTCTTCGTTATAATTCGGATTTCGACGTTCTTTATATGTACGGAATCCTTGTAACATATACTATAACCTAGTTAAGATTATTCATTCTAAATAATCTTCTATCAGAAACTCATTTTTTGACGCTTATCGTCTTTAAATTGACTAGCCCCGATCTACGGGCGTTACATTTTGTTCTAACTATTTATTTTATAGATGTAAGGTTGATTATGGACCAATCATTTTAGTTATTTTAATAAAGTGATTAATAAATATTATTAAATTAAAGATAATAGAAAATAACTATCTAATTTCATTATAAGGGTATTTTAGTGAATTAATATAAATTTAAAAAATAAAAATTTCAGATTTTAGGGGATAATTAATTATCTTGATTTTGTAAAATCTGATTATTTATTAATTCAATTTCATTTGTAACATAGTTTGTAAGCAAAACCGATTTTTATTCCGTTAGAATATTATTTTTTTAGAATGATAGTTCTGTGATACTATTCTGTCAGAATATTATTCTGTTAGAATATATATAATGTTATTCAATTAGAATATATATTTTGCTTAAATGATTTTTAAAGAATAAAAAAAATTAGATGCAACTTATATTTTTTCCTTATATTTTTATTACAGTATTTTCGTCACATGTTATATTTATATACGAATAAAACATGTATTAACTATGTTCATATGTTATATTCATATATGAATATAATATTTATTAGATTTCTGTTATAACTCATTTGTTATTCATATATGAATATGTTGTATGTTATTAAAAAGACAAAGTATTTTAAAAATTCAAACAACTTATTCATATATGAATAAGAAATGAATTATAGCAAAATTTAGATAAATATGTTATTTATATATTAATATAACTTGTGAAAAGAGCTAATAAACAATTTATTTATATGTGAATATAACATGTGTCGATCTTTGTGATGTTTTTATATAATCTAGAGTAACGTTGAGATTTTCGATAAATGTATATCGACTTAAAAAAGAATTGAATACTTAACTGGACTCGTATTTGAAGTTTTAATATTATACAAAACAGATCAGAAATGACCAACCCTAATAATTTAATACCAAGTGTTCTCTTTTATATTTCCTGTCCCGTAGCATAACCATGGCGTGGCTCTTGACGTCCCCTAAATTTAGCAGGTAAGTTAGTATGTCATCATTTTAACATTATTGTTATTTTATGATATAATTTTTAATTTCAAAAAGTAAATTCACCATTGTATAACATCGTTGTTGATTTTTAATCGGTAAATAAATTCTAAACGTAAGATTAAATAAATATAAATGATGGGTTGTCTTTTTCTACAAAGTATGAAAGTACAGAGTCAAAAGATATATTTCAATCAAAGTTTCCGCACTTTCCGATCATTTTAAACAAAAAGTTCAAAATCAATAAATTATATAACTATACTAGTTTTTATGTTTCAATATATATTTTTTGTTTTTATTTATTCAAATAAACAATATATACAGAAAATCCCAAAATCGAGTAATGTGTGTTTATTTGGCACGGCAGGAAAAATCGAGTAATGTGTTATTTGAAATCAACGATTTTTAATTAGCGTTAATTTGATGAGTTACACAATGAAATGTTAAGAGTTCAAGTTCTAACTCCTGGTAATAACAAAAAATTATGCAATAATATTTCATATTTATTTATCAATTTCCACAACAAAATTAGTTTAATAAATATTATGCAATTATGTTCCGTAAATAAATATTTGAAAAAAAAAAAGACAAATTTGTCCAAGGGAGCGTTTAGTTATATCTACATGACTTGAGATAACTAAATGATTTAGACGCTTGACCAATGTGGGATAAACCTATTTGATACATAATTGAAACTCTCAAAATGATACTAACTTTTAACTACTAACCGATCGTTTAGAAAAAATGAATTAGCGGCTTGATTGATTCAAAAGCTTTAAATGAAACATATATTTTGCTAAAGTTAATGAGAAAAATCATTATTTTACCATTTTGAAAAACATATATAAACAATAAACAAACAATAAAGACAGTCCTAATCAATAAACAGATACATAATCATATTTATAGCAAGAAAAAAAATAAATTAACAATTACTTTGCAAAAACATTAAAACCAAATATTCGACCAAAAGTGTTTAAACTAACACCAGCATACGACCCTAAACATCTCGGCTAGGTCCGCTTCACTTCTCGGTACTCTTTGAGTCACTCTTTGAGTCTTTAGTCAACGTATTCGGTTTGCATATTTGGCTCCGCATCTTTGGTTCAGCTTCTTGGCTATTGAGATTCCGGCTAAGGTTCTCGGTCAAGAAACCCCGTTCTCAGGTGTTGACTATTGGTGTTTTCAGTCAGAGAACATTTATGTTTGGTTTTCAGTCAAAATCAAATTGCATAGTCATATTTTTTTGTTAGTCAATAATGAGCTCTTACAACAGTTCAATCACAACTCCAGGTACCAAAGAGGTAAGTAAAACCTCAAGCTCTCAATCTGTGAAGATAAAATAAATAAATACCGTGAACAAAATGAATTATTAGTTAGAGAAGTTTTTGATCTTAAAATTGAAATTTATAAAATTAAGAAAATCAATAAACCTCTTAAAGAAAACCTAGAAGCACAAATTAAAGATTTAAGCAAGATTAAAGAAGAATATGGTACCAAATGTGTTCACTATCATTTTGTCAAAGAGAAAATTCTAAACTTAACTGCCGAACATGATGCAGAAGCTAAATGTAAAGATGTTGATTTTAATTTTAAGAAATTCGATGTGTCAAGTGAGATAGTTGAGTCAATGATAGAAAAACAATTAAAGTGGAAAGATAAACAGGATGAGGGTCTAGGGTATCATAGTGTTCCACTTCCTTTCAATGATAACTATACTCTGCCCCTTGAAACCAAAGAGATAGAGACACCAGCATGATATGGCTAACCCCCTGTAACTGCCTCAATCAAGACTGAACAATTCGGCCCAACTGAGAGTATTAATGTGAACGATACTAATGTTTCTACTTCATGTCCATATAAAGTAACAGTGCAAGATGGGTTCGAGCAGAACAAAAATAATTCTAGTTCTACTAAAAATGCTTCAAAAACTAATGATGATAATAATCTCATTGTTGAAAAATTTAAGCCATAAAAATTTGTTAAACAGTCTAATAAATGTGCATGTGCTTTTGCTTGTGGAAGTTCTTTGAAACAAACTTCAATTGGACAAGGACCAAGTCACAATCTTATTTATTTGAAAAGACAAACTTGTTTTAACTGTGGGACTCCCGGTCACATTGCTAGAAATTGTCCACATCGTTCATATGTTCCCTACTATGAACAAGGTTGGCAGAACGTACATAGGGGGAGATCTTCCAAAAGAAATCGTTTGAGGCCACGTTCAAACAATGGTGATTGGAATGCTAAATAGACCAAAAAACCGACTTTCCAAGACAAGAAGATTGATTTGAGAGATAACTATGTCAAACCAAGATCGGTGAGGTCGAAGTCATCTAGGTGATCGGTCTCAAGCTCCAAAACAAGTGCTGAAGCATCCATCCGATTAAACAAGAAAATGGTTAAACCTGACTATAGATGGGTACCAAATGTTCCCACTCCCAAATCACCTAAAAATTATAACATCTCTTCATTTTTTGTGTTTGATATATAGGATATGACTTGGGAATGCATATCATGCGTAGATGGCAAAGGTCAACCCAGTTTCAAAATGGACTGGGTTCCTAAAACCAATTAATCTCGCACTTTGTGCCGGAGTAGCTCTGGAGGAATATCATCAGACTTCGGTATGTTAATAGTGGTTGTTCAGGCACATGATATGAGACATCTCTCATCTGCATGACATTCATAATTTTAATGGAAAGCACGTGTCCTTTGCGGGAAGGGAGAAAGAAAAGATCACAAAAATAGGGACCGTATTTAACGGCATGATGAATTTCGAATATGTTAACTTCGTTCCGGAATTGAAACACATTTGAGGCTGAATACGTAACTGCTTCTGCTTGTTGTTCTCAGGTCATCTAGATGTAACTTCGATTGTTGAATTACAGTTTGGATTTTCTTGATACTCCTTGGTTTTCTTAAAATGATTCGTTTTGAAGACTAACCGATTTTTTTTGTACATTTTGTATTTTATGTTTGTTTTATTTAAATTTGTTCATATCTTTTTTTTTCTTTCTCCTATATGCACAAATTTATGGGAGAATTAAAACCAACAAAAATCATAAAATTCAAAAATTCCAAAAAATGTGTTTATTTTCATTTTAATTTCTTTTTCAGAAAAATCAAAAAAATCCAAAAATATTTTAATGGCTTTTTAAGCGTATTTTAATTTTATTTTTTTCTTTCTTAGTTATTTTTATTGTGTGCTAAGTTTATTTTATTATTATCTCAAAAAATTCCATTTGTCTTACAACGCGAATTCAAAAGAAGAGAGTCTGAAGGAGACTGTGTCAGAATTTTCTATGCAAGAAGAGATCTTGAAAGGAACTGACGGAATTACTCACATTACACTCACAAGGAATTGAAGGCATGAAACTGTACAAACTGTCAGGTAGACAGTATCTCTCTAAGAACTTTCATATTGAAGGAATTGAAGGCATGAAACTATACAAACTGTCAGTTAGGTAGTATCTTTCTAAGAACTGCTGTATTTAAGGAATCGAAAGTTTGAAACTGTACAGACTATCAAAATTGGACTTGTCAGTTATCTTTACTTAAGAACTGTCATAGCACTAGGGTGATTCACCTAACCAGGAAATAGATATCACTGAACATCCCGCATAGGGCCTTGACATTCTTTCCGTCATGCGAAACTGTGGAGACTCAAATGTATTCTCGGATACATTCTCCGCAGGTACGAAATTAATGGTTATTGGCACTAGGGCGATGCACCTCGCAAGGCACAATTATCGCTGAATGTCCCACCAAAGGGCCTTGACCTCATGTCATGCTAAACTGTGGAAATATATCCATAGATACTTTTGTCACAAGATGGTTTTGTGAGTTATTCCTAAATAACTCTCACTGGCACTAGAATGGTACGCTCAACTGAGATTCAGAAACCATTGAACGTCTCGCCAAGGGCCAAGTTAACTCGTTAACTTGAAAAACTGTATTAAGATCTTTGATCGAGGATATGCAGGGCCTAACATCAAAAATAGCCATGAGTAGTTCTCCGATACTCAACAAATCGCAGTGCGTTCCTCCGTGTTCACACATATACTGCGAGTAGTATCCATCTGAGCCAAGGGTGGGTCCTTGAACAACTATGGTGAGAATGGTCTTTATGACTCTGTGATCCACATGGACTTTTAGTCATGGTTACTTATAAGACGCATATGTGTTCGATGAAGAATATTCATTCGAAGGAACAAGAAGTGAAAAATTATTTTTCAACACACAACCTTTCAACCCTAGAAGCAAGGTGAAGCTGTATTTGAAGTTATGTGACGAATTACATTGAAACCTCCTCAATCAATTTACTGTTATCTATGAACCAGCTGAAGTGATTAAGAAGAATCGGTATCTCTGTAATTATATCTAAAGTATTTCAAAGCTGTAAGTGCTGATTTTCAAGAACCAATACAAGAAACCTCTATACCCAATGTGCGTTCAAAGTCAAATTTTAAAGGAAGTCCAACTATTCAAGATGAAGTCATTTATGTAGAAATTCATATGTTCATCTTGAAGTCGTGAAGCAATCGAAGATAAAAGTTGAAAGTCAAGATCAAAGAGAAGATTGAAAAGAAAAGAAAGCTATAAATCAAGGGGAGATTGTTGGGACATGATTTGTGGTTTATACTTTACTTTACATAGCTTTTAGAGTTCTCAGTCTAGGACCGAGAACACCATGAATTCGGTAGTGTTTGGACCGAAATCTTTAAGTAATTTTGGTTGGGCTTTGGGTTGGGCCTTTGTAATTAGGTCTAGGTATATATATATATATATATATATATATATATATATATATATATATATATATATATATATAGTATTGATTCAGCCGTGTTTAGAGTTGGTCATTCTAGTTGTTGATTTCGAGATTTGAGAGAGACAAAGAGAACTGAGAGACATAGAGAGTCTTATCTACTAGACTATTGATTAATATAGTGTGCATTGAAGATTCAACATTGTGTTCTTAATTCATATTTACGATTTGTATCATTCACTTGATTGGGATTCCGCACCAATCTAGTGATTTGGTTTGATACGTAGATCGGGGTTTTACAACCCTTGATGATATAAACACTTATATGAAAAATACAAATTAACCACTTACATATTGTTGCTTGAATTCAGGACTATAAAATACCCCTTGATAATTGGAATTAGCCTTATGAAATGCTTCGATTTGAGTGATATCCTATTTAACATTAAAAATTAGATTAATTATATTTTAAATAAATAGTTAAATATATCATAACTTACTTCTTTGAAACATACATTTTTGTACGAGCTTGGCCCCCATCTATTTACAACTAGTTGTTTTGCATGAATTTCTTTGTTTGACTTCGAACACCTTCAAAATTCGGGCGTTTGAAAATGTTCGACTGGCTTCACCCATTTTTCAGGTGACATACCCTTGGGGGGGGAGTTGTTTAATGTGATTGGGATATCTGCAGGCCCCCCGATTTGCTTAAAATAAGATGTGCTTTACTTTTTTGGCATCTGGAAACTTTTGCAAGACTCGAATCAATGCTCTGTAACAATTGAGCACGCTCTGTATCCAAGTTAACCTTATCCAAATCAAAATTATTCTACAAATACAAAAAGTTAGTTAATTAAGTAACAATCATAACTAAACTTAAAATATTATCCAAGTTACCTTTAGATGCACGACTGTTGCCTTCCTTAAAGCGGGGAAAACATTGTCCCAACCAGATACGCTGAAAGGGACGTTGTTCCACAAATACCTCCCAATTTCATATGCAAACCAATTAGCAGGCTTCCCGACAGGGGAATATGTGATCTCCCTGTCGAAATCCAAATCCATGGGCTTTCCCTTGTTTGCCTGTATCCACTTTCCCAGCTCGATATTTTTTGATAAGCCCCTTCATTTTTTTTGGAAGCTTGGCTGAAAAAATACAATTATAAATAGTACTCACAATAGCTTATAATAAATTAATAAAAATAACTAATAAATATATCATAATAAAACTTACCATCCTGTTCGTGCTGACCGCGACCAAAGCCTACTGGAGGTGGTGGATCCCTGACTCCATCACCTCCATGTCCAAGGCCCATAACATCGATCATCATCGCAAAGGAGATTGCCTAATTAAACCTCATCTATAGCCTATAAAATTAAAAAAAGGTACAATATAGAAATAGAATATGAGTAAAAGTCAGTTACCTAGGAAAATTATAAGATATACAATGTAGACAAAATGGGCACAACCCAAAATTAATTTCTAAATCAATTTCAGGAAAGTATTTCTAGGCTTTTGATGATTATGAAGAAGAAACTTAAACTAAAAATCAATGATTCAACGTGTTTTAATAAGAAAACCATATTATACGGTACATTATTTAAACCATAATTCTAAAAGTACGATGTTATTTAAACCATAATTGCTATTAATAACCTAATTAAGCTAAAGTTGTAATGACCAACATTAAGTCACTAAAAAAATTAAGCACTTTGAAACCAAATTAATAAGTAAATAAAGACATAATACACATCTAATACAATCATACATGTAAATACAAACACTTCAACCTATCAAACACTTTAACTTATCAATTAAGCACTTTATAATACAAACAATAGCATCTAAATACAAAAACTATAAGTTATCAATTAATAACTTTATCACTTCATCTTATATACACCAAACTATTAAACCTAAATATCACATAATCATACATGTATACAATACATTCAATTCCAATTTTCATTTCATGTTAGACATACAATACAACTTTCATATTCCAATTTCATACAATTAAGCATATAATACATCAAAGAATTAAGCAATACAACCATACCTTATAGCACCTACAATTTTATACATCCAATTTCAATTTCATAAAAATGTATACCTATAAATACAAACTCAAACAAATAGGTTGCATAAATCTGAGAAAACATATATAATCACTCAAAATGCATATATAATCGCTCAACCAAACAAAATGCATAAACACTTCCATCACTAAAAATAACATCAAAACAAAAGTACAATAGAAAATAGGGAAGAAATTCGACCTTAAATCGTCAAATTTTGCGAATTCTAGTTGTGCCGTTACCCTCTTCGTCGCCGGTAAAGGAGTTCTTGGTCATCAATAATGGAGGAGGTTTGGCTGGCGGCAAGTTTTGGTAGCAAGCGGCGTTTGGTAGCGTTTAACGGTCGAAGTCGGCTAGGAGTTCGGCTAGGAGGATTTAGAGAGAAGAGGCGGATGATAGACACATGAAAGAACGATGACAGGGGTTATCTGTAAAGACCATTAGCGGCGACGGGTATTAGCGGCGACACATATGTATTAGCGGCGACATGTCTGGAGGGAAAAGTCAGTGCCTTTTTTGTAACATCCGTCTCTCGAGGTATTAATTAACTAATTATGCAACTTAAAAGATATTGGACTATGGTTGTACTTAACATTTTGGATTGGACCTTAAGACTCTTGGACCGATATGTAGGCTTCCCATAAGCCGTACGCGGGGCGTAGTGTCATTGGATGCGCGGGTCATGAGATGCGTACGCGAAGTGTACATAAGATACGTCTAACGTACGCGATCATACACTAAACCCTAATTTCAGGATTTAAGAGCTATATAAACCCCATTATAGCCCCCCTGGTTTCTTATCAGCCTCCTCGCCCAAAAGAAAACCCTAATATGTTCTTACCTTCTTCATTGTGTGAAATTGCTTTTTGTGAGTGCTTTTAGTGAAAGAAAGTTGTGAAGAAGGAAAAGAAAGGTTGGAGAAGAAGCTTGAGCTCAAGGATCTGGACAAAGTTCACCCCTTGACATAAAAAGAAGGTATAAAGCACTTAACTTTCTTCCTCATATTCTAGATCTAGGGTTATGGGAGTTTTGGACCTATTTAGGTCCAAAGGTTGGACCTTTATCTTGTGAATCCGTTTTTGAGCTTGGGGTTGCCATCCTTGAGGCTCAAAACACTTTCTTAGCAATAAAGTTTCAATCTTTGAGGCTGTCATGAAGCCATGCATGAGATGTAGCCATTTCCATGGAAATAGATTATTGTTTTTAGAGTTTGAGCTTATGTGAGTCATGCAAGCCATCAAGGAAGCAGCTTTATGGTTTAAGGCATGGAATAAGACTTGGATCTAAGTTTGTAGCTTCTGACTCGGAATATTAAGCACTTAATAGAGAAAGGACTTAACAGGGTATTACGCTGAGCGTACGTGTAGGTACGCCCAACGTACTCGCCATCAAGCACTTACGATAAGCGTACTTTGGAGTACGCCCCGCGTAACGTAGTTAGTTTGAAACTTGAGTATTTGAGCCTCGGTGTGGGCTGTATTTTGGATTTTTTTTAGTGGGCCAGCAGGAGTCAGAGCATGGGCCAAAGGCATTTTTGGGCTTTAGTAGGGCCAAAGGAGGAGTTAGGCCCAATTTAGAAACATTGGGCCATTAGTGGGCCATTGGTGGACTTAGAAAGAAGTAAAGGGTTTGAGCCTTGGTTATGACCCACACCATAGCCGGGGTGAAATAGCCATTTCACCCATAGAAGGATCCTCGTTTTGATTAAGTGTTTTATTGGTCATAATAGCCGGAGAACAGCCGGGACAGCAATCAGGGATCCTTCACTCGGATTTTCAGCAGTCAGTTCTTCGAGGTGAGTTTCCTTCCAGTAGGAACGGGTCTACGGCCATAATGACGGCCCATTTAGATAACAGTAGTTCCGAACCGCGGTCCGATGTTGGGGTGGTCCTGAGAAGTAGTTCAGTATGCTTGATGTCTTTGTGATTCATGCATGTCTATGTGTAATGTGTTCTGGACTGCGGTCCGATGTAGCATGCAGTATATGTGTTATTGTTCTATGTTATGATTATGTTATGCTGTGTTCAGTCAGTTCCAGACATCGGTCCGATGCAGTGGGCAAGGCCCTAGTTAGTTTCGGACATCGGTCCGACGTAGTGGGCAAGGCCCTAGTGAGTTTCGGACATCAGTCTGATGCAGAGGGCAAGACCCTAGTCAGTTCCGGACTTTGGTCCGATGCAGTGGGCAAGGCCCAGTATGTGCTTTATATGTTATTGTATGGTATGCGGTAGCTGGGGGTAGCTCACTAAGCTTCATGCTTACAGTTTCAGTTTTGGTTTTAGGTACTTCAGCTAGCAAGGGGAAGGGCTCGGGATGATGGCATGACACACACCACAGTTTTAGCCTGGGAGTTAGACTCTGATATTTTTGACATGATCTTGACATCAGTTTTGATATGAGACATATTTTATGACATTTTGAGACACACGACTTATGGTTTTCTTATATGATATTTGGATATTATGGTTTTAGTAATGTTTTCCAATGAAATTTTTGGCTTGTATTTTTGGGATGTTTAAAGTTGGTATCAGAGCCTTGGTTTGATGGATTCGGACACACTTTCGGGCGTGTCTGAACTCAAACTAAGGAACTGGTATAAGGTTTTCAAAAGAAAAACATTTTCGAATGAAATTTTTGAAAAAGAAAGTTAAAAAGAAAAGAGTTTTAAAAAGGAGAAAAGGGGTGTGGTGCATGCGATGAACGGAGCTCAAGTAAGTACTCCCAAATTACCAATACAAGTTTATGTTATGATTATTAGTTTCAGTAGAACAACATGCTAGAATAGGACTAAGGATATAGGAAGGATGTTTTATGTGCCTGCTATATGTGTTTCAGCTTCATGAGCACTGCATGCTAAGTACAGAATTGACAGTATGATAGCCTGAGTGGTATATGCTTGATTATGTGTACTCAATGCCCGAATGCTGCTTGCTTTGTGCTTTAGGAGTTCTAGTTGTTTTTTACTAACTAGTAAATGAATATGTTAAGTTACATATTGCGAGGATTAAATAATTTCAGAAGGTTAGGTCTAGCTCTATTTCGCAGCTCTTGTTTGAGTCCAACCATTGTAGGGTAGGATCTCTCATTCGAAGAATTATCTAGTCTGAGTAATATGTAATAGTATTCACGAGCTTGTTAGGGGAAGAAAACAGGGACTTCTTATGCAACTGATAGCGGAGAGTGAGTTGGTGATTTTCCTAAGGCAAGCCTAGGATGAGATTCGCGTGAGAGCAATAGTAGCAGTAGAAGGGACTTGGTGGAGTCAAGGCAGTTCTTGAGGAAAGTACGGATAGATGTGGAAGGTAGTAGGGGCCCATACTACTGAAAGCAGAGGATCCGTAAACGAATCAAGGAAGGCTGATACGAGACCAGGAAACTTGTAGTAGATGTGATCTTTCTAGTTATATCAGAGTTTCTGACATTGTTACATCGTGTTTCAGAATGGTGGTTTTACGCCCTAGACCAGCAGTCGGCAGTTCAGGTGCCGGAGAGGGATCAGGTTCAGGCTCGGGGCAGAGCATTTGGATGAGCAGACTAGGGAGTTCATCTCCTCAGATATCATTCGCAACATACTAGACCAGACTCCTCTTATCTTTGGTACGGTCAAGGAGGGCATTTAGAGATTCTTGATGAGAGGTTGAGCGCCTTCCGTACTGAGATGGAGACCTTGATGGGGTCACGTACTTTGACCTTCAGGGAGTTCAGAGCTTGTGGAGCTCCAAATTACCAGGGGGCCCGAGACCCCATTGCGAGTACCAGATGGTTGGCTGATGTGGCCAACGCTTTCCGCTCTAGCAGATGTCCCGAGGGAGACAAGGTCCGATTTGCATACTATCTTCTGAAGGGCAAGGCACGTGATTGGTGGGATAAGGTCGGATATGTCATTGGAGATGACGCATCCCTTGATGTGATGACCTGGGCTGATTTCACGACCAGTTTCAGAGCGGAGTTTGCACCGACCATTGAGGTGCAACAACTTGATAGGGAGTTCCAAGATCTCCAGCAGACAACGAAGACAGCGGCGGAGATTACCGCCAAGTTCAGGGAGAGGGCTCTTCTCATTTCTCAATACGTGGCAGACGAGGAAATGAAGAAGGACCGATACCATGAGATGTTGAGGAGTGATATCAGACAGTTTGTGAGCCGGTCCAACTGTAAAACTCTGGACGACATGATTGCGTGGGCTCGTGAGAGGGATATTGATTTAGAGATGGAGAGGAAGAGGAAGCCAGAGGTGGTATCTAGCATAGGGAGTTCGGGCAAAAAGCCCAAGGTATCAGATCACAGATCTAGGGAATAGCAGAGCCACAGTCGGTGTGGCAAGTGTGGGAGGTTGCACTATGGGGTGTGCAAGGCAGGGAGTCCCGGTTGCTACAAGTGCGGTCGGACTGGGCACATGAGCAAGGATTGTACAACAACTACTACTATGACTCCCACTTCAGCATCTGATCTGATTTGCTTTCAGTGCAATCAGAGGGGCCATAAGAGGTCCCAATGTCCTAGCTTAGCAACAACAGGGAAGGTGATGCCACCTGCCCTTGCTACATTGAGGATTACAGATGGCCGTCAGGGTCGGGTTGAGGCGCCAGTGGCAAAGAGAAGAGCGTTCCAGATGGCAACAGAGGAGGCGTGAGCGACTCCTGACGTGGTGACAGGTATGAATTTTCCTCTTATCTCTGTTTTACTATTGATTGTTTCTTATGGTTATGTGTTTGTGTTTAGGGTCGTTCTTAGTGAACGACATTTCAGCTACAATATTGTTTGACTCCGGGGCTACCAGATCATTTGTCTCACTTGCGCTTAGCAGGCGGTTTAGCAGAGCTCCAGGGGAGCTGGATTGCCCACTTGAGGTTGAGATAGCTGATGACAGGACCGTCAGGGTCGCGAGAGTACATAGGGGGTGTTCGTTGCGGTTATTTGACGAGCAGTTCTCAGTGGATTTGGTTCCTAATCCCCTGCGAGGGAATAAGGTTATAGTGGGTATGGATTGGCTGAGCCACAATGGGGCAGTGATTGATTGTGAGCTGTAGTTAGTATGGGTCCGCACTCCTGGTGGGAGAGAGTTAGTGATTTAGGGCGAGAGGCCACAACGCGGACCGATTCTTTGTTCAGCAATGAGAGCGAGCCGCTACTTCCAGCAGGGGTGTGCGAAGTACGTCACCTATGTTATGGATGCCCGTGAGAAGGGTAAGGCAACAGTTGTCGATGTACCGGTAGTACGGGAGTACCCATATGTATTCCAGTGGATTTGCTTGGAATACCTCCTGAGAGACATGTTAATTTCAGGATTGACATGGTTCCTGGTGCGGCTCCGATAGCCAAGGTATCGTATCGGCTGGCTCCTCCCGAGATGCAGGAGTTGTCTATGCAGCTGCAGGAGCTGCTAGGCAAAGGATTTATCAGGCCGAGCAGTTCACCATGGGGAGCCCCGATCCTATTTGTGAGGAAGAAGGACGGGTCACATCGTATGTGTATAGATTACCGGGAGTTGAACAAGGTAATGGTGAAGAACCGTTACCCACTTCCGAGGATAGATGATCTGTTTGACCAGCTTCAGGGAGCATCTTGGTTTTCCAAGATTGATTTACGCTCCGGATATCACCAGATGCGGGTCAGGGATGAGGATGTGCAGAAGACCACTTTTAGGACTCGCTATGATCATTATGAGTTCGTGGCGATGCTGTTTGGGCTCACCAACGCTCCAGCCGCGTTCATGGACCTTACGAACCGCGTGTGCATAGGGCTGTTAATCGGGTCAACCTGATCGGGTTTCGGGTTATTTGGCTCGGGTTAGTCGGGTTTGCAAAAATAAAAATTTCACCCGAAACCCGACCCTATTAAGGTACGGGTTAGTCGGGTTAATCAGGTTGAAATGTAAGTCTAATGTTTTTCCATTTGAGCAAATCAAGTAAAAGTACAAGGACTCAATATGTAAATTGCTAAAAAAAATGTTCAATTCATTATTAATATAAGGACTGAAAATGTAAATTTCGAGAAAATGTTCTATTTATTTTGTTACTTCCAACAACCGTCGTCGATGTTGAGAAAAAAATTAATGGGTTTTGTCTTCATGATATGATTTAACTTTTAAACGAAGAGAAATAAAGTCGAAGAATAACAATAGCTGTAAAGTGTTGTGCTGTACAAACTGTTAGTTAAACGGGTTGACCCGAAACCCGATTTAAAGAAAATAAATAATCCTAAACCCGACCCTAACTTTAATTCGGGTTTGTCGGGTTAACCCAAATAACCCGATTAGAATTTGACCCTATTAAACCTGACCCTAATTACCTTATTCGGGTTTGAGTCGGGTCGGGTTAGTCGGGTTTGGGTTTTTTTGACACCCCTACGTGTGCAAGCCGATGCTGGATCGGTCTGTGATAGTGTTCATTGATGATATCTTGGTGTATTCTAAGACTCAGGAGCAGCATGAGGAGCACTTGAGGGAGGTGCTTGAGATCTTGAGGAGGGAGAGACTTTCCGCAAAGTTCTCCAAGTGCGAGTTCTGGTTACGCGAGGTGTAGTTCCTAGGGCACCTTGTCAACCAAAAGGGTATATTGGTAGATCCGACCAAGATTGAGGCCGTGATGCAGTGGGAAGTCCCGAGGTCTCCATCCGAGATTCGGAGCTTCCTGGGTTTGGCAGGGTATTATAGGAGATTTATCCAGGATTTCTTGAAGATAGCAGTTTTGTTCACTCGACTGACCAAGAAGTCGGTGGCGTTTTGCTGGGGGCCTGAGCAACAGGCAGCATTTGAGACCCTCAGACGGCGATTGTGCGAGGCACGAATTCTTACCCTGCCAGAGGGAGTGGATGACTTTGTAGTCTATTGTGACGCCTCGATCACAGGTTTGGGAACAATGTTGATGCAGCGAGGGTATGTGATAGCTTATGCCTCGAGACAGTTGAAGCCTCACGAGGCTAACTATCCGACACATGATTTAGAGTTGGGGGCAGTGGTGTTCGCCCTTAAGATTTGGCGACATTACCTCTATGGGGTCCGTTGTACCATCTACACGAATCACAAGAGTTTGAGGTACTTCATGGATCAGCCAAATCTGAACATGAGGCAGCGTCGGTGGTTAGATGTAGTAAAGGATTATGACTGTGAGATCCTTTACTATCCGGGCAAGGCCAATGTAGTGGCCGACGCCCTGACCCGCAAGGTGGTAGCGGCCCCGATCAGAGATATATGTATGAGGATGATAGTGATTACCCCACTGCTGGAGCAGATTAGGGAGGCGCAGGCCGAGGGCCTAAAGGAGGAGTGTCAGAAGTGTGAGAGGATGGTGGGCCGAGTAGCTTCCTTTGATTATGACAGTTGAGGATTGTTGACCCTGCATGAGAGGGTCTGGGTACAGTACTAGGGCGGAGTGCGGCAGGTGTTGATGGATGAGGCCGACAAGTCTCGGTTCTCCATCCACCCATGGGCGACGAAGATGTACAGAGAACTTCGACCCGATTATTGGTGGCCCTGCATGAAGCGGGACGTAGCTTGGTACGTCGAAAGGAGCCTGAACTGCAGGAAGGTCAAGGCAGAGCACCAGAGATCCCACAACAAGATGCAGGCATTAGATATTCCCGTATGGAAATAGGAGGATATCACCATGGATTTCATTACTAAGCTTCCTAGGATCGCACGTGGAGTGGATTCGATTTGGGTCATCGTGGATCGGTTGACCAAGAGTGCGCATTTTATATCGATTCAGGAGAGCATATTGGCCGAGAAGCTAGCCGATGTTTACGTGCGAGAGATAGTGGCACGACATGGAGTGCCTGTTTTGATAGTGTCAGATCGAGACACCCGATTTACCCTTAGGTTTTGGAAGTGGTTTCACGATGAGATGGGTACTCGTCTTCTTTCCTGCACCGCTTTCCACCCTCAGACGGACGGGCAGAGCGAGAGGACAATTCCGACTCTCGAGGATATGCTTCTGGCATGTGTCCTAGATTTTGGTGGCAATTGGGATGTGTATCTTCCATTAGCGAAATTTTCGTATAACAACAGTTACCACGCCAGTATTGACCGACCTCCCTTCAAGATTCTTTATGGGAGGAAGTGTAGGACCCCAATCTGTTGGGGTGAGGTCGGTCAGAGAGTCATGGGAAGTACGGAGGTAGTACTCAAGACCACGGGAAGTACGGAGGTAGTACTCAAGACCACGGAGTTGATACAACAAGTCCGTAGTAGGCTCCAGACTGCTCAGAGTCGGCAGAAGAGTTACGCCAACAGGAGGCGTTCGGACTTGGAGTTCCAGGTGGATGATATGATCCTCCTAAAGGTGTCACCCTGGAAGGGTGTCATCAGATTCTGGAAGCGAGGCAAGCTGGGCCCCAGATTCATAGGTCCGTTCAGGGTTTTGGCCCGGGTGGGTCGGGTTGCTTACCGTTTGGCCCTTCCAGCAGAGCTCAGTTAAATCCACACACGTTCCATGTATCTCAGTTACGGAAGTGTTTGGTGGACGAGTCAACAGTTGTACCAATTGGAGGATATTCAGGTTGATAGTAGCCTGAATTACATCGAGAGACCCATTGCGATCTTGGATCGGAAGATGAAGACCTTGATGAACAAGGTAGTTCAGCTAGTAAAAGTACAGTGGCAGCACCGGAAGGGTTCAGAGTGGACATGGGAGTCCGAGGAGGAGATGAGGGAGCATTATCCGCAGTTGTTTTCAGATTCAGTAGCAGCAGACTTTGAGGACGAAGTCTGATTCAAGTGTAGGTGAATTGTAACATCCGCCTCTCGAGGTATTAATTAATTAATTATGCAACTTAAAAGATATTGGACTATGGTTGGACTTGACATTTTGGATTGGACCTTAAGACTCTTGGGCCGAGATGTAGGCTGCCTATAAGTCGTACGCGGGGTGTAACTCGGAGTATGCGGGGCGTAGTGTCATTGGATGCGCGGGTCACGAGAGGCATACGCGCGACGTACCATAAGGTACGCCCAGCGTACGCGATCAAACACTAAACCCTAATTTCAGGGTTTAAGAGCCATATAAACCCCATTATAGCCCCCCTGGTTTCTTATCAGCCTCCTCGCCCAAAAGAAAACCCTAATACGTTCTTACCCTCTTCATTGTGTGAAATTGCTTTTTGTGAGTGCTTTTAGTGAAAGAAAGTTGTGAAGAAGGAAAAGAAAGGTTGGAGAAGAAGCTTGAGCTCAAGGATCTGGACAAAGTTCACCCCTTGTCATAAAAAGAAGGTATAAAGGACTTAACTTTCTTCCTCATATTCTAGATCTAGGGTTATGGGAGTTTTGGACCTCTTTAGGTCCAAAGGTTGGACCTTGATCTTGTGAATCCGTTTTTGAGCTTGGGGTTGCCATCCTTGAGGCTCAAAACACTTTCTTAGCAATAAAGTTTCAATCTTTGAGGCTGTCATGAAGCCATGCATGAGATGTAGCCATTTCCATGGAAATAGATTATTGTTTTTAGAGTTTGAGCTTATGTGAGTCATGCAAGCCATCAAGGAAGCAGCTTTATGGTTTAAGGCATGGAATAAGACTTGGATCTAAGTTTGTAGCTTCTGACTCAGAATATCAAGCACTTAATAGAGAAATGACTTAACAGGGTATTATGTTGAGCGTACGTGTGTGTACGCCCAACGTACTCGCCATCAAGCACTTACGCTAAGCGTACTTTGGAGTACGCCCCGCGTAACGTAGTTAGTTTGGACCTTGAGTATTTGAGCCTCGGTGTGGGCTGTATTTTGGACTTTGGGCCTTAGTGGGCCAGCAGGAGTCAGAGTATGGGCCAAAGGCATTTTTGGGCTTTAGTAGGGCCAAAGGAGGAGTTAGGCCCAATTTAGAAAAATTGGGCCATTAGTGGGCCTTCAGTGGGCCATTGGTGGACTTAGAAAGAAGTAAAGGGTTTGAGCCTTGGTTATGACCAACACCATAGCAGGGGTGAAATAGTCATTTCACCTATAGAAGGATCCTCGTTTTGATTAAGTGTTTTATTGGTCATGATAGCCGGAGAGCAGCCGGGACAGTAATCAGGGATCCTTCACTCGGATTTTCAGCAGTCAGTTCTTCGAGGTGAGTTTCCTTCCAGTAGGAATGGGTCTACGGCCACAATGCCAACCCGTTTAGATAGTAGTAGTTTCGGACATTGGTCCGATGCCGGGGTGGCCCCGAGAAGTAGTTTAGTATGCTTGATGTCTTTGTGATTGAGGCATATCTATGTGTTATGTGTTCCGGAATGCGGTCCGATGCAGTATGCAATATATGTGTTATTGTTATATGTTATGATTATGTTATACTATGTTCAGTCAGTTCCGAACCTCGGTTCGATGTAGTGGGCAAGACCCTAGTTAGTTCCAGACTTCGGTCTGATGTAGTGGGCAAGGCCTTAGTTAGTTCCGGACTTCGGTCCGATGTAGAGGGCAAGTCCCTAGTCAGTTCCAGACTTCGGTCCGATGTAGAGGGCAAGGCCCTAGTCAGTTCCGGACTTCCGTCCGATGCAGTGGGCAAGGCCCAGTATGTGCTTTATATGTTATTGTATGGTATGTGGTAGTTTAGGGGAGCTCACTAAGCTTCGTGCTTACAGTTTTAGTTTTGGTTTCAAGTACTTCAGATAGCAAGGGGAAGGGCTCGGGATGATGACATGACACACACCACAGTTAGATTGGGAGTTAGACTCTGATATTTTTGACATGATCTAGACATCAATTTTGATATGAGACATATTTTATGACATTTTGAGATACACGACTTATGGTTTTCTTATATGATATTTGGATATTATGGTTTTAGTAATGTTTTCAAACGAAATTTTTGGCTTGTATTTTTGAGATCTTTCATTTTTTTGGCCGTTACAACCCTTGGATTTAAAACAGACCGCTCATTTGACGCAGATTGCTATTCTAAGGCATTAGCGGCAACACAAGACATTAGCAGCGACATGTAACACATCAATTAAATGTCGCCGCTAATGCTTTGGATCGCCGCTAAAGGCGACGCCGTTAATGCCCACCTTTCTTGTAGTGCAATGAGAATCTGTTTTAATGGAAAATATTTTGATTACATATAAAACCGATTAATTTTACTTTATTGAATATATATATATATATATATATATATATATATATATATATATATATATATATATATATATATATATATATATATATATATATATATATATATATATATATATATATACCTTCGTCTCGTTATATTATAAAATATATAATTTTTTGGGTCTCAAGAAAGGCTATAACTAAACCAAATAAATGTCAAACGACACTTAACTCTGTACAACAAAGCCATGAACATTCCGGCAAGTAGGTTACCGGAGTTTCAAGAAATTCCTGTGGCCCAACCAAAGAAACTTCTGCAGATCATCATATTAGTCATCATCATCTCCTCTCATCCAACAAACTCACAATCCTTTTCTTCTTCTCCAGCCGATGACCTTTCAGATTCACCGGATACCGCCACAAATTTCCAGCCAAGCTTAGCAGTTGTCATCGGAGTTCTTGCCATCATGTTCGCTTTAACATTTATGCTCTTGGTTTACGCAAAATGTTGTCACAGACCATCGTCGCTTCAGTACTTGAATCAAGAAAACTTGGGTGAGTTACCTCGACCACTCTCCAGGGTTTCCGGCATCGATAAAACTGTGATCCAATCACTGCCGTTTTTCCGGTTTTCTACCTTAAAAGGATGGAGAAACGGCTTGGAATGTTCTATCTGTTTGTCAAAATTTGAAGACATAGAGATTCTTAGATTGTTGCCCAAATGCAAACACGCGTTTCATATCGATTGTGTGGATCAATGGCTCGAGCAACACTCTGGGTGTCCACTTTGTAGGTGCAAAGTAAGCGAAGAGGATGCGATGCTTTTTGCAAATTCGAGTAGTTTAAGGTTTTTAAATTCTGATCGAAAGCGAGAAGATTCAAACCTGGGACTGTTCATCGAGAGGGAAGGGTCCACACGATTTGGAAGTCAAAGAAGTTATGGAAAAATGGAACACGAAATGAAGGATCAAGAAATCTTGGAAGATGAAGACACCTTGCATAAGTTTAATCATCGAATCATTATATCTGATTATGATTATGATCGAATGATGAAGAGCAGATGGAGCAATTTGAACTCATCTGATCTTTTGTTTTTGAAATCCGAGATGATAACTTCTTTGTCAAACAAGGTACTTAATCGTCATGGTGATCAAGAAACTGTTGCTCTCATGTCGAACAACACTTTGGATAGTTACTCGACTGTTAAAACAGACGGAAACTATCGAACTGATGATCATGATCATCAAGTGATCAAAGTCAAAGAAGAGCTGAAACGAAAAAGAGAATTCGAGAAGAAAATCAAGAAATTTTCCAATGGAGAGTCGGATATGAAATCTGCGAAACTCGTTTCTCAACGGTCTATGTCGGAAATCATCGTTCATCCAAGATTTCTTGGTGTTGAATCAAGCAACGAGGTAGGTAATTTCGGAGAAATTAGTGCTAAAGAAGAGAGATTAAAGAGATTATGGCTACCAATTGCTAGAAGAACAGTTCACTGGTTTGCTAATCGAGATCAACAGCTACAGGTTAACACGAAATCACAAGTTTAATTTTGATCGAAGAGCTAATTTTCAAGGTTCTTCTCACCACATGTTATAAAAGAGAAAAAGTTATATACTTTTTTGTAGAGATTTCTTTAGATTTTACACATTTTACAGAAATTAATAACCTTTTTTATTATATTTAGTTGTAAAGTGTCCTAATATATTGCTCTTGTCAGTTGTATTTCGTACCTTACATGTGTTTTATTATAATTTTGTGGGTAGTTGATTTAAGATGCTTAAATTAATTATATTTTGTATGATTAAATCTGATTACTAATAAGTTAATTTCTACTTTCAGAATCAATATTCGTTAATTATAAATTTATAATTAAATAAGAATTATGGTTTCAATAGAAAAAATTAATTACAAATAAGTAAATAATTATTTTATTAAAGGGGATAAAGTGATAACATAGAGCTAAAACGTTGGTTTGGGATCAAATAAATTATTCAAGTTTGAGTACTGGTAGCGTTGTTATCTTTTGAGTCTGTTCCCTTGATTTTAGCTGATTGCTAACCTGATCTACAAACATGTTCTCTTTTTTAAAAACTCTTTTGATTAAAAAAACAAATATTAATTTTATTTTCAATAAACAATGACAACATAATTTCTTACAAGACTACATAATTTTTTACATGACTTCAAAACTCTTATTAATAATATATATAGCATGTTTAAGATAGTTTTCAGTAAAACAAATTAAAACAAAATCAACTCTATCGGTATTTTGTAATATTAATAAATCACAAATGGACAAATTTGTTAAAAAACTTGGATTTTTAGAAAAACCAAAATGTTACATGTTGCAGTGTTTTTAGAAAAATCCTTTTTGACCGCCAAAAATCGTCCTCTCGTTGAAATTAAGGTTAAAGTTGAGGTGTGATATTTCATAGGAGATTTAAGATTAAATTTTGGTCACGCAAAATATTCAGTGTTTTGTAATATATATCGATCATACAAGGGATTAAACGTAAACCTTGAATTTAGCATTGACCGTCCATATGGTACTTAATTCTAATTACAAAAATTTAGATATGAATGTAAATAAAATAGAAATAGAAAGTTTTTTCACCTTTTTTGGAACAACCCTAACAAATCTAACATGCTATATGTATGACTTAAATTCGATATTTACTTGGCTTATTCACCCATTCTTTTATAAAATGACAACTTTCTCCCTTAAAATAAAGAGAAATCAAGTAATCTAACCATTTTTTTGATTGTTTTTAAAAAATATCTTTTTGTTTTTTTTTGCAAAATGACCACTTGGTCTGGAATGGGGCATTCAGACCCGATTTCAAATTCAGTTAAACGGATAGATAATTCCGATCCGGTAGTTCTCTTATAAATAGCATTTAACCCGTTTCGGACTAGATTTCAACACCCTTGTTTTATATTACCCTACATCCCATTCTAGACACCTCTACAACTGAAAATGTCTTCTAATAGCAGTAAAGAAATGCAATTTTTATATATAAGTTTCAAATTTGTTTTTAATTAAATTCATTTATTTTATATTATATGTTAAAAAATGTTTAGTTTACGCAATTATAAAAGTATTATAGGAGTTTCTATGAATTTTAATCGTGTTAAGACAATTATAGGATTGCATGAACTTATACATTTATACTACATCATGTCCGGAGTACAATGAACCGGGTCTGGAATTTATGGTCCGGAATACCGTGCCAGATTTTTTTTTCCGAAATTCCGCTCCGAAACATACATACACAAATCCCTAATTAATAATTCTTTTGATTCTAGCACGATAGAACATACGAAACGATTGTTACTACAACCTGCAGATCTGAACTTTGTTGCGAAATCATGACCCGCTTACAAAACCGACCAATTTGTGGGGCGATCTTTAGGCAATCATGTTTTGGTGATTAGGTGAACATGCTGATGGGTGTCGAATGTCACCCTTTACTATGTCACTATTTTATGTGCAAGGAAGCTACTGCTTTTGATCCAGTTGACCTAGAAGAGCTTCTATTTCCGGTTGGCGACTATCGGGTTTAATTGCTTTGGTAGGAAAACATTCTACTTGGTCACTAGCTTGCGGTTTAGGGATTATTTCCACCTTAGTTCTGGTTTTGCAGAATTCAAAGAACGTGTATTTCCATTTGTGCCGCTTTCATGTTCGGTGAGTATGGCTAACCTTATGAACGTGTTCAAACTTACTTCATCTATTAAGCAATGAAGACGTGGTGAGAGTCTCCCTACTGTATATCTTAGAGCAAGGATTTTTGGGGAAATACCCACGACAACCAGTTACTAATAAACGTATGAAAGTCATCTCTAATTTATAGGAGTTTAACAAGTACACAGTTTTTTACCCACATTATATCAAAATGATACTTATTAGGAAAATTGAGTAATCTAACCCTTATTAAGTGTAATTTTTAAAGATAGGTACCCATGGGGCAGATTGATATGGGATTTCACTTACAAACAGATATGTATTGTGTTTGATAACATTGAGGACCATTTGAACCCACATGCGCCAAGAGTGGCAGTAGACACACATATACTCTATGCATTTAAGGTATGTACACTATGTTTAATAAGAGTTTTTAAACAACAAGTATTGTAACTTTGATAACTTGGTAAGTTGTTTTTTATCTTAATTTTGTAGATTTGGATCTTAGAGATATTTCCCAGCACTAATATAGTTAGTTCCCTATACCGGGTGTTATCCCTCGGGTAGTTGCATACTCTAGGATGATGCGTTTGCATGCACCTGATTGTCAACGTATTCTCGTTGTTACTAATGTGTGTATTTTAGTCCGACTTTTAATTTATAAGTTGATATGACATAAACAACTTAATATTAACCTTTATATATTGTTTTTTCTATGCAGCGTCCCTACAACGAGTTCTTGCAGCCTACTTCATAGGAGCATGCTACTAGGTGGTGGATTGCGAGTGTCCAGTGGATAAATGTTGCATATTACGATATTGTTTGAGTTATGGTTTTCTTTGTCAATGTTTTAAAAAAATTTCCTTTTGAAGATGTAACAAAAACAAGTTTATCCTTCCGAACAACATTTCGTAGAATATTATGATATCGTACAAACATCACTACGGGTTTTTAAATCACAATATCATATAGATGGCTACCTTTTTCACTAGTATGTCTACTCTTAGACTTAACATTACTTTTGCCACTTGACTTGGTCCTATTTGAAGATTCACTTTTTGTTGACTTTGTGGGAAACGGAGCGTCACAGTTTCTGCAGGTGTTATCGATCCGTGGACAACCACTACATTTTTTCTGAATCGAACCTTCACTTTGGGATGGGATACGATTATGGTTTTTAGGTCATTCATCTTGTCGCTTGTCCATCAATGGTGGCAAAACAACCATTACTTCATATGGTTCTTCATATTCATCTGCAATTGGCACAGGAAACACAACCTCCACATATGTTGATCGATATGCTTCCATTGTGAAGGTATACCCTACAATTTCCATTTTCCACACGTGCAGTTGAGACTTTCCAAGTTTACTATACCATTTTTCATTTGGTCAGTCATCTCATATATGCTTTGATCAATCTGGTATACTCGAAAAGCAGAGGATTTGTTGATCCTCCTATCGATGACCTTTTTAACATACTCAGTAATATCTTTTTTGCTTTCAGCTATAACAAACATTTACGTATATGTGGTCATGCACAGTAAATTACATTACAATTATCATTAAAGTATTACAATATAAGGAAACACTTACCTCTAGCATTATGTCGATGGAACCACCATTATTGCATAGTTGCTCGAAAGAAATCAATCAATATTGTCATCGGTAGTTTCCATGCGTCTCTTGATAGTTCATTGACGAAATAGGCACTATTTGATGTCATAATATAGTACCGAACCTCAGGGAAACATGACCCTGTCCATCTCTTGTTATCGATTCTGTCTAGCCATGCCTGACAATCATCGCTTAGTACATGATGTAGCCTACCCAAGTTTTCTTTGAAATCAAACTCTCTGTAAGCCTTTGCAACCCCCCAAAACAAAATCTATGTTCTCTCTTGATTTCTGATCTTTGCTCTCATATTCATCAACAAATGGTGACAGCAGAGTCTGTGATATGCATTCGGGAACATGACTTGAATGGTCGTTTCAATTGAATTGGCTCTATCTGATATGATAGACAGAGATGACATGTCCCCAATACATTCTTTGAGTCTTGATAAAAAAACAAATCCATGGATCTCCACTTTCAGTTCTCCGAACACCAAATGCAATATGGAGGATTTGGTTATTACCGTGCATGCATACCGCTAGAAACATGGTGCTTAAGTATTTCCCTTTAAGGTGTGCGTTGTCAATGATAATAATATGACACAAACAACTTTGAAACGCTCGAACCTTAAAAGTAATTAATAATCTAATTGAAGTGAACACATGTGTATGGACATTAAATATAAAGAAGTAGGTATATAAAATATTACTGTGCAACCAATAGGCATTAAAAATTATTTGAATTTATTGTCATCCCTCGTCTTTATATGTGTAACCGTCCCTGGATTCTTCTTCTCCAAGTTGTAACGATATAAAGGTAGTCTTAGAAAGCTTTCTTCAGGGGTCTCTCTCAATAGATTTAGAGCATACATTTTAGCATTCCATGTTTTCCAGTATGAAATATGTACACAAAGACGGTAATTTAAAGTACGTTGTATCAGTTTCTCTAAAAACATGTTACCGGTACTATCAGCTAATATGCCCTTCAAGAAGCAACCCAATACCTTTTTGTTGGCTTGTCGCTGATGGGGACGTAGCTGTGTTTTTGAACAAGTGTGTTTCTCTAATAGTTTAACCACTTGAAATGTATCAGCAGTCTTATGTTTTGTTTTTCTAATCCATCAGTTATAATTGCCCATATAGCAAACAACTTCAAACCTGTTTTTTGTAGATTTTTTTCACCTTATATTGGAAACCTTCAATAACACTTTTCAATCGTAAATCAAGATTCAGTGCTTCTTGGTTTTTGAAGAGTTGGAATAACTTAATAAGGGAATTATAATTGCATCGTGGCCCCTTTACGATTTTGTTGAGCTAATTCGGGCAATGGTAAAGGTTTAGACATATGTCAATGGGTGGGTTGTGTTTCTTCATAATTGGAAAAATAAAAAGGAAATCTTTGTTGTTGTTCTTTTGGGGGTTGTAAAGGATCAATTTCCTCCACTCCATATTCATGATCATCCCCATCAAATTCAGTATAACTCTGAGAATGTTCAACTGGCTCTCTACGTGCAATTATATTACCTTCATCAACCAACATCATTAGTTTTTCCTCATCATTCGCAGATTCATCAACATCAACAGTAAGCTCAATGTGAACAACAACCTCACCTTTAAACCTCTAATCACCCCCATGTATAGGGTCATTGTAAGATGGAACATGGTTGGTTGTCATAGGTAATAAATTACAAATTTGGTTACTTCTAGCACTAGAAAAACCATTTCCAAAATGATTTTCCCCGGAAAATCGATTAGTACCACTTTCCATAATATTACTAACAACAAACAGTTGTACTGTGTTGGGAGGCATAACTATATTTGATCTTGGACATTGAAAAGATAGATGAATATGATTAGTGTGTAACTTGGATGTGGAAGCAACCAACTAAACTAACCTTATGAAGTTGATATATTGTTTATATCTACACCAAAGCATGTGTAATCCGGAGCAAGATAATGCATACATTTGTTGATATGTTGTCATTGCCCACCATTAGAACTGGAACTCAAAAAAAACCATATACATACTCATTCTGTAACGTTTATGGAAAGTATCGAACACACAAATATATTAAACACATAATTTTTTTTAACATTTGGAACAAAACCCTAATTCTATCTCTCCATAATAACACTCCGGAATGTACGTTCGTTTCGAACTTCAGTCCGGAATTTACTTTGCAGTCCAGAAGGTACGGAGTGTTAGATTCCGGACCAAATTTCCACCAACCGACATCCACTTTGGAAAAAGATCATAAATACTCTGGAATATCATATTCCAGACCACAAGTCCATAATGAAGTTACGTATTACGTGGTCTGGAATATGATATTCCAGAGCATATGGTCATTTTACCAAAAAAAAAATGTTAGTTATTTTTGTTAAAATGGTCGTTTATGAGGGTTAGATTACTCAATTTCCCTAAAATAAAAAGGGAATGACATTGTAGTCTATCGAACTTTCAACTTGTGGTTTAAATGGTCCATAAACTATTTTTCTAGCTTTATGTGGGAATAAGGTGGATTTTTTAGAGTTTAAATGGTCACCTTTAGACAAATTGAATGGGTAAACCACTTATTATTATGCCATTTCATTTAGTAAATCGACTAAATTGTACCCTTCTTGTCCATCTCTCTCTCTCTCTCTCTTATGTTCACCGTTTGAAGATTTACCGCCCGCATCAAAGGTATTAGTGGATATGCGGTAACATGATAGTTATCTAAATATCCGATTCTTGCAACATTAATAAAGGTTGTTGCTCTACATTGGATTGTATTTCATGGAACGGATCCACTTGCGTCCAGAGTAATATTTCAACTTTTTTGAAATTGTCTATTTATGTGCTTTAAGGGCTCCAATTCTTTTTTGGTGTTGTTGCGACGATTGGCTACATTACCGGAGTTAAAGTTGACAATGTAATTCCAAACGTATATATGGGGGAACATGTCGAAGCTTGTCTTCTGAAGGTTTGTTAAACACCAAAGAAAGGATTAAACAGGTCAGCCTAAAATCATCTAGTAATCGAGATACACAAAGTTGGTAGCATAAATCATATTTGGAAATCCCATTAACAATTTCTGGATTTTGCATGAATTTATTTGATTTTATTGATTGGATTTTACTGATTTGAATTACATGATTTGAAGGTGTATACGTATCTTTAACGATTTTAGATTCCATAACTCTTGTTCATGTTCACCATTGAAACCTAGATCAAGATTCAAAAGAGAGGAGATGGAGTCAATGACTTGGTGTTGGTGGCATAAGTTGGTGTATGCAGGCCCGGCCCTAAAGGGGTGCGGGGTGTGCAGCCGCACAGGGCCCGAGAAAAATAGGGCCCAATTTTTCTCAAATTATATAGTTAATCATTAATATATATAATATTTTACGTAAAATAGTTTCATAACCACTAGCAGTTCGGCTGGCCAAAAGGCGTTATTTTATCGCGGCAACTAATGGACAAGGGTTCGAGTCTTAATTCGTTCTTTTTCTCTTCTTTTTTCTATTCATCAGTTTGATATTAATATATAAAACTATACTTATGCAAATTCAAATATGTTTGTTAGTTCAACCGGCCAAAGTATCCGTATTTACTTTAATTTTCAATTCTTGGCTTCCCATTAACTTATTTTTTAATTAGTAAGTTTTTACAATCTTTTTTTATTTATTAATCATGTTTTCTTAATTAATCGTTTTCTTAATTAAATATGTTTTTTTTTCATCCTCACCCACCTTAATTGATTTACAGAACCCACAAGTAGTATTAATGAATTTTGCATATATCTAAAAAAATTATACTTAGGGCCCAAATATTATTTGTGGACCCTCAAAATCAACGGACTGGCCCTGGGTGTATGAACGATAGTGGTGTGTGTGTATTTATATGTTTCTTTCTATAATCTTATTACCTTAATTTTGACTGGAAAAGGACGTTGTGAACTCGAATAGCCACACCATCTTCAATTGATTATGTGACACAGTTGATTAAGTGAAGCATGAAACTGATTATTCTAGGTTAGATGGACCAAATAAGCAAGTTAAACCCCGCCTTATGCCCCCATAAAGTTAGAAAAATAGTTTAGGGGTCATTTAAAAAACAAATCAAAAGTTAGAAGGACTAAAATATCATTACTCCTAAAAGAAAATTCCAAATTCTTTGTTCGGGACTTACATATTTTTCGATACAACAAAGTAAAAACTTAAAGTTAAGACTACATTACAAAAACAGTCTATGTGGTCATCAAATCTTTACAATTCCACTTTTATATTTTTAACGACTAATCTTTTAAGTATAAGATTTGTTATGATAATGGTCATTGTGGCAGAATAGCCCCATGCATGTGAAATTATGAAAAAATATTTTTTTCAATTCTTTTTTATATATTTTTATTTAAGTGATTTGTGATTAAAAGATAAGAAATCATTTAAAATACCATTCCTTAACAGCCTCACTCACACACCATCTCTCACGGGCCATTCCTTCATCCTACAGTAGAAACGTCTTCGTTCACGCTCTCCTTCATCCACCGCTACCCTTTCTTCTCACCGATGGACATAGAACAAAATCCACCATAAATATAACCCATGTTTCCTTCTCTCTTCTTCGTTTGACTATATCAATCACTTCACCTCTCTCTCTACCCTTTCTTTTTTATCCTATCACTATAACAAACATCATTACCACCACTCGTGAAAACATGGTTGTGACGAGGATTTTATGATTCATAAACACTTTAAAGAATCAATAACACAAAAGAAGTATAGGTTTAACATTTAATACCCTAAAGTGGATCTAATTAGACAAACAATAATAAAAAAATAAAACAAAAATATGATGTTTGAGGATCATATATAGCAATGTATTGATCTTTTGATGTAAGAGAAAATAACACAATTGATTGCCATTGTTGGTATCCACACAAGTATATCATGAATGTTGTTATACGTCAATGTGATCAAAACTAGTACAAAAATCACCATAGGTCACGCAAAAAATTGACAGCAAGCTTTTCGCCACACATTTTTTTCAGCGCAAGTCTGACCGATGGTCATGTCATTTTATGCATCATACGACCATATTGAAATTTAGTGGTTGTAGCAACTTGAAAAATGTGACAGCATCATACAAGTGTGTTTGTATCATACAAGTGCGACTATTCGGTACCAATATTTCCTGTTGTAATCAAACATTTTATCCATTAACATTTTATTCATTAACTGTAACACACACGTTCAGTTATCTTGTTTTGTAACTTTTAAAAGTGAAGAATATTATGAAATATTATATGATTATAAGCGTTGAGTTCTAATAGATAGTTTTTACTAGACTTGAAGTAAAACTATGTTTAGAATCGTTCAGAAAGTGATGGGAAGTCTTATGAGATTCCGATCAAAAAGTTAACTATTGAAATTAACGAAAATATAATGTTGAAAATAAGTAAAATTATATTATTGAAAGTTATAAAGAATCTCGTTAGAAACATTTAGGCGAAAACCTCATCTAAATCCGAGCTATAACGAAAAAGTTATGACTCCTTAAAGTTTCGCGGCAGAACCAGCTTGACGTCGTATGACGTAAAAAGTGAGTTTTTTTAAAACTACTTTTTAGCTTTAGTGATCTAAATGAAAGTCGTAATATTCGCTAAAACGAGAATTTTCATAAAAAGAATGTCAAAATCTGACTTCGTATGAGGAAGTTATGATTTTTCCAAGATTTGGTAAAACAGTATACAGCTAAAAACTCGAAATAAAGATCGAGTGATTTTTAGCTGACACAACCTAAACGAGAATCGAAGGTCTCGTCAATAATAGTACAACGGTAAAAAGACAGATGAAAACGAAGCTCGTATGCAAAAGATATGAAATTTTGAATTTTATGGCCCAAATATCGAGACTAGTCCGAGGAGGTACGCCCCGCATAGAGATTTACGCCGAGCGTTCACATGGCAAGGCCTCGGATTGATCACGTCACCTGTCTTCGCATGGTAACCACGTAGTAGACACGTCCGAGCCACGTGACCTGCTTTCCGAGAATCGGACGCGTGTCTCGTACGCCCCGCGTACTGCGAGACTACGCCCCGCGTAGTAAGGTGCTTCAGACCCTATATAAGGGATGCGAGGCTGCCCGTATTTTGGTTGCCATTTTTCTATCTTTTTCACTCTAAAACCCCTCTTTAGCCTACTTTTAACCCCCGAAGTCCTAGTATCATCCCCGACACCCGAAGCAAGTCCCGATGCACCGAAGTTCCCGAGAAAATCATATTTCCAGTTGAAACTCTGCCCGCGAAAGGTCCGGTTTTCAACTAAAATCCCTAGATTCGTCACAGAAAGTCATATTTAGAGTCGAAGTGCTGACCAAATTAATACTTTAATCCCCGGTTATTTCACGGTGAGTTCAATATATAGGAACAATTGTATGTTATGTGTTATATGTGTTATGTGCTTTTCCGTGTTATTTTCACGTGCTATTATGGTAACTAAGCTATACCTTTGACCATGTGATCGGTGAAAAGACTAGTATCACAGTGGTATTGATATGTAGTCTCTGGTCGTGTAGAGCATGTCTCGTAAGAGAATGACTTCTACCACTATGGCATTGCTAGAAGGTTAGATAGGGCTAAATGCCTGCAAAATCTACCAAAATGTTAATCAGAAATTGTATGTCTTTTGTGTCATCTGGGTCGAAGCTTTATTGATGTATAGCAAGCATTGACATTGTTATGTCTCATTGATTGTATATCTTTGAATCAAATCATCGATTGATATACAAAGCTTATCACATGATTCACATGTGCCTTTGTTGTTCTTTGTTCCTCTTTGCTTCTGTCATATTGATATGTATATGGCATAGCGTTATATTGTAACTGTTATTGAACTCACTAAGCGTCACTCGCTTATCCCTCTCAAAGTTTAAACTATTTCAGGTGATAAACATCCAATATAGTCATGTACCGGTAGAAGATGTAGAATAGATAATATTATAACTTTTGCATTTAGTGTTTAATTTCCTGGGAAGTTATGTAGTATATATCAAATTTTGTAAAAATCTTAATAGTCAGTTTGTATCTAGTCTTTTGTAATTAAACTCTCAATGTACAATATTTTTTATGAATATGCATGTAGCATGTTTTGGAGTATTATGATGTTGTTTTTATCAAAAGGGATTCTTTCATTAACTATGACCATAAACTCTTTATAGACACACGTGAGTTTTTTGAATAATGACTATTGTCCATCCAACAACCACATGAATTTATTTTTAGTGTGGCAGTCGTTATTTCTTAGTCACAAAAATGATTGTTTATTAAGACTTTAGACATGGTGATTTTAGAAAACCATAACCAAATTGCTGACTTAGCCATAACTGATCCATTTGGGGAAATCCGAAATCTAACCCGTGGATTCCCATATCCTCACTGCTGCACCCGAACTGGTGGGTACTACTGCTTTCCCGCGTCTAGCACGCGCTCATGCTACCTACCAATCTGATAAAAGGTTGCGACTACGCTCGCGGACTTACAACTCTCTAATGCTATCTGGCTGCTAGTGAATGCTACGGCTACCCCCGCAGACTTACAACACCACTACTACTATCTGACTGCTAGTGAATGCTACGGCTACCCCCGCAGACTTACAACACCACTACTGCTATCTGACTGCTAGTGAATGCTACGGCTACCCCCGCAGACTTACAACACTACTACTGCTATCTGACTGCTAGTGAATGCTACGGCTACCCCCGCAGACTTACAACACTACTACTGCTATCACGAGAACATCCTGACTATCCCTAGTCCTGCTAGTGATTCCTCATCTCGATTTCTAAAAAAAAAACAGCCCTTAGTCTTCGAATACTGCATCAACCTCAACAACTTATATCCTTGATATTCTTAGCGCTTCGTCGAGGAATTCTTCGGCTTGGTTCCCAAACCAACCGTCTACTAATCCGGATACAAGAAGCTATTGTTGTGAAGTTTCCAACCTCCCAACTCCTGAATCTACGCAACCTGCATGCTGCCTCAGACACTGGCTACTAGTACGAAAACATCTCTTGCTACCCGTTCTCAGGATCCTCATTCCGACTCACTTGAGCCCCTACAGGTGGTCCTCCAATCCTGGATTCTCAACCAGCTTCCGACCATCACGTTCGCACGCGCTAACTAGTGGGGAGTTTCCCAAACTCCCAACCCCGAATCCTTAGTCCATCAAACAATGAACTACTTCTTTTCCTTCCCGGAGGCCACATACTTGCTCTGGGTATGCGTGCTCTTACCTGGGCACACTCAGAGAATTCTCCCCCACTTCGATCCTGCTTACCCCTTGTTGCTCGATACTCAAAAGAGATCCCAATCTTTGCTGCCATTCCACAATCATTCTGCTAAGGAACCCAAGCCTGCCATAGCTAGGGATCTAACCAATCCATCTCTAACACTATGCCACTCCGAACTAGCGAGACGCACCAAACCCTCCCAAGCATGCTACAAATACCGCAACCTAGATAACCCGCTCTATTGGGGAGCAACCGCTGACTATCAGTCTAGAACCAAGGTATGCAAATGGCATATAACTCATTCACAAGCAGGTAGCATAATACTCATAAATACATGCTTACTAACATCGATGCAATACCATAACCATAGAGTTACTACAAAGGAAGGAATTCAACAACATACCTGAGATCTAGTGCGGCTCAATCTTGACTTTCTGTGGAACGATGGGTGCCTGACCCTGAAATCTCTCCACCACCAAGACGGGACAGCAAGACTTGAAATGACCCGGCTGATGACAATGAAAACATCTCTGATCCTGCTTACAATCCCGATACACATGCCCCCTTTCCCCGCACTTGAAACACCTGAACTTGTGACAAGCAAACCCATGAGTTCCTCCACACTTACCACACACCTCTAGGTCCTCCTGACCTCCAGCGCCCAAGTCAGCTGAGTAGGACTCCACACTTCTTCCCAATCTCCCTGCGACACATGCTCGCTTCCTTTTTCCGAGTTGCCCATCCAAACCAATCTCCTGCTCCTGAGTGACTCCGACTACTCCATCAACTGCATGAAGAGCAGCTGGTTGCCCCTGGAACTTAACGGCCAAACGACCAGTGACCCGCTCAATGATGTTGGGTAACTCTTCACGAATGACTAGCGAAACCTCATTAGATACCCAATCATGCAAGGGTCTCTCCCGGAGGCAGGGTGCCCCACTCACTCCTGACCCCTGATGGCAAAAGTCAGAAATGGAATCCCCCTCTCTGATGGATCCCCGATCTACATAAGAACCAGGCTCTAGACGAGCCCCAAACTGCCCTGAAACTATCCCGGGCCTAAAGGCCTCAAGATGACTGTCCATAAGCTCCACGATGGCCTCTCTAACTGAACCAAAAATCACTGGAGTCTGATCAATGATGCTGCGCACAATCTCTGCGGAAATGAAATCCCTCATCTGATCATCAAGCTGCCCGACTCCAAAACCTGAGCCAGATCCCTCCTCGACGCCTGAACTGCTAATTGGTAGCTCGCGCAATGTCACCATACTGAAAAATATAACAAAATCCTGATCAATGTACATACTACTGCTGAGGGACCTCTCACACACTCTACCATTCCCTGGTTTCGTCTTGGCCCCTCTTGAATCGAGTATGGATCCTCTACTTTTAGTAGTATGGGCCCTTACTACCTTCCACATCTATCCGTACTTTCCTCAAGAGTCACCTCAACTCCACCAAATCCCCTTTTCTCTACTACTGATCTCTGCTACTCTCATCATAGGCTTGTCCTAGGGAACTTCTAACTCCACCCAACCTAGTCCTCAGCTGCTGAAGGCCTCCTTGTAATGCCAATTAGCCACCACCTGAATATCATCATATGCAATGAGGCTCGGATAATCCTTCGAGTAAAAGTCTCGTCCCTACAACGGTTGGACTCAGACGAGAGCTGCGCAGTAGGGCCAAATCCAGCACTCTGAGATTATTCAACCCTGATCACATGTGATGTGACGTATTCACCTAATGGCTAACTCCCATCACTCAGAGTCCCACAAAGCACAAAGCAAGCAGCATTCGGATAAAGGAAACGTGCTCAGGCAAAACTATTCTCATAACAAGAAACTGCACTAGCATACAATGCTAAGCTCATACTATCAGGCATAACCTACACAGGCTATCCTACTACTGTCTACTCAATACTAGCATGCAATTGTCATCAAGCTGGAACACATAAAACAGGCACATAAGGCATCATCGTAGATCCTTAGTCCTATTCTCGCATGCTGTTCTACTGAAGCTGGAACTGAAACTGAAACTGAACTGATAATCATAACATAACTTGTATGGGTAAATTGGGAGTACTTACTTGAGCTCGGCTGATTGCATGCACCACACCCTTTTCTCTTTTCAAAACTCTTTTTACCTTTTTCTAAAACTCTTTTCTTTACACTTTTTCTAAAATCGTTTTCTTTTCTCAAAATTCTTTTGTGACTACGATTTTTCTTTTGAAAACTCTATACCACTTCCTTAGTTTGAGTTCAGGCACACTCGGAAGTGTGTCCGAATCCCTCAAACCAAGGCTCTGATACCAACTTGTAACGACCCAAAAATCACGACTAAAAAATTTCTTTTAAAACATTACTAAAACTGGATTTATAAAACGTATCATAAGTCAAACATAACTTTAGAGTATTAAATTCAAAACAAAACATCATTATCAGAGTCAAACATTCCCAGGCTAACTGACTATGGTGTGTGCTCTGCAATCTTCTCGAGCTCCTCTTTTGAAAACCGAGTACCTGAAACCAAAACTGAAAACCGTAAGCACGAAGCTTAGTGAGCTCCCCCAATCTACCACATATCACACAAAACATATAAAGCACATATTGGGCCTTGCCCACTGCATCGGACCGAAGTCCGGACTAACGGGGCCTTGCCCCCTACATCGAACCGAAGTCCGAAGTTGACATCGGACCGAAGTCCGAAGCTAACTGATTGGGGCCTTGCCCCCTCCATCGGACCGAAGTCCGAAGCTGACATCGGACCGAAGTCCGAAGCTAACTGACTGGGGCCTTGCCCCTCATCGGACCGAAGTCCGAAGCTGACTGACTGGGACCTTGTCCCCTCCATCGGACCAAAGTCCGAAGCTAACTGTCTGGGACCTTGTCCCCTCCATCGGACCGAAGTCCGAAGCTAACTGACTGGGGCCTTGCCCCTCCATCGGACCGAAGTCCGAAGCTAACTGAACACAGCATATCATAACATATCAACTGGCATAAACTCACATATACTGCATACTACATCGGGCCGTAGCCCGGAACACATAACACATAAATCCTGTCTGAACCACAAAGGCATCAAACATACTAACTACTGTATCAGATCAACATCCGAAAACTACTGCTAGCTAAACGGGCCGGCATTGTGGTCTTAGACCCGTTCCTACTGGAAGGAAACTCACCTGAACTGCTGAGCCCTGCTGATAAACCTCTGGCTGCTACTTGACAATCCCCTAAACCGCTGCTCCTCTAGCTCTCCGAGCTATCAATATACATATAACACTTAGTCTGACAGTCAACTAAGTCAACTCTGGTCAAAGTCAACCTTCCAGGTCAACCCTACTCGCCGAGTCTTCCTAAAGACTCGCCGAGTTCATAAGCTCAGGGTCTTTCTTATTCGCGACCCGACTCGCTGAGTCAGTCCATGACTCGCCGAGTCCAACTAGTTCCAAGTCCTGACCTGTCCAACTCGCTGAGTCACCACCCGACTCACTGATTCGAGTCTCAACTCAAAAGGGTTTAGGGTTTCACGATCTGACTCGCCGAGTCCAAGAACAGACTCGCCGAGTCCAAGACAATCTTCAACCAACTCGTCGAGTTGCTCGTCCAACTCGCCGAGTCCATGCCTAACTTCATCCGACTCGACGAGCTGTTCATCCTACTCGTCGAGTTCCTCCTCATCTTCAAGCTACTCGCCGAGTCCACTCGAAGGACTCGCCGAGTCTATCCAGTCCTCAATCCATGCAGTGGCTTTTCGAGCCAAACAGAGCTTCCAACTCATAGATCTATACTTCTAGGGCCTATTCCCCACGTAAAGTGGCAAACTTTACGTGTAGATTGAGAGATCTATGCTCAAAACACACTAAACTAGGGTTTATGGCAACCATGTTTCTTCAACATACCAAGGGCTGATACTTTAGGGGATTCAAGACCAAAACCAACATGGATCTGAGGTAGCAACCTCAGATCTGGACCTCCAACTCGAATTGGTTACAAATCATACCAATAATGACCAAAACTCACACATAAGAATATATCTAGAAGAAAAGGGAGTCCAAGCAACAGCTTATTACCTCCAATTGGTCTGAAATGACTCCACAATCCCAGATCTACAGTCCCTTCTTGCACCTCCAATGTCTTTCTTCCTCCTCCAAGCTTTAGTGCATTCTTCAAGGCAAGATCTAGCTCAAAAACGGATATGGAGGCTAGGGTTTGGTGTTCTGGGGTAGAGAGGCAGTAGAGGAACCCTAGGAAAGAGAATGAGACGCTTAAATAGTCTCCAAGTCCCAGATTTAGGGTTTTCCTCGATCAGACCCAACTCGTCGAGTCTCCTTGGCCGACTCGCTGAGTCGGTAGCTTTCACCACAACCCGGATCCCTCTAGGACTCGCCGAGTCTCTCCTTAAAATTGAGGTCTTCTTTCTTTTCTTGACTTTCCAAACTTTGGGGTGTTACACCCAACTTACCTGAGCTACACTATTAATTGACTAGGTACATTACCTATAGGTGCATAGATAGTAAAAGTTTGTTAGGTTATAAATTTAAAAGTAATTAGGTACTTTGTGCATACATCAAGTTTCTGACACCGTTGCCGGGGAGCAACTTATTTGAGTTATATTTTAATTTCTTGATCCATTTTGTGAGACAAAAACCACAAAATTTTTTCTTTGGTTGCATTTGTTTAAGTTGTTTTTCTTTCTGAGATGCAACCACGCCATGGTTATCCTCACCATGTTGTGGTCTTGCTTCAGTTAATTATTAGTTTAGTTATTTTTATTCCTTATTTCCTTTTTGTTTTTTCGTTTTGTTTCAGTGATATATGACCCAAGGATCTAAAAACCCTATTATTCCTCCACTAGAAGATCCTGAATCCGCTTTCCACAAGAAGAAAGACAAGAAGGGCGAATCGAGCAATACTTTTAAATATGAAAATTTTGAACTCTTTTAAAGGACGTCGAATAAAAAAGGAATCGAATAGAAACCAAAACCCTCTACCGAAGGAAGTTCATATGAGGAAGAGATAAAGATTGAGGTTGAAGAGATAGCAGACATTATGAGAATGACGATGGGCGATTACAAGAAGAAGATACGTTAAGAACATGGATCAGGCCTAGTTCCACCTGAGATAACACATGAGAGAAGTTTTGAGCTCAAGGGACACATTTTGTCTAGCTCAAGCACATAAATTCCACTAAGAAAGACTACGTAGATGCTTTTAAGCACATTAATGAGGTCAAAGACATTGCCAATTATTTTCATGTTCCTAATGTGTCAAGAGAATCAATGTTACTAAGGATGCTTCTGGTCACTTTTACCGGTGAAGCAAAAGTTTGGTTGAAATCTCTTACACTCGGATCCATAAATACTTGGGACACCCTTCGTGAAGCTTTTATTGATCAATTTAGCCCACCTTCCAAGATCTCAAAGCTCAAAAAGAAGGTGGCTAATTTTCAACAAGAGAATGGAGAGTCTCTATATGAACCATGGAGAGGTACAAAGGATTGCTTAGAAGTTGCCCTCAACATGATTTGAATGTCTAACAAGAAGTGTATACTTTCTATGATAGGGTGAATGTCACAACTAGACAACTTCTTGACTCCCAAGGGCTAATGGCGAAGAAGGAGCCAACTGCTATCAAAGAGTTAATTGAAGAGTTTGCAAAACACTCAAGAGAGTGTCATAATCCAAGAGAGGATCTTACTAGAGGAAAAAGGGATGGAGGAAACAAGAATTTGGTTGCAATTATAACTAAATTTGACTCTATGGATAGGAGAATGACAAAGTTGGATCAATCCATTAATGCCATAAGAGTTAGTTGTGATAATTATAGAGGTCCACATTTGACAAAGGATTGTGAATTAGATGAAAATGGGAATCGCAAGGTACAAGTGTTTTACTCGCGTGGTGACAAGTATTATGAATAGTAGTGGAAGCCTAAGAAGGAATGGTTGCCATATGAAAAGTACAAGAAATAGAAAAATGAGAAGTATAGACAAACTGGTCAGGGTTTCAACCAAAAAGAACAACCACAAACCGAAAAGAATATAGATTTCGAGTCGGTACTTCAAAGATTTATGGAAGCATCTGAAAAGAGACATGATACAATTGATGGTAATGTACGAGACCATCAAGCTTGCATAAAAAACATAGAAACTCAACCCGGGCAACTTACTACACTTTTCAATGAAAGATTACCACCTCAAAATCAAGACCCAAAAGCATAACCTCATGTAATGGCGATCTACACCGAAGAAGAGGTTCAATATGAGCCATTTGTAACCCATGAAGCAACTACAATGCAACCCAATTCATGTTTAGAATAGGAGGAGCCCAGAGCCAAAAGAGTAAAAAGTGAGTTGCTTTCTAATGACTCATCACATCGTGGTGATATGACCACGTCGTGGTGTCGTGAAGAAACATTTTGTATGATTAATTCATATCATCCTCCTTTACCATTCTCATTTCATGTAATTAAACATTCTCTAGATCCCGAACAAAGAAAATTTATGGAACAAGTGCTCGCACTCTTAATCAATTCCCCATTCCTCAAATCAATGGAAATACTTCTAAAGTTCGTAAAAGATGTAATGAGTAATAGAAAGGAGTTGGAAAAGGCCTCAACATTAGTTCTTAATGAGTTTTTTTCATTTGCAATTATCAAAGGATTACCAATCAAGATTGGATATCCAGGACAACTCACATTGCATTTTGAATTTGGCAACTCAACTACTATTAATGCTCTAGCCGATTCAGGGGTAAGCATAAACGTCATGCCATACTCTTTCTATCAAAAGCTTGGATTACCAAAGCTCCAAGATTCAAGAATGACCATTCGAATGGGGAATCACTCAACTACATACCCACGAGGCATAATTGAAGATTTACTAATTTAAGTTGGGAAATTGGCTTTTCTAATCGATTTTTTCAGTTCTCAACATGAAGGAGGATGAAGAACTTCCAATTATTTTGGGAAGACCATCTTTGAGTACCTCAAGAGAATTAGTGGACATCCATGACTCAAAGCTTACACTTCGTATGGATAATGATGCTATTTCTTTTGAGATGAGTCATAGAGTGAATCTAAAGAGCCTAAAGATGAAGTGTCAAAAATGGATGCCATGGAAGAAGATTGTGATGAGCTAGTTGCAATTGAGAAGATGATGGAAGAAGATCTTAAGGTTTGGAAGGGGCCCGAAGGAGCCCAATCCCGAAAAAGTCAAGCTTTTGAAGCTATGATCCTAGATTCCGATGACATTTGAAGTGATTGCATTTACTACACCCAAGGTTCAAGTGGAAGAAGAAAGTGATGAAACAGATGATGACTTGTATGAAGAAGTGGAAATAATTGAAGAAGACATGCGTGGAGAAATATTAGAGACAATTTTGGTCAAGATGGAGGTAGAAGAGAAAGGTCCTAAGGAAGAATACAAAAAAGGTAAAGAAGGTAAAGAAGAAAGGTAAAGGGGTGAAGCCCAAGTATAAGGGAGATGTCAACAAAAGAAGAAGAAGGAGAATTCAAAGAAAGCTTACAAGAGAAGAGTTCAATCTTACAAGCAGAAATGGAAGGAGAAAAAGGAGAAAAAGGGGATCCCACTCCCAACTTCAACAACGTAGAGTGGGAATGAGTCCAGCTCACGACTCCTCAAAAATAAGCGCTTCACGGGAGGCAACCCGGTTTTTAGAGTTTGCTTTTGATTTTCCTTTTGATTTGTTTTTTGTTTTTCGATTTATTTTGGTTTAGTTTTTATTTTTAGTCTAACCATTTGATCATATGTTTTCTCTAGTCTTCTAAATTGGTTTTGTAGTTTTAGAAAGAAAAGGACATGAACCGATAAAGGAGCTTAATGGATGAAGAAGTCATGTAATTTTGAAGATCACAATTGAATACCATGTTCTTAGATAAGTGTGGGATTCCCACATAATGAAGAGAAGAGCATTTTGAAGGATATTTATTAAAACAAGAAGATTAGGAATGGTCCTAACAGTTAATAAGATTCGATGCCTTTTTTATTAATCTTAAAGGTTGATCTGAGAAGGGACCACAACATGGACATCATCAACACGTCGTGGCAAAAGTTTTTAACGTAACTGCATTCGACTACACCACGCCGTGGCCATCTACACCATGAAATGGCGATTTTATTTTGCTCAACCATTCACAATTTCCAACTTTACACCATATCGTGGCGGTGCTTTCCCATGACATGGCAGCAGTTCAAAAAACTTTTGAAGAAAGGTTCTTTGATTTATTTTGATACAACACATTTGCATTCACAAGAAGAAAGCTCAGAAGTACTGTTTCCAACCAATATTACGAGAAGTCAAAGCTTTGCACACATTTCCAGATTTCGATCTCGCTGCTACTACCCAAGGGGAGTCTGTTCTAATTCTTCCTACTTAATTTATATGTTATTTTATTGTTTTAGTATGCAATCGGGGTATTGCATCATTTAAGTGTGGGTTAGGGGGTTGAATCTAAGGAAGCAAGCATTCTGATAAAAAAATTGAAAAATGACTAGGATTTCAAAAATTATTAGAAATATTTGAAATAAGAATCTAAAATTGAATCTAGTCAAATCAAAATTGTTATGTTGAGATCTAGGTTGCTAGTGTTGTGTGGGACGATCCAATGCGAGTTTCAATGTTTATTTAAGCCAATAGATGTTATAGTGTATTTTCGGCTTCCCTATCTTAGTGAAATCTCGGAACAAAAACACGATCTTGCTTATTTTGAGGGCCGCAACATGTTTAGCATCATGTACAAGAAATGTATCCAAGAGAGCTTATCTAGTCATTGCATCTTAGACTAATACCTCTAATCAATAAGGGTTGAAGTTAGGTTCCCTTGCTTAAGCATATGAGTTTTTTAGGATTTTTAGTTTTAAGTGAAAAAAATAGAAAAGTAAAAAAAAAAAAACAAAAAACAAAAAAGTTGCAAAAGATGAAAGAATAAGAGTCTATAAAGCTATGAAAATCAAGAAATATATGAAGAAAAGCTCCAAATTATGAAGACTCAAGAATAAGGCAAAATTTGCCAAGTATTTATTGTATTTTTATTTTCTAAGTTATTTTTCCATATGTATGTTTAGGGGTTTAACCAAAAATACCTTGAGGTTAAGAAAGTTTTCTGGGGATGGATTCGGAGGGATACATAAAATGAACGTTGTTCAAAAGAACTGAGGAAGTGTTTATGAAGATTGTGAGTCTTTAAGATTAGGGAAGTTCTTAGAAAAACTATAGACACAAATACATGCATTGCAGTCTTGGAGTAATGGAGAGGCTCAAAATGGATTGTTTTGTGCGATGTAGGTAGCTAAAGTCTTCATATGATGATAATAAAAATAGTTTTGCTTAGGGGCAAGCAAAGAACAACTGTAGGGTATTTTGATATATAGATAATTAAATATATATTTAATGTATAGTTCTAATACGTTTAGCTATAGTTATGTTTCATATGGGACAAAAGGTACTTAATATGTTTAAATTATGTTTTGTAGCTAGGAAGACTTGCTCGGGACAAAAAGGAAGCATAACAGGAGCTAGAAGCAGGAAACGGAAGCTAAAATGAAGAAAATAAGAATGAAGACTGAAGACCATGCCATGGTGCCTCAACTGCGACGTGGCAAATAAAAGAATCTCGACCCTTAGGCGGGCGTGGCAAACACGAGAAAAACTCGAAGACCACGTCGTGGTGACAGTCAACCACGACGTGGTGACCATACTTCCACAAATATAAATCCAAGACATTAGTTCAAAATTGGGGAGATACATTCGGTTCTTAGAGGTTATTTGCGACTAATAAACCTTTAGAAACCCATAGGAAGTCGAAATTCAAGAGAGCTCAAGGATTGAAGAAGATTAAGAAGATATTCAACATTGATCTGGTTGGTTTACTATTTAAACTTAAGTCTAGCTTATTTTACTTAGATCTAATGTGTTTTTCTACTACAATGAGAGGCTAATCACCTTTTACTTATGTTTGGTGAAGATTAGCTTGATACTTATGTGTTGATTTCAATTATTGGATATTATTATTGATTTACTTATGTTTGATAAACCCTAGCATGTTTTAGTTCTAGTTTATATTGCTCATAAATCAGATTTTGTGTGCTAATTAACCATATTAATTGCAAGAATCTATCTCCTAATTTTTTATGACCATTAAATAGTTAGAGCTAGGTTTAACGACATCTTAGTTAAAACTAATTAAAGCTAGTAACTTTAACTATGTTAGATAGCATAATTAGTATTAATTTTTGTTTAGTTGCTTAACTTGACCATAGAAGAGTAACTAATATAATTCATAGTTCAATTGTGCTATTATCAATTTAGTGTTTAACTTGAACATGACCATTGCCTTGTCATCCATGAATCGATACTCCTAGTTATTTGACTATAAGAGCTAGATAATTGGTAATCAATATAACCTGTCCACTAGAAATCAACCATAGGAGAAAGTGAAATCGGATCTAGACAGAAGTATTCTTTTAATTTTTTAAGTTGTTTTGTTTTCATTGTTTGCTTGTTTGCTACTGGATATTAAGTTAATATTATCTGTAAAAATCAGTAAAAAAAACCCCAGATCATAGTTTGTTTTATAAATTAATTAAAAGTAGTTAGTTTATTAAATTGAATTTCGTTCCCTGTGATCGACACCCGACTTACCTAACTAGGTACACTAACCATAGGTGCATAGATAGTAAAAGTTTGTTCGGTTATAAATTTAAAATTAAGTGGGTACTTTGTGCACACATCAATTACATATGGTTTCGACACCGAATATCAATCAAATAATAATTGTAATTGTTATACAAATATGAAAATGTTGTCACTATGACCATTATCCACTTCACAAACTCAATAATTTGTTTTCATTATAGCTTATGTCATAATGTAGACACATAAATATTTTTTAGTGTAACTATTGTTTAAATTTTAGACATTAAAATTATTTGTAAACGATAGTTATAAATATGGTATAATCACATAATGTTTTATATTTAAATGTGACTATTGTAGGACCTATAGTCACATGAAGTTTTGTTAGCCTGAATTATTTTCTTCTTCGAAACAATTTTTTTCCCCATGACAATTGTTGTCTACTTAGCCACATGACAAATGTTAACAATAACATTTGTTGTAATTTAGACACAACAAAATTTTCAAAGTGACTATTCATAAGAATCTAAGCCTCGCGGACCAGTTGAGCCATAGCCGTAAAATGTTCTATAGTCACATAAATTATTTGAAGTGTGGTAATTGTTTAACCTTTTGTCATATTAGTTTATTTTTCCCATGACATTTTCTATCATTCAGATACATAAAAAAATCAAGTGTGCTCATTTTTTACTTTGTCATCGATTTAAATTTTACAAAAGAGAATTTTTTTTTTATAATATTTAGTCACGAATATAAATACACATATTACCTACCTATTATTATCACGTGTGAGAAAATAGAAATATACAATAAAATGTAAACAATTAAAGTGTGACCGTTAACTCCTAATAGTCATATGTTTTTTTTGCTTTACCTTGATCATTGTTTATTTTTAAACACACATAAAACTTTAAATTGTCATCATAAATTACTTATAGTCTGAGGTTTTATTCCCTTAAACTGTGACAATAGTTGTACTTTATTTTTCTTAATCTGTGACTATAAATTAATTATAGTGATATGTTTGTCCTTTTATTGTTAATATTATTTACTTTTTGATACACATAAATATTTAAATGGTGACCATAAACTGTTAATAGTCATATAATTTTTGTTTTACTATGACCATTGTTACTTGTAGACACACATTCAAGCATAAATGACTACTAAATGCTTATAGTTGTACGTTTTAGTTTTATTAAACCATGACCGTAAATAACCTTTAGCGACGTGTTATTTCTTTTATCATTACTATTTTTTACTTTTAGACACATAAACAATTAAAATTTTACCATCAACTAATAATAGTCATATGTCTTTTATTTTACCATGACAATTGTTTGCTTTTAGACATACATACAAACTTTATCTGTCACTATAAAATGATTATAGTTGTCCATTTTCTTTTTTTAACCGTGACCATAAATTACTTATAGTCACATGTTTTTTCCTTCTATCATTATTATTCATTAGTATTGTTTACTTTTTGACACACATAAGTAATTAAATTGTGGCCATACACTGCTAATAACCATTTGTTTTTTGTTTGGAGATGACCATTGTTATATTTAGACACACAGAAAAATTTAAGCTGCAAAATAAAAATACTTATAGTCATATGTTTTTATATTAAACCATGACCATAAATTACTTATCATCACATGTTTTTCCTTTTACCATTAGTATTGTTTACTTTTTGATACATAAACAATTAAATTGTGACCATACACTACTAATACTCATATGTTTTTTGTTTTAGCATGACCATCATTAACATTTAGACACATAGAAAAGCATAAACAACACATAGAAAAGCATAAACAGTAACCATAAAATACTTAGAGTCATACATATTTTAATCTCAAAGTGTGATCATAAATTACTTATAGTTTCCTTTTATCATTAGTATAATTTCCTTTTTAGCACACATAAACAATTAAATTTTGGCCATCAACTATTAATAGTCATATGTTTTTTTTTGTTTTAGCATGACCATTGTTTACTTTTAGACACAAAAAATCAAAAACTATCACGATAAAACACTTATAGTTACCTATTTTTGTTTCTTTTACTATGTGGCTAATAAGCCCTACCCTTTGGTTATAGAAACTAACTTATGTGATATGTATTAACTTTTAGCCACATTAGAGTCATGTGGATAAGTCAACACTATGATTTAGACACATAAACAATTGCTTCAAGGGACCATATATGTATCCATCGTCTCATATAGAAACAATCACATTGTATTCAAAAAATCAAACAAATACCATAACAGTTTGTCACATATGGCCACAGTTTTCGACTGTACCTAGTAAATGTCACATTTTAGGCCAAGACAGATTTTGAGGACGAAATCTTGTTTAAGCGGGGCAGAATTGCCCATCATGCATTTTAGGCCAATCTTTATGTTAATGACCATGTGCTTCATCATACATGTAATATTTTTCATATTTGATGACAATCCTTGTAGTATGGTACGAATTAACAAGGTTAGTATGGTTTATTTTCTTTTTCTCTAAGAAAGAATGTTGTAAACTTTGTTTATAAATTTGATAGACAATTACAAAAGAATATAAAGTTTAATTTTAGTATTTTCAATGTTTATCATATATATATATATATATATATATATATATATATATATATAGAGAGAGAGAGAGAGAGAGAGAAAGAGAGAGAGAGAGTTAGGTTCAAATGTTTCTAGCAACTATTGTGTGTATAATGCACCAATAGAAATTTAGGAAAAAATAAATAATTAGATAAATCATTTAAGGGTATTATAGTAATCTTTACATATTTAATTATGGTAAATAATTAATATGTTTATTATTCCATTAAATATGGGATGTCTGTCAAAGTCAAAATCTGTTGAAAAAAACCCTAGCCGATTCTTTTCTCTAGAATTCATCTTCACGCTCCAAAAATCACCACCGACATCAAAATTGAACAACCATTCAAGTTGATTTTGTAATTTGCTGGTGAAGTCCGACTGCGTAATCGATGGTTTGAAGGTTGGTCTCTGCCACCAACGTAAGTTTATTTGATTTCTAATTCTTCTACTTCTTGATTGCTTGCAATTCTTCCTCTGAATGCTACTGATTTACGATTCTTCACATGAATTTTCCATTTGATTTATTCACTGATTTTTGATTCTTTGATTATCCAAATCAAAGTTTGATCAAAGTAACAACTCAAGTGATGCGTAGAGAGAAAAAATGGCGTTGAAAGTATATGTTGATCGACTCTCCTAGACATCTCGTTTTATTCTCCTCTTCTACAGGTAAATTACATTCTTCATTTACATTAGGTGTTTTCTTTTTCTGTTTCAACCTTTACTTTTTCACATTTGGCAGCTTCATTGTAGAAATGGCCTAAAAGAGAATTTGATTACTATGTTGCATGCCAGGTGTTTGTAGAAATGTCTCAAAGAGAATTTGATGTTCAAATTCTTGAAGGACACAAAAATAATTCTAACTTGGTTATTTGTGCTACTTGGTTCTAACATGTGGTATGCTTATTTGTTAATTGCCTGAAAGAGTATTTCTTTTATTTTCTTCATTAAACCTTTTGATATGTTTTTTTTTTGTTATGTTGTTGTTAACTCCTTATTTGTTAATTACCTGAGTAGCATCAATCTTTGCTATTGGAATTTGATTTTTTTAATCAATTTAGGTTGATGATTTGATTAACAGTTTATAAGAGATTTCACAAATTTGAGACAATTTAGAACTTAAACATTGTATGAATGAGAAAACTCTTCTCAAAAGCATTTGTAATCACCTGATTAAATAAGCAATATGTGGAAAATACCAAAATCTAGCCGTCTAATATTTTCAAAATATTAACCTTAACATGTTCCACTTTTCCAACAATTTTATAATCTTGATTTAGTAGCAAATTCTATGTATTCTATGTATTCTATAATATTCTATGTATTCTTCCAGAATAATAAAGTGCTAGGAATTACAAGTAACATTCTAGTAATTCTGACAGAATGCATTTATACATTCAATGCTTTAGAATGTTTATATATATAGAAATACGATTGCAAATGTCAAATCACTTGCTTTTAATGCTTTATAGTTGTATGTATAGTTATAACTAACATATTTTATTCTATGTATTTTGCGAGAATATATTCTATGTATTATGCAAGATTGTGTTCTATATATTCTACCAGAATGTATTATATGTATTTTTCCAGAATGTATTCTATGTATTCTGCCAGAATGTATAAATTGATAGTAATTGCAAGTAACATGCTTTTAACCATTCTTAATTTTTGTTGCATTTGTGATAGGAATGGTCAGAAGAATGACTTGAAGAATGATTCAAAGATTGATCAAACTCAAATTTAAGAATGTTCTTATTTATTAAGAATTACACTTGTATTTAACTCAAATTTAAGAATGTTCTTATTTATTAAGAATTACACTTGTATTTATTTGTTAATTGTATATTCAAGAATGTCGAATTTTTATGATATTCTTTTAGAATATGTCTAAATATATTAAAATGTATAAGACTATTAGTATGTAAGATATTTATCAATTTGTATTTAAGTTTGAATGTATATAAAAATATTAAAATGTTGTTATTCTTCACCTAGGAGTTCAAGAATTCTGTTATTCTTCATTAATATTCTAATAGAATAAAACTCTAAAAGAACATCATTCTAACAAAAAAACATTCTGACGGAATAAAACCGGTTATGTTTACAAATTATGTTTAGAATTAAATTTGAATTAGTTTAAAAAATTCATATTTTTAAAATTAGTAGTATTAATTATCCCTAACAATCCGATTTTTTTTAAATATAGTTAATAGTCCAAAATACCTTTATGTTGAAATTTATGTGATTATATGGTACATATTACCTTATCGTAATATCATAGACTCTCAGATCATGATCATTGATTGTAATCTATCTATGGTCCAGATCTGTGCATTATGGCACACAATAGTTAGTAAAAATAAAATAAGCTAAGCATATATATATATATATATATATATATATATATATATATATATATATATATATATATAGGGCTAGATTAATGTGTTTCCTACATTTATTGTGTGCTACAATGCACCAATAAGAATTTAGTAAAATTAAATAATTATTTAATTAAATAAAGATAGATATTAAATTATTTCCATAATTATATGTATATTAAATGATATTCATAATTATAATTCTCATTTTATTGAAACGAATTAAATTCATCATTAATGTCAGCAATAACATTTTTTAAAAAAGAATTCGCATCTTGGTTTTTATGTATGAATTCGTGTTTTGTTTTAGAAGACACTCACTTAAAATACAATAAAGTTTCATGGAATATGAAGAACGAGATCTCATTCGGCTAGAATACAATCTCATTCTTCTAGATTTGAATTCATTCCGAAAAAATATTATTCTTGACATTAATGACAAATTTAATTAGTTTCCATAAAAAAGAATTGGAAATTATTTGATATCTATCTTTATTTGATTAAATAATAATTTAATATTTATTAAATGCTTAGTTGTTCATTCTAGCACGCAATAGATATTAGAAACATTTGAACCTACCCTTCTCTCTCTCTCTCTCTCTCTCTCTCTCTCTCTCTCTCTATATATATATATATATATATATATATATATATATATATATGTGTGTGTGTGTGTGTGTGTGTAGATCACCCTTACATATTGTGATAAAATTAATTTCATAAAGGATATGATCCACATCAAAGTTTATTCTTATGCTCTATTGATCATATATACAATATTGATCATATATACAACAATAAGTTTGATTGGTAGGTAGTGGGTGCCAATTGCATCCCTATGTAACTTTTAAATCTTTATGAGACTTTAGACAAAACTTGGTTTCCAAAATACATGTTTAGCCCAAATCGTTTCCAATTGCTTAGGTCTAATCAGGTTCTCGAATAAATCGTCTAATTTGGAGCATGTTAAGTTTTGCTTAGGTCTAACTAGGACCCAAAATTCACCTTCAGGGTTGAAAAAAGGTTATGCTTGATCAATTGAAAACTTGTACCTTCAAGTTGTTTCAAATGGACGATAAGATTTAGATTTAGGCTGTTTGTTTTGTATAACTGTTATTTTTACAAAATTTAGTGTTACAAATGAGTTTCATGCATGCAAGATATCCGTTAACACATTTTATGTTAAAAAATTGGTGAACAATTTTGTCACCCCCCAAACCAGACGGCAGAAACGTCCGGGGGTGGAGGACTTCATTTGTAGTATCACAACACATGCATCATAGTAATCAAAATACAAACAACCATTGTATTTAAAAGTATAAGTATTTACATGTGTTCAATCATTGTATATTGAAACCAAAATAGTTATACAAAACAAGAAGATATGACTCATAATGGCTCCATCTTCTCAAAAAGCTCGGGGAGTACATGTTATTATTTCCTTGAGAATACAAGTAATTTGAAAAGAGAGTATCAACAATAAGTTGAGTGAGTACATATGTCTTTATGTTTGAAAGGGTGTCTTTGTATCTTGAATATGAAAACTGTTCCAGAAAATTTCATATTTTCTGTTGTATATGAAAAGTAGTTTTATTCCCATAAAACCGTTATACTTTGTAAACCAATGTTTTGTATTTGTAAAACTTGTAACTGAGAGTGTGCCTGGCTTCACCGGCTGTTATTGAAAACTGTAGTATACCATTGTACTTTGTATTTTGTAAACTAGTACTTTGAAGATGTACTTACGTTTAGTTGTTTATACACTAACGTGTCGTTAATATCTTTTTAATGAGTTATTATAACCATACTAAGACATGATCTGTAACGCCTCAATTCTCAGGTATTAATTACATAAGAATTATTGGATGAAGCCCTACTCGACGAGTCGGTCGACCTACTCGTCGAGTAGCAGCGGGGTGGGACCGCGTGTTAAGTGACCTACTTGACGAATCCACTTTGGGACTCAATGAGTAGGAGCTGGCAGAAGAAACCCTAAATCCCGGGGTTTGCACCCCTATTTAAAGGAGCCTCAGCCTCCTTTGGCCTCCTTGCAGTCTTTGAGAGCCCTTAAAACCCTAATATGTGTGTGTGTGCCATTATGTGATTGAAGCTTGAAAAGAGGATTTTGGAGAGAGAAGGCTTAGAGGAGAAGGGTATTGGAGCAAGTGGAGTGTGGAAATCAGCTCTTATCTCGGTTATTAACTTCTGGAGGTAACCAAATCGCCTTTCTTCTTTTGAATCTCTTCCATTGTTGAGTTTTAGGGTTTTTGGTGAAGTTTTAAGTTGAAAGGTTGAACTATGGGCTAGATCTAAGGTTGTAACTTCAGATCTGGACCCTCCTTGGATGCTAGAATCATAAAGTTGTTGTATTGGTTGTGATTGAGGTCCCTCTTAGACTTGAAGCTTCATTAAGGACTTAAAATAGACATTTAGAGCCTTTTATAGCCATGCATGCACGTAAAGTTTGCAACTTTACGTGATAAGTATGCCCTAGAAGCTTGGATCTGTGATTTGGGGCCGCTGCATAGCTCAAATCAAGTCTGTATGGAAAAAGAGTTGAATGGACTCGACGAGTCGCAAGTTGACTCAGCGTGTCATATGAAGATGGCCGTGAACTCAACGAGTTGGATGAACAACTCGGCGAGACCGATGAAGATCACCATAAGACTCGACTAGTTAAAGAACAACTCGGCAAGTCAGATGAGTTTTCCCTAGATTATGTATGCGTGAGTATCTGTCAAGTTGCAAGGAGGGAACTCAACGTGTGACCTTAAGTTTGATCGAGGATCAAAGGAACTCGACGAGTCACTCTGATGACTCGGCGAGTTGGAATGTACTTCAGGGAACTCGGCGAGTAGCCAAGGGTACTCGGCGAGTTAAGGTCAACATGGATTGTTGACCTTGATTGAGGACTTTGACTTTGACCAGGGGTTGACTAGTGGTTTATGGAGTACCTTGTAAGGTTAAGGACTTATAAGTATGATGTACTATGATGATAGGTGGTGGAACCTGTGTCAAGTGATCCGAGAGTTGGAGCTTACCTTTCGTGTCGACATCTGCGAGGTGAGTTATCCTCACTATATCGATAGGGTCTACGACACCAAGGCCGGCCCTTTAGTTGTGATTCTTATGGTTTGTTGCATGTGGTTATGATTTGTTAATTCGGAATCGAGGTAGACAGTATGTTATGCTTTTATGATCCGTAGGGATTGGAGTGTTAGTGACCTGATAGGTCGGTACTATAGTTACAGGAGAATTCTATGATTATCATCAGTGAGATATATATGTTTGATGTTTGTATATGCCAGTACATGATAGCTATGCGCACATGGTTATTTGCTTGTTGGTTGGGTTGAGGCGGTACTGCTTTGTTCTGAAGGCCAACATACTCTATGAGCGGTCCGCGGAGACTGTAGGCCCACGCGGCGGACCAGTCATGCCGAAGGCTCGGGATAGATTCAGACAGACTGTAGGCCCGGTAGGGCGGTCCAGTCAGGCCGATGGCCCAGTATACATGTTGATTGATTGATTATTACGGATATGGTATTGTTAGTGTGGTATTGGTATTTTGGGGGTAGCTCACTAAGCCCTCGGGCTTACAGTTTTCAGTTTATTGTTTCAGGTACTTCAGGAGTCCACGGAAAGGCAAAGGCATGACCGTACCGTTCCTCATCCTTATGTTATGATTTTTGGGACACTCTAATGGAAAATTATTTGAAAACATTTTGTAAACAATGCTTTACGGTTTTTATTTATGATTGAAAAAGTTTAAATTTGACGTAAAATTTATTGATGTTACATGATCGCCTGAAACAAACGCTTTGTGGGCGTTTAAACTGTTGATAACAATTTCCACTCATTGGCGTGTATGTCTGACTGTAGCTAGCAGCTTGAGTGCAGGGTTGTCAATCCCAATATAGATCTACACACAACTTGTTTCGATCCCCAGGCTGGAGATTCTGGTTATAATGTTAGGGCTTTACCTTGGTTGTCCATAATGAATTAAACAGCCTGAATTGAATGTCTCATAAAAAGCATATAAACGTTACATGTATATTAGTTATGAAAACCTAATCATTCTGAATTGGACAGAGTTTCGTTTCGCGAAAAAGAGTTTATTTGTCGAGAAACCGGCTCAAATCAGGCAGAGTTTCGACATGAGAGAGGTTACTTCTCGGGAATCTCGGGGCTTCGAGGCTTGCTTAGGGTTTGAGACTTGATATTGGGGCTTTAGGGGTTGTATATGAGTTTGTGGAAGTGGAAAATGTGAAAGAGAATGAAATTTTGGGTGAAAAGTGTAAAATAATCTGAAACCCTCGCATGCCTTATATAGGCCGAAGCCTCAGATCCGAGGCTATGCGAGGCTGACGCGTGTCAGACAGGTGGCGAAGGAATGATTCATTTTAGACAGCAGGCTCACAAGGTGGGAGGCTCGGATTGGACCAGACTTCGGTCCAGTAGGAAGGAGACACGTGCGAAGGAGGCATCCGAGGGGCGTGCGAGGGTGAGGTCCGGTGTGTCTCATGCGAGGGTGTTCGAGTGGGATTGGACCGCGGAGTTGGTCAAATCAGGAGGTGCTAAGCAAGGCTTCGGTCCAATCAGCAGCCGCCACGTGCGAGGGTAACATGGCATGCGAAATTGCCCGGTTTTTTTTTCCTATTTTTCTTTATTTTTGTGCCAAAACTTGCGAAAATCATAACTTTCGCATACGAGCTCCGTTTTTGACGCTCTTTATATGCACGTGTAGGTAAAGTTATACTCTACGACTTTCGTTTAGACTTCGTCGGCTAATTTTGACTTTATTTTTAATATTATTATTTTTAACAAACTGGGACAGGAAAATCCGTTGTACTACTAATGATGAGACATTCAATTCTCGTTTAGGTTGTGTCGGCTAAAAACCACTCGATCTTTATTTCGAGTTTTTAGTTGTACACTGCTATACTAAAACTTAGAAAAATCATAACTTCCTTATACGAAGTCAGATTTTGGTGTTCTTTTTATGAAAGTTCTCGGTTTAACATAAACTACAACTTTCATTTAGATTGTTAAGGCTAAAAAGCCTTTTATTGAAAATTCAGTTTTTACACTGAATATTGTTTTGTCGGTTTTGTCGCGGATCTTCGATTGGTTATAACTTCTTCGTTATAACTCGGATTTTAGTGTTCTTTATATTTTTGGAAACCTTGTTACAATCTCTACCACATGGTTCATCCCAATTGAGATTATTTAATAATTTATTTTTGAGGGTCAATTATGTGATAGTATGCTAAAATTTCTCTTTATTAATTTAAAAAGAAGTACAAATTGACCTACAGTATTACATAGGTTTGAAATAACGGTTTGTTACAAATTTCTTTAACCAAATTTATAACTACCAAGTTTTCCAAATAAAATTATTCATTAAAACTTAGTTTTTGTGCTATATTTTTTTGTATATAAAATATTAAGAGCATACAACATCTTGTGCAAATCCTCCCTAACAAATAAAAAACTTTTCTTGCCACATGACATGCTCTCTTTCAATTTGAAAAATGTCAATTTGTGGTAATTTTAATTTTTTTTTTTCATATGTCATTTTATGGGTTTTCCTATTTTATTAAATTTCATATAATATTTTTTAATGTAATAATTGCAATAAATACAATAATAAATGAATATTAATTTCATTAATGAGCTTACCTTTAAATTTCAAAAAAATTAAATTAAAGTTTATTAGTTTTTTATTTATTTCAATTATTTGTTTAAATTTAAAAGATAAACAAACATTTTAATTTTAATAATTCATTATTTTTCTTATTTTTTTTATAAATTCAAAGTTTTCAATTATTTAGACCTTCATATTTACCTTTTTTTTTTTTAAAAAAAGTTAACCCATTTAATACATGTGTTTCACAATTAGTTATAAAAACAAAATATAAACACTTGTTTCCCAAATCCGATAGTAGATTTTTTTTTCTGTGAGCAATCATTAAATAGTTTTACTCAAAATCTAAGAAACTAACAATTTTAATGGAGAGAACATAAACACTCGAATCTCTCTCTCTCTGTATATATATATATATATATATATATATATATATATATATATATATATATATATATATATATATATATATATATATATATATATATATATATATATAAAAGTAAAAGTTCAAATAAGAACCTCTAAATCAAAAGAACCCTAAGAATCTTTGATTTTTAGTTTATTTTTGTCTATTTTAATATTTTGATTTTTTAAAAAAATTTAATAAATAGCCAAAAATAAGTAAGTGCATAATAGTAATTTTGAGCTTTAACAATAAATATATAATATTTAGCAACATTTCACACACTTCCAAAATTTTCAAACCCTCTCAAACTCACCCAAGAACAAAAAATCCAACATCACCTCTACACCCATCTTTACCACTTACCGTCTATCGTTGTTGTCATATATTGCCTTCCTTTGTCGAAATGTCGAGTAGATCCACCTTTGAACTCCACAGATCTTAGATCTGGTGTCAAAAACTCCATCAACGAACGCCACCACCGATGTCAACCACCACCACCGCTGCTTCCTGTTAGCTTCGGTGAAACATGACAAGCTCATCTCTACCTCTTTCTCCATGATCACCGGTGATAAACCCCAAGTTTGTTGGATCTATTCAGATCGTATACAAACAAATTTTCAATGGAAGCCTTCAGATCCGTCACTACCTCCGTTTTCCGTCTCCAATGGTCTGTTAGCAAATTCATGCTTTCGGAGACTTTAACTTTGCATTTTTCTTAGATCTTGTTAGATCTAAGTGATTGTGGTGGTTTTTTTTGAAAAATGATGTTGTTTCTAGTCTAGATCTAGTCGGATCTAGGCGAATATGAGTTTTGTCAACTATAATCTCTTGTCTCCAACTGTGTTTGTGGTTTCGAGTTGCCGTCAGTGTTTCTTTGCGGGATCAAAGAGATTTATTTGTATTTTGTTCCAAATATGAAGAATATTTAATTGATGAAATCCGGTGAGGACAACTCACAAAGGGTTCTTGAGTCAGGCAGAGGTCTAGTCGCATGAGGAAGAATACTTATAGACATGGCTATGTTGCATTGGTAAGCCATGAGTGGATGTATTTGTTTATTCGAAAAGCTGCAACTATATGTGAAAGAAAGGACTATGTGCTTCATCTTTAGATAACATCCACGCAATGTTTTAAAAACCGGTTTGAACCGGCCGGTCGAACCGGTTGGACCGGGAACCGGAGGAGGGAGCGGTTCAACTATCACCGATTTTACATTGATTTCTGAACCGGATTGAACCGACCGGTTTTTAGAAAACATTGCATCCACGTGAACCTTCTCACATACACACTAATTACTTAAAATATTAATTAATAGGTGTGTAGGGATTAATTCTCAACAATAGTTATATAAGACTAATGGGTATGGTTACTACCAACCCACTAGAAAAATATTGTCACGTCAGCTCCACTACATGTTCACGACCAGCCTACTACCCTTTGGAAATGGTTACCACTCCATATTATTTATCTTTCTATTTTTTTATTTTTTTATTTAAATAAAAAACACAATTATTAAATATAAATAAATATTTTAGTAATAGAAAAGTCCATTAAATTAAATAAAAAACCATAATTTGTAAATTCAATAAATATTTAAAAGTCCATTAGAAATTGAAAAAAGATAACGAAAATATATATAAGTCAAGGGTCTGATCTGTAATTTCCAAAAATCATTTAAGTATAAGAAATTAGATTTAGGATGGGAGTTGTAATCATCCAAGACTCCTGCATCAATCCTTCCAAATCTTCATTTTGTTGTCTTCTTCGTCACTGGATATTGCAGCTCCTTTGGAATTCTTTTTGTCCATTTGTAACCTATAACAATCATCTCCATTCTTTTATACCATTTTCTTTAAAAAAAATATTTTTTAAAATCCACCAACGTTTACAAAGAAAGAAGAAACGGTCAAATAGGGTATTAACGATTCACCTTCTTCGTCTTCGTCCATACCCGGAACCATGCCACAAGGCAACGACGCACACCAAGGGCGGTGTTAACGCGTAGCCTACCTTGCCACGTCGGCCTTCACAAGTGGAATACTCGACCATACCGGATGGCCTAACATACACTAGGTGTTGTTTGTTTTTTGTCTGTATATATTCTTAGCCTCTTCTGTCTATGTCACACATACCACACACAAACATTAGGCCTCGTAGACTGTTTGTTTTTTGGAAAACTGCAGACCTAAAAATGTTTGCACGTCCTCCTCATGGCGCAAATGTGGAACAAAGTCTTCAAATCTCTTCAGACACTTTCTACCATACAAAAACACATATATCTTTGTTTTTTAGATTTTATCTATTATAAACAATTTGAAAAAAAAAAGCTGCAATATTTGGTTCAACGACATAATCATGATCTCTGTGAAAAATTTATAAACAAAGATTTAATTACAATAATGTTCGTTGAAGATGTTATATATATATATATATATATATATATATGAAAAAAATAGTAATATTGTCTTATAAATTCCGTGCCAAATTTTATAAAACATTATTTAATGCAGTATCATTTATTTCTTGAAAATAATATTGATGACAAGTTTTTAATTGATTTAATTGAAAATGTAAAATGAAAATCTTGAAAACTTTCATTTAAAATCAAAGTTTGTTTCTATCCATTTTATGTGTTAAATTCTTTTATCCCTAGTTACAATATTCGGGTATAACTTTGCAATAAAAGTTTGTTGGCTTTTGTCAAATGTATAAGTTAATTCGTACTGTTTTATTTTCACTTTTTATACAATAATACACAAAAATTGATCTACATTTGTTAATTATCTATAATAAAGTCATAAAATTATTGAAAAACTTTTTAAGTTTAAAAAAACAGTTTAATTACATTTTAATTTATTCTAGCAGCATGTAGATGTTAAAAAAACAAACAATATTTTTCTTTCAGACTGCAGACGTTCGATCCACCTCTTCTATTGCAGATGTTTGTAGATATGGTCAACAAACTGTTTACATTTTACTTCAGAAAAAACAAACATCTTAATGAAACTAGTGTATCTATAAATATATAAAATACAAATATATAATATATATACCTATGTCTTAAGTAATTTTGTAATCGTATATAATGAAGTTAGATGTATCCCTATTATCTTTCTACTTTTTCCCGTTTAATATAAAATGTTATAAAATGTTGTTAAAAATTATTATTATATTATAATACGTTTTAATTCTTAAATATATTTAGTAGAAAATATAAAATTTAACAGTCCAAAGATCTATATTTATCTATATCTATATATCTTATAAAGCTATCATTTTTCCTTGAACCTCATACATTTGAAACTTCCATGACTTTTTATTTTCTTTCTAATAATTATATAAGTTGGTTAGTTATGTTAAATTAATGCAAAAACTAAATTCTAATTATGAATTAACTAAACTATAATATTAAAATATAATATTCAACTTCTATTTATAAAATTATGACTTTAACTTTTTAACATATTATAGTTAACTTAGTAGTTTAGATATATTGTTGTACGTGAGTAATTATCCTTTTAAAATAACAACTTTTTTTATAATTTATGATATTTTGTAAAGTAGTTAAATTATTAGTTTCAATATAATGTTAAACAGTTAACTAGTTAAACTTGAAAAAAATCGAGAGACTATTTTATAAATAGTTAAACGTTATAAACTATAAGTGTTAAACCTAAATTGTAACCGTAAATTAAAAAAAAACATGAAACTATTTTTTATAGTCATTAAGAATTTTCAAATAAGCGACTTAAAAATAACTTATAACAAGAACAATTAAAAATAATATTATATAAAAAATTCTATTGTTATCTTTAGAAACAAAAACGATGTTTGTTGTTTAAAATAATTACAATCAAAGAAATTAATAATATTCATCAAATAAATTTAAAAAAAGTTAAATTTCTGAAACCAAATTAAAATACTTAAGATTTTCCAAATACATTATTTTAAATATCTTACAATAACAATTGTAAAAAGTAATACTATATACAAAACTATATTGTTACATTTAAAAACAAAAAACAACATTTAATGTTTTAAATAATTAGAAATTAAATTCTTAAGCAAATAAACTTTTTAAAATTAATTAATCATAATAACTATAAATACCATTAAACCATATATTATATTTAATTTTATTCATTAGTAACCCGCATGTAGATGCCACTAGCACAACTAAGATTATAGAATTTTAAAAGTTGTCTACATTATCATATAATTCAAAACAAACAATGTTTATATCAACTTATTATATTAAACACATATATTAAAAAATATTTCTAATATATTGTTGTAGTCTGCGCAACGCGCGGATATTCACCTAGTTAATAGAATAATAGGTGTTAGTTGCAAACTCCACTTTTTGGCTAAAGCTTAACGATGTGGTTGCAAAAATCGGTGATAACTTTTACCAGCGGTAATACCCCCCTCAACCAAACTTATTGTCGGTGGTAATTTCTATTGGTAAACTGTCACCGATTTCTCTCTCCATTCTTAGGCTAAGTGGTGTCGTAACTATACATTCTTAGGCTAAGTGGTGTCGTAACTATAACACCATTGGTAATGCTTGACTTGGTCGGTTTAGTGCCGGTAGACACCGCGCCTCACCAAAAAAACTTACCGTCGGTATAATACCGGTAGTGTGTTTCTACCGGTGGATAAAATTTGAAAATGGAACGTTGGTTTGGAATGGAACATTGCCAACGGTTGGCAACGACTACTTTCTCATTTTTTTAAACCATTTTACTTTTTATATATATATATATATATATATATATATATATATATATATATATTTCATAAAGGGGTATTTCCATGGGTTTGCCTTGGTATCGTGTTCATACCGTTGTATTGAATGATCCCGGACGGTTGCTTTCTGTTCATATAATGCATACAGCTTTGGTTGCTGGTTGGGCCGGTTCTATGGCCCTGTATGAATTAGCAATTTTTGATCCTTCTGACCCTGTTCTTGATCCAATGTGGAGATAGGGTATGTTCGTTATACCCTTCATGACTCGTTTAGGAATAACCAATTCATGGGGTGGTTGGAGTATCACGGGGGGGGGGGGGGGGGGGGGGGGACTATAACCAATCCGGGTATTTGGAGTTACGAAGGTGTGGCCGGAGCGCATATTGTGTTTTCTGGGTTGTGCTTTTTGGCAGCTATCTGGCATTGGGTGTATTGGGATCTAGAAATATTTTCTGATGAACGTACAGGAAAACCTTCTTTGGATTTGCCCAAGATCTTTGGAATATAACTCACTAGAGGCCCCGAAAACAAAGAGAAGACGTGTACAAGCGAGATATGCAGCAACAAGAAGAAGGAAAAGGATTGCATAGAGGAACTCCCGAACATTTGTCAGATGTGTCGATATCAATGGTGACTCATTATTTCGATGAATCATTTCTTCGGACAGAAGAAGATTATGCAAACACTTACTCAAAATCTCACTTATCAGATTCCTTTGTGGAAGACAGAATTTTTTCTGAAGAATTCGCCATGATATATTTGATCCATGCATAATATCATGAAAAATGGATACAAATTTTTGACTGCTACTTAGTATCGGCAATAGGTCTGAAAAAGTATCTAAAAATAAAAACTTTAGATATCTGTACCCTGTCGAAGTATATATATATATATATATATATATATATATATATATATATATATATATAGGAATGAGTTCTATGGAAAATAAATAATTAGAGCAACATCTACTGGAACCAATAATCAAATGACACGTGTCAATTTCTTTATTCACAAGTAATGTATTGTGGAAGTTATTGTGGAAGTGATGTGTTGTCATGTTTTCATTGGTTCAAATATGTGTTGCCCTAATCATTCATATATATATATATATATATATATATATATATATATATATATATATATATGTATATATATATATATATATATCATTATTCCAAAATATTTTACCAATTTACACACTTTACACATTTTTCATTCAAAATGTCTTCCAAAAATCCAAACCAAAATGTTTCCAACCAAAAAATTACCGTCGGTATAATACCGGTGGTGTGTTTCTACTGGTGGCTAAAATTTGAAAATGGAACGTTGGTTTGGAATGGAACATTGCCAACGGTTGGCAACGACTACTTTCTCATTTTTTTAACCATTTTACTTTATATATATATATATATATATATATATATATATATATATATATATATATATATATATATATATATCATTATTCCAAAATATTTTACCAATTTACACACTTTACACATTTTTCATTCAAAATGTCTTCCAAAAATCCAAACCAAAATGTTCCAAACCAAAATGTTTCCTACCAATTCACACTTTTCGACTACGATCAATTATCACCACCACCTTTCCAGCCACAAATGGAGGTGTTCCAAACTATTACTCACAATTCCAAATGTCACAACAAATCCAATTCCAATCCTAACTGCAAACACAACCATCCCAAACCTAATTCTAATTTCAATCCTAACCGCCTTTCACACCTTCAACCGAGATTCTTTCCAATGCCAAACACGAAGAACAACAACCTAAAAAGAAAAAGGCAGGCCAATATGAGAAGATGGATAGAAAAATAAGAATTTGAGTTAGCAAAGGCATAGGTTGACATATCTGAAGATGGTGACACAGGAAAGGGTCGAAATCGTGATCAATTTTGGTTACGTATCACATAACAATTTTGTAAGGGAATGAGTCGAGATCCAGATTGTTGGACATCCGACCAATGTAACTCAAAATGGAATCTCATGAACAAACTGGTGGCACATTGGAATGTAATTTACACTAACTTTGAAAAACAATGGGCCAGCGTTGAAAGTGAAGTGAGTTTGTTGAAAAAGCGCACGCTACATTCCATGATGCAATTTTTAAGTTGATGTAATTTTTTGTTTTATGTTATTTTTAATATTAGTATGGATTTTAAAAATGTTCTTATTTTTTTATAGAAATTAAAAAAATGCATAGGTAAACCATTTATCACACCCTTATTCGTAGGTAAAAATTATAAAAACTGTAAAAGTTGATGTGGTGCCTATATGACACCTTTTACCATTCGCAAAAATTGTACCACACCTTTTAGCCTTGCCTATAGAAACGATTTGTATGTGTTAGGTAACTGCATCAATCTGTTGTACTTTCATGCATTAGGAAAATACATAAGTGTGGTAATTCTTAATAGCCAATAAAGAATAGAAAAGTAAACATAATTTTCATTTAACACCCTTCTTTTTAATTGTATAGACAAAAGTTTTTCCATTGAAAAAAAAAACAATCACCACACCCCCACTCTTAGGCAAATTGTGGTAAAAATGGTAAAAGCTTATGTGGCCCCTATATGACATATTTTTACCATTGGCAAAATCATTACCACAACCTTTAGCCTAATTTTCATAAACTATTTACGCCCCTTAACTTTTTTAGAACTTACGCCCATTAATTTTTGTTAGGCATGCAATCGTGTCGTGTTCGGGTTGGCGGGTCGCGGGTTGACGGGTCAAAATATGTCAACCCAAACACGACCCATTTGAATATACAGGTCACGGGTTGGCGGGTTTGGAACATAAACTCATATATGACCCACCAACCCGTTTATTTATACGGATTCACAGGTTGGCGGGTTCGTGAGTTAGATTTCATAAATAAATTGAAAATTAAACATAAATAAATTATTGATGGTTGATGCAAATATATCCAAATTTTAGACGGTTAACTACTTAAGTTTTAAAGATCCAAATGAAAATTAAAAACATTCGTAGAAACATGTTCAAATTAAAAATTAATACAAACATATATGATATTTACTAAATATTAATACTTGATACATAAATACATTTAAAAATAAAAAATAGTTATCTTTTTAATTAAAAATATAAACGGATTGGCTTCAACCCGTTTATTTTTTGAGAAACCCATATATGACCCGTTTAATAAACGGGTTGGCAGGTTAGCGGGTTGAAAAACTCAACCCAAACCCATTTATTTCGTGTCGTGTCATGGGTCGTGTCGAGAATTGCCAACCCTAATTTTTGTAGAACGGCATTTACCATTCTTAATGACTTTAACGACAATAGTTAATACTCTCTTCGTCCCAAAATTATTGTCTATATACAAAATACAAACAGATTAAGGAAACATTTATTATCATTAACTTTATTAAATGAAATGACAGTTATACCATTTTGTTGCATTTAATTTCATGATAGTTTAAGTGGTATTTTAGTAAAATATATATTTATATTTACAAGTAGGCTAGTATTTTGGGATAGACCAAAAAAAATATTGACTATTAATATAAGACGTAGGGAATATTAAATACATATTATTTTTTGAACGACACATTTACTCCCCCATTATTTGAGAATGTTCTTTAGTTTTGTTGCAACTACCACACATATATTAGCATTATATTTTTGAGATTAGTGGATATGTTCGAAAGTTGTAACTAGAACCACTCGATACATGTAATTAAAACTGTTATTATTAGACGATAAAACAATCTTATTATATATAAATAATAATGTCAAAATTATTGAATTAATATATGAAAACTATAAATGAACTATATTAAGTTATGAATAGATTATGTATTAATATGCGAATAGATTATGTATTAATATGTGAATTAGCTATAAATTTTATATCTTACACACATATTTATTTAAGAAATCAATAATTTAGAAAAGAAAAAAAATAATTTGTCTAGGCGTAATTCTATTTTTTTGTTTTTTAAATTTTGTATATTTGGTTGCAGAAATGAAATAGTATATTTTAAAAAATATTACCAAAAATGAGAATTATAATGTTTGTTCAATTAAGCTGTGAATATAATCAGAAAAATATCATTGAATTTTGTGTTAGTATGGTGGTGGTCCGGCGACGGTCCAACAACAAGTGACAACTAGTTGTACATTAGGGAATAAGAAAGTTTGTCTAATATAATATTAATGTATGATTTGTCCAACAACTATTAATTTTGTATATTAAACTGTGAATTTTGTGATTTAAATTGTAAATTAACTGCATTCAATTGTGAATTTTATGTTTAAACTATTAATTAACTATATTAATATGTGTTTTTGTATATCAAACTGTGAATTTGATATATTAATCTATTAATTTTGTGTATTAAACTGTGACTTTACTGTATTAAGAGTTTTAATTTGATAATATGGTTGTGAATGCATAATTTTTGTGTGTTAAACTTCGAATTTATTGTATTAAGCTGTAAATTTTGTGCCTTAAGCTATGATTTTTGGGGTTTAAATTGTAAATTAACTGCATTAAGCTGTGGACTTTCTGTTTAAAATATGAATTGACTTTATAAGTTGTGAAATTTTTTATATTAAATTGTGATTTTTGTATTATAAACTATGCATTGACAGCATTAGGCTGTGAGCTTTCTATTTAAACTGTAAATTAGCTGCGAATTTTTAATGAATTTTGTGTTAAACTATAAATGGTTTATGTATGATTGTTTGTATTAATTTCTTGTGAATGTATATTTTTTTACAAATATGTTAAAATGTATTAGTTTTTAGAAATATTTTACATTAAATACTAAATAAGTGAATTAATTGTTTTGTTAAAATGTGAATATAATATTTTACTTTCAATCAATGATTTTATATACATATTTGATTTGGAAGAAATGATGATTGCGACGGTGATACGAGTGGTTGATGATAATGTGTGGTAGTTAGTCGTGCTGGTGGTGGGAGAGTTTGAGTTTGACTTCTTTAAATATGTGAATTAATGCATAGTGGATTGTATTATGTTATATTGTGAGTTTTATGTACTAAATTAAAATGGACTGCATTAAGTTTTATATTTTTTATAAGTTATGTTAAAAAATAATGAAAATATTCATAAAAATATTAAACTGTGAATATTATATTTTAAACTGTGAATATTTTTGATCCACGATATAATTTTTTTTAAAGAGATCTACAATTTCGAAAAAAGAAAATTGACTTTTCAAGATAGAATTCGATTTGATTACTAAGATTTTGTATATTTTGGCAAGAAAAATAAAAGGTATTACCAAAGAAATGTGAGCTACATTTTTTGTTCAACGAAACTATACTATAAGTATGACTAGAAAAATGCCAATGAATGTAATTGTGGGTCGGCTGTGATCCCCCGACGGTTGGGCGGTGGTCTGGCAACGGTTGGACGACAAGTGGCAAGTATGTTGTAAGGGGTCGTTTGATAGTTGCTAACTGAATTAGAGCTGACTGGGTTAGAAACAGACTGAGTTAGGAGTTCTAACTGAGTCCACATCTGACTGAGTTTATGTTGTTTGATTATTTTTCTGACCCAGTATGGTAAATGATGAAAAAATGACTATATTACCTTTATGACCACATATGATTGAGTTTTTTTTAATGGATGCATGTTAATTTGTTAAGTAATAACAAATACATACAAATGGATTGTTCATTTCACCAATGTGTGTTACATTATATAACTGCACCTCAGTTTTCCTCCTTTAAAGAATTTAAATTGACATCAAAATCTGTATGAGAAGCCTAAGGTGGTTAAAACTTAAAAGTTTACATGGTTTACACAAACAAAAGAAACCAATTACAAAATCTTTACACTCTAAATCTTCTAAACTCAAACCATATCTCATAATGATTGAACAATAAACTATCATGTGTATGTTTTCCCATGTACTCGAAGTGTACCACATCCGATTTCAAGAGCACGTGATTCTAGAATTAAGTGAGAGAATTCTGCAAGGAATTTGAATACATCTTTCCCACCAGCCTAGGGTTCTCCATAGTTACTCTGGTGTTGTTCTACTAGGAGTTCACCTGGACTGGAAAGGCTGCGTAGTTCTTTGCTTCTTCCTTTTGTTCATAATGTGATATCCCTTTGTACATGTAATTGTGATGAAACAAGTCAAGGATAGATCTATTAATTCATATCATCGTACCATAAGATTAAGCACCACTAATTTCAATTTGTTATAGTATACAACTATTCAATTCGGTTTTAAAATTGCAGCAATTGCAAAGCGAGATGAAAAACAAGACAAATAGTTGAGTAATTTACTAGATCAAATCCTAAAGCTGTTGGGCGCGAGTACGAGGATTGATACCCTTACGGAGCACATTATCCTGCATATGCAATCCATTCACTTCGATCTGGGACTTCACCCAATCGATGTCATCTTCCGAAGCCGAGATCCGTTCCTGTGGTTGTTGTCTACTAGCGAAGCGGAGACGAAGAGAGAATGCACGAGTGAGGGAAGGACCGATGGTGAATATCATTCCTGTTGTTTCAGATAGGAGGAAGAAGCGAAGGCATACAGGAGGAACAAAAGTGAAGGGCAAATACGTGAAAGGAAAAAAAGGATCGAGTCAGCTTCTTTTTGTTGGAGGACCGAATCAGATTAAAATTGGGGACCGAGTCCCTGATTTGGACCGAGTCCAAAGATGCTAAAGTCAAAACAAACAAGTTGATTGGGGATTAAGGACCGGGTCCTAACTTTGGACCCAGTTAGAAGGCTTATCAAACAGGCCCTAAGTATGGAATTGAATTGTTTGCTTAATACAATATAAATTTAGGACTTGTCCAAAATGTATTTAATGAAAACATTTAAAAAGATGGTTACTAGCGTTCGTAACTTTTTGGGGTCCTTATTTGAATCATTCCCTATATATATATATATATATATATATATATATATATATATATATATATATATACACACACACACACACACACACACATAGCTAGGTTCAAGTATTCTAACTAATTATTGTGCGGATATCGTATGCTATGAGAATTGCTAAGAGAATAAGTTGTTTAGCAATGCAAATACGTTCAACCTTCTAAAAATATCGTCATTTTCATGCATTCTCGCTAATTATTATTTATTTTTGTTCTTACACATCGTTTTTCACTCATTTTCATTCAGACAGAATACAACCCAATAAACATTCTGACAGAAATGAGAATAATAATAATAAGTGCATAATAACCTTATAGACGATTTAATTAGTGAGAATGTGTGTTAATGACAATAGTTATGTAAGATTGAACGTATTTGTATTACCAAACAACATATTTTCTTTATTATTCTCATAGCATACGATATCTGCACAATATTTAGTTAGAATAGAATAACCTAAGCATATATATATATATATATATATATATATATATATATATATATATATATATATATAGGGCTATATTATAATGTGGATGAACAACTATTGTGTGGATGTGTGGACAATGTAATTCTATGAAAATTACTAAGAGAATATGTTGTTTGTTAATGTGAATACGTTCAACCCCACACAACTATTGTCATTTCTATGCATTCTCACTAATTCTTATTCATTTTTATTCTCATTCATCGTTTTTTACTCATTTTCATTCTTACAGAAAACAACTCAATAAACATTCTGACAACATTCTGACAGAATGAGAATAATAAAAGAAGTGTATAATAACCTTATAGTCAATTTAATTAGTGAAAATATGTGATAATGATAATAATTATATAAGATTGAACGTATTCACATTATCAAACAACATATTTTCTTTGTTATTTTTACAGAATAATATTGACCACACGTCCACACAATAAATGTCAATCCACATTTAAACCTAGCTCTTTCTTTATATATATATATATATATATATATATATATATATATATATATATATATATATATATATATATATATATATATATATATATATAAAGATCAGATGAGTACTTAGAAATTTGTGAGGACCTTGAAAACAAATATCGGCCCTTAATTTAGAAATTTGAGTTGCTATGATCAATCTAGTATTTTTATTTTTTTGTTTAATTTCGAAATGACATTTTTTAAAAATGTTTTGAAGTAATTCGAAATATTCGTCAAATGATAAGAAGTAAATTGTTAAAATCGTCAAAAGGACCGCGCATTGCGACCCATATGTGCGCCTCCCCCTTTTGAAACTTGACGCTTTCTTATTGGTTGGAGTATTTATTCTTTTCACCTTTTTGTTTTTCGGCTGAATTTTTTTATTTATTGAAAAAAATTATGAAAAAAGTAAAGTTATTAAAATTTAATTCTCTACAAAATAAGCATAATTATGAAAATTTAAAAAAAAAGGTTATTTTTTTATTTTTATTTTTAAAAAAAAAATCCAAAAAAATCACCAAAAATCATAAAAATTTAAAAGATACTTCCGGCCAATATACTAGTGACATTATAAAAAAAGTTTTTTAAATATAAGTTTTTGATTAGTTTATTTTTTAATTTTAAGAAATATTTTTTTAAAAATATAACGGAATTTTGTTTTATCCTAATTGAAAAAAGCAAATGATAGAGTTCATCTTAAAACTATTTCAGTGAGTTTATAATAAAAAAAGTTTAAAAACATAAATGATTTTAAATTTTTCTAAAAAAAAAATATGTGAAAATTTCTCCAAATCAAAAATCATCTTAAAGGTTTATCATACGATACACATATGTCATGTATCATGAACCTTTTGAAATTGAAAAAAAATATAAGATTGTTTAGATTGAAAAAAAATATAAGATTGTTTAGATGCAAAACTTTATTTTAAAAGATTATAAATTTTTTTCAATTTATTTTTTATTTCTTTAAATCGTTGAACATAATATGATCCAAAATCATATTATTTAAAATATTTATGATGAAAAAAAGTTTTGATTCAATATGTTTATTATCATTTTTTGTTATGATTTAAAAGTATTTTGATTAAACTATTTTATGATCATTAATATCTTTTATGATTCAAAATTAAATGAATCAAAATATATAATGATCAAAAATTTGGTTTTTAACAATTTTTTTATTTAATTAAATATATTATTGATCCAAAAAACATATAATTCAAAAATGATATATGATTCAAGATATTATAAAACAAAATAATTTGATTTAAAGTTTTATAATCCAAAAATAATATGATTCAAAATTAGCATGAACGGATGTAAATAATTTAAAATATTTATAATTTTTAAACCTTAAAAACTCGAACCAATATTTAGTTCAAAAGTACAAAAAAACACTAGCTAAGAATTATTTTTTATTAATGAAACTAAAAAAATGACGTAACCAAGTTACCTGCTCCCAGAATCATAACTGTTAGTTTCGAGACTGGTTCCAAAAATTTAAAAACCACGTAGACCGCTTCCAGTTCGAAATTCACTGGAACTGCCGGTTCCGATTCCGGCCAAATTAGTTGGGTACCCGTCTTTGCTCTTCCATACGAGAGAAGTAACTTTTATTTTAAAAAAATGTACATTATTATAATTATTTTTCTAGTTCCCAATAAATGTATAAAGTTTAAATATTCGTTTTATTAAGACGTAATTCATATGCAATGATAATATTTTATATTCGCAATACTGTTGTTTAAAATATATTTTTTCTACAGGTTCTAATTGGGCAATGGTCATGCAAGAACATGCTTATGGCTTTGACGTCTTCCATTTTTTTGAATTTTATCAATTGTCTTATGATTTTATAGTTCTGTCTCATTATTTAACTTGCCTAATTCTCTTTATTATTTCTCTATTTTTAATTTTGTGTTTATGAGTTTACAAGCTTTGAATTTACTATCATATGTATTTAAATTAGATATAATTTTACGTTATAAGTTATTAACATGATTCACAGCATAACAATAACAACCGTCATAATATAACTAAAATTCATCCTTCTATATATTTATAATTTATAATTTATAATTGTTGTTACCCTAAATGACGAATCCCACGCCATATATAAGTAAACGGATATTATTTTTATTGAAAATGAAATTAATACATGACAAAATTGTCAACATGACGACTTTGATAATAAGATAAGTTTTAGTTACAATCAAGTAGTCGTGATCAAATAAATTATAGATACACTTTTCTTATGCAAACGAATTCAAAGTCAATATACAACAAAAAATACATTTATTTTTCTTTATCAACTCTTACATATAGAATTATGTAATTCAGTTTTATTTGTCTTGTAAGCATTATAATAAGGACAAAAAATCTTACGATAATCTCAAAAGACAATTAGCCCAATAATAATAAAAATTATTGACATTTTAAACCTCAGTTTTTTGACACGTAAAACATTAAAACATGTAGTGTTCGCGATTTTAGTTTAACATGAATATTTGATTGATGCAATTGAAATTTATATGAATATCAAAAGATATATGGATGGTGATCTAAAAGTAGGTTATGTAGAATGCTGATGTGTGTAAGACTAATTTGATGTCGAAGACGATGAAAGACCAATGTCAAGTAGCATGCCTCCTTGAGAGGTTAAGGGACATAGACATTTTGGGGTAAATGGGCAACCCCCAAAACCGGGTCATAATTTTGGACTAGAAGTACTATGAAAAAATGAATTATTATGAGGGAAATTTATCAACCTAGGAGGTTGGTTTGTGGTATTTTATGGGATTTAGTAGGAATTCGAATAGAATTTTAACTAATTCCCATACGTGGTTGTAAAATCATAAGAAATTTAATTCCATTGAAATTCAACAAACTACCTCGATAAGAGTTTTAGAAAACGTTAACAACTCCTAACGAAATCAATTCCAAACCTTTATCAATTGTTAAATTAATAATCTAACCTTACAAATATCCATGTCGATAATCTGTTTTCATCTGTTACTCTAACGACTTATGTGTTTATTAGAGAACATCAGTTTCTTTTCATCTTCATTGTCCATCACCAAACCCAACACCACAAACACCCCGTTCTCGTTCATTTCTCTCTCTTAAATATGCCCATCTCTTTGATAACTTCCTTATGATTTCTACATACACAAATGCACATCTAACTGGTTCCATGGTCTTCGACAACAACTAGTGTATCGGAAAAGAACCTCATGGATCAACATAAGAATAAAAAAGGAGAACAAAAATTCAAGTTGAAAAGAAGAAAAAATGCACATCTAACCGGTTCACGTTTTCTCTCCCAAACTCTTTTATGACTACCATTTCCCTTGCATCCTGATGAATTAGTTCTTCAAGCATTCATTTTGAAGATCCTACATGAGTCGTTTTGTTGGTTGACTTCATTACGTAACACTGGTTTTCAGAATAGTTCAGTTGAGGATTAAAGGGATTAAACGTAAGGTTTTAGAAAAAAACCTTGTGTTACGACATGGAGAATGGAGTGTCACGACCTGGCATACCAATTTCAAGAATACGTGTTTTGGATGGCCGCTACAACGTGGAAAAGGGAAGACCACAACGTGACAGCTGATGTCGCCCAAGCCCACGATTTTTAGGGTTTTATCCATATTTAAGCACCTAATCTGAAGGATTAGGGCATCCTTTTCAGCCTCCAACCCCTCAAAATAAAACCTTAGCCTCCATGCGTTCTTGAGAGTCTATTTTCTTGATTTGGAGCTTAGTCTTTGGACTTTGGTAAAGCTTGAGGAAGGAGGAAGTTCAATTTGGTGCAAAGGAGTTGGTTTGGATCCATCATTCCCTTCCGATTCCTGATGTAACATCCTAAAAATTATAAGTAAAAATTTCATTTTTAATTCATCTAAAACCATCAAGCATTCATGTCAAACCATCATAAGTACGTCAATATGAAAATCGTTATCAAAGTACAAATCCAAAAATCATAAAAAGTTGGACACGAGTGGATGCACTGCGATCAGTTCCGATCCTTCCCTTTCGAATTGGAAGTACATGAAACATAATCTTGAACAGTAAGCATAAAGCTTAGTGAGATACCCAAAATACCACATACCATACAAGCAACGGGCCCCACCCAATAAGTATAACATGCCTCAGCCTAACTCATATAACGGGCCCCGCCCAATGAGTATAACGGGCTTCACCCTAACTCGCATAACGGCCCTGCCCAATAAGTATAACGGGCGTCTCCCTAACTTTCATGTTGGGCCCCGCTCAACATTCAAAATATGCAAGTATCACACAGAAAACTAGCATCAAACAACATAATCTAGTGGGCCGACATGGATGCCTTCGACCCATGTGTACAGTGAAGAGACTCATCTCTCAGACAATAATCAACTAATGTTGCTGTCATTGCTAACAAAACAAGTGCTACTCCACACCTAGATAGTCATACAATATAAAACCTTAGTCTACCTTCCAAAGCTAAGGGTTGGCCAAAAGTCAACTCAAGTCAAAGTCAAAGTCAAACTCAGTTAACCTCCACGCCGTGTCCAACTTTGGCCACGTCGTGGCCCACGGGTCTAAACCCGATTCATACCCAGATGAAAGGAGTAAACACACCATCAACAAATTTTACACGTCATGGTCATCCTTGGCCATGATGTGGGCATAAGATGACAAAACTGGCGACTGGTCCTTACTCACCACGCCGTGTCGGCCTAGTGACACGTCGTGGGGAGCAGTATGATTAGCTTAATCAAGTTAAGCTACTTTTTACTCAAAACCAAAGGCTTAAAACCCATATGTTCTCATTCTCAATGCCTGAATTGATAAAGTTTCCAACTTTATCCATTAAGACAAGATCCCAAATCAAAGGTCTAATAAAGGCATAAATCATTAAGCACTTTTCCCCAAAGTCCATAGCCAAACCAACTCTAGAAGGGTTTTGTTAATGTATCCCTCCAGGAATATGTCAAAGATAACATAACGTTTATCTAAAGGATGACATAGCTAACGGTCGTTGCCCAACATAAGTGTTAGGCCTGTGCTCTCTCCCTCGGAGCCTCGCACATAGACCCCGATGCTCTAGCACAAAGGTCCAACTAAAAACAAGAGGCTCCGGTCTATAACAAACCAAAATAGTACCAACCGCTTCCAAGAGCGACAAGTGTAGCACTCAGAGTGCTGCTCTTCGGTAATTCTACACCAATAGCAGATAACTGCTAGTGGTGCACGATCTGCCAATGGGACACCTTCACGTCATAGCCGTCAAGACAAAACAAAAGGTGTTGTCGGGGATATTCTCCCACGACGACAAGTATAAAAGAGATCCTTCTTCTCCAGAAGAAGGGATTGCCTCGTTCTCTCACTTAAGCTAAACCCTAATTATCTCATCCAATTACTGACTAGATCGTCGGAGCCTCATTATGGGACCCCCTATGGGACGACGAATGACGTCGGTTCTTTCTTTGATGTGATTCTCATGCTTAACTCAGACGGAACTACACTAAACTATGTTAAGCTCGAAGCACATATCACAACATTTGGCACCATCTAGGTGTGTACTCAGAGTTACATAACCTTGATACAACCCTAAACGTCGTCGGTGATGGGAAAGGAATGTGACGTGTCTAGCGGAGGAGAAATGAGCCTACTCGGACCAATGCCTTCACTAGAAGACACACAACCATAAATGGAAAAGCCTCCAACCACATGCCAACAAAACAGACACCAGTTTCGACAATGGGAACCGTAGCAACAACAATCAATACCCTATGGCGACCGTTACCCGTTACAGCAGAGCAGCCAATTACAACCATGACTGTAGCGCCTCAGCCAACAATGACTCAAAAGTCACAACAACCAACCCAACATTCACAAATGTTGACTCAACAGTCACAACCGGTGGTTTCTTAGCCACAATCGTTGTCGCAGCAGGCAGGGTCGAACACTTGGTCCCCATAGACCATATTGTCCCCCGCACGATACTCAATGACAAGCTATTAGTTCTCTCAGGTAGTAGAAACCCCGCACATACCACTTCATGTACAATAACTACCAAAGTTCAACCCCTACATAAACCAACCCCAGGAAACCTTTCCTCAAGCACAAGTTGTCGTCGGGATGGAAAGAAGGCAGCTAGCAAGCAACACCTTCGACACCAGAAATAATGTGAGCAACCAAGCTCGATACCAATAAGGAGAATGATGGGGTTCCAAAGGACGGTCGAAAACACCAAGATCCTAAGAACGTGATCCTTACCATCAAGAGACCGCGCAAAGGGTGCGAGCACCGTGAGGTCGATGATGACATATAGGTTTTATCTAGAAACCTCCTAAGCATCAACTTCTCATTAGAGGACTTGAGGCTGCTAATGGGTTTTGAGCACTATAACAATCTTATGGTGCACATACAACCTTAATGCTTTGGATCTAAGTTTTCTCAAGTTATACATGCAATTTTCTTTTTATCCAAAGCATGAGCCCTAACTAGCATACAATTTTGAGATTTACAGCATAAAACAAGTTAGATGAATACCTCTTTGTTGTAGCTTGTAGAACTTGGCCTTTCAAGAGCTTACTACCTCAAATGTGATACCTCAAATAAGTCACAAACACCAAGAACAATGGAGGATTATGAGAGAGAGGCTAGGAGGCACCAAAAATTGGCTAGGGTTTCTTCTTGGAAGTCTTGGCCGATTTTGGGAGTGTTAGGGGTTACATTTATAGTGTGGAATTCCTAGGGTTTTAACTTGTAAACCCTAATTCATTTACTTAAGCCATTAAGCAATCCAATAACTCATTTGATAGGCCCTTTGGACTAAATTAATTTATGATCAATACCAATTAAAAAATATGATTTCTCAATTAATATATTATTCTTATAATATATTAATAAATCACAAATAATCTTTCTCAAAAATCCATCCTATCAAATTGCTCTGTTGAAGGCAACCCAAAAGGACCATACTACTATCGGGTCAAGTGGATACCAATTATAGTTATGGGCTTAGACAAATAATCCAATAATCTCCCAATTGGATAAGTCTAATAACTATAACTGCCAATGCAACTTCAAAATCCGATCAGCATTAGTATCTCTCAAAAGCGACTTTCCAACTTTGATCTAGTCAATGACTCGTCCTTTAGATAAGTGATCACATAATCCTCTGTTCTTCAATATATCGCGTGGACAAAGACATGGAATGAATTCATACTCATTGTCCAACAGTTTGTTTCCCGATTTCTGATTTGTTTGACATAAAATTCATTTGAACACATTAATTGAGTCCTGACCGGCCTGACACATAATTCAAAACAAAATCATCGAGGGGCCCATGATATCGCTTTTAATCCTCCTAGGATAAAAGGATCAGATAAACTTTGACTTATATTCTTGTACTAATTACTTGTTAAATTATACACAACAACACGTTTTATAACATCAAGTTACTAATGCGTTTTCGTACTATTAATGCCAAACGAACTCGTAATCAACAACTCATATATCTTGGTTTGATGATTATACGATATTATCGTCTCACAATTACTCATGATAAATTCCATGAAGTGATTCATGTGTGTGTGGGTTTAATTCAATACTCAAATCTAAATTCAAGAGCACTCATGAATGTTGTAGCAAACTTTTGCTATGTCTAAACACCTTATACAATCTACAAGCCAATTCATGACAGTCTAACTTCATAAGCTACTTCCAAAGTATGATTGACTGTGGATAGTTTGAATAATCATATCATTCAAGAAGTTAAAACATGCAAAAGTGAAACATAAAATAACCAACTGACAGAAGACAGTAAACTTTACTTAAAAATGAAACCCTTATTATTTAATCATCAAATGTCAATTACATTTATTTATTACAAGTTTCTAACTGCCTATCTAATCACTAATACTAATATCATCCCTTAGGCCAATGCTCTTAGCATGCTACAAATGCTTAACCCTACTCAGTCCCTTTGTAAGGGGATCCGTTGGGTTATCCTCTGACGATACCCTTTTCAATACGAGGAGTCCCTCGTCTACTCGATGTCTTATGAAGTGATATTTTTTTATCGATGTGTATGGATCTGCCATGATCCCTTGGTTCCTTGGTTAAGGCGACCGCACCCTCGTTGTCACAGAAAATCTCCATAGGCTCCTTTATAGTTGGTACAACTCCAAGGTCTCCGATGAAGTTCTTTAGCCATATTGCCTCCTTCGACGCTTTTCTTGCTGCTATGTACTCTGATTCGCACGTTGATACAACTACAGTCTCCTGTTTGGAACTTTTCCATGTTACTGCTCCTCCATTTAAGGTAAATACCCAGCCCGACCGAGAGCGGAAATTATCTCTGTCGGTCTAAAAGTTGGCGTCACTATACCCTGTCACTCTCAAGTCATCACTCCCACCGAGGGTATGGACCCAAGCCTTAGTCCTCCACAGGTACTTAAGAATGTTCTTTACTGCTATCCAGTGAGTTCTATCAAGATTCCCTTGATATCGACTAAACATGCTCAAAGCAAAAGCAACATCAGGGCGAGTACATGTCATAGCATACACAATCGAGCCAACGGCAGAAGCATATGGTACTCGACTCATTTCTGCTATTTCGGCATCGATACTTGGATTCTGAATCGTACTCAGTTTGGTATTGCTCTGGATAGGCAATTCTCCTTTCTTGGAATTCTCTATGTTGAAACGTTTCAACACCTTGTCCAAGTAGGTACTTTGACTAAGTCCTATTAGTCTTTTACTCATGTTTCTTAATATCCTTATCCCCAGAATGTAAGCAGCTTCTCCGAGGTCCTTCATAGCAAAACACTTCCCAAGCCAGGACATAACCTCCCGCAAGGTTGGAACGTCGTTTCCTATGAGAAGTATGCCATCCACATACAACACCATAAAGCTAACTATACTCCCACTAGCTTTGAAATATACGTAAGACTCATCCTCGCTTCTCAAAAAACCAAACTCTTTGACCTTCTCATCGAAACAAAGATTCCATCTGCGAGATGCTTGCTTTAGTCCATAAATGGATTTCTCAAGCTTACACACTCTATTAGGGCACTCCACGTCTACAAAACCCTCTGGTTGACTCATGTAAACATCCTCAACCAACTTCCCATTAAGGAAAGCGGTTTTGACATCCATCTTCCATATTTCATAATCATGAAACGCAACTATGGCTAGCATAATCCTTATAGAATTAATCTTCGCTACTAGTGAGAAGGTCTCGTCATAGTCAACTCCAGGAGTTTGAGTAAAGCCCTTCACAACCAATTGCACCTTATATGTGTGTACTTTCCTATCCATGTCAGTCTTCTTCTTGAAGATCCGTTTGCACCCGACCGTCTTACGACCTGGTACATTGTCAAACAAGTTCCAAACTCGATTGTCATACATGGACTGAATCTCACTGTCCATCGCCTCTTTCCACTTTGAGAATTCTTGTCCCGCCATGGCTTCCTTGTAGTTGTTAGGTTCATCCAAATTTATCAATTTACTATCACTGATAAACGTAATTACTTCAGTTGTTATATGAAAACCATATAACACAGTGGAACGCTAACTCTACTGGAACGTCTCAGAGGTAAGGACTCGTCAATTGGTTCAATAGGAGTCTGATCCTCAAGTTGAGCGCTAGTGTTAGAGGTTACATCATCGCTTAACTGTTGAAGCTCTTCAAGGTCAATTTTCCTCCCATTGTCCTCTTGGCATATGGGTTCTCTTTCACAAAAGACATCCCTTTGCACTACGAAGACCACGTTCTCACTAGGTCTATAGAACAAATATCCAAAGGATTTTCTGTGGGTAGCCGATGAAAATACAACACTCACTACGAGGTTCGAGCTTCTCGTGAGTCTCTCGTCATACGAAAGCCTCGCAACCCCAAACCTTGATATGCGCTAACGAGGGAAGCTTCCATGTCCACATTTTGTTAGGTGTTTTGTCAACCTTCGTAGTTGGGACTAAATTAAGGATATGGATGACAATCTCGACTCATCATCGAACGAACCATGTCCAACAAGGTTCGGTTGCGCCTTTCATCCACACCATTAAATTGCAGTGTCCTAGGTGGCGTCAATTGTGAAAAAATTCCACATTCTTTAAGGTAGTCATGGAACTCAATAATAAGATACTCACCACCTCGATCGGATTGGAGCATCTTTATCTTCCTGTCCAATTGATTCTCCACTTCTTGCTTAAACTCTTTGAACTTTTCAAGGTTTCTGACTTGTGCTTGATTAAGTAGATATATCCATATCTGCTATAATATTTGGTAAAGGTTACATAGAAGTGGATAGCAGGCCTTGTGGTAGATCTGAAGGGTCCACACACATCGGTGTGTATGAGATCCAACAAATCCTCACTTCTTTCACAAGTACCAGTGAAAGGTGACATGGCCATCTTTCCAAGCAAACAAGATTCACACATGTCGTCCGACTTTAAGTCAAAAGACTTCAACACTCCATCCTTTTGGAGTTGGGCTATGCACTTCTTTTTCACATGTCCAAGACGAAAATTCCATAAGCATGCCTTGTCCAAACGATTGGACGAATCAACATGCAATACATTATTTCCTAAGTTGTCTATAATCATCACAACTTCATATATACCATTACAAGGCAATGCTTCAAAATTTACCATTATAAAAAGAATTAATCGAACTAATTTCATTGTTAAATGAAAATCTAAAACCTTGTTTATACAAACCATGAAAAGAAATAATGTTTCTCGCCATCTCTGACGAGTAACAACAATTTTTTAATTCTAATCCTAACCCATTACTAAGAAATAAAGAATAAAATCCATTCTTGGTGACAGGCGACGCTTTCCTATTCCCCATGATCAAGTTCATCTTCCCGTGCTACACATCCCTACTTCTTCTTAGACCCTGCAATTAAGAATAAATGTGAAAACCACATCCTGTAACAAGGACCTAAGAACTAGTAGTGATGAGGTTTTAGATTGAATAGTGTAAATACCTGCGAAGGTGGGCTTTATCTTCCGATCCTTAATGTCCTGCAAGTATTTAGGGCAACTTCATTTCCAATGCCCCTTTTCATGACAATAGAAGCACTCTGCTTCCTTTGGATTGGATGAGGGAGTAGTAGAACCACCTTTAGACCCACTTGAGGAGGATTCATCATGAGACTTTCCCTTGTGATTCTTTAAAGGAGCGTTCATTTTCTTCCCTTTTCCCATATCCAATTGTCATGACTAGGGTAGCAGCAGTAGGAGTGGGTACAACAGACTTGCCTTTTAAACTACTTTCAGTAGTTCCCAGAAGGCCTTGAAGCTTGCTTAGAGTGACTTCCTCCTTGTTCATATGATACATTATCCAGAACTGATCATAACAGGGAGGTAAAAAGTGTAGGATAATGTCGATTGCCAACTCTTCATCAAAATTGACATTCAACTTTAGCAAGCGGTCCACATATCTTTGCATCGTTTACAAGTAAGCCGTGATGGACTCTCCATCCTTCATTTTTGTTGTTATCATGGAGGCAATGATTTCATACCTTTCTTGTCGAGCATTCTGATGGTACATTTCTATCAAGTCTTGGTGCATCTTGAAAGGTCAGAAGCCCTCGTAGGACTTCTAAAGCTCAGAAGTCAATAGTGGCTAGCATGATGCACGACACCTTTGTCGCGTCTATCTCATGAGCCCTATACTCAGCCAGTTGCTCAGGAGTAGCAGTTTTTTCATCAATCTCCTTTAGCTATTTGTTGAGGACATATTCCTTTTCCTCGTATCGAATGGCCATGCGAATGTTTTGAATCCAGTCGTTGAAATTCAACCCATCGAAAATGACCCTCCTACATAGGTTCATGAGGGAGAAAGAGCCGGAAGAGTTTGAGTTTGAAGCGTTGTTTAAGGTAGACATCTGAAAAAGAAAGACAAGTTTCATTAGATAAAATTCCTTAATATAACACCCAAAATGAAATATTAAGGCTAGGACCCAAGCACAATAATTTACAACTTAGAAAATGGATGCCGTAATCTAATTGCAAATTATTTGAAGGGAGGTAAATGACGATTGACCAATTTTCACCACCCAAAACCAAAATTTAAAAGAATTAATTTTTATAAAATTCCTAGATCTTTGAGATTCATTGAACCTTTCAATGACATGTTTAATATCGATCATGCCCTTCAAGTTTGTGATTGGGATACCGAGGATCACAAACAAGGTGTGAATAACCATGCAAATATGCGTGATACTCTCGATGTCATTCATCATCTAATCAACGTGCCGGTTAGCCACACACATTCCACTGATCTATGATAATTCTCGAGCTACCCTTCGCCACCCTTGTTAGTCCAAATTAGTGTGCATGTTAACCACACACACTCCACTAACGACTTGCCAAGATGTAAAGTGCAATTTCATGGAATATCACAATTTTCACATTTTTCCTAAAGTAACTAAGATTGTGAATTTAGAAAAGCATTTAGTTATGTTTTATAATTATCATTATACTTTTTAATGAGAATTAATGTCCTATCCTATCCGTTCGGCTAACGACCTTCCACTAGTCAAGGAAGCGGTGCGTGAGAGTAGACATCCATTTAATCACCATTTTATAGGCAGATTCCTTATACCCCCTTATAGACCAACTTCGTGAATGAGACCTACTACCGGTAAGATTGACTGTCTTATATATATATATATATATATATATATATATATATATATATATAAGTATTAAGTATTAATATTATAATAGTATAAAGGTTGAATTTTAAACTTTTAAAACTCTACGGTTTAAAATTTAAATATTTCAAAATCAAAGCCTTTTAATCAAATGTAAAATTCCAATACTTGAGGGGAGGTTTTTAAACTTTTCAAAACGTCTTAGATCAAATTTGAAAACAATTAAATTAATCATATAATTTATCTATATCACAAAATTTGAGCTAATCTAATTTCATATAGAAAGATAATTCAAATCAAATTCTACAAATAATTTATCATATAATCAAGTAATTATCTTAAAATTTGACAATTATCCTCCAATTGGATGAGGATAATCATTACCTTATCATAAAAACGAATTTTATCAGTCAAAACAGTTTATGGTAATGATCCAAATCCAATTATGGCCAAAAAACCTGAAAATCTACCAATAGATGATCCAACTCGTCGAGTTAGTGAATGGACTCGTCGAGTGGGCTTTAGTCATCGAGTCCCATTATGGACTTGTCGAGTTCATCATGTAGAGAGCAAATTTTGATGTGCTTCAGCTTTGAACAATTAACCAATGCATCAATATAACAGAAACAACCCTAGGCTCTGATACCACTAATTGATTTTGAGCACTATAACAATCCTATGGTGCACATATAACCTTAATGCTTTGGATCTAAGTTTTCTCAAGTTATAAATGCAATTTTCTTTTTATCCAAAGCACGAACCCTAACTAGGATACAATTTTGATATTTGCAACATAAAACAAATTAGATGAATACCTTTTTTGTTGTAGCTTGTAGAACTTGGCCTTTCAAGAGCTTAGTACCTCAAATGTGATACCTCAAATAAGTTACAAACACCAAGAACAATGGAGGATTATGAGAGAGAGGCTAGGAGGCACCAAAAATTGGCTAGGGTTTCTTCTTGTAAGTCTTGGCCGATTTTGGGAGTGCTAGGGGTTACATTTATAGTGTGGAATTCCTAGGGTTTTAACTTGTAAACCCTAATTCATTTACTTAGGCATTTAAGCAATCCAATAAATCATTTGATAGGCCCTTTGGACTAAATCTTCATGGATTATCACATAGATTTAGTCCATCCCTAATCAACATGGATCATTAGCCCAAACTATATGTAAGACTGATTTACCTAATCAGTCCCCGTTAATTTAATCAGTCTCTTTTGATCACTTAATTAATTTTTGATCAATACCAATTAAAAAAATATGATTTCTCAATTAATATATTATTCTTATAATTTATTAATAAATCACAAATAACCTTTTTCTCAAAAATCCATCCTATCAAATAACTCTGGTGAAGGCAACCCAAAAGGACCATGCTACTATCGGGTCAAGTGCATACCAATTATAGTTATAGACTTAGATACCTAATCCAATAGCTACACAATTGGAACCCCAGGGATCCGCTCTTAACTACTGCCTCTGTACGCTAAAAGCAAATCCATTATATTTACATAGATAATGGCAGTAGCACCGACATCCTCTACTAGCACTGCTTTCGACAGTTGTCGAGTTCCTGGAAGGAGGACTTGAAACCTCCGACAGACAACCCATTGGTCAACTTTACAGGACACATTCTATGGCCATTGGGCACCATACATATCCCCCTCACATTGGTTAGCCATAAAGGGAGGGAGAGCATCACACAAACAATCGAGTTCTTAGTAATACACTTCCCAACGAAACAAAACATAGTGCTCGGGTGACCGATGCTTTTCCAGTTGCATGCCATACCGTTAACCATCCACGATACTGTTAAGTTCAACACGCATACAATATCACCTTCAAAGTTTCTATAATGACTTTATACTCCTAATAAATCCTAAAGAACGTGGCTTTATGGACATACATGTCCACTGCATGTCCTATCCATTTTAGATCAAAAGCTAGGGTTTAATGACCAAAACTCCATGCATGAAACCAAAACTCATTCATAATTCATATCGAAAACACCAGTTATTCTATTTGACCTGGAAATTCATAAAGTTGCAAATTTTATGAGGTCCCGCCACTCAAATCCATCAAGACATGAAGAAAAGGGATAAAATCAAGAGTTTTAGTAACATGGCAAGGAAAAGCTTGGTTCTTGGACACTCACCAAGGTCTAGGAGATGTGTTAGCTGAAGAAAAAGATGTTTTCCAAGTAACTACTATACCAAGGGCTTCCTTCTCCTTCAAAAATCACCAAAAAGCACCAAGCATGAGCTCACAACTTCAATGGAGGCTAGGGTTAGTATTTCTAAATTCGAGAGGGAGATGGAGACTGAATGATCATGAACCCCTAGCCTTAATGTTCTTTATATTGGGCCCAAAGCCCAAAATTAGGTTTTTTCACTAAAAATTCATGCCACACTATGGCACCTAAGGCCACGCTGTGGCGAGCCATTAAAATCCCGCGGACCAAAACATTCTGCCACGCCGTGTTGATACTCCATCATGTCGTGGCCACCCAATTTAATGTTAATACATAGAAAAATTTGATTCATACCTAGAACGGATGTTACAATCGTCAACATACAATGACATAGGCAAACATAATCTTGTATCAAACATGTATGTGTAATTATCAAATACAATGCTACTCTATCCAGAATATAACTCATACTTCAAATCTTGGATAATATTTATCAGGTGTGTGGATGGATGTTGTCTCGAATCCCCAAGCCTTCATTGAACAAGAAAACGTAGAGAGACTCTCTACACAATCCTTGACCCGATTCGTACCACATATTGATGTGTTATAAAACAAGGCTTTAAAATTTATACCCTAACTATTCAACTCAGCTAAAACATAATCGACAATATACTTAGTGATGAAGTAGTAAAGTAGAGTAAGTAAGAGTTTATCACAGGGAATGGTATTCTAATTAAGAAAATAATGCTAAAAGTTAACCTAAAGAAACAAACTTTAATGGGGTTTTTATTTGATTTTTAAAGTTTAGAAAAACTTAATTTAAGGAATCACTAAAACAAAACTTTAAACAAAGGTAACAACTAGAAACGAGATTAAATCAAGATTTAAAAGATACTTGGGTTTAGCTTCGAATCCCCATTTTCCTATGGTTAATTTCAAGACAATGGATTAATTTTGTTGGTTGCCGAATAAGAGATTACTAATTATCTTGGTCCGATTATATAGCAGATACCAATTTATGAACTTTAACTAAAATGATCATGCAAATTAAGAACATCTGATTGATCTTAAGATATATTTGGAATATGAATCACTAGATCTAAGAAGCATCTATATATGATCAAGATAAACAATCAAGCACATTTTATGATGTAATAATGCCCTCTAACAGAGTTAAAACAACTAACTTTACCACTTATACTAGAATTTGTTTAATCACTAGCTCTATAAATTTAATGATCATAAACAACTAGGTAATATGTGAAGAAGGGTAATATGTGAACAACAAAATATTTTATATTTAGTTAAAACAACTTCATTTTTGGAAAACATACAAATATTTCATATTTTTACCCTAAATATGCTTTCCAAATGTGACATGAAGCTCTTAAGTTTTTCAAATTTTATGGATTTTGTCTTAAAGCTAGGGGTGACAACTCTTGACCAAACCTGTAACCCGACACTGATCCAACCCGAAAATAGACGAGTTTGGGTTGAGATTTTTGACCCGCCAACCCACCAACCCGTTTATTTCATGGGTTGGGTTGAGTTATCTGTTTGGGTTCGCGGGTCAACCTGTCAACCCGTATATATATATATATATATATATATATATATATATATATATATATATATATATATATATATATATATAGATATATTTAATTATTAATAAAATTTGATTTCCATCCGTATTCGTAATATTCCTTATCATTGTATTTCTTCCGTATTCGTATGTGACTAATCTGCATTTGCGGTTTGTTAATCAGAAAAAGAAAAAATACATGTCGTTATTTCACGAGTCACGAACGAAGAACACATCCACTTTCTTTGAAAGCTTTCACTTTTTTATGTTAATTACTTTAATCATTTTATGAATTTATGTTGAAAAAATCTCATTTTTTAAAATGTGTTGTTTATTTATTAAACGAGTTATATGGGTTGGGTTTGACGCATTAACTTGTGAACCCGCGAACCCATATACTTAAACGGGTATATGGATTGGGTTGGGTTGAGGTTTCCAACCCACCAACCCGTCAACCCATATATCATATGGGTTGGTTTGAGTTTTTGTTTTCTAACCCGCCAACCCGTCAACTGTGACCTGCCAATTCGAACCCAACCCAATTGGCAGGCCTACTTAAAACTAACAAAATTTACCAAAATTAAAAAGTTTTATGTCAATGGCCCTTTAATTTTATACCAATTTACCATACCGACTCCCTAAACCATCTCAGCCGGATCAAGAATATTCATAAACTCGGAACCAAACAGCCCCTCAAGAACAAAATACCCCTCAGATAGAGAGCAATCCAAATTCACAAATGCGTATTTGTGTGTGTGATTGTTGAATGAAGATGGTCAGAGTTTTAGCAATGGCGTCCTCCACAATCCGTCCTTTCTCATCAATGGCATCATCTCCATTCGCTGCAACTTTTTCCGCCTTCAATTCGTCTCGAAGGTTTAATTCGTTCGATTTCACTAGAGGTATGAATGCGCATAGCCTTCCATTCTATTGGATTCGAGATTCTGATGCGTTTTTTGTCGTTTCTAAGATGCATTTATTGAGGCTGGGCTCCTCTTTTGAATTTTAGAATATATTATTCCTAGCTTTTTGCATTGTCGGGAGTTTGGGATCATGGAATTTAAGGTTCAGGCTTTGGAACTGAACTTCATTTATTTCACGTCGATTCTAGTTCCAAGATGTTGATTTTGACACCTGTAAAGAAATTTATACTTTTAGTCTATAATCAAATTCAACATGATGATCATACATTAATCGACTACTAATCAATATCAACATTCAAAAGCAATATAACACAAGCATAATCGAAAACTAATCATCCTCATAAATCATGATCATATCAAAATAACCTCATCAATCATCATCCTAGAAAACTAAATCTGTAGCTTTGTATGTTTATCCAGTCGAAATGCAGTCAAAAACTTTCGGTTATAATAAATCGTGTAAGTTAATAAGACGTGAAGGAAACGTAATCTTAACTAAAACAGTCAGTAACATGTCCCAAGGAAGCACGATAAGTAGCAAAGAAAGTGCCTTGGAATGGGTCAAACGTGACAACAGAAGAATGCTCCATGTTGTTTATCATGTTGGTGATATTGATAGAACAATAAAGTAAGCTTTTTTAATTCCCATTTATGTTGATTGTTTTAGTGTCAATTCTGTAATTTAATCAAAATGTGGGGTCAGGTTCTATAGAGAGTGCCTGGGGATGAAACTGTTAAGGAAGCGAGATAACACCGAGGAGAGATATACAAATGCATTTCTTGGATATGGCCCAGAAGATTCGCACTTTGTCATTGAACTCACTTACAGTAAGACATCCCAAAAAACTTACTACATGACAAACTCACACCTTTTTGGGTGGAGCATTTTTATTTATTTATTTGTCATAGGGACAAAATATGCAATATTTGTTCAACTTTTTTAGATGGATCCCACGCTTGTTCCACTTTTTTTGTTAGAACTAAACAAGCATTTTTTGTTTTATTGATAATAGTCTCGATTTGAGTAAATTACACGAATGGTCCCTATGGTTTGGGATAATTTGCATGTTTGGTCCTTAACTTATTTTTTTATCTCAGAAGGTCCCTACTGTTTGTTTTTGTTACACGTTTGGTCCTTATTTTTTATTTTTGTTACGCGCTTGGTCCCTTTTTACCTAAAAAAACTATTATTTAAATAAGAAAAAATGGTGGGTAGGTAAGGTAAGGTGAGAGGTGGGGTTGGGGGAGTGTTTATTTAAATAAATTAAAAAATCAAGGGTAAAATAGTCTTTTTTAAGTAAGACAGGGACCAAATGCGTAACAAAAACAAACAGTAGGGACCTTCCGAGTTAAAAAAATAATTTAGGGACCAAACACGCAAATTACCCTAAGCCATAGGGATCATTCGTGTAATTTACTCTCTCGATTTTAGTCTAATGCACGAGAAAGAGAGTAAAATCTAACTATCCTAATTTGTTATATGTCTTGTGTAACAAATGGGCCTAAGACTAATTATATGTTCAATTTGCAAGATTATGGAGTTGACAAATACGATATTGGATCTGGATTTGGACATTTTGGTATTGCAGTAGATGATGTGAGTTTGCAATTTTTTTCTATTTATTTGGAGTTGGGACTCCTTATTCCTTAATATTAAAGTTTGTTGTTGTTTTTTTTTTCGGGCTAATGTTGGTGCATAGCTTGGAAGGATTGTGGATCTCATAAAGGCAAGGGGTGGCACTGTGACTCGTGAACCGGGTCCAGTAAAAGGTGGAAAAACAAATATAGCATTTATTGATGATCCTGATGGTTATAAATTTGAACTTATAGAAAGAGGGCCCACACCCGAACCACTTTGTAGAGTTATGCTTCGTGTTGGAGATCTTGGTCGTTCTATTGCTTTCTATGAGAAGGTGTAAGGTTTGAAGTATTCTTTCATTGAAAATTGAAAATTTACATTTTTGTCCCTGTTAACTCTAGTTTACGTTACTTTAGGCTTTTGGTATGGAGCTCGTACGCAAAAAAGATAGTCCTGAATATAAAGTAATCTGTTTTATTATATTCGAATCTTGAAGTTGAAGTTATAATTATTTATGTTTATAAAGTTTTTGATTATTATGTAATTTGAATTTTGACAATTTTTTGCAGTATACGATTGCAATGATGGGTTATGGACCCGAAAGTAAAAATTGTTTATTGGAGTTGACTTATAATTATGGAGTCTTGGAATACGATAAGGGCAATGCTTATGCGCAGGTCTTTTTCCAAAAGAATTTTTTTTTTACATATGTTTAGGCTGCATTTGTTACATGTGACATGACATAACAAATCGTAAAATATCATATAATATGTCATGACTTAACACAAAAATAGCATGACAAGACAAACCATAATATAAGAGAGAAGGCTAGGAGTGAACAAACTTTGTAGGGTTATTTTTAATGATACGGATGAGGAGGACATTTTTTTTTTTTTTTTTGTGTAAATAAGAGATCAAGAGCAAGTCCTTGCTCCATCTTTTTGGATGAGATAAACAAATGTTAGTTTTTATGTCATTGACATTAGTCCCCCGTCAAATGCAGTACCACCAGTTTAGTTGATTCTCTTATGTTATGTTATGTTATGTTATGTCATGTTGTGTCATGTCATGTTATGTTATGTTATGTCATGTCTAACTTATTTGTGGTTATTAACAGAGATAGCGATAGGGACAGATGATGTTTATAAATCTGCAGATGCAGTTAAAGTTTTTGGCGGGAAAATTACAAGAGAACCTGGACCTTTGCCTATGATGTTTATAAATCTGCAGATGCAGATAAAGTTTTTGGCGGGAAAATTACAAGAGAACCTGGACCTTTGCCTGATATCGACACCAAAATTACACCATGTTTGGATCCTGATGGTTGGAAAACGGTAAAAAAAAATTATTGAATTTTAATGGTGTACACACTATATTTTAAGTAAATAAATTTGTTTGATAAATTGTTTTCAATTATTGCAGGTTCTTGTTGATAATATCGATTTTCTGAAAGAGCTACAATGATGCTTGAGTAACTTAAAAAAAAAAAATCTACATGATATAGCGTCATATAAGGTCATAAAACAGGTCATCGAGGAGTTGCACATTTGAGTGTGTATCAACCTCAATTTTGTAGATGAGAAAACAGTCGTTGTTGCAGCAAGCATTATATTAAGTTATATTTTAAAAAACAATCTTGCATATATGTATTTATATATCTTATATGCATGAAAGTGTTTTTTGTAAAGCAAGTGTTTAGTATAAATGTTTTGTAAAACAGTTTTGTTGTAAAGCGTAAATAATCAACCAATTTTGTTGTAAGCTGACTCGAACGGAGCCCGAAAGTGTCATTATTCCAACTTGTAGTTGTGGTATAGTTTTAGATTTTTTGGTTAATTGCAAGAAAGACCTAATTAGTATTTTCTTTTTTTCGATTTAGGAGTAGGGTACCTTTTCGGTTTGGCTAATTCAGCTCATTTTTAGATTAAGTCATGGGTGTGATTGCCAACAGGACATGCCACATCAGCATTTATTAGTTGTTTTTTAACAGAGAACTGACATTTTGTTTTCAAAAAAAAAAAAAACTGTCAATTTGATATTTTTCCGGTTTAAACATAGTTGCCATGTAATGATGTTGGTATTAATTACAAGAAAGTCCTAACATTGCACCTATAGAGGTGCTCGTTAGCATCTCTAACATTGCGTACGCTTCCTAGTTCCTATATACAATACATAAACATATGAATGATCAAACTCTTGACATGCATTACGAGACTTGACCACTGAAATCCCATGTACGACTCACTTGTTTTTTTCCAACACAAACATTTAATATATACACAACTAGACTAATACTTCAACGTCAAAGTTTTGAACCGACCACGGTTATAACACATATACTTTGAAAGTTTTGGACATTTTACAAGGTTTTCCTCGTTAATTAATACATAACACTAATACTCCATGTCCTTTTATCCCACACATTTCAAAGTAAAACTACCCAAAATGATGTTAGTTCCAACATATATTACAAACATAAGGAAAAAACTTACAAAAATGACTTACAAGTTTTTGGGTGTTACAACCCAAAAACACTTTAGAGATAGTTTGATTTGATCTAGTAAATAAAGTCTTGAAGAAAAATTACTATGTTTATCTTATACTAAGCAAATGCATACACAAGATGCAAAATATTCTTTCAAGATCGATGTTCGAACACAGAAACTTGCATATTGTTATACTCGAAGATAGAGGATCAATATGGAAAATGGTATTATCATGCCATCCATAATCATCGGTGAAAAGCACTTTTAGACTGGAAGGTGTACTCACCTTTCACCATTCACTTTTTCAGTGTCACGTCAACTTTCTACCCACTCGCAGTTTACTCATCAAAAAACAGTAAATTGACACCTTTCGTTATCTTTTACTTTTATTTTTTTAAAAAAAATTATTTAATTTAAAGCTTTATAATTCAAAAAATAAATATAATTCCTTAAAAATGATTAATAAACATAAAACTTAATTAAAATAGAAATACTTCATTACTTGTAATAAAAAGTACATAAAAAAGAAAGGGTGAGGTTTGGCTTTGCGTTTGAGATTGATAGAGTGGTGTTTGGCTTTGGGGATGATTTGGGGAAAGTTGATCGGGAAAAACGACAATGTTGTTAAACATATTGGGACTAACATTTGGTACTTGTATGGGATAGTACTGTCTAACATTTTGATATTGAAATTGTGGAGAAGATTGAATAAGGCATTAAGTTGGGGATGGATCGAATGCAAAAATGTTTCGAGTTGGGGTACTTGAACTCGAAACATTGGTTTTTCTTTTATCGGATTTTGGGGTTGGATTGTTAGGATTGTTGGGGTTCATTTCCTTTAAAGAAATAAGGAGTAAATGATAGAAGAATGTGTGATTTTGAAGGTGAAAGACCTGTGGTGATTATAGAGTTGTAAAAAGGTCAAAAATAATATATATATATATATATATATATATATATATATATATATATATATATATATATATATTGTAACACTGTATTTCAGGTTTTTTCCCTTTTAATCCTTCGTTGTAAATTCTTTTCATTTTGGTCCCTAGCCGAGTACGCTGGGCGTACTGGCTCGGTAGTGGGAATCGCCCACGTACGGTGGCGTACGTGGGAGTACGTTGGGCGTACGCTCATAAGGGGAAACCTAATTTTTAGGGTTTGTGCCCTGCTTAATCAACTTATATTGCTTTGGGAGCTTCTTATGGCCAGCCTCCACTTCTCCAAACCCTAAGAACGAAAACCTAGCCCTCATTTTCGTGTTTGTGAGCCATTGTGTGGTTTTGTGGTGTTTTTGGGTCTCTTGAAGGAAGTGAAGTTTAGTGGTGAAGCTTTGGTGGACTTGGAGCTTAAAAATCCAGAATCTTGATCAACTTTGCAAGCTATTTGAGGTATAAAGATCCTGACTTGATGGATCCTTATGATAGATCTAGTTTGGGGCTTTACTTGTGCATTTTTGGGTCATTTAAGCCATGCTTGGTAGTATGGATTATTCCAAAAGCTTGGGATGATAGATCTTGGATTTTCTGAGTTCCCTTATTCATAAAAATGATAGTTTGATGGGTTTAGCTCAACCATGCTAGGTCGATCTTCTTCTTATTGGAGTTAAAATGCTAGATTTGGAATTTGGGGTGTTTTTAATCATGCGAAGGTTTAAAGTCTTCGACTTTATGGATTAAGACGTTCATTTAGACCTAGATCTGAAATTTGGATGTTGGAATGCAAGTATTAAGCATTTAAGGAAAAATTGCTTAACAGGTGTGTATGTTAGGCGTACTCAAGAGTACGTTGCGTGTACATGCCTGTGTTCACGACCATGCATACAACCTACTGTGTCAAGCGTACCTCTACTATGTGCAGCGTACTAGGCCTGGTTTGGGCCTTCGCGATTTTGGGTCATTTTCGGACTAGTAGAGTTTGGGCCTTGTTATTTGATGGTGTTAGCGCGGGGATTTTCCGGATCAGTAGTCCGAGCTTTTATTTGAGATATTCAGCAGCTTGAGGTGAGTTTCCTTACTGTGCTTGCGGGTTGAAGGAACCAATACCGGCCTATGGTTTATTATGATTAGGAAGCTAGCTATCTGTGTGACTCTTGCATGTATGTTATGTGATATGTATATTGGGTGGGGTCGGATGCCAGGCGGGACCTGATGAATGTATTTTATGTGTCTGTATGAATGTCGGGCGGGGCCCGACGCCAGGCGTGGCCTAATGTAACACCAGTCAAATTAGGGTCATCATTAAACTTTTATAAAACCATAATTGGGATGTACCATGTGGTAGATATCATAACGAGGTTTCCAAAATATAAAGAGCAGTAAAATCCGAGTTATAACGAAGAAGTTATTACCGATCGAAGATCTGCGGCAATACCGGTAAAAAACACTGTTAAGCGTAAAATGCGAAATTCCAATAAAATATTTTTCAACCTTAGGTGTCTAAATGAAAGTCGTAAATATCCCAAAATCATGAACATACATAAAAAGAACGCCCAAGTCTGACTTCACTTGAGGAAGTTATGATTTTTTTGAAGTTTTGGACGTAGCAGTAGACAGCTAAAAACTCGAAATAGAGATCGAGTGACTTTTTGCCAACAAGACCTAAACGACAATCGAATATCTCATCAACGGTATTACAACGGTAAAAAGTCTGACAAAAACGGACATCGGAGGAAGAAGTTATGGACTTTTAACGGACTTTTCCTGTCCCGGCCTGTTCAAAATATAATAATAAAAATAAATCAAAATTAGCCAACAGAGTCTAAAAGGAAGTTGTAGAGCGTAGTCTCACCTACGCATGGATATAAAGAACGTCAAAAACGGAGTTCGTATGAGGAAGATATGAATTTTTGAAATTTATTAAATAATTAAAATATTAAATTTAATTCTAAATATCCGATATTATCCGAGGGAGGAGGAGTCACCGGGCTGATCCGAGTTACGCCCAGCGTACCGAGGCGATTTAGCCTCCTATAAAAGGGGTTCGAGGGTTCCAGGTAAAATTGCTCATTTCTTCTCTTTCTCATGCCGAAGCTCTGCGTTTAACCCCCCGAAGCCATCCCGACATCCCGGTTTTCATATCCAAGTTTGGAAGGAAGTTTTACGCTCCTGAGATTTCTGAGAATCCCGAGAAAACCCATTTTCTCCTGTCGAAGTTCTGCTCGGTTTTCATCTCACCATCTTCACTTTATCAGGTGAGTTCATAACCCTTTTATACACCTTCAAATACTTTATAATGTACTTTTAATACATTTCTGGGGAGAATACAAGTAACCACCCGGTTAATCTCGAGTGAAAAACGTGAAAACTCTTATTATACCTTGCATGCACTAGATTTATACAAAATGCATAGTATCCAGGGTAGCCATCCTTGTTAAACCATTTTATGCATTCAAAGAACTTATGATTTATGCTTTGTCAAACATTGTTAAAGAGGATAAACATTGCATACAAAACTATCACTTTAATACAGACTTAGTTGAGAATCCGTGAGATGATTACATCTTCAATGCTACCTTTTTGTTAAAAAGGTACTACCTATAGTCCTGTCTATTATAACCAGAGTCTCCCATTTGGAGAGCGTGTCAAATGTGTATAGATCTATACGGGAAGTCATGATCCCGCGCCCTGACTGTTAGCTACAGTCCTTTGGGTGACAATTTGTCATAAAAGTTTCGATGCCTGAAGACCGTCGTCACAGGCATATTATGTTTAGTATGGTTATAAAACTCACCGGATAGACAATTATTATGATATTCTGATTTTATGAATGAGTAGCTATTAAAACTATTCTTCCTCTAACGAGTGCGATCTTCTTATAGCTTTATTATATAAAACTATGCCTCAACCTTTTAAGCATGTCAGTTGCTTGCGATTTTCGGTCTTGGACATTAGAGACTGCCTGCTACTTTAGGAAAATAAGGGATTTTCCTATATCCAAAATAATCAACTAATAGGAAAATAAGGGATTTTCCTAGTACAACCATTTACAATTCACGACACGAACATTTATATGCATTTTCATACTTTTATAAGAAAATAAGGGATTTTCTTGGAAAACGCACGAACTTTGGAATGGCATACATTTTCTCAAAACCGCTTATGAACTCACCAACTTAATTGTTGACACTATTTCTTTGAAATAACTTGTATTCTTAGGGTACCGCTAAACAGGTTTGGAAACCAACTTTTGGGGATTAACGCTCTTACGTTAATTACTTCTTTTGATAGATGTTTATGTATTTACCTTTTGAACATGTAACAAATACAATTATGTAAACATTTTGAAACCTTTATATGTATGGTGGTGTGTACTTTCCTTACTATTCAATTGTTATGATACTTCACATGACGTCCTCCGCCCCCGAACGTTTCCGCCGTTCTGGTTTGGGGGTGTGACAAATTGGTATGAGTGCATTGTTTATAGTGAACTAAGTATATCAAAACCATATTTTTGATATACAAACTATAAGCACAACTGGGCAAAAACACTATGAGTGAGAGTTATACTTTTATAATGAAATTTTTATAAAGTATACATGCATACATTATATATAACAGGGTCAGTATCATAATGAAAACAATCTTGAAGTATTATAGATGAGTTGTACAATACAGGTATGCCTTGGGATATGTAATCGGGACTGGAATGAATATAGTCTGATCAACTATATTTGTCCGAGAGCCGAACTGCATATGCCAGGGGATAGCTACAGTGGACAAGAAGTCTAAAAGTTACCAAACTTATAAACTTTAGAATGAAACATAACATTTAGAATACTATAAGAGTATTTTATGCATACGATAGTTTAACTTTGATGTTCAACCTTATGTGCCTTAGTTCTAGACAATCCTTATCTCCCCATTCTCGTAGAGACGTAATCGCCGGATTCCATCTACCAGGGGATCCCTACTACCCGAACCATTCAATCATTAAAGACTTATTGTCTTCATTGTTATTTCTGTGGCAGCGATGCCGCCTCGTAGATCTGTGCGTCACGTCAACAACGCAACACCTATGCCACCGCTACCACCCCCACAATATGATCCCGTCATGGTACTGGTTGCTATCACTGCAGCAGTAGCAGCTGCTCTTATGCAAATAAACACTAACGGAGCTGGTGGAACTGGAAGCAGTACCAACCACTTTAATCATGGCACTGGCCATGGTCATATTAGGGAATGCACATACAAGGAATTTTTGAATACGAAGCCAAAGACTTTCAACGGGGTAGGAGGAGTCATTGCACTTATGCAATGGTTCGAGAAGACCGAAACGGTCTTCGAGATTTGTGCATGTCCGGAGACCAGCAAAGTCAAATTCGCCGCTTGCACTTTCTCTAATCGAGCCCTCACCTGGTGGAAGGGCCATGTGAAAGCCCTATCCTTCCTAGTTGCTAATGCCATGAGCTGGGAAGATCTCAAGATTTTGATGCTAGAAGAATACTGCCCGAGGGGCGAAATTCAAAAATTAGAGCATGAGCTATGGAACCTACGGATGACCGGATCGGACCTAGTCGCTTACACGGCCAGGTTCAGTGATTTGTCAACCTTGTGCCCAGGTATGGTAAACCCGAAATCAAAGAAGGTGGAGATGTACATTTAGGGATTATCACCCCAGATCCAGGGGCATGTCCTGGCCACGTTTACAGCGCGGAGCGCTTGGCTCAACGATTGATTGATCACGATCTGTTAAACAGGGTACTATTACCGTTGTTTCGGAGCCACTGAGGGATATAGAGGACCGAAGGAAACCCTGAGATAAGAGGAAGGGGGAAACCACGCAAGAGAACCCCAAGAGGCAACAGTGAGTGACAGCTCATGTTGTTACTGTGCCTACCACCCCCACACCCACAAGGTCGTACAACGGCAACCAGCCTAAGTGCAACTGATGCAACTTTCATCGTCACGGACCCTGCCGTGAAATGCATTGCATTAGGTGCAATAGTAAGGGATACACCGTCTGCTACTACAGGGAACCAGCCCAACCAACCGCTCCATCCGCAAATGTGGGAGTAGACCGTACTTGTTATGAGTGCGGAGCAACGGGGCACTTCCGAAGGGACTGCCCGAAGGCAAACAACAGGAATGGTGGTGGAGGAGGCTGAGTATTCGCAATGGGCCAAGAAGAGGCCATTGCAGACGCCACAGTTATTCCGAGTATGTTTTTCCTCGTTTGCACATTAGCATGCATTTTATTTTATAGTGGAGCGGAGAGGAGTTTCGTGAGTAATAAATTTAAAAATCTAGTCAAACAAACACCCTAATCATTAAGTAGAACCCTCATAGTAGTAATAACTAAGATAGACTAAAAGCACTGAAAACACATATGTAGAATGCACTGTCCCACTAACGAAACTCTATCAATTTATAACGATAAACCCGACACAACTCCCAAACCATTTTTTTAGCTCCAAAATCCCTTAGCACTCATGAGAGGAGTATTATATCCTTTGCAACCTTCCCGAAGTATTACCGAGAGACTATTTAGGAATAGCACACGTACGACAAGTCAAGTTCAAACGAAGAGGCTAGGAATGATTACGACTGACCTATCACTACAAAGTGTGTATGCGACTTGTGTACACAAGGAGGTGATAGGTGAACCAGGTAAGAATTCAACCATGGACTTCAAGACAAAGCCGACCTATACTACGAGTGAACAATGCTAACATTTAGATAAACATAGAAACCCGAATCCACATAACCGACACCGATCAAAAGAACAGATAGGATAATGAAGGTCCGCTGGAACACCCACACTGGAATCTAGATTCAATAGAGAACAAGAAAAGTAAATGGAACAGAAGTGCCCACTTCCTCCCTCAAACAATTGAAGTCCCAGTCGAAATGTGAATTTCGGGACGAAATTCTCTCTAACGGAGGGATAATGTAACACCAATCAAATTAGGTCAAAATTAAACTTTTATAAAAGCATAATTGGGATGTCCCAAGTGTTAGATATCATAACTAGGTTTCCAAAAATATAAAGAGCACTAAAATCCGAGTTATAACGAAGAAGTTATGACCGATCGAAGATCCGCGACAATACCGGTAAAACACTGTTAAGCGTAAAATGCGAAATTCCAATAAAATACTTTTCAACCTTAGGTGTCTAAATGAAAGTCACATATATCTCAAAACCGTGAACATACATAAAAAGAACGCCCAAATCTGACTTCACTTGAGGAAGTTATGATTTTTTGAAGTTTTGGACGTAGCAGTAGACAACTAAAAACTCGAAATAGAGATCGAGCGACTTTTTGCCAACAAGACCTAAACGACAATCGAAGATCTCATCAATGGTATTACAACGGTAAAAAGTCTGATGAAAACGGACATCGGAGGAAGAAGTTATGGATTTTTAACGGACTTTTCCTGTCCCGACCTGTTAAAAATATAATAATAAAAATAAAGTCAAAATTAGCCAACAGAGTCTAAACGAAAGTTGTAGAGCATAGTCTCACCTACGCGTGAATATAAAGAGCGTCAAAAACGGAGTTCGTATGAGGAAGATATGAATTTTTGAAGTTTATTAAATAATTAAAATATTAAATTTAATTCTAAATACCGGATATTATCCGAGGGAGGAGGAGTCACCGGGCTTATCCGAGTTATGCCCAGCGTACCCTCGTACACCCAGCGTATCGAGGCAGTTCAACCTCCTATAAAAGGGGTGCGAGGGTTCTGGGCAAAATTGCTCATTTCTTCTCTTCTCATGCCGAAGCTCTGCGTTTAACCCCCCGAAGCCATCCCGACATCTCGGTTTTCATATCCAAGTTTGGAAGGAAGTTTTACGCTCCTGAGATTTACGAAGATCTTGAGAAAACTCGTTTTCTCCTGTCGAAGTTCTGCTCGGTTTTCATCTCACCATCTTCACTCTATCAGGTGAGTTCATACCCCTTTTATACACATTCAAATACTTTATAATGTACTTTAATACATTTCGGGGGAGAATACAAGTAACCACCCGGTTAATCCCGAGTAAAAATGTGAAAACTCTTGTTATACCTTGCATGCACTAGATTTATACAAAATGCATAGTATCCAGGGTAGCCATCCTTGTTAAACCATTTTATGCATCCAAAGAACTTATGATTTATGCTTTGTCAAACATTGTTAAAGAGGATAAACATTGCATACAAAACTATCACTTTAATACAGACTTAGTTGAGAATCCATGAGACAATTGCATCTTCAATGCTACCTTTTTGTTAAAAAGGTACTACCTAAATTCCTGTCTATTATAACCAGAGTCTCCCGTTTGGATAGCGTGTCAAATGTGTATAGATCTATACGGGAAGTCATGATCCCTCGCCCTGACTGTTAGCTATAGTCCTTTTGGTGATAGTTTGTCTTAAAAGTTTCGACGCCTGAAGACCGTCGCCACAGGCATATTATGTTTAGTATGGTTATAAAACTCACCGGATAGACAATTATTATGGTATTCTGATTTTATGAATGGGTAGCTATTAAAATTATTCTTCATCTAACGAGTGCGATCTTCTTATAGCTTTATTATATAAAACTATGCCTCAACCTTTTAAGCATGTCAGTTGCTTGCGATTTTCGGTTTTGGACATTAGAGACTGCCTGCTACTTTAGGAAAATAAGGGATTTTCCTGTATCCAAAACAATCAACGAATAGGAAAATAAGGGATTTTCCTAGTACAACCATTTACAATTCACGACACAAACATTCATATGCATTTTCATACTTTTATAAGAAAATAAGGGATTTTCTTGGAAAACGCACGAACTTTGGAATGACATACATTTTCTCAAAACCGCTTATGAACTCACCAACTTAATTGTTGACACTTTTTCTTTGAAATAACTTGTATTCTTAGGGAACCGCTAAGCAGGTTTGGAAACGAACTTTTGGTGATTAACGCTCTGATGTTAATTACTTCTTTTGATAGATGTTTATGTATTTACCTTTTGAACATGTAACAAATACAATGATGTAAAAAGTTTGAAACCTTTATATGTATGGTGGTGTGTACTTTCCTTACTATTCAATTGTTATGATACTTCACATGACGTCCTCCGCCCCCGAACGTTTCTGCCGTTCTGGTTTGGGAGTGTGACACCTTATGAATGTGATGAGGCGGGGCCGATCTCATATTATTGATAGAACTTTTTCGAGCAGGGATCGATGTCGGGCCGGGCCCGGTGCCAGGCAGGGCCTGATGGGTGTTGGCCATGGCCCATTGTATGTTTGATATATATGGTATGAGGTATCTTGGTGAACTAACTAAGCTTCGTGCATACGGTTTTTAGTTTATGTTTAAGGTAGTTCCAGATCGAAGGGGAAGAGCTCGGGATGATCGCATCACCCACACCATATTGTTTCGCATTTTATTTGATTCTGATGTATTTGGATGATTATTGACATACTTTGATTTCATTATGGTTTTATGAAAACATTTTGGATGATGGTTTTATTATTATAAAAATAAAATTTTTGGTCTTAAATTTTTGGACGTTACAAGTTGGTACGAGAGCCTTGGTTTGAGGATTCAGACATACTCTCACGGTGTGTCTGAACTCAAATTGAGGATTTGGTAGATTTTTTTTCATAAAAGAATGTTTTATAATACTAATTTTCCAACGAAAGAAAGGTGTGTGGTGCATGCAATCAACCGAGCTCTAGTAAGTTTTTCCAAAATACCCATACATGTTTTATGCTATTCTTTGAATTGTGGACCTGTGAATTGCATGTTATATTAGGGCTAAGGATTTACTCAAGATTGAATGATAGAATCCTAGGAGAGATGCCTTTGTATTCGAGGTGTATGAGCTTGTATACTTGCATCATAATACTGATCAGTCAGTGATAGGATCGCTTGATTAGATTATTCTTTTTTCCGATTACTCGATGCTCGAATGTTGCTTGCTTTATGATTTTAGAAGTTCTCATTAACTTCATCTAACTAGTGAGTGAATATACTAAAATTACATATTAGTGAGACTAAATAATTTTAGAAGGTTAGGTGTTAACTTTATTGTGCAACTATTGTTTGAGTCCAACTCTTGTAGTGTGAGAGCTTTCATTCGAAGAATTATCTTGTATCGGTGATATGCAATTGTATTCGTGAACTAGTTAGAGGATGTTAGGGAAGTTCCTTCTACAGCTGATGGCATAGATTAGTATGGGGTTTGACCTAGGAAAACCTTGGAAGAGATTTCGTGTTGGGAGCATTGTCTTGTTGAGGGTTGTATGTATAGAGAAAGCAGTAACTTGGAGGATTCGAGGCAATCATTGAAGAAAGTAAGGATATATGTGAAAGGTAGTTTGAGCCTGTACTACTGGAAGTAGAGGATCCGTACTCAAGTCAAGGAATGCCATGATGACACAAGGAAGCTTGTAAAGTATGGGACCCCTCAATGTTTATATATATATATATATATATATATGTGTGTGTGTGTGTGTGTGTGTGTTCTGATGGTTTGAATGGTTTATTTTTAGTATGGTGGTCACTCAAGGAGGATCTAGTAGTGGTTCTGGAACTGGTGAGTGTTTAGGTTCGGGCTCTAGAGCGGACATTTGGACGATCACACGTGGGAGTTCACTTTGTCGGAGATTACTCGCGGTATTCTTGAGTAGACTCATATGATATTCGGAACGGTCAAGGAGGGTATCATGGAGATTTTGGATGAGCATTTTGACGCTTTTTGTTTCAAGATGGTGGCGATGATGGAACTCGCACTTTGACTTTTTGTGAGTTTCGGGCATGTGTAGCGTTGAAGTTCTTCGGGAAGAAGGACATGATTACGAGCAGGCGTTGGTTGGCGGACGTTGGGAATACCTTCTGATATAGTCTCTGTCATGAGGAGGCGAAGGTCCGACTTGCACCTTGTCTTCTAAAAGAAAGAGCTCAAGACTGGTGGGAGGAGGTTGGACATGCCTTGGGAGGCGAGGCGATTGAGTCCATGACTCGAGATGATTTTGTGATAAGGTTTTGGGCTGAGTTCACACTTGTGATTGAGGTCCAGATGTTGGCGAGGGAGTTATAGGACCTTTGCCAGACTACTGATACGGTAGCGGAGATCACTACTATGTTCCGTGAGAGGGCGTTATTGGTTCCGCAAAATGTGACCAAAGAGGATACGAAGAAGGCGAGATACCATGAGATGTTGAGGAGTGATATTAGGAAGTTTTTGATCCGATCCAATTTTAGGACACTGGAGGATATGATAGCGAGATCCAGGGGGAGGGAGATTGACTTGGAGATGGAGAGGAAGACGAAACCGGATCGGGTTCATGGTTCAAAGGGTTCTGTAACGCCCGTAGATCCGGGCTAGTTAATTTAGAGATAATAGGGGTCGAAAACGACTTTTCAGCAAAAGATTATTTATAATAAATAATCTTAATCAAGTTGTAGTATATGTTACAAGGTTTCCGTACATATAAAGAGAGCCGAAATCCGAGTTATAACGAAGAAGTTATGACCCGTCGAAGTTTCGCGACGGACCCAGCACGGCACCAAGAAGTTTAAATAGTGAATTTACGATAGAGAGACTTTTAGCCTTAATGATCTAAACAAAAGTCATAGAAAATGTTAAATCGAAAGTATCCATAAAAAGAACGCCCAAATCTGACTTCGTATGAGAAAGTTATGATTTTTCTAAGATTTGGCATAGCGGTGCATGACCCGAAACTCGAATTTTAGTTCGAGCGGTTTTTGGCTTACGCGACCTAAATGAGAGTTTAATATCTCATTAATAGGAACTCAAAGACAAAAAGACAGACGAAAACGGAGTCCGTATGTAAAAGTTATGAATTTTACGCGGACATTTAACAGTGTAATTACCTCCTACTGTTAAATTTAAGATCGGTCGAGAATTAGCCGACAGAGTAAAAAGGAAAGTTGTAGATTTTATTTTTACCTACGCGTGGATATAAATAACGTCAAAAATGAAGCTCGTATGCGAAAGTTATGGACGAAGCTTAGTCTCTACTTTTCGAGCGCGGCAAATTCGATACAGTTTTGTAAATCCGAGATAGATTGAGAATTAGCCAACGAGGTCTACATGAAAGTTGTATTACTCGTAAATACCAACGTGTGGATATAAATATCGAAAAAAACGGAGATCGTATGCGAAAGTTATGGAAGAATCTTAGTCTCTACTTTTCGAGCGCGACGAGTTTGATATAGTTTTTGTAAATATGAGATAGAAGGAGAATTAGCCGACGGGGTCTAAATGAAAGTTGTAGTACTCGTAAATACCAATGCGTGTATATAAAGAACGTAGAAAACGGAGCTCGTACGCAAAAGATACGGACGATGCTTGGAGCCTACTTTACTATAAAATTCTTATAAATAAAGGGTGAACTCCTCATTTTCTTCACACCATAAGCCTCTCTTTCAATCTCTAACTTCTCTCTAGCCTCCCTAAACCCCTCCGAAGTCTAGGGAACCTCCCTAGCACGAGAAGAAAGCCCCGGAGCGCCCGACGGCTCCGAGAAGAAAAGCTTTCGGCTTGGAAACGCTTCTCCAGCGAAGCCCGATTTTTAATAAAAACCCGTTGTAAGTGAGATACGCCTATACTATATTTAATATAACTTTTATTTAATTATAGTAACATTATTAGGACCTTAAAATAATTATTTGGGCTGTTATTATGAGTTATATTGAGTGTTATTTAACGCTTATATAATAGTAATAATAGCTAGACTATTAATTAGTCGCAGATAACGTTAAAAACTAAACCCTAGTGGTATTGATACTAGGTTTTTTCGAGGAAAATTGTTTTGAGATAACGAAGTGTTGTCTGAGTTCAGAATCACCACCTAATCAAGTGAGTGTATGGTCCCTCTCATCTTACACATAAATATGAAGTATTTTATATAAACTACGTGCTATGTGTGAATATTATCTGTATAATTGCTATCTATGCTGGATGAACGATTTTATACATGTTTTAAATGATTTAAACTGTATATGTATTTTATATCTACGATAATGTTGGAGTAAAACATGGGTAGATGTAATAGATGGAGTATGAGTTGGATGATGAGTTGAGAGGTGAAATAGACCGTGTGGTGAGGGTGAGAGGTGGACGATGTGAAAAGCCTTTTTCCCAAATGATGGCCCCGTCATTCAGCAGAGTATAGATGACAACCATGGACTATTCTAGACAGTCCATTGGAACACTAGCAGGCTCGCAACATGTAGGTGTTGTGACCAATGTGTTCACCAGTGTACTCTAAAAACCCATTGACATATATTGCGAGTGGATACTGTCGATAAACGAAATAGCCCTGACAGCTATGGATTTAGTGCCTATTGAGAAATCCCTGGCAGCTATGGATTTAGTGCTCGTTGATTAAACCCTGGCAACGATGGATTTCGTGCCGATTCCCTAGGATGATCCTTAGGAATGAATTAACGAGGAGTAGTTGATTCTTAGGGTAGACCTTTAAGAGTTAGGAAGATAATAGGGATGGGTAATTGGGTTGATTGTTTGATTATTTAAACGTAATAATTATATTATTGTGGGTTGAAAACCCTATGTACTCACCAGGTTTCCCAACCTGACCCATTCGGTTTATTTATATCACAGGTTTTGATATGAAGTCACATTACACTAAGAGATTAAGGAAATATAAATCACTAGTGATAATGAATGTATGTTCTGTTTATGCTTATGTTTCTGTATTGACGATAACATCCCAAACGTTTTAAAATGAATAAAAATACTTTTCTTCGGAAATGCTTTGATAACGTATTTACCATGTTTTACTGGGAACAAATTCCGCAACATTTTTATTAAAAGAGGTACTCTGATTTTTATAAAGCATAAACAAAAATCGGTCTTTTTTGGCCATGAAAATGGGGATGTCACAGGTTCGGGAAGGAGGCCCAAAGTTATTTATTCGACATCGAGAGGCCAGCAGGGTCGGGGCCATTATAGAAGCAAGCACCACACGTGTCGTGCCTTTAATGGAATCACACCCAAGTTATTTTGGGTCACCTAGTCAAGTTATTTTGGGTGATGTGGATCTTATCTTTTCAAAAATTAATTTCAATGGTAATTATTTTTGGAAAGAATTTATATTGAAGATATTAAAATATTATTTTGTAGATGACTACCTCAACTGTAACGCCCTCATCACTCACCATCTGATCCATCCTCGAAAAAGAAAAACTAATTGGACCCAACTTTCTTGATTGGTTCAGACAACTAAGAATTGTCCTCAAGATTGAGAAAAAGACTATGTCCTTAATGATCCTATCCTAAAAGAGCTCCCAGCATTAAAGGATGTCCGAGCAAAATATGTTAATGTTTCAATCGAAGTGGCTTGCAACATGCTTGCAACTATGACTCCTGAACTTCAGAAAACTTTTGAGTTTCATAAAGAATTTGAAATTATTGAACAACTGAGAGTCATGTTTCAAGTTCAGGCTAAGCAAGAGAGGTTTGAGACCTTGAATAATTTCATTGGTTGCAAGATGGCCGAGGGATCTTCTGTGAGTGTACATGTACTCAAAATAAAAGATTATGTTGAGCAACTTGCCCACCTCGGATTCCCATTTGGGGATGAGCTAGCGACTGATGTGATCCTAGCCTCATTGCCTAATTTATTTAGCCAATTTGTGATGCACTTCCAATGAATGACTGGGAGAGGAGCATCAGTGAGCTTCATAACATGCTAAAAAATGTTGAGGTAAACAACAATAATTCTGGGAACAATCAAGTGTTGATGATCCGTTAGGGTCAAATCTCCAAAAAGAAAATCGTTAATAATACTTGTAAGGGGAAAGGAAATTTTTCCAAGAAAGGAAAGGGCAAGGGAAAGGGTAAAGGGAAGCCTCTTTCTACTAACCCAACTCCTAAACCCAAGCCCGCTACTAAATCTGATTGCTTTCACTGCAATGAAAAGGGACACTGGACGCGCAACTGTCCCAAATACCTAGAGAAACTTAAGAAGATCAAGGCCAACCATGTTGTCACCTCAGGTATATATGTGATTGAATTACATGCATTCCATACTAATTCTTGGGTATTCGATACTGGAAGTGGTACTAACATCTGCAATGATTTTCAGGGACTAAAGAATGTTAGAGAACTAAAAGATGGTGATTTGGAACTCTATATTGGCAGTGGCAATCGAGTAGTTGTCAAAGCCATAGGACAATATCATCTTTTGCTTCGAAATGGCCTTAATCTTATTTTGAACAATTGTTTTTATGTACCTAGTATAACTAGGAATATTATCTCTACTTCCCGCTTGTATGAAAAAGGTTTTCGTTATAAGTTTGACTTTGATTTTGAAAACATTTATGTGTTTAAAGATAATGTGTTCTATTTTGAGAGTAGTAAAAAAATGGAATATATGAAATCGATTTAAATGGTTCATAAGCAAAGGATAATTCAATGTTCAACTTAAATAAGAAGACAAAGTTAGACTCAAATAAAACTTATTTATGGCATTGTCGACTTGGGCACATAAGTAAAACTCGCATTGCTAAGCTCCAAATGGATGGGATCTTAGAGTCAACAGGCTCAGAGTCTTTTGATGTATGTGAATCATGTCTATGTGGCAAGATGACCAAAGCTCCTTTTACCAGTGTTGGTGAAAGAGCTTTAGATCTATTAGGACTCATACACGCTGATGTATGTGGACCTTTTAGAACAATGAGCAGAAGCGGTGAAAGATACTTCATTACATTTACTGATGATTACAACAGATTTTGATATATGTATCTCATGAAACACAAATATGAAGCATTTGATATCTTCAAGGTTTTCCAAAGTGAAATATAGAATCAACTTGGTAAAAAGATTAAAACCATACGATCATATCGTGGTGGTGAATATCTGAGCTATGAGTTTGATGAACATCTTAAGAATTATGGCATAGTGTCACAACTCACTCCACTGGGAACACCTCAGCATAACGGTGACTCAGAAAGGAGAAATCATACTCTACTTGATATGGTGTGATCGATGATGAGTCATACCTCCCTTCCTCATGCATTTTAGGGTTATGCCCTTGAAACCGCAGCTCGATTTTTAAACATGGTCCCAACTAAAAAGGTTAATAAGACTCCCTACGAGTTATGGCATGAAAAGGTTCCATCAATGTCTCACTTAAATATATAGGGTTGTGAAGTATATGTTAAAAGAGAAACTTCTGACAAGCTTGACCCTAGATCTCAAAAGTGTATATTTCTGGGATACCCAAAAGAAACTGTGGGTTATTAATTTTTCCAGAAAGATGAAAACCAGGTATTCATAGCCCGTAAAGCAATGTTTCTTGAAATTGAATTCATCTCGCATAAAGTAAGTGGGAGCCCTATTGACCTCAAATAAATTCGAGAGACACAACCTTTAGTTGAGAATGATAATCAACAAAGCATTGTTGAACCTGAAATTATCATTCAGATGCCGAAAACCACATGAACTGTACAACGCTCTAGTTAAACTCGTCAAGAATCTGACAGATTTGGATTTTTCATTCCCGAAGAGGAAGTCTTCTTGATTGATCAACATGATCCCATCAATTACAAAGCTGCTACTGTAGACTCAGAGTCTGAAAAATGGCTTGAAGCCATGAGAACTGAAATTCAATCCATGAATGACAATCAAGTATGGGACTTGATTGACTTACCTCCTAACAGAAGTGCTGTTGGAAGCAAGTGGATCTTCAAGAAGAAGATCGACATGGGCGGAAATGTACAAACTTTCAAAGCACAACTTGTCACGAAAAGGTATACTCAAATTCAAGGTGTTGACAATGAAGATACTTTCTCGCCAGTTGCTAAGATTAAATATATTTGGATTATCATGGCCATAGCGGCATATTATGACTATGAGATATGGCAAATGGATTTCAAAAGCGCTTTGCTTAATGAATTTTTGAGGAAGATGTTTATATGGAACAACCTGAACGTTTTGTCAAGCCGGATAACCTAAAGAAGGTGTGTAAACTGAAGAAGTCCATTTATGGATTAAAATAAACATCTAGGGCCTCGTATCATCATTTTGATGAAAACATCAAAAAGATTGGTTTCTCATAAAGTCCTGATGAACCATGTGTATACATCAAAGCAAGTGGGAGACATAGTGTTTTTCTAATTCTATATGTTGATAGCATATTAATGATCTGGAAAGATATCCCGACATTGAAGGAGACTAAGGCCTACCTTAGTTAGTCCTTTCCAATGAAAGATCTAGGGAATGTTGCATACATACTCAGTATTAGGATATATAGAGATATATCCCAAAGACTCATTGGTTTGAGTGAGAGTACATACATTGAAAAAAATATTAAAACGTTTTTCAATAGATAACTCGAAACGATGAATTGTTCCTATACTGCCTAGTACCATTCTTTCAAAGGCTGACAGCCCTAGTACTGAAGATAAGATCAAAAGAATGAAACTAAAACATCCTAAAACTACAGTCCAAAAATTACGTTCTGAAAACTTAATATAAAACCATAAATCATCCATAAACATAAAGAAAACCATATATCATGTATCTCAAACCATCATATCAAATACTATGACAAAACCATATGATAAAAATATCATAATATAAACATCTCAGGCTGAAAACTGTGGTGTGTGCCATGTGATCATCCCGAGCCCTTCCCTTTGCTAGTGGAAGTACTAGAAACCAAAATTGAAAACTGTAAGCACAAAGCTTAATGAGCTCCCCCAAACTACCACATACCATACAAATATCATGAAACTAGGAGATACATGCCCCGCCCACTCTCATGGAGATTCGGGCCCCGACCACACTCCGCTAACTAGGAGTTTCGGGCCCCACCCACACTCTGCTGTCTAGGAGATTCGGGCCCTGCCCACACTCTGCTGTCTAGGAGATTCGTGCCTCGCCCACACTCTGTTTTCTAACATGCATACAAGTATCACACAGACAACAAGTATATCTACCAAGCAATCACACACACACACACACACATATATATATATATATATATATATATATATATATATATATATATACTCAAATAATACTATGAGAATCGGGCCCCGCCCACTCTAGGCTATTATGAAATTCGGGCCCCACCTACACTCAACTACTAACATATCACATATACGGACCAGCCTTGGTGCCGTAGACCCGTTCCTACCAAAGGGAACTCACCTAGGAAGACTAACTGCTGAAAACTTGAGTGAGGAATCCTTGTCCGCTGCTTCGGTGACTCTTCGGCTATCAATTCCATAAAAACACTTAATCAAAATCTGATAATCCTTCTTAGGGTGAAATGACCATTTTACCCCTGGTTAAAGTCAACATCCTGGTCAAATTCAACCTTCCAGGTTGACCTAACTCGCCGAGTCAGCCTATTGACTCGCCGAGTTCTAGAACTCAAAAACCCTAAAATCACGATTCGGCTCACCGAGTCACCTTATGAATCGTCGAGTTCCCAGGCTACCCATCGTCATGACTAGATGAACTAACTCATCGAGTTTTCCTCATACTCGTCGAGTCTTAGAATAATCAGAAAAAGGACAAGATGATCCACTCGTTGAGTTCCTTGGCAACTCGCCGAGCTTCATGAACATCATCGGAGATCCTCGATCGGACTCGCCGATTTCCCTTATGAACTCGTTGAGTCCCTCGCAGATCTACCTTAAACAGCTGGTTGCACATTTCTAAGGCTCCAAAGTACTAATCCAGATCGTTTCCATGGTCTATTTCTATAAAGTTGGAGACTTGATGGCTTTGCACACCTCAAATGGAGTCAAGCTCAAGTTATAGCAACCTACTTCCATGAACATGACCATTGCTTGGATAAAAACGGGTTCAAGACCTCTTTTATGGTTCTAGAGGCTAAATATCACAGGAAGAAGGGATTGCTTGGCATGCAACCATCGAAGAGTAACTTATTCTTTTCAAAGGGTCAAAAAGACCCATACATCAACACTAAAAGAGATCTAAGCTACGAGTTATCAAGCTAAGAGTTTTTTACCTCAAAAGGTTGCCAAAGATGGATGAAATCTTGGATCTTGATCTTCTCTACAAGCTTGATGGATCCAAGCTCTTCCGAATCTCTTCAATATCACAAAAACAAACTCAAAAGCTCAACAATCTCTCAAGGAAGAAGCTCACAACTGATTAGGGTTTTTGGAGGGCAGAGAGGCTGGTAAGGGAGGCCCAAAGGGGGTTAAGTGGCTTAAATAGGGTGCAAAACTTCAAAAATACGGTTTCATCCAGCCTGACCTACTCGCCAAGTCAAGACTCTGACTCATCGAGTAGTTCATTTTAAAACCCGTGCGTATTCTACCCTCTAGTCAATGAGTCAGGGCTACTAACTCGCCGAGTCCTTCGTACCAGAGAACCGGGCGTTACAGAAACGTATATCGCATGCTTCTATAGTAGGTTCAATTATTTATGCTATGACATGTACAAGGCCAGATGTAGCTTATGTTATTAGTATAACTAGTAGGTATCAAGCTAACCCCGGCGAAAAACATTAGGGGGCTGTTAAGAACATACTTAAGTACTTAAGAAGAACTAAACATATGTTTCTGGTTTATGGAGGAGTTGAAGAAGATCTTACTGTAAGATGTTACACTAATGCTGGTTTCAACACTGATCGAGATAACTCACGATCACAGTCAGGATATGTGTTCACACTTAATGGAGAAGCCATTTCCTGGAAGAGTTCAAAGCAAAAAGTGGTTTCACTTTCTACAATAGAATCTGAGTACATAGTTGCGTGTGAAGTGGCTCGAAAGGTTGACTGGATGAAGAAATTCATCGATGATCTAGATGTTATTCCATGCATCAAAAATTCCATTGAGATGCTTTGTATTAACACTGGTGCCATCGCTATCACAATAGACATGATGGTTACTAACAAGACTAGACTGATTCACCGAAAATTCAATTTCATTTGTCAGGAATTAGAATTTGGAAATGTATGCATTGAAAAGATTCATACATATGATAATCTACAGATCCATTCACAAAGGCTCTACCTCAAAGCAAATTTGAAAGTCATGCAAAAGGAATTGGTCTACGATTAGCTAGTGATTGGATTTAAATATGTACTTGACTAACATCTGGATATTCAGAACTATGTAGCAAAGATATGTAATCTCCTCTGAATATGATACATCACTTTTGTGTTGAATATTATTGTGTTCTATATTAGCATGTTATTCAATCCTTGAATAATGTAATTATTAAAAATTTGTCCATAGTCAGTCACTATTGCGGGAGCAACTGTGAATTAAGACTAATATGAATAGGCTTGGTTGATTTCAAGAGGTGAAATAGCAAGGTGTTGCATCCAAATTCATATGTACTTGTTTGAGAACAACTATTGGAAATGACCCACATCAAGAGTAACTTCATGGATCTATATCATAAGTGAATCTTGATCACAAGTAAATATCTTTATGTCTTTCGAACTGAGATGCATATTGGAGAACTCAAGTATGGGGATTGTTATACTTTAACATGGTTAAACGTTGTTCGTAACCGTGCAATTATAAAAGCCTTTGTTGGGTAGAGCATGAACTGTATGAGAGTATGCATGTAGTCAAAATGGGATTTGTTCCTCTTATATGTTGATATTTAGATATCTAAGGTGCCTTTCTTATAAGTTGGATGGCAAATAAGGATGATCACTTTCCATGTCTCATATCTAACATGATGTCTATAATAAAGAGAATATTGATACACTTACCTTATACTTCAATTGTGGCTAGTGAGCTCCTGGAATTGGATGTTGCTTGATGGCACCCCTTCGTGTTATTAGGGGTAGTAGCTCGTTGCTAGACGTTAGCTACTGTCTATGTCAGTTTTTAATGAATCTTGTGCAAGTGGGAGATTGTTGGATCTATATGCTCAAGAATCATTATTGAGTGATGTTGCTAATAACATATGATCCTATAGGGTCACACCTTAATCAAGTTGGTACTTATTGAATATTTATTTTATATATATATATATATATATATATATATATATATATTTGATATTAATAAATAAATTCAACTCATGTATTTAATTAGAGAAAACTTATTGTTCTATGAAACAATATTGTAAGAAGTAGACAAATAGTCTTTATATGATAAGGTATCAAATAATAAGTAATGTACAAATTTTTGGACACTTTGGTTAACCATGATTAAATCAAAGTCTTACTCTACCATGGTTAAAAAGATTGGTGAACATTTTTTGTCCTCTTGAGGGCCTATGGCCGAAAGTGTACAAAGGAATGGAGACTGCTTGTCAACCTCCATCATCTTGTTCCCCATGCCTCTCTGTTATAGCCCATACTTTTGAATATTATATTCAACATGCCATGCTTGTATGTGGTTATAAATAGAGGATATTATACACAGAGAGTGTGCTAGTTTTTTGTTAAAAACTTCTTATTTTTCTCTCAAAACCGTGAGCAACATAAGGGCTTGGAGCTCTTTCCTCTTTTGAAGATATTACATGCTTTTTGTGTTCATTTTGTGTCTTCCTTTAGTGCTTAATTGATTTATCACTTAAGGCTCAAAGAACAAAGTTGTACAAGAAGAAATCTAGAAATTTTGGTACCTTATTATTGTTGGTGGATTACTTGTAGAGAAGATTAAGCTCCTTGTTCTTGCCATCTATTTGAACACCCCAAATCCAAGAGAGTCCAAAGGCTACAAAGGTTGTTATTTCTAATCACCCTATGGTTGTTGTAACATCATTCTAACCTCTTTAAAAGGATCCTTGATGGTTCATTTTGTTGTCACACTCAAAATTTATAAGAAAATTTTAAAGCTTCCATTGTCGGTTTTTATGAAAAGCTATCTATTTTATGCAACAAAATCCCTATAGGACATGCATAACTAATCTTTCTTTTGTTTTTGAAGTATTTTTCAACAACAATTGAGTCATTATCTTAGTTAAATACAACAACACACTAGTACATATTCACAACATCATATTCAACATCTTATTTAAAGATTTTCTATCAGTTGCTGTATTAGTAGATATTTAGAAATCTGATTGATATAATTGATTCTAAAACTTAATTAATATATTGTATACTTAATTCATTTATTTGATAACTTAAATGAGTTCCAATTGCAAGGCTAAAGTGATATTGGCTAAACACAGTACACCAACACATTAATTGGAATGACACACTTTTTTTAGTTTGATTGTGGTATATTGGTTAATTGTTGTATTGGGTTAATTGACGCAAATATTTCTACTGAAAAACTTTTGGTGTTCCACAAATGGTAAACCATTCACCTCTTGTTATTCCTTTTTCTTTTCTAGAAAAATCTTGATACTAACTATGGAATGGAAAAACAAGAATAGAATCAAACATAGAAAGGAATCATAATCTTCATGTCAAACCTTGAAGTCTAATCCCGGACTGTGCACCGCCACTTTTCCGGTTTGTCCATTCAAGTTCTCCCATTTTTCTGGATCTTCGGCACTCCTCTTTTTCGATTTCCCTTACGTTGCTAAGATTTTAACCATTGATCTTCATGTCAAGCCCTAAAGTCTAATCCCTAACCTTCTTATTTATAAATAATGATGTTATGATAATCACCTATCTTGGTTATTTTATGTTCATATTTTGTGTTTAAATATATGATCACTTTAATTTTACTTGAATTAGCAACCCACGAAAAACCTATGCGTGTTTGGTTCATTGAGAACCATGATTAAAAACCTAATAACCAATCTCCCTACAGGTTCTAAGTTTGTCTTCATTGACATCCATAACATGTTTGATGAAATGTCTCATATAGTGTTGTGCAAATTTAACTCTAATGCTATTGTATCCTTGTAGTTGCATCTATTTCAAAGGGAAAGCAAGAACAAACCTATATTATTTTACTATATTGTTCTGTGTCTTATAAGTCCTATATGTCTCTTTTTGTAGTTAATAATGTATGTGTCATTCAAATCATTTGGGATCGTATTTTTCATGTCTTCTAAACTAATATCAAAACATGTACATGTGAAAAGAAATAGAATAATTGTAAATAGAGTTGTTGGGTGGACATGATGTACTGTGCTTATGTTGCAATTTAATGATTTTGTAATTAAATAGTCAAATTACATGAAAAAAAATTAAGATCAGAACCTTAATACATAGTTACCCTTTGCCACTTCATTAAAAAATATTCCACATGGTTGATATATTACATTTGCTACTTGTAGAAACTGAGTTAATAAGACAATAAGTAATGAATTAAATTGAAAATTTTAATTAATTGTACCAATTGTTTTCTTTTTATTATTTACTAAGTGTAATTGAAATTTTGACATGTTTTCATCATTAAAATTATTTGGTAAACCAAGTAACCTTAACAAACTTAATTGGTCGTTGATGTATGCATAAATTTAACTTGATACACAATTTATATACCATTTTTTAATTTATACACCAACTATCTAAACTACCTAATGCGTTAGGCAATGTACCTAATCAAATAGTAATATTGTAAGAAAGTTGGCGTCGAACACAAGGGAAACGAGAATGATTAAAAGCTAATTTATCTACTAAATTTAACTAACTTAAAAGCAATTAAATATAGATTTTTCTCTGGTTTTACAAGTCCAACTTACTTAAATACAGTTATCACAAAAAAACGATTAAACTAATAAAAAGCAATTCAAATTAAGGTTTAAAAGAAGATATTAAAGAAAATTCCATTTAGATACAATTCACTCTATTCCTATGGTTGATTTCTTGGAAAGTGCAATGAATTAAGTTGTTTGTTGCTTAACGATTCCTAAGTTGATTAATCTTTATGATCAAAAGAATAATCCTTTAATAAAACTAATCTATTCATACATTGATCAGGTGGACAAACAAATAAGAATAATAGTATTAGTTTTGAGTTATGCCGAACTTTAACTAATAATTGGCATTAATGGATAATAACACCAATTCAATACATGAATGATTATCATATATTAGCTTCCACATAAATTTACCTACTTTTATATTTAACCCTAAGTTTATAATCAAAACATTAATCTTACAACTTTGATGTTCATAAATTCATAACATTCAAGTTTACAAAATAAGAATATTCATCTAATTCAGAAAAACTCAGCAATATATGGAAAAAGTAGTTATTGTTAATACAAAAGGGTCTTTAACAAGCTATCATAACAAATAAGCAACTAGAAACAATCCAAGATCCAATAAATCAACACATAGTCATAATGATCCTCTACTCTAAACAAAAGTTAGGTTTTTTGGCCCATGATTACTACAAACAAACACTTAAATTGAAGTTCACAATGGAAATCATAATGAAGAACAAAGTAAAAAAGTTTTAGAAGTAGTATTGCCTTAAATCTCTTCAAAAACTAAACTTCAATTGATATCCGATCTCCTTCTGTCTTCCGGCATGTCTTTGGCCTCCAAAAGTCCAAAATAACTTGAAACATAAGGTTGGGAGATTAGACAAATATTTATAGTTTCGTAAATTTGATCCCCACGTCGTGGCCAAAGCCTCCACTGTGTGGCGGGCATTATTCACGCGTGTTCCTTAAGTCTGTCAGATAGTCACAAATTTTCTTCTCCCAACGGCGTGGCCAAAGCCTCCATGCTATGGGGTTCGAACTCCTTAATCAATTTTGTCTTCGGTTGACTAGGTCCACTTTTTCCAGCTTACAGCTCCACATTTTGTTATGTTTTAATCCTGAGCATGTCTTCACTGCTACAAAACAAAATTTCAACATATTAAGTACTTTTTGCTCTATAATGAGCATGAATGTAGCAAAAAGTATTAAGAAAACACAAAAAATATATAACTAATCATGCATATATCATAACTTAACATTTAAACTATTTTGAGAGCACATTTTATTTTATTTAACATTAATTAAAGGACTTTCATTGTAAGTTGTTAGTTTTGGGAGCAATTTTTAGTTAGTGGAAGTTTAAAGTCTAAGTTTTAAGTGTTATATATTGTTAAGTGTTAGTATGCATACATACAGCAAAACGAAAAACTTTTTAAATACTTTTTAAATTTTTTCTAAAGTATATAAAGAAGTAAAAAAGATAATTTATGCAGTTTATCCTTATCCCGTAATTTGTAATTTGTTATGGTGTTGATAAAAGGTTTATAATTGTTTGAAGTACATGAAGGCAAACCTAATAAAGTTTTGAACTTCTCTGCATTTACATTTTGTTTCGTGTGAAGGGTCCCAATATACAGTGAAGCAAAGTTGGAATTTTACATATACATTCGAAGTGAAATCTCTTTTTATTATCACATTTATCTTATGTATTCATGTTAGAAGTTCATAATTACCTGGGACAACATATATTGTAGGATCACTTAGATGTGGTGCTTTTTCATGTCACCAATTAAATCAAGACCATGAACAAAGGAATCTATAGATTCCAAATCTTTCACTGCACAAAAACATGTATATTCATTCAATTACTTTAGTGTGCAATTGGTGATGGAAATTATAAAACAAAACTACTAACTGAAAAGGTGAATGAGAAACGTGAAGTATAAATCATAGAGTGAATGGTGATGCTATTTTATTGCATTTATACCTTGAATTATTTTTCTCAATAGTTTTAATCTTCATTGTGTTAGCTTATGAATTATGTTATTAGATTTCTCTTTTTGTTCTAACATAACACTTCTAATCATAGGATTGCCTTTATAATTAACACCCAACTATTGGTTTCAAGTTGTAAAATGGGAAGTCACTCAAAAAATTTATTCGTTGAGAGCATGTTGGTGGATCAAACTTCCATGGGTCTTATGGTGATAATCACCTGTAATTTATTATATAAAGTGAAAATTTATAATATAATATACTTTTTCCTTAGATTTAGCATATTTTATGTGTTTTTGAGGAAATTACTCTCAATAGATGATGTAATGTTATTAAGAAAGATTTTGTGTAATATTTTATAGAATATTGTAACTTTGTAGTGTAAACTTTGTTGGGAAATTGTTGTGAAATATAGTTAGATACAAAATAGGTATTTTGTAGTTAATTTTCAATGAATTTCATTACGAAATTGTTTGTAGTAAGAAGACTGATATTAAGTCCCAAAATCATAGTATCAAGGACTTAAATGATATATGTGAGGCCTTGACGTAAATATATTAGAGACCGAGTATCGTAGTATCAAGACTAATATTTAGTCTTTGAAAGATAGTATTCGAGACTAATACGACATAAAATAGAGATTTTAATAAAACATATTGGAGACTAAATAATATATTTTAAAGGATTGATATTCAGTCCCTAAAAGATAGTATTAGGGACTGATATGACGTTAAATCGTGGATCTGAAGAAAACAAAGTAGAGTCTGAATGATATATTACCAAAGACTGATATTTTTGTCTTTGATACTTAGATGTATTAGGGACTGATTTCTAGTCCCAAATACATAAAAAATCGACTATCTAGGACTAGGTCTTTGGGACTAGCTAGGAACTAGCTAAATCAATTCATGATTCTCATCAGAGACCTATTATTGGCCATTAGAGACTAATGTTATTCTTTAATACCCCTTTTTCTTATAGTGACGTCCCTTGTTTATCCTATCGAAACCTCCATCGGTGTTAATGTATCTCACATCAATATAATCTTAGACTCCACGTATATCTTTCATGGTCCTATAAGGTGTATATATATGTTGGAATCCCCCTCCCCCCCACTTAGTAAGGGCTCTTATGGAGAGATACAATCTCGAACTTCACATATATATCTTACAAGACCAATATACACTTTGGGTAAGCTTTGGGAATACAATTAAGAAACCATATATAGTTATTTCCACATTTAGAGAATATGCCCGTCCCTATGGATTAATGCACAACAACGTTCCCATTATATGCTCTAGCCACTCTCCTCATCACACACATACATATACATCAATCAGCTCTCTCTCTCTCTCTCTCTCTCTCTCTCTCTCTTTCACACACACATACACACACAAAATATATAAGTATTTCCACTCCTTTGCTCTTTGAACGCAGTCCTACTTAATCGCTTGATATTTTCCAAAATTCACCTAAAGGTTCATGGTGATGTTGCCATGTACTTGTTAAAGGTCATTGACAGCTGATCCGGATCATTACCCATTTACCCGAGCATACTCGGGTAACACTATTAGTAATTTTTGTGGGTGTATCTTTGTAAACCTTTTGATTAAGTAGTTTTGTAATATTGCAAGTATATAGCAAAGCCTATAACAATGTCACTCCAGTTAATTAGTAAAGCTTCTTGAAAGCGTTTTCTTCAATTTTGTTTTAAAAAAATAATTTTGAAGTCTATGTAAGTCCCAGTTGCTTTAGTGTCCTTAATGGTTGTGGTAGATATCTAGACTTAAATGTAATATATATTATTGATTTTGTAGGCATCACAATCACAGGTAATTGTTAGTTTAAGTTGAAAAGTATAATGCTATAATGGTAAAACGAAAAAAAAGTAGGATGCTATAATGATATGTTGGTGGTTATGGTTTGATATGTTGATATTTTGTAGTTTGATAATTTTTGGAAAGTAGAATGCTATAATGATATGTTGGTTATGGTTTGATATGTTGATATTTTGTAGTTTGATAATTTTTGGAAAGTAGAATGCTATAATGATATGTTGGTTATGGTTTGATATGTTGACAATTTGTAGTTTGGTAACTTTTGGAAAGTAGAATGCTATAATGATATGTTGGTTATGGTTAGATATGTTGATATTTTGTAGTTTGGTAATTTTTGGAAATTAGAATTCTATAATGTTATGTTGGTTATAGTTAGATATGTTGGTATTTTTTTTTATATTGGTAATTTTTGGAAAGTATAATACTATTATGATATGTTGGTAATATGTTTATTTTATTTTTTTGTAGTTGGGGATGTTGCAAACGATACGAAAGGACCCGGCATGTTTTGCGGCATTGGAAGAGTGGTTTCGCTCATTGTCACAACCAGATAATAAAGAAGGAAATGATGAGAGTGATGATGACGAGTAGGAATTTTAGGGTTTATGCAATGTTTTGTTTGGAAGAATACTTTAGGTTGTATGGATTAACATATTGGACGGATTAATATTTTATAAATGTTATTGTTTTTGGTTGTGTATGGGTTAATATTTCTATAAAATTCTACCAGATTTTATAAATGATATAATGTCCTTTATAATTTTAATATTACATAAACAAAAAAAAAAAAACGAAAATAGTTTTTGCGGCGACATCTTTAACGGCGTCAGAACATTATTAGCAGCGTTAATGTTTTAGCGGCGACAAGGAAGTATTAGCGGCGGCAAACCAATAGCGGTGACGTCTTCACATTAGTGGCCACTAACTGACCATTAGCGACGAAGCATTAGCGGTGACATTTTTGCAGTGACATGTCACCGCTAATACCTTTAGCGGCGACGACCCCTCTCTTTCGCGGCAACAGACGTTGCCACTAATGCCCGACTTTCTTGTAGTGAGGGTTGAAGGCACAGTAATGATATAACTTATTAGTCAGAGAATTAGTAAAAATATGTACAAGTGTTAAGCTGTTATTGTTTAATATAGGACTATATATGCTGTAAAGTTTTATAAAGTACTTATCAATATAATTGAAAATAATATTATAATTATTGACGTAGCTATGTTCCATTGGGATGCACGTCTTACAAAACCATAGGTAACCCAAAGCCGGCTTGTATTTATTTTAAAACAGTCCCACACCCCGTCGTGCACCGGTTCAATTTATGTGTTCGATCATCTCTACAGCTTATACGCAAGTCTTTATGGGGTAATATACCTACTAAAAGCGTGTTTATGTATACATGTAAGTATTAACTTTAGACATTACATATATAATAAAGTATAAAACATATTTCTTACTCCAAACATTTAAACAATTAAAAAACAATGTATATACTAGATAAATACACAACTCATGTCATAATAAAATTATGAAATTAAACTTGATTGCTTTAACATTTTTAGTTAATAAACTACTAATTAATACCGTAACATTTTGGATGGAATTCAAATATGCAAAAATTTATATTGCTAATTAATCTGTCATATATTTAATACAACAGAAATATATGTTGTATATCTATTCTCAGTTTTATATATGGAATAAGGTGTGCACAATATTTTTGCTTGGCTTCTTTTCCATAATAACACACTCATTAAATTTAACATGAAATTTTACAACAGAAAGAAAATATATTAAGGCAGCAAGAATGTAGAAATGAAGGACAAGGTCAAGATATATTATAAAACAAAGTCAAAGAATACAAGATTCATTCTCTGGTAAGGTGCATATGCTGGACAAAGGCTATATAAACCATCAAGAAATCACCACCATCACCATTAACCAACAAACCAAGCAAATCGAAACATTCACCAGATTGAAAATGGCAGGTTCTCAAGCTTTGGTGATGGCTGTTTTGGTGATGGGAATAGCATTCCATTCCACCCTGATTGATGCAACTATTGCCAAAAGCATGTATTTCAATTGGGGTGCTCACCATTCTTCAATTCTAGGCAATGGTGATGACCTCCGACTTGTTTTGGACCAAACATCAGGTATACAATATGGATATTAAAGAATGGGATGTTTGATTCCGACTCCGATCTTAATTCTAATTCCAGTTCCAACTTTCACATACAGGATCAGGCATCCAATCAAAGAGGGCGTTCCTGTTTGGAAGCATTGAGATGCTAATCAAGTTGGTGCCAGGCAACTCTGCTGGAACCGTGACAGCATATTATGTAAGTTCAAGATCCATCATAAAATATAGGGATAATATAAAAAGATAGCAACATACTTCATCTAGATAGCTGTGTATATAGCATCCTCTACATTCAGTTCTTTCTATTTCAACATTGTAGCTTTAAAAGTATACACAACAAAATACAAGGAAAATGACGGAAAAGAAAAAAACCATTACATCTTGGGCACTTTCACCGTTTAACCACTAATGTTATACTTTTTTCAATCAAACAATATTAGAAGTTTCAAATATTTTTTAAAATTAAGTATTATGACCTATTATATTAATCATGATGACCGGTTATAATAACAAGTCAAAATGGTTAAATTGGAAAATGGGTAACTTTTTTATACTTTGATAGAAAAAAATTAAGTACAAGTAGCTAAACCTTAAAATTGTCAAAAATGTAATGGTTTTTCTATGATTTCCGTAAAGTATATACAATTATAGAAATGGAAATTGGTTTGTGTATGGATGACAATACCATAATTAGGTTTACTCTTCAAAGTACAACGCTATAAAAGAAAGAAATATATGTTTGATGCTACAATAAAAAAATCAATGAAAACACGTTATTTCATGCATTTAACTCTAAAAGACAAATGAAGATTGTATAATTTCATCAACAACTCTAAACACAAAGTTGAACAATGATCACAGTTGTCTTCTACGGGTGCTAAACATGATGAAATCGACTTTGAGTTCTTGGGTAACTCAACAGGAGAACCATACACAGTCCACACAAACATCTACACTCAAGGTCAAGGCAACAAAGAGCAACAGTTCAAATTATGGTTTGACCCAACTTCCGGATATCACAACTACACCATTCACTGGAATCCTACACAAGTAGTGTAAGTAAAAACCAAATCGAAGTACCGAATTCTACATCTTTAATGATTGTTTAATTGTTATTTTAAGATTGTTTATGTATTGCAGATGGTATGTTGATAGCATGCCTATTCGGGTGTTCAGAAACTATGAGAGTGAAGGGATTGCATACCCAAATCAACAAGGGATGAGAGTTTACTCCAGTTTATGGAACGCTGATAATTGGGCGACTAGAGGTGGACTGGTCAAGATTGACTGGACTTCAGCACCTTTTGTGGCTAGTTATCGTAGGTTTAGAGCAAGAGCTTGTAAGTGGAATGGACCTGTTAGTATTAGTCTGTGTGCTATTCCCACCCCCGGAAACTGGTGGATGTCTCCTGTCTACAAGCAATTGAGCAATGGTCAACAGGCTCAACTCAAATGGGTGAGAGACAACTACATGATCTATAACTATTGCACTGATTTTAAACGGTTTAAAGGTCAGATCCCCGCTGAATGCTCTATGCCACAATTCTAACCAGAGGATGATTAATTTCAAGTCTATTTTATTTCAATATTTTGAGATTCTTTCATTGCGTTATGGTCACTTTTTTTCTTTTGTATTCCTCATATATTTGTTCCCAAAAAATGTACTTATCATATTGATGAAATTATTATGAGAAATTAAATATTCTCATACATTTTTTTCCTACTTATCATCCTGTCATATCAAATGTTGATATGTGTCACATTTAATGACACATTTAATGAAATTGATAATATTTTAATCCATTTGTCACCATTTAATATGGGTAGGAGGATAGTAAGACTAAAATTAATGAGAATATTTAATTTTTCAACTATTATTTATTGTATACTTAATTAGTGTTTTAGATTTTTGTTTACATCAACTATAGACTCTTTTAAGTACCTGATGATTCTAGTTTTCATCAACTATATAACCTATTTATGAGTTGGTAATAAGTAGGGTGATGCTGGAGGATTATTTTACCACAATCGAATATGTTTGAAGTTTCTAAAGATGAAACAACACAAGTTAAATGAATGGGAAGGTATGCGGAGACTCTGGTACCCAACGAAACAACTAACGAAGCTAAAATAAATAATATGCTTTATACAATTGCCTCAAGTATTTACACAAGCTGCTATTGTGAACCCAACTATAGATTTTTCCTTGTCCGAATTTAAACAAATGGCATAGCCAATGCCTTAGAATAAACCCAAGAAGACGCCTCATTTACACCAATTGCAAATACTGCAATTCTAAAAGAGATCTACAATATCATTTGATGTTTATAACCACAGAACAAATAAGAATATACACGACGTTAAATTTGAGGAATAGAGCATCAAGAAACGGTACTATATCACACCGTCGATCATCAAGAAATGTTGGTACTTTTAGTGTTATCAACATACTTTAGTGTAATTGTTATTATTATCGAGACAGTTCAGTAACCATCCGGGAGGTGCGGGGTGCACGTTCGGAGTGTTAAATGTGAATGGTATATGGGGAGAGGGGGGGGGGGGGGGTCTCCTGGATATAGGGTTCGAAGGGGCAATGCCCCTGGAAGGGTTTAAGGGCAGCGCTAGCTAGTGGAATGGGTACGCCTCAGTCATGTAATCGAGAGTGTTGATTTGTCAGGGAGACAACCCAAGCACTAGGAGCTGGATGTGTCCGGACTATTATCCATGTTGAAATACAAGATACTGCTTCATTTTAGAGTAGTAGTGTTCCTTCTCAAGGAACTTGCCGATTTTATACATGAATAAGGGAGAGAATGATCTTTAGCCTTAGAGGGTTGGCATCAAAAGTTTCGGATCATAGATATCATATTTTTGGAAGTTTTCATAGAGAATTGTGTTGGATCTTTATGCCCAAGAATTATTATTGAGTGACATATGATCCTATAAGGTCACACCTTCATCAAATTGGTACTTATTGAATATTTATTAAGTATTTGCTATTAATAAATAAATTCAACTCTTGTATTTAATTAGAAAAAAAATATTGTCTTATGTGTTCCTATTGTTCACATGCGTTCCTCAAGTCTGTTTGATGGTCGCAAATTTTATTCTCCCCACGTCGTGGCCAAAGCCTCCTTGTCGCGGGCTTTAGACACCTTAGGCAATTATGTCTTCGGTTGACCAGGTCCACTTTTTTTTCCGCTTCCAACTCTGCATTATGCTTCCTTTTAATCTCGAGTATGTATGCACTTCTATAAAAACATAATTTAAACATATTAATTACGTTTTTTTTTCTATTATGAGCATGAATGTAGAAAAAAGTATTAACAAAATGCACGAAATATATAACTAATTATGCACATATCAAAAATTACCCCATACTTGATTTTTGCTTGCCCCTAAGTAAAACTGATTTATTATCATATCATCACATCAAAACCCTAGTCACCAACATAACACAGAACAATCCATTTGAAGCCCATCCATTACATCAAAACCCTATTCACCAACATAACACAGAACAAAACCCTACTTACGATTATCATAAACACATCCCCTCTTATTTGAACAACATTCATTTTATGCGTCCCTTTTAATATATCCTCGGAAATCTTTCTTAACCTCAAGGTAATTTTTGATTAAGCTCCCAAGCATACATATAGAAAAATAACCTAGAAAAGAAAATTACAATAAAATAAAATACTCAATTGACTTCATGGCGATTTTTACTTTCTACTTCAAACTTCATAACTTTGTTCACTCAACATTTCTCTTTTTTTTCTTTTTTTAATTCACTTTTTTTAATTCACTTTTTTAATTCACTTTATCTCTCTCTAAAATCAATCTAGGCAATTTCTTGGTTATGAGGGTAACCCAAAAAGGATATTACTCCTATTCATCAATATTATAATAATTTAGTTAGGAACTTAGACACCTTAATCAAACATTCTCTCACTTTGATAAGTCGCTAACTACAATTGCTCGTATAACTCCAAATAACCAGCAAAGAGTGTTTTCAAGACACTATTGTACCTTATTGGTCCTAAGATAATTGATTTCCTATTCGAATGAACATGAGACATGGATTAGAATCAATCTCCTGTCCAAGATTTTGTTTCAAGATAGTCTCGTTTTGTGATGATGTCATCAAACTACTAATTGAACACATCAATTAGTCCCGGATGGGTGCAACACTATATTGTCAACATGAAAATACCTAGGAACCCAAAGATATTACTTTTCCTGTTAAGGAAAATGGAGGGAATAAACTTCTGCAATATAATCATTTAATTTCACTCATTAAGTCATACATGTAAATACCCTTTATAACACCTAGTTACGAGATACGTTCGATCAAACCAATGCACAACCAACTCGTGAAATATGACTTACACACATCCATTTTAAGAATAAAGGATATTATCATCTTAGAATTACTTGTGATTAAATCCATGAAGTAATCTCTAAGAATAAAGGATATTATCGTCTAAGAATTACTTGTGATTAAATACATGAAGTAGTCATCAATTTTGCAGCAATCCCAATGCAGTGCCCGGTCTCAATGGACAATATACAGACGATTCATAACAATCTTAAATCATTACTAACTTCCAAAGTATGACCAACTGTGGTGTTTTGGATAACTTAATATTCAGGAAGCAAAACATGCAAAGTGAAACGCAAACAAAAATTAATCGACAAATAGCATCAAACACATTGAATTTGAATAAATATATATTTAATTAATCACTATTCAATTACAAATTTATTGTTATATAGTTTCAAAATAACATCTAAAATATAATATCATCTCTTTGTCCAATGCTCCTAGGATAAGTAGAATTATCCTCTGATGAAACACAATTTACCACGAGTGCAACTTCTTCAACCTTATGTCTAACGTAGTGATATTTCATCTTGATGTACCTAGATCGACCATGATCTTTAGGTTCTATTGTCAAAGCTAATGCACCTTCTTTGTCGTAGAAAATCTCCATTGGTTCTTGGATTGATGGAACAACTACAAGATCTCCGATAAAATTCTTTAACCACATAGCCTCCTAAGCCACCTCGCTTGTTGCAATGTACTCTGATTCATAGGTAGAGTCAGCTACTCTTTGTTGTTTGTAAATTTTCCAAGTTACTGATCCTCCATTTAATATGAAAATCCAGCCTGATTAAGAATAACTATTATCTCGATCTGATTGAAAATTGGCATCACTATATCCACTTACCTTAAGTTCATCATTGTCGCCTAAAAAATAAAATCATATCTTTCATTTTTCGTAAGTATTTAAGAATATTCTTCATTTCTGTCCAATGAGCTAAACCAGGATTTCCTTGTGTCTGCTAACCATGCTCAAAGCATAAGTCACATCAGGTCGAATACATGTCATAACATACATGATCGATCCTATAGCCAAAGCATATGGAATCCGAATCATAGTATCTATCTCCTTATAACTACTTGGGCATTGAGACTTGCTCAACTTAACAATATGATGCATAGGTAAGGCTCCCTTCTTGGAATTTTCCATATCGAATCTTTTCAATATTTTATCCAAGTATGCATTCTGACTTAATCCTAGTAACCATTCCTGCCTATTCATGTATTTTATTATACGAAGAATATATGTAGCGTCTCCTAGATCCTTTAGCAAAATATTTCCCAAGCCAAAACTTGACTTCTTGAAAGGTTTGAATATTTTTTCACATTAGGAGTATGTCATCCACATACAGAACTAGAAAAGTTACTATAACATACATGTTTAGAAATCGTATTTTATAAAGAATAATATTGTGAAATACTATGTGAATTTGAGTATTGAATCCTAACAGATAGTTTTACTAGAAATGAAGTAAAACTATGTTTAGAATCACTAAGAAAATATTGGAAGTCTTATGAGATTCCAATTAAAAGTCAAATAGTGAAATTTAGTGAAAATATAAAATTTTAAATAAGTAAAATTTTATTAATGAAAGTTGTAGATAATCTCGTTAGAAACATGTAGGCGAAAACCTCGTCGAAATCCGAGTTATAACGAAGAAGTTATGACCAGTCGAAGATCCACGACAAAACCGGCACGGTGCCGAATGACGTAAAAAGTGAGTTTTTGATAAACTATTTTTTAGCCTTAGTGATCTAAATGAAAGTCGTAGTATTCGTTAAACCGAGAAGTTCGATAAAAAGAACGCCAAAATCTGACTTCGTATTCTGCCATATTGAAGTGTGTGTGTGTGTGTATATATATATATATATATATATATATATATATATATATGGCATAACGTTATATTGTATCTATTATTGAACTCACTAAGCATCAATGCTTACCCTATTAATGTTTAACAATTGCAGGAGATAAGTAATCAGTATGATCGTATACCGTTCGAAGATTTAGAATAGTTTGTAATAGTACTTTTGTACTTCAGTTTAGGTTTGTATAAATTACAATATCCTGGGTAATTATGTAATATATAACACTTTGTAATAGTCGGTTTGTATCCAGTAGTTTGTAACCTCTTTATCAATGTAAAATATTGTTTTTATGAATATGCAAGTAGCATGTTTTGGAATAACTATATTGTCAAGTAGGAAAGTTTGGGTATTTAAGAAATACAAAAGTTAGGGTCTTTCAATCATGGTATCAGAGTAGTAGTTTAAGCGAACTAAATGCCACAGATTGGTATTTAGACTTAAACGATTGGAAGTTCAATATATAAACGGAATCATAGTAAATATATGGATATAAACCATAGGATATACTTAAGTGGGGTATTGGATAGTGATAAACCCTAGTATTCTAAGATATTAAGTTACTTCAGAATTTTAAGAGATTTAGTTTAAGTGAACTATAAATTTTGAGAATTTCTAAATTTAAATAAGAATTGTTAAGTGAAGTATTAGGTTATAATAAATCCTAATATTCTAAAATACAATGTTACTTCATATTACAGAGCGATGGCTGAACAAGTAAGTAGCCATACCCCTAAGGTTGGTGGAGGTCCTCAACCTGAGGAAGTAAATACTCCAGTATCTCATGTGAGGAGCGACTCTTGGGTAAACTTACCGGTATTATTTGACAGACTCTCGAAGAAGAAAAAAAAATGGTGATAAAGGAAAAGAGAAAGTCACTGGAGAATCTTTAGGAGAGAACGCGAGACATCCCTCATTCAAGACTTTCAAGAGTAGACGTGCTACAGAGTTTTCTGGTGTCCTTAATCCTATAGTTGTTCTAACTTGGATTCAGAACACTGAGCAAGTATTTCGTGTCTCTCATGTGGATAATGAATACAAGGCTATCCATGCTTCTACAATGCTCATCGGAGAAGCCTTGGTCTGGTGGGAAGCAACATATGAAGCTCTCAACGGGTATGACCAGGAGAATTTATCCTGGGAGTTGTTCAAAACTCGTCTGCAAGAGAAGTATTGTCCTCTAGATCTGAGGAGAAGATTGGAGAAGCAATTCCTCGAGCTTAAATAGGGAGGAATGACTGTGAATGAGTATGAAACTCAGTTCAATCAAAAAGCACGATTTGCTGCAAAGTATATGTAGCACCTGGGTCTTTGTACCTATTTCTTTCTTAGTATTTTGCATTTTTGGCCTTGGACTCGGCAAGTTAAAGGACCAACTCGCCGAGTAGAAGCAGGACGGGACGTGGGATTTAAGTGATGGACTCGAAGAGTCAGGTCCCGGACTCGACAAGTAGACCCTGTCTAGATAAAAAACCCTAATCCGAGGGTTTGCACCCTATTTAAACAATGTTATGTCGGCCACAACGTCCCTTATGCTCCCAGAACACCTCTCATTGAAACCCTAGCCGTTATTAAAGCAATCTAATCCTTGTTGGTGGATTTTGGTGCTTGTGGTCTTAAGAAGGAAGGAGAAAAGCTTGAGGAAGCAAGTAAAGACCAAGGGGACCCGAGTTTGTGCGCCTTCTACAGTTCATTGAAAGTAAAAAGCTGTAACCTTGCTCTTTCATTTTCTAGATCCCTTTTTAGGGAGATTTAGGGCTTTTATAAGCCATTTTTTATGGCCAACCATGATTGCAAACATGGTTGGCGGTTAGAGCTTCTGAATCACGTCATTAAGGGAGTCACAAGGCAGTTGGGGACTGGTTTTGCACCCATGAAAGGTCCCATGCATCATAAGAGCTTGTTTTATGTCTTTTTGAGCTCAAAGTCCCATGCAAGCACGTAAAGTTTGTAACTTTACATGCTAGATCGATTGTAGAAGCTTTGATCTATCTTTGGATCAATGGTTGTAAAACAGAAATCGAGGATTTAGAGTGTGGACGTGACCGACTCGACGAGTCCGTTCCTGGGACTCGACGAGTCCAAGGTTTTGAGTCCCATATCTTTTGAAGGTCAAAAGAACTCAGTTGAGTGTTAGAAGGGTTGTAACCGGACATAAAGAGTGACCCAATGCACTGGACATAATTTTAGACCTGGAGTTCATGGGACTCGATGAGTACTAGAACAGACTCGGCGAGTCCAAGGAAATCTTCTTAAGATTGAAGATGAACTCGATGAGTTGTTCTTGCAACTCGGCGAGTCGAGGACAAGACTTGTTCATCAGATGAAGGTGGACTCAAAGAGTGTTCATACAACTCGGCGAGTCGGATGAGTTTCATGCGATGTTCATACAAGAGAGGAACTCGTCGAGTCAATGCCAAACTCGACGAGTCGAGACGTGGATAAGGACGAGTAAAGGGTTAGGGACTCGACGAGTTGACAACCCAACTCGGCGAGTCGGGTCAACTTGAAATTGACTTTGACTGGACTTGGACTAACCATGTTTAGGGTTGCACATGCTGTGTGTTGACTTGAAGGCTGTCGTGTAGGAATCGAGGAGTCGAAGGGAGTCGACTTGTGCGCCGAGGATAATTCAAACACTGCACGACATTGAGGTGAGTTACCTTCCAGTAGGGATGGGTCTAAGGCCACAATGACGGCCCACCAAAAAGGGGTATTTAGAAGATGATTGTCTTTGTGATAATTATCTTGGTCTGGTTATGTGTTTTGGTCATGAGATTTAACTGTATGAGATGTTGATGGGTTTTGATCATTCTAACACTTCCTAAGTGTACATGCAACCTTAATAACCTTGGATCTATGTTTGTCTAATTATCATGCAAAGTTGAATTTCCAAGGTTATATTCCTATCTAGCATACGTGGGGAACAATTTTAACTTGAATGAAGGATAGAATAACTTACCTTGTTGTTGTTTATGTTCCTTGAAACCTTGTGAGCCTAGCACCACAAGTGTGATGCCTCAAATGCTTCACACAACACCAAATGCTCTTTGAAAGACCTTTGAGAGAATACACACTTCTTGAAATCGGCCAAGCCCTCTAGTTTCTTATGTGTAGCCGATTTTGGTGGAGAATGGGACTCTTATATAGTGTTGACACATCTAGGGTTACACCATGTAAACCCTAATGTGTCATGACTCTTCATTTCCATGACCCATGGGTTTGTAACTCCCATGGAGCATCCTATGGGTAGAACCCAACTTGATAATCCATGGAGCCTCTTAGTCCACTATACAAGATATGAATGATTTACATAATCAACCCATATATTTAATTAGTTATCCTTTGATCACTTAATTAATTCTAAATTAATTCTTGATCAAGCTAATCAAATAATATTATTAATATATTAGAACTTATAATATATTAATAATCTCTAAGTGTTATTTCTCTCATTTAGTCTATCCAATTGCATGGTGCCATGCAACCCAAATGGACCATGCCGGGTCGGGTCAAGTAGACACCCGAAATAGTTATGGACTTAGACACCTTATCCAACAGTCTCCCACTTGGATAAGTCTAATAACTATAACTCTAGTACTTCAGGAACTGATCAACAATTGTAGCTCTTTTCAAGGTTTCTCGGAATTGAGAAGATGATGGTACGCCATTTAAGATAAGGGATCATATAATCCTCTGTTCTAGATATCATCCAGACAAATACATGGAACAATGTCTTACTTATTGTCCAGCAGTTTGTTTCTCGATTTCCGATTTGTTTGACAAAGAACTTAATTGAACACATCAACTTAGTTCTGACCGGGCCCGGTACATAGGTCAAAACAAAATCATCGAGGGGCCCAGATATCAGCTTCTAATCCAAGAAGGAACAGATAAACTTCGACTCATATGTTTGTTCTACCACTCATTGAATTACACACAAAAGCACGTTTTATAACATTGAGTTACCAATGCGTTTTCGTACAATCAATGCATAACCAACTTGTAAGTAACAAATCATATCTCTAGGTTTGAAGACTTATATGATATTACCGTCTCACGATCACTCGAGATAGAATTCCATGAAGTGATTCCAGTGAGCGTGGGTTGAATCCAATGCTCAGAACTTATGAGCACTCATGATTGTTGTCGCCTTGTCCAGCACCTTAGACCTCTGCAACCAATCATGACAGTCTTGATTCATACCTACTTCCGACATATGACCGACTGTGGAGGTTTGAATAATATGTTATACCAAACAAAATTATTCTGGAAGTCAAAACATGCAAAAGAAATATAGTAAACGATCGACAAGAGATACCAACACTTTACTCATAAATAAAACATCTTTTATTCATCATCTAATGTCAATTACACTTTACAAATTTCGAGGTTATCTAACTACTAAATCTAATATCATCCTTCAGCCCTATGCTCCGAGCATGCTGGAGATGCTTAACCCGAGTCAGTCCCTTCGTGAGGGGATCTGCTGGGTTCTCATCCGATGATACCCTCTTTGCCACGAGGAGTCCTTCTTCGATTCGATGTCTGATAAAATGGTATTTTCTGTCGATGTGTCTGGATCTCCCGTGATCCCTTGGTTCCTTGGCTAAGGCAACAACACTTTCACTATCACAGAAAATCTCCATTGGCTCTTTAATAGCTGGTACAACTCCAAGGTCTCCAATTAAGTTCTTCAGCCATATCGCCTCCTTTGCCGCCTCGCTAGCTGCAATATACTCTGATTCACAAGTTGAATCAGCCATTGTCTCTTGCTTGGAACTCTTCCAAGAAATTGCTCCTCCATTTAGGGTAAAGACCCAGCCCGACTGAGAGCGGAAATTATCCCTATCAGTCTGGAAGCTAGCATCACTATACCCTACAACTCTCAAGTCATCACTCCCATCGAGGGTAAGGACCCAGTCCTTAGTCCTCCGTAGGTACTTGAGGATATTCTTTACCGCATACCAGTGTGCCTTGCCAGGGTTCGCCTGATACCTGCTAACCATGCTCAGGGCAAAGGCTACATCAGGTCGAGTACACGTCATAGCATACATGATCGATCCTACAGCTGAAGCATAAGGTATTCGACTCATTTATGCTATCTCAGCCTCAGTGCTAGGGCTTTGTTTCTTACTCAATCTGGTGTTGCTTTGGATGGGTAACTCTCCTTTCTTGGAATCCTGCATGCCGAATCTCTTCAGCACCTTATCCAAGTAGGTACTCTGACTAAGTCCAATTAGTCTTTTACTCCGATCTCTCAAGATCCTTATCCCTAGAATATAGGTAGCTTCTCCTAGGTCCTTCATAGAGAAACACTTCCCAAGCCAGGACTTAACTTCCTGCAGAGTTGGGATGTCATTTCCTATGAGTAGTATGTCATCCACATACAACACCAAAAAGCTAACTATACTCCCACTAGCCTTGACATACATGCAAGACTCGTCTTCACTCCTAGAAAAGCCAAATTCCTTGACCTTTTCATCAAAGCAAAGATTCCATCTGCGAGGTGCTTGCTTCAATCCATAAATGGATTTCTCAAGCTTACACACTCTATTAGGGTACTCGTTGCTGACAAAACCCTCTGGCTGACTCATGTAAACATCTTCAGCCAACTTTCCATTAAGGAAAGCGGTTTTGACATCCATTTGCCATATTTCATAGTCATGAAATGCAGCTATGGCTAAAAGAACCCGAATAGACTTAATCTTGACTACTGGAGAAAAGGTCTCATCATAGTCCACTCCAGGAATTTGAGAGAATCCCTTTGCAACCAGTCTAGCCTTATAAGTGTGTACTTTACCATCCATGTCGGTCTTCTTCTTGAAGACCCATTTGCACCCTACTGTTTTACGACCTGGTACATTCTCAACCAAGTTCCAAACTTGATTGCCATACATGGACTGTATTTCGCTGTCCATTGCCTCTTTCCACTTGGCTGACTCAGGGCCTGCCATGGCTTCCGTGTAACTGTTAGGTTCATCCATACCTATCAGTGTCTCATCACTGATAAGTGTATCTCCTTCTGCAGTAATATGGAATCCATAGTAATGCTCAGGAGCATTCCTAACCCTTGTGGAACGCCTCAGAGGTACAGACTTGTCAATTGGCTCAACAGGAGTTTCCTCCTCAAGTTGAGTGCTAGGGTTTGAAGTTCCTTCACCGCTTGACTCTTGAATTTCTTCAAGATCAACTTGCCTCCCACTGTTTCCTTGGATTATGAACTCTCTCTCTATCTAAAGAAAGCCCTCCTAGCTACAAAGACCACATTTTCACTAGGTCTGTAGAAGAGGTAACCAAAGGATTGCTGTGGGTAGCCGATGAAAATACACCTCTCGCTTCGGGGTTCGAGCTTATCATGAGTCTCGCGTCTCACGAAAGCCTCACAACCCCAAATCTTGATGTGGTCTAGTTTGGGTACTTTACCAGTCCACATCTCATGAGGAGTTTTGGCAACTTTCTTTGTAGGGACTAGATTAAGGATATGGGCGGCAGTCTCTAAGGCATACCCCCAGAATGAGATTGGTAGCGAAGCTCGACTCATCATGGAACGAACCATATCTAACAAGGTTCGATTACGCCTCTCAGCCACACCATTCAACTGTGGTGTCCTGGGAGGTGTCAATTGTGAGACTATCCCACATTCCCTTAGATAGTCAAGGAACACTGAACTAAGATACTCACCACCACGATCGGATCGAAGCATATTAATGTTCCAGCCCAATTGATTCTCGACTTCCTGTTTAAATTCCTTAAACCTTTCGAAAGTCTCTGACTTATTCTTGATCAAGTAGACATATCCATATCTACTGTAATCATCAGTAAAAGTCAAATAATAACGACTAGCATCCCTTATGGCATGTTTGAATGGTCCACACACATCCATGTGTACAAGGTCCAACAAACCTTCACCCCTCTCACAAGAACCTGTGAAGGGTGACTTTGTCATTTTTCCAAGTAAGCATGATTCGCAACTATCATCTGACTTTAGGTCAAATGACTCCAAGACACCATCCTTTTGGAGTTGGCCTATGTGTTTCTTGCTTATATGTCCAAGACGACGATGCCATAATGATGCTTTATCCAAGTTATTATTATTAATAGAATCAATACACAAAACATTATTTCATAAGTTATCTACAATAGATACAGCTTCATACACACCATCACAAGGTAATGCTTTAAAATAAAGAACATTATTAAAGAAAGCATCAATAGAACCAACTTCATTATTAAACGAAAAGGTAAACCCTTGTTTGTACAAAGCATGAAAGGAAATAATATTTCTTGCCATTCCTGGCGAATAACAACATTTATTCAAATCTAAATTAAACCCACTACTTAGCGATAAAGTATAAACTCCAATCTTGGTGACAGGTAAAGCTTTCCTATTCCCCATGATTAAGTTTATTCTTCCTTGCTCCACATTCTCACTTCTTCTTAGTCCTTGCAAGTCACAACAAATATGAATACCACAACCGGTATCAAGGACCCAAGATTTAGAATGGGGTGAGTTATTAGAAATGATAGTGTAAATACCTGCATGGTTGGGTTTAACTTTCCCATCCTTCACATCTTGCTGGTATTTTGGGCAGTTCCGCTTCCAATGTGATTTTTCATGGCAATAGAAGCATTCAGCCTCTTTTGGGTCAGAAGAAGGAGTGACGAAACCTTTCTTGGTTCCACTTGAAGAAGAGCCATCAAGGGTTCGAGCCTTGGTACCCTTCGAAGAGCTCTTTCTCTTCTTCCCTCGACTTTTCCCATTTGCCAAAACTGGAGTAGAGTTTGGAGTAGGAGTGTTAACAACCGACTTCCCCTTAAGACCTGTTTCTGCGGTCTTGAGAAGTCCCTGAAGTTTGCTGAGTGTGACCTCTTCCTTATTCATGTGATATGTCATGCGGAATTGATCATAGCACGATGGTAAGGAGTGCAAAATGATATCTATTGCAAGCTCCTCAGGGAAGTTCACATTAAGCTTCAGCAAACGATCCACATACCTTTGCATTTTCTGCATGTGGCTCGTGACGGACTCCCCGTCCTTCATCATGGCTGTTATCATGGAGCAGATGATTTCATACCTCTCTTGTCGTGCACTTTGATGGTATCTTTCCATCAAATCTTGGTGCATTTCATAAGGGTAGAAATCCTCATAAGACTTTTGGAGTTTCGCTGTCATCGTGGCCATCATGATGCAAGCCACTTTCGTAGCATCCCTTTCATGTGCCTGAAAGTTAGCGATCTCCTGGGGAGTAGCAGTGGTCTCATCAATCTCCTTAAGCTCCTTGTCAAGGACATATTCTTTGTCCTCATAGCGGGTAATCATCCTGAGGTTTCTGATCCACGCATTGAAGTTGGATCCATCAAAAGTGACTTTCCCACACAAGTTCATAAGGGTAAAGGAGCTATTAGGGTTAGAGCCAGAAGCAGCATTGTTTGAAGACATCTGAAAGGAAAGGACAAGATTAGTTTAGATATTAGGAGAGTCCTTAATAAAACACCCAAATGTAATATTAAGGCTAGGATCCAATCACAATATATTATAACTTGGAAGAGGTATGCCGTAATCCAAGCTATAACATATTTGAAAGGTAGGTGAATGACGATTCACCAATTTCCACCACGAAAGCCGAAATATTAGATATTAGGTTTTTGATTGGTTCTTAGAAATTCCTAGATTCTTTGAGATTCAATGAACTTTTCAAAGGCATGTTTCAATCTCAAGTGTGCCCTCTAAGTTTTGTGACTGGGATACCGAGGATCACAAAACGAGGTGTGAAGTAACCATGCAAATCACTTGGTACCCTTAAAGTTTATCACTCAATCGATGTGCCGGTAAACCACACACGCTCCACCGATACTATAATAAACTTTAAGTCACCCTTTACCTACCTTGTTAAGTCCAAGTTAGTGTGCCGGTTAACCACACACACTGCACCAACGACTTAAACAAAGTGTAAAGTGTAATTTCATGGATTAGCACCTTATTCACATTTTACGAAAGTAACTAAGATTGGGAATTTAATAAAACATTTAGTTACTTTATAATATTCATCATACTTTTAATGAGAATTTATAAGTCCTTGTCTTACCCTTTCGGCTAACGAGCCTCCACCGGTCAAGCAAGCGGTGGGTGAGAGTGGACACCCATTAAGTTGCTATTTTATAGGCAACAACCTTATACCCACCTTATAGACCGGTTTCGTGAATGAGGCGTACTAGCGGTAAGACGACTTTGTTCTTATACATATATATATATATATATATATATATATATATATATATATATATATATATATATATAATTATTAAATCATAATAATATAAGTATAAGGGTTGAATTTTAACTTTTAAAATTCTAAGGGTTGGAACTAAAGTTTTTAGCTTGACTTTAATTGTTCCAAAACTTGAGGGCAAGTTTTGTAAATTTTCAAAACTTTTTCACTTCTTGTAACTTATGAGTTTAATAGAGTAATAAAATGAAGACTCTTCATTTTTCTAACTCTTGTGTTCTTTTAATGGTTTTTTAATCCAAGTGACTTTTGGTTTTCCATAACTTGAGGACAAGTTATGGATACCATTAAAACACATTATGATCAAGAATTAAACTACCACATAGGTTACAAATAATTCCTATGATCATCTAAACATCATAAGAACAAGAACAAGAACATAAGCACTTTCATGAATCAAAACTACACCTAAAACTTTGTAATTTTGATAACTAGTTGTAGTAAATGAATTAGTAAGACATTACACCATCTAAAACAAGTTTTCAAGTACCAAAACAGTTTAGGGTAATGTTTCTAATCCATTTCCAGCAACTAAAGTCGAAAATCTGCACTCTGTCGACCCTACTCGCCGAGTGCATTAACCTACTCGACGAGTAGGTTGAAGATACAAGTGAACTCGACGAGTCCCCCCCATGGACTCGACGAGTCCAACAGTCAGACAGCAAGTTTTTCAACTTTCTTCAACTTTTTAGCACAAATAACAAACAAACAAGCCTAGGCTCTGATACCACTGATGGGTTTTGAGCATTCTAACACTTCCTAAGTGTACATGCAACCCTAATAACCTTGGATCTATGTTTGTCTAATTATCATGCAAAGTTGAATTTCCAAGGTTATATTCCTATCTAGCATACATGGGGAACAATTTTAACTGGAATGAAAGATAGAATAACTTACCTTGTTGTTATTTATGTTCCTTGAAACCTTGTGAGCCTAGCACCCCAAGTGTGATGCCTCAAATGCTTCACACAACACCAAATGCTCTTGGAAAGACCTTTGAGAGAATACACACTTCTTGAAATCAGCCAAGCCCTCTAGTTTCTTATGTGTAACTGATTTCGGTGGAGAATGGGACTCTTATATAGTGTTGACACATCTAGGGTTACACCATGTAAACCCTAATGTGTCATGACTCTTCATTTCCATGACCCATAGGTTTGTAACTCCCATGGAGCATCCTATGGGTAGAACCCAACTTGATAATCCATGGAGCCTCTTAGTCCACTATACAAGATATGAATGATTTACATAATCAACCCATATATTTAATTAGTTATCCTTTGATCACTTAATTAATTCTAAATTAATTCTTGATCAAACTAATCAAATAATATTATTAATATATTAGAGCTTATAATATATTAATAATCTCCAAGTGTTATTTCTCTCATTTAGTCTATCCAATTGCATGGTGCCATGCAACCCAAATGGACCATGCCGGGTCGGGTCAAGTACACACCCGAAATAGTTATGGACTTAGACACCTTATCCAACAGATTTTAGGTGTTTAGTAGGGATTAGCTTCCCTGACAGTGGTCCTTAGGACCTAGGGGTAGGTCAGTACCCGGATATGTCTGACTGTATGCTTATATATGTTGTTGTATGCTAGTGGTAGGGGTGAAATAGTCCCCAGTTACTGGTTGAAAGATACCGTTGGCAGTTGCCGGTTGAAAGATACCGATGATGATTACCGGTTGAAAGATACCGATGATGGTTACCGGTTGAAAGATACCGATGAAGGTTACCGGTTGAAAGATATCGACGATATTGTGTGGTATGTGGTATGATGGGGGAACTCACTATGCTTTGTGCATACAGTTTTGGTTTTGGTTTCAGGTACCTCTTCGTCAAAGGGGAAGGAGCCGGCGGTGTAGCAGCGCATCACACACACACACATGGTTTTCGCATTGAGTTTCTGGGATTGTACTCTGATTTTCATTACTTTTGGTGTCATGGGTTGAGACACAACATTATAATTTTGTAAGGTGTTGTTTTATCGATAATGTTTTGGTAAAATGTTTATTAAACATATTAATTCAAAATGAAATTTTCGGGCTTGAATTTTGGGATGTTACAAGTTGGTATCAGAGCCCTGGTTTGAGGGATTCGGACACACTCTCGGGGGTGTCTGGACTCAAACCGAGGGACTAAATGATTTTTACAAGGAAAATGGTTTTCTAAAATCTAAATTGAGAAATTTTAAGAAAGACGAAGTGTGTGATGCGTGCGACCGGCCGGGCTCATGTAAGTTTTCCCCAAGATACCCATACTTGCTATGTTATGTTATATGGTTTTGATTCAGAGAACTTCATGCTAGAATAGGACTAATGATCTAGGAGGATGCCTTGTGTGCCTGATATATGATTCTGAAAATTGCATGCTAGTTAGGGCTAAGGGTCTAGGAAGGATGCCTTATATGCCTGTTGTATGTGCTGTATGCTAGGACTGATTAGTCAGCAGTAGGATGGCCTGTGTAGGTTATGCCTGCTTTGGTTACTCAATGCACAAATGCTGCTTCCTTTGTGCTATGGGGGTTTTGGCCAACTTCAACTAACTAAGGAACGAATATGTAACAGTATCCGCAAGCTAGTTATGGGGAGGTGGTGGGGACTCCTAATGCAGCTGATGGCGGAGAGTAGGTCGGAGAGTGCCCTAGGGAAGCCTAGGATGAGGTCAGTGGAAAGGGTATCAGAAAAAGGGACTCGGCAAAGTCGAAGCAATCCTTGAGGAAAGTACAGATATATGTGGAAGGTAGTATGGTCCCGTACTACTAAAAGCAGAGGATCCGTACTCGAGTCAAGGAGGGCCTAGATGGAAGTAGGAAACTTGGAAAGTGTATGTGACCCTGACAATAGTATGTTTATTTTCAGAATGGTGGTCATGCGACATGGAGCGGGAGGTTTAGGATCCGGGTCAGGATCGGGCTCGAGCGCAAGATCCGAGCATGTTGATGATGGATTACACGAGTTCATCGCGTCCGAGATCACGAGAGGTATCCTTGATACGACACCGGTTATCTTCGGGTCGATCAAGGAGGGGATCATTGAGCTGATGGAGGATCACCTCCGATCGTTCAGGAGTGATCTGGCGTTTTGCCAGACAAGCACGCGCACACTGTCCTTTAAGGACTTCAGAGGGAGTGGTGCGCCAGATTTCCATGGGGTGAAGGACCCCATTGTCGCTAGGAGATGGATCGCATACATCGAGTCTGCACAGCTGACTAGCTTCTTCCCGGAAGAGTCGAAGGTCCGTTTCGCTGTAGGATGTTTGAGGTACCGAGCTAGAGATTGGTGGGAGTTGATTGGTGACACGTTGGGAGCCCCAACCATTGAGGCTATTACATGGCCAGATTTTGTGGCCCGATTCAGGTCCGAGTTCAGACTAGCTGTGGAGCTTCAGAAGCTGGCCAGGGAGTTCTTGGATATGAGACAGACTACAGAGACTGTGGTGGAGATCACCGCCAAGTTCCAGGAGAGGGCTTTGGTGGTGCCCCAGTATGCGGGTGATGAGGACTTGAAGAAGACCCGCTACCATGACATGCTACGAGCTGACATCCGGAAGAATGTCAGTTTTTCAGCTAGCCCTACCCTGGATTCCATGATTGCGAGGGATAGATTGAGGGAGATTGATCTGGAGCACATCCGGAAGAGGAAGGCAGAGGAGGGGCAGGCGACGGGGACTTCGGGGAAGAAGCCCAAGGGATCCGATGGTAGGCCGAAAGGCCAGTCAGGACGGGACCGATGTGGGAAATGCGGTCGGTCACATGTGGGGGCTTGTCGCACTAGGTCGTGATCAGGCTGCTATAAGTGTGGCAAGGTTGGGCATTTTGGCAGGGATTGTATTGCCCCTACTCCTGCGATTCAGACATCAGAACTGATTTGCTTTCATTGCAATCAGAGGGGACATAAAGGCCAATTGCCCTAGATTGACAGCAACAGCGGCGCCGACTCCGGCGACAGCACGGGTTGTGGATGGCCGGAAGGTCAAGTCGGAGGCTCTAGTGGTTCGGAGCCGAGCATTTCATATGACAGCCGAGGAGGCACGTGCTGCACCTGATGTGGTGACGGGTATGATTTCTTATTTATGCTTTTATGTTATGTCGCTGTGATTCTGATATATTATGTGCCTTGCTTAGGATCGTTCCATGTGAACGGTATCCTAGTTCAGGTGTTGTTTGATTCGGATTCCACCCAATCATTTGTCCATCTTGCGCTTAGCAAGAAGTTTCTTGAGTCTTCGGGCATGTTGGATTTCCCTCTAGAGGTCGAGATTGCGGACGACCGGTTTGTGTGAGCGTCAGAGGTCTACCGGGATTGTGTTTTTCGGCTGTTCGAGGAACGTTACCTGGTGGACATGGTTCCCATACCTTTGTGGGGGAACAAGGTTATTATTGGTATGGATTGGATGAGCCCCAATGGAGCAGTGATCAACTGCGCACAGCAGTCAGTGTGGATCAGGACCCCTAGTGGGGGAGAGCTGGTGGTTTTGGGCGAAAGGCCACAACGAGGACCAACCTTATGTTCGGCAGTGATGGCTAGGCGCTACCTCCAATAGGGTTGCGCAAGTTATGTCGCCTATGTTATGGATACACGGGAGGCGGGAAAGGCGACGGTGGGTGATGTGCCCGTGGTGCGAGAGTTTTTAGACGTATTCCCTGAGGATTTGCCTGGGATACCTCCGGAGAGACGGGTGGAGTTTAGGGTCGACCTAGTCCCTGGTGCGGCTCCGATAGCCAAGGCACTGTATCGGTTGGCTCCTCCTGAGATGTCGGAGCTGTCTACACAGTTGCAGGAGCTGTTAGACAAGGGTTCATTAGACTGAGCAGTTCACCCTGGGGAGCCCCGATTCTGTTTGTGGAGAAGAAGGACGGGTCGCATCGGATGTGTATAGATTATCGGGAGCTGAATAAGGTGACGGTGGGGAACCGTTACCCACTCCCGCGGATCGATGATCTCTTTGACCAACTACAGGGAGTATCTTGGTTCTCTAAGATTGATCTGCGTTCAGGATACCACCAGATGAGGGTCAAAGAGGAGCATGTGCGGAAGACTGCCTTTCAGACATGTTATGGTAATTATGAGTTTGTGGTGATGCCTTTCAGTCTCACCATTGCTCCTTCCGCATTCATGGATCTCATGAACCGTGTGTGCAGAATGATGCTGGATCGGTTTGTGATAGTTTTCATCGATGACATCTTGGTCTATTCCAAGAGGCGAGAGTAGCATGAGGAGAACTTACGGGAGGTTTTGAGTACTTTGAGGAGGGAGAGCTTATATGCTAAGTTCTCCAAGTGTGTGTTTTGGTTGCGCGAGGTGCAGTTTCATGGGCACCTTGTCAACCAGAATGGGGTTTCAGTAGATTCGGCCAAGGTAGAGGCCGTGATGAGGTGGGAGGTCTTGAGGTCTCCATCCGAGATTTAGAGCTTCCTGGGACTAGCAGGTTACTATTGGAGACTCATACAGGATTTCTCCAAGATAGTTGTGCCCCTGACCAGGCTGACAAGGAAGGTCGTGGTCATCCGTTGGGGGCCTGAGTAGCAGGCTGCATTTGAGACACCGAGGAAGAGATTGTGCGAAGCGCCGATCTTAGCCCTTCCATAGGCATGGAGGATTTCATTGTATACTACGATGCGTCCATATCGGATTTGGGTGCAGTATTGATGCAAAGAGGGCACGTCATTGCTTACGCTTCGAGGCAGCTGAAGCCTCACGAGGCAAATTACCCGACACATGATTTGGAGCTGGGGGCTGTTTTATTCGGCCTCAAGATTTAGCGACATTACCTCTATGGGGTCCGGTGTACCATCTTCACGGACCACAAGTGTTTGAGGTACCTTATGGACCAGCCGAATCTAAACATGAGGCAACATTGGTGGTTAGACGTAGTGAAAGATTACGATTGCAAGATCCTTTACCATCCGGGGAAGGCCAATGTGGTGGCTGACGTGCTCAGCCGCAAGGCAGTGCCGATCAGGGATATCTGTCTGAGGATGACAGTGGTGACTCCGCTTTTGGAGCGGATTCGGGAGGCCCAACAGGAGACCATGAAGGAGGAACATCGGAAGAGCGAGCGAATAGTGGGGTAGGTTTCCTCCTTCATCTATGATAGCCGACGACTACTTACACTACACCGTAGGGTGTGGGTGCCATACCACGGGGGTGTGCACCAGGTTCTGATGGAGGAGGCGCACAAATCCCGATTCTCCATTCATCCTGGGGCGACGAAGATGTATAGGGATCTTCGTTTGGACTGTTGGTGGCCCTGTGTGAAGTGGGATGTGGCATGGTACGTGGAGCGGTGCTTGATCTGCAGGAGGGTCAATGCCGAGCATCAAAGACCTCATGGCAAGATGTAGCCGTTGGATATCCCACTGTGGAAATGGGAAGATATTACAATGGATTTTATCACAAAACTTCCCAAGACCGTGCGGGGAGTGGATTCGATTTGGGTCATCGTCGATCGGTTGACCAAGAACGCCCACTTTATTCCGATTCAGGAGAGTATTTCGGCCGAAAAGCTGGCCGACATCTATATCAGGGAGGTGGAGGCGCGGCACAGGGTGCCAGTGTCGGTGATTTCTAACAGGGATGTTCGGTTCACTTCCAGGTTTTGGAAGAAATTCCATGACGAGTTGGGCACTCGCCTACATTTCAGCACCCCTTTTCACCCGCAGATGGATGGCCAGAGTGAGCGGACCATCTAGACTCGGGAGGATATGCTGTGGGCGTGTGTGTTAGATTTTGGAGGTAGCTGGGATACTTACCTTCCGTTGGCTGAGTTCTCCTACAACAACAGCTACCACGGGAGTATCGATCGTCCTCCCTTTGAGATGTTATAGGGAGGAAGTGCAGGACCCCAATATGTTGGGGTGAGGTTGGCCAGAGGGTCATGGGGAGCACCGATGTAGAGCTGAAGATGACAGAAAGGATTCAGCAGGTCAGGAGCAGGCTTCAGACTGCTCAGAGTCGGCATAAAAGTTATGTCGATAAGCACCGATCAGACCTGGAGTTCTAGGTCGGGGATATGGTTCTTCTGATGGTGTCGCCATGGAAGGGAGTTATCCGATTTAGGAAACGAGGCAAATTGGTCCCCAGGTACATTGGACCATTCATGTTTATAACCCAGGTGGGCAAGGTGGCGTATAGGCTGGATCTGCCAGCCGGACTCAGTCAGATACACAACACTTTCCATGTTTCTTAGCTGCGAAAGTGCCTGATGGATGACTCAGCAGTAGTGCCCTTGGAAGACATTCTGGTTGATGATAGCCTGAATTAGATTGAGCGGCCTGTGGCAATCCTCGACCGGAAGTCGAAGGATTTGAGGAACAAGAGGGTGGAGCTCGTGAAGGTGCAATGGCAGCACCGGGAAGGCTCGGCATGGACTTGGGAACCGGTGGACGAGATGATAGAGCATTACCCAGAGCTGTTTTAGGAACGAGCAGCAGACTTCGAGGACTAAGTCTAAAATAAGTGGGGGAGATTTGTAGCACCTCGGTCTTGGTACGTATTTCTTTCAAAGTATTTTGCATTTTTGGCCTTGGACTCGGCGACTTGAAGGACCAACTCGCCGAGTAGAAGCGAGACGGGACGTGAGATTTAAGTGATGGACTCGACGAGTCGGGTCCCGGACGCGACGAGTAGACCCTATCTGGACAAAAAACCCTAATCCGAGGGTTTTCACCCTATTTAAACAATGTTATGTCAGCCACAACGTCCCTTATGCTCCCAGAACACCTCTCATTGAAACCCTAGCCGTTATTGAAGCAATCTAATCCTTGTTGGTGGATTTTGGTGCTTGTGGTCTTAAGAAGGAAGGAGAAAATCTTGAGGAAGCAATTAAAGAACAAGGGAACCCGTGTTTGTGCACCTTCTACAGTTCATTGAAGTTAAAAAGCTGTAACCTTACTCTTTCGTTTGCTAGATCCCTTTTTGGGGAGATTTAGGGCTTTTATAAGCCATTTTTGATGGCCAACCATGATTGCAAACATGGTTGGGGGTTAGAGCTTCTGAATCACGTCATTAAGGGAGTCACAAGGTAGTTGGGGAGTGCTTTTGCACCCATGAAAGGTCCCATGCATCATAAGAGCTTGTTTTATGTCTTTTTGAGCTCAAAGTCCCATGCAAGCACGTAAAGTTTGTAACTTTACGTGCTAGATCGATTGTAGAAGCTTGGATCTATATTTTGATCAAAGTTTGTACATCAGAAATCGAGGATTTAGAGTTTGGACGTGACCAACTCGGTGAGTCCGTTCCTGGGGCTCGACGAGTCCAAGGTTTTGAGTCCCATATATGTTGAAGGTCAAAAGAACTCAATTGAGTGTTAGAAGGGTTATAACCGGATAGAAAGAGTGACCCAACGCATTGGACGTAATTTCAGACCTAGAGTTCATGGGACTCGACGAGTACTAGAACAGACTCGACGAGTCCAAGGAAATCTTCTTAAGATTGAAGATGAACTCGACGAGTTGTTCTTGCAACTCGGCGAGTCGAGGATAGGACTTGTTCATCAGATGAAGGTGGACTCGACGAGTGTTCATACAACTCGGCGAGTCGGATGAGTTTCATGCGATGTTCATACAAGAGAGGAACTCGTCGAGTCAATGAGAAACTCGACGAGTTGAGACGTGGATAAGGACGAGTAAAGGGTTAGGGACTCGACGAGTTGACGGCCCAACTCGGCGAGTCGGGTCAACTTGAAGTTGACTTTGACTAGACTTGGACTAACCCTGTTTAGGGTTGCACGTGTCGTGTGTTGACTTGAAGGTTGTCGTGTAGGAATCGAGGAGTCGAAGGGAGTCGACTTGTGAGTCGAGGATAATTCAAACACTGCACGACATTGAGGTGATTTATCTTCCAGTAGGGGTGGGTCTAAGGCCACAATGCCGTCCCACCAAAAAGGGGTATTTAGTAGATGATTGTCTTTGTGATAATTATCTTGGTCTGGTTATGTGTTTTGGTCATGAGATTTAACTGTATGACATGTTAGGTGTGTAGTAGGGATTAGCTTCCCTAACAGTGGTCCTTAGGACCTAGGGGTAGGTCAGTACCCGGATATGCCTGACGGTATGCTTATATCTATTGTTGCATGCTAGTGGTAGGGGTGAAATAGTCCCCAATTACTGGTTGAAAGATACTGATGACAGTTACCGGTTGAGAGATACCGTTGGCAGTTGCCGGTTGAAAGATACCGATGATGATTACCGGTTGAAAGATACCGATGATGGTTACCGGTTGAAAGATACCGATGAAGGTTACCGGTTGAAAGATAACGACGATATTGTGTGGTATGTGGTATGATGGGGGAACTCACTAAGCTTTGTGCTTACAGTTTTGGTTTTGGTTTCAGGTACTTCTTCGTCGAAGGGGAAGGAGCCGGCGGTGTAGCAGCGCATCACACACACACACACTTGGTTTCCGCATTGAGTTTCTGGGATTGTACTCTGATTTTCATTACTTTTGATATCATGGTTTGAGACACATCATTATAATTTTTTTAAGGTGTTGTTTTATCGACAATGTTTAGGTAAATGTTTATTAAACATATTAATTCAAAATGAAATTTTTGGGCTTGAATTTTGGGATGTTACAGTAATTCCAACTGAAGATGAGAAAATTTAGTTATTTTTAGAAGGACTACGACGTGAAATCCATGATTTTGTAGCCAATTGGGATGTTCTGTCGTTTGATAAAGCTGTTGAGTATTCTCAAAGGCATGAGCATGACTTTGAGATACGTGGTGCCACTCTTACTGTTCCAAACCATCCACGTACTGAAAGAACTGCTCATGTTTCCACTATTCCACCAGCTCAATCTGCTCAAACTGATCCTAGCCAGCAAGCACAGTCTCATAGTGCTTTTCGTGGCCACAGCAGGTCACAATCTTTTTCTATTCAATCGCCTTCATGTCGCGTTTGTGGAAGGAATCATCCGGGCCAATGCAAAATAGACAAGGAATCCATTATCTGTTATGGATGTGGAGAAACTGGTCATATAAAGCCAGCTTGCCCAAGGAAGGATGTGACTTGCTATGGTTGTGATATTACTGGCCATAAGAAGCGTTTCTACCCTACGCTTACCATCCAAGTGATGGGAAGTCAAGTTTCTGCTCAAAAACCAATGAGAAACCAAGCTCCTGTTCAACAATCAAAGGGTACTCCAACCAAAAAGGAGGAGGTGCTAAAAGCTAAGGGTCATGCATTCCAGATTACCACAGAGGAGGCACGCGAGGACTCGAATGTTGTGACAGGTACATTTCTTGTCAACTCCAGACCTGCTCACATCTTATTTGATTCTGGTGCCTTAGATTCTTTTGTTTCTTCTAAATTTGCGCATTCTTTTCAAACTATTTGCTATGCACTCATGCAACCATTTCACGTAGATATTACAGGAAGTATATCATTACTTGCTGATAAAATCTATAGGGATTGTGTCATAGAAATAGAAGGCTATAATTTTCTTACTAACCTAATCCCTATCTCCTTACCCAACTTTGATATTATTCTCGGCATGGATTGGTTGTCAAAGACCCACGCAGAGCTCTTGTGTTACGAAAAGATGGTATGCATTCCTATTGAAGGGGAAGATCATATTTATGTCTACGGCGAACAAAGGATCTTAAAAATAATTTCTTTTTTCAAAGCTCGTAAATTTATAACGAAGGGTTGCCCTATCTATCTGGCCTATACATTTGATATCTCAAGAGAGGAGAATAAAACTGTGAATTATGTTCCGGTTGTTAATGAATATCCTGATGTTTTCCCTGATGAATTACCTGGACTTCCTCCGGACAGGCAAGTAGAATTCCGAATCGAACTTGTACCTGGCGTTGCTATGATTGCGAAGACTCCTTATCGTCTTGCGCTAGCTGAAATAAAGGAAATGATGATCCAACTGCAGAAATTACTTGACAAAGGATTTATTCGACCGAGTACCTCTCCCTGGGGTGCTCCGGTATTGTTTGTCAAGAAGAAGGATGGATCAATGTGGATGTGAATTGATTATCGTGAGCTGAATAAGGTGACTATCAAGAACAAGTACCTACTACCTCGCATCGATGATTTGTTCGATCAACTTCAGGGTGTTAGCTATTTCTCAAAGATTGATTGAGGTCTGGCTATCATCAGTTGAAAGTACAAGAGCAGTATGTACCGAAGACTGATTTCCGTACTCGTTCTGGGCATTTCGAATTCCTTGTCATGCCATTCGGTCTGACAAATGCTCCTGCTGTATTCATGGATATGATGAATCGGGTATGCCGCCCAATGCTCGGTAAATCTGTCATCGTATTCATTGACGATATTCTAATCTATTCCAAGTCTAAAGCTGATCATGTCGTTCATATTCGTGATATCTTAGAACTTCTTCGAAAGGAGAAACTTTATTCTAAATTCTCAAAATGTGAATTTTTGTTTCGCTAAGCTTAATTTCTTGGCAATGTTAGTTCTAGTGACGGTATATCCGTAGATCCTACCAAAATCGAAGCCATTCAGAATTGGGAAGCGCCTCGCAATGCTTCTGAAATTCGTAGTTTTTGGGTCTTGCGGGTTATTACCGGAGATTCATTAAAGACTTTTCCCGTATAGCTGTACCTCTCACCAGTCTTACTTGAAAGGAAGCAAAGTTCGAATGGGGTGAAGCCCAAGAAAAAGCTTTCTCAACCCTAAAAGATCTTTTAACTCATGCTCCAATCTTATCGCTTCCAGAAGGTGATAATGATTTCTCCGTATATAGCGATGCTTCTGGGTTAGGACTCGGTTGTGTGTTGATGCAACGTGGTAAAGTGATAGCTTATTCCTCAAGACAACCGAAAGATTATGAAAAGAATTATCCCACCCATGATCTCGAACTCGCTGCCGTGGTATTTGCCTTAAAACTTTGGAGGCATTACCTTTTTGGTACAAAATGCCAACTGTTTACCGACCATATGAGTCTCAAGTATATATTCAGTCAGCAAACTTTGAATATGAGACAACAACGAGCCATGGAGCTGATCAAAGACTATGACTGTGAAATCCTATACCATCCTGGAAAGGCCAATGTGGTTGCCGATGCACTTATCAGGAAGGTTTATCGAAATAATATGTGTTATACTATTACTCACACTACGGTGAAGTTCACTATTCTTGATGAACTAGAGAAGTGGCAAGTTGAGGCCTTAAAGACAGAAAATGTGAGGAAGGAAGGCATGGTACATTATACTGATGTTTTACTTGATGATCCACGAGGATTAAAAGTATTTAAGAATCAGCTATGTGATAAGTTATAAAACAAACTTGAAGATCGATTAGATCTTTGTAACAAGTATTGCGATGAACACACAAACAATAAATAACACAAGTGTGGATCAAAATATGTCGAATGATTAGATCAAACAATCCTCAGCAGAGCTCGACTAAGAACTTCCGCTGTATAGGATTTAGGGTTACAAGAACGATAACAATTAACTTGCTGAAATAAATCTCTGATCGTTCTATTCTATCGTTTTTTTTTTCTAAGATGCATGCAAGAACCTTTATTTATACTAAACCCTACTAAACTCACGGATGGACAGGCCCATACTGGAGATACAAAATGGACTAGCTAACGAGCCCAATAGACGTAACACTTTATACAAAACACGACCGAACAATCTCCCCCTTTGCGTCAAATTGGAGCGAGACTACTTCTTCTTCTTGCTTGGGCCAGCAGCGGGAACTTTCTTCGTAGTGTCAAACAGACGTGAGATTAGCGCCATGATAGTCTGTCTGAACTGAATGTACCATTGAATAATGTCATCAAAGTACTTGACATCATCCGCTATGTTCTGCTTGCATCTATGGATGATCCCCAAAACGTGCTCTAAACAGGCAGTGGTGTAGAGGTGTTTGTCAGCCAAGGCGAAAAGACATTTCTGTCCTTCGTTCCTGGTAAACATGACCGAGTTCTTCTTCGGGTCAATCTTACCCATCTGCATCAGATTGAGATCACTGGCAGAGCCAATAGGAGATATTGTAGGTTTCTTCTTAAATATGCTCGCAATCTCCTGATCCATTAGTGCAACTTCCATGATGTAGCACACGAGCATCCTCTTGAAATGGTCGATGATCGGACCGTATTCAGCTTCATTGGTGAGGAGGATGTTGTGCAAGATAATCGAATCATGGGGATTAAGGTTTGGAAGATCTGCAAGGGAAATAGCATGTTCGGCTTTGGCAGATCCTCGAAGTACCTTGAACCGAACGTTGATGAAGTTACCTTCACTATACGGCTTCAAGACCCGAACGTTGACAATTTTCTGAGCGCTCCAAGTCTGATATTGGGGTTGAGCAGCCTTCAGATAGAAATTGCTTAAGTCCCGATCAACCTGTGGATGAGGATGAGGGAACTCTGCAACATTGGAGAAGGCATGAAAGATAAACGCCTTTCGGGTTAGTGGTATGTCGAACTGTGAGTCGACAGTGTTGGAACAATCTAGAGAGATCACAGGTTCCAGCCACAAGATACTCGGTGTGTCAATGGCTTCTTTAATCATCCTCTCGAGAGTCCAAGCAGGAAAAAGAGTTTTCCTACTCTCAAGAAGGTCGTGGGCTTCCTTCTGTTTTCGTTCGGCTTCTTCAGCCTCTCTTGCCACACGAGCACTGATATCAGCCTCTCTGTCTCGACCTTGACGCTTCAATAGGTCGGCGATTGTCTTTTTATCTTCATCTTCACTCTCCTCAGCAATCTTTTTGCCTTTGTCTTTCACACCAGAACCGGAGGCTTGGCCTATCGGAGGAGGTTCGGTTGTGTGAGTTGCTGTTAAGGTAGGAGGTGGTTGAGACATTGTTTCCTTCTCTCCCCCTTGTTTCGGAATGGACACGAAATCAAGGAGCCCTTTGATTTTGCTGAGTAGGGCAAGGGCAGGAGCGAGCTTCTCTACAAGGTCACGCCTAATAGTGTAGTTAAGAATTGGATCATGTGCTTCTAGGATGTTTGAAATTGTAGAGTGGACATCCGAAACACACGATTTTATCACCTCTCTTTTAGATAGAAGAGATTCAATCTCCTGTTGAGAGTGGGAGAGTTGAATGCTCTTGACCTTCAGAGCGGTAGTCTTCCTCGCGAGAGCATCCATGAGAGTGTTCTCGGCAGCCAAATCTTCTTGAAGCTTGGAGAGACGCTCTTCAATGGTTGTGCGAAAAGCTGAGTTGTCGTCAGAAATTGATTGACAGAGAGAAGCGAAGGACTTCAACTCAGTTGTGACTGATGTTGCCAGCTGGTGGAAAATAGGTTCCAGTGTAGTCTTGGCAGCGTTGGCACTCTCCTGTAAAGACTTTAATAGGAAAGAGGCATCAGTAAATAGTTTATCGACTTTTTCGGTCGCAGCCTGACAGGCTTTTGTGGAGGCATCGATGGCGGTGGTGGCAGAAGCAAGACAAGCTTGCTGAGCTTTGGAGAAAGCTTCAACAATTTTCTGAACTGCAGCTTCAGATAGGGATGACTGAGAAGTGGAAGAGGAGGTGATGAGCGAGTCAATTTTGTCATGGAGCTCCTAAAGATGCCTTTTGGTGACAGGAGCATCGTCATCGTCATCACTTTGTAGTTGAAACGGGCTATAGTAGACCGAGTCAAAAGTCATATTCTCCCCGCCAAGGAGTGGTTCTTCTTTCTCTGATGCATGATCAGGAGAAGATGGTGGTGGTGAAGCTGGTGGTTCGGTAGTATGGGTAGGTTTGGGTTGGGTTGTTTGTTCGGGTGTAGGTGTGGGTTTGGGTGCTTGGGTGGTTTCGGGTGCTGGAGTGGATTTTGGTGCGTCAGTATGAACCCCCGTATCAGATACGTTGGTTCGCACTTCGGCAGTGGTGGTTGTGGTTGCTTCAGTAAATATGGGTGGTATTGGGATGGAAGTGGTTGGAATTTGTGTAGTGGGGGTTATGGGGGGAATGGAAGTAGGAATAGTTTTAGGTGGAGAGGAAATTGGAGAAGGAGAGACATGAACTTCAGGGGTTGGAGATCGTGGTGGAGTGTTACCACGTTGAGAGGCTTCAGAATCAGAACTCTCACCATCAGACTCGCTTGAGGAGGAAGCGATAACCAACTTTCGCCTTGGTTGGGTTTTTCTCCTCTTCTGCTGTGGAGACTGAGCAGCCCTGGTGGGTTTCCTCTTCTTTGGAGACGGGCCTTTTTCCCCTTTGACCACCTGTTTTCCCTTATCAGCCTTCTTGCCTCTTGGAGTAGGCTTGTCGGCGCCATGAATTGATTTCAACATCTCCGGAGTAAGCTCTCTCGGACCAGAACGCTTGAACCCCTTGTACGTCTGGATAATCCGGCTATCAGCAGGAACATCCCCATACATGGTTTCCGGGATAGACCCGTTGAAGGGAAACTTGGAAGCATCCGACACAATGATCTTCATGGTATGGAAGGTACCAATCGAAGACATTGGAGCACCAGCGACAATGGGGACGTGGTACTTGTCCATCACCCATTTTGTGATAATAGTCCAAAACCTGGCATAAGAGATCTCCGAGTGTCGGGAAGTGTAGGAGAGACTCTGAATGAGTTGTTGCCACAGAACGGACCCGTAGTCCATGTTGATGCCATTGTAGATCCCATACATGATGGAGAGAAATAAACGACTGGCTCCATCAGACCCGACACTTCGTTCAGATAAACCCTTAAACAAAACAGTGAACATCCCATTCCACTGTGGAGGTAGGCACGACTTCTTGAACTTCGTCACTGTAGTAAGCACCTCCGTGTAGCCCATGTTGTAGAACATGTTGAACAGATGACCCATGGGGATTGATTCCGGATTGACCCTGGAAGAGTCCGCGTCAAATCCTAACAGCGAGCAAAACCGCTGCTTTGAAATCGACGCCTTGTGCTGAAAGACATCGAAGAAGATTCTGTCGACGACCTTGTCGTAGTAAGCGGTGGCAAAGATCTGTGGCAGGAACTCCATTGGAATAGTCTCAACCCTGGAAAGAGCAGGAGCGATTGGAGAAAACTTCCGGCACTCCATGATGGGGAACATGAACGCATCATACGAATGTGGGGTTAAATCGATGATCAAGCTTTGCTGTGGGCGAATGGGCAAAATGTGGGATGTTGCGTGAACTGAGGAAGAATCTTCCATTGCTTTGAAGAAAGTGGAGAATATGATGAACAGTGAAGGGAGAAGAATTTCTGGCTCTCTGGAAATATAGGCATGGTAAAGAGGTAAATGGTGGTTTACACTGCCTTTTATAGTGAGGGTAAAGGAGAGAGAAAAATCTTTCCAAATCTTCGATCGAAAAACGAAGGGTTTTTCGGAGTTGACTGACGCGGGACAGTTGGCGCTGGCGATGATCACGCATGAGAGAGAGTGTCAGGCCCTAATTACACGCCTTCCCATCAGGCGCCGTTTGGAGATGAAACGGTTCCGATTCGCACGCTTTCCCTTTTGCGCCGTTTGAAATCAAATCGATTGGACTCCCGCCTGAGTCATCATGTCGTCATCTTATCCCTTTAAATTGTAACGGCATCTTTTAAAAATTCGTCCACGTGGATTAAAATCCACAACAATCTTTTATAATAACCAAGCCAATTAAAACCGCTTGAAATTAATGAAACCAGAATTTTGGAAAATCAAAAAGATTTTCGTGCGGAGTGTGTAAAAAATAAGAAGAAATAAAACAACACTTTTTGTGGGATTATGTGATGTCAATAAAGACACGAAACAATGGATCCCGGGCACGAATCTCTTCCTTCAAAGTCAAGAGAGACCTTAAAGTGTTTGTGTGGTTTCCCGTTAAATAACGATCAGACACTTATTAAGAAGTGTTGAAAGGCTTCTTTTAATTAGGCTTATGGGGGTGGCTTTCGCTTCGATTCAGAAATCCTAATCTTGAAATAAGACAGAAATCGAACGAAGTACTTGTGAGACCGGTGTAGTCTGTTGAACAAGCAGGTTTGAGATAATTTAATTTGGCTAGGAAATATATATATAAAATCTCAACAAAAATTAAAACTGGATCCCAAGGGAAGAAATGTTATTGGTTTTAACAATTTCATAGGAATCACACAAAAGAAAAATTTGAGATTTCATGGAGGTACGTCCGTCAATTCATTAGTGAAAACTAGAGAAAATTAATTGTTCACCGTCAATTCGTATTGGGAATTGAATTTTGGGTTTCACTTAGCTCGTAGTGGCACGAAACTAAGATAATAAACACAGAAATTGTGTAATCATAAACCTCAGTGGTAATTTCTAAGAGTCTCAAGGGTTACGTTGGTGAAATGAAGAAGATGGAGAAATGTAATGTAGATGCTGTAAAGAAACCAAAGTACCTCTACTGTGAAGAGAAGGACCAAGCAGAAAACTCTTATCTCATGTGAGAAGAGAGTTAGGTAGCTCATGATTAGAATAAATATGAGAGCCTAATTGGGAAGACAAAGTTTGTTTATACCAAGTCATTAAGGCTATTATTCAGAATCAGGTGAGGCTTTGGACACATACAACAACATGCTTCTAGGGACACTTAGCTAATTAAACGATTTCCCCATAAACGAACACACACAAAAAAAAAAATTAGAGCCAAAAATAAATAACAAAATATTTTTGGAGTTTTTAAATTTATGATAAAAAAATATTTTTGGAATTTTTGATAATAATGAAAAATAAAAAAAATTAACACATAAAAAAATGAATACAAAAAAATGTTGGAACCGAACCCGAGCGTTCGGTTTATTTCGGTTGTGAAAAACTTTGGAACCGAACCCGAGCATTCGGTCTATTTCGGGTGAGAAAATTTTTTGGAACCGAACCCGAACGTTCGATTTATTTCGGTTGCCAAAGAAAATAGGTTTGAAAAAGAGAATAACTTTGACAATAAGATAAATGCATTTGGAAAAAATATACATAAGATCTACAACCAAGGAAACTACCTTTGAGTGATGAGCGAAAAGCAGATTATGCAATCGAACCCGAGCGTTCGGTTCATTTCGGTACATTAGTACAAGACCCAAACCCGAACGTTCGGTCTATTTCGCTTCTTACTTTTGATCTTGAGAGGTAATTTTTTGTACTGACTCTGATTCCATCATACCTAGCCCTTGTAGAATTTTGTTGAACGATGCTTCAGGAAGAGCTTTGGTGAAGATGTCAGCCAGTTGATCAGTGGTTCGAACAAAATGAATTTCGACGTTCCCATCTTCCACATGATCCTTAATGAAGTGATACCTCAGTGCTATGTGCTTAGTCTTGGAGTGTTGCACTGGGTTATGACAAATCCTAATTGCACATTCAGAGTCACAATATAGTGGGATCTTTTTCATATTGAGTCCATAGTCCCGGAGCTGGCTTTGGATCCAAATCACTTGAGATGTACAGGAGGCAGCTGCGATGTATTCTACTTTAGCGGTAGACAAAGACACATAAGTTTGTTTCTTTGATTGCCAGCTAACCAACTTCCCGTCAAGGAATTGGCAGCCTCCCGTGGTGCTTTTCCTGTCTAGTCCACAACCTCCAAGGTCTGCGCCGGAGTAGGCTTGGACAAAGAATCCTGAGTTGGATGGATACCATAAGCCTAGAGAGGTAGTTCGCTTGAGATACCAGAGTATGTTCTTTACTGCAAGCATATGAGGTTCACGAGGATTCTCCTAAAATCTAGCACAGTAACAAACAGAGAACATTATATCAGGCCTGCTAGCAGTAAGGTACATCAGAGAGCCGATCATCTGGCGATATAGCATAATATCAACTGCTGGCTTATCCAAGGAGAGTGAGCTTGGTGCCGAACGCCATTGGAATTTTAACCTTTGAGTCTCCCATCATTCCGAACTTCGCAAGGAGAGTCTTGGTGTAGGCTTCATGGTTAATAAAGATGCCTTCGGGTCCCTGTCTAATATTTAAACCAAGAAAAAAATTAATCGGACCCATTGAGCTCATTTCACATTTAGTCTCCATCAGCTTTCTGAATTCAGCCGTTAAGCTAGGATGCGTTGAGCCAAAGATGATGTCATCGACATAGATTTGAACAATCATAAGGTGGTTACCTTCCTTCTTACGAAAGAAGGTCGGGTCAACCGAACCTTGTTTGAATTTGGACATCATTAAAAACTTGGCTAGCGTTTCATACCAGATCCTTGGAGCTTGTTTCACTCCATATACCGCTTTGTCCAAAATATAACAGTGATTGGGGTACCTTTCATTGACGAATCCAGGAGGTTGCTCCACGTACACCGTTTCTTCAAGTTCTCCATTTAGAAATGCGCACTTGACATCCATTTGGTAGACCTCAAAGTTCTTGTGTGCAGCATAGGCAAGAAATATTCTAATGGATTCCAGCCTAGCTACAGGAGCAAAAGTTTCTTCATAGTCGATTCCTTCCTCCTGACAGTATCCTTTCACCACTAGACGAGCTTTATTTCGTATCACATTGCCTTCCTTGTCCATCTTATTTCTGAAGACCCATTTGTGACCAACAACCGAGGCATCTTGAGGAGTTGGAATGAGGCGCCAAACTTTATTCCTTTCGAATTCATTAAGTTCGTCTTGCATAGCTTGAACCCAATCGGAGTGATCAAGAGCAGTGTTAACTGTCTTTGGTTCAACTTTTGAGACGAAGGAGTTAAACATACATAACTCTACTTTTGAAAATAAGGAAGTTTGCTTTGCCTTTAGTTGTGATCGGGTTAGGACCTTTTCAGAGACATTACCTACAACCTGTGAAACAGGATGATCTCTGGTCCATTTGACAAGAGGAGGGTAATTTGGATCATAAGATGGATCCAATTCAGCATTTACCATCTCTTCTAGTTCAGATTGACTATCATCGTCATAAAGCATATCGGCATTCTCCCCCTCGACAGATAAGCTTTCAGGTGTGTCTTGAGTTGCCGGAGCTACAGGAGTTTCGGGTGGTGTCGAGCTTTCGGGTATTGTAGCACCTTCGGGTGTTGTAGCACCTTCGGGTACTATAGGACTTTCGGGTACAACTGGGCTTTCGGGAGCAACTGGAGAATAGTTCTCCCCTTCAACATGTGAGCTCGGCTGTGATGAAGAAGATAGATCCTCCCCCTCAACTGAAGCATTGTGTTGTGATAAAGAAGATAGATCCTCCCCCTCAACTGAAGCATCGTGCTGTGGAGGTTCGTTTGGACTTGATCCTCCTTCATTCATTTGCTTGGTAGCATCTTCGATGAGTTGCTTCAGATGATCTACTTTGTTGTCTGCTGCACTAGCTTCCGAGAGAGTAGCCTTCTCAGGTTCATCGAATAACTCAACAAACTTCTCAAATAGATTTGCGATCGAGGTTGTGACTTGGCTTGTTTGAGAAAAAATTTCTCCAACTGTGTCTTCGGTGGCCTTCAGCTTTTTGACATAGCTATCATCAAAATTCACGTAATAAGTTTCTTCTATCTTCCTCGAGCGCTTGTTTAATACCCAGTAGGCTTTCGAAGTGAGAGAATATCCCAGGAAAATCCCTTCAACGGCTTTGACGTCGAACTTGTTACGATGTTCTTTAGAATTGAAGATGAAGCACCGTAAGCCGAATACATGGAAGAATTTGACATTTGGCTTCCTGTTGTTGATGATCTCATAAGGAGTGAGAGTGAAGCACTTATTGAGATATGACCCGTTCTGTGTAAAACATGCTGCAGCAATAGCATCAACCCAAAAATATAAAGGTAAAGAAGCAAAACTTAGCATGGTTCGGGCCGCCTCACACAAAGATCGGTTTCGTCATTCGACAGTCCCATTTTGTTGAGGGGTGTAGGGAGCTGAGAAGTTGTGACTTATTCATTTTTCGGCCAAGAAATCTTCGAATTCTTTATTTTTGAACTCCAGCCCATTGTCGCTCCTGATGTTGCGAACGACTTTCCTCAGCTGCACTTCAACCTGCTTGATAAACATCTTTAGCTTGAGAGTTGCTTCAGAAAGAACACCCATGTAAAACATGAAAAGTCATCAACAATGACAAGAATATACTTGCTACCGCCGATGCTTTCGATAGATGATGGACCAGACAAATCAATGTGAATTAACTCTAGTGGTTCAACAACTCTGCTTCCCCATTTCACACGCATCACATAAATGTTCTCGATCGTACTTGAGCAATGGAAGACCTCGAACATGACCTCCGGTGACAAGTTTGTTGATATCCTTGAAGTTGAGATGAGAGAGCCTTCGGTGCCACAGCCAACTTTCGTCAGATTGTGCTTTGGATAAGAGACAGATAGTTGGATTTCCTTTGATGGGTTTGAGATTCAGGGGAAACATTTCGCCTTTGCGCTCTGATTTGAGAATAACTCTTTTCGTTTTCTTTTCTATTATTTCCGAACCCTCATCGTCGAATGAGACCTTGAGACCGGTACCTCCAACAAACTGAGATACATTGATGAGGTTGTGCTGTAGTCCTTCAACGTATGCGACCTTTCGAATCGTAAAATCTCCATTTGTTATCATTCCATAGCCTTTTATTGTGCCGAATGAGTTGTTCCCGAACTTGACATTTCCACCGTTTGAAAGAGACCGAAATTCCCTCAGCTCTTCCTTCCTTCCTGTCTTGTGACGTGAGCAGCTACTGTCAATATACCATTCTTCGTCGAACTGCTCGTCACTGATAACCTGTAAAAATCAAGCATATTTAGGAACCCAAAGTTTCTTGGGTCCACGTGAGCCTTTCACAGGTACAGGAATAGTAAGAGAGATGTCAACAAGATATGTTCTTTTTATTAATGTTGTTTCATCTTTCTTTTTAATGGTGAAAACCTTAATTTTATTAGGATTTGTTGCTGTCGGTTTGGATTATGGTTTCGGTATTTGGACTTTGGGATGATTTTGATCTGTCTTGACTGATGAAACCTTCGATTTTCCTTTCAGATCTATTAAAGATTTTGGTTTTTGAGTGTGAACATAATTGAATTTAGAATGAGGTTGAGAGGAATTAGAAGAATTAGAAGAAGTAGAACGAGAGAATTTAGACTGAGATGTTTTCTTGACTTGAGGTTCTAAGTGACCCTTTTGTTTTTGATCATTAGTGGGACCGAACCTAGAACTTTGGTCGCTTTTGCTCTCGGAACCGAACCTATGCTTTCGGTAGCTTGTGTTCTCTAAACCGAACCTTTGCCTTCGGTTGTCATATTTTTCAGAACCAAACTTGTCCTTTCGGTTGTTATGATCCTCAGAACCGAACCTCTCCTTTCGGTTGTTATTACTTTCTTGCGATCTGACAGTACTTTTCTCTGACTTCGAATTTCTGTCATGATAAGAGAAATGGGAGTTTTGAGATTGCCAAAACTGTTTTCGTTCAGAGAGATTCTTCTTGTATCTTTGATTCCTTTGCTGTTTGAGATGTTAATGGGATTTGATTGTGACTCGTCCATGCTAGATCGAATAACCTATTTGAAAGATCAGACTTGTAATATATTAAATTAGGGCAAAACAAATAAATGCTGAGTTACGTCAATTATGGGATGACGGCTCAATAAATATTAGTTAATGCGGAATAACCCTAATCGCAACCTTTTTCACAGAAAAGATGTGTATGAATTACACAGCCTCCTGCTCTGATACCAATTGATAAGTTATAAAACAAACTTGAAGATCAATTAGATCTTTGTAACAGGTATTGCGATGAACACAAAAACAATAAATAACACAAGTGTGGATCAAAATTTGTCGAATGATTAAATCAAACAATCCTCAGCAAAGCTCGACTAAGAACTTCCGCTGTAGAGGATTTAGGGTTACAAGAACGATAACAATTAACTTGCTGAAATAAATCTCTGATCGTTCTATTCTATCGTTTTTTTTCTCAGATGCATGCAAGAACCTTTATTTATACTAAACCCTACTAAACTCACGGATGGACAGGCCCATACCGGAGATACAAAATGGACTAGCTAACGAGCCCAATAGACGCAACACTTTATACAAAACACGACCCAACACTATGGATTCCAAAGATTTGTGGATTAAGACAAAAGATTTTAGATGAAGCACATAAGTCTAAGCTGTCAATACATCCTAGTACAAGTAAAATGTACTATGATGTAAGAGGTAATTATTAGTGGCCTGGATTAAAGAGAGATATTGGAAGATATGTACAGGAATGCTTAGTATGCTTACAAGTCAAAATAGAGCACCAAAAACCTTACGGAACCCCAGAAAGTCTTAGTGTTCCTGTATGGAAATGGGAAGAGCTGTCCATGGATTTTATTACCAAATTGCCAAAGACTGCTAGACATCATGATAGCATTTGGGTAATCGTTGACCACCTGACTAAAGATCATTTCTGATCGCAATACTTGCTTCACTTCTCACTTTTGGGCGAGTATGCAACGTGAATTGGGATCTCGAGTTGCCCTCAGCACAATTTATCATCCCCAGACAAATGGTCAAACGGAGAGAACAATCCAAACAGTAGAAGATATGCTTCATGCATGTGTCTTGGAGTTCGGTCGTAACTGGGACAAATACTTTCCTCTTGTCAAATTTTCATATAAAAACAATTACCACACTTCAATCAAAATTCCACCATATGAAGCATTATATGGTCGCAAATGCTGTACGCCGTTATGTTGGCGTGATGTAGGACAAAATATCCTTGGAGGTCCTAAAATGATTCAAGACACTACTGACAAGATTCAAATCGTACGAGAAAGAATGAAAGCGGTGCAGGATCAATAGAAGTCCTATACATAAAAGAGGAGGCGGCCCATAGAATTTCAAGTGGGTGATTTCGTAATGCTGAAAGTATCCCCATGGAAAGGCCTTATGAGATTTGGGAAGAAAGGAAAGTTGAGTCCCAGATTTGTTGGACCTTTCAAAATCATCCAGAGAATTGGAAAGCAAGCATACCGCTTAGAATTGCCCGAAGATTTGGCAGGTATTTATTATGTATTTCATGCGAGTTATCTGCCCAAATGCTTGAGCATCTATGATGAGACAGTTCCATTATCCGAGGTTAAATTGGATAATAAATTAAGATATGTCGAAGAGTCTGAAGAGATTGTGAATGAAAGAACAACTAATCTACGCAACAAAGAAGTAGAATTGGTGCTTGTCAAGTGGAAACACCATCGAGACCCAAATTATACTTGGGAAAATAAGAATGAGATAAAAGCAAAATATCCCCATTTGTTTTCATCGATGTAATTTCAGGGACGAAATCCTCAAAAGGAGGAAGTACTTGTAACATACAGGTTTTGAAATCGTATTTTATAATGAATAATATTGTGAAATACTATGTGAATTTGAGTATTGAATTTTAACAGATAGTTTTTACTAGAAATGAAGTAAAACTATGTTTAGAGTCACTTAGAAAATATTTGAAGTCTTATGAGATTCCAATTAAAAGTCAAATAGTGAAATTTAGCGAAAATATAAAATTAGAAATAAGTAAAATTTTGTTATTGAAAGTTGTAGATAATCTCGTTAGAAACATGTAGGTGAAAATGTCGTCGAAATCCAAGTTATAACAAAGAAGTTATGACCAATTGAAGATCCGCGACAAAACTAGCACGACGCCGAATGACGTAAAAAGTGAGTTTTTGATAAACTACTTTTTAGCCTTAGTGATCTAAATGAAAGTTGTAGTATTCGCTAAAATGAGAAGTTTGATAAAAAGAACGCCAAAATCTGACTTCGTATGAGGAAGTTATGATTTTTCTAAGTTTCAGATTATCAATAGACAACTAAAAACTCAAATTTTAGATCGAGTGATTTTTAGCCGACACAACCTAAACGAGAATTGAAGATCTCGTCAATAGTAGTACAACGGTAAAAAGTATGACGAAAACGGATGTCAGATGAAGAAGTTATGAATTTTTAACGGATTTACCAGTCCCGGTCTATTAAATATATTCATATCTTCTATAATCGCCAGTAAACGCGACGTAGTAGCGATTTGCATCCTTTGTGGGAGATCTGAATGGTCCACACACATCCGTATGGATTAGGGCCAACAAATCTTCATCTCTTTCACATTAACTAGCGAAACGTGACTTAGTCATCTTGCCCAACAAACAGGACTCACATTCATCGTCTGATTTTTGTGCATACGATTCCAACATTACATCCTTTTGGAGTTGGGCAACGCGTTGCTTGTTGATGTGCCCAAGATGATAATTCCATAGGCATGACTAGTCTAAACTATTAAAAGAACCAATCTTATACACATTGTTGTATAGTTCATTCACACAAACAATAGTTTCGTACACACCATCACAAGATAAGATTTTAAAATAAATGCACCATTAAAATACACTAAAAAGTACCATCATTATTATCAAAAACACAATGATATCCTTGTATAAACAAAGCATGAAAATAAATTATGTTTCGAGCTATTTCTGGCGAGTAGCAACAATTATCCAAATCAACCCTAATACTATCAAATAGAATCTCATAAGTCCCAATCTTGGTAACAGCCGATCTTCGTTTGTTCCCTTACATTAGACCCAGCTTCCCATGCTCAACCTCTTCACTTTCCTTTAGTCCCTTCATATCAGAAAAAATATGTATACCACATCCTATATCAAGAACCCAAGAATTTGAGACACTAGTATTATTGATATGAAAAGAATACATACTAGAAGAAGATCCAACCGCTATGGCCTAAGCATCTTTCACTTCCTGCAAGTACTTGGGGCAGCTTCTTCTCCAATGGCCCTTTTGACCTCAATGAAAGCACATGACCTTCTTTGGATCAACAACAGGAGGAGTGTTGAAGTTAGGATTTGCTTTTGTTCCTCTGGGCTCTCCACGATGGACCTTCCCTTTCCATTTAGATTGGGTAGGGCCTTTCTCTTCTTCCCTTTACTTTGTTGAATAGCCATGATATGGGTACTTGCACAACTGTTTGAATGAGACTTCTTCATTCCTGCCCCAGCTATTTGCAACAGATTGTGAAGCTTAATTAATATGGTCTCTATATTTTTCAAATGATAGATCAATGTGAAATGATCATAACTACTGCACAGAGAGTTAAGGACCATGTTAATGGAAAGATCCTTTTCAAAGTTCACTGCATTATTTGAACCCCATGGCATGGATACACTCTGCTATGGCATGGGAAAGCTTAGTTACACTTTTTGTTCATTTGTTTTACCGTTGTTTGAAGTGCATTTTCGTAGTGCAATTCTAGAGTATTTCTACTAAAGTCCACATGTACCAAACATCCAAACATTAGTTACACTTTTTGTTCATTTGTTTTACCGTTGTTTGAAGTGCATTTTCGTAGTGCAATTCTAGAGTATTTCTACTAAAGTCCACATGTACCAAACATCCAACCATTATGCGAGATGTCAGCCATACAATGTTCAGTTTCGACCTTGCCACTTCTATCCATGGGGAGTATGTTCTAATTCTCTATTTACTTTCACGTTCTTTAATTCTGTTAAGCATGCATTGAGGACATTGCATGAGTTAAGTGTGGGGTAAGGGTTGAATATATGAATAACAAGCATACTGAAAATAAATAATGAAAAATGACTAGGATTTTTTTTGAAACACTTGAAATAATGTTCTAAAAATTGAATCTAGTTAAAAAATTGTTGTATCGTTGTGTTTCAACCTAGGTTGCTAGTGTTGTGTGGGACGATCTGATGCGAGCCTCGATGTTTATTTGAGCCAACATATGTTAAAGTGTAATTGTGGTTTCCCTTTCCTAGTGAAATCATGGGACAAAAACATGAACTTTCTTAGTTTAAGGGACATTATTGATGTATTAAGGTGTCTATGGTCCTAACTAAATTCGTATAATATTGATGAAAGTGAAGTCCTTTTTGGTTGCTTTTATAACCAAGAAATTGCCTACATTGATTTTAGAGAGAGATACATGATTTATTAAAATATTATATGACTAATATATTAATTATAAATAGTTATAATTAATTTAGAGTTAATCAAAATTAATTTGGAATTAATTTTTGGTTAATTAGAATTATTGAAAGTTGAAGGACTATAAGTTTAATTTTTCAAAACTTGAGCAAAGGACATGTTCTAGAACCCTCCTTGTGGTTGATGGTGTGGAGGCTCTCGAGGATAAACTAGGAACAAGATAATTACCTTATTTGAAATAATATTATTTTAAGTTTAAATCAGGGTTTCTAGGTGTTTCCTAAGCATCTATAAATAGGGCCTTGGACTTCGAATTTTCGGCCAATGCATTCAAACAAGCTAAAGCTGGAAATTTGATACTTCTCCCCCCATCTCCTAAATCTTCTAGGGTTCTTGTATTGTGGGTGTGAACTATTAAAGGCTTGCACACAATTGAATCTAGTTTTCAAGAGACTATTAGATTGATCAAAGGGTTTGTTTACAATAACAAATCATAGGTATGTTAACTATCCTTATGAATTTCGATTTCTACTAGGGTTAGAATTTTGTTGTTCAAGGGTTTTTTTCTTCATTAGAATTATAACATAGATCCAATTAGGTCGCGCATTTACTCTGAAGATTTTAAGATATTTTTTGCATTATTACATGTAAAACCCATCAGTGGTATCAGAGCGTTTGGTTTTCTAATAATTGAATGTGCAAAATTGAACTTGAACAACTGAAGAATAAACAAAATCGACATTTTGTTTCGTCGCCACAAGGTAGGCTCTTCTACTACATCGTGGCTAACTGTCTAATCTGTATATTTATCTTCTTCCACAATGTGGGGCCTTTTGCCATGTTGTGGTGGACCTCCCATTCAATGAATTTTTTTCTTCTAATTAAGATCTAGATTAGGATAATTACATTTAAAGATAGTTTTTTAATTGAATAAAATCTGAACATTTAAATTGGTAATTTTGATCTCCTAAATTTCTTAACATTATTTTAAATGTTTAAAATACACACTTATATATATATATATATATATATATATATATATATATATATATATATATATATATATATATATATATATATTAAAGGTTTAATATTATATGTATAACATGAGTCAGTTGAACTAATAGTAGGACTCATTCATGTAGCCATACTATAATGAGAGTTTAAGGAAGCGGCCTACAAAATGACAGTCATTGAGTGTCCACTCTTACCCATTGCTTTTTGATTTTAATTCTTATTAGTCTGATCACGTCTGATAAATGCTTCTTGTGGTGGTTCCTTAGGCGATATGACACCAACATAAATCCAAGAGTTGATCTAGAAGCTGGCAATAGAGTCCAAGCATTCAGGAAATGAAGAAGAATGGTGTATTGATCAGCCACGAGGTTTCAAAGAAGCCAGTAATGCTCATATGAAGTCCCAAAATTATAAGTTGATGAAAGCTATACTATTATTAACAAAGGAAAAAGCAGCAGCAAAGAAACAATGTGGTATCTGCTAGAATAATGAACATCCAACATATATGTGTCCAATATTGCAAGAGGATGTTGCTCCAGTCAAAGTTGTTCAAAGATACTAGCAACATAAGATTTATAACTAGAGCCTCCAAAATATTATCAGAACATTAATTGTTAGCCAAGACAGAAAAGAAACACATAAATTAAATAAAATAAGAAAAACAAAAACTGTTTACACAGTGTCCAAGGGCCAAGCGTGACCACGGCGTGGCGAGCTGTAAAACAGAAAAATATTAAATCGAAAAAAAACAATAAATTAACCTTGTATTCAATAAATTCTACACAAAGGATCGATAAATATAAGCAAAATATAATCAACAAATTAATGAAATCGTTCCTCGACAACGGTGCCAAAAGCTTCATATGCAATTTATATACTAGTTTTTAATTTATAAACCAACTATCTAAACTAGCTAATGCGATACGCAGTGTTACTAATCAAATAATAGTATAGTATGAAAGTAGGGTCTTGAACACAAGGGGAACGAGAATAATTAAAAGCTAACTTATCTACTAAAGTTAACTATTTTAAAAGTAATTAGATAAGGGTTTTTCACTGGTTTTACAACTCCATCTTACATAAAAACAATTATCACCAAAAACGATTAAACTAAAAAAAAGCAATTCAAATTAAGGTTTAAAGCAAGATATTAAAGAGACTTCCATTTAGATATGATTCACACTATTCCTATGGTTGATTTCTTGCAAAGTGCAATGGATTAAGTTGTTTTTAGCTTACCGATTCCTAAGTTGATTAAACTTTATGATCATAAGAAAAATCATTTCGGAAAACTAATTCATTCGTACAATGATCAGGTGGACAAACAAATAAGAATGCTATTATTAATTTCCAGTTATGCTAGACTTGAACTAATGCTTGACATTAATGGATAATAACATCAATTCAATACATGAATGATTATCACATATTAGCTTGCCCATAAATTTACCTACTTTTGTATTTAACCCTAGGTTTATGATCAAAACATTAGTCTCATAACTTTGATGTTCACAAATTCATAAATTCATAACATTAGTCTTAAAATCGAAGTTTACAATGGAAACCATATTGAAGAACAAAGTAAAAAAGTTTTAGAAGTTTTATTGCTTGAAATCTCTTAAAAAACTAAACTTCAATCAATATCGGATCTCCTTCTATCTTCTAGCACGTCTTTGGCCTCCAAAAGTCCAAAATAACTTGAAGCATAAGGTTGGGTTGGGAGATTAGACAAATATTTATAGTTTCCTAAATCTAATCCTCATGCCGTGGCCAAAGCCTCCACGGCGTGGTGATCATTATTCATGCATGTTCTTGAAGTCCTTCAGATAGTCGCAAATTTTCTTCTCCCAACGGCGTGGCCAAAGCCTCCACAGTGTGGGCTTCAGACTCCTTAAGCAATTTTGTCTTTGGTTAACCAGCTCCACTTTTTCCTGCTTACATCTCCACATTTTGCTTCCTTTTAACCCTGAGCATGTCTTCACTACTATAAAACAAAATTTCAACATATTAAGTACCTTTTTTTCTATAATGAGCAAGAATGTAGCAAAAAGTATTAAGAAAACGCATGAAATATATAACTAATTATGCATATATCATAACTTAAAATTTAAAATATTTTGAGAGCACATTTTATTTTGTTTAACATTAAGTAAAGGACTTCCGTTGTATGTTAGTTTTAGGAGTAATTTTTAGTTAGTGGAAGTTTAAAGTCTATGTTTTAAGTATTATATATTGTTAAGTGTTAGTATGCATACACAACAAAACATAAAACTTTTTGCCTTTTTTCTAAAGTACATAAAGAAGTAACGAAGATAATTTAGGCAATTTCTCCTTATCCTGTAATTTCTAATTTGTTATGGCGTTGATAAAATGTTTATAATTATTTGAAGTACATTAAGACAAACCTAATAAATTTTTGAACTTCTCTGCATTCACATTTTGTTTCGTGTGAAGGGCCCCAATGTACAGTAAAGCAAAGTTGGAATTTTACATATACATTCGAAGTGAAATCTCTTTTTATTCTTATATTTGTCTTATGGATTCATGTTAGAAGTTCATCATTTCCTAGGACAAAATATATTGTAGGATCACTTAGATGTGGTGCTTTTTCATGTCACCGATTAAATCAAGAGGATGAACAAAGGAATCTATAGATTCCAAATTTTTCATTGTACAAACACATGTATATTCATTCAGTTACTTTAGTGTGCAATTGGTGTTGGTAATTATATAACAAAACTAGTCCCTGACAAGGTGAATCAGAAACGTGAAGCATAAATCATAGAGTAAATGGTGACGAAATTTTATTGTATTCAGACCTTGAATTATTTATCTCAATAGTTTTCATCTTCATTGTGTTAGTTTATGAATTATGTTATTAGGTTGCTCTTTTTGTTCTAAGATAACACTTTTAATCTTAGGATTGCCTTTAGAACACCCAATTATTGGTTTCAAGTTGCAAAATGGGAAATCACTCAAAAGATGGATTGGTTGAGAGCATGTTGGTGGATCAAACTTCCATGGGTCTTGTGGTGCTAATCACATGGCATTTAATATATAAACTGAAAAACTATTATATAAGATATTTTCCTAGATTTTAGCATATTTTACACGTTTTTGAGGAAATTACTCTCAATGGATGATGTAATTTTATTAAGAAAGATTTTGTGTAATATTTTATAGAATATTGTAACTTTGTAGTGTAAACTTTGTTGGGAAATTATTGTGAAATATAGTTAGATACAAAATAGTTATTTTGTAGTTAATTTTCTAAGAATTTCATTACGAAATTGTTCCGTAGTAAGAAGACTGATATTCAATCCCAAAATCATAGTATCAAGGACTTAAATGATATAAGTGAGGCCTTGAAGTAAATATATTAGAGACCGAATATGCTAGTATCAAGACTAATACTTAGTCTTTGAAATATAGTATCCAAGACTAATATGACATAAAATAGAGATTTTAATGAAACATATTGGAGAATGAATAATATATTTTAAAGGACTGATATTCAGTCCCTAAAAGATAGTATTAGGGACTAATATGACATTAAATCGCAGATTTGATGAAAAAAATTAGTGTATGAATGAGATATTATCAAAGACTGATTTTTTGTCTTTGATACTTAAATGTATTAGGGACTGATTTCCAGATACATAAAAAATCGACTATCTAGGACTAGATTTCGGGGAGTAGCAAAGGGACTAGCTAAATCAGATTCTCATCAAAGACCTATTATTGACCATCAGAGACTAATGTCAGACTTTGATACCGCTTTTTCTTATAGTGTCATCCCTTGTTTATCCTTATCGAACCCTCCGTCTCTAAGAGAAAGTGTTAATGTATCTCACATCAATATAATCTTAGACTCCACGTAGATCTTACATAGTCTTATAAGGTGTATATATATATATATATATATGTTGGAATCCCCCCACTCAATAAGGGCTCTTATGGAGAGAGACAATCTTGAACTTCACATATATATCTCACAAGAGCAATATACACTCTGGGTAAGCTTTGGGAATACAATTAAGAAACGGGATATAGTTATTTCCACATATAGAGAATATGCCCGTCCCTCTGGAATAATGTACCACAACGTTCCCAATATATACTCAAGTCACTCTCCTCGTCAGACACATAAAATACATCGATCAACTCTCTCTCTCTCTCTCTCTCTCTCTCTCTCTCTCACACACACACACACACACATACACATACACATACACAAAATATATAAGTATTTCCCCTCCTTTGCTCTTTGAACGCAATCCTACTTAACTGCCCGATATCCCCCAAAATTTGCCTAAAGGTTCATGGTCATGTTGTGATCATGTACTTAGCTTGTTAAAGGTAGTTGCTAGCTGATCCAGATCATTACCCATTTACCCGAGCATACTCGGGAAATTTTTGTGGGTGTATTTTTGTAAAGCTTTTGATTAAATAGTTTTGTAATATTGCAAGTATATAGCAATATCACTCCAGTTAATTAGTAAAGCTTCTCGAAAGCGTTTTCTTAAATTTTAATTTTAAAAAATAATTTTGAAGTCTATGTAAGTCCCAGTTGCTTTAGTGTCCTTAATGGTTGTGGTAGATTTCTACATTTAAATGTAATTTATATTATGATTTTGAAGGGTTGTAGGCACGGTATTGTTATAACTTATTAGTCAAAGAATTAGTAAAAATATGTACAAGTGTTGTTATTGTTTAATATAGGACTATGTATGCTGTAAAGTTTTATAAAGTACTTATCAATATAATTGAAAATAATATTATAATTATTGACGTAGCTATGTTCCATTGGGATGCACGTCTTACAAAACCATAGGTAACCAAAAGCCGGTTTGTATTTATTTTAAAACAGTCCCACACCCCGTCGTGATCATCTCTACAGCTTGTACGCAAGTCTTTATGGGGTAATATACCTACTAAAAGCGTGTTTATGTGTACATGTAAGTATTAACTTTAGACATTACATATATAATAAAGTATAAAACAGATTTATTTCTTACTCCAAACATTTAAACAATTAAAAAACAATGTATATACTAGATAAATACACAACTTATGTCATAATAAAATTATGAAATTAAACTCGACTGCTTTAACATTTTTAGTTAATAAACTACTAATTAATACTGTAACATTTTGGATGGAATTCAAATATGCAAAAATTTATATTGCTAATTAATCTGTCATATATTTAATGCAACAGAAATATATGTTGTATATCTATTCTGAGTTTTATATGTGGAATAGGGTGTGCACAATATTTTTGCTTAATTGGCTTCTTTTCCATAATAACACACTCATTAAATTTAACATGAAATTTTACAACAGAAAGAAAATATATTAAGGCAGCAAGAATGTCAAAATGAAGGACAAGGTCAAGATATATTATAAAACCAAGTCAAAGAATACAAGATTCATTTTGGTAAGGTGCATATGCTGGAAAAAGGCTATATAAACCATCAAGAAATCACCACCATCACCATCACCATTAACCAACAAACCAAGCAAATAGAAACATTCACCAGATTGAAAATGGCAGGTTTTCATGCATTGGTGATGGCTGTTTTGGTGATGGGAATAGCATTCCATTCCACCCTGATTGATGCAACTATTGCCAAAAGCATGTATTTCAATTGGGGTGCTCACCATTCTTCAATTCTAGGCAATGGTGATGACCTCCGACTTGTTTTGGACCAAACATCAGGTATACAATATGGATATTAAAGAATGGGATGTTTGATTCCGACTCCGATCTTAATTCTAATTCCAGTTCCAACTTTCACATACAGGATCAGGCATCCAATCAAAGAGGGCGTTCCTGTTTGGAAGCATTGAGATGCTAATCAAGTTGGTGCCAGGCAACTCTGCTGGAACCGTGACAGCATATTATGTAAGTTCAAGATCCATCATAAAATATAGGGATAATATAAAAAGATAGCAACATACTTTCATCTAGATAGATATGTATATAACATCCTACTTTCACTTCTTTCTATTTGAAGATTGTAGCTTCAAAAGTATACACAACAAAATATAAGGAAAACGACGAAAAAGAAAAAAAACATTATATCTTCGGCACTTTCACCGTTTAACCACTAATGTTATACTTTTTTCAATCAAACAATATTAGAAGTTTCAAATATTTTTTAAAATTAACTATTATGACCTATTATATTAATCATGATGACCGGTTATAATAACAAGTCAAAATGGTTAAATTGGAAAATGGGTAACTTTTTTATACTTTGATAGAAAAAAATTAAGTACAAGTAGCTAAACCTTAAAATTGTCAAAAATGTAATGGTTTTTCTATGATTTCCGTAAAGTATATACAATTATAGAAATGGAAATTGGTTTGTGTATGGATGACAATACCATAATTACGTTTACTCTTCAAAGTACAACGCTATAAAAGAAAGAAATATATGTTTGATGGTACAATAAACAAATCAATGAAAACACGATATTTCATGCATTTAACTCTAAAAAACAAATGAAGATTGTATAATTTCATAAACAACTTTAAACACAAAGTTGAACAATGATCACAGTTGTCTTCTACGGGTGCTAAACATGATGAAATCGACTTTGAGTTCTTGGGTAACTCAACAGGAGAACCATACACAGTCCACACAAACATCTACACTCAAGGTCAAGGCAACAAAGAGCAACAGTTCAAATTATGGTTTGACCCAACTTCCGGATATCACAACTACACCATTCACTGGAATCCTACACAAGTAGTGTAAGTAAAAACCAAATCGAAGTACCGAATTCTACATCTTTAATGATTTTTTAATTGTTATTTTAATATTGTTTATGTATTGCAGATGGTATGTTGATAGCATGCCTATTCGGGTGTTCAGAAACTATGAGAGTGAAGGGATTGCGTACCCAAATCAACAAGGGATGAGAGTTTACTCCAGTTTATGGAACGCTGATAATTGGGCGACTAGAGGTGGACTGGTCAAGATTGATTGGACTTCAGCACCTTTTGTGGCTAGTTATCGTAGGTTTAGAGCAAGAGCTTGTAAGTGGAATGGACCTGTTAGTATTAGTCTGTGTGCTATTCCCACCCCCGGAAACTGGTGGATGTCTCCTGTCTACAAGCAACTGAGCAATGGTCAACAGGCTCAACTCAAATGGGTGAGAGACAACTACATGATCTATAACTATTGCACTGATTTTAAACGGTTTAAAGGTCAGATCCCCCCTGAATGCTCTAAGCCACAATTCTAACCAGAGGATGATTAATTTCAAGTCTATTTTATTTCAATATTTTGAGATTCTTTCATTGCGTTATGGTCACTTTTTTTCTTTTGTATTCCTCATATATTTGTTCCCAAAAAATGTACTTATCATATTTTAATTTCTCAACTATTATTTATTGTATACTTTATTAGTGTTTAATATTTTTGTTTACATCAACTATAGACTCTTTTAAGCACTTGATGATTCTAGTTTACATCAACTATGGAACCTATTTATGAGTTGGTAATAAGTAGGGTGATGCTGGAGGATTATTTTACCACAATCAAATATGTTTGAAGTTTCTAAAGATGAAACAACACAAGTTAAATGAATCGGAAGGTATGTAGAGCCTATGGTACCGAATGAAACAACTAACGAAGCAAAAATAAATAATATGCTTTAGACAATTGCCTCAAGTATTTACACAAGCCGCTATTGTGAACCCAACTATAGATTTTTCCTTGTCGGAATTTAAACAAATAGCATAGCCAATGCCTCAGAATAAACCTAAGAAGACCGCTCATTTGCACCAACTGCAAATACTCTAATTCTAAAAGAGGTCTACAATATCATTTGATGTTTATAACCACGGAACAAATAAGAATATACACGACGTTAAATTTGAGGAATAGAGCATCAAGATATGGTACTATATCATATGATTGATCATCACGAAATGTGGGTAATTTTAGTGTTATCAACATAGTTTAGTGTAATTGTTATTATTATCGAGACAGGTCGGGTTCAGTAACCATCCGAGACGGGAGGTGCAGCGTGCACACTCGGAGTGTTAATGTGAACTTGGGTATAAAGGGGGGGGGGGGGGGGGGCTCCTGGATATAGGTTTCGAAAGGGCAATGCCCATGGAAGGGTCTAAGGGCAGCGCTTGAATGGGGTAAGCCTCAGGCCTCAGTCATGTAATCGAGAGTGTTGATTGTTCGGGGAGACAACCCAAGCGCTAGGAGTTGTATGGATATGTGTTAGGACTATTGTCCCTGTTGAAATACTATGGATGTGTTGATAAAGATACTGCTTCATTTTAGAGTAGTAGTGTTCCTTGTTAAGGAACTAGCCGGTTTTATACATGAATAAGGGAGAGAATGATCTTTACCCTTAGAGGGTTGGCATTAGAAGTTGCGGATCATAAATTTCATATTTTTGGAAGTTTTCGTAGAGAATTGTGTTGAATCTTTATGCCCAAAAATTATTATTAAGTGACATATGATCCTATAGCGTCACACATTCATCAAATTGGTACTTATTAAATATTTATTAAGTATTTGATATTAATAAATAAATTCAACTCTTCTGTTTAATTAGAAAAAAATATTTTCTTATGAAAACAATAACAAAAGAAAGACCAAACTAGTAATTATATCATATAGTATGATTTATAAGTCATGTGCAGAATTTTGGACACTTTGGTTCATCATGGTTTAGTTAATTAATTAGTCTTTGGTTAACTAGTCAATAAATTTTGTCTTCTTCTATTGATCCTATGGCCAAAAGTATGAAGAGGTTATGGAGGTTGCTTGTCAACCTCCATATCTTGCATCCATGCCTTGTCTCCCTTGACTTATTGCTTTATAATACTTTAGAGTATTATAATGAAATGGATTTACCTTGAGTGATATATAAAAGGAGAGTGTTTGCATGGAATTTAGCTACTTCTTTTTCTAATCTTTCTCTCTAAAAAACCGTAGGTAGTAAGAGCATTTGAAGCTCTCTTACTTTTGAAGTTATTGCTTTGGTTTTGGGTACCATTTTATGCATCTTTTAGGTTTTTTTTTTTTTTTTTTTTTTTTTTTTTTTTTTTTTTTTGAATTTACCATCATATTTTGTACATATGCATGCCATTAGTTTAAATAATTTTCCGCTCATGTGTTTTATCAGAATTCCCGTATTGCTAGCATTTTTTTGTGTCATTTTCAGATATTTCGAGTGCAGCGGTATTTGGGCGCAGTTGGATGCATATTTGTAGACTAAATGAAGTTGGAACTGAAGGAGGATTCTGAGCAATGCTTAGAAGCTATTTTGGTCAAGAAACATTCAATCGAACTGATTTTACGAAGATAGATTGATACAATCTAAAGCTTAAAGGATGTTGCTGGCAGCTTTGACATCCTGTCAGTATTTTGACCATATCTCATGACTCTTAACTCCGATTGACGAGATTCCAAATGTTCCGGAAACTAGAAAAAATTTCAGACGAATTTATTGTTTCATTAAACATAATAATCACGACGAAAACGGTCCAAAAAGCCAAAAATGCGGTCGTATTTTTCACTTCTGCGATCGCATAAATTCATCGAAGTTTCCAAGGGTCAAAATAAGTCATTTGGAAGTTATCTGAAGAAAAAAACCAAAAAAATGCGATTGCAATTTCCAGTTCTATGATCGCATTTTTATGTTGTGACTCTTGAAACTACAGAAATAACATCATACATCATTTAAGGGAAAATATGGAAAAAACCTTAATATCTGTGATCAGATATCTGATTTCTGTGATCGCATTTTTCGTTAACTTTCTTCGGAAGCTTCTGTCTTGCGTATAAATATGTGCCTCATGATTAGATTCGAATGTTAGATGGTTCCACACGACTAAAAAACTTCTGAAGGCGATTTCTGATACCTTTCAATGATTTTTGAAGATCTGAAGGATATGAATAACCTCACATACTTAGTTTAGATGATTATTCGGTTAATGTTTCTCTATATTAGTTTAGATTCATTTTTGAGCTTAATGAATGTTTGATTTTAATTCTTGTTAGTCTGATCACCTAGCTAGGATTTTTATCATTCCAGTTAATAAGTTAATGGAATCCATAATTGTTCTTGCCAACTGGTAATAAGTAAGAAGCATCAGATTGGTTCCATGTTGGTGATTTAACTCTGGTATAAACTGTAAAAATCATATATTTATGGTTATGAGCTTGTGTGAAGTATTGGGTATTGCTGGGAATTCTGAACAGATCATAATGTTGCTCTTCTGATTTAATTAAGAGCTTGTTTAATTGAACACTAAAAGTGTGGGTTAAATAGACCCTGATAGGATCCCTGTAACATAATTTGGCGATTCCAGAGGTACCAGACGAAGAAAATACGATTTTGGAGGTGTTTCTTCTCCGATTTCAATGATTTCTGAAGATCTGAAGACTGTGGGTCATCTCCTACATTTAGTTTCATAAGATTAGTTGTTTGATGTCTCTTTTCATTTGTTTTTATCAGATTTTAGCCATGTCTGGCTAAAACCTTTAGTTTCAGTGCTGCAAGACAAGTACTTTTCATATGATTGATCATTAGATCTGATTTTTGGTTTGTGTTTCTATCTAGAGTCTTTAGTTTTGTTCTTAATGAATGTTTGATTTTGATTCTTGTTAGTCTGATCACCTAGCTAGGGTTTTATCATTCCAATTAATCAGTTATAGAATACGTAATTGTTCTTATCAACTAGTAAAAGTAACAACTAATAAATCAGTTCCATGTTTGGGATTTGACTTTATTATAAACTTGAAAAATCATATCTTTACGCTTCTGAGCTTCTGAGAAGTATTGGTTATTGCTGGTAATTTTACAAAGAACTTAAAGTTGCCTTTCTGATTTAATTAAGAGCTTGTTTAATTGAATAATAAAAAGTTAGGGTTAATTGAAGAGCTTGTTTTGATTAACTAGTTTAGGTAAAAGAGAAATTACTAGAGATTGTTAGTTTTTCTCAGTACCAGCTTACATAGAACACATCTCAAATAACCAGGTCAATGTTGATTGCATGATTAGGAAAGTCGCAGCAGAGCTGAAATCGTTTTTAATATTGATATTTGTTTAACTTAATATCACTGCATTTTTAGTTTTTAGTTTACAATCAAAAAACCCCCTTTTATATTCTGATTCTTGACTAGATGTGCCTGATGCCAAAATGCACTGACTTTTAGGCTGTGTCCCTAAGGATTCAACCTTGCTTCCCTGTGCTATATTTTTAGTGCAACCAGCAGTGATAAACTTATTTGTTTAATACGTGTGCGACAGCTTGTTAAAAGACCTCTAGAAATTACCACACCACAAGGCAGTCCCTTGTGGAACGAACCAGACCCAACATTTCCATTTTTCCAAAACTACCCCAATCTTCACCTTCAAATAGCCCCTTTAAAACTTACTCGTCACCATCCTCAGTTAAATCCAAGAAAACAGATTCTTATGAAATCCAATCGGAAAAATCGGAAATTCCAGAACCTTCAGAATCTGAAAATCAAGCATGAGTGATGCACGAGAAGAAGCAGAAAAGACTTTTAGAGAGTGGGTCACTCAAGAGGTCAATCAAAAACATCTTTCCATTACTTTTCCAGAATGAAGCCGCATGATGTTACTGGAGATCAGATAATGTTAAGGACATTACCCTTTTTAGTTGAAGACTCAGCAAGAGAATGGTTGTACGAGCTCCCATCCAGATCGATCACCACTTAGAGAGAACTCGCAAAATTGTTTTTAGAGAAGTATTTTCCAGAAACACGAGTTTCCAGTCTCAGAATAGAAATCTTGGTATCAAACAAGGAAAAAGAGATGACCTACACACTTACTACAAGAGATTTAAAAAGCTGATGGTTCGGTGCCCCTAACATGGGATTAGTGATTATCAGTTCTATAAGTGCTTCTGTGAAGGTCTGAAACCCATGGAGCGACGTCTAATAAATGCTTCGAGTGGTGGTTCTTAGGCGATATGACCCCAACCGAAATCCGGGACTTAATCGAGATGTTGGCGATAGAGTCCAAGCATTCCGAAAACAAAGACGAGTGGTATACTGATCATCTACGAGGTATCAAAGAAGTCATCAATACTCATTTGGAGTCCTAAATTTCTGTGTTGACGAAAGCTATTCTATTATTAACAAAGGAAAAAGCAATTGGGAAGAAGCAATGTGGTATCTGCCTGAATACTTAACATCCAACATATATGTGTCCAATATTGCAAGAGGATGTTGCTTTAGTCAAAGCTGTCAGAGGATACCAGCAACAGAGGATTTATAACCAGCCTCCAAAATATTATCAAAACAATAATTTCAGCCAAGACACAAAAGAAACACATAAAACGAATAAAAATAAGAAAAAAAAAGAAATTGTTTGCACAGTGTCCACGGCATGGGGAAGCGTGACCTTAGCGTGGCGAGCTGTAAAATAGAAAAATATTAAATCATAAAATAGAACAATAAATTAACTTTTTATGCATTAAATTCCACACAAAGGATCGATAAATATAAGTATAATAAAATCAACTACTTTATGAAACTGTTCCTCAACAACGACACCAAAAACTTCATATGCACTTTATATACCGGTTTTGAATTTATAAACCAACTATCTAAACTAGCTAATGCGTTAGGCAGTATAACTAATCAAGTAGTAGTATATTAAAAAGTAGGATGTTGAACACAAAGGGAACGGGAATGATTAAAAGCTAATTTATCTACTAAAGTTAACTAATTTTAAAGCAATTAGACAATGGTTTTTCTCTGGTTTTACAAGTGCAACTTACTTGAAAACAGTTATCATAAAAAACAATTAAACCAAAAAAAGCGATTCAAGTTAAGGTTTTAAGCAAGATATTAAAGAGACTACCATTTAGGTACCATTCACACTATTCCTATGGTTGATTTCTTGGAAAGTGCTATGGATTATGTTGTTTGTGGCCTACCGATTCCAAAGTTTATTAAACTTTATGATGAAATGAATAATCCTTTAGTAAAACTAATGCATTCATACATTGATCCGGTGAATAAAAAAATATGAATGTTGGTATTAACTTTGATTTATGCTAGACTTGAACTAATGGTTGATATTAATGGATAATAACATCAATTCAATACATGAATGATCATCACATATTAGCTTCCAAATTAATTTACCTACTTTTCTATGTAACCCTAGGTTTCTGATCAAAACACTAGTCTTACAACTTTGATGTTCACAAATTCATAACATTTAAGTTTATCAAATAAGAATGATCATATAATTTAGAAAAACTGAACAATAAACATAAAAAGTAGTTATCATTAACACACAAGGGTCTTTAACAAGTAATCATAACAAATAAACAACTAGCAAAAATCCAAGATCTAATAAATCAACACATAGTCATAATGATCCTGTACTCTAAACAGAAGATAGGCTTTTTAGCCCATGGTTACCGGAAACAAACACTTAAAATCGAAGTTCACAATGGAAATAATAATGAAGAACAAAGTAAACAAGGTTTAGAAGTATTATATCATTATATCTCTTTGAAAACCAAACCTCAATCGAAATATGATCTCCTTCTATCTTCTAGCACGTCTCTAGCCTCCAAAATTGGAAAATAACTTAAAGCGTAACGTAGGGTTGGGAGATTAGACGAATATTTATAGCTTTCTAAATCAAGTCCCCACGCCGTGGCTAAAGCCTCCACGGTGTCGCTGGCATTATTCACATGTGTTTGTCAAATTTGTTTGATGGTCGCAAATTTTATTCTCCCCATGTCGTGGCCAAAGCCTCATTGTCGTGGGTTTTAGACTCCTTAGGTAATTCTGTCTTTGGTTGGTCTTCGGTTAACCATCTTTTTCCCACTTCCAACTATACATTTTGCTTCCTTTTAATCTCGAGCATGTATTCACTGCTACAAAAACAAAATTATTAAGTACCTTTTTTTTCAATATTGAGCATGAATGTAGCAAAAAGTATTAACAAAATGCATTAAATATATAACTAATTATGCATATATCAAAAATACCCCACACTTGACTTTTGCTTGCCCCACAACAAAACTGATTTTATTATTATAATCATCACATCAAAACCCTAGTCACCAAAATCATGCAAAACAATCCATTTTAAGCCTATCCATTACATCAAGACCGCAGTGCATATAGTTGGGTCTAAATTTCCTAAGAAGTTCCCAATCCTAAATACTTACAATCCTCATAAACACATCCCCTCTTATTTTGAACAACATTCATTTTATGCATCCCTCTTAATATATCCTCGAAAATCTTTGTTCACCTCAAGGTAATTTTTGATTAAGCTCCCAAGCACACATAAAGAAAAATAACCTCGAAAAGAAAATTACAATAAAATAAAATACTCAATGGACTTCATGGCGATTTTGTACTTTCTTCTTCAAACTTTATAAGCTTTGTTCACTCAAAATTTATCCTTTTTTTAACTAACTTTTTTCACACAAAACTAAATACCTAAGAAAAATATATGCTTAAGTAAGTGACCTTAATCTTCAACCCTTATTGGTTAGAGGTATTAGTCTAAAGTGCGATGACTACTTAAGCATTCATCCATACATTTCTGGTACACAATGCTAAACATATTATTGATGGTTTTACATGTAATAATGTGGAAAATATCTTAAACTCTTAAAGGTACATGCAAACTAATTAGATCTATGTCATAACTCAATTGAAGCAACAAACCATTAAACAAGAAAATTCTAACCCTTGTAAAAATGGAAATTCATAAGGATAATTAACATACCTCTAGTTTGTTATGGTAAACAAAACATTTGATCAATCCTATAGCCTTTTGAAAACTAGCTTCAATTTTGTGAAAGTCTCTAATAGTTCACACCTACAACACAAGAACCCTAGAAGATTTAGGATAGAGTGGAGAACTATCTAATTTTCGGCTTTGGCTTGTCTGAATGCATTGGCCGAAAATTCCAAGTCCAAGGTCCTATTTATAGATGACTAGGAAACACCTGGAAATCCTAATTTGAATTAAAATAATATTATTTCAAATAAGGTAGTTATCTAGTTCCTATTTTATCCTCATGAAAGCTTCCAGACGGTTCCAAGAGAGCCTCCAAACTGTCAACCACAAGGACGGTTCTAGAACCTATTCTTTGCTCAACTTTTGAACAATTACAAATCTAGTCCTTCAAATTTTAATTAATTCTAATTAGCCCAAAATTAATTTCAAATTAATTCTAAAGTAATTATAACTACAATTAATTAATATATTAGTCATATAATTAATATTTTAATAAATCATTTATCTCTCTCTAAAATCAATCTAGGCAATTTCATGGTTATGAGGGCAGCCCAAAAAGGAATTTACTCATATTCATCAATATTATACCAATTTAGTTAGGACCTTAGACACCTTAATCCAGCAGTCTCTCACTTTGATAAGTCGCTAACTACAATTGCCTGTATAACTCCGAATAACCGGTAACGAGTGTTTTCAAGACTCTACCATACTATATTGGTCCCAAGATAAGTGATTTCCTATTAGAATGAAAATGAGACATGGATTAGAATCAATCTCCTATCCAAGATTTTGTTTCGAGATACTCTCGTTTTGTGATGATGTCATCAAACTACTAATGGAACACATCAATTGGTCCTGGATGGGCCCAACACTATATTGTCAACATCAAAACACCTAGGGGTCCAAAGATATTACTTTTCCTATTAACGAAAAAGGAAGGAATAAACTTTAGCTATATAATCATTTAATTTCACTCATTAAGTCATACATGGAAATACTCTTTCTAACACCTAGTTACGAGATACGTTCGATCAAACCAATGCACAACCAACTCGCGAAATATGACTTACACACATCCATCTTAAGAATAGAGGATATTATCGTCTTAGAATTACTTGTGATTAAATCCATGAAGTAATCTCTAAGAATAGAAGATATTATCGTCTTAGAATTACTTGTGATTAAATTCATGAAGCAGTCATCAATTTTGCAGCAATTCCAATGCAATGTCCAGTCTAAATGGACAATTTACTGACGATTCATAACAATCTTAAATCATTACTTACTTCCAAAGTATGACCAACTATGGAATTTCGGATAACTTAATATTCAGGAAGTAAATTATGCAAAGTCAAACGTAACAAAAATTAATCGACAAATAGCATCAAACACATTGAATTTGAAGAAATATCTATTTAATTAATCACTATTCAGTTACAAATTTATTGTTATATAGTTTCGAAATAACTTCTAAAATATAATATCAACTCTTTGTCCAATGCTTTTAACATGCTCCATGTCTGCAACGACCGAAAAATTCCAACCAATTTAAATTTTTTCAAAAACAACTTGATTCCATTAAAGTTATTACAAAAAGGTTTTCAATACAATTTATCTAAAGTATTCCCAGAATCACATCACGACAAAACATGAGGAGCGGTACGATCACGCCTTTGCCTTGCCACGGTCTCCTGAAGAACCTGAAAAACATTAAACCACAACTGTAAGCCCGAAAGCTTAGTGAGATATCCCCAAAATACCAACCACATATACCATACACGCATAACCTGCCATAACATATCCGATCACAGAACAGCCATGCACTTCGGGTCTACTGTGTGGCTGGTCCGCCGCACCGGCCAACAGTCCACCTGGTCCACCCTCCGAGTCTAGCCATATACATCGAGTCTGTAGTGTGATTGGTCCGCCTGCACCGGACCTTCAATCCACCCGGTCCACTCTCTGAGTCTACAGTATGACTGGTCCGCCCGCGCCGGGCCTTCAGTCGGCCTGGTCCACTCTCCGAGCCTCGGCACGTCTGGTCCGCCCTCTTGGGGCCTACAGCCTATCTGGACCGCTCGCTGGGCCTTCGGGACAATCGGTCCGCTCTGGGTATCTTGGCCTACAGCACAAAGCAGGACCCGTCTCAACCCAACTCCAGTCCAAACAACCATGTGCACATAAACATACAATCATATAACAATTAACAGTCAACAAACCGATCAAACAGATCACATAACATATCATCATCCTAACCAGGATACCGACCTAACCGGTCACTAGCATAGCATCACCCTACATCTCAGGATACCGATCTCAACCAGGTCTCTAACATATACCATCCTAGCTACCAGGATGCAACATATCAAAGCAATAATATACAAAAAATACCCGGATCTTAATTCGATAAAGGGCCGGCCTTGGTGCCTTAGACCCTATTGATATAGTGAGGATAACTCACCTCGAAACTGCCGGCTGAACGGATAACTCAAGCTGCTCCGACTACTAATAGGATCTCCACCACTCGCCAACCACCAATACATTGAACTTAAAACAATATTTAATAATTACCAAAATGCCCCTGGAAATCAACTAGTCAACCCTTGGTCAAAGACAGGGTCAAAGTCAACCCCTGACTGACATTACTCGCTGAGTCAACCCGATGACTCGCCGAGTCCCTATACACAGAACTTCCCCAATTCGCAACTCAACTCGCCGAGTCACCCCGAGACTCGCCGAGTTCAGCAACGCTGAGTCCACTCGCATACAACTCACCGAGTCATCCCTTGACTCACCGAGTCACAGCTCTACCAAAAGAAACTTAGATCCCTCGACCAAACTCGCCAATTCCAAGAACAGACTCGCCGAGTCTACGACTATCTTCAACCTACTCGTCGAGTTGTTCTTCCAACTCACCGAGTTCCAGGCCATCTTCATCCAACTCGCCGAGTTGTTCTTCCAACTCGTCGAGTTCCAGCCTATCTTCAAGCAACTCGCCGAGTCCACCCATGTGACTCGCCGAGTACCACCGGATCTGAATCCATACAGAGGCTTTCCAAGCCATGCAGATGATCCAAACAATAGATCTACCCTTCCTAAGGCCATCCATCACGTAAAGTGGCAAACTTTACGTGAATCCAAGGAGATCTAGGCATTTTCACTCTAGGGTTTGGGTTTGGGACAAGATAGCTCCTTCAATCACTCAAAAACAGGGACTTTTATGCATTCTAACCCTTCTCCATTCCAGATCTGAGGTAGCAACCTCAGATCTAACCTCTAAACTCGAATACACCAAAGGATATGATCTCTAACACCTCCAAAAATGATGAATCTAGATAATAGCAGCTCAAACAATGAAATAATACCTCAAAAGGAAGCTCCAAGAGAAGATTAATCCGGATCCTTGCAAAGCCCTTTGATCCAAGTCTCTTCTCCTTCAAGATTTCTTCAACAACCACTTCTCCAAGCTCCAATTGCACTCTAATCCGTCACAATCATGGCTCAGGGCTATTTGGACTTCAACAGAGGGTAAAGAGGCTGGGGAGAGGGTATAATGTTCTTTATATAGGGCTCATCCTCCGGATTTAGGGTTTTCTCCACTCAGCGCCTACTCGTCGAGTCCATCCGCTGACTCGCCAAGTCGGCGACTTAACACGCGACCAAAGTTGCGACCCTACTCGCCGAGTCTCCCCATGGACTCGTCGAGTTCCCCTTCCCAATTTACTCTTTTAGCCCTTCAACTTTACTATTGATATTCCGGGATGTTACAATTCTCCCCCACTTAAATTAGGCTTCGTCCTCGAAGCCTACAACAACTCGACTTTTGAGCCACTCCCGCAACGCACCACCTGGCATTAACCAGACCAGGTTCCTCAAGGCACCACGATCGAAACTCGAACTCACTTTCTCCTTGTTGGGCTGAAGATTGTTTTGTTATTGCGTCTTTTGGGCTCGTTAGTTTAGCCTTGTACTCTCCGGTTTGGGCCTGTCCAACCGAGAGCCTTTTATGTATTGTATATAAGTTAATGCTTGCATGCATATTAGGTTAACGTTTTAGAGATTATCGACATAGCGATTCATCCAGAGTACAAGATTTTTCTTTAATCGTTCTTGTAATCTTCTAATCCTCTACAGTTGATGTTCTTAATCGAGCTCTTCTGAGGATTTTATTTAATCATTCGACACGTTTGATTCAAGCTGTTTTGTTCTTATTATTGCATTCTTACTGTTTTATATTCATATACTTGTTCAAGATCTAATCGATCTTCATAGATTAAAAGTTGTTTTAATCCCATCAATTGGTATCAGAGCAGGAGGCTGTGTAATCGATACACATCTTTTCTGTGAAAAAGATTTCCATTAGGGTTTTCCGCAATCATCGATATTTATTGAGTCGTCATCTTAATTGACGTATCTTAATATTTATTGTTTTGCCCTAATCTGCTTTATTACAAGTCTGATCTTTGAACAGGTTTTACGATCATAATGGACGCGACGCAATCAAACCCTATTAATATTTCCAACAGCATCGGTTCGACGACAAAGATTCCAATCTTATACACCCATGACTATGAAGTGTGGGCGCATCATTTTGAAGATTACGTGATTGGATCGGAGGACAATGGTTACCTCATATGGGAAGCCATCATCAATGGACCGTTTTCTCATTCTGCTACATCCAGGATCATCAAGACACAAAAAGAGTACAACGATCTGCTTAAGGACGTGAAGGATATTGAACAAGACGAGAAAGACAAATTCCAGTGTAATATTAAGGCGTTGAGGTTGATCAGATTTGCCCTTCAGTCCGACACATTCAGACTGGTCAGCTCATGCACTACGGCGAAGGAAGTATGGGATAGACTTCGCGAACTGTATTCCACAGACGAAGATCTTGAACATTCTATCCAAACCTTGCTTCTATCTGAGTTTGGAGAATTCAGGCAAGGGCCGAAGAAACGGTGACCCAGACGTTTGATCGCTTCAATCATCTTCTCAGCAAGATGATCAAACACGACATTGAAAGGAAGCTTATTGAACAGAAGGTTACTTTCTTGAACGGACTGAGGTCAGAGTGGAGAGCAGTGGTTTCCACAGTCAAAGCCCATGAGCAGTTTAAATCATACTCTTTGGCGAAACTGGTGGGTATTCTAAAGTCTCAAGAGAAGATTGTGGTACAAGAGAAGAACGTTGTTTCTAGTCTTGGTTCGTTGGCCCTCCTATCTAAAAGTAAAGCTGTGATGGAGGATGAAGAGCTCAACTTGGAGGAATATGACCTCACGTCTGAGGATTATGCCATGATGGTGTCCAATCCTAAGAGGTTCATAAAGAACAGATTCCCCAGCAACAAAAACCGAAGCTGGCAGGGGAGTTACAGCTCTGAAAAGGTGAACAATGAACCGAAGGCTGAGGAGCCCAAGAAGGAACCGAAGGCAGATGGCGATTCCGGAGTAAGCTGTTTCTACTGTGGTGGCAAGAACCACTATGCTAAGGACTGTGTTCTTAAGAAGATGGCTGAAAAGGACGATGGAAATGATGAGCAAGCCGTGCTGCAGAAGAGATTGGATGAGTTGAGAAAGAAGAAGTCTACCGCTAACCCTTCTATTAATGCTCTTATTGTGCAGGGTTCGGTTAATGATGATGAGTTCGGTAGCACAGAAGTTTGGTCTACTGACTCAGAAGACGAAGAAGTGAGGAAGCCTACCCATGGAAAGGCATATGTGGCTAAAGAGGAAAGCAGTGGAGGAAAATGCTTCATGGTGACTGACGTATCTCAAATGAGGGGATACAACACCGATGGAGGAAGCGATGGACCGAAGGTACAGGAGGATATGTGCTTTACGGCCAAACCACTCAGCCAACAGTTCAATGAGCTCGATGAACTGATAAAGAAGGTACAATCTGTTTTTATTTCATCTAAAGTACCACCATCCTCATATGAGAAAGAACTAAAAAATGTTAATACAAGAATTTCTCATTTAGATAGTAGCTTAACTCAAACTCGAGTCACCAATTCTAACCTGACTGATCAATTAAGCAGGGCGGCGTCGAAGAGTGAGGAGCGGCGAATGTGGATTGAGTTAAAAGAGTCGGAATTAGTTAAAGTTAAAGACGAAAACATTTATTTGCAGAGAGACAATTTAAAATTGTTAAAACAACAAAATGTTTTTTGTTTAATTGCTAAACGTTTATATTCCAATATTACTCAACTTCACTTGGATTGTGAGATAGGCCAAAAGATCCATCGCATGATTTTGCCCTTCCTAGAGTTTAAGGAGGATGAAATCGATGCCGAAGCCTACAATTGTGAGAGTGTGATATCGTCTGATGATGTCAACCCAACCTATATGTATGGACTGGACAAAATTGAGTCCTTCATTAAATCCAAAGACCACAAGGACATGCTCAAAAACCTTTTGGACGAAAATGACAGACTTAAACTGAGAACCGAAACCATGCAAAAATTTGACTCTCTAAACGCCAACGTAAGCTCAGAAAACAAAATCGATGTTGAAAATGCATATGAGCGTAACGAGGACGAAAACATGAGTGAAATTTCTGTAGAGGATACGGTTGACTGCTCAGAATTTGTTAAAAGCGAAACTGAAAACCACAAAAATCTTATTTCTGAAAATTCTGTGGAGTTCGCTAGATTGTCCCAACAAAAGTCCCCGAAATTAGTAGAAAAAGTTGTTGTGTATCAAAAGGTCAGGACCACTCCGAATCAAGTATACAAGGTGACTGGAGTAACGGAACATCAAACAGCTGAACTCACAGCTATTGTTAACGAAGACAATGCTGATGGCTGTGATGAGTACTTCTGGGAAGCTCCAATTGATAATGCAAACAAAACCGTTGGCTTGTCTGAAAGAACCTCCTGGATGAGCAAAGGAAGATACATCCCTGAACCATTGAACAAGCCGGATAATTTCAATGAGCCAAGTACCAGTGGTACGAAAGATATTCCTCAGGAGGATCATCGTTCAGCAAAAGAAGACATTCCCTCTACTCCAGCAGCTCAAAGTGGAACTTCTTCAGATATTCCTTCCACTCCCTCAGTGCAAACTGGATCTTCTTCGGATATTCCCTCTGCTCCCTCGGCTCAAAGTAAAACTCCTGAAGTTCAAAAGGAACCAGCCAAGGAGACAACAAAAACGAAAACGAACGTTCATCATCAACCTAAGCAGATGAGGGATAAGAAGATAGAAAGGAACCAAAGATACAGGAAAAACCTTTCTGAAAGGAAACAATTCTGGCACTCCCAGAATGCATACTACTCACACCAAGACAAGAATCTGAAGCATGAAAACAATCCTGTAAGAAAGCCTGAAAGTTCCAACAACCGAAAGCCAAGGTTCGGTTCACAAAAAGATACCAACCGAAGGCAAAGGTTCGGTTCTGAAAAGGACTTCAACCGAAACCAAAGGTTCGGTTCCAAGAACAACTCCAACCGAACGTAGAGGTTCGGTTTTGAAGTCAAAAGAGAACAAGACTCTAAGGTCAGTCCCACTAATGATCAAAAGCAAAAGGGTCCCCTAGAGTCACCAGCCAGGAAGTCCTCTCTATCCAAATCCTCTCATTCTAATTCTTCTCGTTCTTCTAATTCTTCTACTTCCACCAATTCATCTCTATCTTGCTCTAAAGCTAATTCTGCTTGTTCTCAAAAACCTCATTTATCAGCTGAACAAAAGGGAAAGCAGAAGGTCAAACCAGAGTCCAAAACGAACACACCCAATCCTAACAAAATAAAAGTCTTTACCATTAAAAAGAAAGATGAAACAACTCTAATAAAACAAACATATCTAGTTGACATCTCTCTTACTATTCCCGTTCCCATGAAAAGCTCACATGGACCCAAGAAACTTTGGGTTCCTAAATCTGCTTAATTTTTGCAGGTTATAAGTGACGAGCAGTTTGACGAAGAATGGTACATCGATAGTGGCTGCTCGCGTCACATGACAGGGAGGAAAGAGGAGCTCAGGGAATACAGATCTTTTGCTAATGGTGGCAACTTCAAGTTTGGAAATAACTCTTTCGGCACCATAAAGGGATATGGGATGATAACAAATAGAGACTTCACTATAAGGAAGGTGGCTTATGTGGAAGGACTCCAACACAACCTCATCAGTGTATCTCAGCTTGTTGGAGGTACAGGTCTCAAAGTCTCATTCGATGATGAAGGTTCTGAAATCATAGAGAAAAAGACAAACAAAGTGATTCTAAAGTCAGAGCGAAAGGGTGAAATGTTTCCTCTGAACATGAAACCCATCAAAGGAAACCCAGCCATATGCCTGTTATCAAAAGCTCAATCCGACGAAAGCTGGTTGTGGCACAGAAGACTCTCTCATCTCAATTTCAAAGATATCATCCGACTTGTCACTGGAGGTCATGTTAGGGGTCTTCCATTGCTCAAGTTCGACAGAGAGCATTTGTGTGCTGCATGCGAAATGGGAAAGCAGAGTCGTCAAAGTCACCCATCTGTAATCAACACAAAAGTTGTTGAACCACTCGAATTGCTTCATATCGATTTGTGTGGTCCTTCATCTATCGAAAGCATCGGTGGTAGCAAGTATATTCTTGTTATCGTTGATGACTTTTCACGATTTACATGGGTGTTCTTTCTAAAGCTCAAATCTGAAGCGACTCAAAAGCTGAAAGTGTTTATCAAGCAAATAGAAGTCCAGCTCAAGAAGGTCGTTCGCAACATCAGGAGCGACAATGGTCTTGAATTCAAGAACAGGGAGTTTGAAGAGTTTCTTACAGAAAAGGGAATTAGTCATAATTTCTCAGCTCCCTACACACCACAACAGAACGGAATAGTCGAAAGACGAAACCGATCCTTGTGTGAAGCTGGCCGAACTATGCTAAGTTTCGCTTCCTTACCTCTTTATTTTTGGGCTGACGCTATTTCTGCTGCTTGTTTTACACAGAACAGGTCCTATCTCAATAAGCGATTCACGCTCACACCATATGAGATAATAAACAACAGAAAACCCAATGTGAAATTTTTCCATGTGTTTGGCTCAAGGTGTTTCATCTTTAACTCTAAAGAACACCGCAACAAGTTTGATGTCAAAGCCGACGAGGGAATCTTTCTGGGTTATTCACTCACATCCAAGGCGTATAGGGTCCTAAACAAACGTTCAAGAAGGATTGAAGAGACATACTATGTGACCTTTGACGATAGCTATGTCAAGAAGCTACAGGCCATAGAAGACACTGCCGGGGAAATCTTTCCTCAAACTGGCCAAGTCACAGTCTCAATCGCCAATTTATACGAGAAATTTCTGGAACTCTTTGACGAACCGGAAAAATCTTCTCTCTCAGAAGCAGGTGCAGCTGACAACAAAGTTGATCATATGAAGCAGATTGTCGAAGATGCTGCAAGAAGAATGCATGAAGGAGAATCGCCCACTGATGAATCTCCATCCAACAATGCTTCAGTCGAGGGGGAGCCAAGTTCTCATGTCGAGGGGGAGCCAAGCTCACAAGTCCAGGGGGAGCCAGACTCTACAACTTCAACCGAAGGTCCTTCACCAACCGAAGGTGCCTCTCCAACCGAAGATGCCCCTCCAAACGAAGGTGCTTCAACGTCTGAAAGTCCAGCACCACAAGAAACCCCTGAACCTTATGTTTCTCAAGACTCATCAATTGAGGGGGAGCATGATGATATGACGCTTGATTACGATAGCCAATCTGAGCCAGAAGAAATGATCAACGCTGAACTGGATCCAACCATCGATCCGAATTACCCTCCTCTTACCAAATGGACCAGAGATCATCCTATCTCTCAAGTAGTTGGTGATGTATCTGAAAAGGTTCTAACTCGATCTCAACTGAAGGCAAAACAGACATCCTTATTTTCAAAGGTTGAGTTTTGTATGTTTAATTCATTCGTATCAAAAGTTGAACCGAAGACAGTAAATACTGCCCTCGATCACTCTGATTGGGTTCAAGCAATGCAAGACGAACTGAACGAGTTTGAAAGGAACAAGGTCTGGCGCCTCATTCCAACTCCTGCAGATGCTTCGGTTGTTGGTCTCAAATGGGTTTTTAGGAACAAAATGGACAAGGAAGGTAATGTCATAAGGAACAAGGCTCGTCTGGTGGTCAAGGGATACTGTCAGGAGGAAGGAATAGATTACGAAGAGACGTTCGCTCCAGTAGCTAGGCTAGAATCTGTTAGAATATTTCTGGCCTATGCTGCTCACAAAAACTTTGAGGTTTTCCAAATGGACGTCAAATGTGCATTTCTCAATGGAGAACTCGAAGAAACTGTGTATGTGGAGCAACCTCCTGGGTTCGTGAACGAAAAGTATCCAAATCATTGCTATATTCTGGATAAAGCTGTGTACGGCCTCAAACAAGCTCCGAGAGCCTGGTATGAAACGCTTACAAAATTTTTAAAGATGTCCAAATTCAAACAAGGTTCGGTTGACCCAACCTTCTTTCGCAAAAAGGAAGGTAACCACCTTATGATAGTTCAAATTTATGTCGATGACATCATCTTTGGCTCCACGAATCCCAGCTTAACTGCTGAATTCAGAAAGTTGATGGAGACTAAGTTTGAAATGAGCTTAATGGGTCCTATTAACTTTTTCCTTGGTTTAAATATAAGACAGGGACCCGAAGGCATCTTTATCAATCAGGAAGCTTACACGAAGACTCTCCTAGCGAAGTTTGGCATGATGGGAGACTCAAAAGTCAAAGTCCCAATGGCATTCGGCACCAAGCTTACCCCTTCACTAGACAAACCGGCTGTCGATATCACGCTCTATCGTCAAATGATAGGCTCACTGATGTATCTAACTGCTAGCAGGCCTGATATCATGTTTTCTGTGTGTTATTGTGCTCGATTTCAGGCTAACCCACGCGAACCTCACATGCTGGCAGTGAAGAACATCCTACGCTATCTTAAGCGAAACACCTCCTTAGGTCTATGGTATCCATCCAACTCAGGCTTCTTCGTTCAAGCCTATTCTGATGCTGACCTTGGAGGATGTGGACTCGACCGTAAAAGCACAACTGGTGGCTGTCAATTTCTTGACGGGAAGTTGGTCAGCTGGCAATCCAAGAAACAAACGTGTGTGTCGCTGTCTACTGCCGAAGCGGAATACATTGCCGCTGCATCCTGCACATCACAAGTGATTTGGATCCAAAGTCAACTTCGAGACTATGGACTCAATATGAAGAAGATCCCACTATATTGTGACTCTGAAAGTGCAATTAGGATCTGTCATAACCCAGTTCAACACTCTAAAACCAAACACATAGCACTGAGGTATCACTTTATCAAAGATCATGTGGAAGATGGAAATGTCGAAGTTCACTTCGTAATTACCACTGATCAACTGGCTGACGTCTTTACCAAAGCTCTTCCTGAAGCATCATTCAATAAAATATTGCAAGGGCTAGGTATGATGGAATCAGAGTCAGTACCTCACACTACCTCTCAACCTCAAACGTAAGAAGCGAAACCAACCGAACGTTCGGGTTCGGTTCACACATCTGACTCGCTCATTACTTCAAAGGTAGTTTTTCTGAGTTGTATATTTTTTGTACAAAATTTGTTTTTCTTTATGTAAAAGTTTTTTTTAATTGCATGTCTAAATTCCTTGGTTTCTTAAAATTTTCCAAAACCGAAACCTACAAAAGGTTCGAGTTCGGTTTTCCAAAATTTTGTTGAACCGAAACCAACCGAAGGTTTGGGTTCGGTTTTTCAAAATTTTCCTGAACCGAAACCAACCGAAGGTTCGGGTTCGGTTTTTCAAAATTTTCCTGAACCGAAACCAACCGAACGCTCGGGTTCGGTTTTTCAACTTTTTCCCAACCGAAACCAACTGAACGTTCGGGTTCGGTTTTTCAATTTTTTCCAAAGTTTTTTTTAAATCGTATTTTTTTTCTTTTAACTCTTTTATAATTTTTTTTAAGTCTTATTTTTTTATTTTTGTTTTTATTTTAATTTTTTTTTAAAAAAAAAAAAATTTCAAAAACTCCAAAAATATTTTAATTTTTTTTGTGTGTGCTCATTCGTTTATGGGGATATATTTGATGACTTACTTAAGTGTCCCTAGAAGCATGCTGCTGTATGTGTCCCAAGCCTCATAAGATTTTGAATAATAGCCTTCATGACCTGGTATACATAAACCTTGTCTTCCCAATAAGGCTAACACATTTATTCTAATCGTGAGCTACCTCACTCTTTTCTCACATGAGTTAAGAGTTTCCTGCTTGGTCCTTATGTTCGCAGCAGAGGTACTATGTTTTCTTACACCATCCCCATTACACTTCTACATTTCATTCGTTTCATCAACGTAACCCTTGAGATTCTCAGAAACTACCACTGAGGTTTATGGTTACACAACATCTGTGTTTATGATCTTAGTTTCGTGCCACTACGAGTTGAGTGAAACCCAAAATTCAACACCAACGAATTGACGGTGACCAATTAATATGATCGAGTTTTCACCAATGAATTGACGAATGTACCCTCATGAAATCTCAATTTTTCTTTTGCGTGATTCCCATGAAATTGTTACACACCATAACATTTCTTCCCAAGGGATCCAATTTTAAATTTTTATCTGAGATTTCATATTAATCCAAGCCAAAACAAAATCAACTCCAACCTACTTGTTCAACAGACTACACCGGTCTCACAAGTACTTTGTTCACTTTCTTTCTTATATCAAGAATAGAATTGATGAAGCAAAGCGAAACCACCCTTAATTAGCCTTATTAAAAGAAGCCTTTCAACATTTATTAATAAATGTTTGATCGTAATTCAACGGGATTCCACACTAACACTTTGAGGTCTCTCTTGACCTTGAAGGAAGAGATTCGTGCCCGGGATCATCAGTTTCGTGTCATTATTGACATCACAGAATATCCTAAAAAGAGTTGCTTTATTTCTTTTTCTTTTACACTCTTTGCACGAAAATCCTAGATTTTCCAAAATTCCGTTACTAATTATTTTACAGGCTGGATTATTACTGGATGGTTAATAATGAAGTTGTGGTCAGAAACTATCCACGTGGTTCATTTATTCTACAATGTCGTTTAAAAGGGATAAGACGAAAGGTTGCTGACGCGGCGAGAGTTCAAAGGATAAAAATTCAAACGACGGTAAAAAGGAGGGCGCGTGAATTTGAAACGGCCGCGCTTTTTCTGACACTTAAGGACGCGTGTGCGATATTGAAGCGTCATCACTCTGACATTAAAGGCGCGTGTGGAAATGGAAACGGTTCCTCTCTCTGAACCGGCGCTTATTGGGCGGCGTAATCCTAGGAATCTGACACTCTCTCTCCTACGTGATCATCGCACGCCCCAACTGTCACCAATCAGTCACTCAAAAAAAAACCCGCTTCGTATTTCCATATGAGATTTGAAACGATTTTTCTCTCTCCTATCACCCACTATAAAAAGCCATCAACACCACCTTTTACCTCTTTACTGCCTCCATAATTCCCAAAGCAAAAATACTCCCAAACACTCTCCCGTTCATCTTCTTCTCCAAACCTGCAACAATGGCTGAATCTTCTTCAGTTCATGCAACTTCTCAGATTCTTCCCATCCGACCCCAACAATGCCTAGTCATTGATCTGAACCCACTGGCGTATGATTCCTACATGTCGTCGGTCATAGAATGCCTCAAGTACTCCCAGCTTGCTCCTGCACTGTCAATAATTGAAACGGTGCCAATGGTGGCCTTATCTCAGGTCTATGCGACGGCTTACTACGACAAGGCCGTCGACCGGGTATTCTTTGAAGTGGCAGAACACAAGACCTCGATTTCTCGCCCCCGTTTCTGCACTATGTTAGGGTTTGCTGCTGACCCATCGCGAGTTCACCCGGAGACGATTCCGGTTGGGATGTTGTACAGCATGTTTTACAACATGGGCTACACAGAGGTTCTCACCTCTGTCGCCAAGTTTAAGAAGTCCTGCCTACCGCCCCAGTGGAATGGTTTATTTATAGTTCTCTTCAAGGGACTGTCAGAGAGGAGCTCAGGATCTGACGGTGCAAGTCGTCTTTTCCTTTCGATAATGTATGGGGTGTACAACGGGATAAACCTGGACTATGGGTTTGTCCTATGGCAACAGCTGATTCAGAGCCTCTCTTCCTCATCCCGACACTCTGAGGTGTCGTTGGCCCGGTTCTGGATCTTGATAACAAGATGGGCCATGGACAAGTTTAATGTTCCAACTGCCGATGGTGCATCGATGTCTTCTATTGGTACGTTCCATACCAAGAAGATCATCATATCCGATGCATCAAAAATTTCATTCATTGGCTCTATCCCGGAGTCGATGTATGCCGATGTGCCCGCCGATAGCAGACTGATCAGGACGATCAAGGAGTTTAGGCCAACTGGTCCAAGGGAACTGACACCGGACATGCTGCGATCGATTCATGATGCCGACAAACCGGTGGCCAGGGGCAAAAAGGCAGAGAAGGGGAAGCAAGTGTCCAAAGCTCCAAAGGGACCTTCTCCCAAGAAGCGAAAACAACCGAAGGCTGCTTCATCCCCACAGCCGAAAAGGAGGAAGACTCAACAGAAGCGAAAGCTAGTTATTCCCTCCTCTTCCAGCGAATCTAAGGGTGGGAGTTCGAACTCTGAAGGATCACAAGGAGACGAATCTCCTCAACGAGGCAACACACCACCTTGGTCCCCAACCCCAGAGATGGAACTTCATCAATCCCCAGTTCCTTCACCTCCACCAACAATTCCTATTTCCATTCCCACCATAAACCCCACCATTCCCCCAACCTCTTTCCCTATACCTCCACCCATATTCACCACATCAACCGAAACACCACCAGTTACCGAAACCCCTCTAGTAACCGAACCACCACAAACTCAAACACATACAACCGACCCTACCCATACACAACCACCACCCGAAACTAACCCCCCACCCACTCAACCTGAACCAACCAAACCCATAACACCCCCAGCTTCACCACCACCTCAATCTCCAGAAGACGCATCCGATGGCGACGATCAGTACCTTGGTGGTGATCACATGAACTTCGATTCGGTCTACTATAGTCCGTTTCAAGTTCAGAGTGATGAGGAGGATGATGCTCCTGTAACAAAGAAGCATCTCCGCGAGCTTAACGAGAAGGTTGATCAACTTCTCGCCTCCTCTTCCAACCAGCAGTCATCTTTGTCTGAAGCTGCCCTTCAGAAGATCGTTGACGCCTTCTCCAGGGCTCAACATGATTCCGTGGCCTCAGCAACTGCTGCTATCGACGCATCCACCCGAGCCTGTGAGGCTGCGAGCGAAAAAGTCGATAAACTATTCAACGACGCATCCGTCCTGCTGAAGTCCTTGCAGGAGAGCGCCGACGCCACCAAGACAACTCTGGAACCAGTTGTTCAACAATTGGCCAATTTTGTCTCGACGGAGCTGTCTTCGTTCGCTACTCTCAGACAACATATTAGCGACGACAACTCGGCACTTCGTGCCTCCATCGATGCCCGCCTGGCAAAGTTACAAGAGGATCTTGCGGCAGAGAATTCTCTGATGGACGTCTTGGCGAGCAAGACAACCGCCCTTAAGGTCAAGAGCACGCAGCTTTCCAACTCCCAGCAACAATTGGAAGCTCTTCGATCCAAAAGGGAGGTCATAAAGACGTGTGTTTCGGATGTCCACGCAGCTCTATCAAACATCCTGGAAGCACACAACCCCATCCTAAACCACTCAGTGAGGCGTACCCTCGCTGAAAAACTCTCTCCGGCCATGGACCTTTTAAGCAAAATTGAAGGCCTACCGAGTTTCGTGTCCATCCCGAAACAAGGGGGAGATGAGAAGAAAGGATCGAAACCACCTCCTTCCTCCAAAGCTACTCACACAACCGAACCACCCCCAACTGGTCATGCCTCGGGTTCGAGTGTGAAGAACAAGGGCAAAAATATAGCTGAGGGAGGAGATGAAGATGAAGATGAAGATGAAGATGAAGACAAGGAGACCATTGCTGACATGATAAAAAGAAAGAACAGTCGCAATGCTGAAGACGATGTCAGTCGTGTGGCGCGTGAGGCGGAAGAAGCCGAACGAAAGCAAAAAGAAGCCCGCGATCTCCTTGAGAGCCGAAAGTTGCTCTTCCCTGCCTGGACCAAGGATTGTATGATAAAAGAGGCCATAGAGACTCCAAGCATATTATGGCTCGAGCCGGTTATATCATTTGACTGCAACAACTCCATCGATTCGCAGTTTGATATGCCGCTGACTCGAAAGGCGTTCATCTTCCACGCCTTCTCTAACATTTTTGAAGTCCCGCATCCGAACGATGAGCTTGACAGGGAGCTCATTGACTTCTATCTGGAGGCCGCTCGTCCTCAATACCTCACCTGGAGCGCCCAGAAGATTGTTAATGTTCGGGTGCTGAAGCCTTATGCCGTGGGGAGATTCACAAACGTTAAGTTCAAGCTTATTCGTGGATCTGCAAGAACTGCTCACATTATCACCCTGGCGGATCTGCCGAATCTGAATCCTCATGACTGGATAGTCTTGTACCATATCCTTCTGACAGATGAATCTGAATATGGTCCCATCATAGACCATGTCAAAAGGATGTTGGCTTGCTACATCATGGAGGTTGCCCTAATGGATCAGGAGGTTGCCACAGTGTTTAAAAAGAAACCGAAAGTCGCACCTGTGGGATCGGCCAGTGATCTAAATCAAATGCAAATGGGCAAGATCGATCCGAGGCGAAACTCAGTGATGTTCACTAGAGCCGAAGGACAAAAATGTCTCTTCGCTTTAGCTGACAAGCACCTTTACACCACAACTTGCTTGGAACACGTCTTATCAATCATCAAGCAGTGTAAGGAGAATTCAGCTGATGACATCAAGTACTTCAACGATATGATCAATTGGTACATCCGGTTTAGACAGACCATCCTCTCCATAACCAAGTGTCTGTTTAACACCGTGAAGAAGAAGGTACCAGCTTCAGCTGCCGGCCCAAGTCACAAGTGAAGGTCTCGCTCCAAATTGACGCAAAGGGGGAGATTGTTGGGCTGAAGATTGTTTTGTTATTGCGTCTTTTGGGCTCGTTAGTTTAGCCTTGTACTCTCCGGTTTGGGCCTGTCCAACCGAGAGCCTTTTATGTATTGTATATAAGTTAATGCTTGCATGCATATTAGGTTAACGTTTTAGAGATTATCGACATAGCGATTCATCCAGAGTACAAGATTTTTCTTTAATCGTTCTTGTAATCTTCTAATCCTCTACAGTTGATGTTCTTAATCGAGCTCTTCTGAGGATTTTATTTAATCATTCGACACGTTTGATTCAAGCTGTTTTGTTCTTATTATTGCATTCTTACTGTTTTATATTCATATACTTGTTCAAGATCTAATCGATCTTCATAGATTAAAAGTTGTTTTAATCCCATCACTCCTTTCTTGCGGTGTACTGACCACCGCCTCAAGCTGGCCACTGGCTTTACTCTCTGATAACCACACTTAACCACTGAGTACTACCCATGATGCAACACTGCTCCAAATCGCAACCATCACTCGACCCATATGAGCTAAAAATAACCATACACCACCGGATTCCCGATCCGAGTCCAACTCTATCCATTCCGCTGACAGAAAGACACATTCTTCAGAGCAACTCCCATGAGTTCTCCTCTTGCAATCACATACACATGCTGAACTAGCTCTAGGACCCTCGGGTTGGGAAAACCCATCACACTGACGACAACTCCAAACATCCCCCAGGATGATTTACCACTACATACTCCATTCCTGGATCAAAATCAAACTGGGAATCCAAGACTCCATCCCTGCATCCCTTCCGAGCCTCTTGGCTCTACACCCTCGGAATTCCTTCCGTGATCTCAGCAGACATCCAATCCGGATGTGATTCCATTCCACTGCCGCATACACGCTGCTCAATAACCATACTTGGATTACTCCAAACATAACTCTGCGCTGCTGCTTTCACTTCCGTGAATTTGCACTCCCTCTCGGAGTTACATTCCCTTCTCTTTCCCTTACCAAGGAAATCCACTTGGCCGCCTGGTTACTACGACAAGTGCCATGGTGCTCGCCCAACGCTACACCACTCCTTGATAGCATAACCGCTATCCATGCAACACACATGCTCTGAATCTGCTCGCAAGGACCCTTGAGTCCATGCACCATCTCCACTAATCAAGATCAAAACCCCGGGCCAAACCTTCTAATGCTAACACATCACAACATATTCAATCCATTCCTCGAACCGATCGAACAACACCTGCAGACTCTTCAGCATGACTGGACCGCCTTAACAGGCCTTCAGCCAATCTGGACCACTCTCAGAACCTTCAGCCAATCTGGACCGCTCTCAGTGCCTTCAGTCTGGCTGGACCGTCCTCCGAGCCTTCGGCCTGACTGGTACGCCTACCGGCCTTCAGTCTATCCGGACCGCTCAACTAGCATTCATCATTCCGAGCTATCTCTCCGAGAAATCCTCCCACGCATATTGTTCTAGCCCTATAGGGGTTCCGAACTCTATCTCCATTACACATAATCAATCCCGGCCTGATCCCAGGCCCTCCAAAATCAAATGCCCTAGGTCTGTATCCCGCCCCGCATGCCCGACACTTACTCATACCAGCCTACACTCTGGGCTGACAGATCACTGCTGAATCCCAAACAGCTAAGCAACCTCACATGCTCATCGATCTTCCGGAGAATTTTCCAATTCTCCCCCACTTATAGCACTGATTATCAACCACCGGTTGCTATCACCGACCTCCCAAAACAACCCTGCACAAAACCAACACTTACACGTGGACCGATTCCCACTAGCACTAACAACCTTCACAAAAATCACATTTCCACACTGATCATCCCGCTCGAAAGAAACTCAATCTGCAGCTAACCACTCCTCAGAAAGCAGATGCTACCCGGCCTTCAGGCCAATGCCAGGTTTCCACTAACAACCCCTCATGAAAGATAACCGACAAAATTCCCATCACTAAACCACAACCATACCATAATTCTCAAAGAACAACGAACACCACACCGAAAACCACACAATGAGACTAGCAGATAAACAATATCCACAATAATCACAAGATAATCAAGACATCAAGAAAGAAACATACCCGCAACTGCATCCGACACTGCTCTGACCTCCTCCGCTGTAAGTTGAAAATCATGACCTTGAGCCCTTGGGGGCTCCGCTCCACCCTGACCTCCACCTGTGATCCTCAAAGTGGCCGGTGCTGGAGCCTGCACCGGTCCTGCAGCGAGCTGTGGACAGTTGACCCTCAAATGTCCAACCTGATGACAATGATAACGAATCCTCAAATCCCGAACCGACGCTGAATTCCGACAATCCCTCGCATAGTGCCCCTCCTTTCCGCACTTGCGTCATGCACCACCAGACCTACAAACTCCGGTGTGACTCCTCCTACACTTCCCACAAGTGTGGCTAATCAGATCTCCCATCCTAGAATCAACGGTTTTGGACCGTTTCGGCGCCGGCTGCGACTGCACCAGAGCCTGCCTCAGCTCACGCAACTGTAACTCAATCTCTAACTCGCGCCGCCTGGCGGCCTCCTGCAACTCCAACAAAGTCTCGCACCTCTGTGTAGACACAAACTGCCTGATATCCTTCTTGAGCATGCTCAGATATCGAGACATCTAAGGCTGCTCCGAAGCGAACTCAGGGTAGAACATCGCCCTCTCTGTGAACATCCTGGTGATCTCAGTCATTGACTCCGAAACCTGCTTCAGCTCCAAGAACTCCTTAGCCAATCTCTCTCTCTCTCTCTCTCTCTCTCTCTCTCTCAACCTGCAGAACATAACGAGTGCTGAACATCTCTCTAAACTGATCCCATGAAACCGCAGCCCTCTGCGCATCCAAATATGACCCCGTGGTCAATATCCACCAATCCTTCGCCCTTAGCCTCAACAGGTTCAGAGCACACCTCAACCTCTGATCAGCAGGGCATGAACATGTGAAGAGACACCCCTCCACGTCCGATAACCACCTCATAGCAACAATTGGGTCCTGAACTCCATCGAAGGTGGGAGGCTTCGTATTATCGAAGTCCCGATACTGAAAACCCCGACCAGCTCCTCCCCCTTCCGCTGCTACAGCCGATGTAGCCGCCGCGACAGCCGTCTCTGTGAGAGCTACATAGCGCTCATCAAAATACTCAACCATGGCGGTCTTGATCGACCCAAACAGTTCCAACAACTCAGCCCGGAACAACGCAACAATCTCATCACGTAGGATCTCACGAATCCTCGCATCCAACTCGCATGTGCTCATCTGACCAATAACCTCGGGTGGTATTGATCCGCCCGGAACTCGCTCTCCTACTCCCGATCCTGACCCAGATCCACTTCCAGCATGCCTCGGAATCTCCATACTGAAAAACACCACAAAATCTCAAATTCTTCCCACTATCCCGGGAACCAACTCTCAGTCCAACCCTAGAGGTCATGGTTTCCCTGATACGCGTATGGGTCTTGTGCTTTCAGTAGTACGGGCCCATACTACCTTCCACACCTACCCATATTTGTATGAAGTACTACCACAACACCCTAGTGAAAACATATATAACAAGCGCTCAACCCTCACCACTAGAGGAACACTGGAAATCTCCCACAAGGAAACCCTAGGCTACAGGCATCACAAATCAGGCAGCATTATCATGAAATCCTGAAGATCCCTAGCCTAGCACTAACATGTTGTTCTATCAAAGATCAAAAACAAATATCATGTATGGTATTTTGGGGTTACTTACTGGCTCCGACTGATCGTACCTCCGTGTCCTCCTTTACTCATTTTGAAAACCATTTTAAATTCTCTTTTGAAAACTCTGCTCGATTTGAGACTGGAGTCACACAAGTGGTCCTCCAATTCACTCAAACCAAGGCTCTGATACCAAACTTGTAACGACCGAAAAATTCCAACCAATTTAATTTTTTTCAAAAACAACCTGATTCAATTAAAGTTATTACAAAAAGGTTTTCAATACAATTTATCTAAAGTATTCCCAGAATCACATCACGACAAAACATGAGGAGCGGTACGATCACGCCTTCGCCTTGCCACGGTCTCGTGAAGAACCTGAAAAACATTAAACCACAACTGTAAGCCCGAAAGCTTAGTGACTGGTCCGCCATAACATATACCATATACGCATAACCAGCCATAACATATCCGATCACAGAACATCCATGCACTTCGGGTCTACTGTGTGACTGGTCCGCCGCACCGGCCAACAGTCCACCTGGTCCACCCTCCGAGTCTAGCCATATACATCGAGTCTACAGTGTGATTGGTCCGCCCGCACCGGGCCTTCAATCCACCCGGTCCACTCTCTGAGTCTACAGTAAGACTGGTCCACCCGCGTCGGGCCTTCAGTTGGCCTGGTCCACTCTCCGAGCCTCGGCACGTCTGGTCCGCCCTCTTGGGGCCTACAGCCTATCCAGACCGCTCGCTGGGCCTTCGGGACAACCGGTCCGCCCTGGGTATCTTGGCCTACAGCACAAAGCAGGACCCGCCTCAACCCAACTCCAGTCCAAACAACCATGTGCACATAAACATACAATCATATAACAATTCACAGTCAACAAACCGATCAAACAGATCACATAACATATCATCATCCTAACCAGGATACCGACCTAACCGATCACTAGCATAGCATCACCCTACATCTCAGGATACTGATCTCAACCAGGTCTCTAACATATACCATCCTAGCTACCAGGATGCAACATATCAAAGCAATAATATACAACAAATACCCGGATCTCAATCCGATAAAGGGCCGGCCTTGGTGCCTTAGAGCCTGTTGATATAGTGAGGATAACTCACCTCGAAACTGTCGGCTGAACGGATAACTCAAGCTGCTCCGACTACTGATAGGATCTCCACCACTCGCCAACCACCAATACACTGAACTTAAAACAATATTCAATAATTACCAAAATGCCCCTGGAAATCAACTGGTCAACCCTTGGTCAAAGACAAGGTCAAAGTCAACCCCTGACTGACTCTACTCGCCAAGTCAACCCGATGACTTGTCGAGTCCCCATACACAGAACTTCCCCAATCCGCGACTCAACTCGCCGAGTCACCCCGAGACTCGCCGAGTTCAGCAACTCTGAGTCCACTCGCACACAACTCACCGAGTCACAGCTCTACTAAAAGATACTTAGACCCCTCGACCAGACTCGCCGAGTCCAAGAACAGACTCGCCGAGTCTACGACTATCTTCAACCTACTTGCCGAGTTGTTCTTCCAACTCGCCGAGTTGTTCTTCCAAGTCGTCGAGTTCCAGCCTATCTTCAAGCAACTCGCCGAGTCCACCCATGTGACTCGCCGAGTACCACCGGATCTGAATCCATACAGAGGCTTTCCAAGCCATGCAGATGATCCAAACCATAGATCTACCCTTCCTAAGGCCATCCATCACGTAAAGTGGCAAAATTTACGTGAATCCAAGGAAATCTAGGCATTTTCACTCTAGGGTTTGGGTTTGGGACAAGATAGCTCCTTCAATCACTCAAAAACAGGGACTTTTATGCATTCTAACCCTTCTCCATTCCAAATCTGAGGTAGCAACCTCAGATGTAACCTCTAAAATCCAATACACCAATGGATATGATCTCTAACACCTCCAAAAATGATAAATCTAGATAATAGCAGCTTAAACAATGAAATAATACCTCAAAAGGAATCTCCAAGAGAAGATTAATCCAGATCCTTGCAAAGCCCTTTGATCCAAGTCTCTTCTCCTTCAAGATTTCTTCAACAACCACTTCTCCAAGCTCTAATTGCACTCTAATCCGTCACAATCACGTCTTAGGGCTATTTGGACTTCAACAGAGGGTAAAGAGGCTGGGGAGAGGGTATAATGTTCTTTATATAGGTCTCATCCTCCGGATTTAGGGTTTTCTCCACTCAGCTCCTACTCGTCGAGTCCATCCGCTGACTCGTCGAGTCGGCCACTTAACACGCGACCAAAGTCGCGACCCTACTCTCCGAGTCCCCTCATGGAGTCGCCGAGTTCCCCTTCCAAATGTACTCTTTTAGCCCTTCAACTTTACTCTTGATATTCCGGGATGTTACAATGTCATTGACCTTCCCCGAACCCTTTGTTCGAGGATAAGTATGATTATCTTCTGATGAAACACGATTCACCATCAGTGCACCTTTTTCAACCTTATGTCTAATGTAGTGATATTTCCTCTTGATGTACCTAGATCGACCATGATCTTTAGGTTCTATTTTCAAAGCTACTGGACCTTTACTGTCGAAGAAAATCTCCATTGGTTCTTGGATTGATGGAACAACTACAAGATTTCCAATAAATTTTTTTAACCACTTAGCCTCCTTAGCCGCCTCACTTGCTGCGTTGTAATCTGATTCACAAGTAGAGTCAACGACCGTTTGTTGTTTGGCAATTTCCAAGTTACCGATCCACCATTTAATATGAAAATCTAACCAGATTAAGAATAACTATTATGTCGATATGTTTGAAAACTTGCATCACTATATCTACTTACCTTAAGTTCATCATTGCTGCCAAAAATAAGATCATATCTTTCGTTTTTAGTAAATACTTAAGAATATTCTTCATTTACGTCCAATGAGCTAAACCAAGATTTCGATCTACTAACCATGCTCAAAGCATAAGCAACATCAGGTCGAATACATGTCATAACATACATGATAGATATTATAGCCAAAGCATATGGAATCCGACTTATAGTATCTATCTCCTTATAACTACTCGGGCATTGAGACTTGCTCAACTTACAAGTATGATGCATGGGTAAGTCTCCCTTCTTGGAATTTTTCATATTGAATCTTTTCAATATTTTATCCAAGTACGTACTCTGACTTAATCCTAGTAACCATTCCTGCCTATTAATGTATATTATTATACAAAGAATATATGTAGCATCTCCTAGATCCTTTAGCAAAATATTTCCCAAGCCAAAACTTCCCTTATTGAAAGGTTGGAATATTGTTTCCTATTAGGAGTATGTCATCTACATATAGAACTAGAAAAGTTACAATGCTCCCACTAGCTTTGACATATACGCAAGATTCATCTGCACTCCTAGAAAATCGAAACTCTTTGACCTTTTCATGGAAGCAATGATTCCATCTACTAGATGCTTGTTTTTGTCTATAGATGGACTTCTCAAGCTTGCACACCTAGTTAGGGAATTTTGCATGTACAAAACCCTCTGGTTGATCCATGCGTGCATCCTCATCCAATTTCCCATTAAGGAAAGAAGTTTTCACATCCATTTGTCATACCTCATAATAATAGTGAGCAGTTATGGCAAGCATTACCCTAATTGACTTAATCTTGGCAACATGTGAAAAAGTATCATCATAGTCAATCCCTTGGGTTTAAGTAAAGCCTTTTGCAACTAGCCTTGATTTATAATTTTGTACATTACGATCAATGTTGGTCTTTTTCTTAAAGATCCATTTCCACCCCACTGTCTTTCAACCAGGTGCATGATCAACCAAAGTCCACATTTGGTTATCATACATGGATTTGATCTCTCTGTCCATTGCCTCTTTCCATTTAGCAGCTTCAGGTCCTCCCATTGCTTCCTTGTGGTTAGTTGGCTCATCCAAATTTATTAGTGTTTCATCACTAATAAATCTATCACCATATGAAGATATGGAAACCATAGAACGAAGGCATCATGCTAACCCTACTAGACTGACAAAGAGCCAACGAATTGTCAATGGGCACAATAGTTTCATTCTCATGTTGAGAGCCAGTATCTTCAAAACTTACTTCATCATATGAATCTTGAATCTCTTCTAGATTAGTTCTGCTCCAACTGCCCTCTTTGCAGATGATCTCTCTTTCATGAAAGACTCCTTTTTAAGCTACAAAAATCACATTGTCACTGGGTTTTTAAAACAATTATCTCACCTAACAAGAAACTCACCTTGATATATGCTAGTGAGGGAGGTTTCCATTTCCACATTTCATGAGGTGTCTTAGCAGCTTTCATAGTTGGAATAAGATTTAGGATATTAGCGGTTGTTTCTATGGAATACCCCAAAAAAGATATTAGAAGTGAAGCTCAACTCATCATGGAATGAACCATATCAAATAAGGTCCGATTATGCCTCTCATCTACACCATTTAGTTGTGGTGTCCTAGGAGGTCTCAATTGTGAAACAATTCCACATTCCTTTAGATAGTCATTAAAACAATGCCACATTCCTTTAGATAGTCGTTAAACACGATAATAAGATACTCACCACCTCTATCAGATCGTAGCATCTTTATCCTTTTTTCCCAGTTGGCTCTCTATTTCGTTCTTATACTCTTTGAACCTTTCAAAAGTTTTTGATTTATGTTTGATTAAGTAATTGTACCCATATCTTCTATAATTGTCCGTAAACGTGATGTAGTAGCGATTTGCATACTTTGTGGTAGATCTGAATGGTCCACACACATCCGTATGGATTAGGGCCAACACATCTTCATCTCTTTCATATGAACTAGTGAAACATGACTTAGTCATCTTGCCCAACAAATAGGACTCACATTAATCGTCTGATTTTTGGGTATACGATTCCAACAATCCATCCTTTTGGAGTTAGGCGATGCGTTTCTTGTTGATGTGCCCAAGACGATAATGACATACGCATGACTTGTCTAAACTATTAAAACAACCAATGTTATACACATTGTTGCCTAATTCCTTCACAAAAACAATACTTTCGTGAACACCATCACAAGATAAGCTTTGAAAATAAATGCACCATTAAAATAAACTAAAAAAGTACCATCATTATTATCAAAGACATAATGATATCCTTGTCTAAAAAAAGCATGAAAATAAATTATGTTTCTAGCTATTTCTGGCTAGTAGAAACAATTATCCAAATCAACCCTAATATTCTCAAATAAAGGCTAATAAGTCCCAATCTTGGTAACAGTCGATCTTTGTTTGTTCCCTATCATTAGACTCAGCTTCCCATGCTTGACCTCTTCACTTTCCTTTAGTCCCTTCATATCAGAACAAATATGTAAACCAAATCCTATATCAAGAACCTAAGAATTTGAAACACTAGTATTATTGATATGAAAAGAACACGTACTTGAAGAAGATCCAACCACTTTGGCCTAAGCATCTTTCACTTCCTGCAAGTACTTGGGGCAGCTTCTTCTCTAATGTCCCTTTTGGCCACAATGAAAGCACACGACTTTGTTTGGATCAACAACAGGAGGAGTGTTGAAGTTAGGCTTTGTTTTTGTTCCTCTAGGCTCTCCACGATGGACCTTCCCTTTCCATTTGGATTGGGTAAGGGCCTTTCTCTTTTTCCCTTTGCTTTGTTGAATAGCCATGATAGGCGTACTTGCAGAACTGTTGGAATGAGACATCTTCATTCCTGCCTCAGCTATTTTCAACAGATTGTGAAGCTTAATTAATATGGTCTCTGTATTTTTCAAATGATAGGTCAATATGAAATGATCATAACTACTGCACAAAGAGTTAAGGACCATGTCAATGGCAGGATCCTTTTCAAAGTTCACATTAAGCTTTTCCAATTTTTCTACATCCCCTTGCATTTTATGTATATGAGTGCACACAAGTTCCCATTCTTTCAGTTTGAAGGCCATTAGGGACTTGGCCACTTTATAAAGATCTTGTATCACTTTCTTGTGGAACATTTGAGATAAGGTCATGCTAAGTTCATATGGCATGTAATCCTCATAAGTCTTTTGGAGCTTAAGTGTCATAGTTGCAATCATAGTGCAAGAGACCTTGGTGGCATCATCCATATGTTTATCATAATCAACAAATTCCTCATGAGTGGCAGTTTATTTGTTGATTTTTGGAATTGGAGTACTGAGAACATATTCTTCATTCTGATAGGGAATCATCATCTTTAGATTCCACATCTAGTCCATGTAGTATGGACCGACAACTTTGTCCTTAGTAAGGATCGATAGTAGGGTGGAGTTGTGGCTTGATGGAGAAGGGGGAGGAAGTTCTCCACTTGAAGACATTTTATTTGAAAATAATACAAGATTTTAGTTAGTTGACTTAATCCTTGATATTTTAACACAAATTAATATCCAAGTATAGGATCCAATAATGCAATTCAAAAATAAGAAAAGGGATATCGTAATCTAATCACAAATTCATTTAAGGTAGGTAATGCATTATACAAATTTCAAACTATATGAAATTCGTAGATCATTTGAGATTCAATGAATCTTATCAATGGCATATTTCATATCAATTATGCTCTTCGATTTGTGACTGGGATGCCGAGGATCACAAATAAAGATGTGAATAATCATGCAAACCTACTTGACAACCTCAATCTCTTTTATAAACTCAAATAAATGTGTCAATAAACCACAAACACTTAATTAATTAATGATAAATTTTGAGTTTTTCCATCAATACAACTTTATAGAATTAGTGTGTTGGTTAACAACACATGCTCCACTAACGACAAATAAAGATTGATATGCGTTTTCATTGATTAGCATACAATTTTACATTTTTTTAAAGTAACTAGAGTGGTAATTCATAAAAGGTTCTCTTATTTATAGCATTATACTTTTAATGTAATTATGTCCTATTGAACTTATACGGCTAACGACCCTCCACCATATAAAGGAGTGATGGTTGAGTGCAGACACCCAATGGCGATCATTTTGTAGACCGCTTCCTTAAACTTTCCTTATAGTATGGCTACGTGAATGAGGCCTCCTATTGGTTCAACTAACTCACGTTATACATATAGTATTAAACCTTTAATATATATATATATATATATATATATATATATATATATATATATATATATATATATATATATATAAGTGTGTATTTTAAACATTTAAAATTTAGGAGATCAAAATTACCAATTTAAATATTCAGATTTTATCCAATTAAAAAATATCTTTAAATATAATTATCCTAATCTAGATCTTAATTATAAAAAAAAAAAAAAATTCGCTGAACAGGATGTCCTCCACGATGTGGCAAAAGGCTCCACATTGTGGCAGAAGACAAATATACAGATTAGGCAGTTAGCCATGACGTAATAGAAGAGCCCACGTTGTGGCGACGAAACAAAATGTCGATTTTGTCTATTCTCCGGTTGTTCAAGTTCAATTTTGCACATTCAATTGTTAAAAATCAAACGTTTTGATACCACTAATGGGTTTTACATGTAATAATGCGAAAAATATCTTAAAATCATAAGGGTACATGCAACATAATTGGATCAATGTTATAACTCTAATGAAGCAGCCAACCATTAAACAACAAAATTCTAACCCTAGTAGAAATCGAAATTCATAAGGATAATTAACATACCTATTATTTGTTATTGTAAACAAACCCTTTGATCAATCCAATAGTCTCTTGAAAACTAGCTTCAATTGTGTGCAAGCCTCTAATGGTTCACACCCACAATACAAGAACTCTAGAAGATTTAGGAAAGGGGGGAGAAGTATCAAATTTTCAGCTTTAGCTTGTTTGAATGCATTGGCTGAAAATTCCAAGCCCAAGGCCCTATTTATAGATGCTTAGGAAACACCTAGAAACCCTGATTTGAACATAAAATAATATTATTTCAAATAATGTAATTATCTTGTTACTAGTTTATCCTCATGAAGACTTCCAGAAAGCTCTGAGAGAGCCTCCAACCATCAATCACAAGGAGTGTTCTAGAACATGTCCTTTGCTCAACTTTTGAACAATTAAAGTTATAGTCCTTCAACTTTAAATTAATTCTAATTAAACAAACATTAATTCCAAATTAATTTTGATTACTTCTAAATTAATTATAACTATTTATAATTAATATATTACTCATATTATATTTTAATAAATCATTTATCTCTCTATAAAATCAATCTAGGCAATTTCTTGGTTATAAAACCAACCAAGAGGGGCTTTACTTTCATCAATATTATATGAATTTAGTTAGGACCATAGAGAGCTTAACACATCAATAATGTCCCTGAAACTAAGCAAGTTCATGTTTTTGTTCCATGATTTCACTACGACAGGAAAGCCACATTACACTTTAACATATGTTGGCTCAAATAAACATCGAGGCTCGCATCAGATCGTCCCACACAACACTAGCAACCTAGGTCTAAACAGGACGATACAACAAATTTTTTTAACTAGATTCAATTTTTATAACATTATTTCAAGTCTTTCAAAAAAAGTTAATCCTAGTCATTTTTCATTATTTTTTTTTCAGTATGCTTGTTATTCATATATTCAACCCCTACCCCACTTTTAACTCATGCAATGTCCTCAATGCATTCTTAACACAATTAAAGAACATAAAAGTAAATAGAGAATTGGAACATACTCCCAAGGGATAGAAGTGGCGAGGTGAAACGGAACATTGTATGGTTGACATCTCGCAGAATGGTTGGATGTTTGGTACATGTGGACTTTAGTAGGAATACTCTTGAAATGCACTGCGAAAACGCACTTCAAATAGCGGTAAAACAAATGAAAAAAAGTGTTACTAAGCTTTACCATGCCACGGCAGAGCGTATCCATGTCTTGGGATTCAAATAATGCATTTCTAAAATCGACGAAATCTTTGTGGCCATGTCGTGGGCACGTATAACCACGTTGTGGTTGCTGGGAATTCGGAAAAGCATAGTGATAAATGCCATTTTATGCATCTTTAAGGATAGATTTTATTAGAATTTAACATCATATTTGTACATTTTCATGTCATTAGTTTAAATAATGTTCAACTCATGACTTTTATCAGAATTCTTGTATTGCTAGCATGTTTTATGTCATTTTTAGATATTTCGAGTAGAGCAGTATTTTAGGAGCAACTGGATGCATATTTGGAGCCTAAATGGAGTTCAAACTGAAGGAGGGTTTTAAGGAAATCTTAGAAGCTATTTTGGTTAAGAAACATTCTATTGAATTGATTTTACGGAGATAGATTGCTACAATCTAAAGCCTAAAGGATGTTGCAGGCAACTTTGATCCCCTAGTAGTATTTTAACCATATCTCATGACTCGTAACTCCGATTGACAAGATTGAAAATGTTTTGGAAACTAGAGAAAATTTCAGATGACTTTAATGTTTACTTAAATAGAAGAATCGCAGCAGAAATGGGCCAAAAAGCCAAAAATGAGATTGCATTTTTCACTTCTACAATCGCATAAATGCATCGAACTTTCCCAAGGTCGAAATAAATCATCTGCAAGTCTTCTCAAGAAAAAAAACAAGAACTACGATCACACTTTCCACTTCTAAGATCTCATTTTTACGTCACGACTCCTGAAACTTCATGAATAGAATCGTACATCATTTAGGGGCAAATCTGGAAAAAAAACCTTAATATCTGCGATCGCAAATCTAACTTCTCCGATTATATATTTCATTAACTTTCGTCAGAAGCTTCTCTCTTGCATATAAATATGGCCCTCATTATCAGATTCGAAGGTTAGACGGTTCCGAACGGCGGAAAACACTTCTGAAGGCGATTTCTGATACCTTTCAGCGATTTCTGAAGATCGTAAGGATGCGAATAATCTTACACACTTATTTTAGAAGATTATTCAGTTAATGTTTCTCTTTATTAGTTTAGATTCGTTTTTTAGCCACGTCTCGCTAAACCCTAGTTTTCATTTATGCATAGACTAGTACGTTTCACGTGATTAGTTATCAAATCTAGCTTTCTTATTGTGTTTCTATATATATTTTTTTGTTTTGAGCTTGATGAACATTTTATTTTAATTCTTATTAGTCTGATCACGTTTGATAAATGCTTCCTATGGTGGTTCCTTAGGCGATATGACACCAACATAAATTCGGGAGTTGATCGAGAAGCTAGCGATAGAGTCCAAGCATTCCGGAAACGAAGAAGAGTTGTATATTTATCAGCTACGAGGTGTCAAACAAGTCAGTAATGCTCATATGGAGTCCCAAATTTATGAGTTGATGAAAGCTATACTATTATTAACAATGGAAAAAGCAGCTGCGAAGAAACAGTGTGGTATCTTCTTGAATACTGAACATCCAACATATGTGTCCAATATTGCAAGAGGATGTTGCTCCAGTCAAATCTGTTGGACGATACTAGCAACATAAGATTTATAACTAGCCTCCAAAATATTATGAGAAGAATAACTGTTCGCCAAGACAGAAAAGAAACACATAAATTGAATAAAAATAAGAAAAACAGAAACTCTTTGCACATTGCCTAAGGCATGGCCAAGCGTGACCACGACGTGGCGAGCTGTAAAACAGAAAAATATTAAATCGAAAAAAAAACAATAAACTAACTTTGTATTCAATAAATTTCACACAAATAATCAATAAATATAAGCAAAATATGATCAACTAACTAATGAAACCATGCATCGACAACGACACCAAAAACTACATATGCAATTTATATACTAGTTTTTAATTTATAAACTAACTATCTAAACTAGCTAATGTGGTACGCAGTGTTACTAATCAAATAATAATATAGTAAGAAAGTAGGGTCTTGAACACAAGGGGAACAAGAATAATTAAAAGCTAATTTATCTTCTAAAGTGAACTATATTAAAACTAATTAGATAAGGGTTTTTCATTGGTCTTACAAGTCCATCTTACATAAAAACAATTATCACCAAAAACGATTAAACTAACACAAAGCAATTCAAATTAAGGTTTAAAGCAATATATTAAAGAGACTTCCATTTAGATATGATTCATACTATTCCTATGGTTGATTTCTTTGAAAGTGCAATGGATTAAGTTATTTGTTGCTTATCGATTCCTAAGTTGATTAAATTTTATGATCAAAAGAAAAATCATTTAGAAAAACTATTGAATTCATACATTGATCAGGTGGACAAACAAATAAGAATGCTAGTATTAATTTCGAGTTATGCTAGACTTGAACTAATGTTTGACATTAATGGATAATAACATCAATTCAATACATGAATGAATATCACATATTAGCTTCAACATAAATTTACCTACTTTTCTATTTAACCCTAGGTTTATGATAAAAATATTAGTCTTACAACTTTGATGTTCACAAATTCATAAATTCATAACATTAGTCTTAAAATTGAAGTTCACAATGGAAACCATATTGAAGAACAAAGTAAAAAGGTTTTAGAAGTACTATTGCCTTAAATCTCTTCAAAAACTAACCTTCAATCGATATCTGATCTCCTTCTATCTTTCAACACGTCTTTCGCCTCCAAAAGTCCAAAATAACTTGAAGCATAAGCTTGGGTTGGGTGATTAGACAAATATTATATAGTTTCCTAAATCTGATCCCCACACCGTGGCCAAAGCCTCCACGGTGTGGCATGCATTATTCATGCGTGTTCCTAAATTTTGACCTATAGTCGCAAATTTTCTTCTCCCAACGGCGTGGCCAAAGCCTCCACGATATGGGCTTCAGAATCCTTAAGCAATTATGTCTTCGGTTGACCAACTCCACTTTTTCAATGCTTACAACTCCACATTTTGCTTCCTTTTAACCCCGCGCATGTCTTCACTACTACGAAACAAAATTTCAACATATTAAGTACCTTTTGTTCTATAATGAGCATGAATGTAGCAAAAAGTATTAAGAAAATGCATGAAGTACATAAATAATTATGCATATATCATAACTTAAAATTTAAAATATTTTGAGATCACATTTTATTTTGTTTAACATTAAGTAAAGGACTTCCGTTGTATGTTGTTAGTTTTGGGAGTAATTTTTATTTAGTGGAAGTTTAAAGTCTAAGTTTTAAGTATTATATATGGTTAAGTGTGAGTATGCATACACAGCAAAACGGAAAACTTTTTGCCTTTTATCTAAAGTACATAAATTAGTAACAAAGATAATTTATGCAATTTCTCCTTATCCTGTAATTTCTAATTTGTTATGGTGTTGATAAAAGGTGTATAATTATTTGAAGTACATGAAGACAAACCTAATAAAGTTTTGAACTTCTCTGCTTTCACATTTTGTTTCGTGTGAAGGGTCCCAATGTACACTGTAGCAAAGTTGGAATTTTACATATACATTCGAAGTGAAATCTCTTTTTATTATTATATTTGTATTATGTATTCATGTTCAAAGTTCATCATTTCGTAGGACAACATATATTGTAGGATCACTTAGATGTGGTGCTTTTTCATGTCATCGATTAAACCAAGGGCATGAATAAAGGAATCTATAGATTCCAAATCTTTCATTGCATAAACACATGTATATTCATTTGGTTACTTTAGTGTGCAATTGGTGTTGGTAATTATATAACAAAACTACTCACTGACAAGGTGAATGAGAAACATGAAGCATAAATCATAGAGTAAATGGTGATGCTATTTTATTGTATTTAGACCATCAATTTTTTATCTCAATAGTTTTCATCTTCATTGTGTTAGCTTATGAATTATGTTACTAGGTTGCTCTTTTTGTTCTAACACAACATTTTTAATCTTAGGATTGCCTTTACAATTAACATCCAACTATCGGTTTCATGTTGGAAAATGGGAAGTCACTCAAAAGATTGATTCGTTGAGAGCATGTTGTGGATCAAACTTCCATGGGTCTTGTGGTGATAATCACTTGGCATTTATTATATAAACTGAAAATCTATTATATAAGATATTTTTCTAGATTTTAGAATATTTTACGTGTTTTTGAGGAAATTACTCTCAATGGATGATGTAATGTTATTAAGAAAGATTTTGTGTAATATTTTATAGAATATTGTAACTTTGTAGTGTAAACTTTGTTGGGAAATTATTGTGAAATATCGTTATATACAAAATAGTTATTTTGTAGTTAATTTTCTATGAATTTCATTACGAAATTGTTCTGTAGTAAGATCATTAATAATCAGTCCCAAAACCATAGTATCAAGGACTTAAATGATTTACACTACTAGAAAAACAACCTTTTATGACGCGCAATGCGTGTCGTAAAACGCTCAGACGACGCGCAAATGCGTGTCAAGAAAGGCCCTGTCATAACAAGAGACGACACGCTTTTGCGCGTCATCTATAGTAGACGTGCATTTACGACGCAAATTCACGACGCACGTTTACGACGCTTAATGTGTATCAAGGAAGCCCCTGTCATAAAGGAAGACGACACGCATTTGCGTATCGTAACCTTACGACGCACGTTTAGGACACACGTTGCGTATCTTTAAAGCCCCTGTCATAAATGAAGATGACATGAATTTGCGTGCCATAAACTTTATCAACCATTTACGATATACATTTACAACGCATTTTTATGATATTCATTTACGCATAATATAAAAATATGGTAACAAATATATACCAATACAATCAATTTCATTCATAACGTCATGTCAAAAAATTGTAATATATTGGTATTAAGGGGATCCGATTGTACATTGATATTAAGAGGTTTTCCCTAACTATATAACCTAATAGGACATTACTAATAAGGAACACCTTCTTGTTTCTACTTCTTATTGTTATGCTTCTATTTCCACATGATACTTGTTTACATCATCAACACATTAGTATTCAGAAAGGCTTCAAGCATCATCAGCAACCTGTTTTTGACTAGATTCAGATTGGATTGTGAGTTTCTTTTTAATGTTGAAGATTCCATCTGACTGTGATTGTGATTTACTAAGCATCACATTCAGTTTTCCCTTTTATGTCTCTGGTAAGCTCTTGATTTCTACAAATCCTAAAATAATCTAAAACAAAGTAAACACATTTTATTAGGTCTCATATAAAGATTTAGATTAAAAAATGTACAAAACACTCTTGCAAAAGTAAGAATTTTATGAGTCCCTTATAAAGAATTAGATTAAAAAGTGCAATATAAAGTTTTCAAGAATTACCTATCCTCCATATAAAGTTGTTTCCTTCACCCTCGACTCAACCTTTAAAGAAATAAGAACACCATTTACAATTTCATCGGAGAAGTGAAAGAGAGTTTTATCATTGTTACAGATGGAACAAAGGAGGTGGAATTTTACAAAGGAGGGTTGTCACAACCCGAAACCGATGGTGGAAACGTTCGGGGGCGGAGGACGTCATGCGTAGTATCACAACCAATGTATATAGCAAGCATAGTAAACACAAGCATTACATTACGTAAGAAAATTTACATTTGTTGAAAGTAAGGAAATACATGTTTTATATATATATATATATATATATATATATATATATATATATATATATATATATATATATATATACATCAGTTTGAACAAAAGTATAGACGTGACTTCTATATGCACCGTCTTCTGCAAAAGTAAGCGAGGTACATGTCTAACGTGAACCTGAGAATACAAGCAGTTTTAGAAATATCAGCATAAAGATGGTGAGTTCATAAGCGGTTTGTTTCTGGTAAAAGAATAAGTTTCCTTTGGTTTTATGAAAAGTTGTTACCCAAGAAAATCCCATATGTTCTTATAAAAGTAGTTTGGTTATTCATTTGTTATACAGCCTGTTTATGAAAAGTAAAGTTATCCCAGGAAAAACCCTTATTTTCCTTAAAAGTTGGTGGTTGGTTATCGATCCGGAATGAAGTGTACAAGTATCTACCATACTTGTATTGTTAAGTGAAGTTTCCCTGAAAGCTTGGTTATCCTAGAAAAGTACATTAGTTTTAACACGTATATAAAACTAATAAGTAGGTAGTGAACTAATTCCTAAGGGTATTGCTGATACCCTCAAGTAATTAAAACAATTATTACTTTGAGGTTAGTTCACTAGGTTCATTATTACTTAAAAGTAATCTCCATTATCTAAGTTGCGAGTTCCATAACCATACAATAAACTAGATATGGCACGTAACAGGGCCAGTATCGTTTTATGACTTTGTCACCCGTAGACCTGTCGGTCCTACTGTAGCTAGCAGCAAGGTGCGGGATAGTCAGTCCCGTATAGATCTATACACACAAGTCACGTTCTCCCTCCAAGAGATTCTGGTTACAGGGTTAGTCCTACACTCGCGTATCTCTGTGGAGTGTTACGAAGGACGTGTCTCCAATCTTAATGTAACACCCCATTTATTAAATAAATAAATGAATAAATTGATGAGTGTATAGTAGCCCTAAAATCAACAATTTATATAGCAAGGTGTTGGTCCTGGGGGTTAATTGTTACAATTTTAGAAGTTGGGGGTTAAAAGTGTAAGTTCCAAAGTGGTTTGTGAATATTTATGAAGGCAGGGGCTGTTTGGTGAATTATTGGGGCTTAATTTGAATAGATTTTGGAAAGAAAGGACTAAATGGTAAATTCTGGATTTAATTGTAAATATTTCGAGGGCAGGGGCTATTAGGTAACTTTTGGACTTATTTTGAAGAAGATATGGTAAGGAGGGGTAGATGTGACAAAATCGTATGGAAGTTTTGAAGGGAGCGGGGGTGTCTTGTTTCCCTCCCGTATGCGCGACTAACCCAAACCCTAAGCATCAATTCTGGTCGCCACTTCTCCTCCTCTCACTATTTCGATCAGGCAAGGACGTCGCTTGCTGCCCCACCAACGAACGCCACTGCACCTTGCTGTCGGAGATGCGTTGTACAACCGAAGAACCTCCAGAGACGTCGTGACAGTCGACTGAACTACCATTGCCGACTGTTGGAGCGGGAACGTTGATGTGCGAGTTGTGAACAGAAGCAACTCTTGGTAAGGATCTGCACCGCCTATTTATTCCTTCTCTCCGTTCTTCTGACGGATTGGCGCCGGGTGTGTCGGTTGTGGCTGCCGCCGCCCGTTGGCCGCCATATCTATGTATTCCGGCGATATTAGCTGTTGAATATTGGCTGGACTTTATGTGTTGAGAAATTTGCGGGTTGTTATGGTGTTTTTGGGGGACGGTGATGTACTATCTAACCGGAAAATGAAGGGAAAGCCCACCACCACCACCGTGAGGTGGTGGCTACCACCCATTATTGTTTTCTGCCACCCTTCACCACCACCAGCCGCCATAAGAGGTGGTTGTAAGTGTGATTAAGGGTTTGATGTTGAGCATAAGTGCTGATTTCGATATTTTGGGGGTTATATGCGTGTTTAGGTGGCCGGAAAACCCACCACCACCATGAGGTGGTGGCCGCTGTCGTGAGCCGCCACTACCCACTACCTAAGGTGGTAGTGGGTGGTGCTTGGCATATTGAACCCTAATCGGCCCAAATGCTTGATCTTGACTAGTTGGTTGATGATTGGACTAGAAAACCCTAATTTTGGGTTTGTTAGTTAGTTTGGATTTTACCGGGACCCGCGGTTGGACTATTAAATTGATATTCTGAATTATGCGTGACTTCTTTGTGTCAATGGCCTAGTGGAGTGATGGACTTAATGGGCTAAGTGAGAAACACTTAACCCTAATCTTCATTTTATGTGAAAACCCTAATTATACTTGGGCCTTGAGTTGGGCCTTTGTATTGGGCTTTGTGATTGGGCTATTAATGGGCCATCCAAGGACAACCATGTGGACCAGAATACTTAGATGGGCTTTTGCATAAGGCCCATATGAGGGTTTGGGCCCAATTTGGAAAATTGGGTCATAGTTGGGCCATTAGTGGACTTTTGTGGACCCATTTGGTATTGGGCCTTAGTGGGCCCATTGGGTTTGGGTTATTTATAGACCAAATTGGTGGACCATATTTAGACCTAATATGTGAAGGATGGTCTTAGAGTCTTAGATCCTAATGGGGTTAATTGTGGGTTTGGCTTAGTGTTAGAAGCCGGAGTACAACATCAGCATTTACAGGATCTGTTCGCCATCCGAGGTGAATCTTCTCACTATACTTACCTGTGTGGTGATTTGTGTGAGACCGGAGGGTCTTATCCGTGTTATTGATCGGAGGGTCTTACTTACACTGTTGACCGGAGGGCCTCAGTATATTATTGATCGGAGGGTCTTGGTACATATAGACCAGAGGGTCTTAGTACATTATCAACCGGAGGGTCTTATTTGTTTATTATGTCTTATGTGCTATCGTGCATATTGTCTTTGTGACTTATGTTGTTATGGTAATATGTGTATATATTGATCTTATGTGTTTATTAGAGTACTGTGATATCCTGCATTATGTCTATGTGAATTATGCTATGTATTTACTATGAGCTTACAGAGTTAGGACCGGAGGGTCCACATCGTTAGGACCGGAGGGTCCACAGAGTTAGGACCGGAGGGTCCATTAGAGTTGCGGGACTGGAGGGTCCCTCTGAGACACATTGACTAGAGGGTCTTACAGAGTTATAGCCTCGAGTGGCTAAAGTGTATTTGTGGTGTTTTGGGGAACTCACTAAGCTTCGTGCTTACTGTGTTATGTGTTATGTGTTTCAGGTACTTATCAGGATCACAGGAAGGCATCGGCTTGATTGTACACAGAGGATGGAGTTGTTTTCGAGGATCTTGGATTTTAATCAACTAATTATGAACATGTGTTTTTGATAATTGATAGATTGATATTTTATGATATGTTTTGATGATATTATTGTGATTTTAAAAATTAAAAATTTTTATGAAAATTTACGGTGTTACACTTAAGAATAATGAATTTACAAGTAATAATATGGAAATCCCATTTTATGATTAGCGTGAATCCTTTGTGAAATATAAAATATATCATATTATAAAGAATTTCACAAGTTTTCCTGGTTTTAGTTTCAAAAAGAAACTCTACAAGTTAAACGGTTGGCAAAACGGGTTTCTGTGTTAAAAGCATGCTGAACATGTAAACATTTCATATGAAATAAAAGGTTTTGAGTACATGTACCCTTGTACTTTTGCTTGTATTCCCCCCTGAAAGCATCAAAAACACGGAAAAAGGTGTAGGGGTATGAACTCACCAGACGAGGATGTGTCGGGTAGGACTCTAGGTGTCAATTTAGGGCTTGAACACACGCGAGGATCCTATGTAACATGAAGTGATATATAATTGTATCTAATTAGCTATTTAATCACTAATTAAGCAAGTAAATACACTCTAATGCGTGGAAACACTTTATTTCAAGTGTTAGGAATGATACGAGTTGCATCTATGGAGTGTATGGCCTCGATAAGGAGTTTACTCTTCAAGAGTAAGCCCTTAGGGGTGTTTATGGCCCAAAGACCATATCCCCCATGAGTTTACGGCCGTAAACTCATGGGTGGGGTGTTTTTGGGTGTTCAATGGTCTCATACTTCACAAGGAAAGGTTCTAGGGTTGATTCAAGGGCTTAGGAAGTGATCAGGACTTGAAATGACCTTGGAAATGGAGTTTACGGTTCTTGAAGGACCCTTGGTGAGTTTATTGTCGTAAACACATGGGTTTATGGTCGTAAACTCATGTGTGGCTCATTTGTGCATGATTTGGTGCATCACATGAAGGGATACAAGGTTTTAGGCACTTATGCAAGCTTTTGGAGGTGTTTAAGGGTATTTTGACACCTTAAAAAGGTGTTTACGGTTCATGAATGTTCATGGACCATAAACTCATGTTTACACCCATAAAGACATGATTTTGGGGTTCTAAGTTCATGCATGCAAGTTTCTAAGTCATAGATAAGCTTTAGAAGGGTTTTGGAAGGGTTTTGGGGCTTCAAAACCCCCTTATGGGAGTTTACGGTTTTGGGAGGTGTTCCCTAACTGTAAACACAAGTTTTTGGGGTATTTGGATGATTCAACCACAAATATGCATGAATACAAAGCTAAACCACAAGCTAGGAAGGATTACTTACGATTTTGGAGCTTGAATGAGGTGTTTCTTGACCAAAATCGACTTGTAGAGAGAGAGAGAGAGTAGAGAGAGAAAGTTATAAGGAGGTGTGAAAAGGCTCAAATGAAGGCCACTCAACCCTTATATAGGGTTTAAGTTTGTGGCCAGATGGGGATCCACCCAATACCGACGTTAAACGGAGTTTATGGTCGTACCCGATTTAATAGTCTTAACCCGACTTGGTCGTAAACTAAAAACTTTCCCAAATGAATTTGAGGGTGTTTCAAGTGTTTTTATTTCGTTCCGCCACTTAAGAAATCATAATAAAAATCTTAATTGATTTGCGTAACCCAAAAGTTAACAGAAAATTTCAATAAAAATAAATTTAATTAACGGAAATGGGTTATAGTGACGGAATAAATTTTGAGTTGTCACATCATCCCCCCGTTAGAGGAAATTTCGTCCCGAAATTTAGAATGAAGATACAAATCATAGATTTGGAAAGAGATGCGGATATTTCTATTTCATTGAGTCTTCGTGCTCCCAAGTGAATTAGGGTCCCCGCTTGGCATTCCAGTGAACCTTCACTATCGGGATGCGGCTCTGTTTCATACGTTTGATGTCTCGATCCATGATTTCGATTGGTTCTTCCACGAAGTTCAGATTTTCGTTGATCTTGATCTCATTAAGAGGGATCACGAGGGTTTCATCAGATAGACACTTTTTAAGATTAGAGACGTGGAATACAGGATGGATGTTGCTAAGCTCTTAGGGTAATCGGAGTTTATAGGCTACAGGACCGATCCTAGCGAGGATCTCAAAAGGTCCTATGTACCTTGAATTCAATTTCCCACACTTTCCAAAGCATATCATGCCTTTCCAAGGCGATACCTTCAACAGGACACGATCTCCAACCTGGAACTCCAAAGGTTTTCCTCGTTTATCAGCATAGCTCTTTTGTTTGTCTTTAGAGGCTTTCAGTCGCTCTCGGATTTGGATGATCTTTTTTGTTTTTTTGTTGATGATTTTAGGACTAGTGAGAGCACTGTCGAGGACTCAACCCTTGGCTAGTTGCGTGTCCCCTACCTCATCCCAGCACAGAGGGGATCTGTACTTTCGACCGTAGGGGGCTTCGAACGGGGCAGCCTTGATGCTGGTGTGATAATAGTTGTTATACGAGAACTCGATCAAGGGTAAATGGGTGTCCCACGACTTTCCAAAATCGATGACACATTTTCTCAACATGTCTTCCAAGATTTGAATTGTTCTCTCACTCTGTCCATCAGTCTGAGGTTGATAAGTTGTACTCATATCCAGCTTAGTTCCAAGAGATTTCTGAAGGGACTGCCAAAATCTCGAGGTAAATATGTTATCTCGATCGAAGATAATGGACACAGGCACACCATGCAGTCGGACTATCTCTTGAATGTAGATTCGCGTGAGTCTTTCCATCTTGAATGTTTCTTTAATCGGAAGGAAGTGAGCGGATTTTGTCAATCGGTCGACAACTACCCAAATGGTATCGTACCCACTCGGAGATTTGGGTAACTTGGTGATGAAATCCATAGTAATCATCTCCCATTTCCACTCTGGTATCTCGGGTTGTTGGAGCAGACCTGAGGGTTTCTGATATTCGACCTTCACCTTGGCGCAAGTCAGACACTTACCCACGAAGGTAGCAATTCCGACTTTCATGTTTGGCCACCAGTATAGCTTCTTGAGATCCAGGTACATCTTATCCGAACCCGGGTGCACAGAATATCTAGTCTTGTGAGCTTCGTTCATGACAACCTCCCTAAATCCTCCGAACTTTGGGGTCTAGATTCGATCAATGAAACAATAGACTCCGTCACCTCTGATCTCAAGATTCTTATCCATTCCCCTCAAGGCTTCATTCAACACGTTCTCTGGTTTTAAGGCTTCCAACTGAGCCTCTCAGATTTGTGTGGAAAAGTGGGAATGCATGGTCATTGTCAGTGTCTTCAACTTATTACCTGAGCTTTCCTTTCGGCTAAGGGCATCTGCCACCACATTGGCCTTGTCGGGATGGTAGCGGATTTCGCACTCATAGTCGCTGAGCAGCTCTATCCATCGCCGTTGTCTCATGTTTAAGTCTTTCTGATCGGAGATGTGTTGTAGGCCTTTATGATCAGTGAAGATCGTACACTTAGTTCCGTAAAGATAATGTCTCCAAATCTTCAGTGCGAAGACCACTGCTCCTAATTCCAAGTCATGAGTTGTATAGTTGACTTCGTGTGCTTTCAGCTATCTCGAGGCATAAGCGATGACTTTTCCTCTCTACATAAGCACATAGCCTAAGCCCTGGTTGGACACATCACAGTAGACAACAAAGTACTCCGTCCCATCGAGCAGGGATAGGATAGGTGTGCTACACAAGGCTCGCTTCAATGTTTGGAATGCAGTGTCTTGTTTTTCACTCCAACAAAAGGGTACAACTTTCTGTGTCAGAGTAGTTAGGGGTTTGGCGATTCTGGAAAAATTATGAATGAATCTACGATAATAGCCGGCGATACCCAAGAATTAACAGATTTCTATGGGTGTCTTCGGTGCCAACCAATTATCTATCGCCTTGATTTTGGACGGGTCCACATGTATACCCTCCTCGCTTACCACGTGACCAAGGAAAGTTACCTTCCGAATCCAGAATTCGCACTTGGAGAATTTTGCATACAACTTTTCCGACCTAAGTGTTTCCAACACTAACCTCAAGTTTTTTTTTGTGATCTTCTTCGCTTCTGGAGTAGACAAGTATGTCGTCAATGAACATGATAACAAACTTGTCCAGAAAGGGGCGACACACCTGGTTCATCAGATCCATGAACACTGTCGGTGCGTTGGTTAGACTGAAGGGCATCACTACGAACTCATAGTGACCATATCGAGTCCTGAATGTTGTCTTGGAAACATCATTCTCATGAACTCGAGGCTGATGGTACCCTGATCTAAGGTCTATCTTTGAGAAGTAACTGGCTCCCTAAAGTTGATCGAAAAGGTCGTCTATTCGAGGAAGAGGATAATGGTTTTTGACGGTTAGCTTGTTCAATTCGCGGTAGTCTATACACATCCGGAAGGATCCATCTTTCTTCTTCACAAATAACATCGGGGCTCCCCAGGGTGAGGAACTCGGTCTGATGAACCCTTTACTAAGTAGCTCATTAAGCTGACTGGATAACTCCTGCATTTCTGCTGGCGCTAAGCGATATGGAGACTTGGCTACGGGGGTAGCTCCGGGAATTAGGTCGATGCGAAAATCGACTTGACGTTCGGGAGGAATTCCCGGGAGCTCTTCGGGAAAGACATCAGGAAAGTTGCAGACTTCGGGGATGCTCTCGAGGTCTCTAACTTCCTGTTTCTCGTTTATCACATGGGCTAGGAATACATGACACTCCTTTCGCAGAAGCTTTTGAGCTTTGATGCACGAAATGATGCAAAGATTGGAACTAAGTTTATCGCCGTAAATCACGAGGATTTGACCAGAAGGAAGATTGAGGCGGATAGCTTTTTTGTAACAAAGGATATCAGTATGATTGGGGCTCAACCAATCCATGCTAATGATAACATCAAAGCTCTTTATGGAAACTGGCATAAGGTCGATGGGAAAGGAATGATCGTTGAGGGTAAGGGTGCAGCCTATGAATATATCGTTAGCGTTCTCTTTCTCACCATTAGCCATCTCGACGGTAAACGTTTCGGTTAATGGTTTAGGACTATGTTTAAGAAAATGTTTGAATGAATGGCTAACAAAACTTCGTTCCGCACCAGAATCAAAAAGGATGCATCCATAAGAGTTGTCGAGAAGGAACGTACGCGTGACAACTGTCGGATCGGCGACCGCCTTTTCTTGTCCCATTGTTAGAACTCTCCCGGTGTTGTTGGTTGTTGTTGCTTTGGGGCAGTTTCACTTGTAATGCCCGACCTCACCACAACCGTAGCAGGCCTGACTGACACCTGCTCCAGAAGCTTGATTGGTTGGTTGGGCTGGTGTCTTGCAAAATCGAATCGTATGCCCCTTTTTACCACAGTTAGAGCATGACAGTTCGCGGCATGGGCCGGAAGTGAGATGATGGTAGTTGCACTTGTCGCACCAAGGAAGGGTACCAGCATGTCTACTGGTAGGTGCTTTAGTGGTAGGAGTAGCGGTAGGGGTAGTAGCAGCGTGGACTGCTACTGTTTGTTGTTTCTTTGAGGGTTCTTGCGAAGACTGACCCTTCTTCTGTTTCCAGAATTTTCTTTTCTCACCACTCCCTTTAGCTGGTTCAGGAGTGGTGGTCACTTCATCGAGATCGACTCCATGATTGATCAAAGTCTGCGCCAGGCACTTTGCGCTGTCGAATGTGTTTGGCCTAGCAGCCAAGACAATTCCTTTGGTTGGCTGGGTCAGCCCTCAAATGAATCTTTCAATCTTTTTGCTTTCCGGGGTGACCATTCCCGGACAAAGGAGTGCTAGGTCTTAAAACCTAGAAGTGTAGGCGGCAACATCAGAACCCTTCATCTTTAGGTTCTAGAGTTCGTGATCCAGTTTCTGTAATTCACCCCGAGGGCAGTACTTAGCAAGTAGGAGCTCCTTCATGCTCTCCCAACCCATAGCATTTGCTATTAGCAGGGTTAAGGATTTGACTCGGCCATTCCACCAAGTCAATGCCCTGTTGGCGAAAGTGCAAGCGGCAAATTTTACTTTGTTGACTTCGGAACAGGAACAAATTTCGAAAATGGACTCAATTTTCTCAATCCATTGAGTCAGGGAAATAAAACCTCCAGTGCCATCGAAGGATGTGGGTTTCGCATTCATGAAGTCTTTATAGGAACACTCCTTCTAGTGTCCCTGGCCACCTTCCTGGTTTTGGGGCTGAGTACCACCTCCTGGCCCGCCAGGATCGCCAGGGTTCATTTGTGACATAGCAGCAGCCACAGCAGCAGTAACGGCTTCTTGGAACATGGCGGGGTCAAATTGAGAGCGAGGTGATGGAGGAAGATTGTTGTTCTTTGAGTTGGGTCTTTTCTTTGGAGGCATCTTGATCTAAAATGATCAGGAAAGAGAGGATGGTAAGTCCTCTGGATAGAATCAAGAGATATGAAACAAGAGATATCTCATTATGGCAGATAGAGTGTTCTACTAAGCGATAAAACAGGAAAGAGTTACCGAAGCAAGTAAACTATCGCTAAGGAAAGAATGAGTAGCAACACTTGGAATGAATTTCTACAACGTATTCGGCTTTGGCTAAAATACTCCTATAGTATTTTATGGTTTGTTGTGACGATGACTTGTTGTTTGGATATTTGGTAAATTTTAGGCTTGTTGTACACCACAGTCACTCCCAAGCACATGTTGGTCGTGTCTCGAATGAATATAGTTGATCAGGCTATATTGACCCTAGACACGACTACATAACTGCCCAGGTTTAACCGCAGTGCCCAACACCCAATTACTTATGTTTTGTTCTACTCATGGTTACGGTTTCTGGCGTTTAGGTATTCTTTTATACTTTTTGAAAACTACTTGTATTTTAAAGTATACTTTTAGTTCAGAGCACTTCGGCCCCTTAGTGTTTATAGTTATATACCATGTAAGGTTCGGTATACTTAGTTCACTATAAACAAGGGCTCTGATACCAATCTATCACACCCCGAAACTGATGGCGGAAACGTTCCGGGGAGGAGGACGTCATGCGTAGTATCACAACCAATGTACATAGCAAGAATAGTAAACACAACCATTACATTACATAAGAAAATTTACATTTGTTTGAAAGTAAGGAAATACATGTTATATATATATATATATATATATATATATATATATATACATCAGTTTGAACAAAAGTATAGACGTGACTTCTATATGCACCGTCTTCTCCAAAAGTAAGTGAGGTACATGTCTAACGCGAACCTGAGAAAACAAGCAGTTTTAGAAATATCAGCATAAAGCTGGTGAGTTCATAAGCGGTCTGTTTCTGGTAAAAGAATAAGTTTCCTTTGGTTTTATGAAAAGTGGTTACCCAAGAAAATCCCATATTTTCTTATAAAAGTAGTTTGGTTATTCATTTGTTATACAGCCTGTTTATGAAAAGTAAAGTTATCCCAGGAAAAACCCTTATTTTCCTTAAAAGTTGGTGGTTGGTTATCGATCCGGAATGAAGTGTACAAGTATCTACCATACTTGTATTGTTAAGCGAAGTTTCCCTGAAAGCTTGGCTATCCTAGAAAAGCACATTAGTTTTAACAAGTATATAAAACTAATAAGTAGGTAGTGAACTAATTCTTAAGGGTATTGTTGATACCCTCTAGTAATCAAAACAGTTATTACTTTGAGGTTAGTTCACTAGGTTCATTATTACTTAAAAGTAATCTCCATTATCTAAGTTGCGAGTTCCATAACCATACAATAAACTAGATATGGCACGTAACAGGGCCAGTATCGTTTTATGACTTTGTCACCCGTAGACCTGTCGGTCCCACTGTAGCTAGCAGCAAGGTGCGGGATAGTCAGTCCCGTATAGAGCTATACACACAAGTCAAGTTCTCCCTCCGAGAGATTCTGGTTACAGGGTTAGTCCTACACTCGTGTATCTCTGTGGAGTGTTACCAAGGACGTGTCTCCAATCTTAAGAATAACGAATTTACAAGTAATAATATGGAAATACCGTTTTATGATTAGTGTGAATCCTTTGTGAAATATAAAATATATCATATTATAAAGAATTTCAAAAGTTTTCCTTGTTTTAGTTTCGAAAACAAACTCTACAAGTTAAACGGTTGGCAAAACGGTTTCCTATGTTAAAAGCATACTAAACATGTAAACATTTCATATGAAATAAAAGGTTTTGAGTACATGTACCCTTCTACTTTTGCTTGTATTCCCCTCTGAAAACATCAAAAACACGGAAAAAGGTGTAGGGGTATTAACTCACCGAATGAGGATGTGTCGGGTAGGACTCTAGGTGTCAATTTAGGGCTTGAACACACGCCAGGATCCTATGTAACATGAAGTGATACATAATTGTATCTAATTATCTATTTAATCACTAATTAAGCAAGTGAATACACTCTAATGCGTGGAAACACTTTATTTCAAGTGTAGGAATGATACGGGTTGCATCTAAGGAGTGTATGGCCTCGATAAGGAGTTTACTCTTCAAGAGTAAGCCCTTAGGGATGTTTACGGCCCAAAGATCAAACTCATGGGTGGGGTGTTTTTGGGTGTTCAATGGTCTCATACTTCATAAGGAATGGTTCTAGGGCTTATTCAAGGGCTTAGGAAGTGATCGGGACTTGAAATGACCTTGGAAATGGAGTTTACAGTTCTTCAAGGACCCTTGGTGAGTTTAATGCCGTAAACACATTGGTTTACGGCCGTAAAGTCATGTGTGGCTCATTTTTGCATGATTTGGTGCATCACATGAAGGGATACAAGGTTCTAGGCAATTATGCAAGCTTTTGGAGGTGTTTAAGGGCATTTTGACACCTTAAAAAGGTGTTTACGGTTCATGAATGTTCATGGACCGTAAACTCATGTTTACACCCATAAAGACATGATTTTGGGGTCCTAAGTTCATGCATGCAAGTTTCTAAGTCATAGATAAGCATTAGAAGGGTTTTGGGGCTTCAAAACCCCCTTATGGGAGTTTACGGTTTTGGGAGGTGTTCCCCAACCATAAACACAAGTTTTTGAGGTATTTGGATGATTCAACCACGAATATGCATGAATACAAAGCTAAACAACAAGGTAGGAAGGATTACTTACGATTTTAGAGCTTGAATGAGGTGTTTCTTGACCAAAATTGACTTGTAGAGAGAGAGTAGAGAGAGAAAGTTATAAGGAGCTGTGAAAAGGCTCAAATGAAAGCCACTCAACCCTTATATAGGGTTTGAGTTTGTGGCCAGGTGGGGATCCACCCAATACCGACGTTAAATGGAGTTTATGGTCGTACCCGATTAAATAGTCGTAACCCAACTTGATCGTATACTAAAAACTTTTCCAAATGAATTCGAGGGTGTTTCACGTGTTTTTATTTCATTCCGACACTTAAGAAATCATAATAAAAATCTTAATTGATTTGCCTAACCCAAAAGTTAACGGAAAATTTCAATAAAAATAAATTTTATTAACGGAAATGAGTTATAGTGACGGAATAAATTTCGGGTTGTGACAAGGGTTGAGATAAAAAAGCATTTGAAATTATATAGAGTTTAAAATGAGAAATTATGATGTTCGAAACAAATTATATACAAACATCAACATCATCTTTGTATTTTGGCTCCTAAGAAGGTGAAAATATACCTGAAAACTCAATACACATTTTTTCGCTTTCTCTTTATCCATGCCACTCCAATCATCAAACATAGAAGAAATAACACCTAAAAAATCAAAGTGGCTATAATGAGATATTACTCCAGAAAAGGAATAATATTACTAGGTGGCTGAAAGAGGCATAGGGTCTTACCATTACAATAAACAAACTGTAAATCTATCTTTTCCCCTATATGAATAGGCACCAAACTGAAACACAAATATATAAATAAGAAAAAATAAACTAGCCAGGTTAAGAAGATCTGATAAACCATAAATATAAGGAATGTAAGGTTACCACCCATCAAATTGTTGAAGACATTTCATTGGCTTCAAAATTGAACTAGAGTTGATAAGTGAAAAGTCATTGCCAATTATCTTCAATATGGCTAATGCACAATGTGTTCTTGCCAAATGAATGTTAATGGGAACTAAAACCTGTAAACATGAACTAGAGTTAGAACATAACACCCGAAATATAAAAGAAAAAACTAAAACTGACACTTCTTAAACAACTAAATTCTGAAATAGAATACAAATTGATAACAAGACTTCATACCCCATTAAGAGTTAAGACAACACTTAATGGAAAACAGAAGAAAAAAAAAAGGTCTTACTAGATCTATTCAGATGTGGTTTGTTGTACAGTTGTTCGTTTAAATGGACTGACTTTATTAATTAAAGACAATTTAAAATTTTATATTACTTGTTTTAGAAGTTATGTGAGTGATGAAATAGAGCTAATATATGAAGCTGTAGTATTCCTCTGTTTATGTCTAATAAGAGTTGATAAAGTGCATGACAACCACCAACTTTCAGAGGGGATAAAAAATAAGAACCATACCTGTTGAACTTTGGTTTCAGAAGAGAGAAAAACGAACAAAAGCAAATGAAGCCGATCAATTTGTTTGAGACGGAGAGACGTCAGCTGTCCCGGATAGCAATATCCAAGACACGAGAGAAACCTAGCTGCAATTAAGAAGTCAGAGACGCGGTCTGCCTTCTCCCACGCAATAGAGAGAAAGGTTAGGGTTTCTTGATTGTGAGACAGGTTAGGATTGATAGAATTTACGAGAAAGATCTTGTAGAAGGAGTTGATAAAGCCCGAGGCTGTGAACATGACCATATGGGATAACAAACGGCTGACTTCGGCGCAAGTGCAATATGCGTGCATTGATGCTTTTTCTGAGTTATAGAATGGGGAGGTTCTTGATTGAGAGAACCTGAACTAATTCAAAGTTGAATTCACAGTTTTTGATTTAAGGCACCGTTTCTCAAGAACAAATTAGGGTTCTTAATATCTAGGGATTTATGATTTAGGGTGATTTGGGGAGTCATAGTAGGCGGGATGTTAAAATTTTTGGGAATGGAAAATGGTTATGAATGAATTAGGGTTCTTAGCATAGGATTTTAGAAGGAGAAGAAGGCAGGGTGTTTAATTTTTTTGGGATTTCATTTCCCAAAAAAATATTGAGAACGCGCCTTCTTAAAAAAATATAAAGCGACACCTTTACACGACACGCTTTTTATGGTAGGTGCCCTCCGTATTATTTTTTTTTCTTTTCTGACACTAATTTCAAGGCACGCATAAATGCGCGTCCTCTATCCTTCAAATTTTTGAAGAGATGACATTATTTTTAGGGCGCACGCTTTTGCGTATCGTAAATCACAGCGTGTCATTGTTTGCACGTCATTAAATGGCTGTTTTCTAGTAGTGTTAAGTGAGGCCTTGAAGTAAATATATTAGAGACTGAACATGGTAGTATCAAGACTAATATTTAGTCTTTGAAAGATAGTATCCGAGACTAATACGACATAAAATAGAGATTTTAATGAAACATATTGGAGACTGAATAATATATTTTAAACGACTGATAATTGGTACCTAAAAGATAGTATTAAGGACTGATATGACATTAAATGGCAGATTTGAATAAAAAAAATTAGAGTCTGAATGAGATATTATCAAAGACTGATATTTTGTCTTTGATACTTAGATGTATTAGGAGACACATAAAAAAGCGACTATCTAGGACTAGGTTTCGGGGACTAGCAAAATCAGTTCTTCATTCTCATCAGAGACCTATTATTGACCATTAGAGACTTATGTCAGATTTTGATACCGCTTTTTCTTAAAGTGACATCCCTTGTTTATCCTTATGGAACCCTCCGTCTCTAAGAGAAAGTGTTAGGTAGTGTTTGTTTTTTGTTTATCCTTATCGAACCCTCCGTCTCTAAGAGAAAGTGTTAGGTAGTGTTTATTTTTTTTCTGCAAATCTACGTGGCCTCTTCTGTCTGTGCTGCGCAGACCATGCGCAGAAATTAGCCTTCGTAGACTGTTTGTTTTTTTGAAGACTGCAGACCTAAAAATGTTTGCGCGCCCTCTTCTTGGCGCAGATGTGGACCAAAGTCTTCTATCATCTTCAGACATCTTCTAGCCTAAAAAACATATATATCTTTATTTTTTTTAAGTTTTTTTTTAATTTATATTTTTTCCAACTTTATTAATTATAAACAATTTGAAAAAAAAAATTATCAAACTTAAAAAAAACGTTCGAATATACAAACATGATATTTTTGACAAATTTATAAATAAAGATTTATTACAATAATAGTCGTTGAAGTTGTTCATATAAATATGAAAAAATCATAATATATTCTTATATTATTTTGCCAAATTTTGTAAAACATTATTTAATACAGTATCGACAATTTCTCGAGAAAATATTTATGGTACGTTTTTAATGGATTTAATTGAAAAAATCGAAGTTTATTTCTATCCATTTATGTATCAAATTCTTTGATCGCTAATTAGAATGTTTAGTTATAACTTTGCAACCAAAGTTGTTGGATTTTATCAAATATATACGTTAATTCATACCATTTTTATTTTTATTTTTTATACAATAATACGTAAAAGTTGATCTAGATTCGTTAATTATTTATAACAAAGTCATAAAAATATTTAAAATCACTTTGAAGTTTAAAAAAATCAGTTTATTTAGATTTCAGTTTATTTTAGTAGCCCGCAAATGTTAAAAAACAATCAGTCATATTTTTTCAGACTGCAAATGTTTAGTTCACATCTTCTACTGCAGAGGTCTACAAATATGGTCCGCAGACTACAGACATTTTGCCTCAGAAAAAAAAACAACACTTTAATGTATCTCACATCAATATAATCTTAGACTCCACATATATCTTACATAGTCTTATAAGGTGTATATATATGTTGGAATTCCCCCACTCAATAAGGGCTCTTATAGAGAGAGACAATCTTGAACTTCACATATATATCTTACAAGACCAATATACACTCTGGGTAAGCTTTGGGAATACAATTAAGAAACGGGATATATGTAACAACCCGAAATTTCATATCACTTCTTGTAACTCAACTTGTAATCCAATTTGATCAACCAAACGTCGTTTCCAAATTCGTTTACGATTTTGCCATTTTATTAAGTCATTAACTTGTATTGATCTAAAATGACTTAATGGGTGTCTTAATGCCATTAGGAATCATTTTAACACCCCATTATAGCTATCGGAATAATTCTAAAATCGACCATATCGGGTCACGACAATTTGGTCGGGTATGACCAAAAGCCCCACTTAACGCCGGTATCGGGTAGAATTCCGTCGTGTCCAATTCCCGAGCACTATATAAGTGATTCAAAGCTTTCATTTGAAGCTTTTGGCCATTTCTTCCATAAACATTTCCAACCTCTCTCCTCAAACTAGAATTAAAGGTCCAAATCTCAAGTTTAAGGCTTCAAATCTCTGAGGTAACTTCCCTAGCATGCGATACAACCTCTTTAGCCTTCAAATTCGAGTATAATCTATGGATTAGGACCATTATTATGTGTTTACGGCCCTAGAACTATCCTAGGCCGTAAACTCATATAAAGGAGGTTTTTTGGAGCAGCAAAATCCTTCCAAACCACAATTAGACCTTAGATATGACTAGATGACTTTATGGAATGAGCTTAGAATGCCTTGAACCATGGATTAGAGCCTTGTTTAAGAGTTTATGGCCGTGGAAGGTGCCTAGGCCGTAAACACTAAATTAAATGGGTTTTAAGCCCTTAAACCCTTCCTAGACTCAATCAAGGCTTAGATATGGATTATAGAATAATGGTATTTGTCCTAGAACATCATAAACATAATTTTTGGGAAGTAAATAGGAGTTTACGGCCAAGGTTCATGCTTGGGCCATAAACCCCTCAAAAATGGAGAGTAAACTCATTTTTACATGTCCAAATGCCTTCAAACTTAACCAATAGCCTTGTGGTAAATCCTAGAACCATCTAAAAATAGTTTGGAAGTCTTAAACACATCAAAATGTAACATATGAGAGTTTATGGCCATAGAACATGCCTTTAGGCCGTAAACTCCCAAACATGTGTTAAATGATGCCATTAAATCATAACAAGGCTTGGAAAATTATTTAGAATCACATGTGATTATCCTAAGTGCCTTAAATCAATTTCTTATGACCATAAGAGAGTTTACGGCTGTAAACTCTAAGTTTACAGCCGTGAACTCCCTTTTAAATGGTATATGTCCCAACAAATTAAACCAAGGCATTCTAGAAGTCCATTCCAACAATCCCCATGTCCACTCAAGCCATTAAACCCTCAAAATCACACCAACATGAGTTTATGGCCGTAAACTCATGTGTGTGTATGTTTTGTGGCTGTAAACTCCCTAATATGTTTACTCTTGGGGAGTAAACACAAGTCCTAAGTCCCTAGTGTCAATATACGTCCGTAGATGTCACCCGGGTCACTCCAAACACTCGTTTTGAGGTGTTTAACCTCGTTGGAGTGTAATGTTCCATATAATTAGTGATTATAAATCTAATTAGTTATATATGGACATTATTACATTTTACATAGGGACATCGCGAGTAAACAAGCCCGAACCAACGTCTAGTATCTAAAACCGTCGCATTCCCGAGTCCGGTGAGTTCATACCCCTACCCTTTTTCACTGTTTTTCACTGTTTTCAGGGGGGAACACAAGCAAAGTACAAGGGTTTTCTTGTACTCAAAACTTATTTTCGTGTGTTTGTTTCACATTTCATATGCTTTTAATACTGATATACACAACTGATAACCAGTAGAACATGCAGATCACGTAAACATTTATTTGTGAAATGGGTTTTATAAACTGTTATGTTTTATATATTTCACAAATGGTTTTTCCACATTTTTATCAGTTAAAAGCATGACATTAGAACACATGAACAATATAATTTGTACACTGTCTTGTCCTCGGTAACATTCCACATAGATACGCGAGTGGAGGACTATCATATTATTACTAGTAAATTTGTTAATCTTGTATGATTGGAGACACGTCCTCGGCGAACACTCCACAGAGATACGCGAGTGGAGGACTACACCCATAACCAGAATCTATGGGATTTAGAGAGCGTGACTTGAGTGTATAGATCTATACGGGGCTGACTACCCCACACCTGGCTACTAGCTATAGCCGAACCGAAATGGTTCAAGGGTGACGAAAGTCATAAAGTTGTGGACTACTTATTGCCACAGGTTCAGTCTTTAGTATGGTTATGGAACTCGCAATTAGGATAACAGAGATTTACTTATAGTAATAATGAATAACTTATACATCTTTTACATTGATAACCAACATTCAGGAAAGTATGCGACTTTCCTGGGGAAAACTTGTACATAACCAGGTCTAACAGAAATCAACTTTACAATGAAAACCAACATTCAGGAAAGCATGGGGCCTTCCTGGGGATCATATACTTAATTAGAAAAGTGTAACAAAACAGATAACATTACATCTTTTATAAATGATAACTCATAATCAGGAAAGTATGGGACTTTCCTGGGGATACATTGGAACTCAAACAGAACAGTTTAACAAACCGGATAATCAAACCATACATTTTCACATGAATAATGTGTTTTCAGTGTACAAACCTACTATACTTTGTAATTGTGAAACAACAATCAATTTTTAAGAAAATGTGGGATTTTCTTGGCGTGTGTTACATTTTCAGAAACAGAAAGGAAACATTAACTTTTCACAAAACAAAACTACTTATGAACTCACCAGCGTTATGCTGATTTTCAAAACCGCTTGTGTTCTCAGGTCAACATTAGAACATGTACCGAAGATCCTTTTTGCTCGAAGTTGGAGTACTCAGAAGACCCGTTTCATTTTGTTCATATATATATATATATATATATATATATATATATATATATATATATATATATATATATATATATATATACTATGTATCACAACTGTACAACTTTACTTTTGAAAACAATTGTAAAACTATTATATGTAATGTAATGGTTGTTCTACTTTACTTACTATATACATTGGATTTGATACTCAACGTGGAGTCAATCCCGGAAATGTTTGCGCCTTCGGTTTTCGAGGTGTGACAATATAGTTATTTCCACATATAGAAAATATGTCCGTCCCTCTGGAATAATGCACCACCACGTTCCCGATATATACTCAAGCCACTCTCCTCGTCACACACATACATATACATCGATCATCTCTCTCTCTCTCTCTCTCTCTCACACACACACACACACATACACATTCACAAAATATATAAGTATTTCCCCTCCTTTGCTCTTTGAACGCAATCCTACTTAACCGCCTGATATCCCCTAAAATTCGCCTAACGGTTCATGGTCATGTTGTCATGTACTTGTTAAAGGTAGTTGCGAGCTGATCCGGATCATTACCCATTTACCCGAGCATACTCGGGTAATTTTTGTGGGTGTATTTTTATAAAGCTTTTGATTAAATAGTTTTGTAATATTGCAAGTATATAGCAAAGCCTATAGCAATGTCACTCTAGTTAATTAGTAAAGCTTCTCGAAAACGTTTTCTTCAATTTTGTTTTAAAAAAAATAATTTTGAAGTCTGTGTAAGTCCCAGTTGCTTTAGTGTCCTTAATGGTTGTGTTAGACTTCTAGATTTTAATGTAATTTATATTATTGATGTTGTAGGGTTGAAGGCACGGTATTGTTATAACTTATTAGTCAGAGAATTAGTAAAAATATGTACAAGTGTTAAGCTGTTATTGTTTAATAAGGACTATATATGCTGTAAAAATTTTATAAAGTACTTATCAATATAATTGAAAATAATATTATAATTATTGAAGTTGCTATGTTCCATTGGGATGCACGTCTTACAAAACCAAAGGTAACCCAAAGCCGGTTTGTATTTATTTTAAAACATGCAGTCCCACACCCCGTCGTGATCATCTCTACAGCTTGTACGCAAGTCTTTATGGGGTAATATACCTACTAAAAGCGTGTTTATGTATACATGTAAGTATTAACTTTAGACATTACATATATAATAAAGTATAAAACATATTTTTTACTCCAAACATTTTGAACAATTAAAAAACAATGTATATACTAGATAAATACACAACTCAGTTTATAATAAAATTATGAAAATAAACTTTACTGCTTTAACATTTTTAGTTAATAAACTACTAATTAATAACATTTTGGATCGAATTCAAATATTCAAAAATTTATATTGCTAATTAATCTGTCATATATTTAATGCAACAGAAATATATGCTGCATATCTATTCTCAGTTTTAATGCAAAATTTTAACATGACTTAATAACAAACTCATTAAATTTAACTTGAAATTTTACAACAGAAAGAAAATATATTAAGGCAGCAAGAATGTAGAAATGAAGGACAAGGTCAAGATATATTATAAAACAAAAAGAATACAAGATTCATTCTCTGGTAAGGTGCATATGCTGGACAAAGGCTATATAAACCATCAAGAAATCACCACCATCACCATTAACCAACAAACCAAGCAAATCGAAACATTCACCAGATTGAAAATGGCAGGTTCTCAAGCTTTGGTGATGGCTGTTTTGGTGATGGGAATAGCATTCCATTCCACCCTGATTGATGCAACTATTGCCAAAAGCATGTATTTCAATTGGGGTGCTCACCATTCTTCAATTCTAGGCAATGGTGATGACCTCCGACTTGTTTTGGACCAAACATCAGGTATACAATATGGATATTAAAGAATGGGATGTTTGATTCCGACTCCGATCTTAATTCTAATTCCAGTTCCAACTTTCACATACAGGATCAGGCATCCAATCAAAGAGGGCGTTCCTGTTTGGAAGCATTGAGATGCTAATCAAGTTGGTGCCAGGCAACTCTGCTGGAACCGTGACAGCATATTATGTAAGTTCAAGATCCATCATAAAATAAAGGGATAATATCATAAAATAGCAACTTAACACACTTTCATCTGGATCGTTATGTATATAACATCCTACTTTCACTTCTTTCTATTTGAAGATTGTAGCTTCAAAAGTGTGCACAACAAAATATAAGGAAAATGACGAAAAAGAAAAAAAACATTATATCTTCGGCACTTTCACCGTTTAACCACTAATGTTATATTTTTTTCAATCAAACAATATTAGAAGTTTCAAATATTTTTTAAAATTAAGTATTATGACCTATTATATTAATCATGATGACCAAATATAATAACAAGTCAAAATGGTTAAATTGGAAAATGGGTAACTTTTTTATACTTTGATAGAAAAAAATTAAGTACAAGTAGCTAAACCTTAAAATTGTCAAAAATGTAATGGTTTTTTTATGATTTCCGTAAAGTATATACAATTACAGAAATGGAAATTGGTTTGTGTAAGGATGTCAATACCATAATTAGATTTACTCTTAAAAGTAAAATGCTATAAAAGAAAGAAATATAAGTTTGATGCTACAATAAACAAATCAATGAAAACACGTTATTTCATGCATTTAACTCTAAAGAACAAATGAAGATTGTATAATTTCATAAACAACTCTAAACACAAAGTTGAATAATGATCACAGTTGTCTTCTACGGGTGCTAAACATGATGAAATCGACTTTGAGTTCTTGGGTAACTCAACAGGAGAACCATAAACAATCCACACAAACATCTACACTCAAGGTCAAGGCAACAAAGAGCAACAGTTCAAATTATGGTTTGACCCAACTTCCGGATATCACAACTACACCATTCACTGGAATCCTACACAAGTAGTGTAAGTAAAAACCAAATCGAAGTACCGAATTCTACATCTTTAATGGTTGTGTAATTGTTATTTTAATATTGTTTATGTTATTGCAGATGGTATGTTGATAGCGTGCCTATTCGGGTGTTCAGAAACTATGAGAATGAAGGGATTGCATACCCAAATCAACAAGGGATGAGAGTTTACTCCAGTTTATGGAATGCTGATAATTGGGCAACTAGAGGTGGACTGGTCAAGATTGACTGGACTTCTGCACCTTTTGTGGCTAATTATAGGAGATTTAGAGCAAGAGCTTGTAAGTGGAATGGACCTGTTAGTATTAGTCTGTGTGCTATTCCCACCCCCGGAAACTGGTGGATGTCTCCTGTCTACAAGCAATTGAGCAATGGTCAACAGGCTCAACTCAAATGGGTGAGAGACAACTACATGATCTATAACTATTGCACTGATTTTAAACGGTTTAAAGGCCAGATCCCCCCTGAATGCTCTATGCCACAATTCTAACCAGAGGATGATTAATTTCAAATCTATTTTATTTCAATATTTTGAGATTCTTTCATTGCGTTATGGTCACTTTTTTTCTTTTGTATTCCTCATATATTTGTTCCCAAAAAATGTACTTATCATATTTTAATTTCTCAAGTATTATTTACTGTATACTTTATTAGTGTTTAATATTTTTGTTTACATCAACTATAGACTCTTTTAAGCACCTGATGATTCTAGTTTACATCCACTATAGAACCTATTTATGAGTTGGTAATAAGTAGGGCGATGCTGGAGGATTATTTTACCGCAATTGAATATGTTTAAAGTTTCTAAAGATGAAACAACACAAGTTAAATGAATGGGAAGGTATGCGGAGCCTATGGTACCCAACGAAACATCTAACTAAGCTAAAATAAATAATATGCTTTAGACAATTGCATCAAGTATTTACACAATCCGCTATTGTGAACCCAACTATAGATTTTTCCTTGTCGAAATTTAAATAAATGATATAGCCAATGCCTTAGAATAAACCCAAGCAGACCCCTCATTTGCACCGACCTCAAATACTACAATTCTAAAATAGGTCTACAATATCATTTGATGTTTATAACCACGGAACAAATAAGAATATACACGGCATTAATTTTAAGGAATGGAGCATCAAGAAGTGGTTCTATATCACATGATCGATCATTAAGAAATGTTGGTAATTTTAGTGTTATCAACATATTTTAGTGTAATTGTTATTATTATCGCGACAGGTCGCGTAACCATCCGATACGGGAGGTTCGGGGTGCACACTCGGAATGTTAAATGTTTACTCGGGTATATGGGGAGAGGGGGTGTGGAGCGGGGGGGATCCAGGGCAGCGCTCCTGGGTATAGGGTTCCAATGGGCAGCATCCCTGGAAGGGTCTAGGGGCAGCGCTAGCCAGTGGATTTGGTACGCCTCAGTCATGTAATCGAGAGTGTTGATTTGTCAGGGAGACAACTCAAGCGCTAGGAGTTGTATGGATATGTGTCAGGACTATTGTCCTTATTGAGATATTATGGATGTGTTGATCAAGATACTGCTTCATTTTATAGTAGTAGTGTTCCTTGTCAAGGAAGTAGCTAGTATTATACTTGAATGAGGGAGAGAATGATCTTTAGCCTTAGAGGGTTGGCATCAGAAGTTTCGGATCGTAAATTTCAGATTTTTGGTAGTTTTTGTAGACAATTGTGTTGAATCCTTATGCTGAAAAATTAATATTGAGTGATATTGCTAATGACATATAATCTTATAGGGTCACACCTTAATCAAGTTGGTACTTATTGAATATTTATTAAGTATTTGATATTAATAAATAAATTCAACTCTTGTATTTAATTAGAGAAAAATTATTGTCTTATGAAAACAATAACAAAAGAAAGACCAAACTAGTAATTGTATCATATAGTATGATTTATAAGTTATGTACAAAGTTTTGGACACTTTCGTTCCACTAGTACAAAAATGACCTACGGTCACACTTTCTGAAAAATGGTTTGTGACACTTTTTATTAAAAGTGTGGCCAAAGTCACTAAAAAATTTAGAGACTGTTTTTGGATACATTTAAATTAGTTTTTGTGGCCATTATATAGATAATCAAAACTTTAACCACACTTAATTATACCAAATGTGACAAATATTAGTCACACTCGACCACTGAGGCCATAAGTCACAATCAGCCACAAGTATCGATTAAGATTGTCATACTTTTTTTTATGAGAGACAGTAGATTAACGTATTGTGACATGAGTTAGTTCTATGTGTGTTTGTAACCTGGTGCCTATTTAGCCACATAGCAGACAAAGTAGCTAAAAGGTGATACATATGGTCACACTAAATATTTGTGTGTCTATAGGGCAGTTCTATACTAGTTGTACTTAGTTAACGCAAGAAATTAAAACAAGTTAGTATTGGTTACTTATTGTCATGTATCATTTATTATGTGTGTCAAAATATTATGAATTGGCTTTAAGAACAAACAAATATTATGTGTATGTACCATTTAGTTATGATAACAGCTATTATATGTGTCTATATGTAAATATAGACACATATGTAATGTTTATTCTGGTTGTACTATTGTATTTCGAAGACTCTTAAATTTGACCATAATTATCTTTGATATCATCTAGCAGAATTAAAAATGAAAAAAAGTTCAATCATGGCATTTTACAAAAGTACATTGCTTATTTTGCAATTAAAGGGTTGTATAAAATAATGAAAAAAAATGAATGGCAGTTTTGTAAAGATAGAAACAATTTCTGAAGAAAACAAAAAAAATTAAAAATAATAAAAACAAAAACAAATAACAATATAGTTGTGTTGAATAAGAGCTATAAGAAAGGACCAAATTGCCTTTTTTGTCATATATTCTTTTAATTACACCAGATCAGACACCATTAAAAATGAAAAGAATACAACTTATTTTAATAGGATAGTATGATAAATAAATAAAAAGAATACACCTTTGTCTAACATTGCATAACGAAAGTACATTACTATAACATGCAGTTTATATTATAACATGTCATCCACCATGACAGTAAAAAACCGAAGAAAAAAAAAAATAATAATTTTGAGTTATAACAATATTACACCGGAATAGTTTGATGGTATAATATGGTAAAAAAATATGAAGGAAAGTACATCGTCATTTTTTGTCATTTTCTTATTCTCCACGTAACGCTAGGATGAAGGTTTGACCTTTCCCTTCTACAAACAAAAATAAAGATCTTTAAATGTTAAAAGAAGGAAAAATATTATTGCTACAAACGTAATTCATGACATTAAGAAACACATATCGTATGTATAACAATACCATGACAATCAGTACGAAAATAATCATTTTCCTTCTACAACTCAAGTGTATCTAAACATGGCACTATATTATCATTATGAGGAACTACAGTACTAAATTCTTCATCTACATCTTAATATGTCTCTCTGCAATTTTTGGGAGGTGTATTGAACACAATAGACATTTTTTTATCGAGTGGGTCTGTGACATAAAATACTTGTTGTACTTGTGAGTCCAATATGAAAGGATCACCTTTATGGCCTAATCTTTTTAGTTCAACTAGTGTGTACCCCAATTTATCCCTTTTTACCCCATTTCTATTGTCAACCCAGTCACACATGAAAATTGGAATTCGTTTAAAACGATAATCTAGTATCCATATCTCTTGTAAAACACCATAATAAGTGTTTTTGGCATATGTTACAACTTCTTTACTGATGTGTGTGTCAATTGCAACGACACTAACCCCATTGTTTTGGTAAAATTTACATTCACGAGCTTTTGTACAAAAAGTATATTCATTGATAGCATATACATCGTATTTAATAATGTTCTTATTGGGTCCACGTGAAATCCATCTCATTGTCTCTGTTATACTCTCTCTACAGCCCCCTAACTCTCTTTCTACCTGAATTGTAATTAGATAATGAATTTAAAATATAAAGAAATACATAACAAAAAACAAAACATATATCAAAATGAATATACCTCCTTTCGTAACCAATGACCAAATGTATTAATGTGCTCTTTTTCTAGCCGTGTCTTTCGTTTAGTAGGGTGTTGATGTTGCAAAAAATCGATGTGTCGTCTGTCAATACGTTAATGTTAATATTATAACAAAAAAAACATACATATAAAAAACTTACTTGATATACAGGAGTACTTCAGATGTATTTTGCAATACAAAGAAATTTGCTTTTCTGAATAGTTTTGCGAAAACTTCTACCGGTTTAGCAGCTGATAGAGGAGTATTGTTCGTAATAGAACTACTATCTCCACCTATCTGAATTCCACATGTGTTATGATTGTCAGGGGGAATACCAACATTATCCATCTTTTTGAGGAATTCACTAAAAAACTCAATCGTCTCTTCTGCAATGCATTCTTCTGGTCTATTTTTGTTTCGCACGTGCCCCTTAATAACCTTCAGAAACCTTTCGAACGGGTACATCCATCTAAAGAATATTGGACCGCTTAATTTTACTTCCCTAGTTAGATGAACAATTAAATGAATCATCACATCAGAAAATGATGGTGGAAAGTGTTTCTCAAGAAGGCATAAGGTTACACATAATTCCTCTTGCAACTTATCGAGCTCATCCAGTTTGATTTTCTTGCTACATGTTGATTTGAAAAAGAAACAAAACTTTGTAATAGCAACTCTGGTGGGTGGATGCTGATGTGTGTAAAACCAACTAGTTTTAAACCTACTTTTAATTATCAAATAACACACAAAAGGCAGTGAACCTATCAATTGTGGTATAGCTAAATAAGCAGGGTATCGAACACATGGAACGGCAAATTAAACTAAAAACTAATTTAATCTAAGTTAATTAAGAAGCAGGGGTTTTTCTCTAGTTTTACAAGACTAGAAACTTACTAATTATTACTAATTTAAAACTAGAAAATAACGATTTAACTAGATTCAATAATTGGAAAGGAACTTCTGTTTAGTTCAACTTGGTTAACTCTATGGTTGATTTTCAAGATAATAGTGCAATGGATTAATTCTTTTGTTGGTTACCGATTCAAGTGATTAGATTTGTGTTCACTACTCTAATCCTTAGCAAATAAACTAACTCAAACAGTGGCCAATTGTCTAATTTAATTATATTTACTAGATTAATTATTCGGGTTAAGTTAGACTTGCAATAGTTAACTAATTTATTCTTTTTAATTAACCTCTTGTTTGATGGTCATCTTACAAGCTTGCACATGAATTTACTCAATTTTCTTATTAATTCTAGTTTCATATTCATTAATCCTAGACATATGACTATGTGGTCACAATATATCATATGAGGACAATAATCAATAGATGTTCATTCTAATCAATTATCTTCCTATTAACAGAAAATTAATTATTATTCACACACAAGGTTCTTTAGCAAGCTAAAATAACAAAAATTCACCAACTTGGAATTAATCCTACCGATCAATCAAACCATATTGTCAACTTTGTATCCCCAAACAGAAGTCTAAAGGTTTTAGCTCATAATTAAAGTAAATAACAACAAACAATCAAAGTCAAGTTGCTTAATCATGATGAATAAACAAAATAATAAATGGAATGATGAAATTTTGCCTTAATTAATCTCCGGAATCGAATTCTAGCTTCCTTCGTCGTCTTCTAGGGTTTTTCAGGCTTCTCAATCGTAGCAAAGCACTTCTGAATCGTCCCAGAACTCCCTCTTATCGATCTGTGGAATTATCTTTAAATATACGAATCGACTCGTCGAGTCAAGTGGTGACTCGTCGAGTCCCTCTCACATTCCCCGTATTGCGATAACTCTCTGGAATCCCGAGTCATTATCTTCTCGATCCTTCGATTGGACTCGCCGAGTAGACGATATGACTCGCCGAGTAGGTGCCTTTTTTAAGTGTTTTCCTTCTTTATTCCATTCTCGATCTTCTAACTGTTTTTCCTGCTTCCTTTCGCTTCCGAGCTTCATCTTTGGACTGAAAAACATAATTTAACACTTTTAAGTACCTTTTGTCCTTAATATGCGATAATTAGACTAATAAATGAATAAAAATGTATACTTAATATGAACTAATTATGCACATATCAAAATACCCCACACTTGTCTTTTGCTTGCCCCCAAGCAAAACTGAATTTTAAACATATTAGAATCATATATAACAACTCCAATCTAACCCAGCCATTATGCCAAGACCGCAACGCATGCATTTGTGTCTAAAATTTTTCCTATAAACCTCCCATACTCTAAATACTCACAATCCTCATAAACACTTGCCCACTCACCCCGAACTATGCTCATTTTATGCAACCCTCCGAATCCATCCGCAGAAAACCTCTTTACCCTCAAGGTATTTCTAATTGAGCAACCCGAGCATACATAATCTAGAATTACAACTTTTCGATACCACTATGGAGCTCTTTTGAATTCATCTCTTCTTCGATATTTGCTTTGATCTCTTTGAATTCACCACCTTTATTGTTTGATTTTTTGGGTATCTTCAACTTTTTTGGATTTCTTGGAATTTTGATCTTTTGATCTTCACTTTAATTGCTCCAAAATTCATACAATTTCTTTTGTAATTCTTTTTTTTTTACATGTACCTCTGTTTTTTCACTCAAATCCTACATGCTTAAGCAGGGGCGCTCAATCTCAACCTTTATTGGCTAACGATAACAAGATTGCATCCCTCAGGCTGAGCAAGATTGTGTTTTTGTCTCATGATTTCACTAGAATAAGGAAGCCACAAATGCACTAGAATGTATATAGGCTCAACTAAACATTAGGGTTATCATTCAATTATAAACACAATTCTAACATGGAGTCCTAATTACTTTTACCAAAATTTCCTAATTTAGATCCTAAGAAATTTTTTTTTATTTGGTATGCAAAATTTTAAAATTAACCTAAATTAAGACTCTAAATTTTTAAGACTCTAAATTTTCTAATATGTAACCAAGCCCCTACCCCACACTTATTTGATGCAATGCCCTCATTGCATATTATAAAAACATAAAAAGAAACTAAAGAGGGAATTAGAACAAACTCCCCTGGGATAGCAGTGGATAGGTTGATCACTTTCATTCTAGCTCCAACTTCAATTGACTTTAGACATAGTAACCATGCCTTGGGTGTCTCGTCTTGTGTGGGTCACTCCAAATACGTGGATAACAGTGTAAGATCTTCAGAAATAAATATGGAAAGAATATACAGTCAAGTGGTACTCTAATTAGCATCAAATCAGCAGCCCCTTTGACATGAAACCAAATGACTCGTCGAGTATATAACAGACTCGTCGAGTGACTTCGGGAAATCTTCGCATTTGTGAGAATTAAGGGCGACTCGTCGAGTCAGTTTAGTGCACTCGACGAGTTGGTCACTGAATGAAAACAATATAATTCTGCATATGATCCAGCTTCCAATAAACTCTCTATACTTTCTATTCACTTCTAGACTCCCTTGCCAACATCTCTAAGGACCGGACTTAATACTTTAACTCTAATGCTCCTTTTCGTTGACTCTCTTTCTCACTTGAATTCTATAACTCTAAACCCATTTGAAGCTAGCATTCCTAATTCAATTCTGAAAAATTGTCAAAACATCAAACATTAATTAGACATCAAAAACAAGTTTTAAAACATCAAACCAAACAAAAAAAACAAACACAAAATTAAAAATTGTTCAACAAAAATGCATAAAAATCAATCTTCCTCATCATCATCATCATGCCCTACTCCACTTCCTCCAGCCCCACTTCTTCTTGCATTTATCACCTCTTCCCACGTTGGAATGTATGGAAAGTTACCACCATCTATATGTGGAATGTTGAAGTGGTCAAAAAGTCGAATGTGAGACTGGTTGCTAAAATTTAGATCCCTCGCCAGTTGATCTTGGAGTCGCCTCATCTCCACATTGTACCAATCCATTGGTACATCTTCACTCTCAACCGGAATCATCGGCAGCTCCTCCTCCATATCCCGCTCTCTCCTCGAACGAACCCGTCTTCCTGGCGCCTCGGGGCCAACCACCGGATCATCATTTGGGATGGCATAGTGGCCACCACCATAGTCTTCAATGATTCTCGCTCTCCGAAAAAGAATAAGATTAAACGGAGGTGTAGGGATCATAGTCATAAAATTCCATGCACCGCGGTTCATCAACCCGAATGAGTTAGCCAACCGGGTGACAAACATCCCACCATTTATTCTTGAAGTCTTGCGATCCTTGACCGCACCCTCCGAAAGATATGAAGCAAGACACCAAGGAATGTTGCAAAAAATGTCGGGTGTAATGATGCTCCATAGGAAAAAGACATCAAGGTTGGAAACCTTGTCATCATCCTTTCGTTGGTTGATGGTGGATGAAATGAGGCGGTGAATGAGGCGATGTGTTGGGGATCGAATACTCCTTTCTTGCGCCGACTTTGGAATGTAAACTTTATTACCAATGGTGTTCCACCAGCCCGCACTTGTAACTCCTTCGGGAAATGCCATATGTGCTTGTGCCAAAAAGGCCCGAAAGATGGGTGTTGAGACCAAGGGCTGGTCATAAACTCCCAATCGGCATGCAAGATCTACCACTGAGCGTTGACGAAATTCTCCCCCAAGGCAGAAACTGAAGCTTGTTGGGTGAAAGACATCCACTCCCCCGGTGAAAGACACCGTGGAAAAGAACTCTAAACACAGCTCCAAATAAACCGGTTCTTGAATACGAAATACCCGGCTCCACCCGCCACACACCATGGTTTCACCATCATGATGAAACTCCTTCAAAAGATAAGGAGCTAACTCCTCCTCATAGCGAACACTCTGCAACCATTCCCAATCGATCCGGTTGGGCACATAGACCTCCTTCTTCTTAATATCAGCCAGCTTCTTCTTCCATTTCCGCAACGTCAAAGCGGAATCAATTTGTGGGAAGTTTATCCACGGAAAATCCCCTTGGTGGCCACTGGAAGTTTGCCCCCTTCTGAACATGATTTCTGCCAAACAAAGATCCAAAACCCAGAAAACACAGAATATAATTAAAACAATTTCGCATATACATCCCGACTCGACTCGTCGAGTCCAGGCATGACTCGGCGAGTCGCGCAAACTACACGAGTCAGTCGACGGGTAGATGCAAATTAGGCCATGAAACCTTGAAATTTCGTCAAGGGTTTTGTACAGGGACTTTCTACTAAGGTAATAAGGCCAAAATAAACGTTCAAAACAACATCATTCATGAAAAATCGAAACCCTAGAAATTCATTACTTTTCAAAAACGGGTTTTTCATGCAATTGCTGGTATAGATGGCCTTATAATCACGTTCTTAACAGAAATCAAGAAGAAAGTTGTTACCTTTTGAGTTTGAACTTGAGAAATTTGAAGAAAATTTGAAGAAAACTTGAATGCTTGAGAGGAAGTTTGAGAAAGAGGCGCACCCGGCGAGTGTGTATGTGAAAACTGATTCTTAGGGTTAAAACCCTAGTTACCAGATGTAAAAGTAATTTCGAAATTATTATTTTTTTCTGTAAATAAAACCGACTCGTCGAGTCGGGGTCAGACTCGGCGAATCTAGTTGCGAAAAACTTGATGTGTGTAAAACCAACTAGTTTTAAACCTACTTTTATTTATCAAATAACACACAAAAGGCAGTGAACCTATCAATTGTGGTATAGCTAAATAAGCAGGGTATCGAATACAGGGAACGACAAATTAAACTAAAAACTAATTTAATCTAAGTTAATTAAGAAGCAGGGGTTTTTCTGAAATCAATATATACTCGTCGAGTCATGGTCAGACTCGGCGAGTCTCTTGTAAAACATTAATGATTTTCGAAATTTTGTTATTTATTTAAAATCATTTCACCCCACACTTGGCCCATGCACACTCTCAAGCAGACATGTCTGATGAATTGGAGAATTAACATTTTTAAAAACGAAAGAAAAATTTAAAAAAAAAACTAGAAAGTAAAAGAAAGCAAACTCTAGATAACGGGTTGCCTCCCGCCAAGCGCTTCTTTTTAAGGAGTCATTAGCTAGACTCCTTCCCATCTACGTTTCGTCATCTTCGAGCATCGGGAATGCACGCCTAGTCCGTTGTGGTTTGTACTTAGTCTTGTAGGCATGAATCTTTTTCTTGTAAGCCCTTTTCAATTCGTCTCTTTTCTTTTTCACAGCATCCTCCTCAGCTGCTTGGGCTTCTCTTTTCCTCTTTTCCTTTTTTAACACTTTCTTCTTTACTTTCTCTTGTACCTCCTTCTCTTTAAATTTAATCACTTCATATTTTGTAATGGCTTGTGCTTTAGGTTTAGTAGTGAATGGTCGATCAGCTTCCACCCTTCTTCCCTCTATGTCTTCATCCTTTTCTGTGTTCAACCCTTCTCCAAATGGAATTGTATCAAGGTATGCCACCTCGGCGTATTGGACTTCCATTTCTTTCCCTTCTTTTGTTGTTTGTTCTTCCAAAAAATCATAAATAGTAACTAAATCCATGGTATGTGCAGAACTTTCAACAAACAGATTAACATTGGCTAGGTTTTTATTAAATTCGACTGGACTCGTCGAGTCCATCAAGGTGACTCGGCGAGTCTAATCGGGTTCCATCAATTCTGGAGTGTTTTCTGAGTTGGCTCCTTCCAGTAGCTTTTCTAACTCCTCCAAGTCTTTGACAGCATCTCCACTTTCTTCAGAGTGTAGCAAGAGCTTGCTTGGATCTTCTTTTAGCAAAATTTCAAGCTCTTTTTGTAATATCTCATCATCCAATTGGATAAATGAGATTTCTTCTTTCTTTTCTTCTTTTTGCTTGGCTTCTGGAATAGCTTCAAACATCACCGACTCATCACCTACTCTCAATGTCAATCTAGACTCACTTATATCAATTAGAGCACACGCGGTGTTTAAGAATGATCTCCCCAAAATAATTGGTATTGCGGGGTCTTCTTCCATATCCACCACCACGAAGTCTACTGGAAAAATAAACTCGTCCACTTTGATAAGGAGATCCTCACAAACGCCTTGTGGATGAATTATCGTTTTGTCCGCCAAATGGATCCTCATATTTACCGGCCTTGGTGTTGGTAAATTCAGCTTCTTAAAGAATGAATAGGGCATCAAGTTAATGCTTGCACCTAAATCAGCTAATGCTCGGGTAAAAACTTCATTACCAAATTGGCACGGAATCACCATATTTCTCGGATCACTCTTCTTTTCAGGCAGCTCATTCATCAATATTTCCGCGACTTCAGCCAAATCCTTCCTAGCAGCGAAAAGGCTTTTAAGCAGGTTGAAGTATTTAGGTGTTTGGAGCATTGTTTCCACAAATGGCATATTGACTTGTAAAGATTTAACATGCTCCATGAATGTTCTGTATGCTTCTACTTTTTCTGCAGGCATGGGTTTGATTGGGTATGGCAGAGGAGGATTGTATGGCTTTAGAAAACTTGCAGTTTTTTCATTCCCGAATGGACTCGTCGAGTCCATTTGAGTGACTCGGCGAGTCGGATCGGGTTTTGCTGGATCCGATTCTTCTTCCTTTTCTGCCTTCTTCTTGGAGATTCTTAGTGCTTCTGTAACGTTTTCTTCACTACTGGAGGCTATTACACTTACATTCTCCATTCTTGGATTGGGTTCGGTGGTACTCGGAAGTTGACCCGGTCTTCTATCATTCACTTGATGCGCAAGCTGCCCCAGCTGTTTCTCAATGTTGAGAATTGATGCTTGCTGATTCCTAAGCATGTTTCTGGTCTCGTGTATGGCAGCATCGTGATCATTGTGTCTTTTTTCGGATGCGGCTATGAATCTAGTGAATAACTCTTCTAAATCGGCTTTCTTTTCTACCGGTTCTTCCTTTTGGTATAGTCCCCTCTCCTTCTGCTTGTATTTCTCCTCCTTTGCCTTCTTGTACTCCTCGTATGGTAGCCAATCCTTCTTAGGTTTTCGCCAATTTTCATCATACCGATCACCACTTGAATAGAAGACTTGAGCTTTCTTATTTCCATTCTCATCCAAATCACAATCCCTTGCGAGATGGGACCCTCCACAATTTTCGCATCCTACCCTAATAGCATGGATTTCTTGATCCATTTTTGTCATTCTTTGATCTAGACTATCAAGCTTTGCTATCACCGCCGCCATGCTATCACTTGCCGCGTTTACTACCCCTCGATTTACTTCGTTTCTCCGATTATGGTATTCTCTAGAGTGCTTAGAGAATTCTTCAATTAATTCTTTAATTACCGGGGGCGCCTTCTTTGTAAGCGGGCCTTGAGAATCAAGCAATTGCCTTGTGGTGACATTGACTCCATCATAAAAAATGGAGACCTATTGTTGGCTATTAAGGTCATGGTTTGGGCAATATCTAAGTAGGCTCTAGTATCTTTCCCAAGCTTCATAAAGAGATTCGCCGGGAGGAAGTGACTTTAACCAATCTTTTGCAGCTCCTTTAAAGGTGACAGGAAGCATTCGAAGAAGCTGGGTCTCGCGTGGAACATTAGGCACGTTGAAGTAATCGGCCACATCATTCACTTCGTCCAAGTGCTTGTAAGCGTCTTCATGATCCTTCCCGTAGAAAGGGATCTCTTTGAGTTGGGCGAGAATATGGCCTTTTAGTTCAAAAGTGGCGGTTGCGGGAATTGCGGGTTGCACAAGTCCCGGCCCGATGTCATCACGCATCCTTTTCTTCCACTCCCCCATGGGGACTTCATCGATGTTAGCCATAGTGATAGCTAACTCTTCTGCAGAATCGGTTTCGTGCTCGGAAATATGCTCTTCTTCTTCCTCGGTCTCATACTCGATATCTTCGTGAATTCGTTCTTCAATTGTTAACGAGGCACTGGATGCTCCTGATTTGCTGCTTTTCTTCTTGCTGAAAACGGATTATAATTTCTTGAGTGGTGAGTTCTTTGAAGTTGCGGTTTCTCCTACGGCTTTTCCTTTGCTTCTCTTTAGTGCGGATTCCGGGTCTTCCAAAGGTGGTACTAGAGGTGTGTCCGATCCTCGGGTCATGAAACAGCTGAAAAAAAACGAAACAAAAGAAACGAAACGCGTAAAAGGAACAAAAACGGAATAAAAAAAATAAAGACTAAAACAGCGATGTACTCGCCGAGTCGAGACGAGTGCACTCGGCGAGTGCAAGGCAAAACAAGAAAAGAAAATTTCTAGTTAAAAAAAAACGGAATTGTAATAAAACTAAATCTACTTACTGATTTGCTTTGTAAATAACTTTGTGTAAGATAAATCCCACACAAAGGATCGATTAAACAAGACTTTATTATTAATTTTAGAACCGTTCCCCGACAACGGCGCCAAAAACTTGATGTGTGTAAAACCAACTAGTTTTAAACCTACTTTTAATTATCAAATAACACACAAAAGGCAGTGAACCTATCAATTGTGGTATAGCTAAATAAGCAGGGTATCGAACACAGGGAACGGCAAATTAAACTAAAAACTAATTTAATCTAAGTTAATTAAGAAGCAGGGGTTTTTCTCTAGTTTCACAAGACTAGAAACTTACTAATTATTACTAATTTAAAACTAGAAAATAACGATTTAACTAGATTCAATAATTGGAAATGAACTTCTGTTTAGTTCAACTTGGTTAACTCTATGGTTGATTTTCAAGGTAATAGTGCAATGGATTAATTCTTTTGTTGGTTACCGATTCAAGTGATTAGATTTCTGTTCACTACTCTAATCCTTAGCAAATAAACTAACTCAAATAGTGGCCAATTGTCTAATTTAATTATATTTACTAGATTAATTATTCGGGTTAAGTTAGACTTGCAATAGTTAACTAATTTATTCTGTTTAATTAACCTCTTGTTTGATGGTCATCTTACAAGCTTGTACATGAATTTACTCAATTTTCTTATTAATTCTAGTTTCATATTCATTAATCCTAGACATATGACTATGTGGTCACAATATATCATATGAGGACAATAATTAATAGATGTTCATTCTAATCAATTATCTTACTATTAACAGAAAATTAATTATTATTCACACACAAGGTTCTTTAGCAAGCTAAAATAACAAAAATTCACCAACTTGGAATTAATCCTACCGATCAATCAAACCATATTGTCAACTTTGTATCCCCAAACAGAAGTCTAAAGGTTTTAGCTCATAATTAAAGTAAATAACAACAAACAATCAAAGTCAAGTTGCTTAATCATGATGAATAAACAAAATAATAAATGGAATGATGAAATTTTGCCTTAATTAATCTCCGGAATCGAATTCTAGCTTCCTTCGTCGTCTTCTAGGGTTTTTCAGGCTTCTCAATCGTAGCAAAGCACTTCTGAATCGTCCCAGAACTCCCTCTTATCGATCTGTGGAATTATCTTTAAATATACGAATCGACTCGTCGAGTCAAGTGGTGACTCGTCGAGTCCCTCTCACATTCCCCGTATTGCGATAACTCTCTGGAATCCCGAGTCATTATCTTCTCGATCCTTCGATTGGACTCGCCGAGTAGACGATATGACTCGCCGAGTAGGTGCCTTTTTTAAGTGTTTTCCTTCTTTATTCCATTCTTGATCTTCTAACTGTTTCTCCTGCTTCCTTTCGCTTCCGAGCTTCATCTTTGGACTGAAAAACATAATTTAACACTTTTAAGTACCTTTTGTCCTTAATATGCGATAATTAGACTAATAAATGAATAAAAATGTATACTTAATATGAACTAATTATGCACATATCAAAATACCCCACACTTGTCTTTTGCTTGCCCCCAAGCAAAACTGAATTTTAAACATATTAGAATCATATATAACAACTCCAATCTAACCCAGCCATTATGCCAAGACCGCAACGCATGCATTTGTGTCTAAAATTTTTCCTATAAACCTCCCATACTCTAAATACTCACAATCCTCATAAACACTTGCCCACTCACCCCGAACTATGCTCATTTTATGCAACCCTCCGAATCCATCCGCAGAAAACCTCTTTACCCTCAAGGTATTTCTAATTGAGCAACCCGAGCATACATAATCTAGAATTACAACTTTTCGATACCACTATGGAGCTCTTTTGAATTCATCTCTTCTTCGATATTTGCTTTGATCTCTTTGAATTCACCACCTTTATTGTTTGATTTTCGGGTATCTTCAACGTTTTTGGATTTCTTGGAATTTTGATCTTTTGATCTTCACTTTAATTGCTCCAAAATTCATACAATTTATTTTGTAATTCTTTTTTTTTTTACATGTACCTCTCTTTTTTTCACTCAAATCCTACATGCTTAAGCAAGGGCGCTCAATCTCAACCTTTATTGGCTAACGATAACAATTTTCCTGGATACATTTCAAGTTTAGGCTGCTAAATATATTGCATCCCTCGGGCTGAGCAAGATTGTGTTTTTGTCTCATGATTTCACTAGAATAAGGAAGCCACAAATGCACTAGAACGTATATAGGCTCAACTAAACATTTGGGTTATCATGCAATTATCAACACAATTCTAACATGGAGTCCTAATTACTTTTACCAAAATTTCCTAATTTAGATCCTAAGAAAAAAAAAATTATTTGGTATGCAAAATTTTAAAATTAACCTAAATTAAGACTCTAAATTTTCTAATATGTAACCAACCCCCTACCCCACACTTATTTGATGCAATGCCCTCATTGCATATTATAAAAACATAAAAAGAAACTAAAGAGGGAATTGGAACAAACTCCCCTGGGATAGCAGTGGATAGGTTGATCACTTTCATTCTAGCTCCAAATTCAATTGACTTTAGACATAGTAACCATGCCTTGGGTGTCTCGTCTTGTGTGGGTCACTCCAAATATGTGGATAACAGTGTAAGATCTTCAGAAATAAATATGGAAAGAATATATAGTCAAGTGGTACTCTAATTAGCATCAAATCAGCAGCCCCTTTGACATGAAACCAAACGACTCGTTGAGTATATAACAGACTCGTCGAGTGACTTCGGGAAATCTTCGCATTTGTGAGAATTAAGGGCGACTCGTCGAGTCAGTTTAGTGCACTCGACGAGTTGGTCACTGAATGAAAACAATATAATTCTGCATATGATCCAGCTTCCAATAAACTCTCTATACTTTCTATTCACTTCTAGACTCCCTTGCCAACATCTCTAAGGACCGGAATCAATACTTTAACTCTAATGCTCCTTTTCGTTGACTCTCTTTCTCACTTGAATTCTATAACTCTAAACCCATTTGAAGCTAGCATTCCTAATTCAATTCTGAAAAATTGTCAAAACATCAAACATTAATTAGACATCAAAAACAAGTTTTAAAACATCAAACCAAACAAAACAAACAAACACCAAATTAAAAATTGTTCAACAAAAATGCATAAAAATCAATCTTCCTCATCATCATCATCATGCCCTACTCCACTTCCTCCAGCCCCACTTCTTCTTGCATTTATCACCTCTTCCCACGTTGGAATGTATGGAAAGTTACCACCATCTATATGTGGAATGTTGAAGTGGTCAAAAAGTCGAATGTGAGACTGGTTGCTAAAATTTAGACCCCTCGCCATTTGATCTTGGAGTCGCCTCATCTCCACATTGTACCAATCCATTGGTACATCTTCACTCTCAACCGGAATCACCGGCGGCTCCTCCTCAATATCCCGCTCTCTCCTCGAACAAACCCGTCTTCCCGGCGCCTCGGGACCAACCATCGGATCATCATTTGGGATGGCATAGTGGCCAGCACCATAGTCTTCAATGATTCTCGCTCTCCGAAAAAGAATAGGATTAAACGGAGGTGTAGGGATCATAGTCATAAAATTCCATGCATCGCGGTTCATCAATCCGAATGAGTTAGCCAACCGGGTGACAAACATCCCACCATTTATTCTTGAAGTCTTGCGATCCTTGACCGCACCCTCCGAAAGATATGAAGCAAGACACCAAGGAATGTTGCAAAAAATGTCGGGTGTAATGATGCTCCATAGGAAAAAGACATCAAGGTTGGAAACCTTGTCATCATCCTTTCGTTGGTTGATGGTGGATGAAATGAGGGGGTGAATGAGGCGATGTGTTGGGGATCGAATACTCCCTTTTTGCGCCGACTTTGGAATATAAACTTTATTACCAATGGTGTTCCACCAGCCCGCACTTGTAACTCCTTCGGGAAATGCCATATATGCTTGTGCCAAAAAGGCCCGAAAGATGGGTGTTGAGACCAAGGGCTGGTCATAAACTCCTAATCGGCATGCAAGGTCTACCACTGAGCATTGACAAAATTCTCCCCCAAGGCAGAAACTGAAGCTTGTTGGGTGAAAGACATCCACTCCCCCGGTGAAAGACACCGTGGAAAAGAACTCTAAACACAGCTCCAAATAAACCGGTTCTTGAATACGAAATACCCGGCTCCACCCGTCACACACCATGGTTTCACCATCATGATGAAACTCCTTCAAAAGATAAGGAGCTAACTCCTCCTCATAGCGAACACTCTGCAACCATTCCCAATCGATCCGGTTGGGCACATAGACCTCCTTCTTCTTAATATCAGCCAGCTTCTTCTTCCATTTCCGCAACGTCAAAGCGGAATCAATTTGTGGGAAGTTTATCCACGGAAAATCCCCTTGGTGGCCACTGGAAGTTTGCCCCCTTCCGAACATGATTTCTGCCAAACAAAGATCTAAAACCCAGAAAACACAGAATATAATTAAAACAATTTCGCATATACATCCCGACTCGACTCGTCGAGTCTAGGTATGACTCGGCGAGTCGCGCAAACTACACGAGTCAGTCGACGGGTCGATGCAAATTTGGCCATGAAACCTTGAAATTTCGTCAAGGGTTTTGTACAGGGACTTTCTACTAAGGTAATAAGGCCAAAATAAACGTTCAAAACAACATCATTCATGAAAAATCGAAACCCTAGAAATTCATTACTTTTCAAAAACGGGTTTTTCATGCAATTGCTGGTATAGATGGCCTTATAATCACGTTCTTAACAGAAATCAAGAAGAAAGTTGTTACCTTTTGAGTTTGAACTTGAGAAATTTGAAGAAAATTTGAAGAAAACTTGAATGCTTGAGAGGAAGTTTGAGAAAGAGGCGCACCCGGCGAGTGTGTATGTGAAAACTGATTCTTAGGGTAAAAACCCTAGTTACCAGATGTAAAAGTAATTTCGAAATTATTATTTTTTTCTGTAAATAAAACCGACTCGTCGAGTCGGGGTCTGACTCGGCGAATCTAGTTGCGAAAAACTTGATGTGTGTAAAACCAACTAGTTTTAAACCTACTTTTATTTATCAAATAACACACAAAAGGCAGTGAACCTATCAATTGTGGTATAGCTAAATAAGCAGGGTATCAAATACAGGGAACGACAAATTAAACTAAAAACTAATTTAATCTAAGTTAATTAAGAAGCAGGGGTTTTTCTGAAATCAATATATACTCGTCGAGTCATGGTCAGACTCGACGAGTCTCTTGTAAAACATTAATGATTTTCGAAATTTTGTTATTTATTTAAAATCATTTCACCCCACACTTGGCCCATGCACACTCTCAAGCAGACATGTCTGATGAATTGGAGAATTAACATTTTTAAAAACGAAAGAAAAATTAAAAAAAAAAAAAAAAAAAAACTAGAAAGTAAAAGAAAGCAAATTCTAGATAACGGGTTGCCTCCCGCCAAGCGCTTCTTTTTAAGGAGTCATTAGCTAGACTCCTTCCCATCTACGTTTCGTCATCTTCGAGCATCAGGAATGCACGCCTAGTCCGTTGTGGTTTGTACTTAGTCTTGTAGGCGTGAATCTTTTTCTTGTAAGCCCTTTTCAATTCGTCTCTTTTCTTTTTCACAGCATCCTCCTCAGCTGCTTGGGCTTCTCTTTTCCTCTTTTCCTTTTTTAACTCTTTCTTCTTTACTTTCTCTTGTACCTCCTTCTCTTTAAATTTAATCACTTCATATTTTGTAATGGCTCGTGCTTTAGCTTTAGTAGTGAATGGTCGATCAGCTTCCACCCTTCTTCCCTCTATGTCTTCATCCTTTTCTGTGTTCAACCCTTCTCCAAATGGAATTGTATCAAGGTATGCCACCTCGGCGTATTGGACTTCCATTTCTTTCCCTTCTTTTGTTGTTTGTTCTTCCAAAAAATCATAAATAGTAACTAAATCCATGGTATGTGCAGAACTTTCAACAAACAGATTAACATTGGCTAGGTTTTTATTAAATTCGACTGGACTCGTCGAGTCCATCAAGGTGACTCGGCGAGTCTGATCGGGTTCCATCAATTCTGGAGTGTTTTCTGAGTTGGCTCTTTCCAGTAGCTTTTCTAACTCCTCCAAGTCTTTGACAGCATCTCCACTTTCTTCAGAGTGTAGCAAGAGCTTGCTTGGATCTTCTTTTAGCAAAATTTCAAGCTCTTTTTGTAATATCTCATCATCCAATTGGATAAATGAGATTTCTTCTTTCTTTTCTTCTTTTTGCTTGGCTTCTGGAATAGCTTTAAACATCACCGACTCATCACCTACTCTCAATGTCAATGTAGACTCACTTATATCAATTAGAGCACACGCGGTGTTTAAGAATGATCTCCCCAAAATAATTGGTATTGCGGGGTCTTCTTCCATATCCACCACCACGAAGTCTACTGGAAAAATAAACTCGTCCACTTTGATAAGGAGATCCTCACAAATGCCTTGTGGATGAATTATCGTTTTGTCCGCCAAATGGATCCTCTTATTTACCGGCCTTGGTGCTGGTAAATTCAGCTTCTTAAAGAATGAATAGGGCATCAAGTTAATGCCTGCACCTAAATCAGCTAATGCTCGGGTAAAAACTTCATTACCAAATTGGCACGGAATCACCATATTTCTCGGATCACTCTTCTTTTCAGGCAGCTCATTCATCAATATTTCCGCGACTTCAGCCAAATCCTTCCTAGCAGCGAAAAGGCTTTTAAGCAGGTTGAAGTATTTAGGTGTTTGGAGCATTATTTCCACAAATGGCATATTGACTTGTAAAGCTTTAACATGCTCCATGAATGTTCTGTATGCTTCTACTTTTTCTGCAGGCATGGGTTTGATTGGGTATGGCAGAGGAGGATTGTATGGCTTTAGAAAACTTGCAGTTTTTTCATTCCTGAATGGACTCGTCGAGTCCATTTGAGTGACTCGGCGAGTCGGATCGGGTTTTGCTGGATCCGATTCTTCTTCCTTTTCTGCCTTCTTCTTGGAGATTCTTAGTGCTTTTGTAACGTTTTCTTCACTACTGGAGGCTATTACACTTACATTCTCCATTCTTGGATTGGGTTCGGTGGTACTCGGAAGTTGACCCGGTCTTCTATCATTCACATGATGCGCAAGCTGCCCCAGCTGTTTCTCAATGTTGAGAATTGATGCTTGCTGATTCCTAAGCATGTTTCTGGTCTCGTGTATGGCAGCATCGTGATCATTGTGTCTTTTTTCGGATGCGGCTATGAATCTAGTGAATAACTCTTCTAAATCGGCTTTCTTTTCTACCGGTTCTTCCTTTTGGTATAGTCCCCTCTCCTTCTGCTTGTATTTCTCCTCCTTTGCCTTCTTATACTCCTCGTATGGTAGCCAATCCTTCTTAGGTTTTCGCCAATTTTCATCATACCGATCACCACTTGAATAGAAGACTTGAGCTTTCTTATTTCCATTCTCATCCAAATCACAATCCCTTGCGAGATGGGACCCTCCACAATTTTCGCATCCTACCCTAATAGCATGGATTGCTTGATCCATTTTTGTCATTCTTCGATCTAGACTATCAAGCTTTGCTATCACCGCCGCCATGCTATCACTTGCCGCATTTACTACCCCTCGATTTACTTCGTTTCTCCGATTGTGGTATTCTCTAGAGTGCTTAGAGAATTCTTCAATTAATTCTTTAATTACCGGGGGCGCCTTCTTTGTAAGCGGGCCTTGAGAATCAAGCAATTGCCTTGTGGTGACATTGACTCCATCATAAAAAATGGAGACCTATTGTTGGCTATTAAGGTCATGGTGTGGGCAATATCTAAGTAGGCTCTTGTATCTTTCCCAAGCTTCATAAAGAGATTCGCCGGGAGGAAGTGACTTTAACCAATCTTTTGCAGCTCCTTTAAAGGTGACAGGAAGCATTCGAAGAAGCTGGGTCTCGCGTGGAACATTAGGCACGTTGAAGTAATCGGCCACATCATTCACTTCGTCCAAGTGCTTGTAAGCGTCTTCATGATCCTTCCCGTAGAAAGGGATCTCTTTGAGTTGGGCGAGAATATGACCTTTTAGTTCAAAAGTGGCGGTTGCGGGAATTGCGGGTTGCACAAGTCCCGGCCCGATGTCATCACGCATCCTTTTCTTCCACTCCCCCATGGGGACTTCATCGATGTTAGCCATAGTGATAGCTAACTCTTCTGCGGAATCGGTTTCGTGCTCGGAAATATGCTCTTCTTCTTCCTCGGTCTCGTACTCGATATCTTCGTGAATTGGTTCTTCAATTGTTAACGAGGCACTGGATGCTCCTGGTTTGCAGCTTTTCTTCTTGCTGAAAACGGATTTTAAGTTCTTGAGTGGTGAGTTCTTTGAAGTTGCGGTTTCTCCTACGGCTTTTCCTTTGCTTCTCTTTAGTGCGGATTCCGGGTCTTCCAAAGGTGGTACTAGAGGTGTGTCCGATCCTCGGGTCATGAAACAGCTGAAAAAAAACGAAACAAAAGAAACGAAACGCGTAAAAGGAACAAAAACGGAATAAAAAAATAAAGACTAAAACAGCGATGTACTCGCCGAGTCGACACGAGTGCACTCGGCAAGTGCAAGGCAAAAACAGAAAATAAAATTTCTAGTTAAAAAAAACAGAATTGTAATAAAACTAAATCTACTTACTGATTTGCTTTGTAAATAACTTTGTGTAAGATAAATCCCACACAAAGGATCGATTAAACTAGACTTTATTATTAATTTTAGAACCGTTCCCCGGCAACGGCGCCAAAAACTTGATGTGTGTAAAACCAACTAGTTTTAAACCTACTTTTAATTATCAAATAACACACAAAAGGCAGTGAACCTATCAATTGTGGTATAGCTAAATAAGCAGGGTATCGAACACAGGGAACGGCAAATTAAACTAAAAACTAATTTAATCTAAGTTAATTAAGAAGCAGGGGTTTTTCTCTAGTTTTACAAGACTAGAAACTTACTAATTATTACTAATTTAAAACTAGAAAATAACGATTTAACTAGATTCAATAATTGGAAATGAACTTCTGTTTAGTTCAACTTGGTTAACTCTATGGTTGATTTTCAAGGTAATAGTGCAATGGATTAATTCTTTTGTTGGTTACCGATTCAAGTGATTAGATTTGTGTTCACTACTCTAATCCTTAGCAAATAAACTAACTCAAATAGTGGCCAATTGTCTAATTTAATTATATTTACTAGATTAATTATTCGGGTTAAGTTAGACTTGCAATAGTTAACTAATTTATTCTTTTTAATTAACCTCTTGTTTGATGGTCATCTTACAAGCTTGCACATGAATTTACTCAATTTTCTTATTAATTCTATTTTCATATTCATTAATCCTAGACATATGACTATGTGGTCACAATATATCATATGAGGACAATAATCAATAGATGTTCATTCTAATCAATTATCTTCCTATTAACAGAAAATTAATTATTATTCACACACAAGGTTCTTTAGCAAGCTAAAATAACAAAAATTCACCAACTTGGAATTAATCCTACCGATCAATCAAACCATATTGTCAACTTTGTATCCCCAAACAGAAGTCTAAAGGTTTTAGCTCATAATTAAAGTAAATAACAACAAACAATCAAAGTCAAGTTGCTTAATCATGATGAATAAACAAAATAATAAATGGAATGATGAAATTTTGCCTTAATTAATCTCCGGAATCGAATTCTAGCTTCCTTCGTCGTCTTCTAGGGTTTTTCAGGCTTCTCAATCGTAGCAAAGCACTTCTGAATCGTCCCAGAACTCCCTCTTATCGATCTGTGGAATTATCTTTAAATATACGAATCGACTCGTCGAGTCAAGTGGTGACTCGTCGAGTCCCTCTCACATTCCCCGTATTGCGATAACTCTCTGGAATCCCGAGTCATTATCTTCTCGATCCTTCGATTGGACTCGCCGAGTAGACGATATGACTCGCCGAGTAGGTGCCTTTTTTAAGTGTTTTCCTTCTTTATTCCATTCTCGATCTTCTAACTGTTTCTCCTGCTTCCTTTCGCTTCCGAGCTTCATCTTTGGACTGAAAAACATAAATTAACACTTTTAAGTACCTTTTGTCCTTAATATGCGATAATTAGACTAATAAATGAATAAAAATGTATACTTAATATGAACTAATTATGCACATATCAAAATACCCCACACTTGTCTTTTGCTTGCCCCCAAGCAAAACTGAATTTTAAACATATTAGAATCATATATAACAACTCCAATCTAACCCAGCCATTATTCCAAGACCGCAACGCATGCATTTGTGTCTAAAATTTTTCCTATAAACCTCCCATACTCTAAATACTCACAATCCTCATAAACACTTGCCCACTCACCCCGAACTATGCTCATTTTATGCAACCCTCCGAATCCATCCGCAGAAAACCTCTTTACCCTCAAGGTATTTCTAATTGAGCAACCCGAGCATACATAATCTAGAATTACAACTTTTCGATACCATTATGGAGCTCTTTTGAATTCATCTCTTCTTCGATATTTGCTTTGATCTCTTTGAATTCACCACCTTTATTGTTTGATTTTCGGGTATCTTCAACTTTTTTGGATTTCTTGGAATTTTGATCTTTTGATCTTCACTTTAATTGCTCCAAAATTCATACAATTTCTTTTGTAATTCTTTTTTTTTTACATGTACCTCTCTTTTTTTCACTCAAATCCTACATACTTAAGCAAGGGCGCTCAATCTCAACCTTTATTGGCTAACGATAACAATTTTCCTGGATACATTTCAAGTTTAGGCTGCTAAATATATTGCATCCCTCGGGCTGAGCAAGATTGTGTTTTTGTCTCATGATTTCACTAGAATAAGGAAGCCACAAATGCACTAGAACGTATATAGGCTCAACTAAACATTTGGGTTATCATGCAATTATCAACACAATTCTAACATGGAGTCCTAATTACTTTTACCAAAATTTCCTAATTTAGATCCTAAGAAAAAAAAATTTATTTGGTATGCAAAATTTTAAAATTAACCTAAATTAAGACTCTAAATTTTCTAATATGTAACCAACCCCCTACCCCACACTTATTTGATGCAATGCCCTCATTGCATATTATAAAAACATAAAAAGAAACTAAAGAGCGAATTGGAACAAACTCCTCAGGATAGTAGTGGATAGGTTGATCACTTTCATTCTAGCTCCAACTTCAATTGACTTTAGACATAGTAACCATGCCTTGGGTGTCTTGTCTTGTGTGGGTCACTCCAAATACGTGGATAACAATGTAAGATCTTCAGAAATAAATATGGAAAGAATATATAGTCAAGTGGTACTCTAATTAGCATCAAATCAGCAGCCCCTTTGACATGAAACCAAATGACTCGTTGAGTATATAACAGACTCGTCGAGTGACTTCGGGAAATCTTCGCATTTGTGAGAATTAAGGGCGACTCGTCGAGTCAGTTTAGTGCACTCGATGAGTTGGTCACTGAATTAAAACAATATAATTCTGCATATGATCCAGCTTCCAATAAACTCTTTATACTTTCTATTCACTTCTAGACTCCCTTGCCAACATCTCTAAGGACCGGAATCAATACTTTAACTCTAATGCTCCTTTTCGTTGACTCTCTTTCTCACTTGAATTCTATAACTCTAAACCCATTTGAAGCTAGCATTCCTAATTCAATTCTGAAAAATTGTCAAAACATCAAACATTAATTAGACATCAAAAACAAGTTTTAAAACATCAAACCAAACAAAACAAACAAACACCAAATTAAAAATTGTTCAACAAAAATGCATAAAAATCAATCTTCCTCATCATCATCATCATGCCCTACTCCACTTCCTCCAGCCCCACTTCTTCTTGCATTTATCACCTCTTCCCACGTTGGAATGTATGGAAAGTTACCACCATCTATATGTGGAATGTTGAAGTGGTCAAAAAGTCGAATGTGAGACTGGTTGCTAAAATTTAGACCCCTCGCCATTTGATCTTGGAGTCGCCTCATCTCCACATTGTACCAATCCATTGGTACATCTTCACTCTCAACCGGAATCACCGGCGGCTCCTCCTCAATATCCCGCTCTCTCCTCGAACAAACCCGTCTTCCCGGCGCCTCGGGACCAACCATCGGATCATCATTTGGGATGGCATAGTGGCCACCACCATAGTCTTCAATGATTCCCGCTCTCCGAAAAAGAATAAGATTAAACGGAGGTGTAGGGATCATAGTCATAAAATTCCATGCACCGCGGTTCATCAACCCGAATGAGTTAGCCAACCGGGTGACAAACATCCCACCATTTATTCTTGAAGTCTTGCGATCCTTGACCGCACCCTCCGAAAGATATGAAGCAAGACACCAAGGAATGTTGCAAAAAATGTCGGGTGTAATGATGCTCCATAGGAAAAAGACATCAAGGTTGGAAACCTTGTCATCATCCTTTCGTTGGTTGATGGTGGATGAAATGAGGCGGTGAATGAGGCGATGTGTTGGGGATCGAATACTCCCTTCTTGCGCCGACTTTGGAATGTAAACTTTATTACCAATGGTGTTCCACCAGCCCGCACTTGTAACTCCTTCGGGAAATGTCATATGTGCTTGTGCCAAAAAGGCCCGAAAGATGGGTGTTGAGACCAAGGGCTGGTCATAAACTCCCAATCGGCATGCAAGATCTACCACTGAGCATTGACGAAATTCTCCCCCAAGGCAGAAACTGAAGCTTGTTGGGTGAAAGACATCCACTCCCTCGGTGAAAGACACCGTGGAAAAGAACTCTAAACACAGCTCCAAATAAACCGGTTCTTGAATACGAAATACCCGGCTCCACCCGTCACACACCATGGTTTCACCATCATGATGAAACTCCTTCAAAAGATAAGGAGCTAACTCCTCCTCATAGCGAACACTCTACAACCATTCCCAATCGATCCGGTTGGGCACATAGACCTCCTTCTTCTTAATATCAGCCAGCTTCTTCTTCCATTTCCGCAACGTCAAAGCGGAATCAATTTGTGGGAAGTTTATCCACGGAAAATCCCCTTGGTGGCCACTGGAAGTTTGCCCCCTTCTGAACATGATTTCTGCCAAACAAAGATCCAAAACCCAGAAAACATAGAATATAATTAAAACAATTTCGCATATACATCCCGACTCGACTCGTCGAGTCCAGGCATGACTCGGCGAGTCGCGCAAACTACACGAGTCAGTCGATGGGTCGATGCAAATTAGGCCATGAAACCTTGAAATTTCGTCAAGGGTTTTGTACAGGGACTTTCTACAAAGGTAATAAGGCCAAAATAAACGTTCAAAACAACATCATTCATGAAAAATCGAAACCCTAGAAATTCATTACTTTTCAAAAACGGGTTTTTCATGCAATTGCTGGTATAGATGGCCTTATAATCACGTTCTTAACAGAAATCAAGAAGAAAGTTGTTACCTTTTGAGTTTGAACTTGAGAAATTTGAAGAAAATTTGAAGAAAACTTGAATGCTTGAGAGGAAGTTTGAGAAAGAGGCGCACCCGGCGAGTGTGTATGTGAAAACTGATTCTTAGGGTTAAAACCCTAGTTACCAGATGTAAAAGTAATTTCGAAATTATTATTTTTTTCTGTAAATAAAACCGACTCATCGAGTCGGGGTCAGACTCGGCGAGTCTAGTCGCGAAAAACTTGATGTGTGTAAAACCAACTAGTTTTAAACCTACTTTTATTTATCAAATAACACACAAAAGGCAGTGAACCTATCAATTGTGGTATAGCTAAATAAGCAGGGTATCGAATACAGGGAACGGCAAATTAAACTAAAAACTAATTTAATCTAAGTTAATTAAGAAGCAGGGGTTTTTCTGAAATCAATATATACTCGTCGAGTCATGGTCAGACTCGGCGAGTCTCTTGTAAAACATTAATGATTTTCTATTCACTTCTAGACTCCCTTGCCAACATCTCTAAGGACCGGAATCAATACTTTAACTCTAATGCTCCTTTTCGTTGACTCTCTTTCTCACTTGAATTCTATAACTCTAAACCCATTTGAAGCTAGCATTCCTAATTCAATTCTGAAAAATTGTCAAAACATCAAACATTAATTAGACATCAAAAACAAGTTTTAAAACATCAAACCAAACAAAACAAACAAACACAAAATTAAAAATTGTTCAACAAAAATGCATAAAAATCAATCTTCCTCATCATCATCATCATGCCCTACTCCACTTCCTCCAGCCCCACTTCTTCTTGCATTTATCACCTCTTCCCACGTTGGAATGTATGGAAAGTTACCACCATCTATATGTGGAATGTTGAAGTGGTCAAAAAGTCGAATGTGAGACTGGTTGCTAAAATTTAGACCCCTCGCCATTTGATCTTGGAGTCGCCTCATCTCCACATTGTACCAATCCATTGGTACATCTTCACTCTCAACCGGAATCACCGGCAGCTCCTCCTCAATATCCCGCTCTCTCCTCGAACGAACCCGTCTTACCGGCGCCTCGGGACCAACCACCGGATCATCATTTGGGATGGCATAGTGGCCACCACCATAGTCTTCAATGATTCTCGCTCTCCGGAAAAGAATAGGATTAAACGGAGGTGTAGGGATCATAGTCATAAAATTCCATGCACCGCGGTTCATCAACCCGAATGAGTTAGCCAACCGGGTGACAAACATCCCACCATTTATTCTTGAAGTCTTGCGATCCTTGACCGCACCCTCTGAAAGATATGAAGCAAGACACCAAGGAATGTTGCAAAAAATGTCGGGTGTAATGATGCTCCATAGGAAAAAGACATCAAGGTTGGAAACCTTGTCATCATCCTTTCGTTGGTTGATGGTGGATGAAATGAGGCGGTGAATGAGGCGATGTGTTGGGGATCGAATACTCCCTTTTTGCGCCGACTTTGGAATATAAACTTTATTACCAATGGTGTTCCACCAGCGCGCACTTGTAACTCCTTCGGGAAATGCCATATGTGCTTGTGCCAAAAAGGCCCGAAAGATGGGTGTTGAGACCAAGGGCTGGTCATAAACTCCCAATCGGCATGCAAGATCTACCACTGAGCATTGATGAAATTCTCCCCCAAGGCAGAAACTGAAGCTTGTTGGGTGAAAGACATCCACTCCCCCGGTGAAAGACACCGTGGAAAAGAACTCTAAACACAGCTCCAAATAAACCGGTTCTTGAATACGAAATACCCGGCTCCACCCGTCACACACCATGGTTTCACCATCATGATGAAACTCCTTCAAAAGATAAGGAGCTAACTCCTCCTCATAGCGAACACTCTGCAACCATTCCCAATCGATCCGGTTGGGCACATAGACCTCCTTCTTCTTAATATCAGCCAGCTTCTTCTTCCATTTCCGCAACGTCAAAGCGGAATCAATTTGTGGGAAGTTTATCCACAGAAAATCCCCTTGGTGGCCACTGGAAGTTTGCCCCCTTCTAAACATGATTTCTGCCAAACAAAGATCCAAAACCCAGAAAACACAGAATATAATTAAAACAATTTCGCATATACATCCCAACTCGACTCGTCGAGTCCAGGCATGACTCGGCGAGTCGCGCAAACTACACGACTCAGTCGACGGGTCGATGCAAATTAGGCCATGAAACCTTGAAATTTCGTCAACGGTTTTGTACAGGGACTTTCTACTAAGGTAATAAGGCCAAAATAAACGTTCAAAACAACATCATTCATGAAAAATCGAAACCCTAGAAATTCATTACTTTTCAAAAATGGGTTTTTCATGCAATTGCTGGTATAGATGGACTTATAATCACGTTCTTAACAGAAATCAAGAAGAAAGTTGTTACCTTTTGAGTTTGAACTTGAGAAATTTGAAGAAAATGTGAAGAAAACTTGAATGCTTGAGAGGAAGTTTGAGAAAGAGGCGCACCCGGCGAGTGTGTATGTGAAAACTGATTCTTAGGGTTAAAACCCTAGTTACCAGATGTAAAAGTAATTTCGAAATTATTATTTTTTTCTGTAAATAAAACCGACTCGTCGAGTCGGGGTCAGACTCGGCGAGTCTAGTCGCGAAAAACTTGATGTGTGTAAAACCAACTAGTTTTAAACCTACTTTTATTTATCAAATAACACACAAAAGGCAGTGAACCTATCAATTGTGGTATAGCTAAATAAGCAGGGTATCGAATACAGGGAACGACAAATTAAACTAAAAACTAATTTAATCTAAGTTAATTAAGAAGCAAGGGTTTTTCTGAAATCAATATATACTCGACCAGTCATGGTCAGACTCGGCGAGTCTCTTGTAAAACATTAATGATTTTCGAAATTTTGTTATTTATTTAAAATCATTTCACCCCACACTTGGCCCATGCACACTCTCAAGCAGACATGTCTGATGAATTGGAGAATTAACATTTTTAAAAACGAAAGAAAAATTAAAAAAAAACTAGAAAGTAAAAGAAAGCAAACTCTAGATAACGGGTTGCCTCCCGCCAAGCGCTTCTTTTTAAGGAGTCATTAGCTAGACTCCTTCCCATCTACGTTTCGTCATCTTCGAGCATCGGGAATGCACGCCTAGTCCGTTGTGGTTTGTACTTAGTGTTGTAGGCGTGAATCTTTTTCTTGTAAGCCCTTTTCAATTCGTCTCTTTTCTTTTTCACAGCATCCTCCTCAGCTGCTTGGGCTTCTCTTTTCCTCTTTTCCTTTTTTAACTCTTTCTTCTTTACTTTCTCTTGTACCTCCTTCTCTTTAAATTTAATCACTTCATATTTTGTAATGGCTCGTGCTTTAGGTTTAGTAGTGAATGGTCGATCAGCTTCCACCCTTCTTCCCTCTATGTCTTCATCCTTTTCTGTGTTCAACCCTTCTCCAAATGGAATTGTATCAAGGTATGCCACCTCGGCGTATTGGACTTCCATTTCTTTCCCTTCTTTTGTTGTTTGTTCTTCCAAAAAATCATAAATAGTAACTAAATCCATGGTATGTGCAGAACTTTCAACAAACAGATTAACATTGGCTAGGTTTTTATTAAATTCGACTGGACTCGTCGAGTCCATCAAGGTGACTCGGCGAGTCTGATCGGGTTCCATCAATTCTGGAGTGTTTTCTGAGTTGGCTCCTTCCAGTAGCTTTTCTAACTCCCCCAAGTCTTTAACAGCATCTCCACTTTCTTCAGAGTGTAGCAAGAGCTTGCTTGGATCTTCTTTTAGCAAAATTTCAAGCTCTTTTTGTAATATCTCATCATCCAATTGGATGAATGAGATTTCTTCTTTCTTTTCTTCTTTTTGCTTGGCTTCTGGAATAGCTTTAAACATCACCGACTCATCACCTACTCTCAATGTCAATGTAGACTCACTTATATCAATTAGAGCACACGCGGTGTTTAAGAATGATCTCCCCAAAATAATTGGTATTGCGAGGTCTTCTTCCATATCCACCACCACGAAGTCTACTGGAAAAATAAACTCGTCCACTTTGATAAGGAGATCCTCACAAACGCCTTGTGGATGAATTATCGTTTTGTCCGCCAAATGGATCCTCATATTTACCGGCCTTGGTGCTGGTAAATTCAGCTTCTTAAAGAATGAATATGGCATCAAGTTAATGCTTGCACCTAAATCAGCTAATGCTCGGGTAGAAACTTCATTACCAAATTGGCACAGAATCACCATATTTCTCGGATCACTCTTCTTTTCAAGCAGCTCATTCATCAATATTTCCGCGACTTCAGCCAAATCCTTCCTAGCAGCGAAAAGGCTTTTAAGCAGGTTGAAGTATTTAGGTGTTTGGAGCATTGTTTCCACAAATGGAATATTGACTGGTAAAGCTTTAACATGCTCCATGAATGTTCTGTATGCTTCTACTTTTTCTACAGGCATGGGTTTGATTGGGTATGGCAGAGGAGGATTGTATGGCTTTAGAAAACTTGCAGTTTTTTCATTCCCGAATGGACTCGTCGAGTCCATTTGAGTGACTCGGCGAGTCGGATCGGGTTTTGCTGGATCCGATTCTTCTTCCTTTTCTGCCTTCTTCTTGGAGATTCTTAGTGCTTCTGTAACGTTTTCTTCACTACTGGAGGCTATTACACTTACATTCTCCATTCTTGGATTGGGTTCGGTGGTACTCGGAAGTTGACCCGGTCTTCTATCATTCACTTGATGCGCAAGCTGCCCCAGCTGTTTCTCAATGTTGAGAATTGATGCTTGCTGATTCCTAAGCATGTTTCTGGTCTCGTGTATGGTAGCATCGTGATCATTGTGTCTTTTTTCGGATGCGGCTATGAATCTAGTGAATAACTCTTCTAAATCGGCTTTCTTTTCTACCGGTTCTTCCTTTTGGTATAGTCCCCTCTCCTTCTGCTTGTATTTCTCCTCCTTTGCCTTCTTATACTCCTCGTATGGTAGCCAATCCTTCTTAGGTTTTTGCCAATTTTCATCATACCGATCACCACTTGAATAGAAGACTTGAGCTTTCTTATTTCCATTCTCATCCAAATCACAATCCCTTGCGAGATGGGACCCTCCACAATTTTCGCATCCTACCCTAATAGCATGGATTTCTTGATCCATTTTTGTCATTCTTCGATCTAGACTATCAAGCTTTGCTATCACCGCCGCCATGCTATCACTTGCCGCGTTTACTACCCCTCGATTTACTTCGTTTCTCCGATTATGGTATTCTCTAGAGTGCTTAGAGAATTCTTCAATTAATTCTTTAATTACCGGGGGCGCCTTCTTTGTAAGCGGGCCTTGAGAATCAAGCAATTGCCTTGTGGTGACATTGACTCCATCATAAAAAATGGAGACCTATTGTTGGCTATTAAGGTCATGGTGTGGGCAATATCTAAGTAGGCTCTTGTATCTTTCCCAAGCTTCATAAAGAGATTCGCCGGGAGGAAGTGACTTTAACCAATCTTTTGCAGCTCCTTTAAAGGTGACAGGAAGCATTCGAAGAAGCTGGGTCTCGCGTGGAACATTAGGCACGTTGAAGTAATCGGCCACATCATTCACTTCGTCCAAGTGCTTGTAAGCGTCTTCATGATCCTTCCCGTAGAAAGGGATCTCTTTGAGTTGGGCGAGAATATGGCCTTTTAGTTCAAAAGTGGCGGTTGCGGGAATTGTGGGTTGCACAAGTCCCGGCCCGATGTCATCACGCATCCTTTTCTTCCACTCCCCCATGGGGACTTCATCGATGTTAGCCATAGTGATAGCTAACTCTTCTGCGGAATCGGTTTCGTGCTCGGAAATATGCTCTTCTTCTTCCTCGGTCTCGTACTCGATATCTTCGTGAAGTGGTTCTTCAATTGTTAACGAGGCACTGGATGCTCCTGATTTGCTGCTTTTCTTCTTGCTGAAAATGGATTTTAAGTTCTTGAGTGGTGAGTTCTTTGAAGTTGCGGTTTCTCCTACGGCTTTTCCTTTGCTTCTCTTTAGTGCGGATTTCGGGTCTTCCAAAGGTGATACTAGAGGTGTGTCCGATCCTCGGGTCATGAAACAGCTGAAAAAAAACGAAACAAAAGAAACGAAACGCGTAAAAGGAACAAAAACGGAATAAAAAAAATAAAGACTAAAACAGCGATGTACTCGCCGAGTCGACACGAGTGCACTCGGCGAGTGCAAGGCAAAAACAGAAAAGAAAATTTCTAGTTAAAAAAAAACAGAATTGTAATAAAACTAAATCTACTTACTGATTTGCTTTGTAAATAACTTTGTGTAAGATAAATCCCACACAAAGGATCGATTAAACTAGACTTTATTATTAATTTTAGAACCGTTCCCCGGCAACGGCGCCAAAAACTTGATGTGTGTAAAACCAACTAGTTTTAAACCTACTTTTAATTATCAAATAACACACAAAAGGCAGTGAACCTATCAAATGTGGTATAGCTAAATAAGCAGGGTATCGAACACAGGGAACGGCAAATTAAGCTAAAAACTAATTTAATCTAAGTTAATTAAGAAGCAGGGGTTTTTCTCTAGTTTTACAAGACTAGAAACTTACTAATTATTACTAATTTAAAACTAGAAAATAAAGATTTAACTAGATTCTTCATCTACATCTTAATATGTATCTCTGCAATTTTTGGGAGGTGTATTGAACACAATAGACATTTTTTGATCGAGTGGGTCTGTGACATAAAATACTTGTTGTACTTGTGAGTCCAATATGAAAGGATCACCTTTATGGCCTAATCTTTTTAGTTCAACTAGTGTGTACCCCAATTTATCCCTTTTTACCCCATTTCTATTGTCAACCCAGTCACACATGAAAATTGGAATTCGTTTAAAACGATAATCTAGTATCCATATCTCTTGTAAAACACCATAATAAGTGTTTTTGGCATATGTTACAACTTCTTTACTGATGTGTGTGTCAATTGCAACGACACTAACCCCATTGTTTTGGTAAACTTTACATTCACGAGCTTTTGTATGAAAAGTATATTCATTGATAGCATATACATCGTATTTAATAATGTTCTTATTGGGTCCACGTGAAATCCATCTCATTGTCTCTGTTATACTCTCTCTACAGCCCCCTAACTCTCTTTCTACCTGAATTGTAATTAGATAATGAATTTAAGATATAAATAAATACATAACAAAAAACAAAACATATATCAAAATGAATATACCTCCTTTCGTAACCAATGACCAAATGTATTACTGTGCTCTTGTTCTAGCTGTGCCTTTCATTTAGTAGGGTGTTGATGTTGCAAAAAATCCATGTGTCGTCTGTCAATACGTTAATGTTAATATTATAACAAAAAAAAACATACATATAAAAAACTTACTTGATATACAGGAGTACTTCAGATGTATTTTGCAATACAAAGAAATTTTCTTTTCTGAATAGTTTTGCGAAAACTTCTACCGGTTTAGCAGCTGATAGAGGAGTAATGTTCGTAATAGAACTACTATCTCCACCTATCTGAATTCCACATGTGTTATGATTGTCAGGGGGAATACCAACATTATCCATCTTTTTGAGGAATTCACTAAAAAACTCAATCGACTCTTCTGCAATGCATTCTTCTGGTCTATTTTTGTTTCGCACGTGCCCCTTAATAACCTTCAGAAACCTTTCGAACGGGTACATCCATCCAAAGAACATTGGACCGCTTAATTTTACTTCCCTAGTTAGATGAACAATTAAATGAATCATCACATCAGAAAATGATGGTGGAAAGTGTTTCTCAAGAAGGCATAAGGTTACACATAATTCCTCTTGCAACTTATCGTGCTCATCCAGTTTGATTTTCTTGCTACATGTTGATTTGAAAAAGAAACAAAACCTTGTAATAGCAACTCTGGTGGGTGGATGCTGATGTGTGTAAAACCAACTAGTTTTAAACCTACTTTTAATTATCAAATAACACACAAAAGGCAGTGAACCTATCAATTGTGGTATAGCTAAATAAGCAGGGTATCGAACACAAGGAACGGAAAATTAAACTAAAAACTAATTTAATCTAAGTTAATTAAGAAGCAGGGGTTTTTCTCTAGTTTTACAAGACTAGAAACTTACTAATTATTACTAATTTAAAACTAGAAAATAACGATTTAACTAGATTCAATAATTGGAAAGGAACTTCTGTTTAGTTCAACTTGGTTAACTCTATGGTTGATTTTCAAGGTAATAGTGCAATGGATTAATTCTTTTGTTGGTTACCGATTCAAGTGATTAGATTTGTGTTCACTACTCTAATCATTAGCAAATAAACTAACTCAAACAGTGGCCAATTGTCTAATTTAATTATATTTACTAGATTAATTATTCGGGTTAAGTTAGACTTGCAATAGTTAACTAATTTATTCTTTTTAATTAACCTCTTGTTTGATGGTCATCTTACAAGCTTGCACATGAATTTACTCAATTTTCTTATTAATTCTAGTTTCATATTCATTAATCCTAGACATATGACTATGTGGTCACAATATATCATATGAGGACAATAATCAATAGATGTTCATTCTAATCAATTATCTTCCTATTAACAGAAAATTAATTATTATTCACACACAAGGCTTTTTAGCAAACTAAAATAACAAAAATTCACCAACTTGGAATTAATCCTACCGATCAATCAAACCATATTGTCAACTTTGTATCCCCAAACAGAATTCTAAAGGTTTTAGCTCATAATTAAAGTAAATAACAGCAAACAATCAAAGTCAAGTTGCTTAATCATGATGAATAAACAAAATAATAAATTGAATGATGAAATTTTGCCTTAATTACTCTCCGGAATTGAATTCTAGCTTCCTTCGTCGTCTTCTAGGGTTTTTCAGGCTTCTCAATCGTAGCAAAGCACTTCTGAATCGTCCCAGAACTCCCTCTTATCGATCTGTGGAATTATCTTTAAATATACGAATCGACTCGTCGAGTCAAGTGGTGACTCGTCGAGTCCCTCTCACATTCCCCGTATTGCGATAACTCTCTGGAATCCCGAGTCATTATCTTCTCGATCCTTCGATTGGACTCGCCGAGTAGACGATATGACTCGCCGAGTAGGTGCCTTTTTAAGTGTTTTCCTTCTTTATTCCATTCTCGATCTTCTAACTCTTTCTCCTGCTTCCTTTCGCTTCCGAGCTTCATCTTTGGACTGAAAAACATAATTTAACACTTTTAAGTACCTTTTGTCCTTAATATGCGATAATTAGACTAATAAATGAATAAAAATGTATACTTAATATGAACTAATTATGCACATATCAGATGCATAATAGATCGAATTGCTATGGGCAAAAATTGTTGCATGAGCATGTGATCATCATGTGATTTTAGTCCGATCAACTTCCTATCCTTCAGACTTACCAAACTAGAAAAATTAGAACAATACCCTTGAGGAACCCTTAAGTTGTATAAACTCTCACAGAATTTGTCTTTTTCCTCTTTTGTTAACGTACAACATGCTGCTGAAGTGTTGTGTTGTTCCCTTCTATCTTAGGATGCAGCTCTAGTTTTAAACCATAATGAACCAAATCCAATCGAGCTTTATAACCATCTTTCGTCTTCCCGGGAACGTTCAACATAGTTCTGGTTAAACTCTCGCCAACGTTCTTTTTGATATGCATAAAATCGATACAATGTGGAATCAAATTGTCGCGCCAATACCTTAGCTATCTATACCATATACTGAATTTCGTCCATTATGTATTATTTTGCTTGCCCACATCTGAAGTACCCACTAGGCGTGATTTTCTCTTTTTTGTATTTATCTTCCCACTTCTACCGGTTGTAGATTGTTGGATTTCTGCCTCCTTGCCCTTAGACACCTTTCCTTATTTATTAATTATAAATTTGACCTTGTTATATACTTCCTCCCCATTCATAGGTTCTGGAGAGGATGAGAACTCTTGTTGTCCATTGAATGCCTTTTTTTTCTTCTGAACAGGTGATCGTACGGTAGAAATCGTCTATGACCAGCATAACTCTGCTTATTCGATTTAGGGAGTCTAATGTAGTGTGTTTCTTCGCCACACACAACACAACCTTGAAATCCGTTGTATGGACAACCACTTAATGTACCTAGAGCAGGATAATCATTAATAGTCCATAACACTATTGTACGTAGTTTAAACTGCTCTTGTGCATATGCATCGTATGTTTCAACTCCAATATCAATAATAATTGCAGATCATCAATAAAAGGTGCTAGGAACACATCAATATCGTTTCCTGGTGTTCCCGAAATCATTAACGAAAGCATGATGAACTTTCTCTTCATACACAACCATGGTGGAAGGTTCTAAATGACAGTTAAAATAGGCCACACTCTATGACTCCTATTTCCTCTATTCACATCGACCCCGTCAGCCAAAATGCCTAGCCGCAAATTTCTTGGTTCGCTAGCAGATTCACGATATTTGTCATCAATGGCAGCCCATGCCGGTGAATCAGCTGGTTGACTTAAAACACCAATATCCACCTTTCTATCTGTTACATGCCATGTTAAATATTTTGCAGTAGTCTTAGACTGAAAAAGTTGTTTCAAGGGGGAAAAATTTGGAAAGTACCACAAAACTTTTGCAGGAATATTTTTGTAAATTTTATTTTTTTGTTCATCGACCTTCCATCTTGATTTACCACAAGTAGGACATGCTTCCATGTCTGTGTATTTGTTTCTGTAAAGTATACAGTTGTTGACACATGCATGTATCTTAGTATACCCTAAACCCATTGCCTTGAATGTTGTTTTGGCCTCGTATGTACTATTGTACATTTCGTTACCTTCTGGTAACATATTTTTGATCAAAACCAATAATTATGTAAAGCACTTATCTGATACTCCATACTTACTCTTTAAGTTGAGTAGTTGTATGACTACAGATAATTTTGTGAAATTAGGACACTCTTTATATAGGGGCTTCTCGGCATCTTCAATCAGTTCACTAAACTTCTCAGGGTTCCCAATAAAATTTTCTTCTACAGCTTCCACCATCTCTACTGTTTCTGCAGTATCTGCTGGCATTTCTATGTTCATGGTTGTCGAATCAACAACGTATGACGTGTCCATGTCAAAATTTTGTTCATATATATAATTTTTGGGTGATTTCTCTATTTCTCCATGCTTATTCCAATTTGTGTATGTTTGATCAATTCCATTCCTAAATAGGTTATCATCCACCACATCCACCGAATAAGATATATGGTTTACACATTTGACATGTGGACATGGAGTTCTTGTCGTTTTTTTGGTATCTACAGCATCCATATTTTTAGAAATCTTGTAATTATGTAGTGCATATTTCAAAAATTCTGCAACACCCTTTATATACGTTTCTGATGTTCTGTAGGCTCCCATCCAAGACTTATCCGTTTTCAGTTTATAACAGCATCAACAAGCAATATATGTTTCTTGTTCATTGAAGCATTTTAACAAATAGTTGGTGTGCATAAACGAAAAAGCTCACATTACAATTAAATCCAATAACTGGAAACCAAATACTTGTTAATTGAAGAATATATAATGAAACATGACCAAACGAAATAGCAAATATTAATATTCTGAAGGTAATTGTTTTTATGACCGTGTATAAATTAATGTAGTATGTGTATCTGTATGAATTTCATGTTGAAGTATCAATCCGTGGTTGAAGTATAAACGTAGTTGCAATGCGTTTGTAGTAAGCAGAGAATGATTCGATGGGAATGCATATATTCTAAAATTCATATCTATGCAATAGGTATGGATGATCAAGGATATATCGAGAAAAAACAAAAAGAAAAAAGAAAAAAGTTGTTCCTAATGGGTTTCAAACCCATGACATTCCAAAATATACCTTTAACTACATTTACACTTACCAACTGGGGTGGCTGGCTGTTTGTAATTTATTAGTTTACGAAAAAAAACATAACAATAAACTAAAAGAGAAACATTTGACGAAAATACCTCTGCTTCCTCTAGAACTGATCTAAGATAACCACATTTACCATCAATTATACTTTCCTCATTTGAGACAATATACTTAATTACGGTTGCACATTGTTTTTAATTACCCTTCACAATTGGAAACAAAAACAAATGACAATAATACCCCTCACTCTTCTCACACTCTTATTGTTTAATTGTAGTTATACACAACATATATGTATCCAAGATAAACTTATTTTTTCTTATCAATATTATGATGATGCATGCCGTTAGATGTTCCCTTTTTCTTTTCATTATATATACTGAATGACCATTATACCCTTATATCTCAAACACAGTTTCAATGGGAAATTATAACATTTTCCTTGTTTTATGATAAAAACAATTAATTAACGGATATACCCATGCTTTAGCATAATCTCCATATGTTGATAAAAAAATGGGACAAACTAAATAATCTAACCAATAACTTATCTCTAAAGTGGAAATAAGTTGAAAAGTACATTGTTTTTTTACAAAACGATGCAGCAAAACAGGGACAATACTGACTATGTTTTTCCCTGCTATCATATTCTCCTTCGCCATGTCCATTGCATCTTCCATTTTTTCTCTTGGAATGGTCATGTTTAGCATATGCTTGATGTATGTTATTTCATCATCAACTGTTGCAATTGGGTGTTTTGTTACAAACAGATGAATAAGCTTCTCAACTCTTTTGGATGGTGAGTTCATCAAAAAGTAGGGGAAATTGATTGGAACAAATACAGGCCTATGTTCAACATATAGATGTTCAATCTCTCGTAATTGGTGTGCCCTAACGATCATCTTGAAAGTGCCCAAACAATCATCATTCAAAATTGGAATCATTGACAACCCACAGTTTTCTTCGGTGGGTATATGATACCAGTTACTAATAGTTTTATACCCCAAGCTTTTCGAAAAACGACCAAGCATCTCCATGTTTAGCAAATCGATGTTGACACATGAAATAAAGTTAACTTTTGTCTTTTGATACGACTTACCTGGATAGTCTGTAAAAAACCCGCCATGTACAACTCTAATGGTGAATCTCTTATCGTTTGCTTTCTTGTACTCTACTAATGGTGTGTTTTTCGGTGGTTCACTGCTTACACTCTAGAGTTGGAACCTCAGATTTGCCCATGGATCATCATTCATATTTGTTTCCATTGATCGTCGGAGTTGTTTTCACAGAGGAGGAGTAAATAATAGAATCTATCGTATGTTGGTAATGAAGATGTAAGAATGACGATTTTGATATACGGGGAGGCTTTAAATGGATCATCATTCGGAGCAGAAGGGACATCGACGCATGCCATCACTTCTGATTAATAGCAGGCTACAGGGGAGGTGCAATTTGAACGACGGCTGTGATAATGATTATCGATATTGTGTTATACATTAATATATTATTTACATTAATATATATATATATATATATATATATATATATATTATTAAAAAAAGTGTAACATCCATACTTGCTTTGTTTTTATTATGACCATACAAAATATAAATTTATATATAAATTAATTATACATATATAAAATCATTTTTCAAATTAATATGGGTATGGGTTGTAGGTGGTCGGGTGTTGGTACGGGTTGACCAACATTAGGTGATGTAGGGGTGTTGGTAATGGTTTGGGACCAAATTGGGTTTCTAATATGGGTATGGTTTCCAGGTGGTAGGGTGTTGGTAATGGTTGACCATCATTAGGTCATGTAGGGGTATTGGTAATGGTTTGGAACCAAATTGGGTTTATAATATGGGTATGGTTTCCAAGTGGTCGGGAGTTGGTAATGGTTGACTAACATTAGGTCATGTAGGGGTGTTGGTAATGGTTTTGGACCAAATTGTGTTTCTAATATAGGTATGGTTTCCTGGTGGTCGGGTGTTGGTAATGGTTGACCATCATTAGGTCATGTAGGGGTGTTGGTAATGGTTTGGGACCAAAATGGGTTTCTAAATGGGTATGGTTTCCAAGTGGTCGGGTGTTGGTAATGGTTGACCATCATTAGGTCATGTAAGGTTTTTGTAATGGTTTAGGACCAAATTGGGTTTCTAATACGGGTATCGGTTACAGGTGGTCGGGTGTTGGTACGGGTTGACCAACATTAGGTCATGTAGGGGTGTTGGTAATGGTTTGGGACCAAATTGGGTTTCTAATATGGGTATGGTTTCCAAGTGTTCGGGTGTTGGTAATGGTTGACCAACATTAGGTCATGTAGGGGTGTTGGTAATGATTTGGGACCAATACGGTTTCTAATATGGGTATGGTTTCCAGGTGGTCGGGTGTTGGGAATGGTTGACCAACATTAGGTCATTTAGGGGTTTTGGTAATGGTTTGGGACCAAATTGGGTTTGTAATACAGGTATGGGTTGCAGGTGGTCTGGTGTTGGTACGGGTTGACCAACATTATGTCATGTAGGGTTGTTGGTAATCGTTTGGGAGCAAATTGGGTATCTATTATGGGTATGGTTTCTAGGTCGTCGGGTGTTGCTAATGGTTGACCATCATTAGGTCATTTAGGGGTGTTGGTAATGGTTTGGGACAAAATTGGGTTTCTAATATGGGTATGGTTTCCAGGTGGTCGGGTGTTAGTAATGGTTGACCAACATTAGGTCATGTAGGGGGTGTTGGTAATGGTTTGGAACCAAATTGGGTTTCCAATATGGGTGTGGTTTCCAGGTGGTCGGGTGTTGGTAATGGTTGGCCATCATTAGGTCATCTAGGGGTGTTGGTAATGGTTTGGCACCAAAATGGGTTTCCAATATGGGTATAGTTTCCAGGTGGTCAGGTGTTGGTAATGGTTGACCATTATTAGGTTATGTAGGGGTGTTGGTAATGGTTTGGGACCAAATTTGGTTTCTAATACGGGTATGGGTTGCAGGTGGTCGGGTGTTGGTATGGGTTGACCAACATTAGGTCATGTAGGTGTGACAATCCAAAGTTTATTCCGTTATATTACCCCCGTTACTGTTAACGGAATATTCCATTTTATAAAAGTTCTGATAATTAGAGGTCGCCAAATAAATAAATGTTTTATTTATTTATATTATATGTCATTAACGTCGTGATAAAAGAAATAAAGACACTTACTTTACATTCCCGTATTAATTTGGAAAAAGTTCAATTTTATTACGACCACTAAATCGGGTGTGACCAAAATCCCCGTGTAACGGTAGTATCAGGTAGATTCCCACTGAGCTCCAACTCCAACCCATATATAAGGGGGAATGGACTTCATTCCACCCCTTTTCACTCTTTCTCTATACTCTCTCTCACAAAAGTCCGATTTCGTCTAAAATCCGCAACCAAACGCCTCCAAATTGTAAGTCTCCGTACCCTAGCTTATTCTAAACATCATGGCTTGTGATTATAGCCCAAAATTCGACCATATAAGCTGTCAAAGAGGAGTTTCCGGCCCAAGAACACTCTAGGGCCGTAAACCCCTTAAATGAGGCCAAAATGACCCAAATTTGGCCCTTTGAGCCTAGGAACCAATTAAGGATTTAGCCTAGGAGTGTTTGAAGCATAAAACAACAACTTTTGGGACTTAAAAGAGGGTTTATAGCCCAAGCACATGCTTAGGCTGTAAACACCCTCTAAACTTGTAAAATCATGTCCAAAACACTCCCAAACCCCCCTTAGGCTTAAGACATAAATTAGGGACTTGCTATTTCGGGTTTGGAACAATTAAACACTACGAAATGAGGGGTAAAAAGGAGTTTACGGCCCAAGCACATGCCTAGGCCGTAAACACCATCAAACCATGTCAAATGGTAGTTTTAATCCCCCCAAATGGCCTTATACTTCATTATAAATTACTAGGGTTGTAATAAGGGCTTAAAACTTCAATAAAATCAAGGTATTGGAGTTCACGGCCATGAACTCACATAGGGGTGGTTCATGGGCCGTAAACTCCCATTTGGTCCCTTTAAATGCCTTAAACCCATTCATACCTTCTGGATTTGGACCTAGCAAAAATCCACGATCGAGATAAAGCCTTTAAACATCCTAGAAACCCCTCACCATGAGTTTACAGCCGTAAACTCATGAGGAGTTGTCCCAGGGCCGTAAACTAAGTGTATAGAGTTTACTCTTGAAGAGTAAACTCCATTCCTAAGTCATTCACACCCTTAGATGTTACCCATGACACCCCAAACACTTAACCAAAGTGTTTACCGCTCCTTAGAGTGCGTATACTTGTTAAATTAGTATTAAATGTACTAATTGTATGTGAACATATGTTATCATATGTTAAATAGGTCACTAAGTGTGTCCAAGTCTTTACTTGACACCGAGCACCCAACCGGCACCTTCGTCGGATCCACTTACACCAGGTGAGTTCATACCCCTGAACGAACCGTTAAATGTTTTTACATGTTTTATAGGGGGGAATACAAGTTAAACACGTCAGTTATCATATCAATCACATGTGATTGATAACCCGCATGCACAAGGATTTACCACACTGTAAACTGTTTTACCGAGTAGGATACTATAAATGGTTTACTAAAATGTTTTCACTTGTTCAAAAACTCTTACTTATACTGTTTTATCAAAGTTCATTTTAAACTGGTTTATGAAAGGTTTCCAAAGAATTTCTAAAGGTTTTCAAACTTATTTTACCAAAGAATACCAAGTTGTGATTTTCTTAAGTATAAAGGTTTTTCTAAGGTTTTCATCAAAGTTCTCTTTCATGCCGTATACTCTTACTTGTTAGATACCGCTACTTTTCTTTTACTTAGTTTAAACTCCTACTTGATAACATTTCCACTTCATGATACACTTATATTTGGTAACGCTTATACTTTACGATTCGGTTATTCACACTGTTCGCTTATACTTTACGATTCGGTTATTCACACTGTTCGCTTATACTTTACGATTCGGTTATTCACACTATTTGTTTACACTTCATAATTCAATTATTCCACACTGTTCGTTCACACTTCACAATTCGGTTATTCCACACTGTTCGGTTAAACCTCACAATTCGCTTATACATCATGATTCGGTTATACTTCACGATACGTTTCCACTTGTTAAACACTCAGACGTGGTTAGATGTATGTTTGTGCTTGTATAGATGCATATAAATAATGATTGAAGGACTTAGGAAGGCTTGTCCGCCCTATTTCCTTTTCTTCGTTGAGATGTGGTCTGGTAGGATCGGATGACCGTCCGAAGGTCGTTGATTCATTAGTTATCTATTATGTATGCAAGCATAGACATATAGGTTTACATTAGTCAGTTCAGTTATGAGTCTCTACCTCTAGTTCAGCACTTATATTGGAAACCTACTACCCACTATTTGGGATGCATCTTCAGGACACGGCCTTCTCCGTCGTCTAGTTTGTAACCAGAGTCTCCTATAGGGAGAGCGGACATTGTGTGTATAGATCTATACGGGATTGACACCCCCGCACCCTGACTGCTAGCTACAGTCCACGGCCTACCAAGCCAAGGGGTGACAAATGTCACATTTTATAGACGCTTGCAGGGCGTCAGGTACTCTAGTGTCGGTTAATATGGTTACGAGTATCCCAGGTTACCTTATAATTCATGGCCTTAAGGTAACGGTATTTCACACTGTATGTTACACTATACTTTACACTGTATGCTGAAAACCCACTCTTAGAGTCACACTGTTTTTAGACCTTGCTAGCTGTATCTTACATTTGATACTGTCTGGGGTCTGTATTCTTCGTTTTAGACCTTACTAGCTGTATCTTTCATTTGATACTGTCTGGGGTCTGTATTCTCTGTTTTTAGACCTTGCTACTTGTACCTTTCATTTGGTACCATCTGGGGTCTGTGTCTTCCTTGGTTAGACTGAGCCAGGCGTGTCATTTGTTCGATACTCTCCTGGAGTCTATGATTCCTTTTGCCTTAGTCAGCAGTCTTCACTGCTGAGGCATATGTTATTTCTCTGATTTCTCTTGCTTTCTTTAAATAATCAAATTCTGTATTTTCATAATGATAGCGATTAAGGGAAAACTACTTTTTACCAACTCCGTCCAGTTTTGGTAGAAGACTGCTTTTATTAAAGAAAATATAGGATTTTCTGGAAAAGACACTAATTAAATGGATACTCTAAAACTACCACTTTTATTAAAGTTATTTGAATAAAATGACACTAAATACTTATGAACTCACCAGCATTTGTAAAAATGTTGATACTCGCTTTTGAAATAACTTGTATTCTCAGGTCAGCATTAGATAGGTACATTCCCGGAGCTGTTGATGAAGATAGCTTAGTACCAAACTGCACTTATATTATTACGTGTATTACTTTGTTGTATTGTAATGTAAACCATGTAAAACTATTACTATTAATGCAATGGTTGTTGTACTTTGATTACTATAATGCATGTGTTGTGATACTTGACATGACGTCGTCCACCCTAGAACGTTTCCGCCATTCTGGTTTTGGGGTGTGACAGATTGGTATCAGAGCATTGTTTATAGTGAGCTAAGTATATCAATTCATAAAAGATATACAGCCTATAAATACAAAAGGGATAAAACACTCTGACCAAGAATTATACTTTAAAATATAACCATATTTTACCAAAGTATAAGAACATCCAGAACCTAAACACTCGAACATAAGTATCACAAGAAGAACGATAATAAAAGTCTTCAGATGTTGAGCATTGCCGTCAAACCTGGGCAGTTATGTAATCATAAGCTGGAATAAATGTAACCTGATCAACTACATTTATTCGAGATGCGATGAACATGTGCTTGGGAGTGATAGTGGTGTGCAACAGGTCTGAAACTTACCAACTAGGAATGCTAGAGCCAAACATAAAGTCAAAATAGTATATGAGTATTTTGGAACACTCAAAGATGCACACTAATCCCAGAACCATATTCAGAAGATAAGAACCAAACAAGAAATTAAAATACCATAGGGGTATTTTAGGATCCATAACTAACCTTATGTGAAGAACTAAAAAGATCCTTATTACTATACCTACAATTACAGAGAGTGTACTCCCAAAATTATATATAATAAGGATCACATAGGCTAAGAATGTGTGGTTTCGCTCTACTTCCTTTTCCTCGTTGGGATGTGGATATAGACTAGTATCACATATTCGAATGCCTATCGGATCTAAGCTATATATGATTTGTATACCCTGTGTAATCGTAGCAGGACTCGATATGGATCACCCAGTGAAATGTTAATAATCTCTTAGGATTCTTTAGACATTTCCATTCTCGCACGAACCCTATAGACAACCCTATCCACTTTGGTGCTTGACAGAAGAGTTGATGCAGACACAGAAGAGGTTCATTGAGAAGATTTCCTGTTCGGAAATAAATGAACTGGGATTGAGACTATTGAATTCACCAAGTGCCTATATCTTTTAGGGACATCGGTGAGAAATACGCCTAAACTTCCGAGATTTCCAGTCATCCATCATAAAGTGATGACACCCGGAGTCGGATTCGGGAGTAAGGTGGAGTAGAAATTCAATGTGTCTTCATCAGAAAAGAACCCTAGGTAACTACCCGAAGGAAACCAACGCCGATTCCAATCAAAGATATGAGGCAGACAGAGGGAGCCAGTACATGGAACCCAAGAAGTGTCTTACCCTCGTGTTCGTCACGCTAATACACCCATAAAATAATACAATTTAGCGAGTTAGTGGTTACACTACTCACGCTATGTGTTAGGTAAATCGTCGTTTCCCGTTGCCAGTCACACGATTAGAGCGGATCCCCGCACCTCTATTGAGAGTGTTTAGCCATGAGCTTTCATGATGCCTCTCTTTCCGCGATTTTCGTTCCGAACCGTTCTCAAATCTCTCCAGGCTGGAGAGTGAAACCTTTCCCAATATTAAGGTAACATAGTAGGAACGACTTGCATCTTATGGCTCTTTCCGATACCCATACTCCTACATTGATTTCCAGGACTACATCATAGGGATGTAGGTCGACACTCAGACAACCAGTACCAGAGGCACAGGAAAAATTTACAACTAATACAGTCAGGACAGATATGTCCAGGGTTAGCCATCGTCTCTCATTATCATGTACTCCTTTCCGTGTAGGAAAAACCATGCCTTCGAAGAAGAGTAACCAGTCCACAAGTAAGAAACCTCCTCTCTTATTCGATGAAGCTATGTTCCAAGCTGCAGTCTCGGCTGCCGTAGCAGCTGTCATGGCTCACCTGAATGCTAACAACGCCAATGTTAGCAAGGGCCCTGTTGGGAATTCCGATCCTAGCAATGGACAACAGCAACCAACACCTGCATACCCAGCCACCCAAGAACCTCAACCGAATCCACTAAAGAGAAAACTCAAGATCGAGGAGGGAAGTACCTTGGCTCAAGGACCTTCCGAAGGGCAACGAGCTGAGGCAGTCAATACCCCTGTCAATCCTTCCCTCCCGACTTCAAGAAGACCATACCTAGGAAACCTTCCTCACTGCAGCAAGTGCAATTACCACCATCATGGTGTCTGTCGGGAACTCTATTGTGCTAGGTGCCACATGAATGGGCATACTGCTCGCGTATACAGAACTCCGGTGGAGCGTATTGCATCAATCACCAACGTGACGACCAATCCAGTTTGTCGTTTATGTGGTGAGATTGGACACTTCAAAAGGGACTGCCCAACCGAAGGAAAAGACAAGGACACAGGAGGAGCCTAACTCTACAGCTTAAGGAGAAGCACCAAGGAACCCGGTAGATTTTTGGTACGTCTCTCGATCTCAGATAACTAACACAAAACATCAAAAGGCTAATTCAAATGTAAATACTTCCCCATTAAGGCAAAAGTCGCAGCACTGTTATAAAATTTAAAATTCATTAGGTAAAACTATAATGGCTAAACATATGTGTTACGGCCATGTATAGTTAAGATGGATAGACCTAGAGTGAGTGAATGCCGCCTCATTTCCTGTTCCTTGTTTGGTTGTGGATTTAGGGCGGAGTTGCTCAGTCAACAGTCCTCCCCACCTTAATTATACATGACTAGTATATGTTAGGCGGTTATAGAAATGCCTCGTGAGAATCCATTCATGAAACGATACTCTACTCAGAAACACTTAGGACTCTCTATAGTTCCGCGTCGACTCTATCGGTCCAAGTATCCGCGGCAGTGATTCACAGGACGAAACCCGAGATGCCTAGAACTTGTGTGCCTGTTCGGCGCATGACTCTATCGATCTTCATTTTATATCATGTCGAAGTATGCCAATTTTGACGGCTCTATTGATCATGGTTTAACGTAGTGCAACCATGTGTAAACCCTTAGTGTTGTGTAAAAAGAACTTTCTCCGTAAGCCATTTCGGCAGATAAAGGTTCTTCCGAACCTAAACATAATACAAATAATCAAACCTAGTACGATCCGTCAGTCGTCCCTCTTATCTCAAACCTTCCAAAGTACCCAGGAGAAGGGAACTGCGCGCTATTGACCGACCCCTCTTAGTCATATGGAAACCGAAGCGAAAGACACTACAAGATACTCCAGAAGATAATGACCATCCGAAGCATACTTCGTAGATCCCCCAGAAAGACCCTTCGCACCTCGCACATCAGGTTCGTGAACCCAGAGGACAAAACTCATGAGACTGACCACTATAACCAGGTATATGCATAAAGGTGGTATAGTTGAGATCATAAAGATTTAAGATGTGTGCTTCCTCCCTACTCCCTGTTCCTCGTTGGTTGTGGGTCTGGGGTGGAGTCGCACAACTGAACATCCTGTCGACCTCAATTATATACGGCTTGCATACACCAAGTATTAGTGGTTAAGCCAAGTATGAGCTCTACCACGAACCTCATAGTAAAGCCCTTCATCCTATTCCATAAAATAGGAGCTGGAGTCAAGAGAACCACTGCGGGTTGAGCTACTGTAATGACCACAAATCCGAAATTTTTGTCATACTGGTTAGGCCCACATGGTAGCCAACACCCTCAATTAGTAAAGAGATTAAATTTCCGAGTGATGGAACCTATACTCACTAGATTTGACCTAGACCGGGAAATACTCATAAACTTCGGAAAAGTAGTTGCAGAAGATGTTCGCACTACTCAGGCACTTCATCCACCCTGTTACCGACTAGTAGTGCCTAGGATCCTCCGTCCCCACTCATGGAGGAAGTCACCGCCGCCTTGTAGGCAATAAACTGCATCCTCCGAAGTAAACACTAGAATACCGAGAGCCATAGAATAACCTCCACAGCCAAGAATACTTGATCAAATTGCGAAAGTAGTTACATTAAGCCTCATGACCCAGATCCCGAAGAGATTATACGCTTGACACCAGCCTTGGTGTTACTCGAGGGGTTATACGGGAGCATGCGCTTTCCGCACTAGAATAAACCAAAGTCTTAGAGATTCATTAGACTATTAGGTGTTCCACGAATACCATCTCACACAGAAATAGTAGAACCACCTCCAAAGATAGTCCAACACTCGCCTGGTGAAACCCTATCTCCCCGACCCTGAGGGTTTCCGTACCTCAAGCATCAGAAGTGCGGGTTCATTCTGCACGAGCTTGAGATAGTCACTCTACAACAAACAGATAACCATAGTAACACAACCCATTCGATGACCTAGAAAGCCTCTAAAGCCAATTGACAGGAAACGCGAAACCAAAGACAACCCGAGCTTCCTAAGAACCAACCGGAAGGACTACACTACCAGTATGAGAGAGAACGTTAGGAACATCGGAATGGCGATCACGCCAGTGATGATCTTTCCATAGAGGTACACTATGTTCTAAGTACTGAAAAGCTCTACCCTTCTGAGAGCTTAGGACCATCTGAGAATCCTCACGGAGAATTGGTCCAACCCTCGTCAGACCACTACTACTTTCGGATATTCCACAAGTTTCACACCAAATCGATCCACTCCTTAGACTTGATCAGTGTTGCCCGACGTCACCCTTCGTATCCCACTTATCTTGATAGAAACCATTAAGAACCCTAACCTCATAGGTACACCCGTCGGAAAAGGCTAACTGCACGAGATGGAATCCGCATCCCGTAGGTGAAGGTTTGTTGGAATGACAAACACAGACCAAAGATTCACTTGGGAATGCGAGGACAAACATAACAGGAAGTACCCTCCTGCCTCTACTCGGTCATTCATACCTACTACCTTGCCTAGACCTGAATTTCGGGACGAAATTCCCTCTAACGGGGGGACGATGTGACAACCCAAAGTTTATTCCGTTACATTACCCCGTTACCATTAACAGAATATTCCATTTTATACAAGTTCCGTTAATTAGAGGTCGCCACATAAATAAATGTTTTATTTATTTATATTATATGTCGTTAACGTCGTGATAAAAGAAATAAAGACACTTACTGTACATTCCCGTATTAATTTGGAAAAAGTTAAATTTTATTACGACCACTAAATCGAGTGCGACCAAAAGCCCCGTGTAACGGCAGTATCGGGTAGATTCCCACTGAGCTCCAACTCCAACCCATATATAAGGGGGAATGGACTTCATTCCAACCCTTTTCACTCTCTCTTATAAAAGTCTGATTTCGTCTAAAATCCGCAACCAAACGCCTCCAAATCGTAAGTCTCCTTACCCTAGCTTATTCTAAACATCATGGCTTGTGATTATAGATCAAAATTTGACCATATAAGCTGTCAAAGAGGAGTTTACGGCCCAAGAACAATCTAGGGCCGTAAACCCCTTAAATGAGGCCAAAATGACCCAAATTTGTCCCTTTGAGCCTAGGAACCAATTAAGGATTTAGCCTAGGAGTGTTTGAAGCATAAAACAACAACTTTTCGGACTTAAAAGAGGGTTTACGGCCCAAGCACATGCTTAGGCCGTAAACACCCTCTAAACTTGTAAAATCATGTCCAAAACACTCCCAAACCCCCCATAGGCTTAAGACATAAATTAGGGACTTGCTATTTCGGGTTTGGAACAATTAAAAACTATGAAATGAGGGGTAAAAAGGAGTTTATGGCCCAAGCACATGCCTAGGCCGTAAACACCTCCAAACCATGTCAAATGGTAGTTTTAATCCCCCCAAATGGCCTTATACTTCATTATAAATTACTAGGGTTGTAATAAGGGCTTAAAACTTCAATAAAATCAAGGTATAGGAGTTCACGGCCGTGAACTACCATAGGGGTGGTTCATGGGCCGTAAACTCCCATTTGGTCCCTTTAAATGCCTTAAACCCGTTCATACCTTCTAGATTTGGACCTAGCAAAATTCCACGATCGAGATAAAGCCTTTAAACATCCTAGAAACCCCTCACCATGAGTTTACAGCCGTAAACTCATGGGGAGTTGTCCCAGGGTCGTAAACTAAGTGTATAGAGTTTACTCTTGAAGAGTAAACTCCATTCCAAAGTCGTTCACACCCTTAGATGTTACCCGGGACACCCCAAACACTTAACCAAAGTGTTTTCCGCTCCTTAGAGTGTGTATACTTGTTAAATTAGTATTAAATGTACTAATTGTATGTGAACATATGTTATCATATGTTAACTAGGTCACTAAGTGTGTCCAAGTCTTTACTTGACACCGAGCACCCAACCGGCACCTTCGTCGGATCCACTTACACCAGGTGAGTTCATACTCCTGAACGAACTGTTAAATGTTTTTACATGTTTTATAGGGAGGGGGGAATACAAGTTAAACACGTCAGTTATCATATCAATCACATGTGATTGATAACCCACATGCACAAGGATTTACCACACTGTAAATTGTTTTACCGAGTAGCATACTATAAATGGTTTACTAAAATGTTTTCACTTGTTCAAAAACTCTTACTTATATTGTTTTATCAAAGTTCATTTTAAACTGGTTTATGAAAGGTTTCCAAAGAATTTCTAAAGGTTTTCAAACTTATTTTACCAAAGAATACCAAGTTGTGATTTTCTTAAGTATAAAGGTTTTTCTAAGGTTTTCATCAAAGTTCTCTTTCATGCCATATACTCTTACTTGTTAGATACCGCTGCTTTTCTTTTACTTAGTTTAAACTCCTACTTGATAACATTTCCACTTCGTGATACACTTATATTTGGTAACGCTTATACTTTACGATTCGGTTATTCACACTGTTCGCTTATACTTTACGATTCGGTTATTCACACTGTTTGCTTATACTTTACGATTCGGTTATTCACACTATTCGTTTACACTTCACAATTCGATTATGCCACACTGTTTGTTCACATTTCACGATTCGGTTATTCCACACTGTTCGGTTAAACCTCACGATTCGCTTATACATCACGATTCGGTTATACTTCACGATACGTTTCCACTTGTTAAACACTCAGACGTGGTTAGATGTATGTTTGTGCTTGTATAGATGCATATAAATAGTGATTGAAGGACTTAGGAAGGCTTGTTCGCCCTATTTCCTTTTCTTCGTTGAGATGTGGTCTGGTCGGATCGGATGGCCGTCCGAAGGTCGTTGATTCATTAGTTATCTATTATGTATGCAAGCATAGACATATAGGTTTACATTAGTCAGTTCAGTTATGAGTCTCTACCTCTAGTTCAGTACTTATATTAGAAACCTACTACCCACTATATGGGATGCATCTTCGGGACACGGCCTTCTCCGTCGTCTAGTTTGTAACCTGAGTCTCCTGTAGGGAGAGAGAACATTGTGTGTATAAATATATACGGGATTGACACCCCCGCACCCTGACTGCTAGCTACAGTCCACGGCCTACCAAGCCAAGGGGTGACAAATGTCACATTTTATAGACGCTTGCAGGGCGTCAGGTACTCTAGTGTCAGTTAATATGGTTACGAGTATCCCAGGTTACCTTATAATTCATGGCCTTAAGGTAACGGTATTTCACACTGTATGTTACACTGTACTTTACACTGTATGCTGAAAACCCACTCTTAGAGTCACACTGTTTTTAGACCTTGCTAGCTGTATCTTATATTTGATACTGTCTGGGGTCTGTATTCTTTGTTTTAGACCTTACTAGCTATATCTTTCATTTGATACTGTCTGGGGTCTGTATTCTCTGTTTTTAGACCTTGCTACTTGTACCTTTCATTTGGTACCATTTGGGGTCTGTGTCTTCCTTGGTTAGACTGAGCCAGGCGTGTCATTTGTTCGATACTCTCCTGGAGTCTATGATTCCTTTTGCCTTAGTCAGCAGTCTTCACTGCTGAGGCATATGTTATTTCCCTGATTTCTCTTGCTTTCTTTAAATAATCAAATTCTGTATTTTCATAATGATAGCGATTAAGGGAAAACTACTTTTTACCACATAACTCCGTCCAGTTTTGGTAGAAGACTGCTTTTATTAAAGAAAATATAGGATTTTCTGGAAAAGACACTAATTAAATGGATACTCTAAAACTACCACTTTTATTAAAGTTATTTGAATAAAATGACACTAAATACTTATGAATTCTCCAGCATTTGTAAAAATGCTGATACTCGCTTTTCAAATAACTTGTATTCTCAGGTCAGCATTAGACAGGTACATTCCCGGAGCTGTTGATGAAGATAGATTAGTACCAAACTACACTTATATTATTACCTGTATTACTTTGTTGTATTGTAATGTAAACCATGTAAAACTATTACTATTAATGCAATGGTTGTTTTACTTTGATTACTATAATGCATGTGTTGTGATACTTGACATGACGTCATCCACCCCAAAACGTTTCCGTCGTTCCGGTTTTGGGGTATGACAGTAGGGATGTTGGTAATGGTTTGGGACCAAATTGGGTTTCTAATATGGGTATGGTTTCCTGGTGGTCAGGTGTTGGTAATGGTTGACCAACATTAGGTCATGTTGGGGGTGTTGGTAATGTTTTTGGACCAAATTGTGTTTCTAATATAGGTATGGTTTCCTGGTGGTCGGGTGTTGGTAATGGTTGACCAACATTAGGTCATGTAGGGGTGTTGGTAATGGTTTGGGACCAAATTGGGTTTGTAATACGGGTATGGATTGCAGGTAGTCTGGTGTTGGTACGGGTTGACCAACATTAGATCATCTAGAGGTGTTGGTAATGGTTTGGGACCAAATTGGGTTTCTAATACGGGTATTGTTTCCAGGTGGTCGTTGTTGGTAATGGTTGATCATCATTAGGTCATGTAGGGGTGTTGGTAATGGTTTGGGACCAAGTTGGGTTTCTAATATGGGTATGGTTTCCAGGTGGTCGGGTGTTGGTAATGGTTGACCATCATTAGGTCATGTAGGGGTGTTGGTAATGGTTTGGGACCAAAATGGGTTTCTAATGTGGGTATGGTTTCCAGGTGGTCAGGTGTTGGTAGTGGTTGACCATCATCAGGTCATGTAGGGGTGTTGGTAATGGTTTCAGACAAAATTAGGTTTCTAATATGGGTATGGTTTCCAGGAGGTTGGGTGTTGGTAATGGTTGACCAACATTCAGTCATGTAGGGGTGTTGGTAATGGTTTGGGACCAAATTGTGTATTTAATACGGTTATGGGTTGCAGGTGGTCTAATGTTGGTACGGGTTGACTAATAATAGCTCATGTAGGGGTGTTGCTAATGGTTTGGGACCAAATTAGGTTTTTAATATGGCTATGGTTTCCAAGTGGTCGGGTGTTGGTAATGGTTGACCAACATTATGTCATGTAGGGGTGTTGGTAATGATTTGGGACCAAATTCGGTTTCTTATATGGGTATGGTTTCCAGGTGGTCGGGTGTTGGCAATGGTTGACCAACATTTGGTCATTCAGGGGTGTTCGTAATGGTTTGGGACCAAATTAGGTTTGTAATATGGGTATGGGTTGCAGGTTGTTGGGTGTTGGTAATGCTGAACCATCATTAGGTCATGTAGGGGTGTTAGTAATGGTTTGGGACCAAAATGGGTTTCTAATATGGGTATGGTTTCCAGGTGGTCAATGTTGGTAATGGCTGAACATCATTAGGTCATGTAGGGGTGTTGGTAATGGTTTGGGACCAAATTGGGTTTCTAATATGGGTATGGTTTCCAGGTGGTCAGGTGTTGGTAATGGTTGACCAACATTAGGGCATGTTGGGGGTGTTGGTAATGGTTTTGGACCAAATTGTGTTTCTAATATAGGTATGGTTTCCTGGTGGTCAGGTGTTGGTAATGGTTGACCAACATTAGGTCATGTAGGGGTGTTAGTAATGGTTTGGGACCAAATTGGGTTTGTAATACGGGTATGGATTGCAGGTAGTCTGGTGTTGGTACGGGTTGACCAACATTAGGTCATGTATGGGTGTTGGTAATGATTTGGGACCAAATTGGGTTTCTAATATGGGTATTGTTTCCAGTTGGTTGGTGTTGGTAATGGTTGATCATCATTAGGTCATGTAGGGGTGTTGGTAATGGTTTGGGACCAAGTTGGGTTTCTAATATGGGTATGGTTTCAAGGTGGTCGGGTGTTGGTAATGGTTGACCAACATTAGGTCATGTAGGGGTGTTGGTAATGGTTTGGGACCAAATTGGGTTTCTAGTATGGGTATGGTTTCCAGGTGGTCGGGTGTTGGTAATGGTGGACCATCATTAGGTCATGTAGGGGTGTTGGTAATGGTTTGGGACCAAAATGGGTTTCTAATATGGGTATGGTTTCCAGGTGGTCGGGTGTTGGTAATGTTTGACCATCATTAGGTCATGTAGGGGTGTTGGTAATGGTTTGGGACCAAATTGTATTTCTAATATGGGTATGTGTTGCAAGTGGTTGGGTGTTGGTACGATTTGACCAACATTAGGTCACGTAGGTGTGTTGGTAATGGTTTGGGACCAAATTGGGTTTCTAATATGGGTACGGGTTTTGGACCGAAATGGCTTTATAGTAGGTGTATGGATTTTTTTCTAACTTAGTATAAAATAAAATAAAAAATCTTAGCGAAGTGTTCACATGAAAAAAATAGTAAGCTAACTAGACCTTATTCTTATTTTCGTTTTATTATACTATTATCCCATTGTATATACATAATTAAATGTTAAATATTTTTTATTTCCAATAGTGATATAGTTGTATTCTAATGTAAAATTGTTAATTTACAAGGACCAAAGTTGTAACATTTCTATTTATATCTAATAACTTGTAATAATGTTTCAAAAGCCAAAACATGTTTCCAAACCACGATTTATGCTTCTCATCGTGTGAGTTCACTATAATATCAAAATTTGGAAAAAATTTGAATTCGTCAATCAAAATTAAGTAAATATAATGGGAGGAAAACATTTTTTCTATTTTTTTTTGGGCTCCACATCAACGCGGGAAGTATTCATCTATCTCACCGCCAAAACTATGAAGATCAATCTATCAGATGAAGGAAAATCCAATAAATTTGGTAACCATCCTCAAATTAGGATGTACTAACAATGTATTATTTAAAAGACTTTGATTTTTTCAACCATTGTGTGGTTTTTCTCTACGTTATATCGATCCCAGTTGGGTTATATTTCAGTTCATCATTCGACAACATTCATCACGCATTTCTATTGTAAGTATATTCTTTGTATATGCTGTCAATGTAATTGATTGTATTGATTAGGGGATTATACATAAAATAGAAATTTTTTGATTCTTCATATTTCTGTGCTTGTTGCACACCAACTGTTCAATGAAATGTGTATGTGAAATTTTGTATGTAATATAAGTTAGTCATACTTTTTATTAAACATACAAATAATCAAACTTAATTCATATGTTTCATGTCAACTGAAGAATCATGGAGGTGAACAAGGAACAACATGAGGATATGCCTGACTATAATATGGAATATGAGCAAGATGATGGAACCCAATTTTATGAATCAGACACAGAAGATGGTGAAAATAATGACATTGACTACAATAGCCATTTAGATTCAAAAGAAGAAATGCAAAGCAAAGTTCCTACAAGGTCACCTAGGAAGATGGGACTGACTCGATTGCCAAAGCTGAAGACCGAGTATGTCAACTCTGGTGGTAGAAAAAAATGTGTGAAGTTTGATGAATTCGATAAGTTTACAGGGAAGAATAATGCAGTGTTTGGGAGATCTTGTCTGCGAGAAGGTGGGATTAAGTGCTCTTTGCTGGAAGAAAGTAAAACCAGAAGTGAAGGACACACTTTGGGAAGAGATTACAGTAAGTATTTTTTTCACTTTTTTTAACTGTGTCTCATATTTTATTTACAAATCATGTATTAAATACTAACAAATTCATTATTGTTTCATTTTAGCGCTATTTTGAAGTTGATGAAACTGGAAAAAGATTTGTGAAGAATAGGCTTGGTATCCTTCTACAAAACTTCAGAAGCAAATTGTATACAGCTTACATCAAGCCACATCTAGGGAATTCCAAAAAGCTTTGAGAAATCCATGTTCAGTATCGAGCAATAATTATAGAAAAAGATGATTGGAACAAATTTGTGACATATACGCAATCTGAAGAGTTTAGTGTTACAAATTTTTCCCAAAACTTCTTCATTTATTTATCATAAAATTACCAAAAAGTGCTTGACAAATCTTTTTTTTAGTCAGGTTGTGTCACAAAAGACAGTCAAAGCGCGAAAGATGTCAAAGTACGCTCATCGGATGGGACGAGGGGGGTATATGATCCATTATATAACCTTCATAGTATGCTACTTAACAGAATTTTATTTTATATTGTTTACAATTTAATTTTTTTTTATCAAGATTGAAGAGAAAGTGATTTCAAAGGAAGAAATGCCCCCAAGGTCAATTATGTGGTGTAAAGGACGTGAAAGTAAAGGAGTATTTAAGGCTGAAGATGTTAAACTCATGGCGGATAAACTAGTAACTTCAATAAACTTTTTATTACTATTACTATAAAGATTTTAATCAGTTTTATTAGGACAATAATTATTAATATTGTGTGTGCTAGATGGAACAAGAAAAGCAGATAAAAGAAGGACAAGTTAATGTTGAACCAGGCACGAATGCCCTGACCTTAGTTTTTGGCAAGGAAAATGGAGGATTTCTAAAGGGTGTCGGCACAGGAGTCACTTACAACAGATATTTCAATGATCCTCGCAACAAAGGATCATCTAAGGAAGAAATTAAAGATATTAAAGTTGCACTGCATAATGGAAAACTTGAGCTTGAGGAAAAAGATGTTGTACTCAAGGCTTTGTCTACAAAGGTTAACGAACAAGATCAAACACTAAAGATAGTTTTGGCTCATCTTAATGCAAAAGGAGCAGACTTGCAAAATCTATCTCATACTGTTGTAAGTAATCTTATTAACAACATGTATTTTCAATGTTACTTGTAAATTGCATTTTTTTAGACATTTTCCATGTTTCTTTATATTTTCTAGGGTATTTCAAGTGACAAGATTGTTGAAAGTAGTGAAACAACTCATATTAGTCTCAAAACCAAGCAACCATCAGAACCTGTAACACCAGTATGTTATCATTTTATAAGATAATCATTGATATACTTTTTTATACTAATTTCTATTTTTTTCACTTGGGACTTTAATTTATTTAGGTTATTGCGAAACCCACCAAGAAACAAGTTCAAACCAACTCTACAACTGCAACTCCCGATACACAATTGATTTCCATGAAATCTGCAACAGTAGTTTATACTTACTTTACATTTTCAATACTTTTAATTTATCTTTTATATTAAAATATAATTTTACATATATGTCTTCAACCTTTAAATTAGGCAAATACAAAACCCACCAGAAAAGCTTTTGACTCTAAGATTGCCACTATCAATCCTGACATACCAACAGTTTCACCAAATAAACCCCTTCACCAGGTAAGTGTTTTTTACATGTTGAATATACATTTATGTCTTTTTTTTTATGATTCTAATATTACTTATCATTGTAGCCAATCAAGTGTACTTTGTCACATCCGTATAAAAGGAACATCGTTGCTCGTGGTATAATTCACTTATTATCAGAAAGACAATTCATTCATGGAGTTCCTCTACAAGATGATTGCTATAAAGTTTCCATTGATGAAGTGGTAATAAAACAAGCATTTCTACCCCATAAAACTAGAGAATTCACATTAGTTCAGGATGCATATAAAAGTTTTGTTCCATGGCCAAAATACCATGTGCAACCCGAGTAAAAGGTTTGTTTAATTATGTTCACTACTTTCTGCATTACACTTTATTTTCTTCATTAAGTGGTATACTAAGGTTTTGACGTACTCAATTTTTTTTGTTTCAATGTTGTTGTTATAGGTACCAGAAATTATCTCACATCAAGAACATCAACATCAAAACTCAAAGAAAAGGAAACGAACTTACATCTCATTGGATGCCCTTCTCAAGAAGACAAGGAGCAATACAAATAAGAAGAATGTCTAGTTATGTTTAGGTTTTGGTTTATGACGTGTTTGATTTTTTTACCATTATTTAAATTCATGAAATTAGAACAATTTTTTTTTTGGTATTTTAATTAGGAATTTAATGTATGGATTTGGATTTCAATTATTACTAATATCAAATTATGAATTTTGCTTTTGTTTCATATTGTTGGGTTTGGTTACTTTAATTTAAATTATTTTGATGTGTCTAAAATTGTATAAAAAGTAACAATAAATATTAAACTAAAGAGACTTTAATATAAATTTGGCCATGTTTTATTGGTTTTCAATGTCTCTATAATTATACAATGGTTACTTTACATCATTTTTTAACGTGTGGCTAACTGATTAACAATAGATACCATAATTGATTGTTGTTGTGACGAAATACTAGCAAATCGTCACTTAAAATTAATTATATGTATCCATTTACCTAACATGGTCATGTTCACCGTAATTATATGTATCTAAAATATACCTAATAGTCTTATTACGATACCAAATAGTCCTTAATTTAACAAAATGTCTGTCTTTATAATACTTATGATTGTATTTCACTTAATTGTGTGTCTCTGTACGATAGGTTATAGTCACAAAAATTGATTGTTTTTTGTGACTAATTATTAGCAATTCACCACTTATGGAATTAATTGTATGTGTCAATTTACCAAACATGGTCATGCTCACCGTAATTACATGTTTACAAAAGATACACAATAGTCTTAACAAAATTTAAACTGTGTGACGATATAAAAGAAAACAACTACACTAAAACATCATGAATGTCGCAAGTTGGTGATATACAATCACCACAGTTACTAAATAAATGCGTCTATTGACGGTTTAACGCTACAATATTGGATATTTGTGGGAAAAAAATTCGTACAAATTTGCCACAGTTTTATAATACGGCCACATGTTTTCATCTCATATGGACACTACATTTTAAAGTGACCATAAGACCCATACGATGGCATCACCTTCCGTCACACATTCACTGAAAAAATAAAATGTCACTATATACATATGGTCACACTTTTTTGGTGTGATTGTAAGTCATTTTTCTTGTAGTGTTCACCATTGTTTAGTTAATTACTTAGTCTTTGGTTAACTAGCCAAGCAATTTTGTCTTCTTCTTTTGACCCTATGGCCAAAAGTATGAATAGGTTATGGAGGTTGCTTGTCAACCTCCATGTCTTGCATACATGCCTTGTCTCCCTTGACCTTTTGCTTTATAATACTTTAGAGTGTTATAGTGAAAAGGATTTACCTTGAATGATATATAAAAGTAGAGTGTTTGCATGAAATTTGGCTAGTTCTTTTTCTACTCTATCTCTCTAAAAAAATTATACTAGTAAGTAGCAAGAGCATTGGGAGCTCTCTCACCTTTGAAGTTGTTGCTTGGGTTTTGGTGGTTCATTTGTGTCTTCCTTTAGTTCTTATATATTAAGAACTTAAAAGCTTAAAGAATGATGTGATACAAGAAGAAAACTATCATTTTAGGTACCTTATTCTTGTTGGTGGATTACATGTACAGAAGATCAAGCTTCTTGTTCTTTCCATCTACGTAAACACCCCAAATCCAAGAGGGTCCAAAGGCTTCAAAGGTTGTCATTCTTAAACACTCTATAGTTGTTTTAGTATCATTCTAATCTCTTTAGAATGATCCTTGCGGGTTTGATTTTATTATCTACTTGATATTTACTAGAATTGTTTAAAGCTTCCGTCATTCAAGAGTTTTTTTTATGTTATGATTATTAATGTTCAATGTTTTTCTATTTTCCACTTATTTATACACACTATAGCTATATTTGTAATATATAAATAAATTTTGATCAAAATATGTTTGAAAATATTTGTGATTCAAATATGAAAGGAGTTGAAAAAATAAGTTTTGTCGCATCAATGGTTATTTAAACACGATTTTTTTATAACAGTGTTTCTATATATCAAATGTATGTTGATTTATAAATATTCATTTTGAATTATTTATAAGTGTTTAATAAGTTTTGTTTGATGTAAATGTTATAGTAAATGTTGTAATGTTTTTATGTTGTTAAAAGTTGTAGTATTTTTCATATTATTTCTTATTTGTTTTATATACAAATAAATATATGTTTTATATATATAATTGCACAATTTAAAACGGTTTATAAAATCACCAGAAGTTATAGTATTTATTTTTTCATACTACTTTTTATTTTATATATATATATATATATATATATATATATATATATATATATATATATATATCAATATACGTTTGATATACAATTTACACAACATAAAAGGGTCTATAAAATCACCAATTAATAATAAAAATAACCAATTAATAGTAAAAATAACCAATGATATAAACTTATTACAATTAATAAAACTAATAGGTTAATTATATATTTTATTTTGTTACTGACATTGGTTTTTGCATGTATAAATACTAAATCATAAATTGTTAAATTTTATTATTTTAATTAAATAATCATATTTGTGCACAACGCGCGAGGATTCGCCTATCATACATACTTATAAAGCTAGCATTTTTTCTTGAATCTCATGCATTTGAAACCCCCTTTTTTAACTTCCTCAAACCACATTTATTTGAAACCCCTTTTTTTAACTAATGCAACTCAAAAGTTTTCATTGTGATGATTTAACACTCAAAAGTGTTATAACTTATATTATGTTTAATTAGCATTTAGTGAAAAGTTTACTATAAAAAAGTCAATCTTTTGGAAAGACATGCATACAAATCATATACAAATTTCAGAAAGAAAACAAACTTAAGGTTTTTGTGTTGGGTTGAGGTCTTATGACCACTTTTGGAGATATGATATTATATTAGAGCTTTTAATTTGTAAGATAGTTATACTAATTCGTTTTTATATTTTCTTCGTTTTTGGATTATTGTAATACACTTTTGGAGATATGCTATTATATTAGAGCTTTAATTTGTAAGTTTGTTATACTAATTCGTTTTTATATTTTCTTCGTTTTTGGATTATTGTAATACAGGTGTTGTATATTGTGGGTTAATCGTTAATATATTGATCATATGTTATATAGGGTGATGTCGAAAATATTTAATTAAATATTTTAAATATGTTTCTTTTTGTTTTGTAGTTGTATCATTTCAAAAAAAAAAATTAATTAAAATCATACATATGTTGTACTTTCCATTTCTCTCTCTCTCTCTCTCTCTCTCTCTCTCTCTCTCTCTCTCTCTCTCTATATATATATATATATATATATATATATATATATATATATATAATAGAGGTAAAAAAACTTCAACCAAAATTCATTTAAAATCTAATATTTCAAATGTTTTTTAATAATGATTGTAAAAATTTCAACATGTGTTACTTAATTGATTGATTAATAAAAATATTAATGTTTTGAAACTCCTAACTCTTAAACTTATATTATTTAATTTGTTAGTTAACTAAAATATTTTTCCTACATAAATATAACATTTTTATGTTTGGTTACTCATATTTGTTCATATAATTAGAAAACAAGATGTACATATACTGACTACTTCAATTTCACATAGAAATCGATATCATTAGAGAGGTATGTTGTCCTTAACCGGTGGTAGGAGATCCACATACCCTTTCTAATTATTTATATTAATGCTTACTAATATCTATTTTATATTCCTATTCACCTTAATTTTTTAGGTACAAATTAAGGAAGAGGATTCTCGGCGCACCAACATAAAGTCAAACATACGGCTTGCAAAATATCTAATTAAAATTAAATATCATATTTACTAATCGACTTATTTTAAAACTCTTGATGACATTTATGTATAATAATATATTTTGTATGACTCATTCTTAATTTCAATGTTTAATATTTGAAAGTTCATATATGAAACATTGGATGTTTTGGTGTAATATAAATAGTGTAATACAAAGTTTATTAGTTCAATATTGTTTATTAATAGCTCATTCAAAACAACTTCTTTCTTATTTTATCCAAAAAATATTATCGGACATAAGAAAAGTAGATTATATTAATGTTATACAAAAACTTATAATATATATATATTGGATATTATAAAAGTAAAAGTAAAGCTTATAAGGTATGAGCTATATTAGATAGTATCAAAATATAAGTTGATGGATTTTTATGTTATTTGATAATTCGGTTAATGCCCAAAATATGACTAAAAGCGTAAATTTCAACGTATTTCTATTTTTCCCGTAATTATTTTAACCACTTAAATGCATTCTTACACAACGCGCGAGGTTACGCCTAGTTCTGCTATAAAATAAATCATTTTTCTATCATCATATTCATTTGAAACTCCTAACTTTTCGAATTCTTTTTTAGTTAATAGATTAAAATTTATTATTATTCTAATAACAATATCAATTCTTTATTTTCAAAACCTATTTTTCTAATTATTCAAAAAAAATGTAAATATAGGACCTAATTCAAAAATGCAAAATTAACAAAAAAAAAAAAAGATTAAAAATTACTTTTTATAATAATAATAATACTTTTTCGAAAGAGCTTTTTAAAATTATCTAACATATTAAATATTTAAATATAATGTTAAGTATAAAAAACTACACCAAGAGACAATTTTAAAGTAATTTAAAAGAATAGTAATGTTTTGCTCATTATGATTTTGACCATAATTTTTTGTGGTATTGACACTTTTGGTCCCTTGTATTATATATTTTTCAGATTTTTGCCACATTAAATTATTCAGGTTTTCACTTTTACTCCATGTTCAATGTCTGGCTAATGGCTAAATATTAAAAAATATGCATCAGCTTGGAAGATACATGTTCTTCCTACATTCCTCCACATCTAGTCACCGCCTCCCCCATCCAATTACCTTACACTGCTTCAAATTCAAGCTTATATAGGGATGGGTTCCTCAACTCTCCTCCGATTGAATTCTTCTCTCTCAAATTCATCTCCCAAATTCCAAATCGATAAAGACTCTTCATCCAATGACCTCCCACCTCCAATTCCTGTCAGATATTTTTACCCTGCTTAGTCGGTTTCCTTGACCGATCCTCGCTTTTTCATCTCCTAGAGACGATGCAATTAACCATTACTCTGGTTCTATGGTAGTCATTGAGTTGCAATGCGGTGGAGGTTTGTACTGACTACCCTTGCTCCACCATAGCTCCCTCATCTTTTTTTTCTGCTCTCATCAGTACTTTATCTTCAGTCACCGCCCTTCTCATCACCAATGCTACATCATCCTTTGAGGCTTGGAAAATCCTTTCCAACACTTATGCCTCCCCATTGCGTTGCCACATTAATCAACTACAACACCAGTTAAAGCAGCTATCCAAAACTCTCGATCAACCCATCATGTAATACATGCAATCTGTGAAAACTCTTGTCGACAAGATCTGTATTCTCGGAAAAAGATGGAACCTGAAAACATGATTGATATTATTCTTGATGGTCTTGATCAACAATCATACAAACCCGTTATTGAAGTTTCCATGCCCGAGACAACTTTATCTCATTCCATGAACTACAAAAAGAAGTTAATCAACCATGAACTTTCTATTACTCAACACCCCGTTCTGACCGCTAATCTCCATCAACATGTGACTGCATTTGCAGCCCACACTTGGTCATCCCCTAAACCTTAGACGAATCGCTCCTCTTTACATGCTCCTAGATTACTGCCCATCCCTCATCCTCCAGTACCTCTAAACCATTTTTGGGAATGTGACAATGGTGGTTTACTAAAGGACACTCTCTTACATCTTGTCTTGCATTGAAAAGGTAGCATCCACATATCACCCTCCCCACTTATAAAAATACAAACACTCAACCTCTGGCACAAATGGTGGGTTTTACCAGTCACAACACATCCAACTCAACTTGGTTATTTGATAGAGGCGCCTCTCATCACATTACTAACGACCTCAATGCATTGTCATTCCTTACCCCTTACGACGGTAATGACGAACTAGTCATCAGTGATGGCTCGTCACTTAATATACTCATATTGGCTCTCTCAATCTCTCCTTTTCAAATCTCACTTTCACATTACAAAATGTTCTCTGTGTTCCCTCTCTTTCATGCAACATTATTTCTATCTCACGTTTATGTATTGATAACCACATACCGATGCGACCTGATTCTCTGGTGAGATTCTTTAGTTGTTTTGGGCACTCTAGTGAATCTACAAGGTCATAACATGGAGAAGCCATCAACTGTTCTCCTGGAGGAGGTCCCGGGAAAACGCTCTGACGATCAAGTCAGTAGGTAGACTTGGATTGTATGGAGACCTGAGAGAGAGCAACTTACTCTTGTTGGTACTGGAGGAGACCTTTTATATTGATCCCCCCTGCCAGTCTGTACGAGAAGTAATATCAAACCCGATAGGATCGGGCGTGCTGATTGGACAATCGTGCTCCTCGTTCTATCAGAGCTAACGACTGTTTCATGTGGTAATGCACTTAGCATACCCTTTGTCATCTGGAGTTGTTATTCTTTTTCACGGGGAAGAAGGCACTCCTGTTGGGGACTAACCTTCTCCGCGGACTTCCCATGCTTAAGGGGAGCCCGCATGCGTGAGACTTCATCAAGATAACTACACCAGTTGCAGTTCTGCCTTGAGGTATTCGTGGCATGTCTAAGTGCAGCTTTTGGCCCATGCTGGAGGGCACGTTATCACATACTAATTGAATTATTTTTATCAATTTTGTTATCAAGGACTTTCGAACCCGACACCACTCCTTTGTGGAACCGATAGTCATGGCATTTACGTAGTTCATTCCTCCTTACCACCACCGTATGCTTTTTTATGCAAATTAATAAGGATTCCTTTTGGCATCATCATCTTGGGCATCCAAACACGAAAGTATTGTAATTTTTATCTTTTTTTTTCCTTCCATCAAACATTTTCAAGATCATTGTATTTCATGTTGCAAAAGTAAAAGTCATAAACTTCATTTCAATGATTCTTCCATTACATCTAGTGCACCCTTACAGATCTTATTTTTCGATGTATGGTCATCACTAATAACTTTGTTTGATGTATTCATATATTACATAATATTTGTTGACCATTTCACAAAATATATTTTGATTTAGCCTTTAAACAAAATTTTGACTCTTTTAATACTTTCACCCGATTTCAAAATCACGTTGAAAACCATTTTCAATGCTAAACAAAAACTCTTTTTTATAACGATGGAGCGTACATCAAATTAGCCTCACACCTTATTTCTTGTGAGATCTTCATCTAACCTCCACACCTCACACTCCCGAACACAATGGCTATGCGAAACAACGCCACCGGTATGTAGTCGAAATGTGTCTTCTTTAATTTCTCATGCAAAATTACCTCTAAAATTGTGGACTTTTGTATTTACTACCGCCATTACCTCATGGATCAATTCCCCATCGCCACTCTAAATAATGACTCACCATTCTATCGCTTGTTTCATTGCCACCCAAACCATGCCAAACTTTGCTCTTTTAGATGTTTATCATATCCATGGTTACATCCCTATACCAACCACAAACTTCAACCATGTTCTACACCATGTATTTTTGTTAGATACCCATCCTCCCAAAGTTCCTATCATCTTCTTGATCCCTTAAAAATTGAATTTACACCTCTCGACATCTTTGTTTGATTGAACATGTTTTTCCTTATGAAAATTTAACAAATTCTCTTACACCTCCTACCCCATCCCCTAAATCTTTATTTCCTCTTAGTGCTCACATATTAGAACCCACCCAATCTTATAATTCTTCATCCCCACTTACCCCTAAATGTCCCCTACATTACCCTTAAATATTCCCATTACTCAATCCCTTTTGCCACGTTAATAAACTCTCTTACTCTACCTAATTCAACTTCTCCTACACAACCTACAGACCCTACCCCCTAATGACCAAAATTTCCCATCTCAACACCAATTCTACCAGAAAGCCTAATCTGAAATATAATAACTCTGATTTTTTCCTATATACCACTTCCGCACAACCCTTCACTAAACCATTTACAAAAACCCCAACTCTTAAATAACCATAATGGACCCTTGTCCCATGTAAAGTGAGTTTGGATGCCCTCCAACATAACTAAAATTGGACCCTTGTCCTATCCACATCTACATCTAATCTCGTCGGCTGCAAATGAATCTTCTACACTAAATTCAAACCGGATGGCTCCATTGACGGTCTCAAAGCCCAAATTGTCGATAAAGGTTTTCACCAACGTTTCGACCTCGACTGTAGGGAAACTGTAACGAGCCAAAAATCCAAAGTAAAATTTCATTTTTATTGTAACCCAAACACTATTGTAACTTTGTTCAAGACATTGAAAAGCATTTCAAATAAAACAAATATCAAAGTCTAATCCTGAAGATCACATATTGTGGAAAACACGGGTGTATGCGCTGCGATCATCCCGAGCTCTTTCGTTTGAAAACTGGAGTACCTGAAACATAAACTGAAAACGGTAAGCACAAAGCTTAGTGAGTTTCCCCAATACCTCATACCACACAAACATACTATTAGACTTATATGGGTGCCCGACCTACCCTGCCAAGCATATTTGGGTGCTTAGCCTACCCTGCTAGGCATATCTGGGTACCTAACCTATCCTGTCAGGCATATCTGGGTGCCCGACCTACCCCTTCGGTCTATTTCAACCGGATACCGGGTTTATTTTACCCCTGCCACTACCACATAAAATCATGCATATCTCACATAAACATCAAACAATACATACCACCTTAATAATTATCACAAAGACAATCATTAAGTTATATCAATACTAGTGGGCCGACCTTGGTGCCTTCTACACACGGATTCTACGAAGGGAGACTCACCTCGAAAGAAGGAGCTTACTAAAAGAAATCCCTAGATGCTGCTCTGACGCATTCCCGAGCTATCAATACCAAATATCACCCAATTAGCAATTGGGTTCCAAACCATGATCCATAATCCAAACTTAGGGTAAAATGACCATTTTACCCCTGGCCCAACAAGACTTACAACCAAGGCCCAAACTCAAAACCCAAAAGGCCCAAAACTACAAAATCTATAAAAACCCATTAATGGCCCGATTTTCCAAATTGGGCCCAACCCCATATGGGCCTTACCCAAAAGCCCAACAATTCATGGCCCAATAATAATTCTTTGATGGCCCAAAAGTCCAAGCCCACCAAGGCCCAATACAAAATCTTGGCCCAACTAGACATACCCAAACAAGAGCCCGAGACTCTCAATTTCCTTTTACCAAAAAGCCCAACACACAAAACCCAAACCCATGCCCAAAGCCCAAGTATGAAACAAACCCATAAGCCTACTAATACGCTTACGCAGGGCGTACCCCCATAGGTACGCTCATTGTACTCGAAGACAAAGGTCGGGGGCCTCAAATTAGTATGTGGGGTGTACAAGGACTTACGCGAGGCGTACCTGTAGATTCTCCAAACTCAAATTTCGACATAACCCATTGAGAACTTTGCGTCTAAACTTCTGGAAACCTCCCAATGAAGCTCTTAATGCATAAAGTCAACACCTTTATACATTTTCATGACCCAAAGGGACCCAGTAACCAATTTAATCCACTAAAACCCAACAAGAACAAGCATGGACCTCATATAAGCATCAAGCAAGCATTTTTATAAACTTATAGCCTTAGATCTGCCAAGAGTGGCAACTCAAAGCTCTGAAGTGGTGTCCAACCACTATATCTCACTTAAGAGGTCAAAATGGGACCAAAACCCAAATAATCATAGATATCAACTTCTAATGATCAAGCTAAGAACTTTTTTACCTTCAATGAGCTGAAAATGCAGCAAATAGTCCAAATCCACAAGCCTTTCCTTGAACCACCACCTTGTACCAAGCTTTCATTTCTTGAAATGCACTAGAATACACCAAAAATGCACTTACAAGGCTCACAACACTCTTGGATGCAACTATAGCTCGAGATTTAGGGTTTAAGACACTGGAGGATGAAATAGAGGCTCACACCATGGCCTTAAGGAGCTTAAATAGTGAGCCATCCCTAAAAAATAGGGTTTTGGTACTCAGCACACTACGTTGGGCGTAGTATTTTGTACATTGGGGGTACATCTCAATCACCCGCATTTCACTTATTCAGAACTACGATGGGCGTACTCATGCGCATGCATCCTTGCATGCATGGGACTGCCTTGCCAAATATTTCCATTAGGGACCAAAACTGCCAATAACATCAAAATACGAAAACCCCCTTGTCTTAGGCCCGTTTCCAACGAACCTTATATCTACAAAAAGGGTGGCGAGAATGTCACACCCCAAAAACCAAAGGCGGAAACGTTCTCGGGGTTGACTCCATGTTGTGTATCAAATCCAATATACATAGTAATCACAGTAAACAACCATTACATTACATAGATCTGAAAGTTTACATTTGGTTCAAAAGTAAATTATACAAAAGTTATACATATATCATATAATAAAAAGTAGAGACGAGTCTTCTGAGCACTCCATCTTCATCAAAAGATAACGTCGGGTACCTGTCTAACGAGGACCTGAGAATACAAGCAGTTTGAAAATCATCATAAAGCTGGTGAGTTCATAAGCGGTTTTGTTTTATGAAAATGTATCGGTTTCCTTTAGTTTTCCAAAAAGGTTTGTTATTCAAGAAAATCCCATATTTTCTTATGTTAATTAGTTTCGTTAACTTTCATTACAGTTCAGTTATGTGATATACGTTAACCCCAGGAAAATCCCATATTTTCCTAAATACAAGATTGATTAAATAACATAGAGTATAGTTTAATATACAAAACTATAATTTAGACAAACTGTATATAGAAAGTATTTTGAAAACCCTGGGACTAACATCCCGAACCAGTTACAAGATAATTCGATAAAGACCATGGGATCACTATCCCGAAAATAGATGTAAGATAACTTGATAAAAACCATAGGATCACTATCCCGAAACTAGATATATGATAGATTGATAAAATCATGGGATTATCATCCCGCATAAGATTTAGTTTCAAAGCCATGGGATTACCATCCCGAACGAAATATAGACACAAGATCATGGGATTATCATCCCGAACGAGATATAGACATAAAACCATGGGATTACTATCCCGAACGAGATATAGATACAAGACCATGGGATTATCATCCCGAACAAGATATAAATTCTAAACAAAATCCTAGCTGTGAATAAATTTATTTTAATACGTATTGTGAGTCGGGTAACCATACTGATACGACAACGAGACCTCCTTGACGTTAGTCAGACGTCGAATGATATACAGAATTTGTCACCCCAGGCGTGCCCGCCTAACTGTAGCTAGCAGTTAAGGTGTGGGATTGTCAGTCCCGAATAGATCTATTCACAAATTCCCCGCTCTCCCTCCAGGAGACTCTGGTTACACTTCCGGAGAGGATTTACATAATCATCCATAAAGGGTAGTGACTATCTCACAAGCTAGTATTAAACTATTCACAAAATTCTCATACAAAACTAAACATACAAAGATTATAAAACATGATACAGTGAAAATAGATACATACAATGAGATTATCTGACAATATATTCAAGTAATACAGAGATAAACTGAATCAGACATAGTTTATCTAATAACTTTATATGGATATAAAACAAGCGTTATAGAATCCCAAATTATTCCCATAATAATTTGATTAGTTTGGTTATTTTCTTAACTAAAATCCATTTAGCTGTAATTGATAAATCATTCCTTATGCTCTACATAATACATAAGGAGTAAAAGTATTGATAAATTTGCCAGATATTATTTGAAACACATAAATGTTATGATTTGAAAACAGTTATGGTTTGCTTGTATTCCCCCCCTGAAAACAGTTAAAAACAGTGAAAAAGGCGTAGGGGTATGAACTCACCGGACGAGAAGTATGACGATTTGGACGCTAAGAGTTGATCCGGGGCTTCTAAATACACGAGGTTCCTAATTATAATGTAAAGATACACATTTGTATCTAATTAGGACTTAGTTTATTTATATGTTAGGGACACTTGCTTCAAGTCGCGAAAACACTCCGATACGAGTGTTTGGAGGGACCCGGGTGGCGTTTAAGGACGTGAAATGACACTAGGGACTTGGGACTTGAGTTTACTCCCCATGAGTAAACTAATATAAGAGTTTTTGGTCTAAAACACCCATTCCCCATGAGTTTACGGCCGTAAACTCATGGTGGGTGTGGTTTATGGTGCTAAATGACTTCATACACTTAGGGAATAATTTCTAGACTTGGCTTAAGGACTTGAAAGGATTTTAAAACATAAAATAGACCCTTATATGGGAGTTTACGGCCTAGAATGGCTTCCTGGCCGTAAACACCTATTTTCTCAAGAAAATGGTGTTAAATGGTCCCAAAACAAATCACATGTGATTAATAGAATTATTCCAATGCCTAACATGAGTTTTATGGGACATTTGAGGGGTGTTATGGAGTTTACGGCCTATGAGACCCCCCTCATGGCCGTAAACTCTTCTATAGGGTGCTACAAGGTGTTTCAAGGTCTAAAACTTGCATAGAAGGGCTTCTAAAATTCATCTAAAGGCTTTAGGGGTGTTTAGTTTGCATTCTAACACCATAAATCTTGGAGTTTACGGCCCAAGAACAAGCCTTGGCCGTAAACTCTTAGAAATCCCACAAAATGATGTGTTTAAGGCCCTTAAACTATTTTTGGTTGGTCCTTTGATTTATTCCAAGGCTTTTGGTGGTGTTGGATGGCTTTCTAACACCTTAAAATTGAATTTATGCCAAGTTTTGGGGAGTTTACGGCCCAAGCACTCACCTTGGCCGTAAACTCATATAAGTCCCTCAAAAATCATGTTTCAAGTGTCCAAATGCCAAAACCAAGGTCCTATAATTCATATCTAAGCCATAGAAGTGATTTGGAAGGGTTTAAGGGCATGAAAAACCCCATTTACATGAGTTTACGGCCCAAGCTTATGCCTTGGCCGTAAACTCCTTCAAATGACTCAAAATCCATGATTTAAGTGTTCTAAGTCCATATCTTGAAGTCCCTTAGCCATATCTAAAGTCCAAATGAGTTTAGGAAGGAGTTTAAGGGCTTAAAACCCTTCAAAATGGTGTTTACGGCCTAGGCAGCCTCCTGGGCCGTAAACTCACCTATGTAGTCCCATTTCATGATTAAATGTCAAATTTGGAAGCCAAACATGCTATAGATTAAGGCTAGGAAGGTACCTTAAGGATTTGAGGCCTTAAAATTGAGTTTTGGACACTTAATCTTTGGATTTAAGAGAGAGGTTAGAGAGAGAGTAGAGAGAGAAGGAAAAAGCTTCAAATGAGAGGTTAAACATGTTTATATAGTTCCTAAAACTTGGACACGGTGGAATTCTACCCGATACCGACCTTAAACGATGCTTTAGGTCGCACCCGATTGAGTTTCCGTCAACCGACGAGGATATTTCTAAAACTTATGAAATAAATGTTTTGGGTTAAATTCATGAGTTCCTAAATGATTTGGACCCTCATTGAATGAAAATAAACATATAATTTTAGTTAACTAAACCCAAAAACGATATCGGGACATTTCGATCTCCGACGAGTTATACGGGTAGAATGGGTTTTCGGCGATGAACAACTTCGGGTTGTTACATTATCCCCCCGTTAGAGGGAATTTCGTCCCGAAATTCAAAGAATAAGATACAGGTCATGGATTGGAATGAAACCCGAATGGATTTGTTGCTTCGGATCTTCACCTTCTCAAGTGGAATCAGGTCTATACTGGGCGTTCTAACGAATTCTCATTATCGGGACATGTCTTGGTTTCGTTTCTTGACTCTCTCAATCTACGATATCAATCTGTTTTCTCATGGAGGTTCCAACCCTGGACGACTTCGGTTTCCTCAAAGAATCACTAGGGTTTCGTTGGGCAGACGCTTCTAAGGATTCGAGACGTGATGGTCTAGATAGATGTTATCAAGCTCTAAGGGCATTCAAAACTTGAAGGTTGCAGAATCGATCTCTACGAAGATCTTGAAAGGTCGGATGTGAGACTAAACTAGACGCTCGAAAGAAACTCTTGGGGCTAAGTCGCTAGTGCACTCATTCTCACTGGTAACCATATTGACAGAAAATGTTTCGATTAATAGACGAGGACTATATTTACGAAGATATTTGAATGAATGACTAATAAAACTTTCTTAACACTAGATTCAAAAAGGATGCGAACATATGAATTGTCGAGAAAAATATACCCGCGGTAGTGGGATCAGTGGCTGCTTTCTCTTGCTTCATAGCTAAAACCATCTTGGCGTTGTTGATGTTGTTGGTGGTTGCTGCCTTTGGGCAGTTTCGCTTGAAATGTCCGATTTCTACACAACCATAGCAGGCCTGTTCATTACTTGATCCAGAAGCTTGATGGATTAGATGAACTGGTGTTTTGCAATTTTAAGCAGAGTGGCCCTTTTTGCCACATCTTTTGCAGATCCTTTTGAAACACGGGCCAAGGGTATAATGGTGATATTTGCACTTGATGCACCAAGGGAGATTTCCCACATACCCAGTGGTAGGTGCTTGAGCTATAGGCATAGCAACAGGAGTAGCAGCAGCTTGAACTGTAGGCACAACGACAGGAGTAGTGACAGCTTGAACTGCCACAGTTTCACGCCTCTTGGAGGGTCCTTGGGAACTCTGACCTTTTCGCTTTTTATTCTTATCGTTTTCATTTTGATGCTCCTGAACATTTCTATGGTTTTGAGGGTAGGGGTTATATCCTGGACCAATGGACATGTTAGGGTTCAAGATCGTCATTGCAGACATCACTGCAGCAGAGACAACCAGCTGGAGCATCACAGGGTCGAAGCGAGATGAGGGTGGCGACGGAGGGCTGTTGTTACTTGAATTGGATCCCTTCTTTGAAGACATTTTGATCTAAAGCGATTAGGAAAAAGAGGATGGTAAGTCCCCTACATTAAATCAAGAGATATGAAACAAAGAATATCTCTTTAAGACAAAAATATAATTCTATTAAGCGATGAAGCAAGAATGAATTATCAGGGCAGATAAGTTATCGCTAAAGGAATGATCGAGGAATAACGCGTATACAAGGATTTTTACAAAGGATCAGTTCGAGAAATACTCCCATAGTATTTCATGGTTCGCTGCAGCAACGATTTGTTGTTTGGGATATTGGGTAAGTTTTAGGTATGCCGCATGCCACAGTCACTCCCAAGCACATGTTGGCCGTGTCTCGAATGAATATAGTTGGCCAGGCTATATTGACCCTAGACACGACTACATAACTGCCCTGGTTTAACCGCAGCGTACAACACCCATTTATTTATGTTTTGTTCTACTTGTAGTTACGGATTTCGACGGCTCGGCATACTTAAATACTTTTGAAAATACTTATATTTTGTAGGATACTTTTAGTTCAGAGCACTTAGGCCCCTTAATGTTTATAGTCTTATACCATGTAAGGTTTGGTATACTCTGTTCACTATAAACAAGGGCTCTGAAACCAATCTGTCACACCCCGAAAACCAAAGGCGGAAACGTTCCCGGGGTTGACTCCATGTTGTGTATCAAATCCAATGTACATAGTAATCACAGTAAACTACCATTACATTACATAGATCTGAAAGTTTACATTTGGTTCAAAAGTAAATTATACAAAAGTTATACATATATCATATAATAAAAAGTAGAGACGAGTCTTCTGAGCACTCCATCTTCATCAAAAGATAACGCCGGGTACCTGTCTAACGAGGACCTGAGAATACAAGCAGTTTGAAAATCAGCATAAAGCTGGTGAGTTCATAAGCGGTTTTGTTTTATGAAAATGTATCGGTTTCCTTTAGTTTTCCAAAAAGGTTTGTTATTCAAGAAAATCCCATATTTTCTTATGTTAATTAGTTTCGTTAACTTTCATTACAGTTCAGTTATGTGATATACGTTAACCCCAGGAAAATCCCATATTTTCCTAAATACAAGATTGATTAAATAACATAGAGTATAGTTTAATATACAAAACTATAATTTAGACAAACTGTATATAGAAAGTATTTTGAAAACCCTGGGACTAACATCCCGAACCAGTTACAAGATAATTCGATAAAGACCATGGGATCACTATCCCGAAAATAGATGTAAGATAACTTGATAAAAACCATAGGATCACTATCCCGAAACTAGATATATGATAGATTGATAAAATCATGGGATTATCATCCCGCATAAGATTTAGTTTCAAAGCCATGGGATTACCATCCCGAACGAAATATAGACACAAGATCATGGGATTATCATCCCGAACGAGATATAGACATAAAACCATGGGATTACTATCCCGAACGAGATATAGATACAAGACCATGGGATTATCATCCCGAACAAGATATAAATTCTAAACAAAATCCTAGCTGTGAATAAATTTATTTTAATACGTATTGTGAGTCGGGTAACCATACTGATACGACAACGAGACCTCCTTGACGTTAGTCAGACGTCGAATGATATACAGAATTTGTCACCCCAGGCGTGCCCGCCTAACTGTAGCTAGCAGTTAAGGTGTGGGATTGTCAGTCCCGAATAGATCTATTCACAAATTCCCCGCTCTCCCTCCAGGAGACTCTGGTTACACTTCCGGAGAGGATTTACATAATCATCCATAAAGGGTAGTGACTATCTCACAAGCTAGTATTAAACTATTCACAAAATTCTCATACAAAACTAAACATACAAAGATTATAAAACATGATACAGTGAAAATAGATACATACAATGAGATTATCTGACAATATATTCAAGTAATACAGAGATAAACTGAATCAGACATAGTTTATCTAATAACTTTATATGGATATAAAACAAGCGTTATAGAATCCCAAATTATTCCCATAATAATTTGATTAGTTTGGTTATTTTCTTAACTAAAATCCATTTAGCTGTAATTGATAAATCATTCCTTATGCTCTACATAATACATAAGGAGTAAAAGTATTGATAAATTTGCCAGATATTATTTGAAACACATAAATGTTATGATTTGAAAACAGTTATGGTTTGCTTGTATTCCCCCCCTGAAAACAGTTAAAAACAGTGAAAAAGGCGTAGGGGTATGAACTCACCGGACGAGAAGTATGACGATTTGGACGCTAAGAGTTGATCCGGGGCTTCTAAATACACGAGGTTCCTAATTATAATGTAAAGATACACATTTGTATCTAATTAGGACTTAGTTTATTTATATGTTAGGGACACTTGCTTCAAGTCGCGAAAACACTCCGATACGAGTGTTTGGAGGGACCCGGGTGGCGTTTAAGGACGTGAAATGACACTAGGGACTTGGGACTTGAGTTTACTCCCCATGAGTAAACTAATATAAGAGTTTTTGGTCTAAAACACCCATTCCCCATGAGTTTACGGCCGTAAACTCATGGTGGGTGTGGTTTATGGTGCTAAATGACTTCATACACTTAGGGAATAATTTCTAGACTTGGCTTAAGGACTTGAAAGGATTTTAAAACATAAAATAGACCCTTATATGGGAGTTTACGGCCTAGAATGGCTTCCTGGCCGTAAACACCTATTTTCTCAAGAAAATGGTGTTAAATGGTCCCAAAACAAATCACATGTGATTAATAGAATTATTCCAATGCCTAACATGAGTTTTATGGGACATTTGAGGGGTGTTATGGAGTTTACGGCCTATGAGACCCCCCTCATGGCCGTAAACTCTTCTATAGGGTGCTACAAGGTGTTTCAAGGTCTAAAACTTGCATAGAAGGGCTTCTAAAATTCATCTAAAGGCTTTAGGGGTGTTTAGTTTGCATTCTAACACCATAAATCTTGGAGTTTACGGCCCAAGAACAAGCCTTGGCCGTAAACTCTTAGAAATCCCACAAAATGATGTGTTTAAGGCCCTTAAACTATTTTTGGTTGGTCCTTTGATTTATTCCAAGGCTTTTGGTGGTGTTGGATGGCTTTCTAACACCTTAAAATTGAATTTATGCCAAGTTTTGGGGAGTTTACGGCCCAAGCACTCACCTTGGCCGTAAACTCATATAAGTCCCTCAAAAATCATGTTTCAAGTGTCCAAATGCCAAAACCAAGGTCCTATAATTCATATCTAAGCCATAGAAGTGATTTGGAAGGGTTTAAGGGCATGAAAAACCCCATTTACATGAGTTTACGGCCCAAGCTTATGCCTTGGCCGTAAACTCCTTCAAATGACTCAAAATCCATGATTTAAGTGTTCTAAGTCCATATCTTGAAGTCCCTTAGCCATATCTAAAGTCCAAATGAGTTTAGGAAGGAGTTTAAGGGCTTAAAACCCTTCAAAATGGTGTTTACGGCCTAGGCAGCCTCCTGGGCCGTAAACTCACCTATGTAGTCCCATTTCATGATTAAATGTCAAATTTGGAAGCCAAACATGCTATAGATTAAGGCTAGGAAGGTACCTTAAGGATTTGAGGCCTTAAAATTGAGTTTTGGACACTTAATCTTTGGATTTAAGAGAGAGGTTAGAGAGAGAGTAGAGAGAGAAGGAAAAAGCTTCAAATGAGAGGTTAAACATGTTTATATAGTTCCTAAAACTTGGACACGGTGGAATTCTACCCGATACCGACCTTAAACGATGCTTTAGGTCGCACCCGATTGAGTTTCCGTCAACCGACGAGGATATTTCTAAAACTTATGAAATAAATGTTTTGGGTTAAATTCATGAGTTCCTAAATGATTTGGACCCTCATTGAATGAAAATAAACATATAATTTTAGTTAACTAAACCCAAAAACGATATCGGGACATTTCGATCTCCGACGAGTTATACGGGTAGAATGGGTTTTCGGCGATGAACAACTTCGGGTTGTTACATTATCCCCCCGTTAGAGGGAATTTCGTCCCGAAATTCAAAGAATAAGATACAGGTCATGGATTGGAATGAAACCCGAATGGATTTGTTGCTTCGGATCTTCACCTTCTCAAGTGGAATCAGGTCTATACTGGGCGTTCTAACGAATTCTCATTATCGGGACATGTCTTGGTTTCGTTTCTTGACTCTCTCAATCTACGATATCAATCTGTTTTCTCATGGAGGTTCCAACCCTGGACGACTTCGGTTTCCTCAAAGAATCACTAGGGTTTCGTTGGGCAGACGCTTCTAAGGATTCGAGACGTGATGGTCTAGATAGATGTTATCAAGCTCTAAGGGCATTCAAAACTTGAAGGTTGCAGAATCGATCTCTACGAAGATCTTGAAAGGTCGGATGTGAGACTAAACTAGACGCTCGAAAGAAACTCTTGGGGCTAAGTCGCTAGTGCACTCATTCTCACTGGTAACCATATTGACAGAAAATGTTTCGATTAATAGACGAGGACTATATTTACGAAGATATTTGAATGAATGACTAATAAAACTTTCTTAACACTAGATTCAAAAAGGATGCGAACATATGAATTGTCGAGAAAAATATACCCGCGGTAGTGGGATCAGTGGCTGCTTTCTCTTGCTTCATAGCTAAAACCATCTTGGCGTTGTTGATGTTGTTGGTGGTTGCTGCCTTTGGGCAGTTTCGCTTGAAATGTCCGATTTCTACACAACCATAGCAGGCCTGTTCATTACTTGATCCAGAAGCTTGATGGATTAGATGAACTGGTGTTTTGCAATTTTAAGCAGAGTGGCCCTTTTTGCCACATCTTTTGCAGATCCTTTTGAAACACGGGCCAAGGGTATAATGGTGATATTTGCACTTGATGCACCAAGGGAGATTTCCCACATACCCAGTGGTAGGTGCTTGAGCTATAGGCATAGCAACAGGAGTAGCAGCAGCTTGAACTGTAGGCACAACGACAGGAGTAGTGACAGCTTGAACTGCCACAGTTTCACGCCTCTTGGAGGGTCCTTGGGAACTCTGACCTTTTCGCTTTTTATTCTTATCGTTTTCATTTTGATGCTCCTGAACATTTCTATGGTTTTGAGGGTAGGGGTTATATCCTGGACCAATGGACATGTTAGGGTTCAAGATCGTCATTGCAGACATCACTGCAGCAGAGACAACCAGCTGGAGCATCACAGGGTCGAAGCGAGATGAGGGTGGCGACGGAGGGCTGTTGTTACTTGAATTGGATCCCTTCTTTGAAGACATTTTGATCTAAAGCGATTAGGAAAAAGAGGATGGTAAGTCCCCTACATTAAATCAAGAGATATGAAACAAAGAATATCTCTTTAAGACAAAAATATAATTCTATTAAGCGATGAAGCAAGAATGAATTATCAGGGCAGATAAGTTATCGCTAAAGGAATGATCGAGGAATAACGCGTATACAAGGATTTTTACAAAGGATCAGTTCGAGAAATACTCCCATAGTACTTCATGGTTCGCTGCAGCGACGATTTGTTGTTTGGGATATTGGGTAAGTTTTAGGTATGCCGCATGCCACAGTCACTCCCAAGCACATGTTGGCCGTGTCTCGAATGAATATAGTTGGCCAGGCTATATTGACCCTAGACACGACTACATAACTGCCCAGGTTTAACCGCAGCGTACAACACCCATTTATTTATGTTTTGTTCTACTTGTAGTTACGGATTTCGACGGCTCGGCATACTTAAATACTTTTGAAAATACTTATATTTTGTAGGATACTTTTAGTTCAGAGCACTTAGGCCCCTTAATGTTTATAGTCTTATACCATGTAAGGTTTGGTATACTCTGTTCACTATAAACAAGGGCTCTGAAACCAATCTGTCACACCCCGAAAACCAAAGGCGGAAACGTTCCCGGGGTTGACTCCATGTTGTGTATCAAATCCAATGTACATAGTAATCACAGTAAACAACCATTACATTACATAGATCTGAAAGTTTACATTTGGTTCAAAAGTAAATTATACAAAAGTTATACATATATCATATAATAAAAAGTAGAGACGAGTCTTCTGAGCACTCCATTTTCATCAAAAGATAACGCCGGGTACCTGTCTAACGAGGACCTGAGAATACAAGCAGTTTGAAAATCAGCATAAAGCTGGTGAGTTCATAAGCGGTTTTGTTTTATGAAAATGTATCGGTTTCTTTTAGTTTTCCAAAAAGGTTTGTTATTCAAGAAAATCCCATATTTTCTTATGTTAATTAGTTTCGTTAACTTTCATTACAGTTCAGTTATGTGATATACGTTAACCCTAGGAAAATCCCATATTTTCCTAAATACAAGATTGATTAAATAACATAGAGTATAGTTTAATATACAAAACTATAATTTAGACAAACTGTATATAGAAAGTATTTTGAAAACCCTGGGACTAACATCCCGAACCAGTTACAAGATAATTCGATAAAGACCATGGGATCACTATCCCGAAAATAGATGTAAGATAACTTGATAAAAACCATAGGATCACTATCCCGAAACTAGATATATGATAGATTGATAAAATCATGGGATTATCATCCCGCATAAGATTTAGTTTCAAAGCCATGGGATTACCATCCCGAATGAAATATAGACACAAGATCATGGGATTATCATCCCGAACGAGATATACACATAAAACCATGGGATTACTATCCCGAACGAGATATAGATACAAGACCATGGGATTATCATCCCGAAAAAGATATAAATTCTAAACAAAATCCTAGCTGTGAATAAATTTATTTTAATACGTATTGTGAGTCGGGTAACCATACTGATACGACAACGAGACCTCCTTGACGTTAGTCAGACGTCGAATGATATACAAAATTTGTCACCCCAGGCGTGCCCGCCTAACTGTAGCTAGCAGTTAAGGTGTGGGATTGTCAGTCCCGAATAGATCTATTCACAAATTCCTCGCTCTCCCTCCAGGAGACTCTGGTTACACCTCCGGAGAGGATTTACATAATCATCCATAAAGGGTAGTGACTATCTCACAAGCTAGTATTAAACTATTCACAGAATTCTCATACAAAACTAAACATACAAAGATTATAAAACATGATACAGTGAAAATAGATACATACAATGAGATTATCTGACAATATATTCAAATAATACAGAGATAAACTGAATCAGACATAGTTTATCTAATAACTTTATATGGATATAAAACAAGCGTTATAGAATCCCAAATTATTCCCATAATAATTTGATTAGTTTGGTTATTTTCTTAACTAAAATCCATTTAGCTGTAATTGATAAATCATTCCTTATGCTCTACATAATACAGAAGGAGTAAAAGTATTGATAAATTTGCCAGATATTATTTGAAACACATAAATGTTATGATTTGAAAACAGTTATGGTTTGCTTGTATTCCCCCCCTGAAAACAGTTAAAAACAGTGAAAAAGGCGTAGGGGTATGAACTCACCGGACGAGAAGTATGACGATTTGGACGCTAAGAGTTGATCAGGGGCTTGTAAATACACGAGGTTCCTAATTATAATGTAAAGATACACATTTGTATCTAATTAGGACTTAGTTTATTTATATGTTAGGGACACTTGCTTCAAGTCGCGAAAACACTCTGATACGAGTGTTTGGAGGGACCCGGGTGGCGTTTAAGGACGTGAAATGACACTAGGGACTTGGGACTTGAGTTTACTCCCCATGAGTAAACTAATATAGGAGTTTTTGGTCTAAAACACCCATTCCCCATGAGTTTACGGCCGTAAACTCATGGTGGGTGTGGTTTATGGTGCTAAATGACTTCATACACTTAGGGAATAATTTCTAGACTTGGCTTAAGGACTTAAAAGGATTTTAAAACATAAAATAGACCCTTATATGGGAGTTTACGGCCTAGAATGGCTTCCTGGCCGTAAACTCCTATTTTCTCAAGAAAATGGTGTTAAATGGTCCCAAAACAAATCACATGTGGTTAATAGAATTATTCCAATGCCTAACATGAGTTTTATGGGACATTTGAGGGGTGTTATGGAGTTTACGGCCTATGAGACCCCCCTCATGGCCATAAACGCTTCTATAGGGTGCTACAAGGTGTTTCAAGGTCTAAAACTTGCATAGAAGGGCTTCTAAAATTCATCTAAAGGCTTTAAGGGTGTTTAGTTTGCATTCTAACACCATAAATCTTGGAGTTTACGGCCCAAGAACAAGCCTTGGCCGTAAACTCTTAGAAATCCCACAAAATGATGTGTTTAAGGCCCTTAAACTATTTTTGGTTGGTCCTTTGATTTATTCCAAGGCTTTTGGTGGTGTTGGATGGCTTTCTAACACCTTAAAATTGAATTTATGCCAAGTTTTGGGGAGTTTACGGCCCAAGCACTCACCTTGGCCGTAAACTCATATAAGTCCCTCAAAAATCATGTTTCAAGTGTCCAAATGCCAAAACCAAGGTCCTATAATTCATATCTAAGCCATAGAAGTGATTTGGAAGGGTTTAAGGGCATGAAAAACCCCATTTACATGAGTTTACGGCCCAAGCTTATGCCTTGGCCGTAAACTCCTTCAAATGACTCAAAATCCATGATTTAAGTGTTCTAAGCCCATATCTTGAAGTCCCTTAGCCATATCTAAAGTCCAAAAGAGTTTAGGAAGGAGTTTAAGGGCTTAAAACCCTTCAAAATGGTGTTTACGGCCTAGGCAGCCTCCTGGGCCGTAAACTCACCTATGTAGTCCCATTTCATGATTAAATATCAAATTTGGAAGCCAAACATGCTATAGATTAAGGCTAGGAAGGTACCTTAAGGATTTGAGGCCTTAAAATTGAGTTTTGGACACTTAATCTTTGGATTTAAGAGAGAGGTTAGAGAGAGAGTAGAGAGAGAAGGAAAAAGCTTCAAATGAGAGGTTAAACATGTTTATATAGTTCCTAAAACTTGGACACGGTGGAATTCTACCCGATACCGACCTTAAACGATGCTTTAGGTCGCACCCGATTGAGTTTCCGTCAACCGACGAGGATATTTCTAAAACTTATGAAATAAATGTTTTGGGTTAAATTCATGAGCTCCTAAATGATTTGGACCCTCATTGAATGAAAATAAACATATAATTTTAGTTAACTAAACCCAAAAACGATATCGGGACATTTCGATCTCCGACGAGTTATACGGGTAGAATGGGTTTTCGGCGATGAACAACTTCGGGTTGTTACATTATCCCCCCGTTAGAGGGAATTTCGTCCCGAAATTCAAAGAATAAGATACAGGTCATGGATTGGAATGAAACACGAATGGATTTGTTGCTTCGGATCTTCACCTTCTCAAGTGGAATCAGGTCTATACTGGGCGTTCTAACGAATTCTCATTATCGGGACATGTCTTGGTTTCGTTTCTTGACTCTCTCAATCTACGATATCAATCTGTTTTCTCATGGAGGTTCCAACCCTGGACGACTTCGGTTTCCTCAAAGAATCACTAGGGTTTCGTTGGGCAGACGCTTCTAAGGATTCGAGACGTGATGGTCTAGATAGATGTTATCAAGCTCTAAGGGCATTCAAAACTTGAAGGTTGCAGAATCGATCTCTACGAACATCTTGAAAGGTCGGATGTGAGACTAAACTAGACGCTCGAAAGAAACTCTTGGGGCTAATTCGCTAGTGCACTCATTCTCACTGGTAACCATATTGACAGAAAATGTTTCGATTAATAGACGAGGACTATATTTACGAAGATATTTGAATGAATGACTAATAAAACTTTCTTAACACTAGATTCAAAAAGGATGCGAACATATGAATTGTCGAGAAAAATATACCCGCGGTAGTGGGATCAGTGGCTGCTTTCTCTTGCTTCATAGCTAAAACCATCTTGGCGTTGTTGATGTTGTTGGTGGTTGCTGCCTTTGGGCAGTTTCGCTTGAAATGTCCGATTTCTACACAACCATAGCAGGCTTGTTCATTACTTGATCCAGAAGCTTGATGGATTAGATGAACTGGTGTTTTGCAATTTTAAGCAGAGTGGCCCTTTTTGCCACATCTTTTGCAGATCCTTTTGAAACACGGGCCAGGGGTATAATGGTGATATTTGCACTTGATGCACCAAGGGAGATTTCCCACATACCCAGTGGTAGGTGCTTGAGCTATAGGCATAGCAACAGGAGTAGCAGCAGCTTGAACTGTAGGCACAACGACAGGAGTAGTGACAGCTTGAACTGCCACAGTTTCACGCCTCTTGGAGGGTCCTTGGGAACTCTGACCTTTTCGCTTTTTATTCTTATCGTTTTCATTTTGATGCTCCTGAACATTTCTATGGTTTTGGGGGTAGGGGTTATATCCTGGACCAATGGACATGTTAGGGTTCAAGATCGTCATTGCAGACATCACTGCAGCAGAGACAACCAGCTGGAGCATCACAGGGTCGAAGCGAGATGAGGGTGGCGACGGAGGGCTGTTGTTACTTGAATTGGATCCCTTCTTTGAAGACATTTTGATCTAAAGCGATTAGGAAAAAGAGGATGGTAAGTCCCCTACATTAAATCAAGAGATATGAAACAAAGAATATCTCTTTAAGACAAAAATATAATTCTATTAAGCGATGAAACAAGAATGAATTATCAGGGCAGATAAGTTATCGCTAAAGGAATGATCGAGGAATAACGCGTATACAAGGATTTTTACAAAGGATCAGTTCGAGAAATACTCCCATAGTACTTCATGGTTCGCTGCAGCGACGATTTGTTGTTTGGGATATTGGGTAAGTTTTAGGTATGCCGCATGCCACAGTCACTCCCAAGCACATGTTGGCCGTGTCTCGAATGAATATAGTTGGCCAGGCTATATTGACCCTAGACACGACTACATAACTGCCCAGGTTTAACCGCAGCGTACAACACCCATTTATTTATGTTTTGTTCTACTTGTAGTTACGGATTTCGACGGCTCGGCATACTTAAATACTTTTGAAAATACTTATATTTTGTAGGATACTTTTAGTTCAGAGCACTTAGGCCCCTTAATGTTTATAGTCTTATACCATGTAAGGTTTGGTATACTCTGTTCACTATAAACAAGGGCTCTGAAACCAATCTGTCACACCCCGAAAACCAAAGGCGGAAACGTTCCCGGGGTTGACTCCATGTTGTGTATCAAATCCAATGTACATAGTAATCACAGTAAACAACCATTACATTACATAGATCTGAAAGTTTACATTTGGTTCAAAAGTAAATTATACAAAAGTTATACATATATCATATAATAAAAAGTAGAGACGAGTCTTCTGAGCACTCCATTTTCATCAAAAGATAACGCCGGGTACCTGTCTAACGAGGACCTGAGAATACAAGCAGTTTGAAAATCAGCATAAAGCTGGTGAGTTCATAAGCGGTTTTGTTTTATGAAAATGTATCGGTTTCCTTTAGTTTTCCAAAAAGGTTTGTTATTCAAGAAAATCCCATATTTTCTTATGTTAATTAGTTTCGTTAACTTTCATTACAGTTCAGTTATGTGATATACGTTAACCCTAGGAAAATCCCATATTTTCCTAAATACAAGATTGATTAAATAACATAGAGTATAGTTTAATATACAAAACTATAATTTAGACAAACTGTATATAGAAAGTATTTTGAAAACCCTGGGACTAACATCCCGAACCAGTTACAAGATAATTCGATAAAGACCATGGGATCACTATCCCGAAAATAGATGTAAGATAACTTGATAAAAACCATAGGATCACTATCCCGAAACTAGATATATGATAGATTGATAAAATCATGGGATTATCATCCCGCATAAGATTTAGTTTCAAAGCCATGGGATTACCATCCCGAACGAAATATAGACACAAGATCATGGGATTATCATCCCGAACGAGATATAGACATAAAACCATGGGATTACTATCCCGAACGAGATATAGATACAAGACCATGGGATTATCATCCCGAAAAAGATATAAATTCTAAACAAAATCCTAGCTGTGAATAAATTTATTTTAATACGTATTGTGAGTCGGGTAACCATACTGATACGACAACGAGACCTCCTTGACGTTAGTCAGACGTCGAATGATATACAGAATTTGTCACCCCAGGCGTGCCCACCTAACTGTAGCTAGCAGTTAAGGTGTGGGATTGTCAGTCCCGAATAGATCTATTCACAAATTCCTCGCTCTCCCTCCAGGAGACTCTGGTTACACTTCCGGAGAGGATTTACATAATCATCCATAAAGGGTAGTGACTATCTCACAAGCTAGTATTAAACTATTCACAGAATTCTCATACAAAACTAAACATACAAAGATTATAAAACATGATACAGTGAAAATAGATACATACAATGAGATTATCTGAAAATATATTCAAATAATACAGAGATAAACTGAATCAGACATAGTTTATCTAATAACTTTATATGGATATAAAACAAGCGTTATAGAATCCCAAATTATTCCCATAATAATTTGATTAGTTTGGTTATTTTCTTAACTAAAATCCATTTAGCTGTAATTGATAAATCATTCCTTATGCTCTACATAATACATAAGGAGTAAAAGTATTGATAAATTTGCCAGATATTATTTGAAACACATAAATGTTATGATTTGAAAACAGTTATGGTTTGCTTGTATTCCCCCCTGAAAACAGTTAAAAACAGTGAAAAAGGCGTAGGGGTATGAACTCACCGGACGAGAAGTATGACGATTTGGACGCTAAGAGTTGATCCGGGGCTTGTAAATACATGAGGTTCCTAATTATAATGTAAAGATACACATTTGTATCTAATTAGGACTTAGTTTATTTATATGTTAGGGACACTTGCTTCAAGTCGCGAAAACACTCCAATACGAGTGTTTGGAGGGACCCGGGTGGCGTTTAAGGACGTGAAATGACACTAGGGACTTGGGACTTGAGTTTACTCCCCATGAGTAAACTAATATAAGAGTTTTTGGTCTAAAACACCCATTCCCCATGAGTTTACGGCCGTAAACTCATGGTGGGTGTGGTTTATGGTGCTAAATGACTTCATACACTTAGGGAATAATTTCTAGACTTGGCTTAAGGACTTGAAAGGATTTTAAAACATAAAATAGACCCTTATATGGGAGTTTACGGCCTAGAATGGCTTCCTGGCCGTAAACTCCTATTTTCTCAAGAAAATGGTGTTAAATGGTCCCAAAACAAATCACATGTGATTAATAGAATTATTCCAATGCCTAACATGAGTTTTATGGGACATTTGAGGGGTGTTATGGAGTTTACGGCCTATGAGACCCCCCTCATGGCCGTAAACTCTTCTATAGGGTGCTACAAGGTGTTTCAAGGTCTAAAACTTGCATAGAAGGGCTTCTAAAATTCATCTAAAGGCTTTAGGGGTGTTTAGTTTGCATTCTAACACCATAAATCTTGGAGTTTACGGCCCAAGAACAAGCCTTGGTCGTAAACTCTTAGAAATCCCACAAATGATGTGTTTAAGGCCCTTAAACTATTTTTGGTTGGTCCTTTGATTTATTCCAAGGCTTTTGGTGGTGTTGGATGGCTTTCTAACACCTTAGAATTGAATTTATGCCAAGTTTTGGGGAGTTTACGGCCCAAGCACTCACCTTGGCCATAAACTCATATAAGTCCCTCAAAAATCATGTTTCAAGTGTCCAAATGCCAAAACCAAGGTCCTATAATTCATATATAAGCCATAGAAGTGATTTGGAAGGGTTTAAGGGCATGAAAAACCCCATTTACATGAGTTTACGGCCCAAGCTTATGCCTTGGCCGTAAACTCCTTCAAATGACTCAAAATCCATGATTTAAGTGTTCTAAGCCCATATCTTGAAGTCCCTTAGCCATATCTAAAGTACAAATGAGTTTAGGAAGGAGTTTAAGGGCTTAAAACCCTTCAAAATGGTTTTTACGGCCTAGGCAGCCTCCTGGGCCGTAAACTCACCTATGTAGTCCCATTTCATGATTAAATGTCAAATTTGGAAGCCAAACATGCTATAGATTAAGGCTAGGAAGGTACCTTAAGGATTTGAGGCCTTAAAATTGAGTTTTGGACACTTAATCTTTGGATTTAGGAGAGAGGTTAGAGAGACAGTAGAGAGAGAAGGAAAAAGCTTCAAATGAGAGGTTAAACATGTTTATATAGTTCCTAAAACTTGGACACGGTGGAATTCTACCCGATACCGACCTTAAACGATGCTTTAGGTCGCACCCGATTGAGTTTCCGTCAACCGACGAGGATATTTCTAAAACTTATGAAATAAATGTTTTGGGTTAAATTCATGAGCTCCTAAATGATTTGGACCCTCATTGAATGAAAATAAACATATAATTTTAGTTAACTAAACCCAAAAACGATATCGGGACATTTCGTTCTCCGACGAGTTATACGGGTAGAATGGGTTTTCGGCGATGAACAACTTCGGGTTGTTACAGAGAAGCCCTACGCTCCTAAAAATACACCCAAGCCTTAAAACCTCCCAAACAAAACCCAAAATCTATAAAATACCGAGATACCCAATTACAATCATACCCTTGGCTCTGAAGACACACTCGAATACTTGGATCACTTATACCATAACAACTACATCCGAAATGGGCTAAATCCTTCCTTTCTCGAAGCCCTAAGCCTCATGACAACTGATGATTGGGCCGTAGCCCCAGGCAACGGAGCAAATCTAAAACCGAGTGTTACAAAAACTTTTAGTCTCGTAATCAAACCGGCCACTACCCATCTCATTCTTGCCCTAACCACTACTCAATATTGGTGTCTTCGTCAACTCGACATCAATAATGCTACCCTTGAAGGAACACTTATGGAATCCCTTATATATGTCACAACAACTGGGTTTTACCGACCCTTCCTTTCCAACTCACATATGCAAGCTCAATAAAGATATTTACAGATTACATCAAGCTTTACGGGCTTGGTACGATGAACTCAAAAATCACCTCTTTTTAAACCAATTCAAACCCACTGTTTCAGATTCCTCTCTATTCATCAATAAAAACACAACTTCTCTGATCTTTATTCTTGTCTATGTTTATGATATAATCACCACCGGTCCCGATCCCTCTCTTATAAACAATTTCATTAAAACTCTTGCTACTCAATTCTCTCTAAACGATCTTGCTAATCTATCTTATTTCCAAGGTTTCGTGGTTCCCCTTCATCCCTATGGATTACTTTTTTCCAAAACAAAATACGTTATCAACGTTCTTACTTGTGTCAATATGAGTGACTGTAAACCGGCCACTACAAATATGGTTGCCTTATATCCACCCGACAAAATCGATAGGCAACCACTTCCCTCACCAACCGAATACTGATCCTTCGTAGGGGCTCTACAATATTTATATCTAACACACCCAGATGTTGCTTTTACTGTCAACATGTTGTCTTAGTTTATGCATGCTCCCACGGATCTTCATTGGGCTGCTTAAAAAGTTTGTTGTGCTGCCTATACGACATAATTCATAACTAACTTTTGAGTAGTTCTCCTCTACAACTCCATGCTTTTACCGATGCTGACTGGGCGGGTGATAAACTCACTTATTGTAGTAGAGCAACTGGATAAATTGTTTACCTTGGCTCAAATTTGATATCTTGGAGCTCTAAAAGGCAACCCACTGTAGCTTGCTATTCCACGGAAGCTGAATTTCGAGCTGTCGCTTCCACCACAACTGAAATACAATGGTTAATCTCATTACTTCATGAACTTTGTTATAAATCAATTGTCACACCGACCATTTATATCGATAAACTAAGTGTCAAACATTGTTAAGCTAATCTAATATTTCATTCACACATGAAGTACACATCTCTTGATTTCCATTTCGTCAGTGAGAAAGTTCGAGAAGGTATGATATGGGTCACTCATATTTCTAAAGATGGTCAACTTGCCGACGCTCTCACCAAGCATCTACCAAAACCCCGCTTTCAATCACTCATCCAAGATTGGTCTTCTCGTGAGAGCATCTACCAAAACCCCGCTTTCAATCACTCATCCAAGATTGGTCTTCTCCACAAGTCGTCCATTTTGTGGGGGCATATTAGACCACAAATGGATGGCTTATAATTCAAATTATTTTGAATTTTGTATTAGTTAATGCACATATATCTTTTGATTTATTTTTCCTTATTTGCTGTAACTTTCCTTAGTCTTTAGGATATTATCCTGTAGTTATAATGTACCATTCTTTGGAACAAAATACGAAATATTGAAATCATTATAAGGATTACTTATTTGTATTTATGATTAATGATATAAGGTAACGTATAAGTTCTAATAAATAATGTACAAGTAGATTTCCAATTTTCAATTCCATTATGTAGAAACAAAATCACCCATTCTAATGGTGATATATGGACGTATTGGTTATTCCTTCACTAGCTTCAACACATACACATAGCTAAAGTAAAAAAAATTGAAAAGTAAAAAAACAATTAAATTTTCATAAACCGCACTCTCTAACTTGGCCTGATATATACCGGACATACCCATGCCTAGTCGCACTCTTGAAAGGATGTTAGAGGCCCAAACCTTGGTGTCTATTGACCGGTCAAATCTTGTTTATGCCCACTCACAGCCTGGTTCGGGCCTTTGTGCATTTCTAATATGCTACATGAACCATATTTACAGTTCACTCAAAAGTAATATTATATTTGCATAGAGGTGAGAGATAGTAGTCACCAAAGGGTTTCTAGTCTAACGGTATAATGTGTTGTTTTTTTTTCTTGAGGTCAAGGATTAAGTCTAGTTGTAGACATTTGTGAATTTAAAATGTAATTTAAGAGTAGATTAAATTTGATGTTAAAAAAATAACAAAATAAAATAAAATAGTAGTCCATTTGCTAAGAAAAAGTCGAATCATTTAAATCTGACAAGCACGCAATAATCAAGAGACTATTTTGTAAATATATACAGTTGGACTAACTGATTTTCTCATCGACCATGCGCACAAGGAAACCTAAATCGGCGGAATGGGGATCGGAGACGTCGAGAAGATGGTAGCCGTAGGCCTCATCTGGGGTGCCACAAATGCCCTTATGCGTCGAGGCGCACTTATATCAGAACAACAAATTCTTAAGCAAAAATCATCATCAAGCAAAACCCACAAAAACCCAATTCTCAAAACCCTGATTGACTGGTTTAATCTCCTTTTAGTTTGGCAGTACTCTGTTCCTTTCCTCGTAAACCTATCTGCTTCCGCTACTTTTTTCGCCATTCTAAGTGACACACCGATCTCTCTTGCTGTTCCAGTCACCAATGCGACGACATTCGCTGCCACCGCCGTGTTTGGGATGTTGCTCGGTGAAGAGACGCGAGTTGGGTTGACTTTGTTTGGTACTTTTCTGATTGTTCTTGGTGTTTATGTTTGTGTTGTTTGATTTATTTATACATGACACAAGTACTTTCCATGAACTTCGCAAGCACGCTTTCTCTGATTTATATAAAATTTCATTCAGGAATCAGGATACCCCTATAAGTTACTTGTTGTATTGTTCCTTAACACGGTAAATTGAAATTAATTTGGAATTTTGGTTACTTTTCATCTGCCATTTGATCATTGCCCATCACTTGTTCGATAAAATGTCCATATGGACAATTATATTCGTTTCTTTTGTATGCATCACCAGATGTTTGAATAAGTGTCAACAGTTGATATCAACAAGAATCCGAATATATAATAATTTCATCAATATGTTTAGTACAGTTTTAAGATACATTCAGAATACAAACAAGAAAGTGAAAAAGCAACTGTCTTGCAATGAAAGAAATCTCAAAGTATTAGTATTGTGGCTTAGAGCATTCAATTGGGCATCTGGCCTTTAAACCGCTTAAAATCAGCACAATAGTTATAAATCATGTAGTTATCTCTCACCCATTTGAGTTGACCCTGTTGACCATTGCTCAATTGCTTATAAACAGGAGACATCCACCAGTTTCAAGCTCTTGCCCTAAATCTCCTATAATTAGCCACAAAAGGTGCAGAAGTCCGGTCAATTTTGACCAATCCACCTCTAGTAGCCCAATTATCAGCATTCCATAAACTGGAGTAAACTCTCATCCCTTGTTGATTAGGGTATGGAATGCTATTCCGATCATCAAAACAGTAATCACCAAAGCTTGAGAACATGCCATTTTCGATTTGTTGAATGTTTTTCTTCTTTACTTGGTTGGTGTTTTTGTTGGTTCTTGATGTGGGGTTATATAGGCATTTGGGTCCCATTGTTCTTTTGACTTTCTGTTTTGACTTGTCCTCCATTTTGACAATTCTTGAATGATTTCTATTGTAGTTGTCAACATTTTTCTTTTAAAAAGTTTTTGTTTTTAACATATATGATCAATAAGTAATCAAAGAATATTTTAGTTTTGTACTGCATTTTGCAGAATCTTGTCCCATAAAGATTATCTGATGCAGGTTTCTTTGAGATTTTAAAAAAATAGAGATCTTGAAAAAAAATATTTATATATGATTACTCGATAATCATATATGAATATTCAAAAGGGAATAGACATATTTGAATAATCATATATGATTTATTCATATATAGATATAAGTTTCGCTGAAAATAAATCATATATGATTATCTATTATTCATATATGATTATCGAGTATTTGAACTCTTGTATCCTTTAAACTTGGTAATATTTAATTTCTTTTTAATGTTTGAATAAAGCATTAAAAATAGCAATAAAATACATGCACTTGTAAAACTAAAAACAAAAAAAAAAGTGAAGATTTTTGCTGTGAATTTAGCATTATATAAAAGCGAAAGTCAATCTAGAAATTTATATATAACACTAGTAATTATAGTGCAATGAAAACAAGATTTTAAATAATTGATCAAGCAAAAAACTTATGTGGTATAGAAACAAAGTAATATTAAGATACAATGTGGTTTTGGGTTTAAAATTAAAACCAATCATAAAGTAGGCTTTATTTATTATTTTTTTTTTAAAGAAAGAGCTAAATCATCAGTTTTCAAGATGACTTTATTTGGGTTATGGTTTTTAATTACTTGTAAAATTTTAGTTTGGTTCTAATCTTTCTGGTTGTGCACGTCGGGGTGTGTAATGTTTAGCCACCAATAACTATACAAAAACTAGGGTTCTAAAGACGTGGACCCAATGACAATATACAAACATTAAAGGTTATAATTGTATTACTTACTTTCAACTTGGCTATCTTTTTTCAAAAATTATCATTGAGCAGCTGGAGGAGAGTATACAAATCGGCTCTGGTGTAGTTGATAAAAGACATGTTCAACGTCTATCTTCAAAAATTAATTGGGATCATCTTTTAAATGTTTTAAACTTACATGATTCATCATTTGTTGGTTTAAATTTACAAATCATTTACCATATATTAAATGACTGTATTACCCTTGCTACTTTATTTTTAATTCATTTTATATTAAAAAAAAAAAAAAAGAAAGAAACTACAACCTACATATCTAGCTTCCCATTTTCCTTTCAAACCGGTTGAAAAATAAAACATCCTCATAACCACCTACCAAATAACCACCACGACCGACGACAACCATCGTCAATGACCACCACCTCATCATCTTCAGCAAATGTCACTTCTTCACCTTCAACTACCTACTTTGTTTCTCCTTTCTCTCCGAACATCGTTAGAACGCCGGAGCACCGCCTACCACCATCAATGGACTATAGCCCTCCTCTCTCTCCTCCTCCTTCTCCGATCTAAGTACTCCCTCTTCGAGCCTTCACCTTCGTTGTCTTAGGTCGCCGCCACCTACGATTTTCACTTTGGGGATTTCAAATCGAGCTCCACTAGTTGTAAAATGGCTAGGATTTCTATGGACCGGAATCGTGGAGATGGATGGAAATGGATACGACGATGGTGGAGGTCGGACGTAGGGATCCGTTGATTCGTCGCCAAAGTAAACGTTATTACAACCACCACCTGTATGGCTTAAGTACGTATTACTTCCATTCATCGACTCTGATAATATGGGACAACAAACACTATCATCACCGCCGCTACGACTGTTAGGACGGAGATACAAGAGACGACAGTGATCGCCATAATTGCTCGTTGTGCTCACGTGGTGGTGTTAGTGCTGACTGGTGGCGGTGTTGTTTACCCACATATGGTGGTTGTCTAATCGATGGAGAGGAAGAGGACATGATTTGAAACTGGAAGACTGAGAATGCTCATGTCCATCTACGTGTGATTCCTCATTTTCTTCCTAAAACATGAGGTGAGTTGTTGATTCTACTCTTGGAGTTACTCAATATAATGCTTCCTCAAAAGGATTTGAACCAAGAAAAGAAGAAAATACCATAGTAGATCTATGATTAGCCCTCGGTCGAAGTTGGGGAAAGGTAAGGGGAAGGGTGGATTCTGGTGTAGATTTTTACTTTTTTAATCTAAAAATGATAAACAAATAAAATAAAAGTGAATAATAAATTATTAAGGGAAAAATAGTCATTTTATGTCCAAAGGGACGACCAGAGTAAAAATAATACATGGACAATCCGAATTAGTTATTGAAAATAGGGACCGAAGGTTTTGACATCTGTACGAGGCACGACACATGTAATTTACTTCATAATCCATAACATGGTTTTTATGAAATGTATTTAATTTTCTAAAATTACTTTATGAATAGTAGGCCATGCGGTATCTAATCACCTGAAAAGTTATGTCAATTTAGCGTCGTATCATTATAATCTCCCTATTATTTATGCTACTCAGAACGGCTCAACAAACACCATATCGAGTGCTTAACATGCTAGTTTTTGTGCAATTCTCGACATCTACTATCCGGTGGCGGAGCTTCAACATATATTTTGGGGGGCCGAAAATATAACGTGTATAAAAATTGGTGACCGGGGGGGGGGGGGGGGTGGGGGGTGGGGGGAAATTTTATATTTTTGGTCCTGTAGCTAGGCTGGAATCCGTTAGAATATTTATTGCCTATGCTGCACACAAAAACTTTGAAGTCTACCAAATGGATGTCAAGTGCGCATTTCTAAATGGAGAACTTGAAGAAACAGTGTACGTGGAGCAACCTCCTGGATTCGTAAATAAAAGGTACCCTAATCATTGTTACATTTTGGACAAAGCCGTATATGGACTGAAACAAGCTCCGAGAGCTTGGTATGAAATGCTAACAAAGTTTTTAAAGATGTCCAAATTCAAACAAGGTTCGGTTGACCCAACCTTCTTTCGTAAGAAGGAAGGTAACCACCTTATGATTGTTCAAATTTACGTCGATGATATCATCTTTGGCTCAACGAATCCTAGCTTAACGGCTAAATTCAGAAAGCAGATGGAGACTAAATTTGAAATGAGCTCAATGGGTCCAATTAACTCTTTCCTTGGTTTAAATATTAGACAGGGACCAGAAGGCATCTTTATTAATCAGGAAGCTCACACAAAGACTCTCCTTGCAAAATTTGGCATGATGGGAGATTCAAAGGTTAAAGTTCCAATGGCGTTCGGCACCAAGATCACTCCATCCTTGGATAAGCCAGCAGTTGATATTACGCTATATCGCCAGATGATCGGTTCTCTGATGTATCTTACTGCTAGCAGGCCTGATATAAATGTTCTCTGTATGCTATTGTGCTAGATTTCAGGCGAATCCACGTGAACCTCATATGCTTGCAGTGAAGAACATACTCCGTTATCTCAAGCGAACTACCTCTTTAGGCCTATGGTATCCATCCAACTCAGGCTTCTTCGCTCAAGCCTACTCAGATGCAGACCTTGGAGGTTGTGGACTAGACAGGAAAAGCACCACGGGAGGCTGCCAATTCCTTGACGGGAAGTTGGTTAGCTGGCAATCAAAGAAACAAACTTGTATGTCTTTGTCTACAGCTGAAGCATAATACATTACAGCTGCCTCCTGTACTTCTCAAGTGATTTGGATCCAAAGTCAACTCCGGGACTATGGACTCAATATGAAAAAGATCCCACTATATTGTGACTCTGAAAGTGTAATTAGGATCTGTCATAACCCAGTGCAACACTCCAAGACCAAGCACATAGCGCTGAGGTATCACTTCATTAAAGATCATGTGGAAGATGGGAACGTCGAAATTCATTTTGTTCGAACCACTGATCAACTGGCTGACATCTTCACCAAAGCTCTTCCTGAAGCATTGTTCAACAAAATTCTACAAGGGCTTGGTATGATGGAATCAGAGTTAGTACCACAAATTTCCTCTCAAACTCAAAAGTAAGAAGCGAAATAGACCGAACGTTCGAGTTCGAGTCTTGTACTTATGTACCGAAATGAACCGAACGCTCGGGTTCGGTTGGATAATCTGCTTTTCGCTCATCAATCAAAGGTAGTTTTCTTGGTTGTAAATCTTATGTATAATTGTTCCAAATGCATTTATCTTATTCTCAAAATCATTCTCTTTTAGAAAATCTATTTTCTTTGGTAACCGAAATATACCGAACGTTCGGGTTCGGTTCCAAAATTTTTCTCACCCGAAATAGACCGAACGCTCGGGTTCGGTTCCACAATTTTTCACAACCGAAATAAACCAAACGCTCGGGTTCGGTTCCAAAGTTTTTCACAACCGAAATAGACCGAACGCTCGGGTTCGGTTCCAAAGTTTTATTTTTATTTTTATTTTCTTTCTTAGTCTTATTTTTTTATTTCTTTCACTTTTATTTATCAAAAATTCCAAAAATATTTTTCTTTATATAAAATTCAAAAACTCCAAAAATATTTTGTTCTTTATTTTCTTTTTGGCTTTAATTTTATTTGTGTGTTCGTTTATGGGGAAATTGTTGAATTAGCTAAGTGTCCCTAGAAGCATGCTGCTATATGTGTCCAAAGCCTCATCTGATTCTGAATAATAGCTTTAATGACTTGGTATATACAAACCTTGTCTTCCCAATTAGGCTATCACATTTATTCTAATCATGAGCTACCTAACTCTCTTCTCACAAGAGATAAGAGTTTTCTGCTTGGTCCTATTTCTCACAGCAGAGGTACTTTGATTTCTTACACCATCTACACTACATTTCTCCATCACACTCGTTTCACAAACGTAACCCTTGAGACTCTCAGAAATTACCACTGAGGTTTATGGTTACCCAATAACTGTGTTCATGATCTTAGTTTCGTGCCACTACGAGCTGAGTGAAACCCAAAATTCAATACCCAATACGAATTGACGGTGAACAATTAATTTGCTCTAGTTTTCACTATTGAATTGACGGACGTATCTTCATGAAATCACAAATTTTTCTTTTGTGTGATTCCTATGAAATTGTTAAAACCAATAACATTTCTTCCCTTGGGATCCAGTTTTATTTTTTTGAGATTTTATGTTCCTAGCCAAATTAAAATTATTCCCAACCTACTTGTTCAACAGACTACACCGGTCTCACAAGTACTTCGTTCAATTTCTATCTTATATCAAGATTAGGAATTTTGAATCGAAGAAAAAGCCACCCTATTAAGCCTAGTTAAAAGAAGCCTTTCAACACTTCTTAATAAGTGTCTGATCGTTAATCAACGGGAAACCACACAAAGACTTTAAGGTCTCTCTTGACTTTAAAGAAAGAGATTCGTGCCCGGGATCATCTGTTTCGTGTCTTTATTGACATCACACATTTTCCCCAAAATATTGCTTTATTTCTTTTCTTTTACACCCTTAGCACGAAAATCTTTGATTTTCCAAAAATTCAGGTTCTATTAATTACAGGCATTTTCATTGGATTGGTGGTTAATTAAAAGCTGTGGTTGATTTTAATCCACGTGGGAGCATTGTTCAAAAGATGCCGTTACAATTTAAAGGGATAAGATGATGACATGCTGACTCAGGCGGGAGTCTAATCGATTTGATATCAAACGACGCAAAAGGGAAAGCGTGCGAATTGGAAACGTCTCATCTCCAAATGGCGCAGCAGGAGCGCGTGTGAATTTGAAATGGTTTATATTCAAACGGCGCATGATGGGAGGCGTGTTCTTAGGGGTCTGACATTCTCTCTCATGCATGATCATCGGCAACCCCAACTGTCACGCATCAGTCAACTCCGAAAAACCCTTCCATTCTCAATCGAAGATTTGGGAAGATCTTTCTCTCTCCTTAAACCCCAGTATAAAAGGCAACACAATCCTTCATTTACCTCTTTACCGCAATCAAAATTACTAGAGAGCAAAAATTCCTTAATTCCTCACTGTTCATCATCTTCTTCACTCTCTTCAAGCAATGGCAGATTCTTCTTCTGTTCACGCAACATCCCACATACTTCCCATTCGCCCACAACAAAGCCTCATCATTGATTTAACTCCTCAGGCTTACGACGCCTTCATGTTCCCCATAATTGAGTGCTTGAAGTTTTCTCCAATCGCTCCTGCACTTACAAGAGATGAATCTGTTCCGATGGAGTTCTTGTCGCAAATCTTTGCGACTGCTCATTATGACAAGGCTGTTGACAGACTCTTCTTTGATGTTTTTCAGCACAAAGCATCAATTTCCAAGCAACGGTTTTGCTCCCTGTTAGGGTTTGAAGCTGATTCTACGAGGGTTAACCCTGAGACGATTCCACTGGGGCACTTGTTCAACATGTTTTATAACATGGGTTATACGGAGGTGCTTACTTCAGTCGTGAAGTTCAAGAAGTCGTGCCTACCTCCACAGTGGAACGGGATGTTTACTGTTCTATTCAAAGGGTTATCTGAAAGAAGTGCTGGATCTGATGGTGCCAGTCGGTTATTTTTATCAATAATGTATGGAATCTACAATGGCATCAATGTAGATTATGGGTATGTTCTATGGCAACAACTCATCCAAAGTCTCTCCTCTACTTCCAGACATTCAGAGGTTTCTTACGCTAGGTTCTGGACCTCGATCACAAAATAGGTGATGGACAAGTACCACGTCCCCATTGTCGCTGGTGCTCCAATGTCTTCGATTGGTACATTCCATACCACGAAGATCATTGTCTCGGACACTTCCAAGTTTCCATTCAACGGTTCAATTCCGGAAACTATGTATGGCAATGTTCCTGCTGATAGCCGAATTATCAGAACATACAAAGAATTCAAGCGTTCTGGTCCGAGGGATCTCACTCCGGAGATGTTGAAGTCCATTCATGACGCCGACAAGCCTGCTCCAAGAGGCAAAAAGGCTGATAAAGGGAAACAGGTGGCTAAAGGAGCTAAAGGCCCATCTCCAAAGAAGAGGAAATCAACCAAGGCTGCTCAGTCTCCGCAGCAAAAGCGACGAAAAACTCAACCCAAGCGAAAGCTGATCATCGCTTCCTCCTCAAGTGAGTCTGAGTGTGAGAGTTCGGATTCTGACGACTCTCCACGAGGCAACACTCCACCCAGATCTCTTACCCTTGAAATTCAAATCCATCCTTCTCCAATTCCCTCTCCTCCTAAAACTATTCCTACTTCCATTCCCACCATAAACCCCTTTACACACATTCCAACCACTTCAATCCCAATACCACCACCAATATTCACCGACGCAACCACAACATCCACTGCAAATGTTAGAGCCAACGTATCTGATACGGAGGTTCGTACTGATGCACCCACAACCACTCAAGCACCCGAAACCACCAAAGCACCCGAAACCAGAAAAGCACCCGAACCTACCCCCACACCAACACCCGAAACAACCCAACCCAAACCTACCCATACTACTACACCCCCAGCTTCTCCACCACCACCTTCTCCCGGTCATGCCTCAGAGGGAGAAGAAACATTTCTTGGCGGGGAAAATATGACGTTTGACTCGGTCTACTATAGTCCATTTCAAGTACAGAGCGATGATGATGACGACGCTTTGGTTACAAAGAAACATCTCAAGGAGCTCCATGACAAGGTTGACTTGCTCATCGCCTCCTCTTCCACGTCTCAATCATCACTTTCTGAAGATGCAGTTCAGAAGATTGTTGACGCTTTCTCCAAGGCTCATCAAGACTCTCTCGCTACTGCAACCTCCGCCATCGACGCCTCAACAAAAGCTTGTCAGGCTGCGACCGAAAAAGTTGATAAACTATTTTCTGATGCCTCTGCCCTGTTAAAGTCTTTACAGGAGAGTGCAAATGCTGCTAAGACTACGTTGGAACCAATTGTTCAACAATTGACAACGTCTGTCTCCACTGAGTTGAAGTCTTTCGCTTCATTTCGTCAAACGCTTTCAGACGACAACTCAGCATTTCGCGCAACCATTGACGAGCGTCTCTCGAAGCTGCAAGAAGATTTAGCTGCCGAGAACTCTCTCATGGATGTTCTAGCCAGGAAGACCACCGCTCTGAAGGTCAAGAGTGTTCAACTCTCCAACTCTCAACAGGAGGTTGACTCTCTTCGGTCCGAAAGGGAGGTGATAAAGTCGTGTGTTTCGGATGTCCACTCTGCCATATGCAACATCCTCGAAGCACATGATCCCATCCTGAACTACACTGTGAGGCGAGACCTTGCAGAGAAGCTCGCTCCCGCCCTTGCCCTGCTAAGCAAAATCGAAGGGCTACTTGATTTCGTGTCCATTCCGAAACAAGGGGGAGAGAAGAAGTCAACATCTCAACCACCTCCTTCCTCAAAGGCAACTCACACTACCGAACCTCCTCCAGTAGGCCAAGCCTCCGGTTCTGGTGTGAAAGATAAAGGCAAGAACATTGCTGAGGATAAAGACGAAGATCAAGAGACTATCGCTGATCTTTTAAAGCGAAAACATCGAGTTGATGATGCTGATATCAGTGCTCGTGTGGCTAGAGAAGCTGAAGAAGCTGAAAGAAAACAGAAGGAATCCCACGACCTTCTTGAGAGTAGGAAAACTCTTTTTCCTGCCTGGACTCTCGATAGGATGATAAAGGAAGCCATCGACACTCCGAGCATCTTGTGGCTGGAACCTGTGATTTCACTTGATTGTTGCAATATTGTCGACTCTCAGTTCGATATGCCACTGACCTGAAAGGCGTTCATCTTTCACGCTTTCTCCAACGTTGTAGAGTTCCCTCATCCTCATCCACAGGTTGATCGGGACTTAATTGATTTTTATCTGAAGGCTGCTCAACCCCAATATCAAACTTAGAGCGCTCAGAAAATTGTCAACGTTCGGGTCTTGAAGCCGTATACTGAAGGAAACTTCATCAACATTCGGCTCAAGGTGCTTCGGGGATCTGCCAAAACCGAACATGCCATTTCCCTAGCAGATCTTCCGAACCTCAATCCCCATGATTGGATAATCTTGCACAATATCCTTCTAACCAATGAAGCTGAATCCGGTCCGATCATCGACCATTTCAAAAGGATGCTTGTGTGCTACATCATGGAAGTTGCACTGATGGATCAGGAGATAGCAAGCGTATTCAAGAAGAAACCAACAATATCTCCCGTTGGCTCTGCCAGTGATCTGAACCAAATGCAGATGGGAAAAATTGACTCGAGAAGGAATTCGGTCATGTTCACCAGGAACGAAGGACAGAAATGTCTTTTCGCCTTGGCTGACAAACATCTGTACACTACTGCTTGCTTAGAGCATGTTTTGGGGATCATCCACAGATGCAAGCAAAACACAGCGGATGATATCAAGTACTTCGATGACATGATACATTGGTACATTCGGTTTAGACAGACGATACTTGCGCTAATCTCTCGTCTGTTTGATACCACGAGGAAAGTTCCCGCTGCTGGCCCAAGCAAGAAGAAGAAGTAGTCTCGCTCCAATTTGACGCAAAGGGGGAGATTGTTGGGTCGTGTTTTGTAAAGTGTTGCGTCAATCGGGCTCGTTAGTTAGTCCAGTTTTGTATCTCCGGTATGGGCCTGTCCATTCGTGAGTATAGTAGGGTTTATTATAAATATAGGTGCTTGCATGCATCTTAGGTTAACGATAGTAACGAAAGAATAGATTGATCAGAGAAGTTTTATTATCGTTCTTGTAACCCTAAATCCTCTACAGCGGAAGTTCTTAGTCGAGCTCTGCTGAGGATTGTTTGAATTAATCATTCGACACATTGTGATTCAATCCTGTCTTGTTTATTGTTTTATGTTCTTCGTACTACCTGTTACAAAGATCTAATCGATCTTCAAGTTTATTTAATAACTTATCAAAAAATATCCAGAAAAAAAATCAAGTGAGATAAAAGAATATATTAAAATAATAACATAACAAAAACAATCTTTATCACTAAAATAAACGGGATTTGAAAACCTAAAGAAAAACTATTAAAATAGAAAAATAACAACATTTTAGTTTTGGTATTACAATAAAAGATTAATGGCAGAATCTTCTTGTAAAAGTTTAAGTATATCTCCTAAAAATATTATAAGTAGAATAGCAAGTAAACATGAAGAATATGATGCTAATTTAGAAGAGTTAATTGATCGTGAACAAGATTATAATAAATTTCAAACTCATGGTTTACAATTATTAAAACCAGAAATATTATATAAAAAGGATATTTTGAAACTACTACCCAATTTTATAGAAATAGCTATGAAACCACTATTCAGTGCGTAAAGGACCAAGTTAAAATGTTAAATATAATTTCCAAGGAAGACAATAATTTAAAAAAAATTATCCATTTAGGAATAATAGTTATAGGAATTAAAGGATTAATGAGAAAAAATTTAGGTTGTAAAGTTCTTATTACCTTATTTGACAACAGAATTAAAGATTTTTATAGCACAGGAATAGATATGAATAGTATGAATGCTAGCACAGAAATAGATATGAATAGTAATAGATGAATAATATATTGTAGTCTAGATTTTTTAATAATTATCAAAGATTTTTATAAAATATATAAAATTAGGAATACAAACAAAAGGATACCAAGAAGTTGAATTTGGTGATAATCTACAAAATACAAAATCTTTACAGATAACGTAGTAAATTTAATAAGTAGTAAAAGAATTAAAATGGTAAAACCTAAAGAATTTTCCATAGAAACTCTTGCTAGATTAGAATGAGATATTAGTAAATTTGTTCCTGATACTTTACCTGCTAGAGTACCAAATGAAGTAGTAACATATACAAATAGGTTAGGAAAAACAAGTTTAAGATTTTCCAATTACAACTCTATCCCTAAGAAGGATATGATTAAATGAATATAGAAGAATGTAATCATAACTGGAAAAAGTGTTTTGGATCAAATAATATCTCATGTTTTATCTGTAAATTTTATCCTCATAAAAGTCTAAGAGCCTGAAGTGAAACATGTTTTTTAGAAGCTTGTATAAATTGTTTAGAAACAAAAAAAAATATTAAGATAGAAGAGAAAAATGAAAAACCATTTTTTATAGAATTTGAAAAACAAGAAATAAAACTTTTAAGAAAAAGAATAGAAGTTATAGAAGATACTTTAAAATTAATGCAGAAAAAATTTGATGTGCTTGAAAACAATATCAAAGGAAAAAAATATTATTCAAGAAAACATAGTTACAAAACAAAACTACACAATACCTTCTTATACACAAGCTATATGTAATACTGATAATTTAACTTCTTTAAAAGTAAAATATAAAATAAGAATTAATATACATATAATAGAATTTTTAGCTTTTGTAGATACAAGATGTACTAGTTGTATTATAGATGAAGCTTTAGTACCAAAAAGTTATGTTACACAAATTAATGATTCTATTTCAACCCAATAAATGGATGGATGAATATATACTTATAGAAATATATTAAAACCTGTATCTAAAATATGTTTTGATACAAATTGTGGTTATAGTAAAGAGTATACTTTGCCACCCAAGACATGGGTTAGAAAACTAAACCTAAGAAACATTGATTTTATTATTGGCTTAAGCTTTGTTTTGAAAGACCATGGTGCTGTAACAATTTCAAAAGATTATTTTCATTTTCACAAACATTCTCTCATTGCCTCGGTTATGTAACGCCCGCAAATTAGGACTAGTCAATTTAGAGATAATAAATATTAAAAATGACTTATTGATAGAAGATTATTTAGGATAAATAATCTTAAACCAAGTTTTAGTATAGTTCAAAAGGATTTCATACAGATACAGAACACTGAAATCCGATTTATAACGAAGAAGTTATGACCCGAAGAAGTTTCACGATTAAACCGACAGGGCTCTACGTAACATAAAAAGTGAATTTAAAAACACTTTTTAGCCTTATAAATCTAAACAATAGTCATAGTAGACGTTAAACCGAGAGCGTGTATATAGAGAACGTCCAAATCGGACTTCATAAGAGAAAGTTATGATTTTTCGAAGTTTCAACGTAGCAGTATACAACTCAGAAATCGAATTTTAGATTAGTCAAATTTTATCCAAAATGATCCAATTGAGAATTGAAGATCTCATTAATATGAGTTCAACGATAAAAAGACAGTCGAAAATGGAGTCCGTATGTAGAAGTTATGAATTTTACACGGTCGTTAATAGTGTAATCTTCTAAGACCGTTAAATTTAAAATTGGTCGAAAATTAGCCAATGGGTTCGAATGTAAAGTTGTAGATCTTATCAATACCTACGCGTGGATATAAAGAACGTCAAAAACGGATCTTATATGCAAAAGTTATGAATTTTTAAAAAAAATGTTGTTTTACCTGCGTCCTGTGCCACGTGTCCGCACCAGGCGAAGCCTTGGTGCCTATGCAAGACTCACGACGTGAGAGGCATTTCTCACGACATGAGAGGTCCCTAGACTACCTATAAATAGAGTTGAAATTCACTTATTTCATCACACCTTTCCATTCCATTCTCTTCCAAACACCCCAAGGCCTTAATGCCTTTCTCTAGCACCTCCTAGGTGCTAGTAGGGAGTCCCAGAGCGCCCGAAGGCTCCAAGAAGAAGATCTTTCAACTCAAAAGTTTTTCCCTCTCAAAGCTCGGTTCCTCGCTAAACCCCCTATAAGTTTCGTCAAAGGAAAAGACAATTGCTAGAAGCGAAGCGCTGTCCGAATTTCGAGTCGTCACTTTAACAAGTGAGTGCATAGTTACTTTCATCTTACACATAGATATGAAATATTTAATATTAATATGTGTTATATGTGTTTATTACCTATGTTCTTGATATCTATGCTAGATGAACGATTTATAAATGTTTTATGTGATTTAAACTGTATATGTGTTTTTATACCTATAAATATATTGGGTAAAGATGGGTAGACGAATGATGAGAGATGATAGGTGATATATATGATGAGAGGTGAAAGATGATGAGAACCCTTGACTTTAACGATGATGTCATTTAACAAAGTATATATGACAAGCACAGACTATTCTAGACAGTCCATTGGAACGCTAACAGGCCCGCAACCTGTAGGTGTTTGTGAACGATGTGTTCAACAGATGTACTCTAAAAACCCTGGCAGTTAGAGACTTAGTGCCTTACAAATGAACCTTGTCAGTTATGGACTTAGTGCCTTACAAATGAACATTGGCAACTATGGACTTAGTGCCTTAAAAGTGAACATTGGCAATTGTGCCTAATAGATAACATCAATAGCTTTGGACATAGTGTCTGTTCGATAAACCCTGGCAGAACATTAGTTTAAGCGAACTAGGAATTTGTAGGATTTCTAGACTTAAACTTAGAATGTTAAGCGATGATCGTGAGGAGTGTGTCTATTATATTTTAGGTAGGACGCCTAAATAGACACGAGCACTAGCTTATTTTAGGAAAAATGCTTAAATTTCTTTTATGTGCTAAATGATTTAAGATATAAGATGGATTATATGCTTTGTGAGGCTATCGTTTGATCGGATCTATGGCCTGTTGCCGACCGGATCTAGAGTTTTATGTGCTCGGGTTTCTAAATGTTTAATTGTGGTATTAGAACTGACATATAACTTTCCAGAGAGATAAGGAGATTTATACTTCTGTCGTAAAAAAAATCTTTCCCTATCTTAATGTTCGTCGCTGTACACTGAACACCTGCTAGAGTGTATAGATCGAAATGTTGAGAACTCACAGCAGATTAGGAAATACTAATGGAAACCGTTAGCTTGAGCCATAAGTGATTGAGCGTGCACCAGGAGTAGCAGGTGCACCTGAGCCAATCACGATGGCAGTAGTACAAGCAAAGATACAAATGATGTTGGATCGTCAGATGGAAGAGACAAGGCGTCTACTTCAACAAAATAGGGACGAACCTACTATACCCATTGTACAACCTGAATTGAAGATAGAACAGTCATAAGAAGGAAACTATAGTCAGGATATTAGTTAAGTTGAGCCACGTATGGTTAGAAGAAACCAACCCAATGGAGGAAATGGTAGACGTGGGTTCAAGTACAAGTATTTCATGGCATCCAAGCCACCAAGTCTTTGTGGAAGCCCAACACCGGTGGAAGTCATGTATTGGATCTCCGAGATGGAGATGATGTTTGAAACTTGCAATTGCAGCAACAAACAGAATACCGTTCTCGCAGTTACACAGTTGAAGATTGGAGTATTAAGCTGGTGGAAGTTACTGGCTGATACCATGCCCACGCGAGAAGCTAACAAGATGTCTTCGGAAGACTTTTTGGTGCAACTGAAAATGAAGTACTGCTCTGAGCAGGATCTTCTGGAGATCAACAATGATTTCAAAATCTGAAAAAGGGAAGGATGAGTGTCAACGAGTATGTTATAAGTTTTATGGAGAAAATGAAGCTTGTTCCTTATTTGGTTCTGAATAAACTCACCAAGGTCAACAAGTTTGCTAATGGATTGCTAGAAGACTTTGGTCCAATGGTCAAACAAGCAACCACCTTGAAAGCTGCCATTTGGGTAGCTAAGAATATAGAGACCTAGATAAGAGAAAAGGGACTAGAAAAGGATAAGGCGGGAGAAAAGAGGAAGATTGAGTTATCCTCAAGATCCGATAAGAAAGGAATATTCTCAAATTCTAGTTGGATGACCAAAAGTATAGAGCCAAGTGGTGTGAAAAGTGTAAGAAGAAGCATTATGGGAGATGCAACGGAGAAGTGACTTGTTATAAGTGTGGGAGGATCGATCATTATTCCAAGGATTGTACGCTTAATGATAAGGTATGCTACGAATGCGGAGACAAGGGGCATATGTCAAAAGATTGCCCAAAGAAAAATGAAGCGGCAAGGCCAAATGCACCATCGAAATCCAAAAGATGATCCTTGATGAAGTAGGTAACAATGCAAGGGATTAGGATTATTCATCTATATATCTGAAGATGGAGATATAAAATAGCCAAATAGATAGTATCATGTGGTGTAGCCTAATATAATAGGCTTAGTGTAGGGTGAACAAGAAATAATATAAACCTTGTTTATGTTATCTGATGTGTTAAGTTGCTATATGACTTTTTGTAGTGTGGTGACCTGGAGAACTGTGAGACAATACTTGGGACGAGTATGAGTAGGTGTGAAAGGTAGTAGAGGCCTATACTACCAGAAGCACAAGACCCACACTTGGATCAGGGAAAGTCATAAGGTTACAATTGCGCTAGTAATTGATTATGTTTTGTTCATGTCTTTCGTTACCATCATTTCAGTAATGACTAAGAAGATTACTATTATTCTGACCTGGTGGTCATATCATATCGAGTTCGACTAAGATAAGTATGTTACGGGGTTCAGAGAACCAGTTAGATGTAGTATCCAACTTAAGCCGACAGATTGAAGTGAAAGATAATCGAAGCGATCAATGGAAGTATCACAATCACCGTGAAAGTAACAAGCTTGTAGACAAAAGTGCTACATGCTAGAATGTGATTATACCACATTAGAACATGAAGGAAGGTAACTTCTATTCTGGAATCTGACTCAAAAAGACCTGAGTCTAAGCGTTGTATCATAAGATGAGAGGTCACTAGAACAAGACTCATCGGTCTGTTATGGTAATCGAAGTAAAGAACTTATCATAAGTTAAGTTTGTTTAAGAAGGAGCAAAGTCTCCAATAAGGATCAAGTTTGTACCTCGAACGTACGATTGAAAGTCCAACATAGTAAGAAGAGCAGGTGCAAGATTGAGCATCGCCAACAATCAAGAAGTCCAAGAGTTATATACTCATTTAAAAGGACAAAAGAGTTACCTAGGATGAAAAGATAACTTATGGAGTCATTATACAAGCCCTATTTAGTTGATGACTCAGGGACGTAATCATCCTAAGGGGGTGATAATTGTAACGCCTACAGATTCGGGCTAGTCAATTTAGACATAATAAACGTTAAAATGACATTTTGATAGAAGATTATTTAGGATAAGTAATCTTAACCAAAGTTTTATTATATGTCACAAGGATTCCGTACATATAAAGAACACTAAAATCCGACATATAATGAAGAACTTATGACCCGACGAAGTTTCACGATTAAACTGGCACGACTCTGCTTAACGTAAAAAGTGAATTTATGACAGAATACTTTTTAGCCTTAGAAATATGAACAATAGTCACAGTAGACATTAAAACGATAGTGTGCATATAAAGAACGTTCAAATCTGACTTCATAAGAGGAAGTTGTAATTTTTTGAAGTTTCAGCGTAGCAATATACAGCTCACAAATTAAATTTTAGATCGGTCAATTTTTAGCCAAAATGATCTATATGATAATTGGAGATCTCATTAATAGGAGTTCAACGATAAAAAGACAGTCGAAAAATGGAGTTCGTATGTAGAAGTTATGAATTTTACACGGTCGTTAATAGTGTAATCTTCTCAAACTGTTCAATTTAAAATTGGTCTGGAATTAGCCAATTGGGTCAAAAGTAAAGTTGTAGATCTTGCCAATACCTATACATGGATATAAAGAACGTAAAAAACGGAGCTTATATGCAAAAGTTATAAACTTTTTAAAATTGGTTGTTTTACCTGCGTCCTGCACCACGTGTCAGCACCAGACGAATCCTTGGTGCCTACGCAAGACTCACGACATGAGAGGCATGTCTTACGACATGGGAAGCCCCTGGACAGCCTATAAATAGAGCCGAAATTCACTCATTTCATCACACCTTTCCATTTCATTCTCTTTCCAAACCCCCCCAAGGCCTCAATGCCTTTCTCTAGCACCTCCTGGGTGTTAGTAGCGAGTCCTGTAGTGCCAGAAGGCTTCGAGAAGAAGAGATTTTGTCTTAGAAGTTCTACCCGCGTAGAGACCGGTTCCTCGCTAAACCCACTGTAAGTTTTGTCAAAGGAAAAGACAATTGCTAGAAGCGAAGCGCTGTCCGAATTTTGAGTCGTCACTTTAACAAGTGAGTACATAGTTACTTTCATCTTACACATAGATATGAAGTATTTAATATTAATACGTGCTATATGTGTTTATTACCTATGTTCTTTATATCTATGCTAGATGAACGATTTATAAATGTTTTACGTGATTTAAATTGTATATGTGTTTTTATACCTATAAATATATTGGGTAAAGATGGGTAGACGAATGATGAGAGATGAAAGGTGATATAAATGATGAGAGGTGAAAGATGATGAGAACCCTTGACTTTAACGATGATGTCATCTAATAGAGTATAGATGACAACCACAAACTATTCTAGACAGTCTAGTGGAACGCTAGCAGGCTCACAACCTGTAGGTGTTTGTGAACGACGTGTTCAACAGATGTAATCTAAACCCCTAGCAGTTATGGACTTAGTGCCTTAGAAATGAACCTTGGCAGTTATGGAATTACAGCCTTACAAATGAACATTGGCAGCTATGGACTTATTGCCTTACAAATGAACATTAGCAATTGTGCCTAATAGATAACATTGGTAGCTTTGGACTTAGTGCTTGTTGGATAAACCCTGGCATCGATGGACATCGTGCCTATTCCTTAGGACAATTCTTTGGAATAAATAAATGAAGAATAAATGCTTCTTAGGTAGACCCTTAAGAATAAAGAAGATAAAGTGGATGAGAATTTGGGTTAATTGTTTCATGATTAAACATAATAATTATACTATTGTGGGTTGAAAACCCTATGTACTCACCAGGTTTCCCAACCTGACCCACTCAGTTTTTCTGTATCATAGGTGGCTATATGAAAGATACATTTTGCTGAGAGATTCAATGAGTATTATGCCACTAGTTAATTAGTGTAAGGCTTGTAATATTTCGATATGATTATATTTTTGTGTTGACGATGACATCCCAATGTTTTAATATAAATAAAAATACATTTCTTCGGAAATGCTTTGATAATATGTTTATCATGTTTTCTGGGAACAAATTCTGCAATACTATTTATCAAAAAGGATACTCTGTGTCACACCCCCAAACCAGAATGGCGGAAACATTCGGGGGCGGAGGACGCCATGTAAGTATCACAACACATGGATTATAGTAATAAAAGTACAAACAACCATTGCATTAATAAGTATAAGTTTTACACAAGTGTTTAAACATTACATATTCAAACATCAAAGTAGATACGATAGAAGACATAAGACACAACACGGTACTAAGTAGTATTCTCAAAAGCTCTAGGAATGTACCTGTCTACTGGATTCCTGAGAATACAAGTTATTTTGAAAGAGTAGATCAACATTTAAGCTGGTGAGTTCATAAGTATTTTAGTTATATGAAGTATACTCTAAGTTCTTGGAAAAGATAACTGATTCCTCTAGAAAATCCTATATTTTCTGATATGACAGTATGATAACCATAATAGTTCCCTCTACAATTACTTAGTTTATACTAATCATATATAACTTAATATCGAACTGACAGTTAAATGTGTGAATCTGCCCTAAGCCCACAACCAAACGAGGAACAAGAAATAAGGCAGAAATCACACATTTCACTGTTAGTCGGATATTAATTATATATAACTCTGGTGTATAAACTAAGGAATTATAAAGTTAACTATTCAAGGTCCTTTATGTTATATTAGTTTTAAGTGAACGAATGATAACGTTCCAGAAAATTCTATATTTTCTATTTTACAACTGATAATTAGTTATAATTCCATAAAACTGTTCCATATAAGTAATATTATACTTATAATAAGGTTTAACATAATTTTAACTATCTATAAAATTATAAGAAGGATGTTTTCCTTCTTGTTGATGAAAAGTAGTTTTAAATCCCACAAAACCGTTCTAATAAGTAGTTTTAATCCCATAAAACCATTCCATTTTGAATTATGCAAAGTGAATACTATAGTAGTATTTCTTAAAATGAATAAACTACTGGTAAATAACTACCCTAATATTATCTTGGTTAATTGTGGTTTAAAATATGGTAAAGTTGTAACCATGTTGGACTAGAATGAACACGACGACCTACTGGTGTCAAAACTGAATATATGACATTTGTCACCCCATGGTTGGTCTTCCTGACTGTAGCTAGTAGTCGGAATGTGGGATTGTCAGTCCCATATAGATCTATACACACAATATCCGCTATCCCTCCAGGAGACTTTGGTTACAAGATATAACATAGCAAGTATTGCTATGTCCTGAATATGTACCATCACATTTTAACTTTGAATAAAAATAGAATTATATCCTTTTCTTGATAAAGTAGTTTAGATATCTTATACTTATCTAGAAAAATTAGATTTCTCATTTGTTTCATAAATTATACTTATTGTAATTTATACGTTCTATCTGATTAGCATGATCTATCCTGAAAGTATTCCTTTGCTCAACATGATATAAAGGTAATGATACCAAATGAAGTAACCTTTTATATTCCCATATGTATAATGTGTATAAGTAATAAGTAAATGACCTTCGGACAAATATCCTCACCTTAAACCACATCCAAACAAGGAAAAGGAGATAAGGTAACTCATTAGTCTTAAGCCCTTTAAGTCTTATTTATATACTTATACATATATGAACATGATTTTGACAATTATAAAAAGAAATAGTTTATAAAACATTTTTCAAAGAGTTTAACAATATTAAAAGAATTTTAACAGTGTTTCAAAAAGATTTTACATGACTTTAAAGATTTAACATGAATTTAAGTCATTTTGGAAATATTTGGTAATCCTTAAAAGCATAAGAAAATCCTTTGTGTAATAGATATCACATACAATTATTAACACAATGTAACAATTGTGTTCAACTTGTATTCCCCCCCCCCCCCCCTAAAAAGCATTAAAAATCATTTGAAAATGTAGATTAAAGGGGTGTGAACTCACCTTATGTGGGTGATTCAATTGCAGATTCGAGTAAGGATGAGAAGTTCCACAAATAAATTCCCGACACACAAACGAGTTTTAAATGATATATAATGGCATATATAGGCATGTAATTAGTGTTTTACATAACCAACATGCAAAGAAACACCCTTAGGGACTAGGAATCACTTAAACTATGTATTGCAATCACATGTGATTGCATCAAAGGGGTTTAAGGCCACACAAAGGTGTGTATGGCCAATGTGTGTACGGCCACATGGGTGTACAACCATGGAGTGTATGGTCGTACAATCGTGGAAGGGGTATGCTAAAATGGTGTTTTATGGTCCTATCTAGCTTCCACTAAGTCTTCATTATCCTATGTTGTGACATGAAGTGAGTTTGAGGCCTAGTGATGCACTAAACAAGGGTTTACTGCCATGTGAAGTGTGTACAACCGTACACCCTTGAAGTTATTGCATTTAGATGTTGAATCAAGGCTAGGAATCATGTGTTTCACAAGACTAACTAGAAGATAGAAGAGAAACTCACCCTATAGAAGGCTCCTAAGGAGTTCACGGCCCAAGAACAAGTAGGTGTTCTTGGTAAAAGTGTTGAATACTTGAAGATCTACCCAAAAAGACAAATTTCATGGATGAAATCAAAGGATGATACTAGATCAAGAAGTATAACAACTAATAGATGGAGGAATCACTTACATTTTTGAAGAAGTTGAGAGAGAATGGAGGTGTATACGGTTGGGAGGAGGAAAAGTGAAGAGAAATGAAGTCTTTCATATATATATGGAGGGTGGTGTACGGTCGTAGACCTGTGTTCAGTCTTAGACCCTATGTACGGCCGTACACTCCTCTTGAAGGAGTGTTTGGCTTGAGTGCAATACGAAGAAATTAAATTAACTCATATATCGACATGAGTTCACGACCATGACGGGTGTACGGCCGTACACTCCTCTTAAAGGAGTGCTTGGCCTAAATGCTATATGATGAACTTAAGATGACTCACCCCAAGACTCATACCTTGAAAGAACTAGGTTTAGGATACTCAAAAAGACCCTAAACAATGCTAAAAGATAGTAGAAACGAGTCTGACTTTGATTGAATTGAATGACTCTACACGATTGAAATTTCGGGTTGTCACACTCTGATTTTTAAATAAGCATAAACAAATCGGTCTTTTTTGGCCGTGAAAATGGGGATGTCAAAGGTTACAACTACATATTTTCCTCCATGAATTCAATATGGAGAGGCTAGTAAAATAGAATCAACCTGTAAATTTAAAGAAGAAAATGAATGCCATTTAATAGAAGAAAGTGAAGATGTAACAAATATAGAAGAAACAAATAATGAATAGATGATTTTATAGAAGATTTTCATGAATACAGAACAACTTTATACAACTTTAGTAACTGAACAAGAAATAGATCAAGTGATTTCAAAACTAGAAAAAATGGAAATAATAGGAGAAATTTTTTTAAAATATTGGGAAAATGATCAAATAGTATGTGAATTAAAAAATGAAAAATCCAGAATACATAATTAGAACTAAAAATATAGAACCAGGTAACGAAGATATAAATGATTTCAAATTACATATTCCAGAACTATTAAAATTAGGATTTATAAGAAAATATGATAGTCCTCATGGATCTACAACATTCATAGTTAGAAAACATTCAGAAATAGTAAGCGGAAGAAGTAGAATGGTAATTAACTATAAAAGACAAAATGATAATATAATAAATGATTCTTATAACATACTAGACAAAAATGTTTTAGTCAATAGAATTCAAAATTCTAAAGTATTTAGCAAATTTGAATCAAAATTTTGTTTTTGGAAAATAAAAATGCACCCTAACAGTATAAAATGGTATGCTTTTACAAGTCCAGAATGACATTATAAATGGCTAGTCATGCCTTTTGGATTAAAAAATGCTCATAGTATATGTCAAAGAAAAATGGAAGATATATTTAATAAACATAAAACTTTGCTATTGTCTATATAGGTGATATTTTAGTATTTACTAAAAATAGACAAGAAGATAGAGGACATTTGCAAATTATATTCTCAGAATTTATTAAACATTGTGATCATAAGTAAAAAGACGATGCAACTTTTTAAAAACTATATTGATTTCTTAGGAGTTTAACATAGGAGAAGGAAAAATAAAATTACAACTTCATATAGCCCAAAAGGCTCTACATTTTCCTTATAAGTTAGAAGATTTAAAATCCTTACAAACGTTTTTGAGTTTAATAAATTATGCTAGACCATTTATTAAAGATTTAGGAAAAATAGCTGGACCTTTATATTCTAAAACATCTATTACATGTCAAATACATTTTAATCAAGAAGTATAAAATTAGTACAAACATTAAAAGAAAAAATAAAAAACCTCCCAAAATTAGCACTTCTATTATATACATATTATTTGATAATAGAAACAGATGGATGTAGTCAAGGTTGGGGAGCAATTCTTTGTTGTAAACCAAACAAATTTAATGAAAAAAGTTTGGAAAGAATTTGTAGATATAATAGTGGTAAATATAAAGAAACAGGTAATATTAGTAGTATAGATGCATAACTACTTACCATCAATTATGCGTTAGATAGTTTTGAATTATTTATTATTTCTAAAAAAGCAATAACTTTTAGAACTGATTGTGAAGCTATTGTTTATTTTTACAATAAAATGAATGGAGGTAGTAAAAGAAGTGGTAGAAGGAGATGGTTAAATTTCTTAGATCGAATAAACAACATTGGATTAATTATTAATATAGAATACATTAAAGGAAAAGATAATAAGGCAACTGATATTTTAAGTAGATTATTAGAAAATAAATTTATAAAAAAGTAACTAAGTTTTTTCCATCTCAGATATCTAGATCCAGTTCAGGTAATCCTTGAGGTCATCCACCATTTTGTGGTATGATAAGGCCAGAAGGAATTCCATCAATAAATTCTTTCACAGCAAGCCCAATACAATCTTCAAACAAATACTATTATGATAATATTAGATTTGGTAATCAGACTTTACAAGTTTTTCCAAATAATAATATTTCTTTTAAAACTTATCACATGTTTCTCTTAGTAAAGAAGAAAATTTTGTATTAGATAATTTATGGATAGCTTATGGACGAGATCCTAAAGACATAAATTATTTTATTTCAATTTTAATTGCTTTATAAGAACATTTTAACCAAACTCACAATCGTTTTAAGTTTCATGTTGTTTTGAAGGAAAGGAAGACATTTTTTTCCACACATGGATAGAAGTATTTGAATCCATACAAGGATTTACTGATCTATTATATAAAAACTTTAATTATTATCAACAAGATTTAACAATAGCAAGAATGCATTTAGGCATGAATTTTTATATATATCAGACTCTCTTAAGCATTATGTAGAACCCTCAGTGCTTATTTCGTAACAAAAGATTCAAGTCAAATTTTGTTTTGTGATCACTATGAAACCATGAAAAATAATTAAAAACTTGTATATGAAGAAATCTACAAGCTTATAAACAAAAAACAATATTTAATTGATAGAATTAACAATTTACAAAGAGTTTTCATTCTCAACGAACATAAGTAATAAATCTTTCCAGCAGTTCCTCTTCTGATCCCAAAAAGAAGAGTAAGATGGGTACTCACTCCCCATTGAGTGATACAGAAGGTACTAGTAAGCCAAAGAAGTTACTAACTAGTCCAGTGAGTCCGACAACTCCGACAACCGGTAAATACTTATCAAATCCAGTTATAGCTATGGGATTGCTTAAATCTCAGGAGACACAACTCCTTATTCATATACAAACAAAAATAAGGAGACACAGGGGACTCCATTTTCCTCTACAAATAAACAAACAATAGAAATTTGGCACTAACTTGGAGAACCCGGAAAACACAGAGACTTTTTAGTTAAATATAGTCCTACACCCAGTCCAAGTAATCCAGGATTTTCCTCTTTTACCTTAATTCTAAAAAACCCAAATTCCTCTATTTTTAAAGATTACCAAAATCCAAATTATTCCCAAGAAAGCCTCCAAAATATTACAGATTAGATAGAAGACCATAAAAAATATTATGAAGCCTCTTCTTCCATAAAAAATCCAAAACAGAAAAAATTCAATGAAGAAACTCTCCATGAAGTAGTTAATAAAACGGTTCAAGAAATATTGAAGACTTTGATTCCACATTTAGATGATCATTCAGAAAAAAAAACTATTGTTGAAGTTAAATCAAGAAAAGACAATCCTTTTCCAGCTTATTTGTCATGCTCAAATGATAACGTCTAACGAAGAAAGTGGAAGCAATAATTTAGAAAACCATTTTGATCCAGATGAGATACAATCTCGACACTTGAAGATATTTTACTATTGAAGATTCTCTAGAAGATAACACTTGAAGATTTTTACTATTGAAGATTCTCAAGAAGATAAAAAAAAAGAGACAACTTTAGTCAATTATGATAATTATGATAGACAAGTCTATTAAAAGATTCCATTTCAAAAATAGGCGACAACTTCCATTATGAAGCATTAATAATAAAGACCTCCACCACAAATTTCACCTTCTAAATTTATGGAGACAACTTTATGAAGAAGAACACTTGTGCATTTTTTCAATAGTTTCGGTGATATTTTCCCTTTCAAATTCCCTATATAAAGAAGCATTTGTTATGAATTTAGACATAACTACTAAGAGGCAAAATCCCTCCTCCCCCCTCTCATTTTCTCTCACAGCCTGTTTAGTTAAAAGTTCTTAAGCTCTTCTTCAACTTTGTTGTATAAACGTTGTCAGATATCCAAGTTTGCATCTATTCAGTTTTAATCGAGCTATTTATGTATTGGCTGGCTATATTCAGTTTTAATCAAGGCGTGGGATCTTATTCTTCGACCATTCGTCAAGATGTTTTGGTTAGCGAATGAGGTTTGTCTCTTTAGTTAGATCTACGAGTACCACACCCGATGGGTAAGGGTGGTGTGGAAGAAGTAGTGCAGTAGAGCTATTATTGGATATGTGTTTTCCCTTGGGGATATGTGTAGGTTAAATAAGGTAGCATGAGAACACTTGGCTCGAGTATTTGGCATGATTTTTAATTTGTTGTAGCCTTTAAATTGGAACAAGAATGCAACCGCCTATCTCATTCTCTGAATATGTGTGACAATGTTTTCGCCTAAAATTTTGCTTTGGTAGTCATCTATACCGTGAAAGGAATTGTGCATGACAGAAGAGTGTGGTCATGTTTGGGCTTGGGTTATGGAATCTCGATTCATGAAGTTCATTGTGAAGTTCTTGAGTGATTTTTCAGGTGGAGGTACATCTGAGCTTATACGAGCTTTGGATGCAATGTGAAATTCAATTGTAATCTTGGATGATCAGTTGAACGAAATTGTCCTATTTAGTTATGTTTTAATTGATTTTGCATTATGAATGGAGTAATTATCTTTGCTCTTAATTTCATGCATGACGGAGTTCGTATATGTTGGTGGAATTAGAGCCTCATGGGTAGCTTGTTATCAGTTAGTAGCTCGGGGGTAAGCCCAAGTGTTGTTATCGGTTAGTGGATTGGGGTAAGCACGAGTGTTGTTATCAGTTAGTAGATTAAGGGTAAGCCTGAGTGTTGTTGTCAATTAGTGTATCAAGGGTAAGCCTGAGTGTTGTTAGTAGATAGCTAAGCAGGGTTGTCGGAGTTGAGTGGGAGCATGTTATAGTTTAGTATGTGCCCGTGATAGTTCTTATTGAGATAGTGCACTTATGTGCAGGATTAGCATGACGACGTTTGACTGAGGAGGATTTAGGTTAATCCAAATCTACGGGTTTTCGGTTAGTTTGGTTGATGTGAAGGGTTGAATCATGAAATGGCAACGAGTGCTAATTTCGAGGACGAAATCTAATTTAAGTGGGGAAGAATTGTAACATCTTGTTTCATGTCATTTCTTATTTCAGGGTCATGGGCTGGAAGTCGATTGTATAAGGCTTTAGGCCTTAATGAGGCAAGGTTTAATCCTTGTGGAAGGAGGTAATGATAGTTAAGAGATTTAACCCTTGAATTGTGTTTTTGGGCGGAAGGGTAGAAATGGAAAAGTCATAGGCTAGGTTCTTGAATGAAAAATGGATTTTATTCGAGATGTTTTTAGTCCAAGATATCTAGATAATATTTTGGGGCCTTCAATACCTTTTAGTGGATATAAAGATCGCCAAAATCAGAATTAGAGCGAAGAAGTTATGACCGTTCAAAGTTTGTAGGGTTTTGGATTGAGCCTAGTATGCTGGGCATACTAGGCAAAGAGGATCACAAGACCAAACCTAGTATGCTGGTAGTACTAGGTGTACACTGGGTGTAACACCCAAATTTTTCAAATTTCAAAAACATACTTTCATTCATAAATGTTATACAAATGTCATTGTATCACATAATAATCCATAGTAACACAACCCAAGATCATAATATATAAAAATTCCTCATGTGTGTACTGATCATGCCAGCACCTTCCCGCGATCCTCACTAGTATCTGAAACACATAACACAACATTGTAAGCATAAATGCTTGGTGAGTTCCCCAAAATACCACATTCAACACATATTAGCCACTCGATGCTATAACTCTGTATGACCCTCTGGTCAATGTGTCTCAGTGGGACCCTCCAGTCCCATATCTCTGTGGACCCTCTGGTCCTAACTTTGTGGACCTTTCGGTCCTAACTCTGTAAACTCTGAATCATACACAACACAAATCACATAGAAATCACATCATACAAAAGCATACAAGATACTTTGTTACATAACTCTAATTACCACTCTTTGGTAAAGTATAGTGAGAAGACTCACCTCGGGTAACTCGGTAATCTCGAACTCGGTAAAATCTGGTCTAGCCTCTGCCTAATCATAATGAATAAGCACTCTAATCAATACAACTCTCAAGGCTAGACTATTACCTCTCTTATCACTCTCAGAAGGGTAAAAGACCATTTTTATCCCTCTCATGGCTCAAAGACCCTAAAGTTGACCAAACCCTAAAAGTCAACAAAAGTCAACTCTCCGGGTTACGCTGCGCGTACCAAACATGTAAGTTGGGCGTACCCGGCAACATCACAAAAACGGGGACGCGACCCCCTACTCCGCGCGTACTGGGATTACATCCAGCGTAACTCCAAATTTCAGACTCCTTAGTTTTTGGGGTCTTAAACAGTTAAGACCAACGTCCAACTTTCAGATCTGGACATCCCTAAGTCTCTTAATCCATAAAGTTGGTGACTTTAAGCCTTTGCATGGCTGAAATAGTCACCCACACCCATAACATTCCATTTCCAACCCTAGAAAGTCTCATAACTCAAGCATGACCCCATAACAATGACCGAGTTGGGATTTTTATGGATCTACAACACATATATCACTGAAATGGGACAGATCTAGGTCTGTGGAGTCCCTTATTCTCATAAAGTCTCCACCTTTGGGACTTTTAACCCTAGAAATGGTCCATGCAACACCAAACCAAAATGAAGAGGAAAGTTTTGAGCTTTATACCTCTAGATGAAGCTCCTCCCTCTAAAGAACTCAGATCCAAACTTGCACTTCAAGCCCTAGCCTTCACAAGCTCCTCTCCTTCCTCATCACTAACACACAAAGGCACTTTTAGCTCAAAACACTCACACACAAGCTTAAGGACGATGGAAATGCTCTCTTTGGGTTTCACTCTCTGATATGGTGGCTGAGGATAAAGCCTTAGCATTCCTTATATAGTGCACAAGCCAAATATTAGGGTTTGCATATGGCCCCCTACGCCTAGTGTACCTTTGCGAGTCCGCGTCCAAATTAAGCGCATGAGTAAGTGCATCGTACTCTCCAGTACGCCCACCATACTTATTTGCTACGATTTCCATTCAAGGGCTAGACTTGACAACATGGCAAAAGAGAAGGGTTAAAATAGCTTTACCTGAATTTCAGGATGTTATACTAGGCATACACAATCAAGTGCCAAACACTAATTTGAGGGTTTTGAGCCCTATTTAAGCTCCTTAACTCCCCCAAACCCCTTCCATTCTTAGCCTCTAGCCCTTAAATGTCCTTCCTTGAAACCCTAACCTTAGTTTGAGCTTTGTGAGCAAAAATAGGTGTTTTTAAGTGCTTTAGAGTGTCCTTGAAGTGTTGTTTGCATTGGAGCATGTAGATCAAGACCTTATTCACCTTGATCTTTCTTCTAGAGGTATAAAGTTTGAATCTTGATGATGCATTTGTTTAATATAGCTAGTTTTGGGTGTTATAAGCTTTTGGTAATTTTAGTGCATAAATTTTAGATCTGGAAAGTTTTTGACCTTTTTATGGATAAAGTTGGAAAGTTTATCCATGTAAACATCATTTTGATTCAAATTTTAAGGTTGGAGAAATTTACTCAATGGATTAAGTTGATAAAGATTCACTTTTGGTCCCTTTGAGACGTAAAGACTAGATCTTGGTTGTTTGGACCATTATAATGGATAAAGCTGGCAACTTTATCCATTATGGAGTTATTAGGAAGCATAAAAATGTAATCTTAGTCCCTTATTCCCTTCCATGCAAATGTTAGAGAGCTTAAGAGTTTAAGACAAGTTAGGGTTTTGGTGTTGGGCATTTTCTATGCATGCAAACTCATAAAGATGGAAATTTTATGGTTTCGAATGATACTTGGGGGCTAGATCTACAATTGGACAAAAAGACTTCATGGAATAAGCACTTAATGGTAAAGTGACTTTTGGCCAAGTACGTTGGACGTACTTCTGAGTACATTGGGCGTACTCCCTTGGAAGCCCGATCTAGACCTTGAGTATGCTTAGTGTACATGCTGGGTATGTTGGGCATACTTATCCTGAGTCAACTTGGTTGACTTTGTTGATTTTGACTTTGACCAAGATTTCACAAAGTTAAACGTAAGGGTATTTTGAGTTGTATTTGTGATTGGTTACTATTTGCTGAATAAGTGACCGATAGAGTTGATATTCAAAGCAGTGTCATGTTCAGTGACCGTTTTGGACTAAGAGGTGAGTTTTCCTTACTATACCTCAGGGTCGAATGCATCAATGCCGACCCACTTAATCATGTATCCTAGTTAGAGGATGTTGCTATGTTGTATTGATTTGTTAGAATTGAGTCCTAGTATATAGGATGTTGCTATGTGTGACATCCCCTAATTTCTCGGCTAGAAAAGACCGATTTAATTTATGCTTTTTAAAATAAAATCAGAGAAATCTTTTTAAAAGATGTTGCGGAATTGGTCCCCAAACAAAATATGATAAAAGTTTATCAAAACCCTTCATTAAGAAGGTATATGTTTTCCATATATATATCAAAACCTCGGGATGTCATGTTCCGATACAGATCCAAAAGCATAAACAAGACATTATAAGCCTTTCAACAGTTATTTACAACTACTGGCCTATAATCCAAAAATCTCTCGTTGTCCTCCGACTATGCTCGGGGTCCACTACCTGTAATCATAAAACTGAGTGGGTCAGGCTTGGGAGCCTGGTGAGCATATAGGGTTTTCAACCCACAATAATAATATACTTATTAAGTTCACCAATCAACAATAACCCTGATTACCCATTCCCGTTGTCCTCACTTCACGTCCCTAAACACCTATCACAAGGGACCTAGCCTAAGGATTATCATCGGGATGGACACTACTGCTAAGGGGTTTCCTCAGCCATACATGTCCTTAAGGCAACCATGAGGGGGATGAAGTACGCCAATGAACATTTAATTCATCAACACCTACAAGTTGCGAACCTGCTAGTGTTCCACTGGACTATCTAGAAAGTCCGTGGTCGTCATCTATACTTCGCTAGATGACTACAACAACAACACAACATCGACATCGAGGCCTCTCACCATTTTAACACACATCAACTATTTCATCTACCCATGTTCTACCCAACATATTTTGTAGATAAAAAGCATATACAGTTTAAAACTTGTATAAAACATCAATTCAACAGTCACCTCGAATAAACAATTAGCATATTTACACATAACACGTATTTCAAGGTAAATACTTCATATCTATGTGTAAATTGAAAGTAACTACACACTCACTTATTTTGGTGAAAATCGGGCAGCAATTCGTTTCCTAAAACGATCGTTTCTAATAAAACCGGGAGTTTTATTGAGAAACCGGGCTCTGCAAAAGTCGGGCTTCGAAACCGAAAAGATAAATTTTCCGGGCTTCTCGGGCACTTCGTGGGGTATTCCGGGCTTTACAATTGATACCGGGGCTTTGCGGGATGTTAAGATGAAGAAAATATGGAGAGAGGGGCTAAAAATGGCTAAATTCCAAAAGTAACCGGAAACCCTCGCAGGTACCCTTCTATTTATAGGGTCCGAAGTTTGATCCAACGGCTGAGAAGTCTCCTGATCCGACGGCTAAGAGGCTTCGCAGGGAGGTCTCGCACATGGCTCGCATGGCTCGCACATGGCTCGCACATGCGAGGGCTCGCTGTCGGCTTCTAAGTGGACCCCGGCTTGCTGGCGCACCTGCGAGGCTTGGAGCTAGGCTATGCGAGGCTCGGACACACGCGGCAGCTGGGCGAAGCTTCGGCTGGGGAGCTGGCTGCTTCGGATTGGGCCTCCTCCTCGGTCGAATCAGAAGAGGGCACGTGGCTCGCATGACTCAGCAGCCTCGGTGACTCAGCAGCCTAATGACTCAGCAGTCAGGTGACTCAGCAGGACACGTGTCACTTTCTAAGCGAGGGTGACGTGGCAATTGTGACTATGCGAAATTTCTCGGTTTTCGTGCCAAAACTTCTAAAATCCATAACTTTCGCATACGAGCTCCGTTTTTGACGTTCTTTATATGCACGCGTAGCTAAAATTACGATCTACAACTTCCGTTTAGACTTTGTCGGCTAATTTTGACTTTAATTTTTATATTATTATTTTTAACAGACCGGGACAGGAAATCCGTTAAAAATTCATAACTTCTTCATCCGACGTCCGTTTTCGTCAGACTTTTTACCGTTGTGCTCCTAATGACGAGACCTTCAATTCTCGTTTAGGTTGTGTCGGCTAAAAATCGCTCGATCTAAAATTCGAGTTTTTAGCTGTCTACTGCTACGCTGAAACTTCGAAAAATCATAACTTCCTCATACGAAGTCAGATTTGGGCGTTCTTTTTATCGAACTTCTCGGTTTAACGAATACTACAACTTTTGTTTAGATTACTAAGGCTAAAAAGTAGTTTATCAAAAACTCACTTTTTACGACATTCAGCACCGTGCCGGTTTTGTCGTGAAACTTCGACAGGTCATAACTTCTTCGTTATAACTCGGATTTTGGTATTCTTTATATCCCCGAAATCCTTGTTTCGACCACTACAACTTTATGTAAAGATATCGGGCTTATATCACACTTTAATTTTGACGCTTATTTTTATTCTTAATTAATTAAGCCCTAATACTTAAGCATAAAACACATAATTCACATAATATTCACATAACTCCTTTTCATTTCGTCAAAATAAGTTACAATGGTTAACCTAGACTATCAACTCAATATAAATGCCAGGCTAGAAACACGAATGTTACAATTCTCTCCCTCTTAGGATGATTCCGTCCCCGGAATCACATATCACCAAACAACTGCGGGTAGCGACTCATCATGTCACTCTCCGTTTCCCAAGTGAGATTTGGTCCATTCGTATGTTTCCAACGTACAAGCACTAAATCGACCATCTTGCGTCGTAACTTCATAGTCTTACGGTCAACGATTGCCTCAGGTTCTTCGATCAACCTCTTGTTTTCATCCAACCTTAACTCAGAAATCGGAATTATGTCGGGCACATCTCCTGTGAATTTTCTCAAATAACCCACATGAAAGGTGTTATGAATACCCTCTAGTTCTTCCGGTAACTCTAGCTTGTAAGCTTGATTCCCGATCCTCTGAAGAACTTTAAATGGTCCAATAAACCTTGGACTCAACTTCCCTCGTTTCCCAAATCTTATAAGTCCCTTCCACGGCGAGACTTTAAGTAAAACCGAATCTCCAACATCGAAGGATATCGGTCGTCTTTTCTTGTCAGCATAACTCTTTTGTCGATCTTGAGCAGCTAACATCCTTTCCCTTATCACTTTCAACTTTTCAGCAGTCTCATGGACTAATTCAGGTCCCATAAACTGCTTTTCCCCAGCTTCCAGCCAACATGATGGCGTTCGACACTTCTCCCCATACAAAACGTGATAAGGTGCCATCTTAATGCTTGAGTGGAAACTATTATTATAGGAGAATTCTACTAAAGGTAAGTGTTCATCCCAGTTACCTTGGAATTCTAGGGTACATGCTCTCAGCATATCCTCCAATGTTTGAATCGTTCGCTCGCTCTGACCATCGGTTTGCGGATGGTAAGCTGTACTCAAACACAACTTGGTACCCAATTCCTCTTGTAGACTCCTCCAAAACCTTGAGGTAAAACGGCTGTCACGATCGGACACAATCGTTAACGGAACACCGTGAAGCCTCACAATTTCCTTCACGTAAGAATTCGCAAGTTTATCCATAGACCATTTCTCTTTGGCCGCTATGAAATGCGCACTCTTAGTGAAGCAATCAACGACCACCCAAATCATGTCGTGACCGTTCCTTGTTCTAGGCAGTTTAGTTACAAAATCCATGGTGACGTCTTCCCATTTACCCATGGGTACGGGTAAAGGTTCTAAACTCCCATATGGTTTCTGATGTTGTGCCTTAACCCTAGCACAAGTTACACACTCGGCCACATACTTAGCAACATCGAGCTTCATCGTCGGCCACCAATAATAGGGTTTTAGATCCCTATACATTTTCGTACTGCCGGGATGAATTGAGTACATGGTCTTGTGAGCTTCTTCCATCAGAAGATCTCTTATTCCGCCCGTCTTAGGTACCCAAATTCTATCTTGAAATACCTTCAACCCTTGGTTGTTTGTACCGAACACTAACGTTTTGCCTAAACGTTCTTCCTTTCGGTCATTTTTCTCTAAAGCTTCCTCTTGAGCTTTCTTTATACTTCCCACAATTGTCGAGACAACTTCAATTCTCAATGCTCTTGGCCTTTTCTTTTCAAGGTTTACCTTCCGACTGAGAGCATCGGCAACAACATTTGCTTTACCAGGGTGGTAAAGTATCTCACAGTCATAGTCCTTGAGTAACTCTAGCCAGCGTCGTTGTCTCATGTTCAATTCCTTCTGATTAAAGAGATATTGGAGACTCTTATGATCAGTGAAAAGTTTACACTTTGTGCCATAAAGATAATGCCTCCATATCTTCAAGGCAAATACTACTGCTGCCAACTCCAAATCATGAGTGGGGTAGTTCTTTTCATGCTCCTTCAATTGCCTCGATGCATAAGCGATCACTTTATCCCTTTGGGTCAGAACACAACCTAACCCAACTCCGGATGCATCGCTATAAACTGCAAAGTCATCAACTCCTTCAGGCAATGAAAGAATCGGTGCTTCACACAATCTCTTCTTCAACTTCTCAAAGGCTTCCTTATGCTTCTCATTCCAAGAATAAGTGGCTCCTTTGTGGGTCAAAGCTGTTAATGGAGTAGCAATCGAAGAAAAGCCTTGGATAAACCTTCGGTAATATCCAGCTAATCCTAAAAAGCTTCGAATCTCCGTAGGACTTTTTGGTTGTTCCCACTTCATTACAGCTTCAATCTTTGCTGGGTCGACCATTATCCCTTCTTGGTTAACCACATGACCTAAAAATTGGACTTCTTGAATCCAAAATTCACACTTGGAGAACTTTGCATACAACTTCTCCTTTTTCAGGACTTCTAGCACTTCACACAAATGCTTTTCATGCTCCTGCTTGCTTTTCGAATAAATCAAGATATCATCTATGAATACTATCACGGATTTATCTAAGAATGGTTTACAAACCCTATTCATCAAATCCATGAAAGCTGCTGGGGCATTGGTTAGTCCGAACGACATAACCAAAAATTCATAGTGTCCATATCTCGTTCTAAAAGCAGTCTTTTCGGTGTCCTGCTCTCTCACCTTTAGTTGATGGTATCCCGACCTAAGATCGATCTTCGAGAAATAGCTCGAACCCTGCAACTGGTCGAACAAGTCATCGATCCTTGGCAACGGGTACTTGTTCTTTATCGTCACTTTGTTCAGCTCTCTGTAATCGATGCACATTCTCATGCTTCCATCTTTCTTCTTTACAAATAACACAGGGGCTCCCCAGGGTGATGAACTAGGTCGAATAAAACCTTTGTCCAATAACTCCTGAAGTTGTGTCATAAGTTCTTTCATTTCGGTTGGCGCTAGTCGATAAGGTGCTTTCGCTATCGGCGTCGTTCCTGGCAACAAGTCGATACGAAATTCTACTTGTCGATCAGGGGGCAATCCGGGAAGATCTTCGGGAAAGACTTCCGGATAATCACACACCACCGGAATATTCTGCACCTCCTTCTTTTCCATCTTGGCATCGATCACGAATGCTAGATATGATGTACATCCCTTGGCCAAACACTTTCTGGCTTTCATTAGGGAAATGATTCCAGAGTTTACTCTGCGTTTGTCTCCGTACACCATAAACGACTCTTTCCCTGGCGGGTTTACTTTTACTATCTTCTTTCTACATAGTATTTCTGCATCGTTGGCGCTAAGCCAATCCATTCCTAGAACTATGTCGAATCCATTTAACTCGATAGGCAATAATTCCTCTTGGAACTTATTCCCATCCAAGTCAATGAGGATGTTTTTCATACGATGGCTAACAGGTACAAGCTTGCCACTAGCAATCTCGACTAATAAGGCATTAACTAGCCTATCTACAGGCAAAGCTAGCTTTCTACCAAATTCATGCGATATAAAGGAGTAATTGGCTCCAGAATCAAACAAAATTTGGGCAGGCAATTCGTTTACGAGAAAGGTACCTGAAGCAACATCGGCTTCTTCTTTCGCAGCTTCGAGGGTCATCTGAAAGGCTCTCGCCTTCGGCTTTGGTGGTAGATTGGGTTTTGCTGCATCCTTCTTCTTCGGGCAGTCCCTCAAAATATGCCCTTCTTCATTGCACCCAAAACATACGTTCTTATTGAAGGTGCATTCATCGGCATAATGCCCTGGCTTTCCACATTTGTAACAAGTGACTTCCATGCTGCACTTCCCAGCATGTTTCTTCTTACACTTGTTACACCACTTGGCTTCGCTTCCTCCTCCAAACTTTCTCGAACCAGTCTTCGAGAATTTGTTCTTTTTATTGGAACCTGAAGTTCCTTCAAACTTTCGCTTTTCGCCAACTTCAACCTTGCTGGCGGCTCTCCCTTTTATCATATCTTCAACAGACTTCGCAGCCCAGATAGCTGCCTCCAAAGTAAGTGCCTGGCGTACTGGCACCGCATACTCCCATGGAAGTCCCTTTGCGTACCTGTCTATTTTTGCCAACTCATCTGGGACAATACGCAAAGCAAACTCCATTTTGTCTATGAAGTTATTTGTATATTCGTCAACGGTCATACTCCCCTTCTGCAACGTTAGAAATTGGTTTTCTAACTCAAGTACGTTTTGGGCCGAGCAGTACTTGCGCTTGAAGTGCACTAAGAACTCTGCCCAAGTTAATTGCAGTGGCTCGTTAGGGCTTAGGGTTTTCCCCAAAGTGCTCCACCAACGGGCAGCACTACCCCTGAACTGACGTACTGAAAACGTAGTTTGTAACTTGCCTTGGCAATCACAAGTCATGAAAGCCAACTCCATTTCCGAGATCCAATCCATTACTCCGACAGGATCTTCTTTTCCATTGAAGGTCGATGGCTTGCAAGTCATAAAGTCCTTATACTTGCACCCATTTCTCTCCGCTCTACCCTCGTGGTTATTCCTCCCAACCACAAACGGTTCACCATGACCAACCGATCTGCTACTGTTCCCTTCTTCAGATCGATCGTTATTTAGTTCACGTTGTTCAACAGGAACTGAAGGTTCATCCCTGTCGTTCAGCAACATTTGCCTCAATTCCTCCCTCTGTTCAGCCAACATGGCCTGAATCATAGTTCGTACTCCAGCCATAGTGATGGGTTCGGGTGCAGCTCCTACTATAGGCACCTGTTCCACCACTGGAGGTTGAGGTTGTTGGTTTCTGTTTGCATTTCCAGCTCCACTCCGAGTTCTTGCCATTACAATCTATATACCGAATAAGGCGAAATTTAGGTCTTTATCCTTGTTAGACATGTCAATTCCCTTATCACTCCGAAACGTTTACATGTTAGTTCTAATCTCGTATTCATACACTTAGAATCCTACACACATAAGGTTTCCAGATCCGGTCGGCAACAGACCATAGATCCGAACAAATAATGGCACACATGGCAAACACATAGCATTTAGCACATAAGGGCATTTTAGGCATCTTCCCTAAAATAAACTAGTGCTCGTGTCTAAAATATGGTAGACACTCACCTCACAATCATTACTTAGCATTCTAAGTTCAAGTCTAGAAATTCTACAATTTCTTAGTTCGCTTAAACTAATGCTCTGATACCAACTGTGACATCCCCTAATTTCTCGGCTAGAAAAGACCGATTTAATTTATGCTTTTTAAAATAAAATCAGAGAAATCTTTTTAAAAGATGTTGCGGAATTGGTCCCCAAACAAAATATGATAAAAGTTTATCAAAACCCTTCATTAAGAAGGTATATGTTTTCCATATATATATCAAAACCTCGGGATGTCATGTTCCGATACAGATCCAAAAGCATAAACAAGACATTATAAGCCTTTCAACAGTTATTTACAACTACTGGCCTATAATCCAAAAATCTCTCGTTGTCCTCCGACTATGCTCGGGGTCCACTACCTGTAATCATAAAACTGAGTGGGTCAGGCTTGGGAGCCTGGTGAGCATATAGGGTTTTCAACCCACAATAATAATATACTTATTAAGTTCACCAATCAACAATAACCCTGATTACCCATTCCCGTTGTCCTCACTTCACGTCCATAAACACCTATCACAAGGGACCTAGCCTAAGGATTATCATCGGGATGGACACTACTGCTAAGGGGTTTCCTCAGCCATACATGTCCTTAAGGCAACCATGAGGGGGATGAAGTACGCCAATGAACATTTAATTCATCAACACCTACAAGTTGCGAACCTGCTAGTGTTCCACTGGACTATCTAGAAAGTCCGTGGTCGTCATCTATACTTCGCTAGATGACTACAACAACAACACAACATCGACATCGAGGCCTCTCACCATTTTAACACACATCAACTATTTCATCTACCCATGTTCTACCCAACATATTTTGTAGATAAAAAGCATATACAGTTTAAAACTTGTATAAAACATCAATTCAACAGTCACCTCGAATAAACAATTAGCATATTTACACATAACACGTATTTCAAGGTAAATACTTCATATCTATGTGTAAATTGAAAGTAACTACACACTCACTTATTTTGGTGAAAATCGGGCAGCAATTCGTTTCCTAAAACGATCGTTTCTAATAAAACCGGGAGTTTTATTGAGAAACCGGGCTCTGCAAAAGTCGGGCTTCGAAACCGAAAAGATAAATTTTCCGGGCTTCTCGGGCACTTCGTGGGGTATTCTGGGCTTTACAATTGATACCGGGGCTTTGCGGGATGTTAAGATGAAGAAAATATGGAGAGAGGGGCTAAAAATGGCTAAATTCCAAAAGTAACCGGAAACCCTCGCAGGTACCCTTCTATTTATAGGGTCCGAAGTTTGATCCAACGGCTGAGAAGTCTCCTGATCCGACGGCTAAGAGGCTTCGCAGGGAGGTCTCGCACATGGCTCGCATGGCTCGCACATGGCTCGCACATGCGAGGGCTCGCTGTCGGCTTCTAAGTGGACCGCGGCTTGCTGGCGCACCTGCGAGGCTTGGAGCTAGGCTATGCGAGGCTCGGACACACGCGGCAGCTGGGCGAAGCTTCGGCTGGGGAGCTGGCTGCTTCGGATTGGGCCTCCTCCTCGGTCGAATCAGAAGAGGGCACGTGGCTCGCATGACTCAGCAGCCTCGGTGACTCAGCAGCCTAATGACTCAGCAGTCAGGTGACTCAGCAGGACACGTGTCACTTTCTAAGCGAGGGTGACGTGGCAATTGTGACTATGCGAAATTTCTCGGTTTTCGTGCCAAAACTTCTAAAATCCATAACTTTCGCATACGAGCTCCGTTTTTGACGTTCTTTATATGCACGCGTAGCTAAAATTACGATCTACAACTTCCGTTTAGACTTTGTCGGCTAATTTTGACTTTAATTTTTATATTATTATTTTTAACAGACCGGGACAGGAAATCCGTTAAAAATTCATAACTTCTTCATCCGACGTCCGTTTTCGTCAGACTTTTTACCGTTGTGCTCCTAATGACGAGACCTTCAATTCTCGTTTAGGTTGTGTCGGCTAAAAATCGCTCGATCTAAAATTCGAGTTTTTAGCTGTCTACTGCTACGCTGAAACTTCGAAAAATCATAACTTCCTCATACGAAGTCAGATTTGGGCGTTCTTTTTATCGAACTTCTCGGTTTAACGAATACTACAACTTTTGTTTAGATTACTAAGGCTAAAAAGTAGTTTATCAAAAACTCACTTTTTACGACATTCAGCACCGTGCCGGTTTTGTCGTGAAACTTCGACAGGTCATAACTTCTTCGTTATAACTCGGATTTTGGTATTCTTTATATCCCCGAAATCCTTGTTTCGACCACTACAACTTTATGTAAAGATATCGGGCTTATATCACACTTTAATTTTGACGCTTATTTTTATTCTTAATTAATTAAGCCCTAATACTTAAGCATAAAACACATAATTCACATAATATTCACATAACTCCTTTTCATTTCGTCAAAATAAGTTACAATGGTTAACCTAGACTATCAACTCAATATAAATGCCAGGCTAGAAACACGAATGTTACACTATGCGGTATTGATCTATAGATCTGCCTGTTTTCCTATGAATTGGGTATATGTTATATGTTATGTATATGTAGACATGTTATAGTTTTGGCTTGAGGCTCTATTTCTATGTGCATAAGCCAATAAACCAGGGGTATTCCTGTTTGATGACTGAGTGGACCCATAGGTATTCCAATCCAATAACTATGTGGACCCATTACATATTGGCATTCTAGTCTGTTGACTAAGTGGGACGAGGCATTCCAGTCTGATGACCGACTGGGCCGGAGGTAATCTAGCCTGATGGTTGTGGACCCGTGGGTATTCCAGTCCGATGACTGAATGGACCCAACATGCTTGTTTATATATGTTATGTTATGTGGTGGTACTTTAGGGGAACTCACTAAGCATTGTGCTTATAGTTTCATTTTTATGTTTCAAGTACTTCAGATGACTGGGGGCAAGGTGAAGGCTTGATCGTGTACATCCTTTAGTTTTTATGACAATTGATTTTAGGATACTTTGATTTGTGACTATTGACACTTTGGAAATTATGTTTGTAAATGCTTATGTTTTTGTATTGCTTTAAAGAAATGGAAAAAAAATATTTTACCGTGATTTTTTGGATGTTACACTATGCATCTGTTTCAACCCAACATAGGATGCAAGTGGACGATAATATCCGACTAGTCTAACTAAGAATTCACTTATGTCATAGCAACTATGTCATGAGTAATACAATAAGAAACTCATATGAATCAAAGAACTGCAACCGAACTACTCGAAGTCCGGCATATCAGCTACACAAACCGCCTAAACCAATTAGAGGCTAATTCTCAGCCTACCGCTCAACACTTGAAATTTTGACCAAAAGTCAAACTGGTCCAAAAGTCAATGGGTCAATGGTTAACTATTCCTCGCATCCCGACTAGATCCTTGGCCGCACCGCGACCGCTACATGCCAAAAGAGTTGTGGCTGGGTCTTATTGCCCACATCATGTACTTCAATTGATCACTTTGCGGTTAATGGTAAACATCTATCCTTTTCCTAAGGTCTTAATCCATTAACCCCAAGGCTCAAAAATTCCATAACATGTCGAAATAAGGGCTTGATGGATAAAGTTTCCAACTTTATCCAATCACATTCATCAAATTATCATAACTCTAACCCTAGATCTAGATTTAGCTTTTAATGCACCTACATCCTTGTATGGTCCAAAATGAAAGACAACAAACAGGTCCAAAATGAAAGACAACAACTTGAGTCTTGTGCTCCAACGGGTCCAAAACACCCCAAAACTCAAGATTTATGGCTGGAGTTTTCCAAAATCCACCACAATCTTATACAAAGGTCCAACCACCATAAAAACTTTGATTTATACATTTGAGCAAGACAAGTTCCAAACTTAAATACTTAAAGAGGTCTAAAAGATGCTCTTAATGTTGCATTTGAATTGAATCCTTCCTTCTTGCACTAATAACTCCTTCTTCACCTTGAAGACGCATAAAAACAAGGGTTTAAAGCTTAGAAACTCAAGAGATGGAGGCTAGGGTTTTCCATGGACGTTCTCTGGAGATGGAGGTTGAAGATAGAGAAAACCCGTAACATTTTTTCTTTACCTAGGGTCTAAGTCCCAAGAGCTAGGGTTTTGCATTATGGCGGCCACCGTGTCGCGGATAAATATCCAACTGCACTACAACTTAAAGACGTGACCGCATCGCGGTACCCTAACATCTGCACTGCGAATAAAGGTTTTTCCCCAAAATCGTATTCTCAAACTCCCTAAGTCTTTAGCATATCGATCTAAAAAATGGATTTTACATAAGTGAAGCGGAAATTTATGGTCTCACAACTCAATATGCTAGCGAGGTGTGTAAGCTCAAGATTCTCTACACCTAATCTATAGACTTTATTTGTATGGAGATTACCTTTCAAACAAAAGGCAATATAAAATCATCTAAGGATACGATTTAAATTGATGAAATCAGTCTCCAACTATTCACCAATGAAATTCACGTCATCCGTATAAATAAGATGAGAAAAACTAGGTCTGTTATTAGGAAGGGATATGCCATGAAAAATGTGTTAGCTCACATGCTTCTTTCAAATCAATACTCAAAGCCTCCATAGCAATCATAAGTAAATAGATGAGAGCGAATCACCTTGTCTAACCCCATATCAATACTCAAACCTTCCATATCAAACTCTTTTGTGGCGGAGCCCTTGAAAAGGATGGAGACTCTACCAGAGGACAAACAACCTTTAATCCAATATCTACATCTCACACTGAAGTTCATTTGTTCCATATTGTAATCCAAGAAACTCCAATTAAGAGAATCAAACACTTTATCGAAGTCAACCTTGAAAATTAGAATCTTATTTTTAGTCTTCTTAGCCCATGAAGATACACTACAAGAAAAGTGATCTTTATAGACAAAAGATGTTGTCTCATAAAGTATTTATGTTATCGTTAAGCACCAATAGTAAGGACTGTCATCACTAATGGTTTCTTCCTAATAGCTCTGTCACTAAAAGTTTCTTCTACGATGACATTGGTGTCTTCCTGAAAGTAATTACTATTAGCGACAAACATTTGTCTCTAATAGAAAATAATAGTTTTTATTTAATTTAGTTTTAGAGATTACAAGTCTCTAAAAGTAATTAATTTTTTTAAATATGTACTTTCATAGTCAATTAGCTGTTACTAAAATACATACAATATTTAAATGAAATTATATATATATATATATATATATATATATATATATATATATATTTAAATCCATTAATATTGATAAACATAAAATTAATACAAAATTCATAATTCTAAATTACATGACACCCTAAATCAGTCTCCATCTAATTTAGCTATAAACCGATAAAACAATAAAACAACAGAAGTTTAATAGACAAACTAATTATCTTTATTCATATCTTCATCATCATAAGCCTCATATCATCAATTCATCATCCCCATATTGTTGTTCTGTTTTGATGCTTGCATTCAAATTGAGACATTAATCTTAGTACCTTTTGATGTTTTGTTATTCTTGAAGATCTAAAGCCTTTTTTTTTGCCCTGTATCATCTATTGTTAAATGCAAAAAATATCCATCATGCTTTGACATGTAGATATGATGATTTTAGTCAAGTAGAAAATGGCTTGGAGCTTATTTTTAAGAAGCCAAAGGAGCAGTCAGAGTATGATAAAAGTAGGTGAAATTGCTTTAATCAAGGTATTTACCTACCCACTTGAAGATGGTATAAAGCATGCCTGTAATGCTGATGTTTTAGAAAGTTAATGGTTAACATAACAAAATACCAACTTGAGATCTGGGTTCTAGATAAGACACTAGCAAATGAATTGAGATTAAATGTCTGTCCATTGTTGGCCTTGGGGTGTGCCAACTGTGCGGTTGCACAGGGCCTTCGATTTTAAAGGGCGTATGATTTTTGGGACAATCTATAGTTATATTATTGGTATTTTCATAAAATTTATTTGTATACATTGGTATTTTTGTAAACTGTCGTCACCTATTGAGTTTTTAAAGACTAACGAGAGAATGAGTTTGAAAAGACTTTGGATTGTGCAAGAGGAATAGCTTCTGATTTGAAAATTGATCCGATGTTTGTTGAAAAATATAATAAAACAAGAATTAAAAAAACTTGACAAGAATGGCAGTGGGTCATCAGAACATATACATGAACTCTCACTGTAGCATCCCAAGTCCAGGTATACCTTGAAAACCCTTGATCTTTTGATAATTGTCAGGTTTAGCCCTTATTGAGAAAAAGGTGGTGAATGAGTATGTGGGGCGTACGTGAGTGTACGCTCATCGTACTCATATGTGTGTTATTGATGCGGAAGCCACCTAGTACACTGGGCGTACTAGGCCCATGGTGAAAACCCTAATTTGGGGTGTGTCCTTATATAAAGGATATGATGGCCTCATTCCTGGCCACCATCCTCAGAAAAACAACCCTCTAAAACCCTAAACTTCGTTCATAGAGCTTGTGAGTCCATTTGAGAGCCTTTAAGTGATTTAGGTGTGTTCTTGGAGTGAAGACGAAGCTTTGGAGAAGAAGGAGTGAGAGTCCGGGCCTTGGATCTGATCGTATCTGTGTTGGGGGCTTCATCTAGAGGTATAAAGCTCCAATCTTTCTCACTCTTTTGATTCGTGCATCATATTAGAGCATTTTAGGGTTTTTGTCCCTAAAGTTGGAGACTTTATGCGATATTGAGCTCCAGAGACAATTTTCAGCTCCTTTGAGTGACTTTAGTGGTGTAGTGTCATAAAAATCGAGACTTGGACGTTGGAATCAAACCATGCATGAGATATGAGCATTTTGAGACAAGAGAATTAGAGTTTTGGGTGTTCATGACCTTATTAGCCATGCAAAGGCTTAAAGTCACCGACTTTATGGAGTAAGAGCCTTTAAGGAGTCCAAATCTGTGATATGAACCAAGGTCTTAACTGATTAAGACCAATAGAGTAGAAAGAGTAAAACTAGGATGTACATTGAGCGTAATCCTAGTACGCACAGCATATGGGTCGAGAATCCCCGATGCCTATATGGAAGGGAGTCTGCCCAGCGTATGTGCTGATGTTGACTTTTGGTTGACTTTTAGGGTTTGGTCAATTTGTGGACTATAAAGGCCATGGAGGGGTAAAATGGTCTTTTACCCTTTTGTGAGTTTGTAGAAGGGTTAGTCTAGCTTCATTAAGAGCCATTACTAATTGGGAATAATTATTGTATGTGCTAGGCGGACGCTAGACTAGTGATTTGTGTTCGAGGTTATCCGATTTGTTACGAGGTAAGTCTTCTCACTATACATACCTACAGTGGTAATCTGAGCTGTGTGACTGGGGAGTCATATATGTTTATATTGAGTATTGTGTTATCCTGCATTATGTCTTCTGATTTATGTTGTGTATTATTCTGAGCTTACTGAGTTAGGACCGGAGGGTCCACTCGAGTTACGGGACCAGAGATTCCCACTGAGACACATTGACCAGAGGGTCTTATTGAGTTATAGCCTCTAGTGGCTAATGAGATGTGTATGATATTTTGGGGAACTTACTAAGTTTTGTGCTTACTGTGTTATGTGTTATGTGTTTTAGGTACTTTTGAGGATCATAGGAAGGCACCGGCTTGATTGTACACACACACCCGAGTTAGAGATATGTTTTTAGGGGATCCTGGATTTGTGATATATATAGTTTTTGGACATGTGTTTTGATGATTTGATATTTGTGGGATTTATGTTATTTTTGAAATGAGATATTTATGTTTTTAAATGAAAATTTTGGTTTGAAAATTTATGGTGTTACAAGTTGGTATCAGAGCCTTGGTTTGAGGGATTCGGATGCACCTCTGAGTGTGTTTGGACTCCAACTGAGGATTTGAGAAAAATTTTCATAAGAAATGATTTTTCCTAAAACGAGAAAGTGTTTAAGAGAAAACGAGTTGGAGCGGTGTGTACAATCAGCCAGTGCCCGAACAGTGATTTCCCAAAATACCCTTACCTTTTTGTTATGAGATACTTATGAGATATTAGTCATGCATGCTAGAGGATAGGTTAGGTTTTTCATATTTTAGGACTAGAGATGCTTGATTTGTGATGCCTTATCCTAGGAGCTGCTGATATTTGTTATGTGCCTTGAGTATGTGTTGGGTAAGAGTATCTAGCAGGAATCCTAGAGAGAGAGTTCTGAGTCGAGAGATAATCTGATAATCTAGGACAGATAACTAGATGAGCTTATGAGGGGTCTATCGAGAGAGTAGTCTGTTATTTGTGAGAGATAGAGTGCTTGTGAATTGGGATCCTAAGAGGAGGAATTGGGGTGACTACAGGTTGGTGTGGAAGGTAGTATTTGGGCCCGTACTACTGAAAGCATCGGATCTATAGGTAGCCCAAGTAAGAATCTTTAGGATACCAGGAAGCAAGTAGGGATGAGTAGTCAAGTATGAGTACACTTGAAGGAGTCTCTGATGATTTTGTGTTGTTTTTCAGAGACATCATGGTGGGTACACGCCAAATTCCATAGAACAGTGGGACTAGTGATAATAAGATTCGCAGGATGATTCATGATGAGGTGATCACAGCCATACGAGAGGTGATACCAGAGATGTTTGGGTTTATCAAGACCACCCTGATTGATACTTTTGATGAGTGGTACACCGCTTTTTCTGAGGCTGCTGTTGCTGCAGCCACCGCAGCCGTAGTCGTTGCCTAGCTACAGGGAGGTGATTCGTTGTTGCTACGGGAGTTTTGCAACACGAAGCCACCAAAGTTCGACAGGACGAAGTATCCGATTACTGACATGAGATGGATCTCTAACATTGAGGGGTGCTTTTACACTTATTCATGCACAGATCACTTGAGGGTTCGGTTTGCGCTGAACCAGCTTCGCTTAGGAGCAAAGGACTGGTGGAAGTTTGTAACTGCCAGTTTTACTCCTGCAGACCATGTTGCGGTGACGTGGGAGAGATTCACATAGCTATTTCGAGATGACTATGTTCCTCCAGTGGAGAGGGAGCATTTGACATATAAGTTTCTGTCTTTGAAGCATAAGACAGAGTCGGTGACTGAGATTACACGAATGTTCCATGAGAGGGCGTTGTTCTGCCCTGAGCACGTGTCTACTGAGCAGGCACATGTGAGTCGCTATCTGAGTATACTGAGGAGGCATATACGGGAGTTCGTGGCGAACTCATCATATCGGACATTGGATGAGCTGCAGACCAATGTCCGACATAGGGAGATTGAGCTAGAGTTACAGGCGAGAGAGGAGGAGGAGTCCTTGGGTAGGGACCAGAGACCAATGCAGTCACAGTCAGTAATGAAGCGAGCTAAGCCCGCTGACACGAGAGCTGGGGGCCAGAAGGGCCGCACTTGTGGGAAGTGCGGAAAGAGTCATGAAGGGATGTGTCGAGCAAGGATTTGCTACAAGTGTGGCAAAGAGGGGCATATGGTGAAGGATTGCCCCAAGGGGTTTGCAGTTTGCTTTCACTGCAACTAGACTGACCATCGGAAGGCCGAGTGTCCTCAGCTCATTCAGGGATCAACTCAGGGTTCGGCACCTGCTGCTTTGCGTGCTACTGATAGTCGACCAGTGAAGGTCGAGACACCAAGGGTTCGCGGGAGAGCCTTTTAGCTGACATCGGAGGAGGTCCGCGCAGCACCAGATGTCGTGGCCGGTATGTGTTCTTTTACTTATGCTATTTTGAGATTTATTGTGCTTATATTTGTGCTGTGTATAGGTACTTTTCTTGTGAGTTTTGTTCCTGCTCTGGTGTTACTTGACTCGGGTGCGATTCGATCCTTTATGTCCTTAGCTTTTTGTCATCATATCAGTATTCAATGTGAGGCATTGAGTCGACCTCTGAGGGTTTCTATAGCAGACGAGCATGCGATTTTCGCTACTAATGTGATCCGGGGATGTGTGCTAGATATTTTCCGTGTCGAGTTCCCGATAGACCTGGTGCCTATCGTGATGGGTGATGTCTGTGTCATTGTGGGCATGGACTGGTTAAGTCGGTTCGGAGTTATGATTGACTGTGAGCGTCAGTTGGTGACTATATGAGACCCTACTGGGGGAGAGCTTATGATGTATGGCAAGGGTACTAGATCTGGTTCAGCTTTCTGTTCTGCTGCTAGGGCGAGACAGAGTTTATAGTAGGGATGTATGGGCTTTTTGGCGTATGTGATGGATACGTGGGTTGCTATAGAGAGGCCGAGTTTTATCGCTGAGGTCCCGATAGTGTGTGAGTTTAAGGATGTTTTTCTCGAGGAGTTATCGGGTGTGCCTCCCGAGAGGCAAGCGGAGTTCCAGATTGATTTGGTTCCGGGAGTGGCGCCTATCGCCAAGGCACCTTATTGCCTTGCACCACCGGAGATGCTTGAGTTATCCTCATAACTCCAAGAGCTGTTGGGGAAGGGTTTTATCAGGCCGAGTAGCTCGCCATGGGGAGCGCTGATCCTTATTGTCAAGAAAAATGATGGTTCACACTGGATGTGCATAAATTATTCGGAGTTGAATAAGCTGACCGTCAAGAACCGTTATCTACTTCTGAGGATCGACAATTTGTTTGATCAGTTGCAGGGTGCGTCTTGGTTTTCCAAGATCGATTTGAGGTATGGATATCATCATACGGGAGTCCGCAAGGAGGATATCCAGAAGACGGCCTTTAGGACTCGCTACGGGCACTACGAGTTTGTGGTAATGCCTTACGGGCTAACCAACACACCGACAACGTTCATGGACCTCATGAACCGGGTGTGCAGGCCTATGTTGGATCGATCGTTAATCGTGTTCATTGATGACATTTTGGTGTAATCGAGATCCGAAGAGCAGCACGAGGAGCATCTTAGAGAGATTCTTGGGGTATTGAGGACGGAGAGGCTTTATGCCAAATTTTCCAAGTGTGATTTCTGGTTAGAAGAGGTCCAGTTCCTGGATCTCGTAAACCAAAGTAGGATCTTGGCTGACCCGGCCAAGATTAAGGCGGTTATGAGATGGGATGTGCCGAGATCCCCCACCGAGATCAAGAGTTTTCTAGGCTTGGCCGGCTACTATTGGAGATTTATCAGAGATTTCTCCGAGATTATCGTCCCTCTCACCAGGTTGACCCGGAAGGGTGTTACTTTTGCTTAGGGGCCCGAGTAGCAGGCCTCATTCAAGACCCTTCGCCAGAGATTATGCGAAGCTCTAGTGTTAGCCCTTTCCGAGGGGGTGGAGGACTTTGTAGTTTACTGTGATGTGTCCATATCAGGGATGGGTGCGATGTTGATGTGGAGGGGGCACATGATAGCATACACATCGAGGCAGTTGAAGCCTCATGAGGCGAGGTATCCCACCCACAATCTGGAGCTAGGGGCGGTGGTGTTCGCCCTCAAGATTTGGCGCTACCATTTGTACGGGGTCCGATGTACCATATACACGGGCCACAAGAGCCTGAAGTATCTCATGGATCAGCCCAACTTGAATATGAGACAGAGGAGATGGTTGGATGTAGTGACAGACTATGACTGTGAGATCCTGTATCATCCGGGCAAGGCTAATGTGGTGGCCGACGCCCTAAGCCGTAGAACAGTGAGTGCTCCAATCCGAGATGTGTGTATGAGGATGACGGTGATGACTTCGATCTTAGATACTATTCGAGAGGCCCATGTGGAGGCCGTGAGACCAGAGAACCGCAAGAGGGAGCGGGTGATTGGGTAGGTGTTTGATTTTGTGACGTATAGTCATGGGCTTATGACTTTTCGAGGGCGGATTTGGGTGCCCTATACGGGTGGAGCTCGGCGTATGCTGATGGAGGAGGCGCATAGATCTAGATTCTCAATCCATCACTAAGATGTATTTGGACCCGAAGAGAGATTATTGGTGGCCTTTTATGAGGAGGGATGTGGCATAGGTAGTTGAGATGTGCTTCACCTGTCGTCGGGTTAAGGAAGAGTACCAGCGTCCACATGGCCCGTTACAGCCTCTAGAGATTCCCTAGTGGAAGTGGGAATAGATCTCTATGGACTTTATCACCAAGTTACCGAGGACTACGTGTGGAGTTGACGTGATTCGGGTGATTGTGAACCGGCTGACGAAGAGTTCTCACTTCCTCGCTATTAGTCAGAGCTCTTCTGCAAAGAGATTGGCCAAGATTTATGTGAGAGAGGTGGTTGCATGGCATTAAGTGCTGACCTCAATAGTGTCAGATCGAGACATGCGTTTTACTTCCAGGTTCTGGAAGAAATTTCATGAGGAGTTGGGTACGCATTTGCATTTTAGTACCACATACCACCCATAGATGGACGGGCAGAGTGAGCGAACGATTCAAACGCTTGAGGACATGTTGTGTGCATGTGTCATGGACTTCAGAGGAAGTTGGGACACATATTTCCTTGGCTGAGTTTTCTTACAACAATAGCCACCATTTGAGTATTGGTATGCCTCCCTTTGAGCTTCTATATGGGAGGAGGTGTCGGACTCCTATATGTTGGGGAGAAGTAGGGCAGAGGGTGATGGGTGGCACTGAGATAGTGCTCAAGACGACTGAGCACATTCAACAGGTCAGACAGAGGTTATTGATGGCCCAGAGTCGCCATAAGAGTTATGCGGACAAGCGTCGATCTTAGTCAGAGTTCCAAGTGGGAGATTTTGTCCTCCTGAAGGTATCCCCATGGAAAAGGGTGATCCGATTCAGGAAACGGGGCAAGCTGGGCCCCGATACATCGGTCCTTTCAGAGTGACTGCCAGAGTGGGTAGGGTAGCATACTAGTTGGAGCTACATGCAAAGTAGAGCTAGATTCATAACACCTTCCACATGTCCTAGTTGAGGAAGTGTGTAGCCGATGAGATGGCAGTGGTACCCCTAGAGGACATTCAGGTGGATGCGAGCCTAAATTACATTGAGAGGCCGATCGCGATTTTGGATCGGAAGGTGAAAGTGTTGAGGAACAAAGAGGTGCCCTTGGTTCAGGTTCAGTGGCAACATCGGAGGGGGTCTGAGTGGACTTGGGAGCCGGAGTCCGAGATGCACGAACAATACCCAGAGTTATTTCCGAAGCATGACTTTGAGGGCGAAGTCTGATTCTAGTAGGGGATAATTCTAACATCCCAAGTCCAGGTATACCTTGAAAACCGTTGATCTTTTAGTAATTGTCAAGTTTAGCCCTTATTGAGAAAAAGGTGGTGAATGGGTATGCGGGGCGTACGTGAGTGTATACTCAGCATACTCATGTGCATGTTATTGACGCGGAAGCCACCTAGTACGTTGGGCGTACCAGAGGGAATGATGGGCGTACTAGGCCCAGAGTGAAAACCCTAATTTGGGGTGTGTCCCTATATAAAGGATATGATGGCCTCATTCCTGGCCACCATCCTCAGACAAACAACCCTCTAAAACCCTAACCTTCGTTCATAGAGCTTGTAAATCCATTTGAGAGCCTTTAAGTGATTTTTGTGTGTTCTTGGAGTGAAGAAGAAGCTTTGGAGAAGAAGGAGTGAGAGTCCGGGCCTTGGATCTGAGCGTATCTGTGTTGGGAGCTTCATCCAGAGGTATAAATCTCCAAGCTTTCTCACTCTTTTGATTCGTGCATCATATTAGAGCATTTTAGGGTTTTTGTCCTAAAAGTTGGAGACTTTATGCGATATTGAGCTCCAGAGACTATGTTCAACTCCTTTGAGTGTCTTTATTGGTGTAGTGTCATAAAAATCAAGACTTGGACGTTCGAATCAAACCATGCATGAGATATGAGCATTTTGAGACAAGAGAATGAGAGTTTTGGGTGTTTGTGACCTTATCAGCCATGCAAAGGCTTAAAGTTACTGAATTTATGGAGTAAGAGCCTTTAGGGAGTCCAGATCTGTGATATGAGCCAGGGTCTTAACTGATTAAGACGAATAGAGTAGAAAGAGTAAATCTGGGACGTACGCTAAGCGTAATCCTAGTATGCGCAACGTAGGGGTCGAGAATCCCCGATGCCTGCATGGCAGCGGAGTATGCCCAATGTAGAGAGCTGGTACGCACAGCGTACGCGCTGCCATTGACTTTTGGTTGACTTTTAGGGTTTGGTCAATTTGTAGACTATAAAGGCCGTGAAGGGGTAAAATGGTCTTTTACCCTTCTGTGAGTTTGTAGAAGGGTTAGTCTAGCTTCATTGAGAGCCGTTACTAATTAGGGATAACTATCGTATGTGTTAGGCGGAGGCTAGACCGGTGATTTGAGTTCGAGGTTATATGATTTCTTACAAGGTGAGTCTTCTCACTATACATACATAGAGTGGTAATCTAAGTTGTGTGACCGGAGGGTCTTATGTGTTTATGTTGAGTATTGTGTTATCCTGCATTATGTCTTCGTGATTTATGTTGTGTATTATTCTGAGCTTACTGAGTTAGGACCGAAGGGTCCACCAGAGTTATGGGACCAGAGGGTCCCACTGACACACATTGACCAGAGGGTCGTATTGAGTTATAGCCTCGAGTAGCTGAGGAGTTGTGTGTGGTATTTTAGGGAACTCACTAAGCTTCGTACTTACCGTGTTATGTGTTATGTGTTTCAGGTACTTTTCAGGATCATGAGAAGACACCGACTTGATTGTACACACACACCCGAGTTAGAGATATGTTTTTAGAGGATCCTGGATTTGTGATATATATATACAGTATTTGGACAGGTGTTTTGATGATTTGATATTTGTGGGATTTCTGTGATTTTTGAAATCAGATATTTGTGTTTTTAAATGAAAATTTTGGTTTGAAAATTCATGGTATTATACTCACCTTAAGAGTCATTTAGGATTCAATAATTTTTGTGTACATAGTTGATCAAGCTATTGGATCATTGGAGCGAATGTTTAAACAATACAAACAATATGAAGACATTTTGGTTTTTTATTCACAGTACATAAGTTAAAGTCACTCACTAAATACTATTGAGTTAAAGGCAAATTGCAAAAATATGGAAAAGTGGTTGCAAAATGTTCATATGTAAAACATCAATGATGTTGATGATTTATTCAATGAACGGGAGTTGTTACAGAAACAATTACAAGTTGAACATAATGCAGCTAACAAAATACTACATTTCCTAAAAATGATAAACATTTATCGATATCCCGTTTCTTGTCTAATGTACTAAATATTATGGATTGTGCCCCTTACAATTACATCAACATAAATAAGCTTTTCAAAACAAAAGTTTTGAAAATCTAATTTGCGATGGACCCTGTCTCAAGTGCGATTAAACTCTTTGGTATTGATTTTGATTGAGAACGGGTTTCTTGAGAATATTGATTATGAAATCATAAATGAATTTATGGACCCTGTCTCAAGTGCGATTAAACTCTTTGGTATTGATTTTGATTGAGAACAGGTTTCTTGAGAATATTGATTATGAAAGTGTCATAAATGAATTTAATTCTAAAAATGCTAGAAGAAAATAATAATGTGCTACTTTTTTTTTTTTTTGAAAAGTTGCTTGTAACAGTTTCATTTAATTACGAATTATTGAAGACATGATTTTGTGGTAATGAATTTACGTGATGTTTATCAACAACTTTAGGTTTTGATTAGTGGTAACAAATTTAGATAATATTATTTTACAATAAAAATTTTATGCGTCTCACTTTAATTTTTGCACAAAGCCTCCGAATGTCAGGATGGGCGTGGCCCTGTCTTACATAACAAACAATCCACTTGAGATCTAGGTTCTACACAAATTCATGATAAATATAATCAAGAGCATGACATTAAATTATAACTTGCTTGTAATCTTAAAGATTATAATGATAAATAAAGAAAGGGGAAGAACATATAAAACTTTCTACTATTTTTAGTCTATCAAAACAACCCTTATATACAACTCAGATGCAATTTGTTCTCCAACCGTCTCAAATAATGCCCGATAGCATATCCCTGCACAAATAAAAATATTGTTGGTTTAATTTCATAAGTGTGGACCAAATAATTATCAGTATGAATCAAAAGCAATTTTGCTAACCATGAAATAATATTTGCTAAGTAATCCCATGAATTGAAGACATCTTCCTCAGGGCCGATCCTGAAAAATGAAATATTCTTAAAAGCTCAGGACGAACAAGAAAAAAAGGGCCCTTATCTTCATTATAATTTTGTATTTTTAAATAAATATATATAACAAAAAAATTGGGCCCTGTGCAGCTGCCCACTTTGCCCCCCCTCTAAGCCCCCCATGATCTTCCTCAGGGTGGTAGTACACTAATGCAATGAATGTGAGAAAATCTAAAAGTGTGAGGCGCAAGGGCGTATCTACTTATGCCAAAGGTAGGTCCTAGATCCTACCTAAATTTTCAATTTCATTTAAAAAATATATAGTAGAAAAATTAGGAGCTATCTTAGAAAAAAATGAAGGATCCACCTTGAGTTTGTTTTTTAAAATATATCTTAAAAATTACTTAAAAAGGAGGAAAAAAAGTTATTAGGGACAATTTGTTGTTTTAAATTATAAGATTGATAACAAAAACGTTAACCACTTTTAATGGACACTTAAAATATCAATAAATAAATAAATTGATCTAACAAAAAGAAGCACGCATGCCAAATTAATGAATTAATAATCAACTATATTTCCATTAAATCATATGATTCTTTTTTAGTTATATTTTACTCGCCTTTAAAAAAATATTTAATCAGTGGTGTCTGATCACTTTTAACATGTTGAATTGGTTGGTCCAGTTTTTTTATGGTACACGATCCAACTCCCTATAAGTGTTGTTGATTTTTTTTATTGGCTTTAGCTAATTTGGGAACTACATGATTTTTTGTTCTTGATTCGCCACTCGTGAGGCGTAGGGATGAGATTTAGAACCGGAAAACCGGAACCAGAATCGGACCGGAACCGGAACCGTTAGAATCGGAATATATAAAACCGGTTTCGGTTCCGGGTTTAAAAATTGGCTTTATCCGGGTTCCGGGTTATCCGGGTTTAGGTCCATCGGGTCCGGGTAAACCAGTTCTAAAAACCAGAACCAACCGGAACCACTTTTAGGGCCGGAACCAGTTTTTGTGAAACGTTTAAAAGATGCATATCTCATTCGTTTCAACTCCGATTGACATGCGGTTTTTTGCAACATGTAGTTTAGAGTTTATACATGATTTTAGACTATAAATTTTCCATTTTTAGTTTTATATTCATTGACTTATAGTCCCTCAAAGTCGAAATATCAAAGCTGGAAGTTTTTAGTTTTTTAGTTTTTTTGTATTCGGTGAAAGTTTTAAAACATGCATATCTAATTCGTTTGAAGTCGGATTAACACGTGGTTTTTTTCCAACTTGTATTCTACAGTTTGTACATGAGTTTAGACTATAATTTTGTCATTTTTGGTTTAATATTTAATGATTTATAGTCCTCCGAAGTCGGGATATCAAAACTGAAAATTTTCAACTTTTTAGCTATTTGTTTTTGTACTTTGTATTCTGTGAAAATGTTAACACATGCATATCTCATTCGTTTAAAGTCGGATTGACATGCGGTTTTTTCCGGAGTGTATTTTAGAGTTTGGACATGATTTTAGACTATAATTTTGTTAATTTTGGTTTCATATTCAATGAGTTACAGTCCCCCAAAGTCGGGATATAAATATGAAAATTTTCAAAGTTCAACCCACTAAGTAGTAAGTAATTACCAAAAAATTCCGGTTTTCCGAGTTTTCCGGTTCTAAACCCACTTTATCCGGTTCCAACCTACCCACTTTGATGTTTCCGGGTTTTCCGGTTCTAGACCCACTTTACCCGGTACCGTACCCAGAACCGAACCGGAACCGGTTCCTACATACCGGTCTGGTTTCCGGTTCTTCAAAATCCCATTAACCAGTTCCGGGTTTTCCAGGTTCGGATTTGGACCCACTTTCATCCCTGGTGAGGCGTCCATATGTATGTGTCCCCCTTTTAGAAAACAATGGGATAACGATTGTGAGAGAGACTCCGCTCAACAACAAAATGAAAGCATCGGCGAGAAAGAAAGTAGTAGCCCAAACATTGTGAGGAGTGAGGCACAGTAGACGGTTCTTTTCTTTTGGAAGAATGAGGGGATGAAAGAAGTGATTTAGGGTTTGGAGATAATTTATGTTGCTGAGAAAACATATTTGATTTGTTAAAATCTCGAAAAAATGCGGTCAATTAAAATATATTTCCCGCTTATCGGTTAGAGACAGATTTTTGTAGCAGAAAAAAATACATTTCAAACTTTTCAACTATTTGATTTTTATTTTATTTTTCAGCAACAACAGATCGTCGCTCAGGGTCCAAAATAACGGTTCCAAAAAATATTGTTGTTCGGTTTTGATGCTTGCATTCAAATTGAGACACCAGTCTTGGTACCTTTTGATGTTTTGTTAATCCGGAAGTAGATCTAAAGCTTCTTTTGTGCCCTGTATCATCTATTGTTAACTGCAAAAAATATCCATCATACTTTGACATGTAGATATGATGATTTTAGTCAAGTAGAAAATGGCTTGGAGCTTATTTGTAAGAAGCCAAAGGAGCAGTCAGAGTATGATAAAAGTTGGTGAAATTGCATTAATCAAGGCATTTACTTTACCCACTTGAACATGGTATAAAGCATGCCTGTAATGGTGATGTTTTAGAAAGTTAATGGTTAACATAACAAAATACCAACTTGAGATCTGGGTTCTAAATAAGACACTAACAAATGAATTGAGATTAAATGTCTGTCCAATGTTTGCCTTGGGGTGTGCCAACGGTGCGGTTGCACAGGGCCTCCGATTTTAGGGTGCCTCTGATTTTTGGGACAATGTATAGTTATATTATTGGTATTTTCATAAAATTAATTTTTATATATTGGTATTTTTGTACCGTCGCCTATTGAGTTTTTAAAGACTAACGAGAGAATGGGTTTGAAAAGACTTTGGATTGTGCAAGAGCAATAGCTTCCAATTTGAAAATTAATCCGGTGTTTGTTGACAAATATAATAAAAGAAAAATTAAAAAAAAAAAGGGAAACTTGATGAGAACATATACATGAACTCTCACCTTAAGAGTCATTTAGGATTCAATAATTTTTGTGTACATAGTTGATCAAACTATTGGTTTATTGGAGCGAATGTTTAAATCATACAAACAATACGAAGACATTTTGGTTTTTTTATTCACAGTACATAAGTTAAAGTCACTAAATATTATTGAGTTAAAAGGCAAATTGCAAAAATATGGAAAAGTGGTTGCAAAATTTTCATATCTCAACCATCAATGATGTTGATGATTTATTTAACGAATCAGAGTTGTTACAAAAACAATTAATAGTTGAACATAATACTGCTAACAAAATTCTGAATTTCCTAAAAATGATAAACATTTATCGATATCCCGTTTCTTGCCTAACATAATAAATATTATTGATTGTTCCCCTTACAATTGCATCAACAGAAATAAGCTTTTCAAAACCAAAGTTTTTAAAATCTTATTTGTGATGGACCCTGTCTCAAGAGCGACTAAACTGTTTGGTATTGATTTTGATTTAGAACGGGTTTCTTGAGAATATTGATTATGAAAGTATAATAAATGAATTTAATTCTAAAAATGCTAGAAGAAAATATATAGTAATGCACTATTTTTTTTTAAAGCTGCGTGTAACAATTTCATTTAATTAAGAATTATCAAAGACATGATTTTGCGGTAATGAATTTACGTGATGTTTATTAACAACTTTAGGTTTTGAATTAGTGGTAACAAAATTAGTTAATAGTATTTTACAATAAAAATTTTATGGGTCTCACTTTAATTTTTGCACAAAGCCTCCGAAATGTCTAGGATGGGCATGACTTTGTCTTACATAACAAACAATCCACTTGAGATCTAGGTTCTATACAACTTTCACATGATAAATATAATCAAGAACATGACATTAAATTATAACTTAACTTGTAATCTTAAAGATCATAATGATAAATAAAGAAAGGGGAAGAACATATAAAACTTTTTACTATTTCTAATCTATCACAACAATCCTTATATACAACTCAGATGCAATTTGTTCTCCAACCCTCTCAAATGATGCCTCGATAGCATATCCTTGCAAAAATCGAAATATGGTTGGTTTAATTTCATAAGTGTGGACCAAATAATTATCAATATGTATCAAAAGCAACTTTGCTAACCAAGAAATAATATTTGCCAAGTAATCGCATGAATTGCAGACATCTACCTCAGGGTGGTAGTACACTGGTAGTAAACTAGCACACTGAATGTGAGAAACGTTGGAATTGTGAGGCGCAAGGGCGTATCTACTTATGTTAAAGGTAGGTGCTAGAACGTATCTAAAATTTCAATTTCATTTAAAATATATATTAGAAAACTTTAAGATTGTCTATCCTTGCACCTTTTAAACCGCTTGAATTTATCAAAATTTCAGTTGATTTTGAAATGCCTCCAATATCTCAATTACAAACTTGCATTGCCTGCAATATTACTAACTCAATCTCAATATAGCATCTTTAATGATTGTATGACTGGATTGACTTGAGAAACCTGCAATTAGGATACAGAAAAAATAGAAAGAAGATCCACATGCAGACAACAAAATATACCCCGCTAGTGGTATACTGGTATGAATGAAGCAATGTTTGAAAAGCAAATCAATGCATCTAAATTGGATAATTTCGATACATGGTACTAATAAAAATAAAAATACATACCATTATTATCTATTGCCATAAACCTTAGTTGTAAAATATAGGGATATATACAGTAAAATCCCAATATTTTCATCGATTTGACAAGAAAAGTCCTAAACTTTATTTTTTTGACAGTAAAGTCCAAATTACCGGCAGTTTTTGACACTTTTACCCTTTTTTCCCGGTTAGCCGGTAATTAGGACTTTTTTGTCAACAAAATAAAGTTTAGGACTTTCTTGTCAAATCGTCAATTAGGACTTTACTGTCAAAAAAATAAAGTTTAGGACTTTTTTGTCAAATCGTTGAAAATATTGGGACTTTAGTGTATATATAATTTTTTTGGTTAGAAATTTAATGGTATGATACTCTTTAAGCATAAGAGTTATTGAAACCTTCTCTAATCAGCTAGATCCTATTGAAATCCTTTACGTTTGCTTCTTGATAAATCGTTTTTTTAATCTCAACAAACAGACATTGAAAAAAATTGAGATAATCAAGAAAGAAAGAAAGAACCAGGGTTGTGTTGGCTTTTTGCAGTCTCAAAAATGGAGAAATTAGAAACCTAAAAAAACGAAATTGCCCTGGCTTTATACAAACACAAACAACACATGTCTAGGCAAAAGGGTGTGAATGTGGAGAAAGGAAAGAATGACAATTTCGTTTTTTTTTTTGGTTTCTTATTTCTCCATTTTTGGAGTTGCAAAAAGTCAACACTACCCTGGTTCTTTCTTTCTTTCTTTCTTGATTATCTCAATTTTTTTCAATGTCAGTTTCTTGAGATTAAAAAAACGATTTAACAAGAAGCAAAACGTTAAGGATTTTAATACGATCTAGCAGATTAGTGAAGGTTTCAATAACTCTTATGCTTAAAGAGTATCATACCATTAAATTTCTAACCAAAAAAAGTTATATATACACTAAAGTCCCAATATTTTCAATGATTTGACAAAAAAGTCCTAAACTTTATTTTTTTGACAGTAAAGTCCTAATTGACGACTTGACAAGAAAGTCCTAAACTTTATTTTTTTGACAAAAAAATCCTAATTACCGGATAACCGGGAAAAAAAGGGTAAAAGTGTCAAAAACTGCCGGTAATTTGGACTTTACTGTCAAAATAATAAAGTTTAGGACTTTCTTGTCAAATCGATGAAAATATTGGGACTTTACTGTATATATCCCTAAAATATAATACTTAACTAATGCAACACTAACCACATAAAATGAACACAAAATTGTTGTATATGTTCATCTACAATATAATGCACACAAAACTGCTAATTATTTTCTACCCTAAATTAATACAACAAATGATAAACAAAAGAAGAAATAAAACCTAAACGATCTATCCTAATTGGATATCTATGTAACTCAAGCTCCAACCTGTACCCACACGCCCTTGCTAGGAATATTCCGATGGCTAATAAACAACATATAGTAACCCGGTGGTGCAATCCTTCCGCTTGGTGGTGCCACCGCGTTGACCACAGTGCTATCGACTTCTGTAATCGCACAGATGAGCATCCTTTGGTTTTGAGAGTAACCATGAGTCGTGAATGGCGGGTGTAAGAGAGTCACGATCACATCTCCATCTGCCAACTTGGGATTCGATTTGATTGTAAATGTTACTTTAAAGTCTTTCCCGTATTTCAATTGCTTGTCAGTAGCATCTGCGGTGATAACAGGTCTTTCTTTTTCCAACTTAGGGTCGAGGTAATGAGGTGAGAATTTTTCTACTCGTAATTCTGTTGGGAAATTACCATCGTAAGTGTAGAACTGGTGAGATTGGCTGCCGGCGACTAATATCTTGCCATCGGGAAGAACAGAGGAGGAAGAATGATACATTCGAGGGATGTTTGTTGGTTTCAGTTCCCTGAACCTTTTGCCTTTTGGATTCTCTGGCATGTAAACTGTAGGAGTGAGGTTAGGATCCTCACCGTCGTCCCAACCGGAAGTACCCTTCTTGGCACCATTGATGAGAAGAAACTGTCCGTTTGGAAGCTGCAACAGATCTCCCATGACTCTTGGTGTTGGCATGTCTTGTTCTTTCTGCCATGTCGGATTATCGGCCGTGGCTATGATTCTATTACAGTCGGAAAGTGCAGATGTGAACACTCTGTTTTGGGTGTATCTTGGATCGACATTTTGGAAAGCGTCGGCTTTGTTACCACCACAAACCACCACTTCGACGGTGACTGGTTGGTTATCGGCGGTGAGCCTCAACGGGAGAATAGCAGACTGGCCTGAGGGTGGGTAGTTGCGAGATCCGCCTTTCAACACCGGATATTCTTTCATTGTTTTACCTGTTTGTGGATTAAAACTGATAGCCCGATCATTGGCAAAGATGAAGATATTTCCGTCAGGGAGGAGGTAACAAAACGGATAAAGGTTGTTCTCGACATGGAGACCAGGGCCAGCCGCCGGTGCGGTGGTTTTTTGCAGGAAAGGCAGTTGTTTATTGTTTGGCTTGAAGTCAACTGTCGACCCAACAATGTCGTAGGTGTAGGTATCCCGACCTCCAATAATCGCTGCACTTCCATCTTCCAGAATACAATTGGTTGCATACCAATGAGGAGAACCGAGTGCATCTTTTTTGTCGATGAACTTTGGAGCCGGGTCATCTACCTTCAGGAGTCTAACACTTGCACCACCCATTTTATTACCACCTGTTGATAAAAGGTCACCCGAAGGCAACAAGTGTCCCGACGAACACCATGGATCAGTTTGAACCTATTATAAAATTCAAACATTTTATCATAAAATCATGCAATATATATAATTAAGTATAAGGGTACGTACACTCGATCAGGAGCTAATTAAAAAGGATAAGTAACTTACATAAATGGACTTGACAATGCCAGATTCAATATCATATTGTACAGCATGAGCGAAGCAATCAGGTTCATTGTTGTTATCGGGATTCGGGGGACAGTTACCCTTGGGACCAAGTTCACGAGCAGAAGGACCAAGGTTGGTGGTATCAAACCAAACCGCCTTGTTGTTAGGCATTAACTGATGCTGCATGGCGTTAACGCCACAATTAGGGTTATGGATTATCCAATCACCCTTATAATCACTATCTAAGATGGGTTGTTTGTAGAAAGGTTTGGCACCAGCTTTCTTTTTATCATCGCCACCTTTCTTCTTAGGAGTGTCCTTACCGCCACCAGCATCTTTGGGAGAGTTACCGCCGCCTTTCGGAGCAGGGCGGTCTTTTCCACCGTCTGCACCCTTAGGAGCACAACCACCACCCGCGCAAGGGCAGCCTTTCCCGCCGTCGGTACCACCCGCGCAAGGGCCGCCTTTCCCGCCGTCGGCACCACCCGCACAAGGGCATCCTTTCCCGCCGTCGGCACCACCCGCACAAGGACACCCTTTTGCGCCGTCAGGACCACCCGCACAAGGGCACCCTTTTGCGTCGGCACTACACGCACAAGGGCACCCTTTCCCACCGTCCGCACCTCCCGCACAAGGGCATCCTTTACCGCCGTCCGCACCACCCGCACAAGGGCATCCTTTACCGCCGTTGGCACCACCCGCACAAGGGCATCCTTTCCCGCCGTCGGCACCAACCGCATAAGGGCATCCTTTCCCGCCGTCGGCACCACCCGCACAAGGGCACCCTTTCCCGCCGTCGGCACCACCCGCACAAGGGCATCCTTTCTCGCCGTCGGCATCATCCGCACAAGGGCAACCTTTCCCACCATCAGCACCACCTGGACAAGGGCAGCCTTTCCCACCTTCGGCACCACCAAGACAAGGGCAACCTTTCCCACCGGTGGCATCACCTAGACAAGGGCACCCTTTCCCACTGTCGTTAGCAGTCGGACAAGGACACCCATCCGGACAATGGCACCCTTTCCCACCGTTGCCACCACCCGGACAAGGGCACTCTTTCCCACCGTCGACAGCAGCCGGACAAGGACACCCATCTGGACAATGGCACCCTTTCCCGGCGTCGCCACCACCCGGACAAGGGCACTCTTTCCCACCGTCGGTAGCAGCCGGACAAGGACACCCATCCGGACAATGGCACCCTTTACCTCCGTCACCACCACCCGGACAAATGCATTCTTTCCCACCGTCGGTAGCAGCCGGACAAGAACACCCATCCGGACAATGGCACCCTTTCCCACCGTCGCCACCACCCGGACAAGGGCATTCTTTACCACCGTCGGCAGCAGCCGGACAACGACACCCATCCAGACAATGGCACCCTTTCCCACCGTCGGCACCACCCGAACAAGGGCACCCTTTCTCACCGTCGGCAGCACCCGGACAAGGACACCCATTCAGACAATGGCACCCTTTCCCACCGTCGCCACCACCCGAACAATGGCATTCTTTCCCACCATCGGCAGCAGCTGGACAATGGCACCTTTTTCCACCCTCGGCACCACCCGGACAGGGGCAACCTTTCCCACCGTCGTCACCACCCTGACAAGGGCACCCTTTCCCACCATCGGCAGCACCCGGGCAAGGACATCCACCCGGACAAGGGTACCCTTTCCCACCGTTGCCACCACCCGGACAAAGGCAACCTTTCCTGGCATCGGCACCACCTGAACAAGATGCAAACAACAAAGGGAGCACGATGATTAGGTGTCTGAGTGCCATGTTGAGATGTGTCGCGTTTACTAATGAAACTCGGCGTAAACTCTTGGTACTTGTTGTTTTGCGTCATAAAATTTGAAATTCTAATTTTGGAAAGTTTAATTCATAAATTTGCATTCGGCAGTACGTGAAGGTAGGAGTTTTACTAGTATGTATCTAGCTTTTTGTTGGAATCCCTTTAAATCGGTCGAGATCTATTAATTCGGGACACAATTTTCGTTGTCGGCTTCAGGTATACATATAATATAGCAGTTTCTTATTTTTAGACTACAAAAAAGGGAGTACATTGACATTTAGTGTCTCTTTTGTCACGGTACGTTTGTTACCAGATAAAATTGATGTTACGTATAATATTATTTTCATGTTACAATACAAGTGGACATGCATATTTAGCTCCAATTTATAAATTAATTTTGAGAAAATGAAATATATAGCCTATTTCCCAGAGCATTTATTAAGAAATAGGTAAAAATTAAGAAAAATAATATTTTTAGCCAACGAAATCACATTTGTCATTATCTTCTCTTAGCTAGAGGAGAGCAAATTGCAAATGCCTTGTCTATATGAAATTTTCTCTCTTCTAAGTTTGATTATATATGCAACTTTGTAAAGCATGGTACATGCGTTTAAAGCATATATTCCAATCATAGATAATGTGTTAGGGGTAATTTTTTCAACATACGAACAAACAACTTTGCGCATCGTATTAAAGGTTCCAAAAATGAAATGTGGGAAGTCATTGCTCTTCTAGAAAGTGCACGTCGTTTGCTATTTCAGACGACCACATTTAATTTTAACATCGGACATAGCTGTTACACGTGATAATAGTGATCTGTTACTTTTTTTCATTTGTTGATTCTCGATCAGATACACACTACTAAACAAATGAGATACACACTACTAAACAAATGAACACTACAAAAAATATGCCAATTAGTGACCAAAACGAAATGGTCACTAACAATAGAATGAGTCGTCACTAAATGATTTAGTGACCAAAATTTCGGTCGTCACTTTTCGTCACTATAGGTCCGTCACAAAACCGATTTAGTGACCAGATATAAATATGGTCACTAAACCGTGACTAAAATATAGTCGTCACAAAATCTGTGACGACCCGCTTCGTCACTAAATGTTGTCACTAATAGTTGAAAGTCGTCACTATTTTATCTACTTAGTGACCAATAAAAGTCGTCACTATTTTATCTACTTAGTGACCAATAAAAGTCGTCACTGTTTTATCCGATTAGTGACCATATAAAAAGGGGTCACTGGTTTATCTAATTAGTGACTATAACAAGTTGTCACTGATTTAGCCTTTTAGACAAAAAAAAGGGTCAATAATCAAGTAATTATTGAAATATTAAATGTCATTTTTAAAATGAAATATAATAATATCCAATTAGAGAAAAGACAAGGCAAATGCTATAAATGTTTATAATACGACAGATAAATCTTCATACTTCATATAAGAACGGATGATTTCTCACCCAAATTATACATGGAATTATAGAGTTGCTAACACCATAAAAGCAAAATAGAAGTAATCAAATGAAAAGTTCCATTTGTTGGGCATCCTTATGGAATACTTTTCAGACTCCTGCAAAATACAATGATAAAATGGTCATTTACCAAATAGAATGGTCAAATGGTCATTCATTAAATAGAAGGGTAAAATGGTCATGTACTCAAAGGAGAGTAGGATATTGTTTCTTTTGTTGGTAAGCATTGTTTACAAGCATATGTACTACATATTTGTGCAAAAGGATTGCTCTAATTCAAGGGTATATAAGAGAAATTCGTTGTGAAACACAAAGCAATTTTCACTGCTATAATTGAGTACAATGAACTTATAAGAAAAGGTTATAATAATTAATAAAAAGTACCTTGATTAACCATTTGTAAACTTGTTTGTAGATCCTGCCTAGTGACTGAACTCTTGCAATAGACTATCCTCATATATGCCACCTCCATACATTTATAGGCCAATGCTGCAGCAGCCATTTCTTTTTGTTTCTCATATTCTTGAGCACAATTCCTGAAATAATAAAATCATCAATTTTCACTTACAAAATGAACCAACTATTTGCAATGTACTTTATGTGTAAAGAAATTTAACTTTTACTTACTTGCTAAGTTTCGCAGAAGTAGTGTAAATATTTACTGGATCCACTCTTTTTGATTTATTGAACTCATCACTGCAGGATTCTAGAAGAGAAGCAGCATAAAGAAACTTCAAAGCAGAGTCAAAGTATGCATCGTTACACTCATAATCAAATCCAGAAATCTGCATGAAAAAAAGATAGATAAGAATAAGATAGTGTATAAAATCAACAGAAATGAACAAGAAATACAAACCTTTATATGGTCAGCATAGTCCTTTGACTCCTCTGCTCTTTTGAAAGCAGTCAAAGCGGTTTGACTAGATGCATACTCCTTAACAAAACCTATAACACCAAGATCCTTCATTGTACCACAATCATTCACAACACTTTTGACATTCAAATTACCCCCTCTACTTTTTGCTCTACTTCATTTAAGTCCCTTTTCTTTTATATGTCACCTAAAAATACCTTTTTTGGATCTTTCTTTACTTCTGAACTACCTATAGCACCCAACTTTGCTTCAGATCCACCATGACTCATCATCAATGGTGTTTGTTTCTCTTTATCATCTCCTATGATGCCGCTTGTCCGTTTTTTAGAAATCTTCTTGCCAAAAATATCCTTATCATCATTACTGGTTTTAGTATTTGAATATTCAGGGTTCATAGAAGATCTACAACGATCAACATCCACTTCAACCTTCCTCATCTTATTAGGAAACGGTTCTTGCTTGGTCAACTCGGTCAATGGTTCTGACCCTTTGACTTTTACTCTTTGGAAATTACATTTTTTATCTTTTTCCCTAGACTTTGGTAAAGATTCCTTCCCAGAACTCTGTGGAATCATAGCATCATTAGCATTGTCTTCCTTAATCTTGAAGACTTCTTTTTGTTTCAATTCAACTTTACCAGTAAACCTTTGACTTGCATCAATGACAGATATACCCTTGGTGTTATCTTCCGTAGGAAGTAACTTACTTGGAATTTGAGTCCCCTTACCACTTTTTCTTGAAATAGGTCTAACAGAAGGTGAAAGATTGGCATCACTAAGAACCCTAATAGGTTATGACGAAACTGGCCCTACTGGAGACCCTTTTGCAAACTGACCCTTCTACAAGAATCTGAAACCTTTGAAGAGCTTGAAGTGGCAGCAATTTTCAAATTCTTTCTTGAAGTAACCATTTCTCTATGTTTATCCAGTTTTCTGTCAACTGAATTCTCTTTTCTCCCTGGCAATATGATTTTCATTGTTTTTCCTTTGAGGGTAGATCTGTCATTCTCTTTAATTGCAGTGGAATCGTTTATCTCAGTGTTAGAACTCTTTAATCTCTTCTCTTTTCTTCCTATTCTATCAATTTTCTCTTTTTTGCATGCATTTCCACTTTTTCAGTACCCAATAATTTACTTTTCATGGAAAGCTCGGTACTTTCTGGCTGTCTCTTGACTGAAATTACTAAATTATCCTTGTGACCATCATTATTAGGTGCAACTTCAGTCTTGAGATTACTTGAAGTTACATGGTCATACGGGTCGGGCCCGGTTTTGCTTTTTAGCTTTTTTGGCTTCAGATCACCACCTGAAAGTATCTTTCAAGTATATGGCTGCAGATGCCACTTCCTCAAGAGTCACTTTTCCATCATAATCTCTAAAGTACTCAAGTAGTAAACCATTGTGATAAATATACCATATAACACGGAAACATTTAAAAAAAAAAAAAAAAAAAAAAAAAAAAAAAAAAAACCCTACCTATCAAGCACTCTCCAACGATCACCAATCTTTTCATCCACGTCATCAATTTCTTTCACACGATTTTGGAGCATAGCATCAACCTAATAATAATAATATTAATAATAAAGCAACTGTTCATCAAAGGGTTGAGAGGGGAAATTAATAAATAAATGTCTTCTTAGTAACGTACCCTGTTTATGAGGGACGAAGATACCTCATCAGCTACAGGTTGTTCATCAGTAGTTGAATCTTCACTTTCCATGCGTGCAACTCTATATGCCTCCATCGCCTCTTTTCTGCTATCAATTCCCTCTTTCTCCATCATACTATGATAAACATTTATCTTAAATACAAAATGTACCAACGAATTAATAACTCTATTCTATTCTACACCAACTCTTTCAACAGGTAACTTCATCAAAACATTGTATTATATACAAGTAAAGTAATTAGATATAAATCTCTTTGTTGACAAGCATCAGAAACTCTTCTCTCTCCCTACTCACAAACTGCACAAATTAACACCACAAACGTAATTAAATCACAAGAAAAAAATGGCACAATTTAAAATCAAATGGTTTCTACTTTATCCTTACAAATGCAGAGGCTAATACAACCAAAGCCTCACTGACTTTACAGAGCTACTCCTGTTTTTCTAATGCTCTAGCTCTTGCTTCTTCCTGTGCTTCTGATGTTGTTGTGTTAATCACCTCCTCTTTTAATAATGTCTTCACAACATCTTTCTCTTTGACAACAGATTCCTTCTTCACAAAATATAGTAGAAATTTTAGCCATATACAGAAAGTTATCTGATGTTTGTATTCTCCTTTCTCCTTAATTTAATAAAAACCCCAAATAAAGTGAAAGCAACTGAAGCCTTGGCGAGTGACGTACTATCACGGATGGTAAATTAATGAGTTGATGATCATCCTTTGACAAGCATTTAATCGAACAGATGGAGTGCAACTGATAGCATAAAGATGTCTAAGTTTTTCTTATAGAAGGTACAAAGTTCTAATTAGAAAATTCTTCAAATTTTGTAAAACCACCTAATTTATATGAAGTTTTAATCAAAACATTCTCCAATTTAGAAAAAAGGCCTAAATTATATGAGGTTTGAATCATAAAATCCATCCTACTACAAGCTTCATACCTGGAACGACCTATTCCATTTTTGAACAAAAAGGCTGTCGATTTCAGAACTCTGTGTCTTTCATTGTTACGCTTGATGTTAGGTAGAGACGACTGAAAGTGAAAACAATAATGGTGATGATGTTGATGATAGGAAAAATATGGAGTGAAGTCGAGAGTTTACGCTTACTATAAAAAATGAGCCCTAATTTTTAGAAAAGCTACGAGATGACTAACCTGTACGTCAAAGCTCTTGTTTTGCGATCTAATTGGAAAAGAGCCGACTAATGAAGAAATATGTCACACAGTGTGTGGTTGAAGCGGTCGATAAACATCAAGCACCGAGTAATTCAATTGGACCAAACAGCTGTCCGCCATGACACAAGCATGGTACGGGAGGATGGTGACTGCGGTATGAGCTAAGCCTGAGGCAGGAAGCTGCTTGCAAAAGGATCTACTACCGCCGTTTGATATATCGGAGGGCTTTGAAGGCGCAACCATTGGATCCTATGATATATTCCAATCTAATGGCGCAGAAGAACAAAGAGACATGCGAAAGATGATAGAAAGGGGATGAGACCGGAGACATAGTGAGGTCCGTAGGCGGTCGACGGGAGAGGGCGGAGCGCGACGGTGGACCGGATAGAGAGGTGCGTTTGCGTCGATTTAGGGATGATTATGTCAACATTTGTGTTTATTTGATTTCTTTTAATGGTTGTGAAAGGCTTGTGAGTTAGGTCGGATAGTGTATGTTTCAATGGGATCAGTTTCATGGGTTGGGTCATGCTGATGGATATCTATGGTAATGTAAGGATGTTTCTTTACAAAGTAGATGAAATATTTTTTAAGCAAATATGGGTGAGATTTATGATGAAAAAAAAAACTTTTTTACAACCTCAAAAGGGATAACAGCGTAAGTGGTGGATTTTGTAATTTTCATTTTATTTTTACTTTTTTTAGTCAGTGACCATTATTTTTGGTCACTAATGGTTTGCAATTCAGTGACCATAATTTTTGTCACTAATTGTTTTTTTCTTTGCACTTCAATGTAGTCACAGCTTATCTGCATAACAGATAGCGTGTTTAGGTGGTTTCAAATAGTTAGTGACCACCATTTTTAGTCACTTAACTTCCAATATAGTGACCATTATTTTTTGTCACTAATCCTCTAAAACAGTGACCATTATTTTTAGTCACTACTTGTTATGATATTAAAAAACATATATTTTAATTTTATTCACAATTTAGTGACTGATTTAGTGACGACAACATAGAATTTGTCACTAAATTTGTAGGATTACCGAATTTAGTGACGACTTAATATATGGTGACTAAATGATGCTGTTAGTGACCAAATTTTAGGTCGTCACTAGATTATTGGTCACTAATAAACACTTTTCTTGTAGTGGAACACACAAGAATGTCTAGAATTGAAAATTTCTCATTACATGTTGTCGCTTGTGGCAGAGTTTTGTTCAATCACTTAAGTTCTCGTAGGATGATATTCAAATGGAAATCTAAGTAAAGTCCCAATATATTGGGAAAAGTTTTTTAAAAGTCATAATTTTTTTAATAAAAAAGCCTAGAAAACTGGTTAATTTCTTTAATTTAATCATTTTTTACTTTTTCAGCAGATAAACGCTTAAGTGGCATGCCAAGTTGGAAGAGATTGCTGACATGGCAGCTGATGTCGCATGCCATATCAGCCAAAATGCTTACAGCCTTAAAAAAATTTGATGTTTTTGAGAAAAGTAATGGATGGGATTCAAATGGTGACCTCAATATCCCAAACCAAGGACTTAACCAACTAGACTCTAAACTGCTAACAATTTTCATCCAGAACAATAATATATAATACTTAACCAACTAGACTCTAAACTGCTAACGATTTTCATCCTGAACAATAATATATAATACCTACGAACTTTCCTTTGCTTAATCAAAGATAAGATTTCAGATAAGATAAAAACTAGATGGGGAAGGGTCGAACTTTTGTCCTTACGATACAAAATCTTAAGTTTACCAATTGATCTAGATGACTTTTCATATATTTGTCCTTCATTATTATATTTATTGTATACCGTTCCGTGGATTTATATCCAATTATTAGTGTGTGTATATATATATATATATATATATATATATATATATATATATATATATATATATATATATATATATATATATATATATATATACTAGTAGTGTACCCGCGCTTATATATATACTAGTAGTGTACCCGCGCAAAGCGGCGGGGCGTGTAAATTCTTTCGATGATATGTTTCCTCTACAAAAATGTTATGTTACAAAAGAAAGTATATGCCGAAGACAAAATAATCAAATTATGGTGTTTTTTGTTATATGATACATCAAATAACCGATAAAAACAAACTGGTCAAGACGACATAAAATATGAAATGTTTAAGCCATTCAAACAAAAATAAAGAATTATAAGAATACACAAAATATGAAAATTTGTAATAACACATGACTAATTATATATTATTAATCGTGCAACACTTCTTTATACACCACATTTGATGTATAAACTTCATCACCTTTTAAATTTTCGTTAGGCTTCACTAATACTTTTGTGTCCCTAGCAGAAACAATATTATGTAAAAAAAAAAACTTAAAGTTTGTCTTCTTTATGATATATTACTAACTTTGGACTTTTATGCTATAAATTTGGATATGACGGCTAGTTTTTTTTCACTATGGTCGATTAGTTTCAATAGATGATTAACTTTCTTTCCGCAGACGTTAAATATATTTATTTTAGTGAACACTTTCCTTTTGGCAATGATTATCTCCCTTATTTTTAACATGAATGTCATCAAATCAAATGAAACTCTTAAACTATTATATATTTAGCTTAGTCTTTTCATTAGTTTAACATCATAATATCAATGTTAAATGATATATATATATATATATATATATATATATATATATATATATATATATATATATATATATATATATATATATACATTCTCAGTTTCATTTCGGCAATTAAATTGTCTGTTTTATTTCAAAAAAATATTAGTTAGTTATAATTTCTTTTGCGGACGGTGAATAATTTTCTTTCGAAGAATCATCTATTTTTGTGAATTATTTGGCCATTCGTAAAAATATCATATCTCAAATGAATATACAATAAATAGTCAAATATGATTTATAATTAAGATTAATATTTATTAGTTACGTGTTGGTGTTAATTTTATTAGGCGGAGAAAATAAGTGTAATAATAATAATAATAATAATAATAATAATAATAATAATAATAATAATAATAATAATAAAGACGTCAGAAAGCGGTGTCATAGAACCGCTGGTTAGGGATAGTGGAAGACGGGAGATGAAGTCATTTTCTGTTCCTGGACGTTGGGCTTTATAGCAGGGGAGGGAACAAATAGGTATATGCGATGGGAGAGATATTTGAATCAACATGCTAAATTTAAGGATTTCTAAAAGAGTTCAAAATTTGAATGAATTCGGAATTTGAGGGAACCAAATCAAATTGTTGAGAAATATAAGGAGATTTGGTGAGAAATATTTGAATTCAAAACGTGCTTAAAATTTAATATTATTTTATTAATGGTTACTTGTACTATCAGCTTCATCATTTGGACGTCTTAAAAAAATATTATTATTATAATCAATCTATTTTTAGAAATAGCTAGATTTCTTTTATAAGATAGTAAACATATATATATATATATATATATATATATATATATATATATATATATATATATATATATATATTAAAGAAGTGAATCTTAAAAACAGTGAACTCGGCTACAGTTTGGCACAAATGGTCCCCTGTTTATGGGTTTCGTTTCAGTTTCGTATTAAGGGCATTTTATATCATTATGTTCATTCTTTCCGACACGTGTCGTTCATTGTTGGATTTTTTGATGTTTATCTTACCGACTTTCTGGAATTTTCCACTGCCTCTCCGATCAGCCCTTTATATTCTCTCTTCCCGTTCCACTGTTCTTTCCGGTATCTATTTTGTGTCCACCACCTCTCAAGCCATCTGGTCCGTCTCCATCTTTTACGTTCCTCAAATTTCTGTCGGACTTAACTTCCTCCATTTTGCGTCGTCTAAAACTTTGCCCGGTTATTTGCTCTGTTCGTTGGGTTATTTGCTCTGTTCGTTTGGTTATTTACTTCCACCGGGTTACATATTTCTTGGGTTATTTACTTCAGCCCTAAATCGGTTGAAGTAAAACCATAAAATTTTGCGTTTGGAGGTGAACGGTGACCACGAACGCACCATTGTCGGCCCCCTTTTCTTCTCAGGTGCCCTGAATTCTCCATTGTTGCTTCTTGAGACTTCCTTCACCAGGTTCGTACTGTATAGTCTCCTTTTCTTTGTTTTTTTTGTTACGTTTGTTTAGGTTTAGCTATAGGTTTCATATGTCTGATTTTCGAAGGTGGGTTATCTGATGTTGTAATTGGGTTTTATTGTCGTTGTGGTTCTTATCTGCTACGCCCGTTTCCTCGCAATACCACCATCTGACGCTGTTGCGGCCATGGAATATGGATGACTGCTTTCATATGATGCGTTATGGTCCTCTGGTGTCGATGACCGGAATGGAGGGCGGTGGTGGTTAATCCTATTTCTCTTCTTCCTCAACTTTGAGGTATAACAATTTTTGGAGGCTTTCCTTTTTTTCTTACCTGATAATTGACTACATTCGATGGTTTGAATAACATGTGGAAACGCAGAGTGTTCTACCTTCACCAACGGTTGCATGCTATGGTGTTGATTGTTTTGTTGTGTGTATTGAAAACCCTTTCCATTTAGCATTTAAGAGTTTGAATTTAAGGTATGAAAAACTTATTTAGTTACAATTTCTGAATGGATTTGATTTCCTTTCCATTTTCAGTTTCAAAAACTAACAATATGGTCAAAATACAGAGCCATCAGTGGTTGCATTATTAGGCCAGCATGATTGAAATAGATGCGTCACTTTGTGTTTCATTCAACAGTAGGCCATGTATAATAAGCAGTTATGATGCAGTTGCTAAGTGATAAAGAAGAAAGCAAATAAACAAAGACCTGGACGTTTTCAAAACATTCAATGAAAACTTAGGTAAAAATAAATATTATATTGATTTTCTTGAGTTATGTAATTTTCTATATGTTTCAAATGATGCTGGGATATTATTCAACACTTGTACTGTGTTTGAGTTGTGCTGGTGATGGTGTTCCAGGTAAAAAAAAATAGAACATGATGCGTAGGCGAGTTTGAAATGGATTCATGTTTTCTGGGCCTATATGGACTAAATATATTAACTTCTTTACTTCTTTACCTGTTTGTAATATTTTTGTTTCCACAAAACAATAGGACCTTTTTATTTTAATTTTTCATCATTATTTCACTTAATTGTCTATATGCCGGATAAAGGATTGTTATTTTTGTTTCCACAAAACAATAAGGCCCTTTTATTTTATTTTTTCATCATTATTTCACTTAATTGTCTATATGAAGGATAAAGGATTGGTATTTGAGTATCAACCAAAATATAATAGTGCAAGGGTTGTTTATAGAGAAAGAAAGAAGTATGATGATGAAATTGATTGGAATTTGTTTGTTGTTCCACCTTCTCGATCTCTTAAGGCAATTTCATATCTCTTTTTCCTTTTTTCTTTATTCTTGATATGATTATTATTTTGAATCATTTTATAGAGATGACTATTTCCTTCATCTGATACAGGAATAATTGAAATTGACAGCATGGAAAAGATTCTTAGCACTTGAAAAGTAAGAAAAAAAATGTTTTTCATAATTTATATAATTTTATATTAATAACTAACATGACTTATGTGTAATTAGGGAGAATCCTCAAAGGATAGACACCGTTTCTGCTAACAATTGCATCTCATTTACTTATGGTTTGATTATGCCACATGGCAGGTATGCCTTTTTTGAGATCCGTTCATCCTTACTTTCATTATTATATATCTCTCATAAAAATGGACTTTTTTTTGTTCTAATTGACTCCAACTTATGAAACTATAACTATCTTTCCTGAAATCAAAATAAAGGACGTATTCAAAAGATTTGGAATCAGCAAAGAAGCTTTTGAAGATGAAAGCTAAAATGCTATAAACATCTTGGTTAAAAAATACTTTTTAATCATTAGGGAGTTGTTGGTGTTTATGTTGACGTTTTTGCACTTGCGGGGTTAGGACTTTTATCGTGTCATAGCTGTTGGGAACATTCTTCATGTTGTCTGTTATTCGATCGATCCCGAAAGCGCCAAGGTATTTAGAAGTGACAACTTTATTGGTAATGTATTTGCTTTTGTGGTAACTTATGTATTATATTGGTTTCACTTTTTGGTTAGACTCTAACCATTCAACCTTGCAACCGAGTTTAAAATTAACAATTAGTTAATTATTTAAATGAAAAGTATTTAATATAACAAAGTTATATAAATTCATGGATACTTACATGATGAAATTAGTAATCAATGTCTATCAAATGTTTTTACAATGAGTTTTTTTAATCCTAAATAATAATAGGTGTCTTAAATTTTTTTTTTAAAGTTTTTGATGATAACATGATTACAAATGAATATATTCTTACATTTATGCTATTGGGAGAGAACTGAAGACATAGATACTCCTACAACAGTGATAAATATCGACAAAAATACCCTTGGCTTATTTGTTGACGCTTTGTCTTCTGTAATTTTATAGCGATGTGTTTGTTTGTTTGTTTTTTTTTTTTGTGACCTTTTGCTGGTGAATGGATGCTTTTGGATATGTGAAACTTTGTAGTTTATGTTGTTGATTACTGGCATGATATTTCCATGAGAATTGTACATATGATATTGGGAATATGTTTGCTTTTTTTTTTTTATAAATGAAAAAGAAAAGTACATTAATATTATGTGAATTTTTTAATGTTTGTCATACATAACCGATAAACAAAAGACTAAAACTATGGTCTTAACCGAACCCCGCGGAGCGGGGTTTCACAGTTGGTGATTGTTTTTTACAGCAAAGGTTGACGTCGTTGACTGGTGCTCCGACTCATCGACCCCACCTCCTTCGTATCAAATTGGCCGCTCCATTTCAATCATCAGGTTTGTTTGATTATTTTTATAATTTTTTTGGGCTAAAATTGAAGTCGTTGCAGGCTTCAGGAGAGATAAGTGAGATGTAACGAGGATAAAAGGGAGTTGAACCACACTCCAGGTATGAATTGTTCCCAAAATTCTCCCCTCTGCAAATACTCAAATAATGTTTGATATGAATTGATCTTCCTTCAACTCAACTATTTCTTCTTCCTACTGCTATCTGAATCTTCATCTATGTTGATATTGATTTATTTTATTTTCTATTTTTTAGTTGATTATCAGTGAGTAGGTTATTGGTGTTTTAAGTAAAGAAAGATGAAATCGGGTGTTTTTGTTCATCTTAGGTCAGAATTATGGAGCAAAAACATGAAGTTCATCAAAGGGGGTTAGTTCATTTAACTTTTCCTCTTTTTTTTTGTTTACATGTTGTCCTTTTCCATTCAAAGATCCTGTTAGTAATACTTGAAATCTGGAGTCTATTGGAAGCTATGAAAATCGTTGGTAGGCGGTACAGGCGACATAATAGTATGAGAAAAAAAGTATAGTTTTGACTGCCATTCTACAAACCACTATGTTACGTAATGGTTGCTATTTATTCTTTTTAAATATAAAACATATACTTTATATATTAACGGTTTAGTAAATAAATAAAATGTTTTTATCCATTCAACATCTTACTTTAGTGAGTTCTTAATGTATTTTTCTTAACTATATTTAAAATTTTTCCAACTACCTACTAGAGTTAAGCATCTGTTTCAGATACAAACCTTAGAATTAGTTTCAGCTATGTAGTTAAGATTTATAGCTTGATGTAATTACACCATGCTTGATGTAAAGAGTGCTCAAAATGTTAGTAATTACAAGAGATCTAGTGAAAGAAACATGTGCTTGACGAAGAGAAAGGAAGATAGTTTTTATGTTTTTTTTTTTTTTTTTTTTTTTTGTTGAAATTGAATAGGGTGTCTTGGTTACTGAACCAAAGTAAAAAAAAAAAAGTAAAGAAAATCTTTTTGATTCAAATGCTCATCCTTCACTCCCAATCTTCTCTTAATGATGAACCAAAAGAAACCAAAGTCGGAAGGGTCAAAGGAAGTAGTTTTTAGAAAATGGGATTTAATCTTTTCTTTTGCTTCTTCCATTTGAGTGATTTATTTGGATGGGTGTCTAGAGTAGTGAATCCCTTGGGATGACCGAGGGAAACTGATGGATTCGGCAATAAATTGGTTTTACAAGGACAATCTCAATAAGCGATGGTGAATTCTTGGTTTTTAAACATAATGTGCAGTTTAAAGCATCTGTTTTAATTCTTGATTTTAACAGATGCCCAATTTCTTTTTCCGTTTATAGGCTTACAACTAACTTGACATCATTCCATATTTGGAATTGGTGCAGTTTTTTCTTCAAAATCAGGAACTTGTATTATGCTATTAAAGGGAAATTTGGTCAATCTTTGTTCAATCTTAAAGATTGTAAGTTATTACATAGTTTTGTGATGATGAAAGGCCGAAATTGGAATAAAAAAAAAAGGAAACAACAAGAAAAGTAAAAGGTTTTTAAACAGTTTTAGATAGGTAGACCAGGCAATTTCAAACACGAATACACGTATTTGTGAGATACACGACACGACACGAATACATCTTGAAAATTGAGATAAAGCTTATTTCTCATCGTGTAGTTGTATCGTGTCAAATTCGTGGCTGACACGAATACACGAATTGTCAGGTCTATAGATAGGTTTGGTTAAGGCTCCATGGGCATTTTTCTTTCTTTTTTACCATTTTGTTGATTGCGAAATTGATCTTCATAATAAGGAGACTCCTCAAGTTTTTTCCGAGTTTATCATTGGGCTGTTCATTTCTCTCAATTATCATTTAATGGATCAGGGGCATTTTCATCAAACTGCTATTTTTTTGCTTAGTGTTGTTTTTCACTTTTGGCTAGCTAGCAATTGGTTTGAAGTTAATGTTTTTTAAAGCCCGACTTAATGCATTCAGATGCAAACCATATACCTATTTGTCTTTCCTTTTTTTTTTTCCTGTCTCAGTTAACATTTTTAAATGGCATGTAAAGGTTGATGAGAATGTTAGATCAATTACTAGCTATGTCCTAATTGGCAAAACATGTCCTTTTCCGTTTGTGGTGAGAAAATTCTCCTTTAAATTGTGGAATACATTTATTGTTATTATTGAATTTAAAATAATGTAGTATGAAAACATTTTGTCCCCCCTTTTGTTATGTGCAGTTTGCTAATTTTATGGGTCGTTTCCACAGGTTAACATGTCCCCGAAAGGTAGCTTTCTTTGTTTGTAATTCAGTTTTTTTTTTAATTGTCTGGTTTGGTATAATGGAATTGGGGATGAAATTATTCATTTCATTACAGAATGGAATGTAAAATTGCAAAACAATACATTTTTTACTGTGTAATTTTTAATGACAATTTTGTTAAAATAAAAGTAATAAAGATAATTGATTGGCCAGTTTGCATCAGATATAAAGAAAACTTCACAATGATGTTTAATGCGGTAATTGTACTTACTTTCTTTTGGTTAATGACATATTTTTTGTGTAGGGTTAAGGAGAGGTTGGGAGTATAGTTTTTTTTTTTTTTTTTTTTTTTTTAATGTTTTTCATTACTATTTGTGTATGCTATATCTTTGATATGGTATGGTTTTACTCTATGGTTGACAGAAACATGATAATCAAACTAATGAATATTAAACGCAGAACCATTTAACTATAACAAAGAACCAACATTGAAGGATTCCGGAAAAAACGACATTGAAGGCTTCCGACCCCCGCAAAGCGGGGGTCACTTTTCTAGTTACTATTATTGTTATTATTGAAAACGAAATTGAATAAATTATTTTTTAAAATTCATTTTATGTAATATTATTAAATAAACACTTATGTAAATTTTTTAAAAACACATATTTATACGTATAAAAACATATTTATATGTAAACGATACGTTATAAATAAATGTAATAAATACGGATAAACACATATTTATATGCTTTTATACCTTCAAAAGTTTTTTTTTGTTTACTTTATATAAAAAAATATTCTTACTTTTAAAAAAATGAAAAAAATACATATAAAATAAAATAAAAATAGAAAATTTTATTAAGATACAAAAACAAAAACATATAAATGTGCTTTTTATATGTATTCATTACATTTATATGCTTTTTTTTACATATAAATATGTTTTTATACATATAAATATGAAATTAAAAAGTATTTATATATGTGTTTATTTAATAATATTACTTAAAACGAATTTAAAAAACAATTTATTTAATTTTGTTTTTAATAATAATAATAATAATAATAATAATAATAATAATAATAATAATAATAATAACAATAATAATAATAATGTATGCATTTAAATCATCGACACAATATACATCAACTAAAATAGTGAAAGAATAAATAAACAATAGCTATCTAGATCAATTGGTAAGCCTATAGGATTTACAAGAGTTGTAGGTTCGATCCTCCGAACTTGTTTTTATTGCATCATAAATAGTACTCCCTCCGTCTCAAAATTATAGTCCATCTTTCCTTTTTGGTTTGTCCCAAAATAATAGTCTACTTCTAAAAATAAATAACATTTTTACCAAAATACTCCCTCATTATTACTTAACCAACTAAGCATTTAATGGAACATTAAATTCAAAGTAAGGACAAAGCTGTCATTTTATTATATAAAGTTAATGGTAATTAATGTTTTTCTTAATCTGTGTGATTTTTGTCTGTGGACAATAATATTGGGATGCAAGGAGTATCTTTTATTAGGCTAAGGAAAGCCGAAAGACATTATATATTATTGTTAAAGATAAGTATCGCATGTAGATTGTAGCCTAATTGGCTAGGTTTGGGATATTATGTCACGAGTTCGAACCCTCTAAGCCATTTCTCAAAAAAAATCCGATATTTTTAAGGTTGTAAACATTTTGCCATGCCATGTCAGCAATCCCTCCCAACTTGGCATGCCACATAGGTGTTTACCTTAAATAGAAACAAAAACTTATAATAATGATAAATGCTCCTTTTTTTTCTAGCTCGTCTTGGGCCATTGAGGATATTCAATTTCTCAGGACCGCCCTGAAACCTTCATACCTAACGAATCTATGTCCAACTTCTATCATTCAAAAACTTATATTAAATGTAACATCCATAAATTTTACGCCAAATTTAAACTTTTTCAATCATAAATAAAACCCCAATAGTATTGTTTACAAAAATGTTTTCAAATCATTATTCAATCAGAGTGTCCCAAAAGTCATATCATAAGGATGAGGAGAGGTACGGTCACGCCTTCGCCTTGCCATGATCTCCCGAAGTACCTGAAACAATAAATGTAAACTATAAGCCCGAGGGCTTAGTGAGCTACCCCTAAAATACCAATACCACACTGATAATATCATATCAGTAATAATCAATCAATCAATATGCATACTGGGCCATCAGCCTGACTGGACCGCCCTATAGGGCCTACAGTCTAACTGAATCTATACCGAGCCTTCGGCATGAGTGGACAGCCATGTGGGCCTACAGTCTCCCCGGGCCGCTCATAGGGTATGTTGGCCTTCAGCACAAAGCAGGACCGCCTCAACCCAACCAACAAGCATATAATCATGTGCGCATAACTAACATATACTAGCATTTACAGACATCAAATATATTTATCTTACGGATCATCAATCATAGCAATCTCTCTTAACAAGAGTAAAGGCCCAACAGGACACTAACATACCAATCCCTAAGGATCATAAAACATAACATACTGTCTGTCCTGATTTCGATCTATCAGATCATAATCGCATATATCATATCATAACCATAACAACTATAGGGCCGGCCTTGGTGCCTTAGACCCTTTTGATACAGTGAGGATAACTCACCTTGCAGATGTCGACTCGGTAGATGAACTCCAACTCTCGGATCACTGCCAAAAACTCCACCACCTATTACCATAATACAATCATACCCATCAGTTCCCAACCTTTCAAGGTACTCCATAAACCAATTACTAGTCAACCGTTGAGTCATTTTATTGTAAAAGTCGAAGCTTTGTCTATTTAATTTCGCATGTTTTATTCACTAAGTCATTTTATGTCGAAGCTAAATGTATAGACTTAGTATTTTTTGTACACTCATGTTTCCTATAAATAGGGGCTGATGATAGAAGTAGAGGGAGAGTCTTTCTGCTTATTGTAATCAGTATTGTATTCAAATTTTCTGTTCAATACAAACTTGCTGATTAATATTTACATTTGGTGTTCATATCATTCATTACTCATTCATTAAAATCATGATTGCTTTCTAAATCTCGATAACAATTCTCATCAATTGGTATCAGAACAGGATTCAAACTGCATTGATCTGATTTTCATTCTAGAATCATTTTCATTTTGAGTTACGAGTTTAGTTTTTGGTTCTGAAAATCTCTCTTGATCTTCAGATTTGAATCGATTCTGCATCTGAATTGTTTAGTCGAGTATTCGATTAGCAATTTGTGATCAATTCACAAATTCATCATGTTTTTCATCAAAATCCTCATGTTCAACAATGGCGAACTTTAACATGAACACTATGACCTCATACTCTCATTTGCTTGGTTCATCTACTAAAATTCCGATGTCGATTCCGGAATATTATGATCAATGGGCTGACAGAATGGAAGATTATCTGAATGGGATTGATGAGGAGCTCTAGAACTATATCAATTGACCGGTTCTACCTCCTGTGAATGTTCAAACATTAGGAGCCTCTGGAACTTCAGATCAAGTCAGTAATCAAGGTGATCATATGAAAAAGAATGAGAAGAGATGTATGCGAGAGCTGAGAGGTGCTTTGCCACCTGTGGTTTACAACTATATTCTGGTTGTAGAACAGCAAAAGACATCTGGATCACTTTGAAAGAGAAATACCAGGGATGTGAAAAGACAAAGATCAATTCTGTTAAACAATGTCTTGTTGAGCTTAAGGAGTTCAGACAGAAGGATGCTGAGACGATTGAAAATTACTATGATCGATCGTCTGAATGAACTCATTTATCGATGCAGCAGATATGGAATCACAAGGTCTCCTATGGAATTCAATCTTACTTTTATCATGGGGATTCGCAAAGAATGGCAAAGTGTGAGCATGATGATAGAGAATCAGCAGAGCTTTGATACTTCGAGTCTGAATGATTTATACAATCAGTTGAGAACTCACGAAAACAAAGTGGCTGAAATGTTAGAAGAGTCAAAATAAAGTTTGGGTTGACCACTGGCGTTGGTGTCGAAAATGAATGAAGTTGAGTCTGTTGAAAATGAAGGCTCGGATGATGAGGGGTTCCTAATGAATTCTGATGATGAGGTAATTGCATTTTACTCAAACAACAGAGTAAAGAAATTTTTTAAGAAGCCATTCAAACCAAAGGGTATGGAAGGAGATGTGAAGAGTGGTTTTGAGAAAGCTGGAGTAAAGGCTAGAGGTGAGGAAAAGAAGAAGTATGAGAAGGTGGATGGAAATATGAAGGAATCGAAGGCAGATAAAAAGCTGAAAGGTAACTCAGGAGTCAATTGTCATTATTGTAATGGAGCTAACCACTTCGCAGCTGACTGCATATTAAGGAAGAACGATGAAAAGAAATCCAAATTCAAAGACGAAGCTTACTATGCTGAAAAGCATGAGGAAGTTCGTGCAAAAGCAAAAGGGTTATCTTTGGTTGCTAAGGGAGAGATAGATGAAGATGAAAGTGGAACCTATCAAATCTGGTCTTCGAGTTCAGATGATGAAGAAATGAGGCACCCACACACACAGTGCGATGTTCGCTAGTTTCGAGAAGAATAGCGAAGAAGAAGAAGAAATATCTGGACATTGCTTCGTGTCCAAATCCACTGATAAGTCTCCTATGACCACCAAGGTACGTGCTATTCTTGAATCTTTTAATATTCCTTTAATTGCTTATGTTGCTGAAATGACTGCTTTCGATGATATTGTTGCTTATTTTGATGTTGTTATTGTGTCTGCTAGTACTGAGGCTCAAAATCTAAAAACACAACTAGCTGAGACACGAAGACAGTTAGACATAAAACGAAGCAGGGTAGATTATCTTGAACTACAGATGAAAAATGTCAATGTTGATAGGGATAGTCTAGATAGAGATGTTAGATTGTTGTTAGCTCAACGAAACATCTACTATAATTCAGCTAAGAGACTATATGTGAAGTTAACTGCTTTACATCATTCATCCAAAATAAGCAAAGAACAACATAGAAAATTATTACCTTTTCTTGCTTATGAACGTGAAGAAGTTGATGTTATATCGTATGATTGTGAAAATACTATTGCTCAGTTTGACAATATACTTGATGATAGATTTGCATATGGTATTGTCAAAATTGATGAATTTCTGAATGCTGATGAATTGGTAGATATTGTAAATGATAGTTTAACGAAAAATGAACAAATTAGGATTCTAAAGAAAACTGAGACTTCGAATCTTGATTCTCAACTCAATTATGCTGATGTCGATGATAATTCAGATAATGTGAGTGAAATTAGTGAAATTGAAGAGGAAGAAGAGATTGATTGTTCTAAACTGTCTATAATTAGTATAACATGTAAGATCAAAGGTAAAGAAATTTTAGTTGATTCGATAGTGAAGGATGACCCTGACAAACTATCAACTTCGCAACTTTTTGACTTTGATGATGTGGAAGTTCGAAGTAGCCAAACAGGTGACACTGATGATGACGAAGAGAAAGTGAAAACTTCGTGTGAATGTAAGAAAGAGAAGAATGTTTCGACTGAAACATCACCTACATGTGTTGGTGTTAAACTAGTGTATGGTGACACGAAGGAATTCAACCAAGTTCATAATGATAAAGGTGCACACCACTTGGAAACCAACACGGTTGTATATCCGAATTTTACATGCACTGATAAAACGGTTTTTCCAAATCAAGTCTTCGTCACTGCTGGAAATGTTGAGAAAATCAAACCTGAATTTAACAAAATGGTTGAAAATGACAGCAGACGTTCAACTACCAAATGTTTCTTTGCAAATCAAAACACGGTAGAAAACAATTTAACTCAAAATTCTTATGTTTTTCAACATCAAAAACCACCACAAAAATGGGTGGTTAAACATGAAAAAGAAGAGAAAATGTTTCAAGAAGATGGTAAAACAAAATCAAAAGTGAAATTGAATTCTCATGAATTTAAAATGATGGTTGGAAAATTTTCAAGTGAAAACAATGTTTCGAAACGAAAAGCACGAAAGGCAATTTTTTGGCAAATAGTGTCTAACGAAAAGCCTAATGATGCTAAAACACAGGGTTCGTTAAATAAAAAGGATGGATATATTCGAAAATATGATAACATTAGAAAATATGAGACTTCGCATAACTTTGTGAATGATCATAAGTTTCAAAATATTGGAAAATCAATGAATAATTCACCAATTTTGAATGTCAAAACCCAAACAAAAACAAAATTTTCACCTTAATAACCAAATTTTCCAAATCATTCGATCACAAAACCAACCAAAGTTTCTTACACAAAAGGAAAATCAGATGTAAATTCGTTCAACAAGTGGCTGGAAGGAAAAGGAAAATCATTTCAAACTGGCAAATTTTCACAACAACAAATCAAGACTGCATTTGAAAAATACGTGAATGAATCTTGTGCTGATAGTTCATCTTCTCATGATTCGAATGTTCCAGTACAAAAATGGAAACCAATTGTGAAAGTTAAGCAGGTTGCGAAGGCTGAGGTGAAAATCAAGGAAAACCCAAAACTATCGAACAACTTTATCTCAATATCTAGATCTGATGATGTTGATTTAATTCAAAGTGTAAAGGAAAAAGTAAAAACCTGGGTTTTAAATTCTTAGAATCTATTTAATGATACTAATGAAGGACCCAAAAAGTCTTGGGTTCCTAAATTATTTCATTAAATGCAGGTGATGTGTGAGGAGCAATAAGATTCGAAATGGTATATTAATAGTGGTTGCTCTCATCACATGGCTGGAAGAAAGGAGAACTTGTAAGATTATAGAAGCTTGGAAAATGCTGGAGTAGTTAAATTTAGTAACAATCATAAGTGTCAAGTGAAAGGCTATGGAACAGTCACGAATGGGCAATTCACAGTAAATCGAGTTGCTTATGTCGAAGGTCTTCAACATAACTTGATTAGTGTTTCGCAACTTGTTGTGGGAACTGGAAATCAGGTGGTGTTCAACGAAGAAGGCAACATTATTTAAAAAGTAAACTCAAATGAAGTGATTCTCAAGTCAAAAAGATATGGAGACATGTTCACACTTGACATCAAACCGATTGTGGGCAAACCAGCAGTGTGTCTCTTGTCGAAGGCTTCTAATGATATTAGTTGGCTATGGCATCGCAGATTGTCTCACTTGAACTTTCGCAATATTAACTAACTTGTCACTGAAGATTTGGTTCGAGGTTTGCTTGTACTTAAATTTGATAATGATACTTTATGTGCAGCTTATGAACAAGGAAAACAACACAGAAAAGGACATCCAATCATTATAGATTTGAATATCGTAGAAACGTTGGAACTTCTTCACATCGACTTATGTGGACCATCGACTGTTGAGACACTCAATAAAAAGTGGTACATTTTAGTTTTGATGATGATTCTTCTCGATTTACATGGGTATTTTTTCTCAGGTTAAAATCTGAGGTTGCTCAAACGATGATCAACTTTATCAAGAAGATTGAGATCAGTCTTAAAAAGAGTGTTCGAAAGATCAAAAGCGATAATGGTTCTGAGTTTAAAAATCAAAAGCTTGATTCATTTCTCACAGCTAAGGGAATTCCGCATAATTTTTCATCACCATATACACCACAACAAAATGGTGTGGTCGAAAGGAGGAATAGGTCTCTATGCGAAGCGGCTAGGACTATGTTGACATATGCGAACTTACCTCAATATCTTTGGGCTGAGGCTGTGTCAAGTGCGTGTTTTACTCAGAATCGTTCATTCATTCATCGAAGATTCAATATTACTCCATATGAAATACTTAACAATCGAAAACCTAATGTAAAATTTTTACATGTTTTTGGTTGCAGGTGTTTTATAATGAACTTAAAATATAATCTTTCCAAGTTTGATGCGCAGGCAGATGAAGGCATATTCTTAGGATATTCGCATAATTTTGTTGCATACAGAGTGTTAAACAAGCGAACATGAAAAGTTGAAGAGACTTTCAACTTAACCTTTGATAACTATTTTGTTAAGCAAATAGATAGCACATTCGATCAGAAACCAATCATAGCTGATTCAAATAATCAAGTTGAAAATGAAAATACTATTGATTTTGATTATGAATTAATATTTGGTATTCCTGATAGGGCGATCGATGCTGAAATTCATGTTGCTGATAATCAAACACCGGAATCCTCAAAACACAATGATGACTCTACTCATACATCTGACTCAAATAGTAGCAAAAGCATGCCTAAAGATCATATGGAGGGGGAGCATACGACTGGTGAAATCAGTGTTCAAGATGGACATACTTTCGAGGGGGAGAAAATACATGGAGATCAACATGTTGAGGGGGAGCATCAAGATGATAATCAAGTTGAGGGGGAGCTTGAAGGATCAGTTGAGGAGGAGTATCAATTTGAAGACAACATTTCAGTTGCTGGAACTAAAAATGAAGAGGTGTATGAGGATGCACCATTAGACTTCGATCTGGCATATCTACCAATGGAAAATGGACAAAAAGTCATCCCAAAGAACAGGTCATAGGGAATCCTCAAGAAGGTTTATTGACTAGAGCTCAGATTCATGCCAAAAACGAGGTAGTTAATGCGAATCAAGAATTATGTATGTTTAATGTTTTTATTTCGAAAATAGAGCCAAAGACAGTAAAGAATGCAATGGAACACTCAGATTGGGTTGTTGCCATGCAATCCGAACTGGCTGAATTTGAACGAAACAAGGTTTGGAGACATATTCCTAAACCTTCTGATGTTTCGATTGTCGGGTTAAAATGGATTTTCAAAAATAAAATCGACAAAGATGGCAATATTATTCGCAACAAGGCTAGGCTTGTAGTAAAAGGATATTCGCAACAAGAAGGAATCGACTATGAAGAAACCTTCGCCCCTGTCGCAAGACGCGAGGCAGTTCGCATATTCTTAGCCTATGCAGCTCACAAAAATTTCTATGTTTATCAAATGGACGTTAATTGCACATTGGAGAGCTAGAAGAAACAATCTATGTCGAACAATCACCTGGCTTTGTGAGTGAGGAACATCCTGATCATGTATACATTCTAGACAAAGCAGTTTATGGGTTAAAACAAGCACCAAGAGCATGGTATGCAACTCTTACCAACTTCTTGAAACAGTCAAAATTTAAGCAAGGATCAGTTGATCCCACACTATTTCGAAAGAAAGTGGGTAATCATCTAATGCTTGTTCAAATCTATGTTGACGATATTATTTTTGGCTCAACTGACCCTGAATTGTCTAATGAATTTAAAAATCTTATGAAAAGTCAATTCAAAATGAGCATGATGGGAAAAATAAATAATTTTCTTGGTTTGAATATAAGACAAAATAAGGATGGAATTTTTATCAATCAAGAAAAATACACGAAGAATCTACTTGAGAAGTTTGGAATGTCGAACAGTACAAAGCTTAGAGTGCAAATGGCAGTGGGAACAAGACTAACTCCTTCATTAGATGCTCCTACTGTTGATCTAACACTTTATCGAAGCATGATAGGGTCTTTATTGTACTTAACTACAAGTAGGCCTGATATTATGTTTTCAGTATGTAATTGTGCCATGTACCATGCAAATCCCAGAGAACCTCACTTAACTGCAGTGAAAAACATTTTTCGCTATCTTAAGGGGACAATTTCGTTAGGACTCTGGTATCCTTCGAATTCAGGATTTTTCATTCAAGCTTTTTTAGATGCTGACCTAGGGGGATGTACTTTAGATCGAAAGAGCACAAGTGGTGGATGTCAACTTTTGGTTGGGCAACTGGTGAGTTGGCAATCGAAGAAGCAAACTTGTGTTGCTATCTCCACTACTGAAGCAGAATATATTTCAGCTGCTTCCTGTACTTCTCAAATTATTTGGATCCAAAGTCAACTTCGTGATTATGCTATAAATATGAAAAAAATTCCCTTGTACTGTGATTCTCAAAGTGCAATTCGCATTTGTCACAATCCTATACAACACTCAAAGACAAAACACATTGCTCTTCGATATCACTTTATCAAAGATCATGTAGAGGAAGGGAATATTGAAGTACATTTTGTTAAAACCACTGAACAAGTTGCTAATATTTTTACTAAAGCTCTTGATGAAAAATCATTTATGAGAATTTTAGCAGGTTTAGGAATGCTCGATGCGAATTCAGTACCAAATAATATCACTCAAGGATGAAAGAAGTCTGTCAAGTAAAGAAATGTTCATTCAGCGGATCTGAGTTGGAACCATTCAGAAGTTACTGTGCGTTAAGAGACTTCGCAATGATTCGCATTCACATTTTGGGTAACTTGAGTTAATTTTTCTTCTTCAAAGTATTGAGAAAACGCGAAAAACCAAAAATATTTTCATTTGTTTGTAGTTAGAATTTCTTTTGCTTTGTATTTCATTTTCTAAAAATATAAAATTCCAAAAAGATTTTCTTAAATTTCTTTTATTTTTTTTTATTTTGTTTTGAAATATATAAAATCACAAAAATATTTTTGTTTCTTTTCAAAAATAAAAAAATACAAAAAGATTTTTGTTCTTTTAATTTTGTTCTTTTAGATTTGTGTTTTTCAGTACTAGTGGGAGCAAAATTTAAAGAAGACATGCTTAGGTTTCTATGGGAAGGTATCATTTCTTTGAACTATATACTAGTTAGGGTGTCCCTAGAAGCATGCTGCTGCATGTCGACCCAAGCCTCAAATGACTCTATGTGTACCAAACGAAAGCCTTAATGAAATTTTCATACGAAAGTTTCTTCCCAATTAGGCTTACATTCGTAGAAGTCCAACGAGCTACCTTACTCTTCTCACATGAGTTAAGAGTATTCTGTTTGGTCCAAAAATAATAGAGGTACGTTCGATCTTGCAACCAATCTTTTTCATCACAAAATTTCTTAACACAACGCACATACGAAGACTCATGTCCTTGAGGTCACTTGATAAAACCAATCGTGATTTAGACATGTCATCAATCTGTGTTAATGATCTTATTTCATGAGTCTGTGAAGTAAGTAAAACCCAAAATCTTCACACATTAAGGAATTGACGGGGAACCATGTTCCAGAATTATACGAAACATTTGTTTCAATACCTAGTGTTTCATATACTCCAAATCATATTCATTCGTATGAGTGGTCCTGATCAAATGTTCGAATCCCACGATGTTTGTTTCCTAATAGGATCCAACACTTAATTTTTTTTATGAATATGATTTCCGCGTGAGTATATATCTGAATCCATTGTCACTTTTCAAAATAATCCAAAGCAATCTTGTCCCTAATCAAATCGATCAAACAAGTAATTTCGGTTACAATTACTCACCTTATGTTTAGGATGATATGTAACGAAATTTGCATTACCACCCAGTTAAGCCTATAAAAGAAGCCCTTTGATACTTCTCTACAAGTAGCCAATTGTATTTCACGAGAAAACACGAAAGCAGTTGCATACCTCTCTTGGTAAATAACGAAGTAACCTTTGCATGGGGTTTCACTGGTTTGTGTCAACAAAATTTGACATCATAGAATCCCAAATTTTTCTTAAAATTGCTTCTTATCTCATTCGTTTGAATCACATGCACTCACGAAATCCTTGAGGTTCTAAGTACTACCAACTTAGGCTGACGATTTCACAAGTCTGGCATATGACTTCGTTTAACATCCCATAAACAAAAGAGCTTTACCTCAAAAACGAAGCGTTCATTTTTTGACAGCTGAGATTGCAAAGGGTTTAAAGTAACCATTGGCCCTGGTTTCAAGGCATTTAATAGGGCATGATCATTACAACGCCTAATGATTACGGATTTTTAGGAACGCGTAACCTAGTCTATAATTCATCAACGGTTCATCTTTGGGGCAATAAATAAAACGGGAATTTTTCACTATAATCTTTACGCGATTCATAATTCTCAGTCGAACAAAAACCCTAGAATTCTTCTCTCCAGTTATTCTCAATTTTCAACAATGGCGGCAAATCAATCCAACACTGAAGAAATTGTCTCTCAACCTCTGATGAAAATCCAAAGTACAAATTATCAGGTTGACGCTGCTGTGTCTACATATCCAGAGGAGTTGAAGATGTTAATTGTTACTTTGAAACAATCACCTTTAGCCATGGTGATGTTTAACTCTTTTTCTGTACCGATGACCTGGTTATCAATGGCAGCTTCTACAGCTTCATACAACAAAGCAACATATATCATCACTTTCAATTTGGTGAATTATAAAAGGATTCGATTGACAAAGTTAATGTTCATCAGTTAATTGGAGATTCCTAACTCAACATCATTCTTCAAACCTCACAATGCTCAGATTGTTCACATGTTCAATGAAATGGGGCATCAACCACCATTGGACAAAATAAGTGATTTCAGAAAGTCAGGCTTGCCATGTATGTGGAATTTTCTATTTGGAATTTTCCTCAGATGTTTAACAGGTCGAAGTGTAGGACTTGACAGAGGCAGGATGGGAGTATATGCTATGGTCTTGGGGTTATACTACGATTTAAATGTGGATTATGGGACTCAATTATGGAAGGAATTTATTAAGAGTCTTGAAAATACAACTGTGGAAAAGGGGATTTCGTGTGCTCGTTATTGGAGCTTGATTCTTTAGAAAGTTTATGAAAAAGCAGGCATTCAAGTTCTTGAAGGTGTAGAGGTTGCAGAATTTACCAAGTACCAATGCCCGAAGGTAGTGGAGGATGTTGAAAATATCTCTACGAACATTGCAAGAATTCCTGATACAATGCTTCGCAAAGTACATTCTTCTCATAAAGTGCTCGTCCGGTATATGAAGACTATCAATCCAGATGTACAAACTGGAGTTTTGTTAAATGTTGAAGGAGAGTCTTCCAAGCAAGAAAAGAAGTCAAAGAATGAGGAGCAAACAACGACTGAGTTACCTAAGTCTTCAGTAGGGGAAGATATTCAGAAGGAGGTTGGATCTGACAAGCCGGCGAAGGAGATAATACCTTCAAAATCAGGAGTTTTAAAGAAGCTTCACAAAACTCAAGTGAGTAGTAAGGGAATCGTCATCAGAGAAATCCCTTCACCTACTTCTCCAATGTCTACGAAAAAGCGAGCCCATGATGTTGCGAAGCACATTACTGAGAAGTCGTATAAGAAAAGGAAGCTTGTTGTTCACGATGGCTCTTCAGATGATGAAGTTGTTCCTGAAACTCCGATAATTTTGACTTCATCAATGTTAACAACTTTACCTTTATCTTCTAATATCACTTCACATGTTTCTACCACAACCATACTTCCACTTGAAGTGGTCTCTACTAAATCATTTAATGAGGAGGTTCCTACTTCTGATATGGTTGTCAACGTATCTGATACGGGGGCACCTATCATGAGTGTCGAAACATCATTACCTGTCATTTTTTCCACTTCGTTACCCATCTCATCTGAAAGCCTAAATACTTCGTTACCACCATTTCCCATTTCAAACCCATGTGTTACAACTTCACCTATATTTGATCAAGTTTTGAAACATCCTTTCATAACTCTATTCCCATCGCAATCCCCTGAGAATCCTCAACCAATAACTTCTCAAGCTCATTCCGATGATGAAACAGAAGCAGGTGGTTTTGGAGGAACATTTGAAGAACTTCATTTTGATTCAGAGGAGGAGGACATACCTGACCACATGCTTATGTCAGGTAAACAATTCAAAATCCTAAATCGCAAGTTAAATACCATTCTTCAGTCACAAGCTGACTCTAGTGCGAAACATTCGCTTTCTGGTATGGAGGTTGATGCAATGATAAAATCAGCTGAAAGAAGATTACTTGAGAAGATAGACGGTAATGATGAAAACAATGAGCTTCGTCTTAAAGCTCAAGGGAACAACTTTGATGGTGCTTTACAAGAACTGAAAAATGTTACAAAAGAATGTCATGTTCTTTTTGTCCAAGATGTTAAGAAAGTAAGGGAGGATGTGAACTTGAAAGTCGAAGAATTGAAGCAAGAGATTGCCAAAGAGCTTCAACAGATTACTTCGCAAAATTTGATAATTCAACAACGTGTTGACATTGTGGCTGATGCACTCACAACGATTGTTAAAGACTATCAATCAACTGTGCCAACTATCGAAGCCAAGAGCAAAGATTATAAGGAGCAGTTCGCTAAGCTCATTGAGTTGTTAGCTGAACTAAAAGCCATTGTGTCGAAGCCCGCTTGTCAGACAATTTTAACTCCTGAATTTTTAATGTTGAAAGTGACTTCGTTGGAACAGGCTATTCAGAAGGCTTTGGCTCCCATAACAAATTTTACTTCGCTTTTCTCGAAGAATGCCCCACCTTCTTTCACAGGGGTGCAAGGGGGATAAGTAAAAGGAAGTAAAGGGGACGATGCAAAAGTTGTTGGAAAATTGTATTCGACTCAACTGAAAACATCATTACCTTTGAATACCAGCTCATTTCCTTCAACTATTGTAACATCAAAACCAATTACAAAAGTAATTCCTAAAGGAATTAAATTTGGTTCAACAAATACAGGAAGTTCAAGTGCGAAGCCTGATAATTCAAATATTGGGAAAGGAAAAGGTATTGTTCATGAAAAGTCGAATGAGGAGAAGAAATCTGAAATCAATGCTGAGATTGAGAAACAGAGGCATATTCAAAGCATATCGAGGCTAAGGGAAAATGACCCACCAACAATGAACAAAGGATCCTACGAAGTTATACTCATTCGAATCAATTGAATCCAGAGTATTGGGGAATCACATGTATGCATTTGAGAAAAAGCCAAGGAAAAGCTATGCCACTTCAAACTCAGATATGTGCCAACTAGATTTCCCAATTAACAAAATGATGTTTATTACGGCACAGTACAAGGTCAGTGAAAGATTCAAAGATCCTGATGAGTACACATACTTGAAAATAAGATTTCATAGTGTACTTGGGAAAGATCAAGATGAAGTTTGGTCCTTGATAAAGATAAAAAGAGTGATAGCTATCAAGAAAGTCGTCATGTTCGATAATTTTCTTCAGAACTTTCGTTACTTTGTAGTTCGAGCAGACAACAAACCATTTGATTTCTCAATTGATGACTTTCCTTTGATGAATCTCAATGATCTCATTCAAGTGGCATTAATTTTGAAAGATATGGAAGAAAACCAACTGAAGGAAACTGATTTAGATGTGTTCAAACTTGGTATAGGGCATCTCAAGATATTCATAGATAATTACTATGATTGCTTGGCCTTAACTGATGAAGAGCTTGCTTCAGGTGTTGGAAGAAAGGTTAATGTTTCTATGGAACCTACGAAGCCACAACAGGAGTTGATGAAATATGCTGATGCTGAAATTTGTCTCAAACCATTTGGCATGGTGTTCGTAGGGAAAGAGACAAGGGGAAAAGCAAAGAGATTCTTGTTTCAAGTTGCTGATATTGAAAGGTATACAACTTCGCAATATACGAACTTTATTGTAAAGGGTTTAAAGTAACCATTGGCCCTGGTTTCAAGGCATTTAATAGGGCATGATCATTACAACGCCTAATGATTACGGATTTTTAGGAACGCGTAACCTAGTCTATAATTCATCAACGGTTCATCTTTGGGGCAATAAATAAAACGGGAATTTTTCACTATAATCTTTACGCGATTCATAATTCTCAGTCGAACAAAAACCCTAGAATTCTTCTCTCCAGTTATTCTCAATTTTCAACAATGGCGGCAAATCAATCCAACACTGAAGAAATTGTCTCTCAACCTCTGATGAAAATCCAAAGTACAAATTATCAGGTTGACGCTGCTGTGTCTACATATCCAGAGGAGTTGAAGATGTTAATTGTTACTTTGAAACAATCACCTTTAGCCATGGTGATGTTTAACTCTTTTTCTGTACCGATGACCTGGTTATCAATGGCAGCTTCTACAGCTTCGTACAACAAAGCAACATATATCATCACTTTCAATTTGGTGAATTATAAAAGGATTCGATTGACAAAGTTAATGTTCATCAGTTAATTGGAGATTCCTAACTCAACATCATTCTTCAAACCTCACAATGCTCAGATTGTTCACATGTTCAATGAAATGGGGCATCAACCACCATTGGACAAAATAAGTGATTTCAGAAAGTCAGGCTTGCCATGTATGTGGAATTTTCTATTTGGAATTTTCCTCAGATGTTTAACAGGTCGAAGTGTAGGACTTGACAGAGGCAGGATGGGAGTATATGCTATGGTCTTGGGGTTATACTACGATTTAAATGTGGATTATGGGACTCAATTATGGAAGGAATTTATTAAGAGTCTTGAAAATACAACTGTGGAAAAGGGGATTTCGTGTGCTCGTTATTGGAGCTTGATTCTTTAGAAAGTTTATGAAAAAGCAGGCATTCAAGTTCTTGAAGGTGTAGAGGTTGCAGAATTTACCAAGTACCAATGCCCGAAGGTAGTGGAGGATGTTGAAAATATCTCTACGAACATTGCAAGAATTCCTGATACAATGCTTCGCAAAGTACATTCTTCTCATAAAGTGCTCGTCCGGTATATGAAGACTATCAATCCAGATGTACAAACTGGAGTTTTGTTAAATGTTGAAGGAGAGTCTTCCAAGCAAGAAAAGAAGTCAAAGAATGAGGAGCAAACAACGACTGAGTTACCTAAGTCTTCAGTAGGGGAAGATATTCAGAAGGAGGTTGGATCTGACAAGCCGGCGAAGGAGATAATACCTTCAAAATCAGGAGTTTTAAAGAAGCTTCACAAAACTCAAGTGAGTAGTAAGGGAATCGTCATCAGAGAAATCCCTTCACCTACTTCTCCAATGTCTACGAAAAAGCGAGCCCATGATGTTGCGAAGCACATTACTGAGAAGTCGTATAAGAAAAGGAAGCTTGTTGTTCACGATGGCTCTTCAGATGATGAAGTTGTTCCTGAAACTCCGATAATTTTGACTTCATCAATGTTAACAACTTTACCTTTATCTTCTAATATCACTTCACATGTTTCTACCACAACCATACTTCCACTTGAAGTGGTCTCTACTAAATCATTTAATGAGGAGGTTCCTACTTCTGATATGGTTGTCAACGTATCTGATACGGGGGCACCTATCATGAGTGTCGAAACATCATTACCTGTCATTTTTTCCACTTCGTTACCCATCTCATCTGAAAGCCTAAATACTTCGTTACCACCATTTCCCATTTCAAACCCATGTGTTACAACTTCACCTATATTTGATCAAGTTTTGAAACATCCTTTCATAACTCTATTCCCATCGCAATCCCCTGAGAATCCTCAACCAATAACTTCTCAAGCTCATTCCGATGATGAAACAGAAGCAGGTGGTTTTGGAGGAACATTTGAAGAACTTCATTTTGATTCAGAGGAGGAGGACATACCTGACCACATGCTTATGTCAGGTAAACAATTCAAAATCCTAAATCGCAAGTTAAATACCATTCTTCAGTCACAAGCTGACTCTAGTGCGAAACATTCGCTTTCTGGTATGGAGGTTGATGCAATGATAAAATCAGCTGAAAGAAGATTACTTGAGAAGATAGACGGTAATGATGAAAACAATGAGCTTCGTCTTAAAGCTCAAGGGAACAACTTTGATGGTGCTTTACAAGAACTGAAAAATGTTACAAAAGAATGTCATGTTCTTTTTGTCCAAGATGTTAAGAAAGTAAGGGAGGATGTGAACTTGAAAGTCGAAGAATTGAAGCAAGAGATTGCCAAAGAGCTTCAACAGATTACTTCGCAAAATTTGATAATTCAACAACGTGTTGACATTGTGGCTGATGCACTCACAACGATTGTTAAAGACTATCAATCAACTGTGCCAACTATCGAAGCCAAGAGCAAAGATTATAAGGAGCAGTTCGCTAAGCTCATTGAGTTGTTAGCTGAACTAAAAGCCATTGTGTCGAAGCCCGCTTGTCAGACAATTTTAACTCCTGAATTTTTAATGTTGAAAGTGACTTCGTTGGAACAGGCTATTCAGAAGGCTTTGGCTCCCATAACAAATTTTACTTCGCTTTTCTCGAAGAATGCCCCACCTTCTTTCACAGGGGTGCAAGGGGGATAAGTAAAAGGAAGTAAAGGGGACGATGCAAAAGTTGTTGGAAAATTGTATTCGACTCAACTGAAAACATCATTACCTTTGAATACCAGCTCATTTCCTTCAACTATTGTAACATCAAAACCAATTACAAAAGTAATTCCTAAAGGAATTAAATTTGGTTCAACAAATACAGGAAGTTCAAGTGCGAAGCCTGATAATTCAAATATTGGGAAAGGAAAAGGTATTGTTCATGAAAAGTCGAATGAGGAGAAGAAATCTGAAATCAATGCTGAGATTGAGAAACAGAGGCATATTCAAAGCATATCGAGGCTAAGGGAAAATGACCCACCAACAATGAACAAAGGATCCTACGAAGTTATACTCATTCGAATCAATTGAATCCAGAGTATTGGGGAATCACATGTATGCATTTGAGAAAAAGCCAAGGAAAAGCTATGCCACTTCAAACTCAGATATGTGCCAACTAGATTTCCCAATTAACAAAATGATGTTTATTACGGCACAGTACAAGGTCAGTGAAAGATTCAAAGATCCTGATGAGTACACATACTTGAAAATAAGATTTCATAGTGTACTTGGGAAAGATCAAGATGAAGTTTGGTCCTTGATAAAGATAAAAAGAGTGATAGCTATCAAGAAAGTCGTCATGTTCGATAATTTTCTTCAGAACTTTCGTTACTTTGTAGTTCGAGCAGACAACAAACCATTTGATTTCTCAATTGATGACTTTCCTTTGATGAATCTCAATGATCTCATTCAAGTGGCATTAATTTTGAAAGATATGGAAGAAAACCAACTGAAGGAAACTGATTTAGATGTGTTCAAACTTGGTATAGGGCATCTCAAGATATTCATAGATAATTACTATGATTGCTTGGCCTTAACTGATGAAGAGCTTGCTTCAGGTGTTGGAAGAAAGGTTAATGTTTCTATGGAACCTACGAAGCCACAACAGGAGTTGATGAAATATGCTGATGCTGAAATTTGTCTCAAACCATTTGGCATGGTGTTCGTAGGGAAAGAGACAAGGGGAAAAGCAAAGAGATTCTTGTTTCAAGTTGCTGATATTGAAAGGTATACAACTTCGCAATATACGAACTTTATTGTTCGTATGAATAACTGCACCAAGAACAATGATGGAGACAAGAAGGACCTGAAGAAGATAATCACTTGGTACTCTGAAATTCGAAGGACAATGCACTCAGTTGATCAAGTTCTCACTAATTGAGTGACTTTGACTGTTTACAAAGGGGGAGAATGTTGAGTCATTTTGTTGTAAAAGTCGAAGCTTTGTATTTTTAATTTCGCATGTTTTATTTACTAAGTCATTTTATGTCGAAGCTAAATGTCTAGACTTAGTATTTTTGTACACTCATGTTTCCTATAAATAGGGGCTGAGGATAGAAGTAGAGGGAGAGTCTTTCTGCTTATTGTAATCAGTATTGTATTCAAATTCTCTGTTTAATACAAACTTGCTGATTAATATTTACATTTGGTGTTCATATCATTCATTACTCATTCATTAAAATCATGATTGCTTTCTAAATCTCGATAACAATTCTCATCATCAACCCTTGGTCAAAGTCAAAGTCCTCAATCAAGGTCAACAGTCCATGTTGACCCTTACTCGCTGAGTACCCTCGGCTACTCGCCGAGTTCCTTGAAGTACGTGTCCACTCGCCGAGTCACCGGAGTGACTCGTCGAGTTCCTTTGGTTTATGTTCGAACTCTAAGGCCACTCGTCGAGTTTCCTTCTTGCAAGTCGATGGTTACACAAGCATACCTAAATTGGAGAAGCTTCAACTGACTCGCCGAGTTATTCATACAACTCGTCGAGCCTATGTCAATCTTCAACGGACTCGCCGAGTTGTTCTTACAACTCGTCGAGTTCATTACTATCTTCACATGACTCGCCGAGTTGACCATGCAACTCGCGGAGACCCTTCAGTCCTTTTTGCCATATAGACTCATTTGAGCCATGCAGCGGCTCCAAACTACAGATCCAAGCTTCTAAGGCATGTTTTCACATAAAGTTGCAAACTTTACGTGCATTCATAGCTAAAAAGGCTCTTAATGTCAAATCCAAGCTCACAATGGGGTTTCATACTCAAGGGAAGCTTCATACATGGCCAAACTCGTAGCTTTATGACTCTAGGACACAAGAAGGGTCCAGATCTGAAGTTACAACTTCAGATCTAACTCATATCCCACAATATCATCACAATCAAACCATAAAAACCCCTAGATCTCAACAAAATGAGGCTAGAAGGAAAATGAGGTAAAGGTGGCGACTTCATACCTCCAAATGATGCTAACTGAGATAGATTTTTGACTCTCACACCGTCCTTGCTCCTAGTCTCTTGCCCTCCAAGCTCTTCCTTCCCAAAAACCTTCTTTTCAAAGCTCAAGACACACAAGAAGGAAGCACCACACGAATTAGGGTTTCTATGAGCTCTCAATGACTGCAAAGAGGCCTAAGGAGGCTTAAGCCTCTTTAAATAGGGTGCAAAACCCCGGGATTTAGGGTTTCATCTGCAAGCTCCTACTCATCGAGTCCTTACATGGACTCGGCGAGTAGGTCACTAAACACGGGATCCCACCTCGCTACTACTCAATTAGTAGGGCAACCAACTCGTCGAGTAGGACATAAAACCAAAGAAATTCTTATTTAAATCAATACCTGTGAATCGGGGCGTTAAAATTATCCCCCACTTGAACTAGACTTCGCCCTCGAAGTCCTCTGGAATAAACAATGTCGGGTAGTGCTCGCGCATCTCTGCCTCCGGCTCCCATGTCTACTCGGATCCCTTTTGATGTTCCCACTGCACCTGCACCAAACGTATATCCTTGTTTCGTAAAATCTTCTTCTTCCGCTCTAAGATGGCCACAGGCCTCTCCACGTAATTCAGGCTCTTATTGACCTGAATATCATCCAGCGATACAACTGCCTCCTAGTCCATGATGCACTTTCGCAACTGCGAAACATGGAACGTGCTGTAAATCCGGCTAAGCTCCTCCGGAAGCTCTAGCCTATAAGCCACTTTGCCAACCCTGGAAATGATCCTGAATGGCCCAATATAAAGGGGAACAATTTTCCCCTCTTCCTGAAGCGGATCACACCCTTCCAGGGCGAGACCTTCAGAAGCACCATGTCACCCACTTGAAATTCCAACTCATATTGGGGTCGGTCGGCATAACTTTTCTACCGACTTTGAGCAGTCTGCAAACGCTGTCTAATCTGCTGAATCTTTTTGGTAGTTTGCAGAACTACCTCTAGCTGACCCATCACCCTGTGCCCAATCTCACCCCAACAGACTGGGGTTCTACACCTCCGCCCATAGAACAGCTCAAAAGGCGGGGCGCCAATACTAGAATGATAGTTGTTGTTGTAGGCAAACTCTGCAAGCGGTAGGTGGGAATCCCAACTCCCACCATAATCAATGACGCACACCCTCAGCATATTCTCAAGGGTCTGAATAGTCCGCTCACTCTGCCCATCGGTCTGCGGATGGAACGTCGTACTAAAATGCAGCCGCGTACCCTATTCCTCATGGAACTTCTGCCAGAAATAGGAAGTAAACCTGACGTCCCGATCGGAGACAATGGAGACTGGAACCCCATGGCGAGAGACAATCTCATGGACGTACATGTCGGCCAATTTCTCAGCCGACGAACTCTCCTGTATGGCCAAGAAATGGGCACTCATGGTCAATCGATCCACGATGATCCATATAGCATCGAACCCCTTCGCCGTCCTCGGCAACTATGTAATAAAGTCCATCGTGATCTGCTCCCATTTCCACATGGGAATCTCCAAAGGCTGCAGCTTATCATGCGGCCTCTGATGCTCGGCCTTAACCATCCTACAGGTCAAGCACCTCTCCACATACCAAGCGGTTTCTCGCTTCATACCAGGCCACCAATAACTCAAACTCAAGTCGCGGTACATCTTGGTGGTCCCCGGGTGAATGGAAAAGTGAGACTTTTAAGCCTCCTCCATCACTATCTGGCGGACCCCTCCGGATATCGGAATCCAAATCTGACCGTATCGAGTCAATAACCCGCGGCTATCCAGAACAAATCGGGTGCTCTCGCCCTTAATCCTTTCTAACTTCCAGTTTTCCGATCTCATACCCTTAACCTGAGTATCCTTAATCAAGCTCACAAGCGGGGAATCCACCGCTATTCTCATACACCTTGCTAGGGTAGAAGACCCAGCTGACTTGCGGCTCAAAGCATCCGCAACCACATTCGCTTTACCTGGATGGTAAAGGATCTCACAATCATAGTCCTTGACCACATCCAACCACCTGCGCTGCCTCATGTTCAGGTTCGGCTGATCCAAGATGTGTTTCAAACGCTTGTGATCCGTATATATGGTGCAACGGACTCCATACAGATGATGCCTCCAAATCTTGAGAGCGAAAACCACCGCTCCCAGCTCAAGATCGTGCGTAGGGTATCTCGTCTCATGCGGCTTCAGCTGCCGTGATGCATAAGCTATCACTCCTCCCCTTTGCATGAGGACTGCCCCCAAGCCTGAGATAGATGCATCACAAAATACTATAAAATACTCGACTCCCTCGGGGAGTGTCAACACCGGAGCCTCGCATAAACACCGCCGGAGGGTCTCAAACCCCCTCTGCTACTCAGGGCCCCACCGGAAATCCACCCTCTTCCTCGTTAAATGAGTGAGGGGTACTGCAATCTTGGAGAAGTCTCGAATGAATCTCCGGTAGTACCCTGCTAAACCCAAGAAACTCCTAATGTCTGAGGGAGATTTCGGAATCTCCCACTGTATAACCGCCTCCACCTTGGCCGGATCGACCAAAATCCCCTCCTGGTTAACGAGATGTCCGTGGAACTGGACCTCTCATAACCAAAACTCACACTTCGAGAACTTGGCATACAGCCGTTCTCGCCGCAGAACCTCCAACAGCTCCCTGAGATGCTCCTCGTGCTGCTCTCGGGTCTTGGAATACACCAAGATATCATCTATGAATACAATAACCGAGCGATTGAGCATCGGTCTGCAGACTCGGTTCATCAAATCCATGAACATAGTCGGCGCGTTCGTGAGCCCAAACGGCATCACCACGAACTCATAATGACCATAACGAGTTTGGAACGCGGTCTTCTCCACATCTTCCTCCCTCACCCTGACCTGGTGATATCCAGATCTCAAATCGATCTTCGAGAACTAAGATGCACCTTGCAGCTGATCGAAAAGATCATCTATCCTCGGGAGTGGATAACGGTTCTTCACCGTTAACTTGTTCAACTCCCTGTAGTCAATGCACATCCTGTGCGAACCGTCCTTCTTCCTAACGAAGAGGATCGGTGCTCCCCAGGGTGAACTACTCGGACGAATAAACTACTTACCCAGCAGCTCCTGCAGCTGAGATGACAGTTCCTGCATCTCAGGTGGTGCCAGATGGTACGATGCCTTGGCGATAGGGGTCGTACCCGGCACTAAATCAATCTTGAACTCAACTTGCCTCTCCGGAGGCACTCCGGGCAACTCCTCCAGAAACACGTCAACAAACTCCCTAACCACTAGGACCTTTGAGACTGAGGGTTGACCCTATCCCGCGTATCCACCATATACAGTAAATCACCGGCGCACCCGTGCTGAATATACTGTCGTGCCCTGGCTGCCGAACAAAACCCTGATCTGATCCTCGTGCCCCCGCCATATACCACCAGTTCTACCCCACTTAGGGTTCGAACCACCACTCACTGTCCCTCATAGTCGATCATGGCGCCAAATCAGCTGAGCCAATCCATCCCTACTATAACGCATACCTCCCTCATGGGAATAGGGATCAATTCTATCAGGAAGGATACCCCGAAAATCTCTAACTCGCATCCCCGGTAGACCGAAGAAGTAGAAACCCCGTGCTCTTTGGCGATCGACACTCGCAACGGACAATCAAGCTAATCCACCGACACACTGAACCCTCTACTGAAAGCCTGAGATACAAATGATCGACTCGCCCCCGAGTCAAATAATACCAAAGCAGGCAAAGAATTTACTAAAAACGTACCTATACACAGGTACAACCAATAAGCATAACACAAATATAATAATCGAAACAGAGAAATAGAAACATACCAGCAACCACATCTGGTGCTGCCTTGGCCTCCTCGGCCGTAAGCTAGAAGGCGCGCCCCTGAGCCTTCGGAGTCTCCACCTTGACTGGCCTCCCATCCCCAATCCTCAAAGTAGTCAATGCGGAACCCTGCGCCAGCTTGGCGGCGGCCTGCGGACAGTTGGTCTTCACGTGACCAACCTGATGACAATGGAAACAAATCCTCATATCTGCTGGAGGGGCGGACTGACGACAGTCCCTGGCATAATGCCCCTCCTTGCCATATTTGTGGCAAACACCTCCCACTCGACAAACCCCAGAATGACCCCGTCCGCACTTTCCACAAGTGCGGCTCTGCTGACCCCCGGTCCGAGTATCAGCGGTCTTAGACCGCTTAGGTGCCGGCTGAGACTGTGCTAGAACTTGATGTTGCTCCCTCAACAGCAGCTCAATCTCTAACTCAAGCCACCTCGCGGCTTCCTGAAGATCCAAGAGGGTATCACAACGCTGTGTAGCCATAAACTGTCGAATATCCGTCTTGAGCATACTCAGATAACGAGTCATCTAAGACTTCTCTGAAGCAAACTCCGGGCAGAACATAGCACTCTCCGTGAACATACGAGTAATCTCCATCACAGACTCCCCATCCTGTCTCAAAGTCAAAAACTCCTAAGCTAACCGCTCCCGCTCAACACGTGGAATGTAGCGGGTGCAGAACATACCCCGAAACTGCTCCCAAGTAACATCAGCCTGCTGGTCATCAGTGTACGACCCTGTCGTCAATCTCCACTAATCCTTTTCCCTAAGCCTCAACAGGTTCAGGGCACACCTGACCTTCTGGTCAGCATGACATGAACACGTGAAGAAACAGCCCTCCACGTCAGATAACCACCTCATAGCCCTGATTGCATCCTGTGTACCATCAAATGTCGGGGGCTTCGTGTTATCGAAGTCCCAGTACTGGAAATCCCTGCCGGCTCCTCCTCCTATCCCTGCCGCGGTTACAGTCGATGTGGCTGCAACGGCCGCTATCTCAGCTAGAGCTGCATATCGCTCATCAAAATACTCGACCACCGCGGTCTTATTCGACCCAAACATCTCCGGGAGCTGCGCTCGGAAAGGCCGCAACGACCTCATCATGTAGAATCTCCCGGATCCTGGCATCCAACTCCTCTGTCCCTATCTGAACCACGAGCTCAGGTGTTACCGGTACCTCTGACCTTCCGTCTCCCGACCCTGACCCTGATCCGGATCCCGATCCTGATCCAGACCCAGCAGCAAAATGTCTCGTCACCACCATACTGAAAGATACACTCAAGACATCAGATAAACAACATAAGATCGGGAGACCAAAACCCACAAATCCCAGGGGTTGTGACCTCCTTGCTATGCGTATGGGTCATGTGCTTTCAGTAGTACGGGCCCATACTACCTTCCACACCTACCCATATTTGTCTCAAGTATCACCATAACACCCTAATACTATCATCAACATAATATGCGCTAAACCCTCGCTCCTAGGGGAGCATTTCCTATCTCGCAACTGACCTCACTGCTCCCACAACTCACACATCCAATAAACTTCCATCAACCCCTGTAGTGCTAGTGCATGCTAGTCGCACATAACACTGGACCCAATAGACTTTCGAATATCCAATCCTATCTGAAGACTGAATCCAACATTCTCAGGCTATAAGATCTTGATTACGCACAACCATGATGCATACACTAACAACTACAGTAATGATGTCAATTCCATATACGAAAAACCCTAGGCTAGTAGGCATCATATGAGCAGGCAAGTCTATCATGCGATTCCTGAAGATCCCTAGCCTTGCACTAGCATGCTGTTCTAACACATAATATCAAATAACTGTATGGTATTTTGGGGTTTACTTACAGGCTCCAACTGATCGTACCCTCTGCATCCTCCATCCTTTATCTTGAAAACCATTTAAAAAAAATTATTTTCCGAAAATTCCCTTGATTTGAGGCTGGATTCACACGAGTGTTCCTCCAATTCACTCAAACCAAGGCTCTAATACCAACTTGTAACATCCATAAATTTTACGCCAAATTTAAACTTTTTCAATCATAAATAAAACCCCAATAGTATTGTTTACAAAAATGCTTTCAAATCATTATTCAATTAGAGTGTCCCAAAAGTCAGATCATAAGGATGAGAAGCGGTACGGTCACGCCTTCGCCTTGCCATGATCTCCCGAAGTACCTGAAACAATAACTGTAAACTGTAAGCCCGAGGGCTTAGTCAGCTACCCCCCAAAATACCAATACCATACTAATAATATCATAACAGTAATAATCAATCAATCAATATGCATACTGGGCCATCGGCCCGACTGGACTGCCCTACAAGGCCTATAGTCTAACTGAATCTATATCGAGCCTTTGGCATGACTGGACCGCCACGTGGGCCTATAGTCTCCACGGACCGCTCATAGGGTATGTTGACATTCAGCACAAAGCAGGACCCCCTCAACCCAACCAACAAGCAAATAATCATGTGCGCATAACTAACATATACTGGCATATACAAACATCAAATATATTTATCTTACAGATCATCAATCATAGCAATCTCTCTTAACTAGAGCACAAGCCCAGCAGGCCACTAACATACCAATCCCTAAGGATCATAAAACATAACATATTGTCAATCCTGATTTCGATGTATCAAATCATAATCGCATATATCATATCATAACAATAACAACTAAAGGGCTGGCCTTGGTGCCTTAGACCCTTTTGATATAGTGAGGATAACTCACCTGGAAGATGTCGACTCGGTAGATGAACTCCAACACTCGGATCACAGACAAAAACTCCACCACCTATTACCATAATACAATCATACCCATCAGTTCCCAACCTTTCAAGGTACTCCATAAACCAACTAGTCAACCCTTGGTCAAAGTCAAAGTCCTCAGTCAAGGTCAATAGTCCATGTTGACCCTTACTCGCCGAGTACCCTCGGCTACTCGCCGAGTTCCTTGAAGTACTTGTCCACTCGCTGAGTCACCGGAGTGACTCGTCGAGTTCCTTTGGTTTATGTTCGAACTCTAAGGCCACTCGTCGAGTTTCCTTCTTGCAAGTCGATGGTTACACAAGCATACCTAAATTGGAGAAGCTTCAACCGACTCGCTGAGTTATTCATACAACTCGTCGAGCCTATGTCAATCTTCAACGGACTCGTCGAGTTGTTTTCCAACTCGTCGAGTTCATTACTATCTTCACATGACTCGCCGAGTCGACTATGCGACTCGCGGAGACCCTTCAGTCCTTTTTTCCATACAGACTCTTTTGAGCCATGCAGCGGCTCCAAACTACAGATCCAAGCTTCTAAGGCATTTTTTCACGTAAAGTTGCAAACTTTACGTGCATTCATAGCTAAAAAGGCTCTTAATGTCAAATCCAAGCTCACAATGGGGTTTCATACTCAAGGGAAGCTTCATACATGGCCAAACTTGTAGCTTTATGACTCTAGGACACAAGAAGGGTCCAGATCTGAAGTTACAACTTCAGATCTAACTCATATCCCACAATATCATCACAATCAAACCATAAAAAAACCTAGATCTCAACCAAATGAGGTCTAGAAGGAAAATGAGGTAAAGGTGGTGACTTCATACCTCCACATGATGCTAACTGAGGTAGATTTTTGACTCCCACACCTTCCTTGCTCCTAGTCTCTTGCCCTCTAAGCTCTTCCTTCCCAAAAACCTTCTTTTCAAAGCTCAAGACACACAAGAAGGAAGCACCACACGAATTAGGGTTTCTATGAGCTCTCAATGACTGCAAAGAGGCCTAAGGAGGCTTAAGCCACTTTAAATAGAGTGCAAAACCCCGGGATTTAGGGTTTCATCTGCCAGCTCCTACTCGTCGAGTCCGTACATGGACTCGGCGAGTAGGTCACTAAACACGGGATCCCACCCCGCTACTACTCAACGAGTAGGGCAACCAACTCGTCGAGTACGACTTAAAACCAAAGAAATTCTTATTTAAATCAATACCTGCGAATCGGGGCGTTACACTAAAAGTCACAATCTTCTAACCCTTCATACCCGAACCTACATTTCATTTAATAAAAAAACGTATGTAATACAAAATTGTATTTTGAGCTACATGAGTTTAGACACAAAAGTATTATCGAACATTTGATAAAAATATTTACATTAATAAACTTTTAAACAAATATTGACTATGAAATGCATGACCTCACATAATTAATGGAAACTTACAGCTTGTCATGTATCTTATTATCACTCTCGTTAAGCTTAAGGTTGCATACCACATCATGGGTCTATGCAAGACCAAGTTGCCTTGTGCAACCCTTTCCAACTTACAATAATATGACTACAAATCATCTTATCATGACATCATGTTTATTGACATCTACTTCGTGACTGGAGCTACCATCCTAGCAAATTCTTGTATGATGTCTTCATGATGGGAGCTACCATCCTAGAAAATTATTGTGTATGCCCTTGTGGCACATCATGGGCTAGTCAATTTATTCTTTTACATCTTATTATCACTTTCATTAAGCTTAGGGTTACATACCACATCATGGGTCTAAGTAAGACCAATTCATGTTGTGCAACCCTTTCCAACTTACCATAATAGGAGAACAAATCATCCTATCATGACATCATGTATTTTGACATCTACTTCATGAAAGGAGCTACCATCCTAGCAAATTCCTGTATGATATCCCCTTGTGACACATCATGGGCTATTCAATTTATTCTTTTATTTACTATGCATTGATTCACTCAAATGATGCATGATAACCACTTTTTAGTGAGTCAATTGCATACGAATTTCATGCTTAGTAAATGGATATTAACACCCACTACAAACAAAATATCATTTAGTGGCATATATTTTTATTGGCATATATACAATATATCTTGTTTTTAGCGGCATATTCTATGTGTTAATATTAAAATTAGAGGATTTAATGGCACATAACATTTTATGTCATGAATATTCATAATTATTAGTGCATATTGTTTTAATATGCCACTAAAAGTTCTATTTTATGATAAATATTATATGATACAATTATTATAATAATAATTAATTAATTATTAAATCGTCCTTAATCTTCATGGTAATTACAATTTTAGTCTCTCTTTTGATTATTTTCCAAAGTCTGATACAAACAATCATACACATCATTTTTTACAAACATAAAATTTTAACCCTTGCTTCGATTTCTAATTTACTCCCCCAAGAAACGATCCAAGCAATCGCTAAAATCGACACAACAACTTACACCATCACCCTACTCTACCAGTTACCGTCGTTCCTGATGCATCAATGTCGTCATGGATAAGCAGTTCTTTGCTTTTCCTCCCAATTACAGTCCCACGAGAACTCCCCAATCGACTAGGTATCTGCTTTTCCTTTAATTATGTTTTTTCAACACATTTCAAATCATCCGTTGAGTTTTGCTTGGAGAATCCTGTAATTCGTTGTTTTGATCCGATTGTTGCTATAAAGTTTGAATCACATTTTACTCGAATCAAATAAAAGACTCACAACTAGATGAGGGTTTGTTTTAGTCGTTATTGGGGTTTATCTATCTAAAAATTACATGTCACAACTATTCTCCATTTACGTTTTGTAGCCACAAATAGATCACGAACCCCAACCCTTCTTTGGATTGACTCAAGGTCTAAGATGCATTGTGTATCTCCCTCCCTCCTTTGCCGATCTAAAGGTTCTTGCATAATCAAACGATATCATGGATTGAGATGATCGTACGATGTTGGCTGAAATGAGAACTAAGGTCATGATGTTGGTTAAGGCTGAACAAGACGAAGGCGCCGGGGAGGTAGAAAATGATAGCTAATGATGTGCCGATTGTTTCACTAAAGTATCCATGTATTACGCAGGTACCTAACAAGAAATTAAACCTCACAATTCTCCTTGGAAAATCAAGTTTTGATGTTCCCTTTTTCTGTAACATCCCGATTCTTGTCTTTCCCGCCGCCGACACTACCCGCACACGGGCAGCCTTTCCCGCCGTCGGCGCCACCGGCACAATGACAACCTTTCCCGTCGTTGGCACCACCCGCACAAGGGCAACCTCTACCGCCATCGACACCACCCTCACAAGGGCAACCTTTCCCGCCATCGGCACCACCCGCACAAGGGCAACCTTTTCCGCCTTCAGCACCACCCGCACAAGGGCATCCTTTCTCGCCGTTAGCACCACCCGCACAAGGGCAACCTTTCCCGCCGTCGGCACCACCCGCACAAGGACACCCTTTCGCGCCGTCGGGACCACCCGCACAAGGGCACCCGTTCGCGTTGTTGACACCACCGGCACAAGGGAACCCTTTCCCGCCGGCGGCACCACCCGCACAAGGGCACCCTTTCCCACCGTCGGCACCCCCCACACAAGGGCATCCTTTCCCGCCGTAGGCACCACCCGCACAAGGGCACCCTTTCCCACCGTCGGCACCACCCGCACAAGGGCTTCCTTTCCCGCCGTCAGCAGCACCTGCACAACGGCACCATTTCCCACCGTCGGCACCACCCGCACAAAGGCATCCTTTCCCGCCGTCAACACCACCCGCACAAGGGCAACCTTTTCCACCGTCGGCACCACCTGGACAAGGGCAACCTTTGCCACCTTCGGCACCACCCGGACAAGGGCACCCTTTCCCACCGTCGGCAACACCCAGACAAGGACACCCATCCGGACAATGGCATCCTTTCCCACCGTCGGCACCACCTAGACAATGGCACTCTTTCCCACCGTCGGCAGCAGCCGGACAAGGACGCCCATCCAAACAATGGCACCCTTTCCCACTGTCGGCACCACCCGGAAAATGGCACCCTTTCCCACTGTCGGCAGCACCCGGACAAGGACACCCATCCGGACAATGGCACCCTTTCCCACCCTCGCCACCACCCGGACAAGGGCATTCTTTCCCACCGTCGGCAGCAGCCGTACAAGGACACCCATCCGAACAATGGCACCCTTTCCCACCGTCAGCACCACCGGGACAGGGGCAGCCTTTCCCACCATCGTCACCACCCTGTCAAGGGCACCCTATCCCACCATCGGCACCACCCGGACAAGGACACCCTTTCCCATCGTTGCCACCAGCCAAAAAAGGGCAACCTTTCCCACCGTCAGCACCACCCGGACAAAGGCAACCTTTCCTGCCGTAGGCACCACTCGAACAAGATGCAAACAACAAAGGGAGCACGATGATTTGGTGTCTGAGTGCCATGTTGAGATGTGTCGTGTTTACTAATGAAACTTGGCGTACACTTTTTGTACTTGTTGTTTTGCCTCATAAAATTTGAAATTCTAATTTTGGAAAGTTTAATTCATAAATTTGCATGCGGACGTGAAGGTAGGAGCTTTACTAGTACGTGTCTAGCTTTTTGTTGGGATCCCTTTATATCGGTCGAGATCTATTAATTCGGGATACAATTTTCGTTGTCGGCTAAAGGTATCCATATAATATAGCAGTTTCTTATTTTTAGACTACAAAAAAGGGAGTACATTGACATTTAGTGCCTCTTTTGTCAGTGTTTGTTACCATATAAAATTGATGTTACGTATAATATTATTTTCATGTTACAACACATGTGGATAAGCATATTTAGCTCCAATTTATAAATTAATTTTGAGAAAATGAAATATATAGCCTATTTCCCAGAGCATTTATTAAAAAATAGGTAAAAATTAAGAAAAATAATATTTTTAGCCAACGAAATCACATTTGGCATTATCTTTGCAGCTTAATGCGCTGTGATTACACATAAGACCAATGTATTGAAACCCCAAAAAATATTTTTAACTTGATTTTCAAAATTTCAAACTCTATAATTTCTCTCTAATAGTTAAGGACGGATTTCCATCTAATAGTGCTTTAATGATCTAATTTTTAGTCATTTTGTTTGTATTTCATAAGATACTATTTAAAACATCATTGTTTTTATATACCTTTTAGTTAATGCTTTATAAACTCGTATTTTACACTTCAAAACTTGTACCCCAAAGAGAGAAAATCACAAATGACATGTCTATTTGCGATTGTAAACATTTTTTATAATTTTATTGCACAAATTATACGTTAAAAGCTTACACAATCGCAGATGGGCATGTCTTCTAAGTTTGATTATGCAACTTTCTAAAGCATGGTACAAGCGTTTAAAGCATATATTATAATCATAGACGATTTGTTACCGGTAATTTTTTCAACATACGAACAAACAACTTTGCGCAATGTATTAAAGGTTCTCAAAATGAAATGTGGGAAGTAATCGCTCTTCTAGAAAGTACACGTCGTTTGCTATTTCAGACGACCACATTTAATTTTGACTTCAGACATACATGTTACATTTGATAACAGTGATCTGTTATTTTTTTCATTTGTTGATTCTCGATCAAATACACGCTGCTAAACAAATTGCCACACAAGAATATCTAGAATTGCAAATTTCTCAATAGATGTTGTGGCTTGCGGCAGAGTTTTGTTTAATCACTGAACTTCGTGTAGGATGATATTCAAATGGAAATCTAAGTAAAGTCCCAATATTGGAAAAGTTTTTTAAAACTCAATTTTTTATTAATAAAAAAGCCCAGAAAACTGGTTAATTTCTTCAGTTTAATCTTTTTTTTTTTACCTTTTCAGCAAATAAACGCTTATGTGGCATGCCAAGTTGGAAGAGATTCCTGACATGGCAGCTGATATCGCATGCCATATCAGCCAAAATGCTTACAACCTTAAAAAAATTTATGCTTTTGAGAAAAGGTATTGACGGGATTTAAAATGGTAACCTCAATATCCCAAACCAATGACTTAGCCAACTAGGCTACAAACTGCTAACGATCATCCTGAACAATAGTATAGAATACCTACCAACTTTCATGAACAATAATGATCATCCTGAACAATAATCCAAGATAAGATTTCGGATAGGCTAAATACTAGATGGGGAATGGTCGAACTTTCGTCGTTACGATACAAAATCTTAAGCTTACCAATTGATCTAGATGACTTTTCATATATTTGTCCTTCATTATTATATTTATTGTATATCGTTCCGAGGATTTATATCCAATTATTACTATTATTGTTATTATTGAAAACGAAATTAAATAAATTATTTTTTAAAATTCATTGTATGTAATATTATTAAATAAACACTTATGTAAATTTTTTGAAAACACATATTTATATGTATAAAAACATATTTATATGTAAAAGATACGTATAAATGTAATAAATACGGATAAAAACATATTTATATGCTTTTATACCTTCAAAAGTTTTTTTGCTTACTTTATATAGAAAAAAATATTCATACTTTTAAAAAATGAAAAAATACATATAAAATAAAATAAAAATTAAAAATGTTTTTAAGGTATAAAAACATATAATTGTTCTTTTTATATGTATTTATTACATTTATATGTATTTTTTTACATATAAATATGTTTTTATATGTATAAATATGAAATTAAAAAAAGTATTTATATACGTGTTTACTTAATAATATTACTTAAAACTAATTTAAAAAATAAATTATTTAATTTTTGTAACATCCCGAAATATCAAGAGTAGAGTTGAAGGGCTAAAAGAGTAAATTGGGAAAGAGCGACTCGGCGAGTCCATGGGTGGACTCGGCAAGTAGAGTCGCGACTTGGTCGCGTGTTAAGTAGCCGACTCGGCGAGTCAGTAAGATGGACTCGACGAGTAGGCGCTGATTGGAGAAAACCCTAATTCTCGGGGTTGAGCCCTATATAAAGAACATAACATCCATTCCCCCAGCCTCTTTACTCATCCTCAAGTTCAGAAACCCTAACCTTCGTATGTGAGTGGATCAAGTTGCATTTGGGAGCTTGGAGGAGTAATTGTTGAGGAAATCTTGAAGAAGAAGAAGAGGCTTGGAGCAAGGGGCTTTGCTTGGATTCAAGTTCCATTGCAGTTGGGGCGTTCTTTTGAGGTAATATCTCGTCCTTGGGCTGTTACTCTTATGGATTCATCATTTTGGGGTTTGTGGGGAGCTTATCTTGGTATGTTTTGGAGTTTGGAAGTTAGATCTGAGGTTGCTACCTCAGATCTGGAGTGGTGATGGTCCTAATGTGCATAAAGTCTCTGTGTTGAGTGTTGGGTGAAGCTATCATGTCCCAAACCTTAGCCCTAATGTGCAAAATGCATAGATCTCTTTGGATTCACGTAAAGTTTGTCACTTTACGTGATGGATGGGTTGTAGGAGGCTAGATCTATGTTTTGGATCAATTGCATGGCCTGGAATGCTTCTGTATGGATTCAGACCGGAAGTACTCGGCGAGTCACATGGGTGGACTCGACGAGTTGCTTGAAGATGAGCTGGAACTCGACGAGTTGGAAGAACAACTCGGCGAGTTGGATGAAGATGGCCTGGAACTCAGCGAGTTGTATGAACAACTCGGCGAGTAGGTTGAAGATAGCCTTAGACTCGACGAATCTGTTCTTGGACTCGGCGAGTCTTGTTGAAGAGTCCCAATATTTTCTGGTTGAGTCGAGAATCGGCGAGTCAAGGGATGACTCGGTGAGTTATGGGCGAGTGGACTCAGAGTTGTTGGACTTGACGAGTCTCAGGGTAACTCGGCGAGTTAGGTCGCGGATTGAGGGAAGTTCTGAGTATGGGGACTCGGCGAGTCATCGGGTTGACTCGGCGAGTAGAGTCAGTCAGGGGTTGACTTTGACCTTGTCCAAAGGTTGACCAGTTGTCTTTCAGGGGTATTTTGGTAATTAAGGGTATTTATTGAGTTGAGTGTGTTGATGTTCAGTGGAGGAGTTCGTTTCGGAGCTTGGAGCAGCGGGATCTTATCTTTTCAGCCGGCAGTTTCGAGGTGAGTTATCCTCACTATATCAACAGGGTCTAAGGCACCAAGGCCGACCCTTATCGGATTGAGATTCGGGTAGTTGTTGTTATGTTCTTGCTGTGATATGTTTGCATCCTGAGAGCTAGGATGGTATATGTTAGAGACCTGATTGAGATCGGTATCCTGAGAGATAGGGAGATGCTATGCTAGTGACCTGTTAGGTCGGTATCCTGGTTAGGATGATGATATGTTATGTGATCTGTTTGATCTGCTTGTTGACTGTGAATTTCTATATGATTGTATGTATATGTGCACATGATTGTTTGGACTGGAGTTGGGTTGAGTCGGGTCCTGCTTTGTGCTGTAGGCCAAGATACCCAGGGCGGACCGGTTGTTCCGAAGGCCCAGCGAGCGGTCCGGATAGGCTGTAGGCCCCAAGAGGGCGGACCAGACGTGCCGAGACTCGGAGAGTGGACCAGACAGACTGAAGGCCCGATGTGAGCGGACCAGTCATACTGTAGACTCAGAGAGTGGACCAAGTGGATTGAAGGCCCGGTGCGAGCGGACCAATCACACTGTAGACTCGAGGTTTATGGCTAGACTCAGAGGGTGGACCAGGTGGACTGTAGGCCGGTGCGGCGGACCAGTCACACAGTAGACCCGAAGTGCATGGTTGTTCTGTGATCAGATATGTTGTGGCATGTTATGTGTGTATGGTGTATGTGGTTGGTATTTTGGGGATATCTCACTAAGCTTTCGGGCTTACAGTTGTGGTTTTATGTTTTTCAGGTTCTTCAGGAGACCGTGGCAAGGCGAAGGCGTGATCGTACCGCTCCTCATCATTTCGTAGTAATGTAATTCTGGGAATACGTTAAATGTTTTGTATTGAAAACATTTTTGTAAAGAATTAATGGAATCGAGCTGTTTTTGAAAAATTTAAAATTGATTGTATTTCTCGGTCGTTACAATTTTGTTTTCAATAATAATAATAATAATAATAATAATAATGATAATAATAATAATAATAATAATAATAATAATAATAATAACTAGATAAGAAACCCCGCTTCGTGGGGGTTGGATTTGTCAATCATGTTAAAGAAAACTAACAAAAGACAATAGAAGGTGTTGTTTTTGTGTGAAATATAGTATATTGCCTGAATTGTAGACATAGTAAAGTACGTTGCTATTCACTGCAATTCGCACATTTACAAACGCATAATAATTTAATATGTTGTAATATGCGATTAGAAAATGAATGTACATTGTAGCAATGGATTGTATTGTAGTTGATATCTAGCTATAAGTTAACAACTAACATTGACAAACAATCGAATGTCATACATCAAAAAGCACAATATACCAAGGTTTCCATCATCAGTAAAACTTTTTCATGAATAAATATTTATTTATGCTCAGGAAACCCAATTCTTTGCATATTCAAAATACGTGTATACCCATTGTTATTTACAAACTTCGCCACATTTAGATGTAGGAACATCTATTCTAATAACAACTTTTGCAGCCTGACTAATGGTTGTTTTTATGCAACTTAAGTCCTTCATTGTCTCCTTGAATCATGAATTCCTCTATATGCTAACATTTAAAAAAAATGAGTGTTACTATTACACACGAATCAAGAATCTGAAAATGTATAAAAATAAATGGATTTTACTTCACATCAAGCGGTTCCAGTTCCGGTTACGACATCCTAGGAACGAACAATAGTTTCTTTTCTACCCTGAATTGGATGCTAAAACTGTATTTATTCACCATTTATAGCATTGTACTTTCGAATTTACCAGTTTATGCAACAAAATAGTTTCCTACATATGATTTCCACCTACATTTCATTATAAGACCAAAAACGTGAATATTGCATAAATTGGTAAACAAAAAAGCACGACCTTGTTGCATAAATGGTAAAAATAAGAATCATTCTTGCATAAATTGGGAAGAAATAAAACACTATAACATAAATAAACATTCGACCGGTCAAACTTTTTAACTATAAAAATAGCATGCAGGGGCAGTTTGGTCAAAAAATATTAAAATCATTTTTTTTAATTATAAAAACAATATGCTGGAGCACTTTGGTCTGATGTTGTTAGAATCATAAATTTCTAACTATAAAAAATAGTATGCAGGGGTAGTTTACAGAACTGTTTACCCGAAAAACTTTGTATTTGATTTTAAACCAAAAAACTTAGCTTTCCACAAGGCTCATTTATGAAAAAATCTGGGATTCGGTAATACACACTTTGAAATCCTCCTCTCATGATTTTCCTTCCTGAATATCCGCATAAAATTAGAGAATAAACTATGAAGTAGCTAAATAAATTTTATTGTATTCCTAATAGCATGAAAGTATGTTTTATAGCACTATAGTTTGCATCAATTTAAAAAAGAAAAATAAAAACTTGAGAAAATTAAAAGATTCCATTTAATGAATTTATATTAAAAAAAATAAAAAAATCTAGATCAATTTTATTTAGACTACAAAATGGCAGCTTGACTTTATGTATAACCAAATCAAACACCAATTGAGAGTCATTTTCCCTCCTTTTAACAAAACTAACATTTATGGTCCCTGTATATTGAACAAAAATGGGCAAATTGATAAAATGGTCTAAATGAATTCTTTAACCAAAAAAATTATATTTCCTGTTTTAAGAGTTTCATATCAGATATTTTTTTTTGTTTTCTGTTTAAATGGGTCAACTAACGAAAAAAAATCCGATAAAATTACCAAATTGGATAAAAAGGTCAAAATGGTCATTTTAACTAACAAATTAAAAAAAAAAATCAAACTTTCTGAACATCAAATGCTTGATAAGAAAGAGGACTGAATTTTTGACTTGAGCCAAAGAAAAAAATAGATTTTAACCTGAGCTGGCAGTGGTTCTCAATTGACCAAATTCTTTTGAACATATTTATAAATTCATGTAATGTTACTATACAACAATGCCATAACTTTTTACAACGAACATTACAAATTTAAAAAAGAAACAAATAGACATAATTGATAATAACATTTTTAACAAAGCATAAATAATGTATTAAGAAATTTTTTAAAGAGCTGAAATTACCTTTACTTATGGGCACAACAGGGAGACTACGTTCACTACTAGAAAACAATCCTTTAATGACGCGCAAACAATGACACTCGTTGATTGAGGACGTGCATTTGTGAGAGCCCTAAAAATAATGTCATCTCTCTTAAAATTTAAAGGATTTTTGACACGCATTTTCACGTGCCCTGAAATTAGTGACTAAAAAAACCACGGAGGGCACCTATAAAAAAATGTGCGTCGTCTAAGACTGTCGCTTTATAAATTTTAATAGCACGCGCGCGTTCTATCCCGAGGGAAAAATGAAATCCCAAAAACTTAAAAGCCCCGCCTTCCTCTTTGTAATAGCTAGGGCTTTTTGTCAAAAAACTGTCCCGGCCCCCTTCCTCTACTGCATGTTCTCTCTTCAATTTCCCTTTCTCTCTTTCTCACTTCGACAAAACCCTTTCTCTTCTTCTCAGTTCTCGACGTCGACAACTTCTCCCACCTCCGACGTTTCTCTCGGTGCCGACGCCTCCCACCTTTGACCTCCATCCAACCCCGCCTCGCCGTCCAACGCTTTCCAGCGACAACCAGCCGGTGGATCCCCTCCTTTCCGATGCTTTCCAGCGACACCCAGCCGGTGGAGTCCCTCTTCTCCTACAGAGAGCGACACCTCCGGTGTCTAGTTTCATGAGGAGACTGCGACTATCACCAAGAGACTTCGTTGTTCCCTTATCCAACACTTTCACCATATCTTTTGGAGATGTAAAACTTAAAAACGAGATGCTCCAGATTGAAGATTCACTGGGATATGAAGCTGTTGGTGCCACAAAGATTTCCAAAAATTTCCAAAAATCTGATTCAGACACAAGATCATGTTTTGGCAGAGAGAAAGAGAAGAGAAAAGTTGAATCGACCATTAGCTTGGAATTGGGGCTTTTTATGCTGATAATTTTTTCTCAATGATCCCGATGCTCCAGTGTGCTTGCAAATCTCGAACCCATGAGCTTATAAACGAACGCCTCCCGATTGTGTATTGCATGCGTGTAAGGTTATCTTGGTTGCGTATGCAGATTATTTTTTCTCAATAATCCCGATGCTTTAGCTGTGAACACTTTTGAGGAATATTTTATTGCATTTTAAACCAAAAATCAAGGAAGCCGTTTTGTTAGCTTTATGCTTACGGTATAGACCATTAGCTTGGAATTGGGGCTTTTTATGGTTTCCTAAGAGGCATATCATAGCATGCATTGCTGACTTTATCAAAACTAATTAGGCTTTCATTTTAAATGTCATGTATCATAAGTGACAGAATTTTTAGGGTTTTATATATTAATGACGAACCACCGTTTCTATGTAGCTTTACAGTGGTTTCATAAGCCTTGATAGAATGTTAAATCAGCAGCAACAAAGCTGTTGGGTTTGTTCTCATTCATTCAAATGCATGGGTTATATTGTTATTTACATCCATATTCAGCTGTTATTTGTAAAAATTTGCAAGTTAAGCTTCCTCTGCCTGTTGCAATAGTAACTTGTATGTTTTTTTACCAGATATTTGAAATTGCTTTGCTGAATTGGCTGCTGCTGCAACTAAAACTTCTGTTGGTCCACGCTATCACCAGAGGATCCTACTCTCTCCAAACCATGGAGAGGGCTAGTTGATGGTAACACTGGGAATCTTTACTTTTGGTGGAACTGGGTACATTATATTTTCATCTTCACTATTAAAATTGTCATAAATTTCTTTTGTTCATAACCGAGTTTGCTTTTGAAACCTTATTGCAGGTTGCAGAGGGGAAATTACCTATTGTAGCATCACATAGGTAAGTTGTGCTACATTTATGATCAATTGTATATGTCATTTATTTTCATTTTAGTTTAACTAATTACCATATCTTGTCCTTTCAGGGTTGAGATTGAAACATGCATGGTTTATTAACTGCTATGAACTGTTACAGCAAGAAGATATAAGATGCTATATAGATAACTCTATAAAACATGGTGTTCCTCTTTCAGCATTTCGTAAAGAATGATACAGGTGGCGACTCTCATGCAGTTTCTTACTGGTACCTTGCCAATATTTGTCATGGATATGTTTTCATAATGATTTTAGTCAACCCAAAATCTATATTGATTGGATTTTGTCATGGATATGTTTTCATCAAATTCTTATATGGCATTCCAAAATAGTCACTAAATTTCTATTTGTATAATTTCAGAGACAAATGCCAGTGGCTAAAGCAACGATTAAAGCCACAGCCCAAGGGATAGATTCAATGCTATGTGCACATGGACCCGAAGTTGAATGGAGAATATGCACAATATAGGAAGCTGCATACAGATTAATTCCTTTAAGTTCTTCCATAATCGATCTTCCGGAAATAATCGTTGCAACACCACTACAACCACCTATCTTATCATGGAACCTCTACATACCTCTCCTTAATGTTCTAGAATATCTCCCTCGCGGAAGCCCATCAGAAGCATGTCTCATGAAAATATTCGTTGCAACAGTCGAAGCAATTCTCCAAAGAACATTTCCCGCTGATTCAACATCCCAACAAACAAGAAAATCACAATTTGTTTTCGGCTCTGCCTCCAAAAATCTTGCTGTCACCGAGCTTCGCACGATGGTCCATTCTTTGTTTCTAGAATCCAGCGCCGTGGTCGAGCTATCTTCTCGATTACTTTTCGTTGTATTAACCGTCTGTGTTAGTCACGAAGCACAAATTCACGTCGGAAAGAAGCATTCCTATTCCGGTCCGGAACCGGAATCGGAATCATCGACTCGGAAAAGAACAAACAAACAAGGACCTGTCGCTGCGTTCGACTCCTACGTTCTCGCTGCGATTTGTGCACTCGTATGCGAGCTTCATCTCTTTCCGTTGATTTCACGAGCAAGTAACCGTTCGAATCTTAAACATGGTGAAAAACCGAGTCACGAAGTTAAATCCATGAACAGGAATGGAATCGGAATCGGAATCGGAAATGGATTCCAGAGTAGTATTGATTCTGCAGTGAGTCATACGCGACGTATACTTGCGATTCTGGAGGCACTTTTTCTTTAAAACCATCTTCTGTTGGGAAACCGTAGTGATAGTAGCTGCTGCTATGGTGGCTTGAGTGTCTCCAGCTGCCATTTCAGGTAAGACATATATATACATATGTCTTGAGGGAAATCAAACTTTCATGACTTTCTTGAATCTTGACTTATATCTAGGGAAATCTAAATTTAATGATCATTTTAGAGGTGGGTGCTTTTATTATATGCATAACTTATTACTTATATGTCCATGTAACATGTTATGTTTACTTCTTACAAAGTTACAATCCATAGAAAAAGCATGATTTTTTTTCCAAATCATATTCTTGAAAGTTTTGGTACAGGTACAAGAAGATGGGAAGTTAGGTTTGAAACATAGATTATCCAATCATCAAAACCCGGTTTCTTTTGTAATCTGGAGCCCCGATGATACAATGGTGTTGACATGTGGGAACTCAGAAGTCCTTAGGCTTTGGGATGTGGAAACAGGTACATGTAAGCACACATTTGGTGATAACAGCTTCCTTGTTAGCTCGTGTGCTTGGTTTCCAGACTCAAAGAGACTCGTGTGTTGGAGTTCAGACCCTAAAAAAGGCATCTGCATGTGGGATTGTGAAGGCAATGAGATTAAAGCATGGAGAAGAACATAGATGCCAAAGGTGTTAGATATTGCTGTTACTCCAAATGATGAATATCTGATTACTATTTTTTTCAGATAAAGATATTCAGATACTAAATGTGGCTACAAATGCTGAAAGAGTTATCTCTGAAGAACATCTGATTACAGCTCTTTCGGTTTCTGGTGACAGCAACTATTTGATTTTTAATCTTAATAGCCAAGAGATTCATGTGTGGGATGTTGAAGGGTTATGGGAAAAGCCTTTGAGATATAAGGGCCATAGGCAACATGAATATTTCATTCGTTCTTGCTTTGGTGGGGTCAATAGCACCTTTATTGCCAGCGGCAGCGAAAATTCACAGGTATATATAAATACTTGTGAATTTACCTAACTATCCCTAACTTTCATCAGCTCATTATCCTTAAGTTTATTCTCTTATAATTATGAGAGCAGGTGTATATTTGGAATCGAAGTGGTTGTGATCCAATTGAGGTGCTTTCTGGTCAATCAATGACTGTAAACTGTGTGACCTCGAATCCTAGGAGACATCAAATGCTAGCATCATCTAGTGATGATCAAACCATTCGCATATGGGGACCAAATCCCTCACAAAAGATGCATCTGAAGGGGCTCATATGAGATATGTAATCATAACTTGTAATTATTATCAAGTCAGAACATCTTTTTCCTTTCTGAATGTGTTGTTGATTTATTTTGGTTCTTGTTCTCTTCTCACGTACTTAATTGATTTAGATGCAGTAGTTCGTGGATGACCAGAAGGGCTGCTCCTATATTGAATCCACACCTCTTCATTATATTAGATGGATATGACAAACTCGAATCCAAAACATTCAACCTAAATTAAAATGTTTCAGAATCAAATTATTAGTTAAGAATGTTGAATTAGATTATGCTTCAGTAAATTTTAATGTCATCTTTTCAGGTTCCAGCTACAAGTAGCAAAGGAGTTGGACCTTCTATGTTAGAAGGGCAAAGTGGCTATGGTTCAACAAGTAGCAAAGGAGCTGGACCTTCTATGTTAGAAGGGCAAAGTGGCTATGGTTCAACCATGCAAGACTCACCAAAATTCACATCTGGAGACTACCCTGCAGCTACCCAAAAGTATGGCCAGAAAGGGGAAAATATGCTCATTTTTGGTTTTTTATAATCATTAGATGGCGATAATGGAAGGTGTACTTTTCACTTTTTCTTAAAAAAAATCCAATTTGACATACTTTTTTAAATATTTACTTATTTACCATGCCTTTTTTTTATACAGGATCCTGCAACTAGTAGTTCTAGACATGCAAGATTACATATTTGCACAACCTTTATACGGTTGGCCAAAACCCAAAACTACTGACACCCATCTTTTACCCCACATGAAGGTAATTCATTAATTCAACTCCCCTGTCTGATAATATTTGTGATTATAATATTTTTTACTTTTTATTTTGAATTTTATGATAATAGGACATAGCAGACATGGTATCATATCTGCAAAAAGATGGTCAATTACTTCATGGTGAACACAATCTTTTTGGTGAATCATTAATTCTCCTTATCGCATATGCAGCTGGGTAAGTTACTTTTAACCTTTTACTTCATGGTAAACACAATCTTTTTGGTAATTTACTTTTAATCTTTTAGGTGAACGTTAATAATATTAACCCATGGAATGGAATACGTTCTACGCACCAATATTTTGCAGCTAATTATTTCCATAATCAGGTAAAGAAAAAACTTTTAAGTTCTATAAAAGTATTTTTATTTATAATTTTGTTAACTCTATATTATTTTTTTATAGAAATTCTACTGTTGAATCGATGTTGAGATCAACAACAAATGTTGGATCATGTGAACATACACTCAGTACTCTACGATATGCTGACAGGAAATAACATCAACAACAATCGGTTTGTTTGTTTATCTGATCCAACCGAATAAAAGTTTTTTATGCAATTGGATTTGGGTGTTGTTGTGCATGCAACACGTTCTGGAAAACAAAGGATGATGGAGGAATGGGCAACTTGGGTGGTGATGCTAACACTCATCTTTATGTCTCCTTCACCATTAATCTTATATGAGCCTTGTGTTGTCACCAGTTTTCTCAGTTTCAACTCAATAATCTCTTCTATATTTTAAGTTATATTAATTCACTCATGAATTTTGCTTCATCCCGACCCTATTTTTTTTCTGCTCATTACACTTATTACTTGTTTTAGGAAGATACGAAACGAGCACTAGATTCAACTTAAACTTCAACTCCAACTGATTCAGAATCAGAACCTGTGCCTGTCAATGATCATTACTCTTTCTCTTTCTTAAGGTATGTTACTGCATGTGTATTAAATTTTAATATTTTATAACATAGATTGATGATGCTTGAAGCCTTTCTGAATACTAATGTGTTGATCATGAAAATAGGTATCGTGTACGTGTTCTTGTGCTGCTATTGTGGATTCGGGAACATCTTTGCTTACTGGTCCAACTGTATGTATCTCACGTGAAGCTTCTGTTAGAACTATTAATCTTAGGGATTTTAAGCTTTTCATATTTCTTCTATCTAATTAGTTTGTAAATTTCCATTACAACTTTTATTGATTTGTTTTATCTTTCCATGGAACGGTTATTTGTATGACATTAAATTTTATGCAATGGATTGTATTTTTATATATGATATTTTATGTATTATGAGACATTAAATACAAATTTAATTTGAAAATTAGTAAATCTGTAAATAATATTTTTTTTAAACATATAAAATTACGATTCGCAAAAATATGTCATCTTCATTTATGACATGGCCTTTCTTGACAAGGGCTTTCTTGATATGCATTGCGTGTCATTAACACGCGCGTCGTAAGGTTATGACACGCTAATGCGTGTCGTCTTCCTTTATGACAGGGCCTTCTTTGATACGCATTGCGTGTCGTAATTGTGCGTCGTAAATGCGCGTTGTCTCTCTTTATGACAGAGCCTTCCTTGACGCGCATTTGCGCGTCGTCTGAGCCTTTTACGACGCGCAATGAGCGTCGTAAAAGGCTGTTTTTCTAGTAGTGGTTTCCAACATTGACCGGTAACTATAACCTAATTCAACATTAAAAAAAAATTCAAAAATTCCTTCATATTTTTTCAAAACATAACATCTTGCATTGATTTAGAGATTTATTGCTGGAGCATTTACTATTGGTGATCATCATACATCCATAAGTTTAATATAAAAGATTTTAGTCTTTGAATATTTCCTTTCAACACATTTTTTGGTTAATAAACGAAAAACTATTTTAGATAAGCTCGAAATTGGCTGAAATTTCAAAGAAAAATATACCTGATGTTGGAGTTCATTAAGCTGGATTTCCTACTGCATAATTGCCTCCAACGTGTGAAAATGTATCCATTGTATTGATCCCTATGTTGAAGAATGGCACCTACAACAGTCATGATTAATTGCAAAAAGAGTAAGTAAGGAATAAAAGTATCAGTTAAGAATCTTAGGGTATGTTTGGAAGCAGAATTTGGAAATCCAGATTTCATTCCACCGTGTCGTCACTATATTCTCGGACATTACATTCCCTTCTAACATCAAAACCCCTGAAAACATAGTCAGCAGAAAGATTAATCAGATAACATAAAGCCCCCTTAAGTCCTAACTCCTCACACACAGCAAAACAAAAGTGTGAACAAAAAATTCAGCTTAAACAGTTATACAATTAGATAAAAAATGAAAATAAATAAGCTAATGGAGAAAGCATCGCTGATCAGAAAGCTACCAGATGGTGTGGCTGAACATATTTTCTTCGAAAATTCATATCCAACCTGCTGACAGTTAATCAATGTTTATCAATAAATATAATGATCATATAGAATCCCATATACATGCAAACACGATTTGTTGAAATTTTGAACTGTTTCAGATGTGTTGATATGAAAATGGAGAATCGGAATATGCTTTTGTGAGGGTAAAATGACCCATTTCCACCAAATTTTGGCTCTGTGAAGAAATTTGTTATAAAGTTGTTCAGAATATATGATACAACAACAAATTATACATCAAATTCAAGCACTCTATGCAATAAACGCATTAAAACCCTAATTACACCGGAGTTTACTGGTATCCTACAACAATAGTTGATTCAAGTGACTTTTTTGGTTAATGAATTGAAAATTAAGGAAAGAAACATACCGATTGGCGCGTGATGTGCATAAGCCAGTTGAAATTTTGGGTACGCTTCGAAAAGCATGTAGCGGTAGCTTCCCTCGCTTAATCTGGCGGTGAGGACTGGGAATAACGGGGAATACGATTTGGGTTTTGGAGTCGCTATCTACGACTGCATCAATCTCCCCCACGGTGGAGGGCAGGAGCAAAATCGATCGGTGGTGTTCTTTTAGGGCTTGTAGGCGCCGACGATTGTAAAAATCAGAGAGGCTGGAGTAGCTGGAGGGCAGGAGACGCCCAAGATTTCTTGAGCGTAGACTATACCAGAGAAAGGAGGTGGTATGAGGCGGTGGGATTCTGTGGATAATAGAGATTGTTCGGGAATGACGAAAGATATTTCAAAGAGGCCGCAAGCGGTGACCATGGTAGCGTTAAATAATAATAATAATAATAATAATAATAATAATAATAATAATGTATGCATTTAAATCATCGGCACAATATACATTAACTAAAATAGTGAAAGAATAATAAACAATAGCTGTATAGATTAATTGGTAAGCCTATAGTAGTTACAAGAGTTGCAGGTTCGATCCTCCCTAATCGTTTTTTATCGCATCATAAATAGTATCTTTTATTAGGCTAAGGAAAGCCGAAAGTCATTATATATTATTGTTAAAGATAAGTATCACATGTAGATTGTAGCCTAGTTCGCTAAGCCTTGGTTTGGGATATTAGGTCATGAGTTCGAACCCCTCTAAGTCATTTCTCAAAAAATTCTGATTTTTTAAAGTTGTAAATATTTTGCCATGCCATGTCAGCAATCCCTTCCAACTTGGCATGCCACATAGGTGTTTACCTTAAATAAAAATAAAAACTTATAATAACGATAAATGCACCTTTTTTTTTTCTAGCTCGTCCCGGGCCATTGAGGATATTCAATTTCTCAGGAACGCCCTGAAACCTTCATACCTAACGAATCTATGTCCAACTTCTATCATTCAAAAACTTATACTAAAAGTCACAATCTTCTAACCCTTCTATTGGGATTTGGATGTTGCGTCTTGGGCTCGTTTGTTTTTAGCCCAGTTTTGTAACCGGTTTGGGCCTGTCCAACCGTGTATTATTTTATTCTAGGGTTTTAGTAATTAAGGTGCATGCATGGATCCTTAGGAAGTAACTCTTGCATTATTCTCATTATTGTAACACCCTAAAAATTCAAGCCAATTTAAACTTTTTAAAAACATTTCAAATCCATTACTATTACAAACTTGTTTTCAAAATATAAATTATCAGAGTTTTCCCAGAAACATAAACATAATAGGAGGAGTTGTACAATCACGCCTTTGTCTTGTCGTGATCCCCTGATATACCTGAAACAATAAACTGAAACTGTAAGTCCGAAAGCTTAGTGAGTTACCCCTAAAATACCGATACACCTACAGTCCACATAACCATGCCAACGATAACATGTCATAACAAACTAAACAGAATAGCACGTAACGAGTCCACAACTCTACAGACTGGAATACCCCTGGGCCCACAGTGTGAGTCTGGAATGCCTACCGAGCCCTCAGCTCACATCTAGATTGCCATCGAGCCCTCAGTACGAGTTTGGAATGCCTGTCGGGCCCTCAGCTCGTATCTGGAATGCTCCCGAGTCCTCAGTATGAGTCTGGAATGCCTACCGGGCCCTCAGCTCATATCTGGATTACTCTCGGGTTTGTTGGCTACTGCATGGAGCAGTACAACCTCAACCCAACCCACATAACATATAACATAACTACTAAAAATATAACACCACGCGTAGTCCTACAGGTCTACCTAACTGGCATAACCACTAGCGTGCAACACAAACTCATACTCAACATGTAACACTACTAGGATAACATATCCAATGGGCCGGCATTGGTGCCTTAGATCCCTTAGTATAGTGAGGATAACTCACCTTGCAACTACCGAACCGAACCACGAAAGCACAATCCCGAAGCACTGCCCCAAACTCCAAAACCTATAGCCATCAATGATCCATTGACATAAATATCCAAAATTACCATAACACCCCTGAAGGTCAAATAGGTCAAAGTCAAAGTCCTGGCCAAAGTTAACCTTCCTGGTTGACTCTACTCGCCGAGTCAACCCGTCGGCTCGCCGAGTTCTCAAACTCAGAAAACTCTCATTGCACGACTCAACTCGCCGAGTCACCTCAAGACTCGTCGAGTCCAACGGCCTCTGAATTCCATCATATCCAACTAACTGAGTCGCCAACCGACTCACTGATCCGAAGCTTTAACCAAAAGAGATTAGGGTTCTGCGACCTGACTCGCCGAGTCCAAGGCAATCTTCAACAGACTCGCCGAGTTGTTCTTCCAACTCGTCCAGTTCATGCCTATCTTCATATGACTCGCCGAGTCCACCCAAGGAACTCACCGAGTCTCTTCATTCCTTCATCCATACATAGGCTTTTTGAGCCATGCAGGGGCTCCAAACTGCAGATCCACTCTTCTAGGGCATGATTCTCATGTAAAGTTGCAAACTTTTACGTGAAACCAAGGATTTAAAGGTCCAAATCACTCTAGGGCTAGGATTTAAGACAAAGGGGTTTCACCAACAACTCATTGACTGATGCTTTATGACATTCTAGACCAACACAAGTCTAGATCTGGAGTAGCAACTTCAGATCTGAACTCCAAACCCGAAATAGATCTCAAACATACCAAAATGTCCCCAAATCTCATCCATGAATAGATCTAGATGCAGAAGAGTGAAGGTAACAACTTATTACCTCCAAGATGTGCCCAAACTGAAATAGATTCGGGATCTACACCACTCTCTTGATGCGAGCCCTTTTGATCTTCAAGTTTCTTCCACAGTTCCACTAGAAACAACTTCCAAAGCTTCAATCTCTCTCCAAAGGCCTCACACACACAAGCTTAGGGTTTTTTGGTTCTCAATGGCAATAAGGAGGCTGAGAGAAGGACATAAAGTCCTTTAAATAGGGTGCAACCCTCGAGATTAGGGTTTTTCTCATTCTGGCACCAACTCGTCGAGTCCAGCTTCCGACTCGACGAGTTGGTCACGTAATTCGCGACCCAAAACCCGCTCCGACTCGGTGACTAAGCATACCAACTCGTCGATTCCCTTCTTCGAAATTACACTTTAAACCCTTAAATCATACTTCATAAATTCTGGATCTTACAATTATAGTATTGTAAACCCTAGCTCGCCTCTACGGTGGAAGTTCTTAATCGAGCTCTGCTGAGGCGTGACTACGTTTGAATCATCAGCATTATATTGATTCTATCTTGTGTTCGTTGTCTTGTTTGATATTGTTGTTTGTTCTTCATTGATTAACCTGTGAAAGATCTAAACGATCTAGAGATTATATCTCAACAATTGGTATCAGAGCAGGAGGCTGTGTAATTCATACACATCTCTTCTGTTGAAGAATTTATTAGGGTTTTCCGCATTGATTGATATTGATTGAACCAACATTCCTCATTAGCATATCTCATTAATTTTTGATATTGCCCTAACGATAAATTACAAGTCTGATCTTAAGCAGGTTATCGATCAAACATTATTATAATGTCTATGGATGATTCACAATCTAATCCGATCAATATCTCCAACAGTATTGGATCGACAACAAGGATTCCAATCTTGTATACCCCAAGATTATGACGTCTGGACGTACCACTTCAAAGATTATGTATTCGGTTCAGAAGATAATGGGCATTTAATTTGGGAAGCAATCACTGTTGGTCCGTTTGCTCATTCAAGCACTTCGAAAATTATCAAAACTCAAAAGGAGTACAATCAGCTCGTGAATGATGTAAAAGACATTCCTCAAGACAAGAAAGAGAAGTTTCAGTGAAACATTAAGGCATTAAGAATGATTTGGTTTGCTTTACAATCAGACACGTTTCGATTGGTGAGTTCACACGCTACAGCGAAGGAGATATGAGATAGGCTGAAGGAATTATATTGTACCGATGAAGATCTGGAGCATTCGATTCAAACTCTATTACTTTCTGAATTTGGAGACTTCAAACAGAAGCCTGAAGAGAAACTTATTCAGGTTTTTGAACGATTCAATCATCTTCTTAGTAAGATGATAAAGCATGGGATTGAAAGGAAAGTTATTAAGCAGAAGGTTACCTTTATGAATGGTCTTAGACCCGAATGGATGGTAGTTGTGTCTACAGTGAAGGCACACAAACAACTCAAATCCTATTCTCTAGTGAAGCTGGTGGGAATTCTGAAGTCTCATGAAAGTGTTGTGTCAAACGAAACGAATGTGGTTTCCAGCTTGGGTTCGTTAGCTCTAATTTCCAAGGGAAAAAGTGCAGTTGAAGAAGAAGAAGAACTAGATCTTGTTGACTATGATCTAACTGGTGAAGAATATGCTTTGATGGTTTCCAATCCGAGAAAGTTTATCAAAAGGAAGTTCCCTGCCAACAAGAACCGAAACTGGCAGGGAAGTTATAGTTCTGAAAAAGTGAAGGAGGAACCGAAGATGGGTTCTAAGACTGAAGAATCTAAGAAGGATACGAAGATTAGTGGCGACTCAGGTTTTGATTGCCATTACTGTGGAGGCAAGAACCATTTTGCCAACGATTGCATGCTGAAGAAGACATCAGAAAGGGTTGATGAAGAAGCGAACCTCCTGAGACGATTGGAGGAGATCAAGAAAAAGAAATCAACAACTAACAATAATACCATGAATGCTTTAATTGTGCAGGGTACTAGTGTTGATGATGAGTTTGGTGGAGTTCAGGTGTGGTCCACAGATTCCGAGGAAGAAGAAGTAAGAAAGCCCACTCATGGCAAGGCTCTGCTAGTGAAAGAAGAAAAGGTTGAGGGAAGATGTTTGATGGTGACGGATGGTGTGTCACAGATGCGAGGATACACAACAGATGGTGGACTGGATGACGAGAAGGAGCGAGAGGACAGATGTTTCGCTACGAAACATGTCAGTGCACAGATCAACGAATGAGAAGGTACAAAATATTCTCATTTCTCAGAAAATACCCATTACAAAATATGAAAAGGAACTAAATGAATTAAAATCTAAATTTTCTAGTTTAAGTAGTAGTCTTACCCAAACTCGTGTCACAAACTCTAACCTGACTGATCAAATTAGCAAGGTATCGTCGAAGAGTGAGGAGATGAGAACCTGGATTGAGCAAAAGGAGAAGGAATTAATTAGGTCTAGGGATGAGTCAATCTATTTGCAATGAAACAATGTTAAGCTTTTAAAACAACGAAATGTTTTTTGTTTAATTGCTAAAAGACTGTATTTTAATATCACTCAGCTACATCTCGATTATGAAATAGGAAAGAAGATACATCGCATGATTTTACCCTTCCTTGAGTTAAAGGAGGATGAAGTCGATGCCGAAGCTTACAACTGTGAAAATGTTGTATCTTCTGATGAAATATCTCCTGCCTACAAAATTGGTCTTGACAAAATAGAGTCCTACATAAAGTCAAAAGACCATAAGGACATGCTCAAAAATTTGTTAGATGAAAACGACAAACTAAAACTGAGAACCGAAACTGTACAAAAATTTGACTCGTTGAATGCCAAGTTAAGTTTAGAAAATAAATTTGATGTTGAAAATGCATTTGAACTTAATGAGGACGATGACATGAGTGAAATCTCTGTAGAGGTTGAGGTGGACTGTTCTGAATTTGTCAAGAGCGAACCCCAAAAAAATAAAAATCTCATTTCTGAAAACTCTGTTGAGTTCGCTCGCTGATCAATTGACAAGACTAAATTCCTCAAAGCAAAAGTTGTTGTGTATCAAAAGGTTCAAACCACTCCAAATCAAGTTTAAACAGTTCAAAGAGTCACACCACAACAAACAGCCGAACTAACAGCATTGGTAGAAGAAGATAATGCTAATGGGTGTGATGAGTTTTTCTAGTCAGCACCGATTGATAACGTCGATGAAATAGATGGTCTTTCTCAAAAAACATCATGGAGAGTGAAGAGTATGTATGTGGCAGAACCACTTAATGAACCTACACGATATGATGTATCAAGCACAAGTGGTACCAAAACATCCTTAGGCGAACCAGTCATGGCATCTTGTGAGACATGTTCGTTAAAGAGCGAAACTCATGCTCAAGTACCGAAGAAAAAGGCCAACATTCACAAAAATCCAAAACAAGTGGCAGAACGAAAACACCAACGTAACCTGAGATACAAGAAGAAGAATCTCACAGAATGAAAACAATTTTGGCGATCCCATAATCCTCATTACGTTAGGTATGAAAAGACAAATAAGTCACAAGGAGAACCAAGAGCCAACTCCAATTCACGAAAGCAGTCTCCCTTACATGGTAAGAACAACCGAAACAGGGATTTCAGCTACTACCACGAAAAAAACCAAGGGCAAAGGTTCGGCTCACAAAGTCACAACAACTGAAAGGAGAGTTTTGGGCATCAGGTGATAAAGAACGGAAAGGGTACATTCGGTCCACAAAATAAAACAGACTGAAAGGGTAACTTCGGTCCCCGCGAAAATGACAGCCAAAAGGAAGCTTTCGGTCCTCAACATGTAAGCAACCGAAAGGACAGGTTCGGTCCCAAGTCCACTTGTCAGAAGAACCGAAGGGAAGACAATTTTCATTCTCAACCAAGGAAGAGCAATAATCAACAATCTAATCTTGCTTCTAAACCTCTTTCTTCTCATTCTCATTGTCATTCATCTAAAGATTCAAAAGGGAAAGGAAAGCTCTTTCCAGAAATCGAAAGACGCCCGAAAGAGAGCCAAAAGCATGCAGACGTCAAAACCACAAATCCTACGTCTAAATCAAATTAGTCCAACTCAAATAAAATCAAAGTTTTTACCATAAAAAGAAAAGATGAAACAACACTAATAAAACGAACTTATCTAGTTGATATTTCTCTTACTATTCCATGTCCTGTAAAAGGTTCACAAGGACCCAAGAAGCTTTGGGTTCTTAAATATGCTTGATATTTTGCAGGTTATTCGTGACGAGCAGATCGACGAAGAATGGTACATTGACAATGGCTGCTCGTGTCACATGACAGGAAGAAGGGAAGAACTGAGGGAGTTTCGGTCTCTCAAGGATGGTGGAATGGTGAAATATGGCAATAATTCGTTTGGAACAATAAAAGGCTACGGTATGATTACAAATGGTGATTTCTCGATAAGAAAGGTAGCATACGTTGAAGGATTGCAGCACAACCTCATCAGTGTCTCACAATTGGTGGTTGACACTGGATTAAAGGTCTCCTTTGATGACGAAGGCTCAGAAATTGTCGAAAAGAAGTCAAATCATATTCTGCTGAAATCAAATCGAAAGGGAGAAATGTACCCTCTAAATCTCAATCCAATTCGAGGGAAGCCAGCTGTTTGCCTGCTAACGAAGGCACACTCAGATGGAAGCTGGTTATGGCATCGAAGGCTCTTACATCTTAATTTCAAAGATATCAACAAGTTGGTGCTTGGAGATCACGTTCGAGGTCTTCCAGTTCTCAGATTTGACAAAGAACATCTGTGTGCAACATGTGAAATGGGAAAGCAAAGTCGACAAAGTCATCCTTTTATAATCAACACAAAGGTGATAAAACCTCTAGAGCTACTACACATTGATCTGTGTGGTCCTTCATCCATCGAAAGCATTGGTGGAAACAAGTATATACTTGTTATTGTAGAAGATTTCTCTCGCTTCACATGGGTATTTTCTTGAAGCAAAAATTAGAGGCCACTCCCAAGCTCAAACTCTTTATAAAGCAAGTAGAGGTTCAACTTCGAAAAGTAGTTCGTAACGTGAGAAGCGATAGTGTTCCTTGTGCGAAGCAGCCCGAACTTCGAAAAGTAGTTTGAAAAGTAGTTCAACTTTCTAGAAGAGAAGGGAACAACTCACAACTTTTCTACTCCATACACTCCACAACAGAATGGAATCATTGAAAGGCGAAACTGTTCCTTGTGCGAAGCAGCTCGAACTATGCTGAACTTTGCTTCCTTACCTTTGTATTTCTGGGTTGATGCTATTGCTGCATCTTGCTATACGCAGAATAGAACGTATCTAAACAAGCGCTTCTCAATCACTCCTTATGAGATCTTGAACAACCGAAAGCCAAATGTGAAGTTCTTTCTCGTGTTCGGTTCAAGATGCTTCATCTTCAACTCAAAGGAGAACCGAAACAATTTTGACGCACAGGCTGATGAAGGGATCTTTTTGGGCTACTCCTTGAACTCAAAGGCATATAGAGTTCGGAATAAACATTCAAAGAAGATTGAAGAAACACACTATGTCACTTTCGACGACAACTATGTCAAGAAGTTGAAGGCAACTGAAGGTGTTATTCAAGAAATCTTTCCAAAGTCTGGTCAAGTGACGGTGCCAATTTCAAATCTTTTTGAGCAATACATGCTGCTTTTCGATGAACCAGAGAGTGCTTTTAATTCCGAATCCAAGGCTAAAGATAACTAGGTCGACAATCTGAAGCGAATCATCGACGATGCTGCAAAGAAGATGGCAGAAGAACAACCGAAAGCATCCGAACAGCCTGACTCAAGCGAAGCTTCCAGTGATAGTCCTTATATCCATGGGGAGGTTTTGTCTCTTACAAATAATCAAGATTCATCATTCTAGGGGGAGAATCCATCATCATACCTTTGTATTTGTATTTCTGGGCTGATGCTATTGCTGCAGCTTGTTATACGAAGAATAGATCGTATCTAAACAAGCGATTCTCAATCACTCCTTATGAGATCTTGAACAACCGAAAGCCAAATGTGAAGTTCTTTCACGTGTTCGGTTCAAGATGCTTCATCTTCAACTCAAAGGAGAACCGAAACAAGTTTGATGCAAAGGCTGATGAAGGGATCTTTTTAGGCTACTCCTTGAACTCAAAGGCATATAGAGTTCTGAATAAACATTCAACGAAGATTGAAGACACATACTATGTCACTTTCGACGACAACTATGTCAAGAAGTTGAAGGCAACTGAAGGTGTTATTCAAGAAATCTTTCCAAAGTCTAGTCAAGTGATAGTGCCAATTTCAAATCTTTTTGAGCAATACATGCTGCTTTTCGATGAACCAAAGAGTGCTTTTAATTCCGAATACAAGGCTAAAGATAACCAGGTCGACAATATGAAGCGAATCATCGACGATGCTGCAAAGAAGATGGCAGAAGAACAACCGAAAGCATCTGAACAGCCTGACTCAAGCAAAGCTTCCAGTGATAGTCCTTATATCCAGGGGGAGGGTTCGTCTCTTACAAATAATCAAGATTCATCATTCCAGGGGAGAATCCACCATCATCATCATCATCATCATCATCATCATCTCCAACCAAAATTCAAGCCCATGGAACGAATTCTGAGCCTGAATAAGAGGAAGTATCATCGTTCGAGGGGGAGAATGCAAATACTAATGATGATGATACTCTATCAGAACTTGAAGAACAAATAAATGCAGAACTGGATCCCTCTTGTGATCCAAATTACCCTCCTCTCATCAAATGGACCAAAGATCATCCTAAAAGTCAAATTATTGGAGAATCGTCTGAAAAGGTCTTAACTCGATCACAGCTGAAAGCGAAACAAGCTGCATTATTCTCTCAAGTAGAATTTTGCATGTTCAACTGCTTTGTCTCCAAAGTTGAACCGAAGACGGTGAATATAGCTCTTGATCATTCTGATTGGGTTCAAGCCATGCAAGATGAGTTGAATGACTTTGAAAGAAACAAAGTTTGGCGACTTATTCCAACTCCAAAGTATGCTTCGGTTGTCGGTCTCAAGTGGGTTTTCAGGAATAAGATGGACAAGGAAGGAAACGTGATTCGCAATAAGGCTCGGTTGGTTCTCAAAGGCTACTGTCAAGAAGAAGACATAAATTATGAAGAGACCTTCGCTCCAGTTCAAAGATTAGAATCAGTTCGAATCTTTCTTGCTTATGTTACACACAAGAATTTCGAAGTCTATCAAATGGACATGAAGTGTGCCTTTCTCAATGGAGAACTTGAAGAAACGGTATACGTAGAGCAACCGCCAGGCTTCATGAACAAAAAGTATCCAGATCACTGCTACATTCTGGACAAGGCGGTATATGGCCTAAAGCAAGCTCCCAGAGCATGGTATGAAACCCTTACTCGATTCTTAAAAATGTCCAAATTTAAACAAGGTTCGGTTGACCCAACCTTCTTTCGTAAGAAAGAGGGTAACCACCTTATGATAGTCCAAATTTATGTTGATGATATCATCTTTGGCTCCACGAATCCCAGCCTAACAGCTAAATTCGGGAAGTTGATGGAAACTAAATTTGAGATGAGCTCAATGGGTCCGATTAACTTTTTCCTTGGCTTGAATACTAGACAGGGACCCAAAGGCATTTTTATCAATCAGAAGACATACACAAAGACATTACTTACCAAGTTTGGGATGTTGGGCGACTCAAAGGTGAAGGTTCCTATGGCGTTTGGCACCAAGTTGACACCATCATTGGAGAAACCGGCTGCTGACATGACGCTTTATCGTCAGATGATTGGGTCACTGATGTATCTTACAGCCAGTAGGCCAGATATTATGTTCTCAGTTTGCTATTGTGCCCGATTCCAAGCTAACCCATGCGAACCTCACATGCTGGCAGTGAAAAACATCTTTCGCTATCTGAAGCGAACCACCTCTCTTGGTATATGGTTTCCAGCCAACTCAGGATTTTTTGTCCAAGCATTCTCAGATGTTGACCTCGGGGGTTGTGGATTGGATCATAAAAGAACTACTCGAGGATGCCAATTCCTTGATGGCAAACTAGTAAGCTGGAAATCAAAGAAACAAACCAGTGTTTCTCTCTCTATAGCCGAAGATGAATACATAGCCTCAACATCATGCACATCTCAGGTTGTTTGGATACAAAGTCAACTTAGAGACTATGGGCTGAACATGAAGAAAAAACCCACTATATTGCCACTTAGAAAGTACAATTAGGATTTGTCATAACCTAGTGCAACACTCAAACACAAAGCACAGAGCACTGCGGTAACACTTTATCAAAGATCATGTGGAAGATGGTAACTTAGAGATTCATTTCGTTAGAACCACTGATCAATTAGCAGACATCTTTACTAGGGCTTTACCTGAAGCAAGTTTTAATAAGATCTTACAAGGCCTAGGAATGATAGAATCTGGATCTGTAACAAAATCGCCTTCGCTTCATTAAAGGTTGGAAGCGAAATAGAGCGAACGGTCGGTCTATTTCGGGTTTGGTTCACCTAGGAACCGAAATGCACCGAACGCACAGTCTATTTCGGGTTCGGTCCTATTGAACTCGGTTCACTTTATTTTTCTCAAAGGAATTTTGGTTGTTTTTCCAAGTTACTCTCGATGATGAAGTTGACGAAGGTATAAATTCTTTTCTATGGATTAGTTAAGTGTCCATAGATGCATGTTGCTGCATGTTGACCAAAGCCTCTATAGATTTTGGGTGAAGGCTTAATGATGTGATATATACAAATCATGTTTTCCCAATTAGGATGTTAAATTCACTCTAATCAAGAGCTACCTTACTCTTCTCATATTAAGCTTAGAGTTTTCTGCTTGGTCCTACTTTAATAGTAGAGGTACATTCTGTTGGAATAATGTCTAAGGCTGCAACTATATTAGGCAAGTATTTCACCCGATTGTGCATGGTCCTTTTGGGTTGCCTTCACCATAGCAACTTGACAGGATGATTTATTGTGAGAGAATAAATATTATTAATATATTATGAAAATAATATAAGGAATAATAATATTGTTATTTGATTAATATAAGTCATGAAATTAATTAGAATTAATTTGGTGACTTAAAGAGATTAATTAAATAAGAGGGTATAAACTGTCAATTGTTTGATAGTTACACTTTGGGCTGTAAATCCTTCATGGATAGGGTTGGACGATTTCTAGGGCTTGGGATAAGCCACAAATCGTCCAAGGGCTTATCTTGGAAAGGATTTGGATTGCTTTGAGTAAAAGTTATCCAATTAGGGTTTAAGGGTGAAACCCTAGGAGCCTTACAAGTATAAATAGACCCTTGGGGCAAGGGAAATCGACACCTATGCTAAAGCAAAGAAACCCTGGCCGATTTCTTCCCTCTCCTCTCTCCTAAATCATCCTCTTGCTAGTTGGTGTTTGTAAGCCATTAGAGGAGTGACATTTGTGACTCTAAAGCTCCAAGAACAAGAAGATCAAACAAGTGTTTCAAGGTAAGCTTCTAACTCTGATTTTGTATTGTTCTTATACTCTATTAGCTATTAGAAGTCTTGGATTCAATGCATGTTTAATTAGAGAAACCTAGATCCAAGCATTAGGGTTTGTATGTGCACATAGGAATGTTCATATGGCTAAAACCCATCAGTGGTATCAGAGACTAGATTGGTTTCTATTAAATTGATGCATGATTGTTTGTTTCTTGCTTGAAAAATTCGAATTTTGTGATTCTGAGTCATGGACTCGGCGAGTCCCATGGTGGACTCGGCGAGTTGGCCTGACTCGGCGAGTCCAGTTGGGCACTCGGCGAGTCCGAGCGTCAGGAAGAGCTAAAATCGGGATTTTTTGATATTTATCTTATGGAAACTTGCCTTTATCATATTAGATCAACCCTAATCCGATTTTTTGATATATATGACTATAATCTTGATCTATTTAAAGATATTTATCAATTAATAAAATATTTAATTTCCTTATGTGATAATTAATTAATTATTTTGATTAAATTGGTAAATTATCTTGCAAGAAATTATTAAATAAATCAAATATGGATAATTATGGAATTAATTGTTAATTAAGATTATTTGTTATTTAATCCTCTATGTTTTAAATGTTTAAAACTTGCCCTCAAGTTTTGAAATTTATGTTTTGTGATTAAAAGTTTAATTTAGACAATTTAAATTTCAAACCCTAGAATTTTACAAGTTTAAAATTCAACCCTATACTAACATAATATTACAAGATTAATATATATATATATATATATATATATATATATATATATATATATATATATATGTATATATGTATAATTAAAAGGCTAGTCTTACCGTTAGTAGGCCTCATTCACGAAGTCGGTCTATAAGGTGGGTATAAGGTTGCTGCCTATAAAATGACGCTTAATGGGTGTACACTCACACCTACCGCTTGCTTGATCGGTGGAGGGTCATTAGCCGAACAGGTAGGATAGGGCAACCTCATCCTCTCATTAAAAGTATAATATAAAATACAAAGTAACTACATGTTTTTCTTAAAATTTCCCAATCTTAGTTACTTTAGGAAAAGTGAATTGATGCAATCCCATGAAATTACACTTTGCACCCTTGCTAAGAAGTTAGTGGAGCGTGTGTGGTTAACCGGCACACTAATTGGTTCTAAGCAAAGGTGGCAAAGGGTGATTCATTGTTTATCATAGTTCGATGGAGCATGTATGGTTCACCCACACATCGAATAGATGATCGTTACAATGAAGGTACCATGTGAATTTGCATGGTAATTCACACCCGCTTTGTGATCCTCGGTATCCCAGTCACAAACAAGAGGGGCGTATCGAGATTTAAACATGCCATTGAAGAGTTTCAATGAATCTCATCCAAACCTAAGAATTCTCAATACATTTAGGACTTAAAGTTATGTTTTGTGGTGGAGAATTAGTGAATCGTCATTCACTTACCTTCAAATTGTTTGCATGTTAGATTACGGCATCCCTTTTCTAATATGTAAATATTGTTGTTGGATCCTAGCCCTAATTTTCTTATTGGGTGATAATTAGGGATTCATATTCTAATCTATCTTTGTCCTTTCTATTTGTAGATGTCAAATGCAAACAACGTTGCTGCTAGTTCATTCACATTGATGAGCCTTTGTCAAAAGGTCACTTTCGATGGAATGAACTTTAGCGAATGGATAAGATACATTCGCACTATTGCTCGCTATGAAGACAAGGAGTATGTCCTCGATGAGAAGCTCGAGAAAATCAACCTTGAAATCGCTACTCCGGCTGAAATGACCGCTTTTGAAACTCACGAGCATGATGCAATGAAGGTACATTGCATCATGATAGCCACTATGAACTCCGAATTCCAAAAGCCCTATGAGGACATGTACCCGTACGAGATGCACCAAGACTTGTTGGAGAGATACCACCAAAACGCGAGACAAGAGCGTGATGAGATTTTCACTAACATGATTTCCGCTAAGATGGGTCATGGAGAGTCTCTTACCGCGCACCTGCAAAAGATGCAAAGGTATGTCGATCATCTTCGCAAGTTGAATGTTGACTTTGGGGAAGACTTGGCGATCGACATGGTGCTTCACTCTTTGCCTCCAAGTTACAATCAATTTAGGATAACCTACCACATGAACAAAGAAGAGGTCACCCTAAGCAAGCTCCAAGGTCTCTTGAGGGTCGCTGAAAGCAACTTCAAGGACAAGTCTGTTGCACCAACTCCCAATCCACCCGCTGCTCCTGTGTTGGCTATTGGACAAGGAAAGGGAAAGAAGAGGAAGGCTTCGTCTAAGAACCATCGCAAGGTTAAGCCCCGAGATGGTACCTCTTCTAGTGGGACCAAAGTTGATCCTGCTAAACCCTGCCCTAACCCAAAGGAGGCAGAGTGCCACCACTGCCACAAGATAGGACATTGGAATAGAAGCTGCCCAGAGTACCTGCAAGCCATCAAGGAAGGAAAGATCAAGCCGTCTTTCGCAGGTATATACACAATTAAATCTAACGATTCGTCTCATGATATTTCTTGGGTTCTTGATACCGGTTGTGGTTACCACATTTGTTCTAATGTGCAGGGACTAAGAAGAAATAGAGACGTGGAGCATGGAAGAATGAATCTAATCATGGGGAACAGAAGATCGTCGCCTGTGACCAAGATTGGAGTGTATTCTTTAGTGCTTAGGAATGGTTTATCTTTAGATTTGAACAATTGTTGCTATTCGCCAGAAATGGCTAGAAACATCATTTCATTTCATGGTTTGTTTAGACAAGGTTTTAGATTTTCTTTTAATAATGAGAATGGTTCTATTTTGGCTTATCTAAATGGTGTCTTTTATTTTGAAGCTATACCATGTAATGGAATTTATGAAACCGTTATGATTGTAGATAACTTAGGAAATGATGTTTTATGCATGGATTCTTCCAATAGTATGGATAGAGCATCCTTGTGGCATTGTCGTCTTGGACATGTCAACAAGAAGTGCATAGCCCAAATCCAAAAGGATGGAGTGTTGGAGTCATTCGACCTTAGGGAAGATGACACATGCGAATCTTGTTTACTCGGAAAGATGACTAAGTCACCCTTCACAAGTACGTGTGAAAGGGGTGAGGGTCTATTGGACGTAATACATACCGATGTATGTGGACCATTTAGATCAACCACGAAGGATAGGAACCGCTTCTATGTGACTTTTACCGATGACTATAGTAGATATGGGTATATCTATTTAATCAAGCAAAAGTCAGAAACCTTTGAAAAGTTCAAAGAGTTCAAGAATGAAGTGGAGAATCAATTGGGCAGGAAAATCAAGATGCTTCGATCCGATCGAGGAGGAGAGTACCTAAGTCTTGAATTCCACGATTATCTCAAGGAGTGTGGAATAGTTTCACAATTGACGCCACCTAGGACACCACAATTGAATGGTGTGGCAAAAAGGCGTCATCGAACCTTGTTGGACATGGTTCACTCTATGATGAGTCGTGCTTCACTACCTATCTCTTTTTGGGGGTATGCCTTAGAGACCGCCGCCCATATCCTTAACCGAGTCCCTACTAAGAAGGTTGCCAAAACACCTCATGAGATGTGGACAGGGAAAGTTCCCTCGTTGGCACATATCAAGGTTTGGGGTTGTGAGACCTACGTAAGACGAGATACTCACAACAAGCTCGAACCTCGTAGTAAGCGATGTATTTTCATCGGCTACCTTCAGAAATCCTTTGGATATCTCTTCTATAGACCGAAGGACAATGTTGTCTTTGTTGCGAGGAGAGGAGTTTTCTGAGAGCGAGAAATCATAAGCCAAGGAGACAAAGGGAGGCAAATCGAGCTTGAAGAGATTCAAGAGTCGATAGATGAAGGAACCTCTACCGCTAGCACTCAACCTGAGGAGGAAACTCCGGTTGAACCGATTGATGAGTCCTTACCTCTTAGACGTTCCGAAAGAGTTAGAGTTCAACCCCAATTTTATGGTTTTCATATTACTACCGAAGGGGGCACGTATATTAGTGATGGTACACTAATAAACCTTGATGAACCTAATAGCTATAAGGAAGCCATGGCAGGCCCGGAGTCTGCAAAATGGAAAGAGGCAATGGATAGCGAGATCCAATCCATGTATGATAACCAAGTTTGGAATTTGGTTGATAATGTGCCCGGACGTAAGACCGTTGGGTGCAAATGGATCTTCAAGAAGAAGACTGACGTGGATGGAAAAGTACACACGTATAAGGCGCGATTGGTCGCGAAGGGCTTTACTCAAACTCCCGGAGTTGACTATGATGAGACCTTCTCACTAGTTGCGAAGATAAAATCTATTAGAGTGATGCTAGCGATTGCCGCATTTCATGATTATGAGATTTGGCAAATGGATGTCAAGACCGCTTTCCTTAATGGGAAGTTGGCTGAGGATGTTTACATGGCTCAGCCAGAGGGGTTTGTGGATCCGAAGCATCCGAATAGAGTGTCTAAGCTTGAGAAGTCCATTTATGGACTGAAGCAAGCGTCTCGCAGATGGAATCTTTGCTTTGATGAGAAAGTCAAAGAGTTTGGATTTGTACGAAGCGAAGATGAATCGTGTGTATATGTCAAAGCCAGTGGGAGCATAGTTAGCTTTCTTGTATTGTATGTCGATGACATACTACTAATAGGAAACGACATCCCAACTCTGCAGGAGGTTAAGTCCTGGCTCGGGAAGTGCTTCGCTATGAAGGACCTCGGAGAGGCTTCCTATATTCTGGGAATAAGGATAGTAAGAGAGAGAACTAAGAGACTAATAGGACTTAGTCAGAACACTTACTTAGATAAGGTACTAAAACATTTTAGTATGGAAAACTCGAAGAAGGGAGAATTACCGATACAAAGTAATGTCAAATTGAGTAAGACTCAAAGTCCAAGTACCGAAGCTGAAATAGCAGAAATGAGCCGAGTACCATACGCTTCCGCAGTTGGCTCAATCATGTATGCTATGGCTTGTACTCGCCCTGATGTAGCCTTTGCTTTGAGCATGGTTAGCAGATATCAAGGGAACTCTGGCAGAGCCCATTGGATTGCGGTTAAGAATATCCTTAAGTATCTTCGGAGGACGAAGGATTGGTTCTTAGTCCTCAGAGGGAGTGATGACTTGAAGGTGCGAGGGTATAGTTACGCCAGCTTTCAGACCGACAGGGACAACTACCGTTCGCAGTCGGGCTGGGTCTTTACCCTGAATGGAGGAGCAGTGACTTGGAAAAGTTCCAAGCAGGAAACCGTAGCTGATTCAACATGCGAATCAGAATACATTGCAGCGAGCAAAGCATCGAAGGAGGCAATATGGTTGAAGAACTTCATCGGTGATCTTGGAGTTGTACCTGCCATAAAGGAGCCCATGGAGATTTTCTGTGATAATGAAGGAGCGGTTGCCTTGACCAAGGAACCGAGAGATCATGGTAGATCACGACATATCGACAGAAAATATCACTTTATTAGACATCGTGTAGAAGAAGGACAACTCGTAGTGAAGAGGATATCATCGGAGGATAACCCAGCAGATCCGCTTACGAAGGGACTGAGTAGGGTTAAGCACTTGCAGCATGCTAGGAGTATTGGGCTGAAGGATGATATTAGCATAGATTAGATAATAGTAGAAACGTGTAATAGATAAATGTGATTAACATTTGATGATTAAATAAAAGAGTATTATTTATGAGTAATGTTACTATCTTATGTTAATTATTTAACTATTGTTTCACTTTGCATGTTTTGACTTCCTATATAATTGAATTTATTAAGAATAATCAAATTGTTCAAATTGTCCACAATCGTTCATATGTTGGAAGAAAATATGAATGAAGATTGTCATGAATTGGTGTGTAGATTGTCTAAATGGTATTAGACATAGCAAAGGGTTGCTGCAACGTTCATGAGTGCTTATGAACTAGTTTTGAGCATTGGAACAAACCCGCGCTTGCTGGAATTACCTTATGGAATATGATATAAAAGGGTGATCGCAAGACGATAATATCATATAGTCTTAAAACCTAGATATATGGTTTGTTATTTGTTAATTGGTTGTACATTGATAATGCGAACACGCATCAGTAACTCGGTGTTATAAAATGCATTGTTGTGTATAGTTGATTAATGAATAAGTAAATGCATATAAGTCGAAGTTTATCTGTTACTTTTATCCCAAAAGGGTAAAAGCGATATCTCGGCCGCTCGATGATTTGATTTGACTTATATGCCGGGCCCGGTCAGAACTGAATTGATGTGTTCGATTAAGTTCTATGTCAAATGAATTGGAGATCGAGAAACCAAATGCTAGACAAATTATTCCATAGAATTGTCAGCATGATATCTAACAGAGGACTGTACGATCCCTTATCTAAAGGAGAAGATTGATTAGATCAGAGTTTGACAGTGTCTTTGAGAGCTACGATTGCAAATCGAATTGTACTTGTGCATATAGTTACTAGACTTATCTAAGTGGGAGACTGTTGGAATAATGTCTAAGGCTGCAACTATATTAGATAAGTATTTCACCCGATTGTGCATGGTCCTTTTGGGTTGCTTTCACCATAGCAACTTGACAGGATGATTTATTATGAGAGAATAAATATTATTAATATATTATGAGAATAATATAAGGAATAATAATATTGTTATTTGATTAATATAAGTCATAAAATTAATTAGAATTAATTTGGTGACTTAAAGAGATTAATTAAATAAGAGGGTATAAACTGTCAATTGTTTGATAGTTACACTTTGGGCTGTAAATCCTTCATGGATAGGGTTGGACGATTTCTAGGGCTTGGGATAAGCCACAAATCGTCCAAGGGCTTATCTTGGAAAGGATTTGGATTGCTTTGAGTAAAAGTTATCCAATTAGGGTTTAAGGGTGAAACCCTAGGAGCCTTACAAGTATAAATAGACCCTTGGGGCAAGGGAAATCGACACCTATGCTAAAGCAAAGAAACCCTGGCCGATTTCTTCCCTCTCCTCTCTCCTAAATCATCCTCTTGCTAGTTGGTGTTTGTAAGCCATTAGAGGAGTGACATTTGTGACTCTAAAGCTCCAAGAACAAGAAGATCAAACAAGTGTTTCAAGGTAAGCTTCTAACTCTGATTTTGTATTGTTCTTATACTCTATTAGCTATTAGAAGTCTTGGATTCAATGCATGTTTAATTAGAGAAACCTAGATCCAAGCATTAGGGTTTGTATGTGCACATAGGAATGTTCATATGGCTAAAACCCATCACATTCGGCTCCTTAACCACTTACATCATTTTTTCTCCATCTCACTTCATATCATTCATGTAACCCTTGAGACTCTCAGCAATTGTCACTGAGGTTTATGGTTACAAAAAGATATGTGTTTATGATCTTAGTCTTGTGTTATTACGTACTAAGTGGAACCCAAAATTCAATACCCATAATGAATTGACGGTGAACAATCCCTATGTTCTAGCTTTCACCAGTGAATTAACAAAACCACTTTATGTAGTGTTACCATGAAATCTCTTTTTATTTTGAGAGATCCTTTTGAAATTGTCTATCACCAAGACTTTTCTTCCCCAAGGATCCAATTTTAATTTTTATTTGAGATTTCTTATTGCATTTTCAACAAGTCACTGAATACATGTCAAACCTACTTGTTCAATAGGCCACATTGGTCTCACAAGTACTTCATTATCTTTCGATCTTATATCACGAACCGAAACTTGAATTGAAGTGAAAGCCACCCTTACAATCCCTATATACGAAAGATGCATTTCATTGCTTCTTATAAAGCACTTGATCATATTTTAACGGGAAACCTCACAGACACTTTGAAGTCTCTCTTGACTTGAAAGGAAGAGATTCGTGTCCGGGATCCACTGCTTTATGTCTTAATCGACATCACAATATCCCACAAAGTTTGATTTATTTCTTTATCATTCAGACTCTATGCATGAGAATCTTTGACTTTCCAAAAATCTGGTTCTATTTTGTATAAGCTATTTTTCGTATAGCTTGGGTTCTAAAGGTGTTATGGTAGTTCTCAAACGAAATAATCAGGTTGACAAAGGTTCATGTTATTTATGTTGGTGATGTTTCAGATAAAGCAAAAAGGGTGCGTCAGCAGTTATCCAATCATTTGGCGATTTGAAAAAGGTGATTTATATGGAAAGGCACATAAAATTGAAACGTTTTCTTTCTCTTGCGTAATCATCGAGGTTGCCAACTGTCCAATCCCCACTGCATCAGAAACCGTTTCACAAAAGACAAGATTTTGGGCAGATTTTTCTCTCTCCTACTATCACGTATAAAAGGTTTCTCCCAATCCACTTTACTCTTTTACCTCTATCGATTCTTCTAAAGCAAAAGACTATTTCTTTCACTGCTCATTATCTTCCTCTCAAGCTGCATCCATGGCGGAATCTTCTTCTGTTCAAGACACTTTTGTTCACTCCACTCTTCTAACCATCAAGCCTCAACAAAACCTCTTGATTGACCTTACACCGTTCACCTATGAACCCTACATGCTACAAGTTGTGGAATGCCTCAAACACTCTCCGCTTGTCGACGCTCTCACAAAGGTGGACGTAGTTCCATGTCCTATCTCTCTCATATCTACTCAACTGCCCACTACGACAAAGTTACAGAGAGAATCCACTTCGGCATTCACAACGAGAAGACCTCAATTTCCAAAAATCGATTCTGCACACTGCTAGGTCTTGCTCATGAACCCACCATGGTAAACCTTGATTCCATCACTACTGGTCAACTGTTCTCAATGTTCTACAACATGGGGTACACTGAAATCCCAACCACAATGACGAAGTTCAAGAAATCCTGCCTTTCCCCACAATGGAACGGCCTCTTCACTCTCTTGTTCAAAGGTCTCTCAGAGTGCAGTGTTGGATCAGACGGGGCGAGTAAATTGTTCATGACTATCCTTTATGGGTTGTACAATGGGGTACATCTTGACTATGGTTCGATCCTATGGCAACAGCTTGTTCAAAGCTTAACCTCCTCTTCTCGCCATTCTGAAGTCTCATGTGGCAGGTTCTGGTCTATTGTCACGAAGTGGGCGATGGATCATTTTCATGTCCCAATCATTGTGGACTCGCTTCTCTCCTCCATCGCAACCTTCCACACAACAAAGATTATTGTCATTGATCCGTCAAAAGTTTTGTTTATTGGATCAATTCCGACATCCATGTATGCTTGTGTGTCTGAGGCGAGTCCGGTCATTCAAGAGTACAAGAAGCTTCCTTCTTCGGGTCCAAGGGAACTCACACCCACTATAGTTTGCTCCATAGAGGAAGCAGACACGCCGGCAAAGAGGGGAAAAACAAGAAAAACAAAAGGAAGTGAGGGTTATCAAAGCAGCTAGGGGGCAAACTCCAAGGAAATGAAAGTCAAAGAAGGTGGCTCCTTCCCAGCCTAAGTAGAAGAAAACCAAAAAGCCAACCCGGAGGCTTAGCCTTAAATCTTCCAGCGATTCAGACTCTGAGTATCTTCCTACAGGCCATAAATAACCTACTCCTACCACATCTGAGAGCGAAAGCTCTGATGATGAGGTTTCGGTTAACGGTGATACTCCACCTAGATCACCTACACCCGAGGTACCCGTTCGCTCCCTAGTACCTTCTTCTCCACCTGCTTCCATTCCTATTTCCTTACCTCCCACCTTCCCAGTTATCACATCACAGCCCACATCTACCATTCACATTCCCACTCCTCTCTTTTCTAAAGCCACAACAACAACCACCACTAGAGTTCAAACCAACGTATTTGATACAAGGGTTCGGTCTTCAGTCCCTGAAACAACCAAACCACTATCTCCCACACCTTCAACCGAAACCAATACTGTTCTTGGTGCTAAAGAAATGGAATTTGATTCTTTCTACTACAGCCCCTACCGAGTTCAGAGTGATGAAGATGATGATGCTCCTGTTACCAAAAAGTACATCAAGGAGCTAAATGACAAACTTGACAATCTCATGGCCTCTTCCTCCTCTCATCATCCCTACTCTAAAGCTGCTATTCAGACCATGGTTGACTCCTTTGTCAAAGCTCATGAAGCATCCATTTCTAATGCCACAGTTTCTATTACCGCCTCAACCAAAGTTTGTATAGAAGCGACCGCAAAAGTCGATAAACTAATTCAAGATGCTAATATTTTTCTTGAGTCCTTACAGGGAGCAGCTGAGTTGAACGCTTCTAAAGTGACCAACTCAATTACCAAACTCGAAGAATCCTCTGCTACTGAGAAGCAACACTTTGCCTCTCTTCTACCAGGACATTCAAAAGGATAATGCTTCCCTTCTGTCCTCTCTCAATGAACATTTAACAAAGCTTCAAGCTGATCTAGCCATGGAGAACTCACTCATGGATGAACTTGCTCTCAAGACTACTCAGCTGAAAACCAAAAGTCTCCAACTTTCTCAGGCGAACAACGAGGTCAATCACCTTCGTTCTGAAAAGGTTGACGTCAAAAGCTGTGTCTCAGACATACACGCCATTTTATCTAACGTTCTGGAGGCTCACGATCCTATCATGACCATCTCAGTTAGACACCATCTTGCTAACAAACTCCGGCCTGCCCTTAGGATGTTGAGTCGCATCGAAGGTGTTTCAGAGACAGTGGTACCTCCGAAACAAGGGGGAGAAGGACTAACATCTTCTTCTCAACCTCCTCCTAAGTCTCAACCTTCTCCTACTTCCCAGCCAGAACATCAGAAGATTGAGCATACTTCGGGTTCAGGCTTTAAGGCTAAAGGCAAGGGTACTATGGATGACAGTGATGAGGAAGAGGAAAAAATAGTTGAGGCTCTGAAGCGAAAGGCAAGGGAAAGGGAAATTGATCTCAACGCCAAGATTGTAAAGGAAGCTGAAGAGAAAGAAAGAAGATTAAAGGAGGCTCATGATCTCTTAGAATGCAAGAAACCCTCTTTCCCTTCTGGACTTTGGAGAAGCTGATCAAAGAATCCATTGAATCTCCTAGCACTCATTGGCTTGAGCCAGTAGTGTCTTTGGATTGTGAAAACACAAAGGACTCTCAGTTTGATATGCCTATCACCCGAAAGGCATTTGTTTTTCACTACTTTCTTCCTATCGCAGAAGTACCACATCCAGACCCGAAGGTTGATCGTGAGCTAATCGATTACTATTTGGAGTTTGCTCAACCTCAATATCTCACTTGGAGCGCTCAGAAAATTATCACAGTTCGAGTCCTTAAGCCTCAAGCAGCAAGGAAATTCATCAACGTCAAATTCAAGGTTACCAAAGGTTCGGCCATGTCTGAGCATACCTTCTCCCTTGCTGATCTACCTAATCTCAATCCTCATGATTGGATTGTTCTGCACAACATTCTTCTCTCCAACCCAGTTGAGTATGATCCAATCATTGATCATCTGAAAAGATTGTTAGTCTGCTACATTCTGGAAGTAGCTAAGATGGATCAAGACGTCGGTTCGGTTCTCAGAAAGAAGCCTACCATTTTTCCTGTTGGTTCTGCAAGCGATGTCAACAAGATGAAAATGGGAAAGATTGATCCAGTGTTAAACTTCATGATGTTCACCAAGCAGGATGGTAAGAAATGCATGTTCGCTCTAACTGATAAACATCTCTTTACTACTTTGTGCTTGGAGTATGTTTTGGGAATCATTCACAGATGTAAGGAGAATAGTGAAAGTGATAAGAAGTACTTCACATATATGATAAGATGGTATATCCACTTTCGTCATGCTCTTCTTGTTGTGATTCCATGCTTGTTCAAGGTAGTGAAGCGAGCTGCTGTCAATCAACCGAAGTGAAGGTCTCACCCCAATTGACGCAAAGGGGGAGATTGTTGGGATTTGGATGTTGCGTCTTGGGCTTGTTTGTTGTTAGCCCAGTTTTGTAACTTGTTTGGGCTTGTCCAACCGTGTATTATTTTATTCTAGGGTTTTAGTTTTTAAGGTGCATGCATGTATCCTTAGGAAGTAACTCTTGCATTATTCTCATTATAGTCTTGTAAACCCTAGCTCGCCTCTACAGTGGAAGTTCTTAATCGAGCTCTGCTGAGGTGTGACTACGTTTGAATCATCATCATTATATTGATTCTATCTTGTGTTCATTGTCTTGTTTGATACTGCTGTTTGTTCTTCAGTAATTAACCTGTGAAAGATCTAAACGATCTAGAGATTATATCTCAACACCTTCATACCCGAACCTACATTTCATTTTAAAAAAATGTATGTAATACAAAACTGTATTTTGAGCTACATGAGTTTAAACACAAAAGTATCATTAAGCATTTGATAAAAATCTTTACATTAAAAGTTTAAACAAATATTAACTATGAATTGCACGACCTCACATAATTAATGGAAACTTACAGGTTGTCATGTATCTTATTATCACTTTCGTTAAGCTTACGGTTGCATACCACATCATGGGTCTATGCAAGACCAAGTTGCCTTGTGCAACCCTTTCCAACTTACAATAATATGACTACAAATCATCTTATCATGACATCATGTTTATTGACATCTACTTCGTGACTGGAGCTACCATCCTAGCAAATTCTTGTATGATGTCTTCATGATGGGAGCTACCATCCTAGAAAATTATTGTGTATGCCCTTGTGGCACATCATTGGCTAGTCAATTTATTCTTTTACATCTTATTATCACTTTCGTTAAGCTTAGGGTTACATACCACATCATGGGTCTAAGCAAGACCAAGCCGCGTTGTACAACCCTTTCCAACTTACCATAATAGGAGAACAAATCATCCTATCATGACATCATGTTTTTGGACATCTACTTCATCACGGGAGCTACCATCCTAGCAAATCCTTGTATGATATCCTCTTGTGGCACATCATGGGCTAGTCAATTTATTCTTTTTATTTACTATGCATTGCTTCTCTCTAATGATGCATGAGAACCACTTTTTTAGTGAGTCAGTTGCATACGAATTTCATGCTTAGAAAACAAATATTAACACCAACTACAAACAAAATGTCATTTAGTGACATACATTTTTATTGGCATATATGTGATGTGCCACTATATCATGTTTTTAGCGGCATATTCTATGTGTTAATATTAAAATAAGAGGATTTAATGGCACGCGCGTAACATTTTCTGTCACGAATATTCATAATTATTAGTGCATAATGTTTTAATATGCCACTAAAAGTTCTATTTTATGATAAATATTATATGACACAATTATTATAATAATAATAATTAATTATAAAATGGTCCTTAATCTTCATGGTAATTACAATTTTAGTCTCTCTTTTGATTATTTTCCATAGTCTGATTCAAACAATCATGCACATCATCTTTTACAAACATAAAATTTTACCCCTTGCGTCGTTTTCTAATTTACTCCCCTAAGAAACGATCCAAAAAATCGGTAAAATCGACACAACAACTTACACCATCACCCTACTCTACCGGTTACCATAGTTCCTGATGCATCAATGTCGTCATGGATAAGTAGTTGTTTGCTTTTCCTCCCAATTATAGCCCCACGAGAACTCCCCAAACGACTAGGTATCTGATTTTCCTTTAATAATGTTTTTTTTCAACACATGTCAAATCAACAGTTGAGTTTTGCTTGGAGAATTCTGTAATTCGTTGTTTTGATCTGATTGTAGCTATAAAATTTGAAACACATTTTACTCGAATCAAATAAAATACTCACAAATAGATGAGGGTTTTTTACAATTATTATTAGGGTTTATCTATCTAAAAATTGCATGTCACAACTATTCTCCATATGCGTCTTGTAGCCACCTTAGATCACAAACCCTAACCCTTCTTTGGATCGAATCAAGGTCTAAGATGCATTGTGTATCTCCCTCCATCCTCCACCGATCTAAAGGTGCTTGCACAATCAAATGATATCATGGATGGAGATGATCGTACAATGTTGGCTGAAATGAGACCTAAGGTTGTGATGTTTATTAGGGTTGAACAAGATGAAGGTGTCGAGCAGGTAGAAGATGATAGCTGATGATGTGTTGGTTGTTTCACTAAAATATCCATGTATTACGCAGGTACCTAACAATAAATTAAACCTCACCATTCTCCTTGGAAAATCAAGTTTTGATGTTCCCTTTTTCTGTAACATCCTGTTTGCTGTCTTTCCCGCCGTCGGCACCACCCGCACAAGGGCAACCTTTCCCGCCTTCGGAACCACCCGCACAAGGGCATCCTTTCCCTCCTTCGGCACCACCCGCACAAGGGCAACCTTTCCCGCAACAGACACCACCCGCACAAGGGCAACCTTTCCCGCCATCGGCACCACCCGCACAAGGGCAACCTTTCCCGCCTTCAGCACCACCGGCACAAGGGCAGCCTTTCCCGCCTTCAGCACCACCCGCACAAGGGCATCCTTTCCCGTCGTCGGCACCACCCGCACAAGGGCATCCTTTTCCGCCGTCGGCACCACCCGCACAAGGACACCCTTTCGCACCGTCGGGACCTCCCGCACAAGGGCACCCTTTCACGTTGTCGGCACCACCCGCACAAGGGCACCCTTTCCCGCCAGCGGCACCACCCGCACAAGGGCACCCTTTCCCTCCGTCGGCACCACCCGCACAAGGGCATCCTTTCCCGCCTTCGGCACCACCCGCACAAGGGCACCCTTTTCCACCGCCGGCATCACCCGCACAAGGGCATCCTTTCCCGCCGTCAGCACCTCCCGCACAAGGGCACCCTTTCCCCCCGTCGGCACCACCCGCACAAGGGCAACCTTTCCCACCGTCGACACCACCCGAACAAGGGCGCTCTTTACCACCGTCTGTAGCAGCCGGACAAGAACACCCATCCGGACAATGGCACCCTTTCCCTCCGTCACCACCACCCGGACAAATGCATTCTTTCCCACCATCGGTAGCAGCCGGACAAGAACACCCATCCGGACAATGGCACCCTTTCCCACCGTCGGCACCACCCGGACAAGGGCACTCTTTACCACCGTCTGTAGCAGCCGGACAAGGACACCCATCTGGACAATGGCACCCTTTCCCTCCGTCACCACCACCCGGACAAATGCATTCTTTCCCACCATCGGTAGCAGCCGGACAAGAACACCCATCCGGACAATGGCACCCTTTCCCACCGTCGCCACCACCCGGACAACGACATTCTTTACCACCGTCGGCAGCAGCCGGACAAGAACACCCATCCGGACAATGGCACCCTTTCCCACCGTCGGCACCACCCGAACAAGGGCAGCCTTTCTCACTGTCGGCAGCACCCGGACAAGGACACCCATCCGGACAATGGCACCCTTTCCCGCCGTCACCACCACCCGGACAAGGGCACCCTTTCCCACCGTTGCCACCACCCGGACAAAGGTAACCTTTCCTGGCATCGGCACCACCCGAACAAGATGCAAATAACAAAGGGAGCATGATGATTAGGTGTCTGAGTGCCATGTTGAGATGTGTCGTGTTTACTAATGAAACTCGGCGTAAACTTTTTGTAGTTGTTGTTTTGCCTCATAAAATTTGAAATTCTAATTTTGGAAAGTTTAATTCATAAATTTGCATGCGGCAGTACGTGAAGGTAGGAGTTTTACTAGTATGTGTCTAGCTTTTTGTTGGAATCCCTTAAAATCGGTCGAGATCTATTAATTCGGGACACAATTTTCGTTGTCGGCTTGAGGTATGAATATAATATAGCAGTTTCTTATTTTTAGACTACAAAAAAGGGAGTACATTGACATTTAGTGTCTCTTTTGTCACAGTACGTTTGTTACCGTATAAAATTGATGTTACCGTATAAAATTGATGTTACGTATAATATTATTTTCATGTTACAATACAAGTGGACAAGAATATTTAGCTCCAATTTATAAATTAATTTTGAGAAAATGAAATATATAGCCAATTTCCCAGAGCATTTATTAATAAATAGGTAAAAATTAAGAAAAACTAGATGAGAACCCCCGCGTTGCGGGGGTTGGATTCGCCACTAATAATAAAGAAAACCAACAGAAGTTAGTAGAAGGTGTCGTTTTTGTGTGAAATATAGTATATTGCCTAAATTGTAGACACACTAAAGTACGTTGCTATTCACTGTAATTCGCCCATTTACAAACATATAATAGTTGAATATGTGATTAAAAATGAATGTACATCGTAGCAATGGAAATTGTATCGTAGTTGATATCTTGCTATAAGTTAATAACATCCACAAACATGATTAACAAATAACATTCACAAACAATCAATCTCATACATCAAAAGGAACAATATACCACGGTTTCCATCAACAACAAAACCTTTTCATGAATCATAAAAAACCAAGGTTTTAGAAACCAATGTAGCTGTTTCCAGAATTTGACTTTCAAAAGAAACAAATAATGGAACAGGTTGGCATTTTTGTTTCAGTCAAATAACAAAATACATTCATATATTTGTAAGCATTCTATTTCTTACAACATTATGCTTTCAGCTTCTTTTTTTTTCTATATGAGGGATTATGTCATAAATAAAAATTCTAACCAATTATAGAAATGGAATTAGAATGCTATAATAAATAATTATTGAAAGTAAGTTGCTATTTTTTGCATTTTATGTTTTTTTATTATTAAAAAATGCTAACCTTTGATTTCATTTGTTTGCTTCAATTCTATTGCAAATGTCATTGATGTGTAATTATATAAAGTATAATCACAAGACAATTACCAAAATGGTATGTCACATGTAATAAAGTGACCATCTTTTTAACCTTTTTACCAAATGACCACCAATAGTGATTCTAGCAAAGCTGCCTCTTCTTCCTAAAAAACAATATATAAATATAAATGTATGAAAGTTATCAATTATTTAATTATACATTATTTCAGTTATGGGATAGTAAACATATCACCAAAGCATTGAACTCAGTTTCATAATCTATGACAGTTATTGTAGAAGGGTCCACAAGCACTCCTGTTTTGATAAATATATTTATATTGTGAATAAATTTAAGTAAAAAAGGAATCCACTAAAACATTAATCGTAATATATAATATAATGAGGAATATTTTGACATTTGTTTTTTGAAAAAGAACATTACTTTTATAGTACTATATTTCCTAACCTTATATTTTATAAATAATAAATAAATAAAAAGATTGTATTTCGAGTTAAATAACGATGGAAATCACCTCGCTTGATATTGTCAATTGTACATCGGTTGTAAGTTGAATGAAGAACCCGCTGCTTACCATCACCGGAATGGCCATTTGTAACCACTCAATTTGGCCAAAAGCATTACACAAAAAAATTGCTACTCAATTTTCAAAGAATTTCAAAATGAAACAAAAAGTAACATCCATTGATCTGATTATGTTTTCCTGCTTCTTGATACTAATTAACTACACTGAAAATCAAAGAATCATAATTCAATTAAGACTTTCCTTTTAAAAAACCACCAATAATAATAAATTATAAAAGAAAGGTTAATTATTAACAGCTAATGTGATGTCACCCGACTGGTAAGATCAAACATGAACAACATAGCTATAGAGGTGTGTCCAGTAATATAAAGAATATGAATCGTAATTAATATGAAGATATATACTTTAACTACAAAACGGTGCAAATAAAAAGAAGATATATGAAGAGAAGAAGTCAAAACACTTTGCAACAAAGAAGAATGTAAAAGATACAACTACTGGATTATCAAATAATTCAAGAAATAATCAAATAATATACCCGTGCTTTGCCACATGATATTTGTAGAATATTGGTTTCAAACATTTTTCTGTGGTACAATACTTCTATTTAAGACTGATCCATCCAATAAAAGTATCTCCTCGTTCATAACCTAAACCTGGACTTTATATTAATATTTAAAAGAAATTCACCTTATGCAAACCGTCTTTAGCATCTTCTTATTGACTCTTCAAATGCTTTCTGTTTTGGAATACTCTTAAACAGTATAAACAACAAATTTTCGTCAAAAACTTTTAGAATCAGTAATTTTTACCACAAAAAGTGTATGTAGGGGCAGTTTGGTCAAAAACTATAAAATCATTAATTTTTTACCGAAAAACAGTAATTAGGGGCATTTTGGACAAAAACTGTTAAAATCATCATTTTTTAATAAAAAAAATAAAACTATGTAGGGGCATTTTCATCAAAAACTCTTAAAATAACTATTTTTTTAACAAAAAAACAGTATGTAGGGGCATTTGTTCAAAACTCTTATAATAATTTCTTTTATCAAAAAAAACAGTATGCAGGGTCATTTTGGACTAAAAAAATGTAAATACCATGATTTTTTTTACTAAAAGAACATTATGTAGTGGCATTTACGTCCCCCACATCCCACTTTGCATTGAATATGACAACATCTGATTTTATTTTGTGCATGTTATGCTTTGTAGATCTGATGAAAGAGAAAAAAAATACAAAAAGGTTACTTCTTACAGACTTTTGTTTCCATATATGCTTAAATGAAATAAATTTAAAACAAAAAATTAGTTTTTACCCCATCTTATGGTGTTGCGATAATGTGTCTATGGTGAGAAAGGTGATACTAAGTTAAACAATTGTCAATAGGGAAGAAAAGTGACACCAACAGGCCTTGATATAAATTAAAAGTTTAAAACCAACCTGCCAAAACTTTCTGCTTGTTATGCTGCGAAATTTATAGTTGACAAGCTCACCATTTCTTCTATATGTATAAGCTATCACATTCTGTTTATACAAATAAAGAATTGTTCTTCAAAAAATGTAGTAAATTTATCGGAATTCAACATACTTAAATTATAGTATTATACCTTATCATCAATCATTTGCATAACAACATTTTTCTTCAAAATCTCTTATGATATTTTTTGTGTAGCAAAGTATTCAATCAACTGAAACATTTAAAAAAAAAAGATCATTGTATGTGTGTGTGTGTGTGTGAGAGAGAGAGAGAGAGAGAGAGAGAGAGAGAGAGAACAAATTATAAATTATTGTGAAGTACCTCATCACCAAGGGGCTCTAAACACAAGGTCTCTTCACTTGGTTTTTTGGGAACATTGACTTTGTTGACTTCTTCTTGTATAGGACCCACATCCGCTAAAACCTGTATTTGTATTAATTATATGGCAAATAATTTAATCTGTAATATTTAAAAAAAGTGGAGAAACATAATTAAAGTGTACATACATGACCAGATAATCCACATTCAAAATCGAAGCATCTCCATATTGCAACTTTCCTGAATACAAAGAGGAAAAATAAGTTATTCATGAAGTTTGAGTGGATAAATAATCATGGAATCAAATTAAACGCAGAAAAAAGTCAAGAGCAACTTTAAGTGAACTAAAGACATAAGAAGTTTTACTCATTTTGGTTTTTATGGAATGAAAGAGTTCTCTCTTTGGATTGCCCACCTTTGCACTGTTTCAACAGAAGGTTAAATAAATTAAGTAAAAGCTTTCAAACAAATTCAATATCTATTACTTCATCTCTTCAACATTAGGGTTACTTATAGCATCTTCAAAGTTCAAATCAAAGTCATTGGGATTAATAAAGATGTCTCATCGCACTCCATGTTTTCCTCAAAATTGATGCAAATATTTAATTTCAAAACAAAAGATTTCGATGTATGATGTAAAATGTCAAAGTAATTGGGAAAAAAAACCTAACAAATGAAGATATTCATACCAATGGACAAATTAGGAGAGTGTATTGGCCAGGGGTACATGAATCGAAATTTATCCCGGTCTGCTCAACCTTGAGCTTCAAAGCTTTATTTTGTCACCCTACTTCATAAACACCATGTGCTTCCTCCTCCTCTTCGTTAAATTTCGCCAAAATTGGAACAAAATGGCATACAATTAAGCAAACGAATCGAAATTAGAATAGAATACGAAACCATTGAAGAATAAGGAAGAAGTAAAGAAAAACCTGAAGATTTTGAGAGAAGATTAGAATTCGAATGAGGGGCGGAAATTTGCAACTGGGGTTTCGGGAACTCCCAAAAAGACTTATGGGTTTATTGGTTCTTTATATGTCCTTCAAAATCAAAATAAAGCCAAAACCTAAGCCCTAAAATAGAAACAAAGTAGAGCGATAGAGCAATAATACTTCAAAGAACAATACCTGAGTATAGATGCAAGGAGACTCGAATGCCTCAGGATCTCTACACACCGCATGAAGCGACACCGATAAGAAATCAACCGCGTAGCCTTTCGCCCTCTCTGTATCGATGTCGAAATGTCGTTGGAAGCCACCGATCGGAGTAGAGAAGATGTGGAAGTAAGATAATGGCCCTCGGTTGATTTGAAGCAGATGAAGCAGAAGAGGATAGGGACGAAAAGAGTAGATAGCTGACGAAGATAATGTGAGCGGAAGAATCGGGAAGAAAAACCCCTAACCGCGCTTTCTAGTGACGAACGTGATGATGGAAGGGTTTAAAGGAGCGATGGTAAACCTTCAGTCGGGTAATGCGGTGGAAGCTGCCCCTAATCACGCACCTCTCACCATCGGCCCTAAACCTCTCAAGTTGTCGTCTGCACCACCGCCTAAAACGGGTCTGGGTCGGTGGTGAAGAAGAAGCGAGAAACGGTGGAGACGATGAGTGAGAACAGAAGGGTAATTGAAGGAGGCGGTGACCCTGGTGGACTAACTATTGGTTAAGAAAAACGGTGAAAGAAAGAGAAATCAACACGTGGAAAAACAATATAGAAAATTGCACAATATACCCTCTAAAAGAAACGCGCTAGCATTGTAAAAACAGACAAAGAATGAGGACCAAATCTGCTGAATACCTAGGAAGTTCACTGTAGTTAAGCTAGAAGAATTTTAATATATATATATATATATATATATATATATATATATATATATATATATATATATATATATATATATATATATAATATTTTTAGCCAACGAAATCACATTTGGCATTATCTTCCCAGCTTAATGCGCTGTGATTACGTGGCACATAAGACCAATGTATTGAAACTCCAAGAAATATTTTTAACTTGATTTTCAAATTTTCAAACTCTATAATTTCTCTCCAATTGTTAAGGACGGATCTCCATCTAATAATGTTTTAATGATCTAATTTTTAGTCATTTTGTTTGTATTTCATAAGATACTATATAAAACGTCATTGTTTTTATATACGTTTTAGTTAAGGCTTTATAAACTCGTATTTTACACTTGAAAACTTGTAACCTGAAGAGAGAAAATCTCAAATGACATGTCTATTTGTGATTGTAAACGTTTTTATAATTTTATTGCACAAATTATGCATTAAAAGCTTACACAACCGCAGATGAACATGTCTTCTGATGTTTTCTCTTAGCTACAGGAGAGGAAATTGCAAATGGCTTGTCTATATGAAATTTTCTCTCTTCTAAGTTTGATTATGCAACTTTCTAAAGCATGGTACAAGCATTTAAAGCATATATTATAATCGTAGATAATTTGTTACCAGTAATTTTTTCAACATTTGAACAAACAACTTTGCGCAACGTATTAAAGGTTCTCAAAATGAAATGTGGCAAGTAATCGCTCTTCTAGAAAGTGCACGGCGTTTGCTATTTCAGACAACCACATTTAATTTTGACATTGGACATACATGTTACACATGATAACAGTGATCTGTTATTATTTTTTTTTTTCATTTGTTGATTCTCAATCAGATACACACTACTAAACAAATTGCCACACAAAAATTTCTCAATACATGTTGTGGCTTGCGGCAGAGTTTTGTCAGTGAACTTCGTGTAGGATGATATTCAAATGGAAATCTAAGTAAAGTCTCAATATATTGGGAAAAGTTTTTTAAAAGTCATAATTTTTTATTAATAAAAAAGCTTAGAAAACCGGTTAATTTCTTCCGTTTAATCTTTTTTTATCTTTTCAGCAGATAAACGCTTATATGCATGGGCGGTCCTAGAGTGGGGGCAGTTGCCCCCACAACAAAAAAAATCATTAAAAAATTGTTTTTTTTTTTCAAAAAAATAGATTTTAGCCCTTCAAAATTATATATTTTGACTCATCAAAAAAATTTGACCCCCATAAAAAAGTTATAAAAAAAATTGCCCCCTCTTCGGAAAATTCTTGGGTCCGCCCCTGCTTATATGGCATGCCAAGTTGGAAGAGAGTGCTGACATGGCAGCTGATGTCGCATGCCATATCAGCCAAAATGCTTACAACCTTAAAATATTTGATGTTTTTGAGAAAAGATATGGACGGGATTCAAAATGGTGACCTTAATATCCCAAACAAAGGACTTAGCCAACTAGGCTATAAAATGCTAACGATTTTCATCCTGAACAATAATATATAATACCTACCAATTTTCCTTATCTTAATCAAAGATGCCATTTCGGATAGGATAAAAACTAGATGGGGAAGCGTCGAACTTTCGTTCTTACAATACAAAATCTTAAGCTTACCAATTGATCTAGATGACTTTTCATATATTTGTCCTTCATTATTATATTTAATGTATACCGTTCCGAGGATTTATATCAAATTATTAATACTATTGTTATTATTGAAAACGAAATTAAATAAATTATATTTTAAAATTCATGTAATATTATTAAATAAACACTTATGTAAATTTTTTTAAAACACATATTATACGTATATGTGTTTATTTAATAATATTACTTAAAAACGAATTTAAAAATAATTTATTTAACTTTTGTTTTAAATAATAATAATAATAATAATAACAACAACAAGGTGTGAAACCCTGCTCCGCGGGGTTCGGTTAAGAACAAAGTAATATATACAAGTGGACTAACAAATAGAATCTGCATCACAAGATATTCCATATCTTCAACCATAATTTTTTTTTTCTGCTTAACAATGATGCTCAGTGAAGGAGTTATGTCTTTAAATGGTTACTACGACCAAACAAAATGAAATGTAAAACTAAATCTAAAAAGTCAAACTCAAAACCTTTTCTTTTTGAAGAAAAAAAAGAGACAAATATACAAACATCAAGTAGACAGAAAGAATTGATAACACAAGATAAACAAAATCTGCTTCAGAAAAAAGTTTGCTCTATCTTAACCGCACAAAAAAACACAATACTTATACCGTTAGATTCGCTCCTTTCGGATTTGCTCACACACGATTTGCTTGAAATCGAAGCCCATCCCACACTCTAAGAACTAAAAAACAACCAATAATGAGAACAAATCAATGAAAAGAAAAGAAAAGTAGCTGCTATTTCTTGCATTTAATCAGAAACATAAACGAAATTTGTGTAATTAAACATACAAAGTAACCATTACTAACAACACCTTGATTCCTGCTGTCACCAACCTCTAGAGGGGAATATCAAGAACCATCTATACATTTGGTAATCGCTAAAGAATAAAAAATGGATGAAGATTAACCTGAATAGCATGGTTCTTAGAAGTTGACATTCTCTTTCTTGTTTTTGGCTCTATACTGGACATAGAGAACACTGATGAGATAAGCAGTCCAGCTTCCAAGGAGTCCATAAAAGACTTCAAAGATGACTCCTGAAAGCATACCCAATTGAGAGAAAGAGTATGGGAGTTCAACAACACTTGTGCTGCCTGAAATCACAAAACAATAGACAAAAACGACTCAAATTTTTTATGAAAAAAGAGAGGATAACTACAAGGTGTAGAGGGTGATATGGTAAATTACCTGGTTTGAGACACAACTGAACCAAGCATCATAAGCAGAACCACCATGCCAAAGAAAGTTCTTGAAGCTAGACATTGACTGATCTACCCCTACCTGCCCCTCTCCTTGTTCTTGCTCATTTGAACCCTTCATTTCCTCGGGAACTATCGCTCCTTCACGTTGCTTATTAGGAACCATTTTCGCTCTGTTTTCTTACGTTTACGAAAGTCTTTCCAGTTGTTAAAAGAGATCTGAAACTGAAAAGACAACACGCCATAAGAAGCGCTTAAAAAGTTCTCTACCTTTGCCTTTATTTGGGTTTGATGACAGAAAATATAATGAATCAATTCAAGTAATTAAAATAATAAAGTAACGGAAGCTACTCATAGGCATATATACTTTAAATTGTAAGATATCTATATTTTTTTTGAAAAAAAAGATCAATTAGTTGTTACCACTTTCAATTTAAAACAACCAATTTAAACAGCTTATGCTCCAAAAGTGAACTGTTAACCCTAGGCGGAACCCTAACTATATACAGAAAGACAATCCAAAATGAACCTGGGCAGGCTGGTGACTCGGATTGTGCTGGGATTCGGTGACATTGCTTCTTCGTGCTTCCCTATCGGTCGCGACCAACCTCAGCACCTCGCTCATTCTTTTCCACTCGAAAGTCAAAACAAAAGAAGATTAGGGCAAACCAGACACCAAACGGGGATGCAAAATAAAAGATGAATCAACCGACTCCCGTCGATGCCGACATCGAATGGAATCTAAAGCAAATAGAGTCAGAGGCATACGAAGAGCGTTTTGAGGCGGTGAATCGGTTAAGACGATGAACAGTTGTCGGATCAAACATACTCCATCAACAGTGTGAATCGGAGGTTTAGTGGTGGAATCGATGTTCCAAATGAGAGTTGAGCAGCGGGAACCATCGGCAAGAGCAAGATGATCTAAGTTTGAATGGAATTTGGAGCAGAGATAAAAGCAACATGTTGGAGTGAGCGGTCTAGGAATCATCGATGCATGACGGGGATTGACGCTTTGAGAGAGCTTTAGAGGAGCGTTGGTAAACCTTCAGTCGAGTAATGCGGTGGAAGTAGCGATTAAAGGCGGTGGTGGTGAACGATCACCTGTAGGTTCGTGGTGGTGAGAGCCTTTTCAGGTTTAAGTGTGAAGAAGAACGGAGAAGCGATGAAATAAGAAAAGATATCCCAAAAGGAACAATCGACAGAATATGAAAGATAAACATGAAATACAGTCAGACAACAGCAACAGCGATCATCAACACGTGTAATAATTACATAAAATATTGTTATAGAAAAACATTACGAAACTGCAACAAAACATATACGACCATTTCTACCAACCCCTTAGGCATTTTACTATTCCTAAGCTCAAACAACTTTAATATATATATATATATATATATATATATATATATATATATATATATATATATAGTTAGGTTATTTTGTTTTCACTATCTATTGTGTGTATATATGACTGATTCTGTACCAATCATTTTAGTTATTTTAAAAAAGTAATTAATTCATATTACATGTTGAAGATATAATGAATATTAATTACATCTTCAGTATTTAATATACATTAATTACTTTCTTAAAATAACTAAAATGATTGGTCCAGAATCAGTCATAAATGCACACAATAGATAGTTAAAACATTTGAACCTAACTCTCTCTCTCTCTCTCTCTCTCTCTCTCTCTCTCTATATATATATATATATATATATATATATATATATATATATATATATATAAAATAATGTATGGATTTAAATAATCGGCACAATATACATTAAATAAAATAGTGAAAGATTAAATAAACAATAGCTATCTAGATCAATTGGTGAGCCTATAGGATTTACAAGAGTTGCAGGTTCGATCCTCCTAACTCGTTTTTATCGCATCATAAATAGTATCTTTTATTAGGCTAAGGAAAGCCGAAAGACATTATATATTACTGTTAAAGTTAAGTACCTCATGCAGATTGTAGCCTAGTTGGCTAAGCCTAGGTTTGGGATATTAAGTCATGAGTTCGAACTTGGCATGCCACGTAGGTGTTTACCTTAAATAAAAATAAAAACTTATAATAACGATAAATGTTTTTTTTTTCTAGCTCATCATGGGCCATTGAGGATATTCAATTTCTCAGGACCGCCCTGAAACCTTCATACCTAACGAATCTATGTCCAACTTCTATCATTCAATAACTTATACTAAAAGTCACAATCTTCTAACCCTTCATACCCGAACCTACATTTTATTTTAAGAAAACGTATGTAATACAAAATTGTATTTTAAGCTACATGAGTTTAAACACAAAAGTATTATTAAGAATTTGATAAAAATCTTTACATTAAACTTTTAAACAAATATTGACTATGAATTGCATGACCTCACATAATTAATGGAAACTTACAAGTTGTCATGTATCCTACTATCACTTTCGTTAAGCTTACGGTTGCATACCACATCATGGGTCCAAGTATGACCAAGTCGCCTTGTGCAACCCTTTCCAACTTACAATAATATGAGTACAGATCATCATATCATGACATCATGTTAATTGACATCTACTTCGTGACGGGAGCTACCATCCTAGTAAATTCTTGTATGATGTCTTCATGATGGGAGCTACCATCCTAAAAAACTAATGTGTATGCCCTTGTGGTACATCATGGGCTAGTCAATTTATTCTTTTACATCTTATTATCACTTTCGTTAAGCTTAGGGTTACATACCACATCATCGGTCTAAGCAAGACCAAGTCGCGTTGTGCAACCCTTTCCAACTTACCATAATAGGAGAACAAATCATCCTATCATAACATCATGTTTTTTGACATCTACTTCATGACATCTACAATTAGTGAGGAAAATGAAATGGTCACTAACTATAGAAGGAGTCGTCACTAAATGATTTAGTGACCAAACATTTGGTCGTCTCTTTTCGTCACTATAGGTCCGTCACAAAAACTGCTTAGTGATGAAAATAGAAAAGTGGTCACTAAATAGTGACTACAATATACTAGTCGCTAAATCTTTGACGATCTGTTTCGTCACTAAATGTTGTCACTAATGAATGAAAGTCGTCACTGTTTTTCCTAATTAATGACCATAAAAAGTTGTCACTATCTCATCAAACTAGTGACCATAGAAATTCGTCACTAGTTTATCCAATTAGTGACCATAGGAAGTCGTCACTAGTTTATCCAATTAATGACCATACAAAGTCGTCATTGATTTATCCTGACTTATCACACTAGTTACCATAAAAACTCGTCAAAAGATAAACATTAATTGTTCTCAATATACATTACCAGAATATACATTACCAGTTGACTAAAAAAGTATCATATATTCACATTTAGACAAAGTAAGGATTATACAAAATATTCAAATATGGATTCAACCTCGTCTTTACCATGAAAATATAAAAAAAAAATTGAATCTCATTGCAAACAAAGACAAATAAGAGTAAGATAAGTAGATGTTAAGTTTCATTGCAATCCATGACCTTGTTCTGCTGCTGCCAAAGATGATGTCTTGACTATTCCGTGTCCAAGCGATGGAGTAAAAAAATGGTGTTGCTTCTAGTGGTTTTAATGGCTAAAAAACAAAATAATACTTCATTAATAAATAAAATTAATGATAGCAATTAACTTTTAAAAGTTAAAACTAGTACCTACCGATTGAAAAACCACTTGTTCTAAGCATGGAAATCACTAACTGATTAACTAGAAAACTCAAAATTATCAAAAAATAATGTAACAGCATCTAACTTGGCCTCACATTTTGAATGATAAAAAGCAAGTATTACAATTACACCCCTCTTGTTTTACTATTTTACCCTTTAGGAGATAATATAAAATTGCTTTTTTACCTTGAAAGCTGCAGAATAAGTAGCTTGGAGGTTGTACATACCCTCAAAGGTTGTAATGCTTCTTTTCTCCTTGCCTTAGTGTCCTAGTACTATATAACTATTAGAAAAATAAAACAAGACATTTAAAATCTTTATCTTTGACAAAAAAAAAGATTAAAACCTACAGTAAAAAATTACTTTGGAGTTTGAAGCCATCCAATGACATGCCCCTATATTGGCAATCACTATCTCGGTAACTAACTGTCTCTTCTCTTGCTAATCCAAAATCTACAAGTTTAAGTGTTCTTTGATCTTTTGTCAATGCCAATTTTTCTGTAGAAAATTATAAATTAAATTAATTGTAGGATTTAATAGATATCATTAGCCATGGGTATGTTTAGTTAGATGGAATGGAATGACCATAGTAATGGAATGAGTAATTACATTCCATGGTCATGTTTGGTTGGAATTGAATTCCATGAGTTTGTGCACGGAAGGTTGAAATTCAGTTTACAAGTGCGGGAGATTGGAATTGAATTCCATGAGCTTATGTAAGGAAAGTTGAATTTTGTCGCTTGTAGCAATCATTTGCAACCAAATGTCGAAATAGAATGGAGTTGAATTCAAATTCAGATCTACTACTAATGCATAAAAACAAAATAATTGAAAGTCTTACCTCTTGAAGCTTTGTATTTATATCAAGCATCTTTTGATCTAGTTTTCAAAGCCTCCCTTAACATGAGTTTGAGATCCAATTCCAAATGTAGTTTCTCCACCTATAAAAAGCAATAAACATGTAACGTCCGCGTTTCCAGGCTAGGCAATTTCGTTGATGTAATAGTTTAGGTTAACCCTTGTAACTCTTTTTGAAGTATTAATTGTAGTGGTGTTGATTATGATGGCATGTGCGGAATTAGAAAGATCTAGTGAATCATCATGTAAAATCAAGAATACAAGGAGTAAATAATTCTTTGTAAGCTCATATTAGATCTTGAAAGAATATACAAATGGGTTTGTACAAAGTTTTTCTCTCTAGTCTAACACTCCAAATGGATTCACTTACATAATGAGAGTCACTCACTTCCTATTTATAGGAAAGACTCAACTCATTTACACATACAAAGGGGAAAGCCTAAAACACTACATCCAAGAGTGACTTTGCACCCTAACATTCTCCCCCTAAAAGTTAGGATTGGATGTCTGGCTTCAATCTCCAACGAGCTAGCGCGATCAAGACCAAACTCCCCCTCGAAGTAACACCGGTCTTCAAATCCGCAAATGAATATTCGACAAACCCGAGAAGCTTCGAATACCCATCATTCTCCCCCTTTTTATAATCAAAAAATGATTATTAAACCCACTAAGGATGAGAAGCGCCCGATGAATAGTCTTCACGGTACTCCCCCTTGATGTATACCAAAAATGAATCACCAAAAATCTTGCACGGAAAAACAATCACGAAAAAGCCACAAAAAATTTCCAATTTATGAAAATTTTTGACTTTTTGGGTGAAAGTTGCAAGATTTTTCAAAAACCGGGTAGAAATTGTCACTTTCTGAAACTTGCAGGGACCCGTTGCGCCAAAAACAGTCAAATATGCGAAACTCTAGTCCATTTGCGAACCAGGGCATAAAGCGTAAATTCGCACAAACTGCAGGGACCAGAACTGAAAATTCTGCAATTTCTCAGCTTTTATTACCCATTTGCGAAGTTGGGTCAATTTTGCCATGTTTTTGAAATTTCAGGGACTAATTTCGAAACTTGTGTGTTTTCTTCCCTAATTCATTAACAAGTGAAATACTTCGCATCGTCAAATTCTTCGCACGTCACTGAAACATGGATGCGAACTAACAACATCACTATCTTATATGCAAATCGTTCTTGACCTCAAATTTGTTTAACAAAATGCGAACTCATGTTTGAAACCCAGATGCGAACTTCATATCACATCCTTATATGCGAACCATTTTAAGACCCAGATGCGAACTCGATTTTGATTCACCCATATGCGAATCTTGTTTGACCATCAACCACAAAATTGTCTCACCAAATGCGAAATCGAAATCTAATCACTCATCAAACCATCGATTCCAACCTGAAACATTCGCATCTAATGATCCCAAGAAACTGTTCGACCATTGAATCCATAACATCAAAAATTGACTGCCTTTAATCCTTGACTTCGCATAATCGATTCAAAATCAAAATTGCTACTCCAAGACGTACTTCATCTGCTTTCCAAATCTGATTCTTTGACTTTAATATTGCTTTCAACTAAAAAAAAACATCATTCGAAATTGAGGCTAGACAACTTGAATCAAATTTCGATTTCAAGCGATTCTTCAATAATCGAACTCTATTTTGACATTAATCGATTCAGGCTTTGACTATCTCGCTTCACCTGTTCGTTATCAAAATTGACTTCTACACATCACAATCAACTGTACCCCAAATCGAATTGACTATTAGATGTTAACAAGTGTAAACTCAAAACCGATTAACTCAAACTCGATTCTGTGATTCAATTTCGGACTCCAATCAATAGTATTAGGACTCGATTTTCAAACAATTCTAATGAAGATATGACATAGATGAAATCGACATCGATTCTAGACCAAATCGAAAACTAATTTGTCTTTAGCCTTCGCAAGTCAAAATTTCTCAAAACTCTTTCAATTCGATCAACAAACATCAGTTGAATCGACGTCCGTATTTCAATCGACTCATTCCAAGTACAAACAAAATCGAAATCAATTATCGACTCCAAATCAAGAGGATGCGAACGAAACAGAATCAAACACATTTGACCCTCAAAACATTCACACATGCGAACAAAAACCAGATGTAATTGAAATCACAAAAACTAGACGGAATTGAAATCACACCATGGAGGTCTGAGCATAGTAAAAAAAGCTCGATTCAAAATAAATCAATTTTTCGTTTGATTCTCATCTATTCATCAATGTAACTATGCGAAAGAAACAATTGAGAATAGATGTTGAATTGGACTCAGCTGACGAACAGGGTTCAAATTCTATTTGGGCTCAATAATCCGATCAATGAATAGTGACAATTCAATTAAATGGGCTTCTAATCGGATGTAAAGTAATCAGATCACGATATGGATTTAAAATCAATTATGAACAGTACCGAATTTAAAATTTTGTTTTTGGTTGGATTTGATCTTAAAAAAAATATTGGATCATCAATGGGGTTGAAACAAATTTGATCCAATGAGGCAAATCGATCAAAAATGAAAAACGTAAAGTATGAATCGAAATCATGGACGTTTTGGAATACATTTGAGAATTTGAGTTACCTTTTTCACGAATCGAGATCCATTTTCAACGAACAAATCAAATTTGGAAGATCTGGGTTCTTTTGTCGGAATGAGAAAATCTCCAAATCGAACATTATACCACCCACCATGCAAGATGTACGACTCGTTCTTTGTGTTCTTCAACGATCCAAGAACATCTTCAAAAGAACCACCAACACTTTTGGGTTTTGACTTCAAATTCAATGCAACACTTGGAGATTGTTGCTTTGGAACCCAAATTTGCTTCATGGATTTCAGCTTCACAACATTTGACGATTTTTGTGAGTAAACCCGCTTGTTTTTGCGATCGATCTTCTTCTTCTTTTTCTTTCTCATCTTTTTGCATCTTGAAGACTTGACTTCATGAACAAACCCACTTTCCACAACATCAACTTTGTGAATTTGAATCAAATCTTTTGGAGTTTGATATTTGTGATTTTCTTGGATCACCGGCTTCCGATAAGGAATCATTCCTTCAAACGAATCACAAGAACACAAAATATCATCGGTTTGAACTCTAATTGAGCAAAAAACTTTTTCATCTTGAAAATCAACTTGAACTCCTTTTTCTTGAACATCACATTGAACTCCATTATCAAGAACTTCAAGAAACTTAAGAGCACGAAGATCATTTGGGTTTTCAATTAGAGAAATGTATTTCTTATTGAACAAATCTCTTTCTTCTCCTTCCTTTTGATTTCTACTACGGACTAATATGGACAAGGCAATTTTATTCAACCATGCAATCTTACAAATTGTTTGAAATACCAAGCTTCCATTATCATCCTTCAAACCTCCATAAGAAACCATATTACCCCATGAAATCAATTTGCTTAACACTAACCCATAAAATTGATCTTCATTGACTTTGTATTTCACATCTTTAACGATCACAATCCAAGAATCATATGGCAAACCCACCATGATCACAAAACTTGAAGAATTCTAGAGAGAGAAAGTGATTTTGAATGAGTTTTCTAGAGAGAGAAAGTAAAAATCACTTGAATTCTAGTGAAGGAAATCGAATTATGAATAAAATCAAAGATGAATTCGATTTCTAGAATCCAAAAACTCTCTAAACCACGAAGATCCAAGATCATAAAATGAATCACTAAATCAAAATCACCATCAAGGATCAATTCCTGATGAAATCAAGAACACCCACTCTGATACCAATTGTAGTGGTGTTAATTATGATGGCATGTGCGGAATTAGAAAGATCTAGTGAATCATCATGTAAAATCAAGAATACAAGAAGTAAAAAATTCCTCTGTAATCTTATATTAGATCTAGAAAGGATATACAAATGGGTTTGTACAAAGTTTTTCTCTCTAGTCTAACACTCCAAATGGATTCACTTACATAATGGGAGTCACTCACTTCCTATTTATAGGAAAGACTCAACCCATTTACACATACAAAGGGGAAAGCCTAAAACACTACATCCAAGAGTGACTTTGCACTCTAACATTAATGATGAAATATTTGAGTATTATGTGAATTATGTGTATTTGTGTGCTTATTACTTAATTATAAACATATAATTAATAAAGGATAAAAATAAGCATCAAAATTAAAGTGTGAGATAAGCCCGATATCTTTACATAAAGTTTTAGTGGTCGAAACAAGGATTCCGGAGATATAAGAAATGCCGAAATCCAAGTTATAACGAAGAAGTTATGACATGTCGAAGTTTCGCGACAGAATCGGCACGACGCCGAATGACGTAAAATATGAATTTAATATAGAGCGATATCTAGCCTTAGTGATCTAAATGAAAGTCTTAGGGTTAGTTAAACCGAGAGTGTGCATGAAAAGAACGCCCAAATCTGACTTCGTATGAGGAAGTTATGATTTTTCGAAGTTTCGACTTAGCGGTATGCAGCCCGAATACTCGAAATAGAGATCGAGTGATATTTAGCAAAAAATTTCTAAATGAGAATTGAAGATCTCATTGATAGTAGTCCAACAGTAAAAAGACAGACAAAAACGGAGTTCAGATGAAGGAGTTATGAATTTCAAACAGAGTTTTCCTGTCCCGGCCTACTAAAAATACTATATAAGTAATATACTTATAATATATTAAAAATAAAATCAAAATTAGCCAATGGAGTCTAAACGAGAGCTGTAGATCATAATCTCACCTTCGCATCAATATAAAGAACGTCGAAAACGGAGTTCGTATGCGAAAGTTATGAATTTCTGAAGTTCGGGGCGCGAACCTTAAAGCTGTGTCAGAGACCACGACGTGGCAAGCAGTGCCATGACGTGGCAAGTCTTCTGACACCTCCGGGCGTCCCCCAGACGCAACTTGCGATGACGTATGCAATGATGACCAAGCCCACGACATGGAAAAAGGGTGCCATGACGTGGCAAGGGCCAAATTTGCCCTATAAATAGATTTGCAGGGCCAGCCATTTAGGGTTGCTATTTTCTCTCCTTTCTCTCCCGTTTTACCTCGATTTACATGCAAGAAATATCCCGAAGCCTCGGTATCATCCCGAGACCCGAAGCGAGTCCCGAAGCCTGAAGATCCCAATAAGAAAAGAGTTTCCGAGCCGAAGCTCTGCCCATGAGGAGTCCGGTTTTGTGAAGATTTTCCAGATCTGCCGAAGAATAATACTTCTACAAGCCGTAGTGCTATCCGATCATCTTCTGATCAAGTGAGTGTGTAGTTACCTTCTTCTAACGCATAATTATGAAGTATTTTATACGAAATACGTGTTATGTGTATATTTTGTTGTTATATGTGTGAATGTATATTCACTTTCTTCTATCTCATGGATATGATTTATTCTCTATGAAATACGTGTTATGTGTATGTGTCTCATCTTTTATCTGGAATGTGTTTTGAATGAACATACTATACAGGTTTTAAACTATGTATAAAAATGTATATTTTATCTACTAAAATGTTGGGTAGAACATGGGTAGATAGTTGTCTTGTGATAAAAAGATGAGAGGCCTCGATGTTTTTGATTTAGTCATCTAGCGGAGTTTAGATGACGACCACAGACTTTTCTAGACAGTCCCGTGGAACGCTAGCAGGTTCGCCACCAGTAGGTGTTAATGAACTTGGGTGTTCATTCGTTGTACTCCATCCCCCTCATGGTTGCCTTATTTGACTTATATTGCTGAGGAACCCACGAAGCATGTGTTGTCGCCTCGATGAAATATTCTTAGACTAGGTCCCTTATGTTAGTTGTCTTAGGGATGTAAAGTGAGAATAACGGGAATGGGTAATTGGGTTATTGTTGGTTGGTGGAATTAAATATAATTATTTATTGTGGGTTGAAAACCCTATATTCTCACCAGACTCCCAAGCCTGACCCACTCAATTTTTATTTGTATTACAGGAAGTGGCGCAAGGGCATAAGATGGATGAATCATCAAGTTGTTTTGTTTACAAGTCTGTATATGTATATATTTGTTGAATGACTTGTAATGTTATCGTTTATGCTTTATGGTCTGTATCGGAACATGACATCCCGAGTTTTGATTATATAATGAAAATACATTTCTTTATGAAATGCTTTGGTAAATATTAGTTTATCACGTTTTGTTTTTGGGAACAAATTCCGCAACTCTTTCAAATCAAAAGGATTTAATCTGAAATATTTTAAAAGCATAAATGAAAAATCGGTCTTTTCTGGCCGTGATTTTGGGGATGTCACAGTTGGTATCAGAGCATTAGTTTAAACAAACTAGGAATTTGTAGGATTTCTAGACTTAAACTTAAAATGCTAAGTGAAATTTGAGATGTGTGTCTGTTATGTTTTAGACACGAGCACTAGTTTATTTTAGGAAAGTTGCCTAAAATGCTTTTATGTGCTAAATGTTATATGTTGCCATATATGATGTTATTTGTTCGGATCTATGGTCTGTTGCCGACCGGATCTGAAAACCTTATGTGTGTAGGATTCTAAGCGTACGTCTACGATATTAGAACTAGCATGTAAACGTTTCGGAGTGATAAGGATGATTTGAATATCTATCGTGAATGAGGATCTAATTTCACCTAATTCGGTGTGTAGATAAAAAATGGTGAGAACAAGAAATGGAGTTGGAAATGCTGATGAAAACAAGAATCAACCACCAGTGATTGAGCACATACCTGTCGTAGCAGCAGCACCTGAGCCGATAACAATGGCTGGTGTACAATTGATGATTCAGACGATGTTGGATCGTCAGATGGATGAAACGAGACTTTTGCTTCAACAGAATCGTGAAGAACTGTCAATTCAAGTGGAAGAGCCTGAATTAAATGAAGAGCACTCAGAAGGAGGAAACTTCAGTGGATCTGTTGGTCAAGCCAACGCACCGATAGTTAGGCAAAACAACCAGGAAAGAAGGAATGATGGTATAGGATGCAAGTATAAGGATTTTCTGACTTGCAAACCATCGACTTTCACTGGAAAGGAGTATCCGATTGGAGTTATGGATTGGATCTCAGAAATGGAGTTAGCCTTCATGACGTGTGGCTGCAGAGGCAAGTTGCAAACCACTTTCGCAGTACGCCAGTTTAGGGGTGGAGCTGTTCGTTGGTGGAACACTTTAGGAAAGACCCTAAGCCGTAATGAGCCACTGCAACTGACATGGGCAGAGTTCTTGGTGCAGTTCAAGCACAAGTTTTGTTCGGCCCAAAATTTGTTGGAGTTAAAGAACAAGTTTCTGACATTGACCAAGGGCAGCATGTCAGTTGATGAATACACAAACGCTTTCACCGATAAGATGGAGTTTTCTTTGCGCATCGTGCCAGATGAGCTGACAAAGGTTGACCGATACGCAAAAGGGCTTCCATGGGAGTACACGGTGCCAGTCCGTCAGGCACCTACTCTGGAGGCAGCTATTTGGGTTGCCAAGTCTGTTGAGGACATGATTAAGGGAAGAACCGCCAACAAGGTTGAAGTTGGCGAGAAGAGAAAGTTTGAAGGAACTTCAGGTTCCAACAAGAAAAGCAAAGTTTCGAAGTCTAATTCGAAAAAGTTTGGAGGAAAAGGAGGCGAAACAAAATGGTGTGAGAAGTGCAAGAAAAAGCACTTTGGTAAATGTAGTGAGGATGTAACCTGCTACAAGTGCGGAAGAATTGGGCATTTTGCCAATCAGTTTCCGAACAACAAAAGGATGTGCATTGGTTGTAACGAGGAAGGGCACATTTTGAAAGACTGTCCGAAAAAGAAGGAGGCAGCTAAGCCCAACATTCCACCAAAGCCGAAGGAGAGTGCCTTCCAGATGACACTTGAGGCTGCGAAAGATGAAGCTGATGTCGCTTCAGGTACCTTTCTCATAAACGAATTACCTGCTCAAATTTTATTTGATTCTGGAGCCAACTACTCCTTTATTTCGCATGAGTTTGGTAGAAAACTAGCCTTGCCTATTGATATACTAGATAATGCTTTATTAGTCGAAGTAGCTAGTGGAAAGTTTGTACCTGTTAGCCATCGTATGAAAAACATCTTAATCGACCTTAATGGGAATAAGTTTCATGAGGAATTATTACCTATCGAACTTAATGATTTCGACATCGTGTTGGGAATGGATTGGCTTAGCGCCAATGATGCCGAAATATTATGTAAGAAAAAGATAGTAAAAGTAAACCCGCCAGGGAAAGAGTCATTTATGGTGTATGGGGATAAACGCTGAGTGAATTCTGGAATCATTTCCCTAATGAAATCCAGGAAGTGTTTGACCAAGGGATGTACATCATATCTAGCATTCGTGATCGATGCTAAGAAGGAAAAGAAGGTGATGCAAAGTATACCAGTGGTGTGTGATTATCCGGAAGTATTTCCTGAAGATCATCCTAGATTACCACCTAATAGACAAGTGGAGTTCAGAATAGACTTGTTACCATGAACCACACCAATAGCAAAAGCACCGTATCGATTAGCACCAACGGAGATGAAGGAGCTGATGATGCAACATCAAGAGTTATTGGACAAAGGTTTCATTAAACCTAGTTCATCGCCCTAGGGAGCTCCGGTGTTAATCGTAAAGAAGAAAGACGGGAGCATGAGAATATGTATTGATTATAGAGAGCTGAATAAGACAACAATAAAGAATAGATACCCGTTGCCAAGGATTGATGACCTGTTTGATCAATTGCAAGGTTCGAGCTATTTCTCAAAGATCGATCTTAGGTCAGGATATCATCAGCTGAAAGTAAGAGAGCAAGATATAGAGAAGACTACATTCAGAACACGATATGGACACTACAAGTTTTTGGTTATGTCGTTTGGACTAACCAATGCTCCGACAGCATTCATGGATTTAATGAATCGGGTTTGTAATCCATTCCTAGATAAATCCGTGATAGTATTCATAGACGACATTCTGATTTACTCGAAAAGCCAAGATGAGCATGGCAGACACTTGCGAGAAGTGTTAGAAGTCTTGAAAAAGGAGAAGCTGTATACAAAGTTCTCCAAATGTGATTTTTGGATTTGACAAGTCCAATTCTTGGGTCACGTGGTCAGTTAAGAAGGGATAATGGTTGATCCAGCAAAGATTGAAGCTGTGATGAAGTGGGAACAACCGAAAAGTCCCACGGAGATCCGAAGCTTTTTAGGATTAGCCGGATATTACCGAAGGTTTATCCAAGGCTTTTCTTCGATCGCTAGTCCATTAACAGCTTTGACCCACAAAGGAGCTACTTATGCTTGGAGTGATAAGCATAAAGAAGCATTCGAGAAGCTAAAGAAGAAGCTATGCGAGACACCGATTTTATCTCTACCAGATGGAGTTGAAGACTTCGCTATTTATAGCGATGCGTCTGGAGTTGGATTGGGTTGTGTTTTGACCCAAAGAGATAAGGTGATCGCGTATGCATCTCGACAACTGAAAGAGCATGAAAGGAACTACCCTACTCATGACTTGGAGTTGGCAGAGGTAGTTTTTGCTCTAAATATATGGAGGCATTACCTCTATGGCACGAAGTGTAAACTTTTCACTGATTATAAGAGTCTCCAATATCTCTTTAATCAGAAAGAGTTAAATATGAGGCAACGACGCTGGCTAGAGTTACTCAAGGACTACGACTGTGAGATACTTTACCACCCCGGTAAAGCTAATGTTGTTGCTGCTGCTCTCAGTCGGAAAGTCAATGTTGAGAGAAAAAGGCCAAGAGCGTTGAGAATAGAAGTTGTCTCGACAATTGTGGAGAGTATAAAGAAAGCTCAAGAAGAAGATTCTGAAAAGAATGACCGGAAGGAGGAATGTTTGGGCAAAACGTTGGTGTTTGGTACAAACGGTCATGGACTGAAGGTATTCCAAGATCATATTTGGGTACCTAAGTTAGGAGGAATAAGAGATCTTCTGATGGAAGAAGCTCACAAAACCATGTACTCAATTCATCCTGGCAGCACTAAAATGTATAAGGACCTGAAACCCTACTACTGGCGGCCGACGATGAAGCTTGATGTTGCAAAGTATGTGGCCGAGTGTCTGACTTGTGCAAGAGTCAAGACACAGCATCAGAAACCATATGGGAGTTTAGAGCCTTTACCTGTGCCTATGGGTAAATGGGAAGACATTGATATAGATTTTGTCACTAAAATACCCCGGACAAAGAATGGTCACGACATGATTTGGGTGGTCGTTGATCGATTCACTAAGAGTGCGCATCTCATAGCAGCCAAGGAGAAATGGTATATGGATAAGCTTGCAAATTCTTATTTGAAGGAAATTGTGAGGCTTCACAGTGTCCCGTTAACGATTGTGTCAGATCGTGACAGCCGTTTCACCTCAAGGTTTTGGAAAAGTCTACAAGAGGAAATGGGTACCAAGTTAGTTTTAAGTACAGCTTACCATCCACAGACTGATGGTCAGAGCGAAAGAACGATACAAAAACTTGAAGATATGCTGAGAGCATGTACCCTAGAATTCCTAGGTAACTGGGATGAACATTTACCTTTGGTAGAATTTTCCTACAATAATAGTTTCCACTCGAGCATAAAGATGGCACCTTATCAAGCTTTGTACGGACATAAGTGTTGTACGCCGTCTTGTTGGCTTGAGGCTGGAGAAAAGCAGTTTATGGGACCCGAGATGGTCCATCAGACTGCTGAGAAGTTGAAGGTGATCAGGGAAAGAATGTTAGCAGCTCAAGATCGTCAAAAGAGCTATGCTGACAAGAAGCGAAGGCCGATGACTTTTGAAGTTGGAGATTCGGTTTTGCTTAAAGTCTCACCATGGAAGGGACTTATAAGATTTGGTAAAAGGGGAAAGTTAAGTACAAGTTTTATTGGACCGTTTAAAGTACTTCAAAGGGTTGGGAACCAAGCTTACAAGCTCGAACTACCAGAAGAACTGAATGGTATTCATAACACTTTCCATGTGTGTTATTTGAGGAAGTTCATGGGAGAAGTTCCTGATATAATTCCGATTTCTGAATTGAGAATTGATGAAAACAAGAGGTTAATTGAAGAACCAGAGGCAATTGTTGACCGAAAGACTAAGAAGCTTCGACGCAAGATGGTCGAATTAGTGTTTGTCCGTTGGAAACTTTAGAATGGGCTAAATCTCACCTGGGAAACAGAGAGTGACATGTTGAGTCGCTATCCGCATTTGTTTGTTGATGTGTGATTCCGAGGACGGAATCATCCTAAGAGGGAGAGAATTATAACGCCCGCGTTTCCAGGCTAGGCATTTTCGTTGATGTAATAGTCTAGGTTAACCCTTATAACTCTTTTTGAAGTATTAATGATGAAATATTTGAGTATTATGTGAATTATGTGTATTTGTGTGCTTATTATTACTTAATTATAAAGATATAATTAATAAAGGATAAAAATAAGCGTCAAAATTAAAGTGTGAGATAAGCTCGATATCTTTACATAAAGTTTTAGTGGTCGAAACAAGGATTCCAGAGATATAAGGAAAGCCGAAATCCGAGTTATAACGAATAAGTTATGACCTGTTGAAGTTTCGCGACAGAACCGACACGACGCCGAATGACATAAAATATGAATTTAAGATAGAGCAATATCTAGCCTTAATGATCTAAACGAAAGTCGTAGGGTTATTTAAACCAAGAGCGTGCATGAAAAGAACGCCCAAATCTGACTTCGTATGAGGAAGTTATGATTTTCCGAAGTTTCAACTTAGCGGTATGCAGCCCAAATACTCGAAATAGAGATCGAGTGATATTTAGCCAAAAATTTCTAAATGAGAATTGAAGATCTCATTGATAGAAGTCCGACGATAAAAAGACAGACGAAAACGGATTTCAGCTTAAGGAGTTATGAATTTCGAACAGAGTTTTCCTGTCCCGGCCTACTAAAAATACTATATAAGTAATATATTTATAATATATTAAAAATCAATTCAAATTATCCAATGGAGTCTAAATGAGAGTTGTAGAGCATAATCTCACCTCCGCGTCGATATAAAGAACGTCGAAAACGGAGTTCGTATGCCAAAGTTATGAATTTCTGAAGTTCGGGGCGCGAACCCCAAAGCTGTGTCAGAGACCACGACGTGGCAAGCAGTGGCACGACGTGGCAAGTCTTCTGACACCTCCAGGAGTCCCCCAGACGCAACTTGCGATGATGTATGCAGTGACGACCTAGCCCACGACGTGGAAAAAGGGTGCCACGACGTGGCAATGGCCAAATTTGCCCTATAAATAGATTTGAAGGGCCAGCCGTTTAGGGTTGCTATTTTCTCTCCTCTCTCTCCCGTTTTACCTCGATTTACGTGCAAGAAATATCCCGAAGCCCTGGTATCATCCCGAGACCCGAAGCGAGTCCCAAAGCCCGAAGATCCCAAGAAGAAAAGAGTTTCCGAGCCGAAGCTCTGCCCACGAAGAGTCCGGTTTTTGTGAAGATCTTCCAGATCTGCCGAAGAATAATACTTCTACAAGCCGTAGTGCTGTCCGATCATCTTCTGATCAAGTGAGTGTGTAGTTACTTTCTTCTAACGCATAATTATGAAGTATTTTATACAAAATACATGTTATGTGTATATTTTGTTGTTATATGTGTGAATGTATATTCACTTTCTTCTATCTCATGGATATGATTTATTCTCTATGAAATACGTGTTATGTGTATGTGTCTCATCTTTTATCTGGAATGTGTTTTGAATGAACATACTATACAGGTTTTAAACTATGTATAAAAATGTATATTTTATCTACTAAAATGTTGGGTAGAACATGGGTAGATAGTTGTCTTGTGATAAAAAGATGAGAGGCCTCAATGTTTTTGATTTAGTCATCTAGCGGAGTTTAGATGACGACCACAGACTTTTCTAGACAGTCCCGTGGAACGCTAGCAGGTTCGCCACCAGTAGGTGTTAATGAACTTGGGTGTTCATTCGCTGTACTCCATCCCCCTCATGGTTGCCTTATTTGACTTATATTGCTGAGGAACCCACGAAGCATGTGTTGTCGCCTCGATGAAATATTCTTAGACTAGGTCCCTTATGTTAGTTGTCTTAGGGATGTAAAGTGAGAATAACGGGAATGGGTAATTGGGTTATTGTTGGTTGGTGGAATTAAATATAATTATTTATTGTGGGTTGAAAACCCTATATGCTCACCAGGGTCCCAAGCCTGACCCACTCAGTTTTTATTTGTATTACAGGAAGTGGCGCAAGGGCATAAGATGGATGAATCATCAAGTTGTTTTGTTTACAAGTGTTGTATATGTATATATTTGTTGAATGACTTGTAATATTATCGTTTATGCTTTATGGTCTGTATCGGAACATGACATCCCGAGTTTTGATTATATAATGAAAATACATTTCTTTATGAAATGCTTTGGTAAATATTATTTTATCACGTTTTGTTTTTCGGAAGAAATCCCGCAACTCTTTCAAATCAAAAGGATTTACTCTGAAATTATTTTAAAAGCACAAATGAAAAATCGGTCTTTTCTTGTCGTGATTTTGGGGATGTCACAAAACACCTATAAACTACAACAGAATGCAAATCATGACATAATTTGATAAAAATTAACTCATTGTATGCATACCTGCTTCTCCAACTCCTGGAAATATGTGTGGGCTTTTTGATTCTGCACCTTAGCATCTGAAGATCCTTTAACATAATCAAACACAAGAAATAGAAGATTTTATCATTCCGAAAGCATGTATTCATAGATGAAACAAAATATGTATCAAAACCACAAGTACTATATCTTAAACAAGAAGAAAAGAGCAACTTTCATTTTTCATCTAATCTCAAGACAAGATAAAAGCTATAAGATGGAGATTAGTGAGAAGAGAAAGAAATGTGAAAAATGATTGTATTCCTTTTCACGTAATTGACAACTATACTCGAATCAAAACATACAAAGTAGAGAAATCAGCACACAATTTCATCATAACATCACATCACGATTTTAAGAAATCAACAAACAATTTCATATCAACGATTTCAGTACTGATTTCCGAGAAATCGCCAATTTCATCATATTTGGAGTAGAGCATCGATTTCTGCAAAAATAAAGAGAAATCCGAAAAAATGAAGAACGGACTAGATACTTGAAGATGAGTCGACGTTCTGATGTGCGAGGGTGGTGTCGGAGGTTTGGAATGGGTGGGACGGTCGGAGATGTGGGAGGTGACGGATCGAGGAGCGAATTTGGAAAGGAACGATGTGGAGGAGCGTCAGCTGTTAGGCGAGAGAGAAGACGAAAATGTTCAGGTTAATGATAGAAAATCAAACTTTTAGCTACTATCTGGTAGAATGGAATCAAGGAGCCGATTGATTAGCTACTATGCGACATGAGAGCAATAGATGTAGCTACGACGGTAGGAGTGGAGAAAAGAGTACCTTTTTTTGTGGAGCGACGATGGACTGACGACCTTGGTGCCGAACTGCCAATTGTTGGTATGTCGAATTAGGGCAAACAATGAGGAGGGATGTGTTGAAGACAGGCGGGATACGCTTTCCTCTGTATATTATAATAATGGAAAATAGAAAAAGGAAAAGTGATTTCTTTATTTATGAAACACCACGAAAAAAAAAAAAGCCAAAAAGGGTCCAAAAATGATTTTAGGTCGAAGGGTAGTATAATAAATATGTTTAATAAAAGGGTTATGGTTAATTGTGGATAAGTGCTCAGGAACTTAGTTAAGGACTAGTCAAATGTAACGAGCTTTGGGAAAATTATGTGTGAAAGAAAGAAAAGCTCTAATGACTACTATTTTGTGGTAACTAATTGTTTTTAATTTTATAATTTAGTGACCACTATTGAGTGGTCACAGTTTATCCGCATAACATTTAAGTGGTTTCCAATAAAAAAGAGTAGCTAGTGACCAATATTTTTGGTCACTTAACCTTAAATGAAGTGACAATTATTTTTTGTCACTAGGCCTCTAAAACGATAATCATTATTTTTAGTCACTAATAGTTATTATGATATGAAAGAAAGTATTTTAATTTTATTCATGGTATAGTGACTGATTTAGTGACGACCATAGAGAATTGGTCATTAAATTTGAAGGATTACCAAAATTCAGTGACCACTTAATATTTGGTGACTAAATAATGTTAGTGACCAAAATTTATGTAGTCACTAAAAATTGGTCACTAATATGGACTTTTCTTGTAGTGCATCCTAGCAAATTCTTGTATGATATCCCCTTGTGGAACATCATGGGCTAGTCAATTTATTCTTTTATTTACTATGCATTGATTCACTCTAATGATGCATGATAACCACTTTTTTAGTGAGTCATTTACATACGAATTTCATGCTCAGAAAACGAATATTAACACCCACTACAAACAAAATATCATTTAGTGGCCTATATTTTTATTGGCATATATATGTTGTGCCACGATATCATGTTTTTAGCGGCATATTCTATGTGTTAATATTAAAATTAGAGGATTTAATGGCACGTAACATTTTTTGTCACGAATATTCATAATTATTAGTGCATAATGTTTTAATATGTCACTAAAAGTTCTATTGTATGATATTTATTATATAATACAATTACTATAATACTAATTAATTATAATATGGTCGTTAATCTTCATGGTAATTACAATTTTAGTGTCACTTTTGATTATTTGCCATAGTCTGATACATACAATCATACACATCGTTTTTTACAAACATAAAATTTTACCCCTTGCTTTGTTTTATAATTTACTCCCCCAAGAAACAATCCAAACAATCGGTAAAATCGACACAACAACTCACACCATCACTCTACTAAAACATCCTAAAAATCATGACCAAAAATTTCTTTTTAAAACATTAATAAAACCATAAGTGTTAGGTCATTTCAACTAAACTAAAGGTTTATATATCAAATCAGCGTATCATTTCAAAACATGTTTTATATATCAGAGTAAAAACATCCAAGGCTAAAACTTTTTGGTGTGTGTCCTGCTGTAACACCATGTTTATTTATTAAATAAATAAACAAATTAATGTATGAATAATAGCCCTAAAATAAATAATTATATATAAAAGGATGGTCAAGAAGAGCTAATTGTCACAATTTTAGAAGTCGGGGGTTAAAAGTGTAAGTTTCGGATGGGTTCCGTAAAAAATTATGAGGGAAGGGATTACTTGGTAAATTATTGGGACTTCATTTAAAATGAATTTATAGAGGAGGGGATATTTTAGTAAAATCCGGACTTAAATTGTGATGGGTTTACGTGGATGGTGTAGATGTATGCTGTAAAAGTCGAATAGTGTGTATTGTAATGATTCGCATTTGTATGTTATTTTACTAAGTCAATTTTGTATGCGAAGTGTAGTATGCGAAGTGTCAATGTATAGACTTAGTATACTTTTTGTGTGTTCCCTATAAATAGGGACTTAGGCTTGAAGTAGAGAAGATATCGAAACACAATTTTCTCTCTTCAGCTTACTCTGTAATCAGTCTTAATAAAAACGAGATCTGATTAATATTTACTCCATGTGTTCATCATCTTTCATCTTTAAAATCTATAGTTTCTTTTCTTAATTCTCAATAACAATTCACATCAATTGGTATCAGAGCAGGATTCAAACTGCTTAGATCTGATTTTCGTATAAGAATCATTTGCTTTTTGAGTTGCAAAATTTACTCAAAATTTTCCGCGCAATTTTGGTTTTGAAAATCACTTTTGATCTTCAGATTTGAATCGATTCTGTAGTTGAATTGTTAAGTCGAGTAATCGATTAGTGATTTTTGATCAATTCGTTTGATCGAATTCTGAAATTCATCAAGTTCTCAAGTCTTCAGATATTTTTCTGAGTTCATCAATGGCGAACTTCAACATGAGTACAATGACTTCTTTCTCTCATTTGCTTGGTTCTTCAACCAAAATTCCGATGTTGATTCCAGAATACTATGATCAGTGGGCTGATAGAATGGAAGATTACTTAAATGGAATTGATGAAGAACTTTGGAATTGTATCGATGGAACAGTACAAGCTCCTGCTAATGTTCAACAAATTGGATCATCCACTGGATCTCCTGATGTTGAAGATCAAAGAAAATGACTGAAGGATAATGAAAAGAGGTGCATGAGGGAACTAAGAGGTGCTCTACCTCCTGTGGTTTACAATTACATTCGTAGTTGTAAAACAGCCAAAGATATCTGGAATACTCTAAGAGAAAAGTATCAAGGTAGCGAAAAGACGAAGATCAATTCTGTGAAGCAATGTCTGATTGAACTGAAGGAATTCAGACAAAAGGATGCAGAAACTCTCGAAAGTTACTATGATCGTCTGAATGAGCTTATGTTTTGCTGCAATAGGTATGGTATCACTAGATCTATCATGGAATTCAATTTAACTTTCATTATGGGTCTTCGCAAGGAATGGCGAAGTGTGAGCATGATGATTAAGAATCAACAAAGTTTTGATACAACTAAATTGAATGATCTCTACAATCAACTGAAAACACATGAATATGAGGTTTCAGAAATGTATGAAGAATCAAAACTAGCTATTGGTGGTCCTTTGGCTCTAGTTTCAAAGGTATCAGAAACTGATGAAAAAGATGGTTCAGATGATGAAGGATTTTTGATGAACTCCGATGATGAAGCTGTAGCATTCTATTCAAACAACAGAGTTAAATTTTTTTTTCAAAAAGCCTTTTAATCCAAAAGGAAAGATTAATGATGCGAAAAATGTTGTCACAAGGACTGGAGGGGATGAGAGGAAGAAAATGGAGAAAATTGATGAAAAACAGAAAAATGCGAATGAAGAGAAAAAGTTGAAAGGTGATTCAGGAATTTATTGTCATTATTGCAATGGTGCGAATCATTTCGCAGCTGACTGCATGTTGCGAAAGAAAGAAGAGAAGAAAGAAAAAGTCAAAGATGAAGCATACTACTCCGAGAAGATTGAAGAATTACATGCTAAGACCAAAGGAGTGTCATTGGTTGCTAAGGGAGAAACTGCTGAAGAAGAAAGTGGAACTTATCAGATCTGGTCTTCAGGATCTGATGATGAAGAAATGAGGCATCCCACACATGGAGCAATGTTCGCAAGTTTTGAGGATTGCAAAGAGAACATTTCAGGGAGATGTTTTGTGTCTAAATCCACTGACAAGTCACCAATGACAACCAAGGTACGTGCAATTCTTGAATCTTTTAATATTCCTTTATCCACTTATGATGCTGAAATTGTTTCATTTGATGATACTGTGGCTTATTTTGATTCTGTTATTGTGTCTACTAGTAATGAAGCTAAGAAATTAAATGTGCAACTTAGTGAGACATGAAGAGATTTAGAAATAAAGAAGAGCAGAGTTGAAAAATTGGAAATGCAAGTCAAAAATATAGATTGTGATAGGAATAATCTTACTAACGATGTTAGGTTATTACTAGCACAGAGAAACATATATTGTAATTCTACAAAACGTTTGTATGCAAAATTAACAGCTTTACATCAGTCTTCTGATATTAGCAAAGAACAACATAGGAAACTTTTACCTTTTCTTGAGTATGAGCGTGAAAAAGTTGATGTTGTTTCTTATGATTGCGAAAGCACAATTGCTCAATTTGACAAAATACCTGATGATAGATATTCATATGGTATTGTCAAAATTGATGAATTTCTGAATGCTGATGAGTTGGTTAACATTGTCAATGAAAGTTTGACAAAGAGTGAACAAGTGAAAATTATAAAGAAAACTGAAAATTCAACTCTTGCCTCACAGTTGAATTATGCTGATATTGATGAAAATTCTGATAATGTAAGTGAAATCAGTGAAATAGAAGAGGAAGAAGAGGTTGATTGTTCTCAATTGTCAATCATTAATATCACATCTAAGATCAAAGGTAAAGAAATAATAGTTGATTCAATAGTAGATGATGAAATTGATAAACCTTCAACTTCGCAACATTGTATGTTTGATAATGTGGAAGTTGAAAGCTGGAAATCAGATGACACAGATGTAAATAAAGAAGAAAAGAAAGTTTCAACTGAAACACCTCAAAGGGTTGTAGTTGATCAAGTGTTTGAAAATACAAAAGAATTCGATAAAATTTTAAATGATAAAGGCGCACATTATTTGGAAACCAACACTGTGGTATATCCAAATTTTGTATGTACTGATAAAACCATTTTTCCAAATCAAGTTTTTGTCACTACTGGAAATGCTGAGAAAGTTCTTCATGAGTTTAATAAAATGATTGAAAAAGATAATCAAAAGTCCACGATTGAAGGTTTTTTCACAAATCAAAACACAGAAGAAAATAATTTAACCAAAAATCCTTATGTGTTTCAAAAACAAAACTCAACTCAAAAATGGGTGGTTAAAGGTGAAAAATCAAACAAAATTTTTGAAAAAGATGAAAAACCAAAGGTTGAAGTGAAACTAAATTCTCATGAATTCAAATTGATGGTTGGAAACTATTCAACAGAAAATAATGTTTCAAAAAGAAAAGCAAGAAAAGCAATTTTCTGGCAAGTTGTGTCTAATGAAAAATCAAGAGATGAAAAAGAACAAATGTCAAAAACATCATCAATTGATAAAAATACAAAAACATATTCAAGTTTTCATAAACAAATAAACTCTGTTGACAAGGTTCCATATGTTCGCAAATATGACAACAATCGAAAATTTGAGAATTCGCAAAAATTTGCAAATAATCAAAAGTTTCAAAATGTTGGCAAATTCACGAATACTTCATCAAGTTTGAAGAACTCAACTCAAGTCAAAATGAAATTTTCACCAAAACAACCAAATTTTCCAAATCCTTCAATATCAAAACCAACCAAAGTTTCATATACAAAAGGAAAATCTGATGTTAGTACTATCAATCATTGGTTTGAAGGGAAAGGAAAGAAATATCAAAGTGGAAATTTTCAGAAGAACAAATCAAAAGTGCATTTGATAAGTTCACAAATAATTCTTCAATTGAAAGTGCATCATCTCATAATTCGCAAGTTCCAGTTCAAAAATGGAAACCAGTTATCAAAAATGCGAATGTTGTGAAGGATAAGATTACAATTAATGTAAATCCAAAATTATTGAATGACTATATTTCAAAATCTAGAACTGATGATGTTGATATAATGGATTCTGTTACAAACAAAGTGAAAACATGGTTTTTAAATTCCAAAAATTTGTTTAATTCTACTAATGATGGACCCAAAAAGTCTTGGGTTCCTAAATTTTTTCAATAAATGCAGGTGATATGTGACGAGCAATATGATATGAAATGGTACATTGATAGTGGTTGCTCTCGTCACATGACTGGACGAAAGGAAAATTTGCGAGATTACAGAAGCTTGGAAAATGCTGGAGTTGTCAAATTTGGAAATAATCACAAGTGTCAAGTGAAAGGATATGGGAAAGTCACAAATGGAAACTTCACAGTAAACAGAGTGGCCTATGTTGAAGGACTTCAACATAATTTGATAAGTGTATCACAACTTGTTGTGGGTACTGGAAATCAAGTTGTATTCAATGAAGAAGGAAGTGTCATTTCAAATGTCAAGACGAATGAAATACTCCTGAAATCCAAAAGATATGGTGATATGTTTACACTGGACATCAAACCGATTGTAGGAAAACCAGCTGTGTGTTTACTATCAAAAGCATCCAATGATCTCAGTTGGCTTTGGCATAGAAGATTGTCACACTTGAACTTTCGAAATATAAATAAACTTGTAACTGAAGATTTAGTTCGAGGGTTACCAGTACTAAAATTTGACAATGATTCTTTGTGTGCAACTTGCGAACAAGGAAAACAAATCGAAAGGGTCATCCGATTGTGATAGATTCAAAAATAGTGGATCCATTGGAACTACTTCACGTTGATCTATGTGGACCATCAACTGTTGCAACAATAAACAAAAAGCGGTATATTTTAGTTGTTGTAGATGATTTTTCTAGATTTACGTGGGTGTTTTTTCTCAGGTTGAATTCTGAAGTTGCTCAGACGATGATTGATTTTATCAAAAAGATTGAAGTTAGTTTGAAAAAGAATGTACGAAAAATTAAAAGTGATAATGGTTATGAGTTTAAAAATCAAACTCTTGACATTTTTCTCACAAGCAAAGGCATTTCGCATAATTTTTCATCACCATATACGCCACAACAGAATGGTGTAGTTGAAAGAAGAAATCGATCTCTATGCGAAGCTGCCAGAACCATGTTGACATATGCGAATCTACCTCAATATCTTTGGGCAGAAGCTATGTCCACAGCATGTTTTACTCAGAATCGATCATATATTCATCGAAGATTTAGTGTTACTCCATATGAAATAATCAATAATCGGAAACCTAATGTAAAATTTTTCCATGTTTTTGGTTGCAGGTGCTTTATCATGAATCTCAAAGATAATTTGTCCAAGTTTCAAGCTAAAGCTGATGAAGGCATCTTTTTAGGATATTCACAGAATTCAGTTGCATACAGAGTGCTAAATAAACGAACAAGAAAAATTGAAGAAACTTTCAATTTAACATTTGATGATTACTATCTTAAACAAATTGATAGTAAATTTGATAATAAACCAATACTTGTAGATTCAAATACTCCAATTGATAATTCTGAAATCCATGATTTTGATTATGACTTAATTTTTGGAATTCCTGACAGGGCCATTGATGCAGAAAATAATGCTCCTGATAATCAAACATCAGAATCCTCAAAACATACTGATGAATCAACGATAACTTGTGAAAGCACACCAGATGTTCATAGGGAACAAGAACATCAAGTTGAGGGGGAGCCTTCGCAAAATCAACAAGAACATCAAGATGAAGGGGAGCCTTCGCAAAATCAACAAGAATATAATTTTGAGGGGGAGTATCAAGATGCAGATCATGTTGAGGGGGAGCATGATGAAACATCGACAATTAATCTTGATAATAATGAAGAATTTCATGAAGTTAATGATAACTTTTCTGTTGCAGGATCTGAAAATGAAGATATGTATGAAGATGCACCATTAGAATTTGATCCAAATTTTCCACCACTCGAGAAATGGACACGAAATCATCCAAAAGAACAAGTAATTGGTAATCTACAAGAAGGTGTGTTGACTAGAGCTCAAATTCGTGCGAAAAATGAGGTACTGAATGCAAACCAAGAACTTTGTATGTTTAATGTTTTTATTTCGAAAATAGAGCCAAAAACTGTAAAGAATGCAATGGAACACTCAGATTGGGTTGTTGCTATGCAATCTGAATTGGCTGAATTTGAACGAAACAAGGTTTGGAGATTAGTTTCTAAACCTTCTGATGTTTTAATTGTTGGATTAAAATGGTTTTTTAAAAACAAAACCGACAAAGATGGCAATATTATTCGAAATAAAGCAAGACTAGTGGTAAAAGGTTATTCGCAACAAGAAGGCATTGACTATGAAGAAACATTTGCAGCTGTTGCAAGACTTGAATCACTTCGCATATTTTTAGCCTATGCAGCTCACAAAGACTTTGATGTTTATCAAATGGATGTTAAATGTGCATTCATAAATGGAAAACTCGAAGAAACAGTGTATGTTGAACAACCACCAGGATTTGTAAACAGTGACTATCCTGATCATGTGTATATCCTTGACAAAGCTGTATATGGGTTAAAACAAGCACCAAGGGCCTGGTACACAACACTTACAAATTTCTTGAAACAATCTAAATTTAAACAAGGATCAGTTGACCCCACATTATTTCGCAAGAAAGTTGGGTGTCATCTAATGCTTGTTCAAATTTATGTTGATGATATTATCTTTGGTTCAACTGATCCAACATTGTCAATTGAATTTGAAAATTTAATGAAAAGTCAGTTTGAAATGAGCATGATGGGAAAAATTAATAATTTTCTTGGTTTAAATATAAGACAGAACAGAGAAGGAATCTTAATCAATCAAGAAAAATATACGAAGAACTTGCTTGAAAAGTTTGGAATGCTAAATAGCACAAAGCTCAGAGTACCTATGGCAGTAGGAACAAGACTAACTCCTTCGTTAGATGCTCCGACTGTTGATCTAACACTATATCGTAGCATGATAGGGTATTTATTGTACTTAACTGCAAGTAGACCTGATATTATGTTTTCGATTTGTTGTTGTGCTAGATATCAAGCTAATCCAAGAGAGCCTCATTTGACTGCAGTGAAAAATATTTTTCGCTATCTAAAGGGAACTGTTTCTTTAGGACTTTGGTATCCTGCGAAAACAAGATTTTTCATTCAAGCTTTTTCAGATTCCGATCTAGGAGGATGTACTTTGGATAGAAAAAGTACGACTGGTGGATGTCAACTATTGGATGGAAAGTTAGTGAGCTGGCAATCAAAGAAACAGACTTGTGTGGCTATATCAACCGCTGAAGCAGAATACATATCTGCGACTGCTTGTACTTCGCAAATTATTTGGATTCAGAGTCAACTTCGTGATTATGCAATAAACATGAAAAAGATTCCTTTGTATTGTGATTCACAAAGTGCAATTCGCATTTGTCACAATCCAGTGCAACATTCAAAGACAAAACACATTGCTCTTCGATATCATTTTATTAAAGATCATGTGGAAGATGGGAATATTGAAATTCATTTTGTCAAAACAGCTGAACAACTTGCTGATATTTTTACAAAACCTCTTGATGAAAAATCATTTGTTCGAATTTTAGCAGGTTTGGGGATGATTAATGCGAATTCCATTTCGTCAACACAAGCATAAAAGTTTTGTTCACCAGATAAGAGTCAACATCATTCAGATGTTACTGTTCATTCAGAGGCTTCGCATGGCTTCGCAACCACATTTTTTCGCATCTGAGCTCATAATCACTATGGTAAGGTTTACGCATAATGTTTTATTTCTGAAAAATCAAAAATCCAAAAAGATTTTATTTTTGTTATTTATTTTTGAAAAATCAAAAATCCAAAAAGATTTTATTTGTTTTGTTCTTTCATTTTGAAAAAATTCAAAAATCACAAAAATATTTTTGTTTTCTTTGTTTATTAAACTATGTGTTGAGAGTTTAATACAGGGCTACAATGCGAAGAGGTCATACATTTGTGTTTCTATGGGAAGGTATTAAATTTCTTTTATAAACTAGTTAGGATGTCCCTAGAAGCATGCTGCTGTATGTAGACCTCAAGCCTCGAATGATTCTATGTGTGAGAAATGAAAGCCTTGATGAAAGTATCTCATGAACATTTCTACCCAACAAGGCTTGTATTCGCATAAATCAACAAGAGCTACCTTACTCTTCTCAAATGAGGTAAGAGTTTTCTGTTTTGTCCAAATATAACAGAGGTACAATTCGATTCTTAAACAATCTTTTTAAACCAAACAGTTCTTAAAATTCAAAATTTTTTCTGAAGAAGATTTGTCCTTGAGGTCTTTGGTCAAACCAATCAAAACCTAGATAAATCACAACTCTGTGTTAAAGATCTAACATCATGAGTCCGTGATGAAAGTGAAACCGAAAAATCATACACCTTAAGGAATTGACGGGGAACTTTGTTCCAGATTTTTACGAAACTTTTGTTTCAGTATCAAAAATTTCGAAACTTCAAATCATAATTCAATTCGCATGCGTGGTCTTGATCAAACATTTACAACCAAGAATGTTTGTTACCCAACAAGATCCAAAACAAATTTTCTTTTGAATATGATTTTAGTGTAAGTTTCATTCGCAAATTCTTGTCATGATAAATATATTCACAAGCCAACTTGTCACTAACTACACTGGTCAAACAAGTAATTTCATTTACAATTTCTCACCTTATGTTAAGGCTGATATGTAATGAAATTTTAAACCAACCCAAAATGATTTTTAAAAGAAGCCCTTTGATACTTCTTTACAAGTATTTGATTGTAATTCACAGGAAACTACACAAGCTGTTGATTATCTCTATTGATGATTAACGAAGCAACCTTTGCCTGTGGTTTTTCTGCATTCATGTCAAATTAACTTTTTGACATCACAACATTCCAAAATTTCTTGATTCTTATCTTATTTCATTGGCACAATGCACACACGAAATCCTTGAGGTTCTGAGTAAAACCAACTCAGACTGATGATTTCGCAAGTCTGGCATATGACTTCACTTTAAATCCCAAAAGTGAAAGAGCCTTGCTTCCATGCGAAGGGTTTTACCAGTTCGGATTCTATAACGGATATATGACAGGTTGTATACTCAAAATGGTTGGTATTCTATCCGGTTTTCGAGGAGATGTGACAGTTACTTTTTGAAGCATAGTAATCTTTTACAGTCATGATCCGAGATTCAAGGTGCCACATCGGATAACATTAAATGTATCCCGCCTTAATTTCAAATCAATTTTGAGTAACCTATAAAAGGGGGATCAAGAACACTGTGTACGGTTACACAAACAAGAATTCTCACAACACTTCAAAGCTTTCATCTTGATCCAAAATTCAAATTTCTTTCAAACCATAACAATGGCAGCCACAAATTCCAACACTGATGAGGTCCTTTCTCAATCACTTATGAAGATTCAAAGCACCAATTATCAAGTTGATCCCAACGTTTCTGCATATCTAGAAGACCTAAAGATGCTTATCGTGGCTTTGAAACGATCACCATTATCAACTGCCATGTTCAGATCATTCCCAGTACCAATGGTGTGGCTATCTCGTGCCGCTTCCACGACTTCATACAATCACACGGCGGATGTGATTACCTTCAATCTCATCAACAAAAAATGGGTTAAACTGTCAAAGAACTTGTTTGTGGAGTTCTTGCAGATTCTGAACAACCCTCCGTTTGTTAAACCTGTAAAATCCCAGATAATTCACATGTTCAATGAAATGGGCCATCAACCGGAGTTTAAGAAGATCAGTGACTTCCGGAAGTCGGGATTACCATGCATCTGGAATTTTCTTTTTGGCATTTTTCTACGATGCCTTACCGGAAGATCAGTCGGCTTGGATAGAGGAAAAGTCGAAGTTTATGCCATGGTAATGGCATATACTATGACATTAATGTCGATTACGCCACTCAGCTGTGGAAAGAATTTGTGAAAAGCTTGGAAAACACGAATTCGGAGAAGGGGATCTCTTGTGCCAGATACTAGAGTTTGATCCTGGAGAAAGTATACGAGAAAGAAGCAATTCCAATAATGGCAGATGTTGAAGTTGCTGAATTTTCGTTCTACCAATTTCCAAAAGTGGTTGAAGATGATGAAGCCATTTTTACGCGTGTGGCTCGTATTCCGGATGCGATGCTTCGCAAAGTTTCTCCTACTCACAAAGTTTTGGTGAGATATTTGCGAAACATTGATACAGCTGATCAGACCGGCGTATTACCCGATGCTGCAACTCCGTCGAAGAAGAGGAAGGTGAGCAAGAAAAGTGCGAAGGGTTCATCCTCACCCATTGTACAAGATGAAGTTGTTCCAACCGCGGAAACTTTATCTAAATCGAAGAAGGAAATTTTACCTTCCAAGTCTGGGGTTTTAAAACAAATTCGCAAAGCGGAAGTGAGTAGTAAAGGAGTTACTATTCGCAGTATTCCTGCACCAATGTCTCCAGGAAAGAAACGCCAAAGGGCAGAAGATGTTACGAAAAACATGCAACGAACGCTGGTTAAGAAGAGGAAGATGGTGATTCGCAATGAATCATCAGATGAAGAAGTTGTCCTAGAAACTCCACCTGTCACAACTATGGTAAATGTCTCTTTACCAATCATTTCAACTTCGCAAATTTCTACTACAATTTCCAAACCACTCGAAATAGTTCTTACCAAGTCAGTTTCTGAGGAGGTACCTATTTCGGATATGGTTGTCAACGTATCTGATACGGGGGCACCTATCCCGAGTGTTGCATCCACAATCCAAACATCCTTACCTATTACCACTTTATCCACCACTTCATCCATCTTTGATCATGCCCTTCAAAACCCATTGACCACACTTTTTCCATCCCAATCACCTAAAAATCCTCCACCTTCGCAACAAATGTCTGATCCTGAAGTCGAAGGAGGTGCTTTTGGAGGAATATTAGATGACATTCCTTTTGATTCTGACGAAGAAGACAATCCTGATCATATGCTGATGACAGGAAAGCAGTTTAAAATACCGAATCAAAAGTTGAAGGCTATTATCCAATCGCAAGCCGATTCTGGGAGAATGTCTTCGATCTCAGCAATGGAGGTGGATGTCATGATTAAAGGTGCTGAGAAAAGAATCATGGAGAAAGTAGATCAATCTGATAAAAATAACGAACTCAGAGTGCAAGCACAAGGGAATAATTTTACGTCTTCAGTTCAAGATCTTAAAACTGCTACAAAAGAACGACACATTCTTTTTGTACAAGACGTCAAGAAAGTTCGTGAGGATGTCAACTTCAAAATTCAGGAATTGAAGTCTGAACTTGCGAAGGATCTTCAAGATGTGCATACGAGACAAGAAGATCTTCAAAAACAAATTGTGGAAATTTCTTCTCAACTCCACAAACTCAATAATATTCCTGTTGTTGAAGATCAGAAAGCTGACACAATGGAGAAGTTTGATCACTTGATCAAATTAGTCACTGAGCTTAAATCAGCCGTTTCGCATTCATCATCTTCGCAAATCATTACTCCTGAATTCTTGACTCTAACGATTAACACTTTAGAGCAAGCTATTCAAAAGGCTCTTGCTCCGCTTTCAAATTTCACTTCTTTACTTCCGAAGAGTGCTCCACCTGTTTTCACAGGGGTGCAAGGGGGAGAGAAAAGTCGAAGCAAAGAAGATGAGGCTAAAACAGTGGGAAAAGTGATTTCGACTCAACTGGTTGCAACTCTTCCAATTCCTACAAAACCGATTTCTTCAACAACAATAACCACAAAAACAATTTCCAAGGGAATTGTTATTGGAGAAATCGAAGGAGGGTCTAGCTCAAAACCTCAGAAAGATGTAACAGGAAAAGGAAAAGGCATCTTGTACGAAAAGACGAAGGAGGAGTTAAAAGCTGATGCTGAGGCTGAATTGGAAAGGATGAGACAAGTTCAGAGCATCATGAGACAAAGGGCAAGTGATCCTCCCTCCATGAACAAAGGACATCCTGCGAAACTTTACTCTTACGAAACTATAGAGTCGAAAGTTGTAGGAAGGGAGATGTATGAGTTCGAGAAGAAGCCTAAAAGAAGTTACGATATTGCAAACTCAGATCACTGTCAGTTGGACTTCCCAGTTAATGAAATGTTGTTCATTACGGCTCAATACAAGATTAGTGAGAAATTTGATAATCCGGATGATTATACTCATATGAAAATCAGATTTCATGCTGTTCTTGGGAAGAATCCTGATGAAGTTTGGTCCCTGATGAAGATCAAGAAGGTGGTTACAATAAAGAAGGATGTTCTGTTTGAAGACATGCTTCAAAATTTTCGATATTTTGTCATCAGAGCTGACAACAAACAATACGACTTCACAGTTGCTGATTTTCCGTTGATGAACTGCAACGATCTCATTCAAGTAGCTCTTATTCTGAAGCATATGGAAGAAAACAAACTCAAAGGCTCAGAAACAGATGTATTTAAAGTTGGATTCGCACATGTGAAGACATTTATCGACAACTATTTCGATTGTCTGGCACTTACTGATGAAGAGTTAGCAAATGTGTTAGGAAGAGAAGTTAAAGTTCCATGGGAAGATACTTTGACACAATCTGCTTTGTCGAAGTATGTTGTGGGTGAGATATGCCTTAAACCTTTTGGCATGGTGTTTTCAGGAAGAGACACTAAAGGAAAACCAAAGAAATTCCTATTCAAAGCTTCAGAGATTGAAAGATACAATTCTTCGCAATATACGCACTTCATTGTATGTATGAACAATTGCAAGAAAAATAACGAAGGTGACAAGAGAGATTTGAAGAAGGTGATCTCCTGGTATGGAGAAGTGCGAAGAACAATTCACTCTGCAATTCAAAAGCTTTTGAGTTGAATTGCATCGACTGTTTACAAAGGGGGAGAATGTAGATGTATGTTGTAAAAGTCGAATAGTGTGTATTGTCATGATTCGCATTTGTATGTTATTTTACTAAGTCAATTTTGTATGCGAAGTGTAGTATGCGAAGTGTCAATGTATAGACTTAGTATACTTTTTGTGTGTTCCCTATAAATAGGGACTTAGGCTTGAAGTAGAGAAGATATCGAAACACAATTTTCTCTCTTCAGCTTACTCTGTAATCAGTCTTAATAAAAACGAGATCTGATTAATATTTACTCCATGTGTTCATCATCTTTCATCTTTAAAATCTATAGTTTCTTTTCTTAATTCTCAATAACAATTCACATCAGATGGGCTGAAAGGGTAAATTAGGGGGTTACTTCCAAAAATAATTCTGAAGGAAGGGGCCATTTGTGTCTTTATGGCAATAGGTTGGAAGGTGTCGGGTGTTTAAAAGCGTAAGAAACCCTAACCCTAAGGAATACTATTCAGCTGCCACCTTCATGTTAACCCAACTGCCACCCTCCTTCTTCACTTCCGATAACCGCCACCAGCAATGGAACCCTCTCTAGCTACCGATTCCACCACCGAATCCGACCACTGTGCCTCCTCCTACTATTCGGGGAATTCATTCTCAATCAAATTCGGGACGAGGAACGTTAGCAGGAGGGCTGTTGAACCACCTCAGCCGCCGTCCCGCTACCTGATGCCACCTGTGACGTTGTGAATGGTCGGAGAACCCCACCGAAACTAAAGTGTATGTGAGATATGAAAGCCAAAGGAAATAGAATGTGTTTGTTTAATACTCAGGTATAATGACAAAAAGAAGAAGATGAAAAAAAAAGACTTTTCTAAGTGTGCAGTGAAAGGAAAGCTGGAACAAAAGAAAACTCTCATCTGTTAATTCATATGGAAAAGAAGGCTTATATATAGCCTTAGTACATCACGTGGGATCAAAGAAAGAAAACAATAAAATAAAATACTAGCTAACCTAAAGAACTGGTAAAGGTAGCACCCATTCCCAAGGTGCCCCTTGCAATTCTCCAACATACACAATCCTTTTGAATCTGTCAAACCACTCTACCCATTCTAATTTATTCAATAACTAATATCTCTAAATAAAGGAAAAGTAAATACTCATTAATTTCAGCCATGCATGTAAAATTGTGACTACTAAACCGATTAATAAACCAACAATCACCCCCTTAATCGGTTTGTTTTTTTCATTAGATCACAGCAATGCCGGCTCCTCCTCCATGATCAAGTTTGCTTCTTTTTCCCACTTTAGACATTCGTTGTTGTAATGACCGAATTCACCACATTTGTAGCATTTTACGTGACTCTTGTCCCGAACACGTTCCTTACCATCTTGACTCCTCCCGGACCCACGACCTCTTCCCCGGCCACATCCAAAGCCATCCCGATACGAACCGCCACTGCCACAATGCATACAACCATCCGACTTTTCTTCTCTTGACAACAACAACCCACCATGAACGTCCTCCATCTTCTCGGATCCTTTGATGCGCTCCTCATATGCCTTTAGTCTACCGATGGCTTCATCAAAAAGCATTGTATCCAACTCAAAACATTGCTCAATCGACGCCACAATTTGAAGAAAGGACTTGGGCATAGAATCAAGTAACCTTTTCACCAAGTCAACTTCTTCATGTTCATGTCCGAGACTTCGTGCTTTCGAAGCTAAACCACTCAACTTCGCTGCAAAATCATCAATGGTTTCTCCCTCATTCATACACAAGCTTTCTAGTTCCCTCTTCATAGTTGCTAATCGAGCCGTTCTTACCCGATCCACACCCAAATACAGAGTTTTTAATCCTTCCCACACCCTTTTTGGATCGGTGTAATCGGACATTTGCAACACCATCTCTTCTGGTATTGCTTGAAACAAGAAAACAAGAGCTTGTTTCTTCTTCTTTGGATCCGATTCTCCACCCAATGCATTTGCTTCAACGGTCTCCCATATGCCATGTGCATCCATGATGGACTTTACTTTGACTTCCCATACTGGATAGTTGGTTGGGGTCAAAACCGGAATCTGATATGACATTGAACCACCATCTTATACTACCAACGCCATTTTCCCTTTCTTGTGACAGCCCCAACCTCTTCCGATCTCACCTGTTCCAAGAGCTTTTGCCTATCACGTTTTCTTTTACCCAGCAAGCAAGCCAAACTAAAATCCCACCCATTTTGATTTTTTCTTCTTGTCTCTTCCGCTTCTGGCTAGGCTCCTCTAACACTGAACAGATGGATCAAGGATGGAGGCTGCAATTTTTTCAGCCTGCTAATAGAAACAAGTTACACCCCCTTCACCAGAACTATGGGGCTTTGATACCAAATGTGAGATATGAAAGCCAAAGGAAATAGAATGTGTTTGTTTAATACTTAGGTATAACAATAGAAAAAAGAAGATGAAAAAAAGACTTTTCTAAGTGTGCAGTGAAAGAAAAGTTGGAACAAAAGAAAACTCTCATCTGTTAATTCATATGGAAAAGAAGGCATATATATATATAGCCTTATAATTCTCCAGTAAAGGTAGCACCCATTCTCAACATGCCCCTTGCAATTCTCCAACGTACACAATCCTTTTGAATCTGTCAAACCACTCTACCCATTCTAATTTATTCAATAACTAATATCTCTAAATAAAGGAAAAGTAAATACTCATTAATTTCAGCCATGCATGTAAAATTATGACTACCAAACCGATTAATAAACCAACAGTGTAATTCGTGAACAACCAAAAGGACTACCGGGATCGAATTTTGAGCTGTGAACAGGGAAGTAGAAGGCCGTGAACGATGAAGCTGAGGTCGTGAACGACTGGAAGGCTTTGGTAAGGCTAAACTGTGAGTTATTTCCCCTAGTCTTTCGTTACTTTTGATTGTACCGAGTCATCACCGCCGTTTTACGTTGCCATTCCGCTACCTGCCGTTTGCTGCCATCCCCCGCCGCCGCTACCATTGCCAAAACCGTCGTCGGCCGCCGATGTGACTGAGTTTGTAGTTCGCAAGCGGGTGTGTATTCTATTGTAGTATGCTAATTTTCGTGTGTGCATTTTCTGTTACAGGTAGTGTGGTTTAGTTGGCCGGAAAAGCCACCACCACCACCGTGAGGTGGTGGCTGCCACCTTCTACCACCACTGGCCACCATAAGGTGGTTGTGTGTGTGTGTGTTTATTTGTGTTTAGTGTGTGTGTGTGTTTATTTTTGTTTAGTGTGTGTGTGTGTTTTGAGATTTAGCATTGTAAAGTGTAAATTACAATTTGGAATAATGGAAAGAAATTGAAAACCACCACCTTAGGGTGGTGGCTGTCGCCACCGGCCGCTGTGTCGGGTGGCGGTGTGCTTGCTTCGTTGAGTTTGATTCGTTTGGGGTGCTTGAAACCCTAATGGTCCTTGTAGCCCTAATGGGCCCAATGAAGCCTAATGGGCTTAGTGAAAACCCTAATGGATCTAATGGACTCTAATTGACCTAAGGAAAACCCTAACGGGCTTAAGGACCTAGCTATTAGGCCTATTGGGCTAATATGGTTTGGAAAACCCTAATTAGGGTTTGGAAAACCCTAAAGCCATAAAACCCTAATTTGGTACTTATCAGGACCGCATCAGAATTATTTAATGAATTTAATATATAACTAATAATCAATGCAAATTAACTTAAGGTCATGTGGGACTTAATGGATTAAGTCCTTAAATGGTTAAGTAGGAAGCTTAACCCTAATCGTCATTTTATGTGAAACCCTAGTTTCACTTGGACCTTGAGTTGGGCTTTCTATTGGGATTTGATAATTGGGATAATAATGGGCCATCCAAGAAAAAGCTAAGGGGCTAAAATAATTTAATGGGCCTAGGGTAAGGCCCATGTAAGGGATTTAGGCCTAATTTAGAAAATTGGGCCATAGACAGACCACAGTTTGGGCCTTAATGATCATATGATGTTGGACCTTAGAATAAGACCATGTAAAGGCTTAGGCCCAATTTGGAAAATTGGGCCATATGTTGGGCTTTTATTTCCAGTTGACTTTGGGCCGAAGGATTGGGTATTGGGCTTAAATAAGCCAAGCTTGGGGTAATGTAGTAATTATCCAAAGTATGTACTCATGGTTATATAGTGGCGCCCAATTATTAATTGGGTGTTATTTTGGTGTTCACAGTTCGGGAATCGGTCATCCAGCAGCTCGGGTTGAATCTGCGAGACTTCAACAGTGTGGGATTGTGTCTACGGGACTTCAGCAGTGTGAGATGACTTACCTTCCAGTAGTGGTGGGTCTACGGCCACAATGCCGGCCCACAAGTTGGATTTTTATGTTAGATGATTGTCTTTGTGATATTCATCTAGGTTTGCTAATACATGATATGTTTATGTGCCAGCATTATATGTTATATGTGATAGTGGTAGTAGGAGGGGAATAGTCCCCAAGTTCGGTTGTTAGGACCAAAGGGTAGGTTGGGCACCCCAGATATGCCTGACAATATGTTTATGCTATGATATTATGTGGTAGTAGTAGGAGGTGAAATAGTCCTCGTATCTTGGTCGTAAGGACCGAAGGGTAGGTCGGGCACCCCAGATATGCCTGACAATATGATTATGTTATGATATGTGTGGTAGTAATAGTAGGGGGTGAAATAGTCCCTAGAGTTTGGTTGTTAGGACTGACGGGTATGTCATTACCCCAGAATGGCTTGACACGGGTAGGTCAGCACCCCATAATGGCTTGACATGGGTAGGTCGGGCACCCCAGAATTGCCCGACAGTATGTATGCTATGTGATTGTATGCTACGTCGTATGATGGGGGAACTCACTAAGCTTTGTGCTTACAGTTTTTAGTTTTGGTTTCAGGTACTTCGTTTTCAAAGGAAAGGAGCCGGCTGGATCACATCGCATCAAATTATGGTTTTCTGCACATGAGATCTTTGGGATTACACTCTGATATTGTTTTATGATAACATGTTTTGATTATTTCTGCTTTGGTTTTGACATGACATGATATTATGGATGTTGTTTTATATTGTTGGTTATATAAAAACTTAATTAAAACGAAATTTTTGGCCTTGAATTTTGGGATGTTACACATGCGATCATCCCGAGCTCTTCCCTCCGCTACCGGTACTACCTGAAAACAAAACTGAAAACTGTAAGCACGAAGGTTAGTTAGTTTCCCAACCTACCACATACCACATACGTATAACCACGTACTCCCCCCCCCCCCCCCCCCCCCCCCCCGCTGCATCGTGTGACAACCCAAAAATTTCAATCCAGTAAAGTCAACCAATCCAATCAAATGTTAGACTTGTTTCTGCTATCTCTTATCATTGTTAGGGATCTGTTTGAGGGTTCTAAGCCTAGTACACTTAAGGATTGGGTGTAGGGTTATGACAACTTATGTTCATTGGTTTGCAATCGAGCCGGAAACTCCATCACAAAACTAGGAGTTTACGGTCGTAAACTCTTGGCTGGTCGTAAACTCCTCCCATATACATGATATTCCTTCATTCTTCATTCTCTCCTAACTATCATCGAGTTCTTCATCCAAGATCATCAAAAATGTACGTGTTTCTTCCATCTTTGAGTTGTTATCCTTCTTAATCATGTATCACCATTTGATTTCATCCATGGAAATCATCTTTTTGGGTAGATCTTCAAGATCTTCATCTTTCACCAAGAACACACACTTGTTCATAATCTTGATGAGAAATATACCCACAAGCTTCCCCATGGTTCAAACACCCTATTGTGCATGTTCTACCATGAGTGTATGACCGTAAACTCCATGGTCGTACACCCATGGCCGTAAACTCCATGGTTAGGCCGTATACACCCCTTTGATGAATCACATGTGATTCTAACACTTAGTCCAAGTGTTTCTTAGTCCCTAAGGGTGTTTCCTTGCATGTTAGTTGCTTTAAACACTAAATTCATGCTAATATATGCCATTATATGTCATTAGGACTCGTTTGTGTCTCGGGAATTCATTTGTGGAACTTCTCATCCTTACACGCATATTCGATTGAATCACCCACCTAAGGTGAGTTCATACCCCTATAATCAATCTTTTAAACTGTTTTAAATGCTTTTAAAGGGGGAATACAAGTTGGACACAATGATAATCATGTAAATGTTTAGTTATAAACATCTTTTAAAGGATTGCTTATGTATTTATAAGTGATCAAAACATTTCAAAAACACTTTTAAAGTTAAGTTACTTTATAGTTTACAAAACTCCATTTTTAAAGTGAAATCATAACTTAGTAGATAAAATGAGTCTTTTCTTCAAGACAGTATCAGTTCAAGTAAACTGTAACGCTCGTAGATCAGGGCTAGTCAATTTAGAGACGATAAGCATCAAAAATGACTTTTTAGTAGAAGATTATTTAAAATGAATAATCTTAACTAAGTTGTAGTGTTCGTAACAAGGATTCCGGATATATAAAGAATGCCGAAATCCGAGTTATAACGAAGAAGTTATGACCTGTCAAAGTTTCGCAACAGAACCAACATGACGCTGTGTGACGTAAAAAGTGAATATACGATAAAATGCTTTTTAGCGTTAGCGATCTAAACGAATGCTGTAGAGTTTTTTAAACCGAGAGCGTGCATAAAAAGAACGTCCAAATTTGAGTTTGTATAAAGAAGTTATGATTTTTCTAACTTTCAGGTTAGCAGTATGCAACCCGAAACTCGAATTTTAGATCGAGTGATTTTTAGCCGAAACAATCTAAACGGGAATCGAAGATCTCGTTAATAGTAGTGCAATGGTAAAAATACAGACGGAAACGGACGTCGGATGAAGAAGTTATGAATTTATAATGGAGTTTTCCTGTTCCGGCATACTAAAATAATATAATAAAAATAAATTCAAAATTAGCCGATGGAGTCTAAACTAAAGTTGTAGAGCATAGCTTCACCTACGCGTGGATGTAAAGAACGTCCAAAACGGAGCTCGTATGAGGAAGATATGAATTTCTGAAGTCTTTAAATAATTAAAATTTATAAATAAAATATAAATTCGGATAATACCCGAATTCGTGACGCGCCGATCCTATCCACCCGATATGCCCAACGTACAGATGAAAGAGGCGTTACGCCCCCCGTAACCCGGGGTTCAACCCCTATAAATACGATGCAACCCCCAGCCAGATTGTTTGCTAATTTTCTATTCTTCCACCCTTTTCTTTCTTCTACTTGGCAATTTATACCCCCGAAGCCCCGATATCAATCCCGACACCCGAAGCAAGTCCCGAAGCCCCGAAGATCCCGATAAATATAGTTTTCGAGCCAAAACTCTGCCCGCATGAAGCCTGGTTTTGGACAAAACATCCCGGTTTCAGCGGAGAATATTATTTTAAGAGACGAGGTGTTGTTAAATCATCGTCTTATCAAGTGAGTGTATAGTCCCTTTCATAAACATGATTTTAATACAAGTATTGTTTGAATGTATTAAGTATATGTTTTGGGTGAGTGTGTAGTCACTCTCTTCTAGCACATAAATATGAAGTATTTGCTATGAAATACGTGCTATGTGTTTATATATTATTGTTTATTTAAGATGAATGCAGAATGGATGTTTTATATAGTTTTAAATGAGTTAAACTGTATATGTATTTTATATCTACAAATATGTTGGATAGAACATGGGTAGATGAGATAGTTGGTGTGTGATAAAAGATAAGTTGGATAATGAGATCAAGAGGTTAGTTTTAGATCCGGGAGTATGGATCAGGTAAAGAGATAAACTTGTTATTAGTCCGGGAGTATGGATTAAGATTAAGTTAATTTTCCCTAATCCGGGAGTATGGATTGGGCACAGTTATTGATCCGGGAGTATGGATCAGAAAAGGAGATTAGTTTTAGATCTGGGAGTATGGATCAGGTGAAGAGATTAGTTTTAGATCCGGGAGTATGGATCAGATGAAGAGATTAGTTTTAGATCCGTGAGTAGGGATCAGGTAAAGAGGAAGGTTTTAGATACGAGAGTTTAGATCGTGTTGTTGTGAGGATCAATGGGGTGGCATAAGAGTTGCTTTTATATGGTGAAATTATATAAGTTTGTGAGTTCTAATATATATATATATATATATATATATATATATATATATATATATATATATAGGCCTAGGTTATTCTATTCATAGTAATTATTGTTATTGTATTCATAACTATGGGCCAATCAATTTTACTTATTTTAAGAAAGTGATTAATATATATTATTGAATTAAAATAGATTTAATAAAGGAAAATTGCAAATTTTAAGAGATCATAGATTCTATTAATTTTTAAAATTCGATTTTACGAATTATAACTATTTTAATTCGGACATTCTGACAGAATATGTTTATTTATTTAATTATTTACTCAAAAATAAAAATATTCTTGAACCATAAATTCTTGAACTTCTTGTAGAATAACAAATTCTAGAACAATCAATTGAAGAATAAAAACGAAAAATACATTATTTCTTATAGAACACGGTTAACAAATTCTTGGCCCACATTTATGAATACGATAACACAATACTTAGTTTAAACAAATGAACCTAGTTCTCTCTCTCTCTCTCTCTCTATATATATATATATATATATATATATATATATATATATATATATATATATATATATATATGATATAACATTGTGGGATGAAAACCCTATATGCTCACCAGGCTCCCAAGCCTGACCCATATATATATATATATATATATATATATATATATATATATATATATATATATATATAACATTGTAGGATGAAAACCCTATATGCTCAACAGGCTCCCAAGCCTGACCCACTCAATTTTCTTTGTATTACAGGTTATGGCACGAGAGCATAAGTTGGCTGACATAACGACATATTTTGGATTATAGGCCGATAGTTATCAATAACTGTTGTAAGGTCTATTTTGTTATGTTTATGCTTTAGGTCTGTATTGAACAAGACATCCCGAGATTTTGTTACATAATGACAATACATTTCTTTAAAGAAATGCTTTGATATATTCTTATCATATTTTTTTGGGAACAAATTCCGCAAATGTTTCTATAAAAGATTACCCTGATTTAAAAAATAAAGCATAAACAAATCGGTCTTTTCTGGCCGTGAAATTGGGGATGTCACATAAACATACTAGTAAACTAAAATTTGTATAGTTTAGGGGTTCAATTCACACGATAACATAGAGAACATACTATAATGAGAAACAGGGAGGAAGATACAATACACAATAACAGAAAGAACATACTAAATACTATAACAGAAGAACAAATCATTACTTACAACATTATACCAATTATCACTAACTCATTGTTCTAAACAAAAGGTGATAATAAGTGTGGTATACAAGATAACTTTAATGTGAGACTACTTCACGGCTTAGCAATTCGTTTGCTGAAGTCGCATTTTGTAACCAGAATCTCTTGCAGGGAGAGCGTATAGTATGGGTACAACCACATCACATTATGACCTTAATAAAACAAACTAGTTTTAAGGTAGTCGAGTCATAGTACATTCAATAGAAAGGGGCCTATAATGCTAACTTTATGATTCCTTGGTTTATACATCTGAGATATATATTAATCGGACCCGACAAGTAGTAGGATGTGTGCTTTCCGCTCCATTTCATGTACCTTGTTTGGTTGTGGGCTTAGAACAGATTTACCCAACCTACTATTTACCCGATCTAAGCTATATATATATATATATATACACACACACACACACACACCAAGTAATCATAAGGAGTACTAGGTATGGGCTAGGTCTTAGTATACAAATTAAATACACTGTTTTCTAGTACAAAACATACTTTTCAAATAGAACATTTGGTAGACAAAACTAGAAACTTACCAGTAATGGGTATAATCCATTTTATTAAACCAGTATAACTTAAAGGACCTTAGGTGGTTAACTTTATAATACCTTAGCTTATACATCAGGGTTATATATAATTAATAACCGATAGGTAGTCGGATGTGTGCTTTCCGCTCCATTTCCTGTTCCTTGTTTGGTTATGGGCTTAGAGCAGATTCACACAATTAACCATCTATTCGATATTAGATTATATATAGCTGGTATAAACTAAGTGATTATAGAAGGAACCATTGTGGTTACCACTTTTACTAAAAGAAATAAGGGTTTTCTTAAAGAATGTTTTCATCAAATATAAATGAACTATTGTAGTTAACTCCGTGAGTACCAAATGAATACGCCAAGGTTATATAGAATGATGATCTAACAAACAATGAATGGGATGTGTGCCTTTCGCCTCATTCCCTGTTCCTTGTTTGGTTGTAAGCTTAGGGCAGATACACACAATCGATTGTTTGTTTACTCTGGGTTTTATATAACTTGTATCCATTTAGTACTCATAGAAAGGATTGTAGAGTCATTTTTACTTAAGTTTCATCATATTAGAAGATATAGGATCTTCTGGAGGAACAAGCGAAATTTTCTAAAAAGAACTTACAACTTACTTACATCACTAAAATCTTATGAACTCACCAGGTTAAATTCTTACCTATTCTTTAAAAATAACTTGTATTCTCAGGAGACCAGTAGACAGGTACGCGCACTGGGAATCAGAAGATGGAGCATAATAGCCTCATGTCTTATTTTGTTATTTACATATGTAGTCTATGTTATATGAAGCACATACTTTGTAAACACTTTCTTTCTAATAAAATGGTTGTTTATTACTTTGATTACTACGATGCATGTCTTGCGATACTAAACATGACGTCCTCCTCCACCGAACGTTTCCGTCGTTCTGGTTTTGGGGTGTGACAGATTGGGATCAGAGCATTGTTTATAGTGAACTATGTATATCAACCAATAAAAGATTTACAACTATAAATACATTGGGGCCTAAGTGCTCTGGATAATAATATATTTTAAGGATATAACGATACCAAAGTATACATACATGCTTATACATATATACACACTAGAACAAGTATCACAAGAAGAACAGAACATAAGTATTTAAAGGTTGAACACTGCGGTCAAACCTGGACAATCATGTAATCATATCTAGGATCAATATAGCCTGATCAACTATATTCATTCGTGTAACAACCCGAAGTTGTTCATCGCCAAAAAACCCATTCTACCCGTATAACTCGCCGTATGTCGAAACGTTCCGATGTCGTTTTTGGGTAAAGTTAATTAAACTTATACGTTTATTTTAATCCAATGAGTGTCCAAACCATTTAGGAACTCATGAAACTAGCCCAAAAATGTTTATTTGGCTTCCAAATTTGGGATTTAATCATGATTTAAGGCCTTGAATGTGAGTTTGCGGCCATGGTTGAAGCTTTGGCCGTAAACACATAGTTAAGGGGTTTTTAAGCCCTAAAACCCTTCTAAACCACAACTAGACTTTAGATATGGCTAAATGACTTCATGGAATGGACTTAGAACATTTTAAACATGGATTTTGATGGATTTGAAGGAGTTTACGGCCAAGGCACATGCTTGGGCCGTAAACTCATATATATGGGGTTTTTGTGACCTTAAACCCTTCCAAAACACTAATAAGGCTTAGATATGAATTTTAGAATATTTGGTTTTAGCCTTGGGACACTTGAAACATAAATTTTGAGGGATTATTGTGAGTTTACGACCAAGGCATGTGTTTGGGCTGTAAACTCCTTGAAACATGGTATAAATTCATTTTAAGGTGTTAGAAAGCCACTTTAACACCTCTAAAGCCTTGGAATAATTTCTAGAAGTGCATACAAACAAGTTTTTGGCCTTAAAACATAATAAAACCCTCTCTAGGAGAGTTTACGGCCATGAGGGGGGGTCTCATGGGTCGTAAACTCCAAAAACCTCTCAAATGTCCCATAAAATTTCATGTAAGGCCTTGAAATAATTTTAGCAATCACATGTGATTTGTTTGGAATCCAAAAACACAATTTTTCATGGGTTTATAGGAGTTTACAACCATGAGTCCTATGCTAGGCCGTAAACTCACTTAAATGTGTCATTTTGGTGTTTAAAAATAATTCCAAGCCCTTAAAACAAAGTCTAGCATTTATCTCTAAGTGTTTCAAGCCAAATTGTGCCATAAATCACCTCACCATGAGTTTATGGCCGTAAACTCATGGGGAGGGGGTCTTTAGGGCCGTAAACTCCCTAAGGAGTGTTCCTTTGAAGTCCCAATTCAATATCCTAACTATATGTGTCCCTAAATGTCACCCGGGTCCCTCCAAAGACTTGTATTGGGGTGTTTTCGCGATTAGAAGCAATTGTCCCTATCAAATAATCAATCTAAGTCCTAATTAGATACAAATGTGTATCTTTACATTATACTTAGGAACCTCATGTGTTTGCAAGCCCCGGACCAACACTTAGCATCCAAATCGTCACATTTCCCGTCCGGTGAGTTCATACCCCTACGCCCTTTTCCGTGTTTTTCAATGTTTTCAGGGGGGAATACAAGCAAACTATAACTATTTTCGAATCATAACATTAATTTGTTTCAAATAATATCTGGCAAATTTATAAACACTTTTACTCCTTATGTATTATGCTGAGCATAAGGAATGATTTATCAATTACAACTAAATGGATTTTAGTTAAGAAAATAACCAAACTAATCAAATTATTATAGGAATAATTTGGGGTTCTGTAGTTCTCTTTATATCATGTACTGATATCTGTATAAAGTTATTAGATAAACTATGTCTGATTCAGTTTATCTCCGTATCATTTGAATGTATTGCCAGATAAGTTTCATTGTATGTATCTATTTTCACTGTATTATGTTTCATAATCTTTGTATGTTTGATATCGTATGAGAACCCTGTGAATAGTTTAGTACTAGTTTGTGAGTAGTCACTACCCTTTATGGATGATCAGTAAATCCTCCCCGGAAGTGTAACCAGAGTCTCCTGGAGGGAGAGCGAGGAATTTGTGAATAGGTCTATTCGGTACTGACAATCCCACACCTTAACTGCTAGCTACAGTTAGGCGGGCACGCTTGGGGTGACAAATTTTGGATATCGTCCGACGTCTGACAAACGTCAAGGAGGTCTCGTTGTCGTATCAGCATGGTTACCCGACTCACAATATGTATTAATATAATTTTATTCACAGCTTTGGTTTTAGAATCTATATCTAGTTCGGGATAGTGATCCCATGGTTTTATCAAACTATCATATATCTAGTCCGGGATGGTAGTCCCATGGTTTTCAGTCTATCGAACTTGTATCTGGTACGGGATGTTATTCCCATGGTTTTCAGTATGTACATATATCTTATATCTAGTACGGGATGATAGTCCCATGATTTCAAATCTATATCTTGTATGGGATAGTAATCCCATGGTTTTAAAACTACATCTAGTACGGGATGATAATCCCATGACTTTATCCAACTATCTTATATCTAGTTCAGGATAGTGATCCCATGGTTTTATCAAACAATCTTATATCTAGTTCGGGATAGTAGTCCCATGGTTTTCAATCTATATTTCCTAGTATATCCAACTATCTTGTAACTAGTTCGGGATGTTAGTCCCAAGGTTTTTAAACTACTTCCTATGTACAGTTCGTGCATATTATGGTATTTCATATCTAATTCGGGATAGTAATCCTATGATTTTCAATATATAGTTTTGTGTATTAAACTATACTCTGTGTTATTCAATCAATCTTGCATTTAGGAAAATATGGGATTTTCCTGGGGTTAACTTGTAACGTGTAACTGAACGGTAATGAAAGATAACTAAACTGTTCAATATAAGAAAATATGGGATTTTCTTGGATAACAAACCTTTTCGGAAAACTAAAGGAAACTGATACATTTTTCACAAAACAAAACCGCTTATGAACTCACCAGCTTTATGCTGATTTTCAAACTGCTTGTATTCTCTGGTCCAAGTTAGACAGGTACCCCGTGATCTCTTTTGGTGAAAGAAGGAGTGTGTGGAAGACTCGTCTTGTTTTGTTCATATGATATATGTATAACTTTTGTAAAATTTACTTTTGAACCAAATGTAAACTTTCATATATATGTAATGTAATGGTTGTTTACTGTGATTACTATGTACATTGGATTTGATACACAACTTGGAGTCAACCCCGGAAATGTTACCGCCTTTGATTTTCGGGGTGTGACAATTCGAGATGTGACTGACATGTGTTTGGGAGTGATGTGGTGTTGCTACAGTCTTAAAACTTACCTAACACGATTCAAGGGATTTCTAGATCAATGCATAAAGTTAGAATACTATGGGAGTATTTTATTATACTATAACATGATAACAAGTTTAAAACATACCAAGTTCATTACATTAAAATACTATAGGAGTATTTTAGGCACTATAAATAACTTATGTGATAACTTAAAAGACCCTTATGGACAGATCTATAATTTTGGAGTGTATGCTTCCAAGGTTTTATATAATTGAGATTTTATAGACTTAAAATTTGTGATCTATGCTTCACTACCTGTTCCTTATTTGGTTGTGGTTTTGGAGTAGGATTACTTATTTGAAGGTCTATTTAATCTTAAATTATATACAACTTGTATACATTGTGCAATTATAGGAGGACTCTGTAAGGATCACCCCATAATGTTTCACTTAAATCTGATAGATTCTTTAGACACTTCCATTCTCGCACGACAAACCCAGATAGATGCAACCACTTCCTCATAGCAGTCAACAGAAGAGTCAAGGAGGAACAAGAGCAAATTCATGAGAAGTTTTCAAAGAAGGATCAGTCGAAGTAACAAAAACGTCTTATGCGTCACACTAATAAATAATAATCTTGTTTAACTTAATGAGTTAGTGGAGACACTGCTCACACTATGTGTTAGGATTATTTTCATTTTGTGTAACTGCTAACAATTATTCAAGTCATAGATATTCATTCGAGGATAGCCATTTCTAATTCATAAAGTTTATTTGGGATAAACTCTTTTATGAATTGTTTCTAGAACCCTGTGAAATTCAGGACCCGATACACTCAGAACTAGGGTAACCTTGTCTTTCAGCTTACGACTTATATCCACTGCTATATACTTATTTCCATCTCATCTTTGTATTCTTTTAGCAAAGATGCCTCCTCGTAGATCAAAGAGACGCACTACTCTGATAACTCCAACTCAACCGCCACTACCTCCTCCATAATCATGCTGCTCTCCATGCAGTGATATCAGTCGCAGTGGCAGCTGCTCTATCTCACATTAGCGAAAATGGTACCTATGGAACTGATAGCGGTACCCACTTAACCGACCCTGAAGTTACTCACGGACACCCAAGGGAGTGTTCGTATAAGGACTTCATGAACTTCAAACCCAAATCCTTTAATGGAAATGGTGGAGTCATCGCTCTTATGCGATGGTTCGAGAAAACAGATTCGGTCTTCGAAATCTATTCGTGCCCAGAAGGGAGCAAAGTGAAGTTTGCTGCCTGCACCTTCTCCGACAGAGCCCTGACATGGTGGAATAGATATGTTAAGTCACTAACCCTATCGGTGGCCAACTCAATAGGTTGGGAGAACCTGAAAGAGATAATGTTGGAAGAATCCTGCCCTAGGAGCGAAGTTCAAAAGCTGGAACAAGAACTATGGGAGCAAACTAATGTCGGTTTGGACATAGTGACCTACACTGACAGGTTTAGCGACTTGGCAGCACTGTGTCCAGGGATGGTTAACATGGAAAGTAAGAAGATAGAAAGGTACATCTGGGGTTTATCTACCCCGATTCAAGGAGATGTATTGTCTTCTAAACCAACTAACTTCGATAGCACCAAATACCTGGCCTAGCGACTCATTGACCATGGGGTCCGCCATGGCGTGGTAGTCCCCGTTCCCGAGCCATTAATGGGAGAGGACTATAAACAGAAGTTAGGGAACAAGAGGAAGAAGAAGCGAACAACATAGGAACCTCCGCAGGAGCAACAAACGAGTACTATATACGCCGCCACAACACCTGCTATTCCAACACCTGCCAGTCGATATGCTGGAACTCTCCCAAAGTGTAGAAAGTGTAACTATCACCAGACCGGAGTATGTCGGGAAATGCAGTGCCTGAACTACCATAGAAAGGGACACACAGTCTGTTTCTGCAAGGCACCAGCTCAACCGATCTCCCAAGTCCTCGGAGTTGAAGTAAACCAGGCCTGGTATGGCTGTGGTGAGTCAAACCATTACAAGAAGGACTGCCCGATAGCGAAGAACTCACGTGCGGATGGAAGGATTCTGATGATCACCACAGGAGAAACTACCTCGGAGTCCCCAGCGAGCAGCGGTACGTCTTCGAATTAAGAATTGCTTTAAAAATTAATTTCTATTTATATAAGATTAAAACTTGGGGAAAACATTTAAAAGTAATTATAATAACTCACTCATCTGAACAAGTCACGACATTCACAAAGGAACTAAAGATTCGTTAAGGTAAGCTATGAAGGCTTAGTTTATACATCAGGGTTGTGTATAGCTGAGATGTTGCAGACTTAGAGTGAGTGATTCCGCCTTAATTCCTGTTCCTTGTTTGGTTGTGGATTTGGGGCAGAGTTACTCAATCAATCATCTTATTCATCTTAAATATACATAACTTGTATATGTTATGCGATCATAGTGGTACCAAGGAGGATCATAATATAGGGTATCAACACTAGATATCAAAACACTACACTATCAGTACTCGCTTATCACGGTACGATTTGTGGCAGTGTTAATATCAAGGGGAAAACAGAAAGCACTAGAACATTTACACAGAGTAGATTGTCGAGCACACTAAAGATACATCACCATATAACAAACATTTCTTTAAAATCGGCCAAACTTTTGTTCAGTAAAGAGTCTGTTGCTATCATTCGTCATGAGTTGGTATGGTCCTCACCATACTAAGTTCATATGTTTCTAATGCCTCGAACATCAAATTCACGAAACCCTCATCATTTGTAACGACAACCCAACCCAGACCCCAGAATCGTCTTCCTCGTATTCTAAACCCCAAAGTACTCATGCGAAGAGTACTTTTCCCAACGAAGCTTTTCCATCGTATGTTCCGCAAACCTTCCCGAAATACCACTCGTTCAAACAGACCAAGTTCAAGCATAGATGCTAAGGACGAATATAGCCCACCTATCACTATTCAGTGTATACGCGAGGGTGGTATATGATTATGATTACGCAGATTTAGTATGTGTGCTTCCGCCGTATCTCCTGTTCCTTGTTTGGTTGTGGACCTAGGGCAGAGTCGCACATCCGTCCGTCTTACTAATATTAATTATATACTATTGGTATACACAAGGTAATGATAGATGGACCAGGTACGAATCCGATCATGGACATTAGGGCAAAGTTGCCAGGTCTACGAGTGGGTATACTGCCAATCAGAGGAGCACAATCCCAGTAGTACTGCTAAGAAAGCTAATTTCGGGACGAAATTCCATCTAACGGGGGGATGATGTGACAACCCAAAAATTTCAATCCAGTAAAGTCAATCAATCCAATCAAATGTTAGACTTGTTTCTGCTATCTTTTAGCATTGTTAAGGGTCTGTTTGAGGGTTCTAAGCCTAGTACACTTAAGGACTGGGTGTAGGGTTATGACAACTTAAGTTCACTGGTTTGCAATGGAGCCGGAAACTCCATCACAAGGAGTTTACGGCCGCAAACTAGGAGTTTACGGTCGTAAACTCCTCCCATATACATGATATTCCTTCATTCTTCACCATTTCTCACACTTCCAAGTCTAGAAAATCGATTCTCTCTTAACTATCATCGAGTTCTTCATCTTAGATCATAAAAAACGTAAGTGTTTCTTCCATCTTTGAGTTGTTATCCTTCTTAATCATGTATCACCCTTTGATTTCATCCATGGAAATCATCTTTTTTGGGTAGATCTTCAAGATCTTCATCTTTCACCAAGACCACACACTTGTTCTTGGTGGCTGTGAACCCTCTTTGAGCCTCCAAAACATAAGTATCCCTTCCCTATGCTTAGTATACGTTATAAACTCATGTTAAACACCTTAGAATCGACCATTTAGATGGACCAAAAGGAGTGTACGACCGTACACCCTTGCATGGTCGTACACGCCTCAAAACACCCCAAAAGGGCCTTCAAAATAAGAACCTAGCTTATAATCTTGATGAGCAATAGACCCACAAGCTTCCCCATGGTTCAAACACCCTCTTGTGCATGTTTTACCATGAGTGTACGACTGTAAACTTCATGGCGGTAAACTCCATGGTTAGGCCGTATATACCCCTTTGATGAATCACATGTGATTCTAACACTTAGTCCAAGTGTTTCTTAGTCTCTAAGGGTGTTTCCTTGCATGTTAGTTGCTTTAAACCCTAAATTCATGCCAATATATGCCATTATATGTCATTAGGACTCGTTTGTGTCTCGGGAATTCCTTTGTGGAACTTCTCATCCTTACACGCATACTCGATTGAATCAACCACCTAAGGTGAGTTCATACCCCTATAATCAATCTTTTAAACTGTTTTAAATGCTTTTAGGGGGGGGGGGGAATACAAGTTGGACACAATGATAATTATGTAAATGTTTGGTTATAAATATCTTTTAAAGGATTGCTTATGTATTTATAAGTGATCAAAACATTTCAAAAACTCTTTTAAAGTTATGTTACTTTATAGTTTACAAAACTCTGTTTTTAAAGTGAAATCATAACTTAGTAGATAAAATGAGTCTTTTCTTCAAGATAGTATGAGCTCAAGTAAACATACTAGTAAAGTATAATAGGTATAGTTTAGGGGTTCAGTTCACACTATAACATAGAGAACATACTATAAAGAGAAACATGGAGGAAGATACAATACACGATAACAGAAAGAACATACTAAATACTATAATAGAAGAACAAATCGTGATTAACAGCATTATACCAATGATCACTATCTCTTTGTTCTAAACAAAAGGTGATAATAAATGTGGTATACAAGATAACTTTAATGTGAGACTACTTCACAGCTTAGCAATTCGTTTGCTAAAGTCGCGTTTTGTAACCAGAATCTATTGCAGGGAGAGCGTATAGTATGGGTACCACCACATCACATTATGACCTTAACAAAACAAACTAGTTTTAAGGTAGTCAATACTTCAGTTGTGTTAATTTAAAAGACAACTGCAAACTTACATCAATGCAAGCGACAAACAGAACAGTCGAGTCATAGTACATTCAATAGAAAGGGGCCTATAATGATAACTTTATGATTCCTTAGTTTATACATCTGGGATATATATTAATTGGATCTGACAGGTAGTAGGATGTGTGCTTTCCGCTCCATTTCATGTTCCTTGTTTGGTTGTGGGCTTAGAGCAGATTTACCCAACCTACTATCTACCCAATCTTAGCTATATATATATATATATATATATATATATATATATATATTACGTATACACCAAATAATCATAAGGAGTACCAGGTATGGGTCAGGTCTTAGTATACAAATTCAATACACCGTTTTCTACTACAAAACATACTTTTCAAATAGAACATTTGGTAGAGAAAACTACAAACTTACCAGTAATGGGTTTAATCCATTTTATTAAGCCAGTATAACTTAAAGGACCTTAGGTGGTTAACTCTATAATACCTTAGATTATACATCAGGGTTATATATAATTAATAACCTATACGTAGTCGGATGTGTGCTTTCCGCTCCATTTCATGTTCATTGTTTGGTTGTGGGCTTAGAGCAGATTCACACAATTAATTATCTATTCGATATTAGATTATATATAGCTGGTATAAACTAGGTGATTATAGAAGGAACCATTGTGGTTACCATTTTCACTAAAAGAAATAAAGGTTTTCTTAAAGAATGTTTTCATCAAATATAAAGGAACTATTGCAGTTAACACTGTGAGTACCAAGTGAATACGTCAGGATTATATACAATGATGATCTAACAAATAATGGGATGTGTGTCTTTCACCTCATTCCTTGTTCCTTGTTTGGTTATGGGCTTAGGGTAGATACACACAATCGATTGTTTGTTTACTCTGGGTTTTATATAACTTGTATCCATTTAGTACTCATTGAAAGGATTGTAGAGTCATTTTTACTTAACTTTCATCATATCAGAAGATATAGGATCTTCTAGAGGAATAGGAAATTTTTTCTAAAAAGAACTTACAACTTACTTACATCACTAAAATCGTATGAACTTACCAGCTTTAATGTTAATCTACTCTTTCAAAATAAGTTGTACTCTCAAGGGACTGGTAGACAGGTACGAGCACTAGGAATCAGAAGATGGAGCATAATAGCTTCATGTCTTATGTTGTTATGTACATATGTAGTCTATGTTATATGAAACACATACTTTGTAAACACTTTCTTTCTAATAAAATGGTTGTTTATTGCTTTGATTACTATGATGCATGTCTTGTGATACTAAACATGACGTCCTCCACCCCCGAACGTTTCCGTCGTTCCGGTTTTAGGGTGTGACACAACGGGCGTTGCCCGACATTGGGTCCCACCCGACATCAGGCCCCACCTGTCATCAGGTCTCACCTGGTATCGAGCCTCGCCCGGTATACAGAACTATCTCTCTTAGGCCCCGCCTATCTCTGGGCCTCGCCTGCTATACACATACATACAATCAAATAACATATTAGTACATAAATAAACATACTCTAACTATACCCTGATCTAAGATTTCACCTAACTAGGGCCCCGCCCCTAGTCTGCTACTGAAGTCGTGGAACCCCGTCCATACTCCTGCTAGTAGTGAGATACGGGCCCCCGCCCACAGTCACTCCCTTCTTATCACGGGCCTCACCCCCTACTATGCTAATATTGAGATATGGAACCCCATCCATACTTAGCTAATGATGAGATACGGGACCTCGCCCATACTCATCTCCCTACCAGGCACGTACAAGTATCACCGAGACAACATGTATAATCTAACATACAACATAAGAACCATCCTTGGGATTGCCCCGACATCGGACTCCCGTTCTGGAAACATACTATCATATAACGTACTTCGAGCTTACCCCAACATCGGACCCCTGGTCCGGAACCTATCATACCTACACATGCAAGAAGCACAAAGACCTTTAGCATTCTAACATTTCTCGGGCCTCGCCCGACATCAGGTCGTAACCCGGATCATATAACAATAAGTGCCTAGGGCTAACCCCCGACTCTTACTACTATACATAAACATAAACATAATGGGATGACATTGTGGCCGTAGAACCATGCACACAGTAAGGAGACTCACCTTGCATTGCTGAAAATCTGCTGATACTCCGCTGGCTGCTAACTGACAATCCCCCAGACTACTGCTACTTTAGCTCCCCGGGCTATCAATAACACGATGACACTTAGCCCCAAAATGTCCTCAAAGTCAAACTATGTCAAACCTGGTCAAAGTCAACGCTCCGAGTTGAGTCAACTCATCGAGTTCCAGCAATCAAAATCCTGAAATCGCGATCCAACTCGTCGAGTAACCCCCCGACGCGCCGAGTTCCCTAGCTACTCATGGTCGCGGTTCATCAAATCAACTCGTCGAGTCAACCCTCAAACTCACCGAGTTCTAGCTTGAACAGAAACGGGAAAACACATTTCTACTCGTCGAGTCCCTCCTTTGACTCGTCGAGTCCCTCAGTCTGATTGGGCCATCTCAACAAATTAAGCCCGTACACTTCAGATCCAAACCCCAAACTTCTTCTACATCCTGGAAATTACCTTATGAGGGTGAAGTTTCCAACTTTACCCACTCCTAATCCTTCTTAATGGGTTTAGACAAAACCCAAGCTCCTTAAGACATAACTCTATGTCCCATAAACTATAACACTCATAAAAATCATGCCAAATTTAAACTTTTCAAAACATTTCAAACCATTTAACATTACCAAGTTTGTTTTCAAAATAATAAATATCAGAGTATCCCAGTAACAAATCATAAAATCATAAAAATCAGGAGGAGCGGTATGATCATGCCTTCGCCTTCACGCGGTCACCAGAAGTACCTGAAATAATAATCGATAGATGTAAGCTCGAATGCTTAGTGAGTTAACCCTAAAATACCAACCTCATATAACCATAATCATATCATATAAACAAATATAGAACAACATGCGTAATGAGCCTTCATCCTGACTGGACCGCCTTGCAGGCCTTCAATCTATTTAGACCACTCTCCGAGACTTCGGCATGTGTGGACCGCTTCGTAGGGCCTTCAGCCTATCCGGACCGCTCGCTGGGCCTTCGGTCTAACTATCATACCCTCCTGGGTTTGTAGTGTATCTGGTCCGCCCTGGGTATGATGACCTTTAGCACAAAGCAAGTCCGCCTCAACCCAACCCCCAACCAAACAGGCATGTCCACATAAATATCATACGCTAGCATATATACAGTCAAACCGATCTAACATATCACAAAGCATAGCAACAATCCTAAATACCAGGATGTGGATATAGAGTAGGATCATTTATTCAAAGGTTTATTTGACCAGAGTTGTATATAACTAGTATACACTATGTGCTTATAGAAGGATCCAGTAGGAGTCAAACCACACAGAATACATTACTTGTTAACTATAAGTTTCTTGTATGGAAACTTGAATCTGTTTACTTGCTTTTATAAATTGATTAGATAATCCTTATATCCATATTCTCACTTATATATCAATGGCTGGATTCCATCTACTCAGAGACCCATACTTTCCTAACCAAGGCAATGGAGGATGGCTTCATGCAGAGCCTGAAGATGATCTTTCAGTTCCTATAGAAGAGGACTTTGAAGAAGATTTCCCAGAGGATGTTGATTCAGGATCAGAAGCCTATAACCCACCTCTAGTTGCCTAAAACCCCAATCCTTGACAAAACTTCCAAGGCCCGACTCCTCTATGGGCAATAAACTTGGACAGGTGGAGTGACGAGCAGGGTCAAAATCATCCTTACCAGGGAGACTGAAGCTTCTACAATCTTAAAGCTGGAAGCTCAGTAGATAGAGACCTCCCAGTGTTAGTTCGCCGTGTAGCACATAACACTGAGTAGGGAAGAGCTACTATCGACCGAGTCATGCAGGTTGATGCTGCTACTAGAGTCAACATAGTTCACCTTCACAACCTCGAATACCATCATGTTGAGACAACAGATCGTATGAATTTCTTGTAGATAGAACTGGTGGTATCCCAAGCTGAAGTTAGAGAGCTGCGAGAACGTCAGATGACACAAGAAAGGCGTTTGTTTGAGATAGAACGCCAGTTGGCCAAATCCAGGGCCAGATCTAGTAGAAAGTAGATTTTACTCTACTTACTCTTTTGATAATAGTTTAATTCTACGGATATGTCTTAGTGTTATTTTTCATGTCTTTCATTTCGACCGCGAAAATTTCATTTTTCAGTAGGTCGGTATGATGTCGATGTTTTTCCCAGTATTGTGGTATATTGTAGACCTGTTTAAGGTCAAGTTTTCCAAAACTCTATGTACATAATATACCAATACCAATCGACATGCATTACTTCTCTTTTGAAAAATAACTATTCAACTTCATATTATCCTTTCTACAAGATGTTACTTGTAGTAGACTTTTATTACCAACTCCATTCAAAAATTCATGCTGAACTAAGTGTTTTTAGTTCAGAGATATCAAATTCATATTCACTATGGATATCTTACTATCTTTTCATCTATTAATTCTTATAGTAAAAGATGCCTCCTCGGAGAAACCCAAGGTGTGTCAACGTTAATGCCGCGCCAACACCACCTCCTCATTTCGACACTGCTATGTTTCAGGTAGCGGTGACCGCAGCTGTGGTAGCTTCCATATCGTAGATAAATACCCCTGGTGCTAGTGGGTCAGGGAGTGGTGCTCATCCCTCTAATCAGTGGGAAAGTTACGGACATCCACGAGAGTGTTCGTACAAGGAATTTACAAATAGTAAACCTAGGACCTTTAATGGGACTGGGGGAGTCATGGCTTTGAGCCAATGTATCGAGAAAACTTAATCAGTTTTCAAAATATGCTCATGTCCGGAAGGTAGCAAAGTTAAATTTGCTCCTTGTACCTTTGCCGATAGAGCCCTTACATGGTGGAACGGCCATGTAAAGTCACTAAATCTGGTTGTGGCTAACTCAATGAGTTGGGAGAACCTAAAATTGATGCTAATGCGTGATTACTACCCATGAGTTGAAGTACAGAAACCCGAGCAACAGCTGTGGGGTCTCACTATGATTGGTTCAGATGTATCAACTTACACCAACAGGTTCAACAATAGCGATCATGTGACCGAGAATGGTTTCTTTGGAGAGCAAAAAGATCGAAAGGTACATCCGGGGAATGTCACCTCAGATACAAGGAAGTGTATTGGCTTCCAAACCTATTACCTTTGATGATGCCAAACAGTTGGCACAATTACTCATTGACCACAAAGTCCGTCATGGCTTCATGATTGCTGTTCCAGAACAACCTAGGGGAAAAAATAATACAACAACAAAACCAACAACAACAAGCAGTGGAACAAAAGGAAGGGCCAATCTTTTCAGGAGCCTTCAAAGAAGCAACAGATAATGGCGGTCCATGCTACTACTGTACCTGCTGTCGTTCCTGCTAACCCTGCACTAGCAAAGCCATATGCTGGTAATCTCCTAAAATGTAACAACTGTAATTTTCACTACCATGGAAATTGCAAGGACATACAGTGTAGAAACTGCAACAGAAAAGGGCACACTGCTCGATTCTACAAATCACCACCACAGCCGATTAATCAAGTACCTGCTGCTGGAGTAGGTCCGGCATGATATGGATGTGGTGAAGTTGGACATTATAAAAGAAATTGTCCAAAATCTGGAAATGCCGGTGGAGTAGGAAGGATACTGGCTATTAGTCACGAGGAGGCCGTGGCAGACCCTACAATGGTCATGGGTACGTTTCTTCTCAACAATACTTATGCATTCATCTTATTTGATAGTGGTGCTGAGAAAAGCTTCGTGAGCCATAAATTCGAACACCTACTTAAACAAATATCCTAACCGCTAAAAGATACCTTTACCGTCGAAATGGCCAATGGCAAAACCAAGAACACTAACGATAGATACATAGGATGTACCCTTACTCTAAATGACTTTTCCTTCCTAATAGACCTTATGTTGATCTCTATAAAAAGTTTCGATGTCATCATTGGTATGGATTGGCTATGTTTCAATCATGTCGACATCCTATGTTACGAAAGAGCCATTCACTTTAACTTGCCAAATAGTGAAACCCTTATCATTTACGGCGACAAACCCGATACGAACCTACAACTCATTTCTTGTATCAAGGCACAAAAGTATCATCGCAAGGAGTACTATGCTTTTCTAGCTCATGTGGTAGACAAAAAGCAGGAAGTGAAAGATATCATGAGCATTCCTGAGGTCTGCAACTTTGTCGACGTATTTCCTGACGACCTCCCAGGAGTGCCACCTGAACGACAAGTCGAATTCAGAATCGACTTAATTCCTGGAGCTACCCCTGTAGCTAAATACCCTTATCGTCTTGCACCGTTAGAAATGCAGGAATTATCCAGTCAGCTGAACGAACTCCTTAGTAAAGGTTTTATCAGACCAAGCTTCTCACCTTGGGGAGCATCGATCTTGTTCGTGTAGAAGAAGGATGGATCCTTCCACATGTGCATAGACTACCGCGAGATGAATAAACTTACCATTAAGAACCGATACCCTTTACCCCGCATCGACGATCTGTTCGATCAACTTCAAGGTGCGAGCTACTTTTCAAAGATAGACTTAAGATCCGGGTATCACCAATTACGAATTCTGGAAGATGATGTTCCCAAAACAACCTTCAAAGCTCGTTATGGTCATTACGAGTTTGTAGTGATGCCTTTCTGATTGGCAAATGCGCCTACTATGTTCATGGACTTGATGAACATAATCCCTTCCTGGAAAAATTCATAATAGTCTTCATTGACGACATTCTCATATACTCCAGAAGCGAGGAAGAGCATAGTCAACATCTCCGTCAAGTCTTGCAAACACTGAGAACAGAGAAACTATATGAGAAGTTCTCCAAGTGCGAGTTTTGGATTAGGCAAGTTGATTTTGTAGGTCACGTGGTCAGTGTAGAAGGAATACACGTTGACCCCTCCAAAATAAAGGCAATCGAGAACTGGTCAGCATCCAAAACACCTACATATATCCGACAATTCTTAGGTCTTGATGGCTACTATCACTGATTCATCCAGAATTTCTCCCGAGTTGCTAAGACACTTACCACCCTGACACAAAAGGGTGTGACATTTAGATGGGGAGAGAAACAAGAAACAACGTTCCAAACGCTGAAGTGAGCCCTGTGCAGTGCACCTATCTTGTCTCTACCAGAAGAGACAAAAGACTTTGTAGTGTACTACAAGACGTCTAACCAAGGGTTGGGATGTGTTCTTATGCAACGAGGAAAGGTTATATCCTATGCCTCAAGATAGCTTAAGACACATGAGGTTAACTATACCACACATGATATTGAACTTGGAGCGGTCATATTTGCTCTGAAGATATGGAGACATTACCTCTATGGCATGAAATGCACAATATTCACGGACCATAAAAGTCTTCAACATATCTTCGATCAGAAAGAGTTAAACAAGAGACAAAGACGCTGGGTGGAGCTACTGAACGATTATGAATGTGAAATTCGTTATCACTGTGGAAAAGCCAGTGTAGTAGCTGACGCCCTTAGCAAAAAAGAATAATCGGGATTCCGAGTAAAGTCGTTGACCGTGACAATCCATTCACATCTATCCACAAAAATCAAAGAGGCTCAACTTGAGGCCTTGAAACCTGAAAATGTGACAGGTGAAGCCCTGAGAGGAATGGACAAGAACTTTGAAACCCAAAATGATGGAGTCCGTTATTTCATAAACCGGATCTGGACACCAAAGTTCGGTGGTTACAGAAACGTGGTTATGAGTGAAGCTCACAAAACTCGATACTTCATTCATCTAGGTTCAGACAAGATGTATCTGGACCTTAAGAAACTTTATTGGTGGCCCAACATGAAGGCTGAGATTGCTACCTACGTGGGCAAGTGGCTTTCTTGTGCCAAAGTCAAAGTAGAGTACCAAAAGCCTTCGGGTCTACTACAACAACCTGAAATCCCTGAATGGAAATGGGAGCGGATTACAATGGATTTCATAACTAAGATACCCAAGAAATCGGGTGGTCATGACACCATTTGGGTAATCGTTGATAGATTAACCAAATCTGCACACTTCTTGCCAATAAAGGAAACTAACAAAATGGAGAAGCTAACAAGAACATACCTTAGAGAGATAGTAAGACTACATGGTGTGCCAATATCTATTATTTCAGACCGAGATAGTAGATTCACCTCTCGTTTATGGTATTTTTTACATAAATCTCTGGGAACTAGGCTGGACATGAGTACAACCTACCATCCTCAAACTGATGGACAGAGTGAGAAAATGATTCAAACGTTAGAGGACATGTTGCGAGCATGTGTGATTGACTTTGGTAAAGCCTGGGATACCCATTTGCCACTAGTCGAGTTCTTGTACAATAAAATTACCATAATAACATTAAAGTTGCTCCATTTGAAGCTCTCTACGGTCGTAAGTGCATATCACCTCTGTGTTGGGCTGAAGTGGGTGACACGCAACTCACTAGAGGTCAAGTTCCATAAAACACTCTCACTAGTCCGGAAATCATTAGAGAAACTACCAAAAAGATAGTACAAATCCGGGAGCGACTTATAGCCTCCAAAGGCAGACAGAAAAGCTACGCTGACAAAAGGAGAAAACCTTTGGAATTCCAGGTTGGTGACCATGTCATGTTGAATGTCTCACCCTGGAAAGGCATGATACACTTCAGAAAGCATGGAAAGCTGAATCCAAGGTACGTCAGATTGTTCGAGATTCTTGCTAGAATTGGTCTAGTAGATTACAAACTCAAACTACCTCAAGAACTCAGTAACATATACCCTACCTTCCACGTCTCTAACTTGAAAAAGTGTCTATCCAACGAGACTCTTGTTATCTCACTCGACGAGATTGAGATAAACGAGAGCCTCAACTTTGTGGAAGAATCCATAGAAATCCTTGACAGGGATGTCAAGAGGACTAAACAAATTCGTATCCCGACAGTGAAGGTTCGTTGGAATGCAAAACGGGGACCTGAATTCACTTGGGAGCGGGAGGATCAGATGAAACAGAAGTATCCACATCTCTTTCCCTAGTCTTACTATATAATTAAAGTCTTAAATTTCGGGACGAAATTCCCTTTAACGGGGGGATGATGTGACAACCCGTAATTTCCTACTCTTGTAAAAGTCAAATATATCAAATAAAGGTCAAACTTATTTCTTTAATTAACCTAATATACTTAGAATAATGTGTTATGAGTGCACGAACCTTGTATTTCAATGGAGTAGTGTGTCTAAATGGGCTGCAAACTTAAGACCGTAAACCCTCGCATAGACCACATATCCTTCGCGGCCGTGAACCACCCTTTGGGCCGCAAACGTACCCTCGGTCGTGAACCATCCTTCAGCCATGAACCCTTACCCTATATATAAGAGAGACTGATTTATTGCTCGTTCTTCATTTCTGGCTGCAAACTCTAACATTTCTCTCTCAAGTATCATCCTACAATCCTTCGATTTTTTTGGAATATTGCTTGGACCTTCAAGGTGTGCATCATTTCATCATCATTCTAAGGATTTCTAGACCGAATATAACTTTAATCTTCAATATCATCAAGATCTTTGGGTCGTGAACTCAAGAACATCAAGTGTTCTTGGGCCGTAAACATCTCTTCTTGTCGTGAACTCCTTACAGCTTCACATCTTTGCTTCTAACACTCCTATTTGTAAGTTATACTTACAAATTAGACCAATTCCCAATCATTTCTATGATTATATTCACTAATTGGTTGCATCTATGCTATACAAATTGATATATAGGACTTGTTTTGATACGGGATTTCACTTGTGGAAATAAACATCCTATATTGAATCATCACCGTCTAAAGTTGAGTTCATACCCATGCATTTTCACCAGTTTTATAGTTTTAAGGGCAGGGGGTAACAAGTCTAACATACATACAAATGATTTTCTAAACACTTCAAAAATGACATCAAGTCATCAAAACTCTTATAAATATTTCTAAATCTTTTAAATGATTTAAAACTCCTTTTAAACTTATATTTGCTAAAATCATAATATATATATATATATATATATATATATATATATATATATATATATATATATATATCATACATACTTATAAAGCTAGCATTTTTTCTTGAATCTCATGCATTTGAAACCCCCATTCTTTTTTCTTTCACCACATTCATTTGAAACTCCAATGACTTTTCAATTTCTTTATAATAATAATTATAATTTGGTAGTTAAGTTAAATAAATATCAAATCTAAAGTGTATTCATATATAAACTAAATTTTATTATTAAAATAATATCTTTAATTCTACTTATAATTTTTTTTTTAACTTTTAACATATTATACTTAATTTATTAGTTTTAATATTTTGTTGGATGTAAACCATTATCATTTTAAAGGTATAATTTTTGAACAATTTGTATAAAATACTTAAATTATTAATTAAAATATAACATTATAGGCTCAACTTAAATATAAATTTTATTTAACTTAAATAACCCAAAGATTATTTTATAAATAGTTAAAAGTGATAAGTTGTAGTGTCTTTCTAATAATGATTGTAAGTTGGTTAATAAGGTTAAATAAATATCAAACCTAAAGTGTACTCATAAATAGACTAAATTTCAATTTTAAAATAATATATTTATTTCTATTTATAAAGTTATGTCTTTAAATTTTAACATATTATACTTAATTTATTAGATTTAAAATGTTGTTGCATGTAAACCATTATCAGTTTAAAACTACAATTTTTGAACAGTTTGGACAAAATACTTAAATTGTTAATTTAAATATAACATTACAGTGTCAACTTAAATATAAATTTCAGTTGGACTTAAAAAACCAAATAATATTTTGTAAATAGTTAAAAATGATAAATTATAGTGATAAATACAAAAAACTAAATTGTAATATCAGTTTAACTAAAATATTTCCTAAATATATTTATATAATCGTTAAAATTTTTCAAATAAGTAGCTTAAAATAACTTATAATAACAATAGTTAAAAATAACTCTATATATACATATATATATATATATATATATATATATATATATATATATATATGATTATATTGTTACCTTTAAAATCAAAAAATAATGTTTGATGTTTTAAATAATTATAATGATAGAAATTAAAACATTAAGCAAAGAAATTTTAACAAATTAATTAAACATAAAAACAACTATAAATAACAGCAAATCATATATTATATTTAATTTTATTCATGTGTAACTCGCGGGTAAAAGTCATTCAAACGATTGAGATTATGAAGTTATAATAAATGTATATATTATCATATAATTCAAAATAATCAATATATTATATCAATTTAGTATATACAAATTATTATATCAAATTTAACAACAACGTTATTGTTATATTCAAAAAACCATATATTTGTAAAAACTTCAACTATATAGGTGTTTCTGCGCAACGCGCGAACATTCGCCTAGTGTGTGTGTGTGTATATATATATATATATATATATATAAAAGATTTAAAGGGCTTAGGACTGATAACTCGCGTTATTTCCTTTTCCTTGTTTGGATGTAGGCCTAGGGTAAAGTTATTTGTCTGAATGTCGTATAAATTTTAGTTATAAATATTTGTATATGTATATAAATATAAAAGTTATTTCATTCGGTTTCAATACCCTTTGTAACATGTAGAGAAAAGGGGTGCATTCATGAGCAGTTTATGCCAATACAGAACGTACATATAAATTATAATATGTATAATTTATGATTCAAGAACACTACTTTATTAAGAACATAATACAAAGAATACATTACATGGTAATACAAGGATTTGATTCAAAACTGAACACGTTTGTACAACTTACATTAAATTTCAAGTGTACAAATCAAAGAACATACTTACAGTCATTTATTTCAGAATGACTGGTTTTCATTTCTATACAAGTAATCGTAAATATGGTTTTTGTGAGACATTTGTTCACTGGCTTATTTATTCATTTGAGTCAGCAAACTACTAAAGTCCTGCATAATCTCCAAGTCTGAGGATCGAAACATATATGTATATATCTATACTGGATTGACAACCCCACACTCAAACTGTTAGCTACAGTCCGACAGTTCGCTAGGGAGTGACAATTGTTATCAACAGTTCCGATGCCTACAAAGCGTCGTGTCAGGCATTCATTCATCAATATGGTTACAATAACTCACAAAAAGATATTAACCAACACGATTAGTGTATAACTACTTAAAACGATAGTACAATTTCAATGTACTAGTTTTACAAGAATACAATTTACAATTACAGCTGGTGGATCCAGGCATACGTACATTTACAGGTTTTACAAAGAGATATAAACACATAACACTAGATACAAACAGAGATACATTCAATACAGAAAACATACTTTTTATAGTTTTATTGTGACCTAAAACTATACTACACTACTTTACAAGTACAACATTACATACACTGAACAATTTTATGGGATTAAAACTGCTTTTCAGTTACAACAGAAAATATTGGATTTTCTGGAACAGTAACCACTCTCAAGGAACAGAAAACAAACTTTTAAAACATACATACTTATGCAGTCACTCAACTTTTTGTTGATACTCTCTTTTCAAAATACTTGTATTCTCTGGGAACCAGTAAACAGGTACATTCCCCGAGCTTTTGAGAAGACGGAGCAGTTAGAGTTGCGTCTTTCGGTTTTTACTAGATTTTTGGAGTCAATATACATTGGTTGAACACATATCTAAAAACTTATACTTATTAATGCAATGGTTGTTTGTACTTTGATTACTATGATGCATGTGTTGTGATACTACAAATGAAGTCATCCATGATCCACCCCTAGACGTTTCCGCTGTCTGGTTTGGGGTGTGACAGTGATTCTATCTAGTGGTTTCGGTTTTATGCTTAATGGATGCTTGATTTTTAGTTCATTTTAGACTGATCACCAGATTAGAATTAAGTGATTCCAGTTAGTACAAAACTGGCATATGGCGTTGGGTTTTTGAAAATTGGGTGGTCTCGGTTTTCATATTTCTCATCAATAAAGTTCATAAAGTAATTCACATGACTGTTTCCATGACATTTTACTGAAAACAAGTCACCATTGAAAATCAGACTTCAGACATTAACGTCGCTTTTACATAAAAAAGTGACAAGTCGTGCGACGAACAAAAACAGTGGCCAAATGTCCTCTTTACTAATGGGTTTTGTTATTTTATATACACCTTTACCTTCTATCAGTTATTAAGTGAGACATAAGGTGTTAAAGTTTCATTTTTAGTGATTAAATCTTATATTAAAATTTGTAACATAAAAAAACTCACGACAAGTCGTGCAACGCCCGAAAATGATGGCCAAATGTCATCTTTTGTAACAGGTTTTTTATGTTATATGTACCTTTATCTTCTGTCGGGTATTAAGTGAGACGTAAAGACATAAGGTCACAAAGTTTAATTTTAAGTGATTAAATTTTATATTAAAATTTTTTAAATGAAAAAACTCGTGACAAATAGTGCGAAGGTCAAAAACGGTGACCAAATGTCATCTTTTATAAAGGGGTTTTTGTATGTTATTGGTACCTTTACCATGTGTCGGTTATTAAGTGAGACTTAATTATATATGGTGATAAGATTTAATTTTAAGTGATTAAATCTTATATTTAAATTTGTTACATGAAAAAAAATTGGGACAAGTAGTGCATCAGTAAAAAAGGTTGAAACATGTCATATTTTATAACAAGTTTTTTTTATTTGATGTGTATCTTAATGGGCTAAGTGAAATCCAACTATCCAAGTCCAATAAATCAGTTCAAACGTTTCTTTAATATATCTATCACACCCTTCTGCCCCATTTTTTTTTTAAGAATCCATATGTTTCGATCCAGTCTAAATATTAGTATAAAATAGGTTGTTGTTGAACCGCTCTCATCCTCGGTTCCCATTTCGATCCTGTTTTAAATTGGACATAATATTATAATTTGTCACTATAAATTGTAAAATATTAGCCTTGCTATAAATACTTTTTTGGTCATTCAAATTATTCATCACATTCTATTTATATTGTTCTTTACATGCATGTCATGTTATAAATAAATATAATCAACTCCACATGCATAGGAAGGGAAAAAAGGATCGTACTAACTAAGAAGAATTTGCCAAACTAATATTTTAACATAAGTAAATCTTAACAAAAACCAAAAAATTTCAAACCAATTATTAATAAAAATATTAGGTATACAACATACCCGGTATACTTGGTATATATACTGAAATTAACAAAACGAAAAACTAACCAAAACTATTTACAATACTTATAAAAGATAAAAGAATAGTATCAGGATTTGTCTTGCAACTACTGTATATTCACAACTTCTTTTTTGGCCTTACATATTTTTGTACCCTTAGAGTCCGACCGAAATTAATCATTGTAGGATTTAGCAGCCATATCATGTTTATCTACCAGTTGCATTGTATATTTATCTTTATGTGCTAAAACTATTGTATTGTATTCTTCATCATTGCTTTCATATGCATCTCTTTAACATTTTGGAGGTGTCATGATCACAATTGACTTTTTATTATCCTCCGGATCTCTTACATAGAATACATGTCCTGTTTTTGAGGAAAGTATGAACGGATCGTCCTTATCCCTTATGTATCTATTTCTACTAAGGTGTAGCTAGAGGATTTTTAACCCCTTTTTTGCTATGAACTCAGTCACACTTGAACATAGGAAATTTTCTTTTATGATAATGTGGAACACATATATCTTGTAGAGCACCATAACTAAAGGTGTTGTCATACGATACTTCTTTTTTAGATATGTATGTGTATCAGTCGACTCTACACAAACCCCATTATTTTGGTTAACTATACCTTCACGGGATTTTGTACAAAATATGTAGCCATTGATGTGATATAGAACATATTTCATTACAACATGATGTAGGCCATGAGAAACCCACCTTAAGTCCTCTAAAATACTATGTATGTCGATCGCCATCTCTCGATCTACCTAAAAATAATTAAAAGGACAACCATTGAGTCTAAAGGAAAAATCGAAAACAAAAATTTCAAAATAACCCCTATGAAAAAGTCACCAAATGTAAACACATACAGGGCATCTTGATCAGTTATTATTTTGTACAAGCAATTGATGAATAACATGGAAAAAAATGTGTAGATTTCTTAAAACAAAAATTAACTTGCATTTCTTTGATCATGTGGTCAGCAGTAAAGGGATTCATGTCGACCCACAAAGATCGAAGCAGTTAAGGATTGGAAAGCACCAACGACACCAACCGAAGTACTCCAATTCTTAGGGCTCGTGGGCTATAATCGGAAACTCATCGAGAACTTCTCCAAAATAGCCAAGCCTCTCACCGAACTAACCCAAAAAGACAAAAAGTTCGACTGGGGAGACAACCAAGAGTCTGACTTCCAGAAATTGAAACAATTGTTGTGCAATACACCAATTTTGTTTCTTCCAGAGGGAACAAAAGACTTTGTAGTATTCTGCGACACCTCTCACCAAGGGTTAGGATGCGTATTGATGCAACTAAATAAAGTCATTGCATACGGATCCAGACAACCTAATCTAAATAGGACAAACTACACCACCCTATGAACCAAACTAGACATAAGTACTTCATATCACCCACAAATGGATGAACAAAGTGAAAGGGCAATACAAACCCTAGAAAATATGATATGCTTCTGTGTGATAAACTTTGGTATTGCATATGATACTCACTTGCCATTAGTTGAATTTTAATAAAATAATAACTATCACACTAGCATAAAGGTCGCTCCATTTGAGGCTTTGTACGGACGCAACTCTCATTCTCTGATATGTTGGGAAGTAGTTAGAGATACTCAATTAGCTAAAAGGCTTGCCGGTGATACTCTACCCACTGGTCTTAAGGTCATACATGAAACGGCGGAGAAGATCGTTCAAATAAAGGAACAATCAAAGGTCGCACGTAGTTGACAGAAAAGCTATGCTGACATAAGACACAAATTATTGTAACTCAAAGTAGGAGACCGTGTCCTGCTGAAGGTTGCTCTATGGAAGGGTGTCATCAGATTTGAAAAACAAGGTAAACTTAACCCCCAGACCTTTTGAAATCCTGTCAAGGGTTGGACCGGTGGTTTAGAAGCTCAAATTACCTCAAGAACTCAACAAAGTCCACAATACATTCCATGTATGTAATCTTAAAAAGTCCTTTCTGATGAGAACCTCGGTTATTCCAATCGATGAGATCTATGTCAACACTAAACTTCACTTCATTGATGAACCAGTGGAGATCATGGTCCGAGCAATCAAAAGCTTCATGCAAAGCCACATAACTATAGTAAAAGTCCGATGGAACTCTCATAGAGGGCCAGAGTTTACTTAGGAACGAGAGGACTAGATGAAACAAAGGTATCTACGATTGCTCAGTAGTTCTCCCTTCACTAGTGGAATGAAATAATAGTAGAATAAAGTAGCATAGAAGTTAATAATTTTAGAATAAAATTCATTTAACGGGGAGGTTATGTGACATCCCAAAATTTAGGTCAAATACTATGAATGGTCAATTCATAGTAAATCTCTTTTGTAATTTGACTAATTGAGTTTTATTGCATCTTATGCAAAATAAATGAGTTCATTTCAACTAATATAAGATACCAAATAATATCTAACTATTAAATGTGTAAACCGACAAACAAATAAAACAGATCAAACTGCAACCCTGGTTAATGCGTCTGAAAAACTAAAAATTAATATTAAGCAGTTGTGAGCGATGTAAACATTTTTAACTCATAGTACATGTTCTCATGTTTCTGAAATTATAAAGAACCTCCAAAATAGAGTTTGTAAGCAAAAGATGCGACAACTATAAGAAAACAAACCAATAAAACACCGACTTTCTTGAAACTGCTAAACCAAATCGATCTGTTGAGGCACTTGCACACCTACGATGTAAACTTTGAGACCGTAATTGGAATCCTTGAATTAAATTGTATCATTGCCATCTTCAAAATAAATATTATGTCTCGGGATTGTTAGCATACAAATCTAGGTGTGTTTTGGGCATTTATGAGAAATGTGACATCATATGAATATTGCAAGACCCAATTGATCAGCCACATTTCTTCTTTCCTTGACCAAACCCACATCCACCTTATCTCTTGGTTTCTTCTTCCTCTTCAATGCAAGCCTTCCCTAATAGTACAAGCATGTATGCATTATGTGTTTGACTAATTTCCAAAGTATGGCTTCCATGGGCATGTGAGGAGAGTATTACTCTATAAATAAAAGCTTTGGACACTTCAATATTCATCACAATCCCAACTCACTCTCTTCTTTACTCCTTCTTCAGGTTTCCTCTTTTTCTTCGCTAGAATAATGACAAAAAACCACCACATGCTGCCTCCGAGAGCCACCACCACCACCGATTCTTCTTTATTTTTTTTTTCTTTCGCGATCAACAAAAAAGTGAAGAGACCCGGTTCTTTTTTTTCTTTTGTTTCCTGCGCTCGACGATTAAACAGAAGGTAATTTCTCAAACTAAAAAAGACTCCAAACTCTCATTTGAAATTAATTATTAGGCCCCTCTCTTGGATTTTGTCTTACAAAACTAGTCATAACATTCAAACCTTGATTCAAAATTAATCAAAAGGCCCCTCCCACTACTAGAAAACAACAGAGAAATAGCGACACAATTTTAGCGAAGAAAAAATTCGTCGGAAAAGAGACGGATTTCCGGCAGACAAATTATTAGGATATTAGGATCGTTTTTACGATGGTTTAGCAACAAAATAAAATTGGTCGGTAATATGTTAGTATACTGAAGGTTTACCGACGGAAATCAACAAATTTGAAATTCCGTCGGAAATCCGTTAATAAAATTCGATTTTTTTTAAATATTTAGGGCAATTCAGTAAATATGCGAGTGAAACTAAAAAAACGCGTTGCCCTACTCTCATTTCCCGTCTACTCTTTCCAGTTCACAAGATACTCTTACTCCTCCCACTCATCTCCGATCATCAACCATCCGGCCACTACATCCGCCAACGGTGTCACCTTCGCCATCACCGCCGGCAACAAAGCCCTCCGGCTCCTCCAAGTCTTCGACAAAACATACCTTCTCCCTCCCGTTGTTGGTTTGACCTGCAACCCACCGCCTCTTAACGAAGTGAAATTGCTCCCATTTATCTCTCTGCGAACGATGACCAACATCGCCTCCGTTTGTTGCCGCTGCCACCACCGTCGAAGTTGGTGCTGTAGCTGGTGGACCTTACCAGTGGATTCGATTTTAGATTTTTTTTTTTCTCTCCAAGTTTTGGTAAAAAAACGATAGGGTTGCGTTTAGTTACGGAAAAACATCTTTTCATTTTTTTTTTCCGTTTTACCTTTTCAGTTTTCATTTTCCGTTTCCAGTTTTTATTGGAAAATTTAGAAAACGCGTTTCGTTAAAAGTTATTCATTTTTCGTTTGAAGTTTTAGAAAATTAGAAAACATGTTTAGATGTGTATTTTTCTATCGGTTTTCATTTTTAGAAAACAGTAGCAGTGGTAGGGTGGAGGTGGGGGTGGAATCGGTGGTGGTGATGGTGGTGCTGGTGGTGATGGGAGTAGTGGTGGTGATCATGGTGTTGGTAGGTGGTTGATTGTGGTAGTGGTGTTAGGCGAGTGGGTGTATGTGTGTGTGTGTGATGGTGTGTATGTTGGTGTTGTGTGTGTGTTTATTTTGGGGGTAGGTGTGTGTTTCTGGGTGTGTGGGTGTGTTTGTGGGGGTGGGTGTGGGTGTGGGTATGTGTTTGTGAGGGTGTGTGTGTATTTTTATGGGTGTGTGTGTATGTGGGGGGGGGGGGGGGGAGGGGGTAGGGGTGGTTTTGGGAGAGGGTGGGTGTGGGTAGGTATGGGTGTGGTGGGTTGGGGGTGTTAAGCTGGGGGTAGGTAGAGGTGGGTGGGTGGGAATGGGTATGTGTTTATATTTTAGATAAAAATTGGAATTAGAAAATTGTGAAAAAATATGATCATGGGGTTTTAAAAAATTTCCAACTTCTTTGTATTTTAGAAAACGGACAAATTTCATTTTCTGTGAAAAGTTTAGAAAAATTGACGAACTAAACACGTTTTTAAAATTCTCATTTTTCTTGTAAAATTTTTCCGAAAAAAGACCCGTTTTTCCGCAACTAAACACAACCTAACTTATTCTTGTTGTTACATCGATTGAGTTTTAGGTTTATATTGTTTCTTAACTGGATTATCATATCTATGATTAGCATTAGATAACCTATCCAATCAAATTTTGTTGATAAATAGTCTTATACTTTTGATAAAACCAGGACTCATATATATGACATAGATCCATAAAGGGGAAGTAAGACCATGTAACTTATATTGATACGATTTTATAGAAACAATAATATTGTCATGATGTGATTAAGTAAACTACATAAATCAATTATCATGAACTTAATTTAAAAAGAACATAGCCTTGAATCTCTTACTCTTTGATAAAACTCAATTTGCCGACCACAGTACACTGTACACCAATATGATCTGGTTATATATAATTGAAAGAAGCATGGATTGGGCAGTATTAGAGCAAAATAATGTTGAACAAAATATCAAGACTTCCGATAACATTTGCAATCAGGTTTGCCCAATCACTTAGATTTCTTACATTAGTTATAGTTCTAGAGGATTTATACATGTTTAGAACTTAATTGAGTATGACAGTTTTCTTGAGGATCTTGATGCCATGTATATAAGAGTTGGAAAGCGATATATTTCTTTTTTCCTTTTCAAATATAGTATGGTCAATTATTTTTTAAGAGTTCGAATATGTCTCTTTGTATTTTACATTAGGGAGGACTTAAGTTGTTTATTTTCCATGGTTTTTTTTGTACCTTAACTCCTTTTTACTTATAAGCACTTGTTAGTAGGTCTTGCTAATATTTTGTAGTATTCCTTTCTCTGTGTCAAAATTTATTTATTTTTATTTTATAAGGTTCGTTGATCCTATTTATGTGATTAGGATTAGTAAACATTTCTTGTAATACATGCAGATTGATGTGCTTGAGGTTGATGGAGCTTATTATGGTATGGAACGATTTAGATTTACATTTGAAAAATGGGTTTTAAATTTTAATAAAAATTCACCATTTTTCCTATAAGAATTGCAAAGTTTGATATGATACATGGTTTAAGGGAAACCTATATAGTAACCATTCAAATCCAAATCCAATAATGATAAAGTAAGAAATCTATTTTTAGAAGTTAAAGGATTTGAAGCTATCACCCAATCAGATATAGGATGGTTTTAAATAGGGCTGTAAACGAACTGAACGTTTGGTGAACCGTTCTTGAACTGTTCGGCAGGAAGTTCGTTTATGTTCGTTTATTTAATAAATGAACGAACATGAACAAAAATTATCGTTCGTTTAGTTAAATGAACGAACATGAACAATCGCGTCGTTCGTTCATTTATGTTCGTGCACGTTCGTTTATGATGTTCATTTATGTTCGTTCGTTTAAGTTTATTTATATTCATTTATATTCAATTTTTTTTTTATTATATTGTTATATTATATGTTTGTTTATTTTCATATATGTTCAATTGTGTTTTTTTTTTATCAATGTTCTTTTATGTTTGTTTGTTTATGTTCGTTTAGTATGTTCACGAACATAAACGAACGAACATGAACAAGATAATTTGTTAAACGAACGAACATGAACAAGAAAATCTTGTTCGTTTATCCGTTCGTGTTCGTTTGTTGTTCGCCTAACTTAAACGAACGAACATGAACAAGACCTTGTTCGTGTTCGTTTGGTTCCTTTACAGCCTTAGTTTTAAACTTTAAATACCATATATAATAAAATCTTGTCCACCTGTTTTGTTAAATACAAGAAATAGCAATCTACTTTCATTTATTTATTTATTATAACATGCTACCTAACTGTAGCATTGTACAAATAGATGAAAGTACATTACTGTTTCTAGCATTTAGCTTGATTTGAAGTTTTTCTTGCTTGTATGCCTAACCTGTTTTGACCCGGATTTTTCCTGATTTCTTACTACACATTCACAAGACCACAAACATCAATTGATAATAGTGACATTGGTGTAGGACTTGTTGGTCATATTCATCTAAATGAGGTTTTTATTTTTTGTTATATAAAATTTTTGTGAGCATACAGTCTTGTTCTAAACTTTTGAGTTCTCATGATATGCATTTTGAAACAAGTAAGTGTTTTCTATTATCTTGAAGTTGGTGTAGATATAATAATCACATCTTATCAGGTGAGTCTTTTTGTTATATAACTTTTTTTTTTCTTATTGAGACATTATATTTTAAAATATACTGTCAATCATAACTATAACTATGTTCCATATTTCCATGTAAAGTAGGATTTTGAAAATATAATGTTGCAATTTCTAAACAAAAGTTGGATGTTATCATAGTAACAACAAAAATCAAATATTAAATAAGAGACCAAAAAACATTTCTTACAAAATTTTACCCCTTTCCACTAAAACATTTAAATAAAGAAAAAAAACTAAAATAAAAATAAATCACACCAAAAAAAATCACTAACAATATCAAATGAAAGCAAAAACTAAAACCCAATACAATATAATAATAATAAACTCTTCAACAGAACATAAATTAGACTTAGTTTGAGTGGGACAAAAACTAATTGCAATTAGTTGTCCCAACAGGCCCTGTTTTAAGTGGAGGAAAGAAAGGCAGCCGCACAGGCCCCAAAAGCCTGTTTTAAGTGGAGGAAAGAAAGGCAGCCGCACAGGCCCCAAAAAAATTAGGGTAAGAGTTTTAATTAAATTATATATTTAATAACTAAATATATATGAATTTATTGAATATATTGCATAAAATTTGTGTAGCCCAATTTAGGGCTGGCAATTCTCGACACGACACACGACACGACCTGCGACACGACACGAAATAAATAGGTTTGGGTTGAGTTTTTCAACCCGCCAATCCGTTTATTAAACGGGTCATATATGGATTTCTCAAAAAATAAACGGGTTGACCCGCCAACCCGTTTATATACTTAATAAAAAAATTATTTTATTTTTAAATGTATTTATGTATCAAGTATTAATATTTAATAAGTATTATATAATATATACCATTGATTCATAGACCATTTGACTGTTTTGACATTTTGACTCGTGGTGGATGGTTTAAGGTCGTAAGTCGTAACCTATAAGGCTAAGTCCATAACATGTTTCTATGAATGTTTTCAATTTTTATTTGGATGTTTAAGACTTAAATGTCTAAAATTCAGACCCATGAACCCAAATCTAACCCACGAACCCGCCAACCTGTGAACCCGTATAAATAAATGAGTTGGAGGGTCATATATGGGTTTATGTTCCAAACCCGTCACCCCGTGACCTGTATATTTAAATGGGTCGTGTTTGGGTTGACATATTTTGACCCGCAAACCCGCCAACCCACGACACGCCAACCCGAACACGACACGATTGCCAGTCCTAGCCCAATTGGCAGAGACGTGTCCCTATATATTTCATAAACGACCACTTATTCCAATATGTTTAACAAACCAGATTTCAAAGTTATATAATTAGCCCTTAAACTTTTTATAAAATTCCATATGCTCCTTTTTAATTAATTTATTTACTTTTAAATTACAATTCACCGTCTAAAGTTTGTTTTCCTTATATATTAAAAAATTGTATTTAGGACCCTATTTTTCTTTTTAGCATAGGGCCTTTCAAATCTACCAGTCGGCCCGCCCTGTGTCCCAACAATTTGTATTGCATTTGACTGCATGTAGTCTAGTTAAAATTCAAAAAGAAAAATATGATTTATAATAATCAACTTTTTATGAAAAATTATGAAAATGTAGATGTGATAGGAACATTCAAATCTACTAGGATATACTACAGGGGGAAATATGAAAAAACACCATTTTGTTGATTTAACCAATAAATTATTTTACGTTATTATTCTTTTTTTTTAACGTTTAAAATTTCTATTCTTCATAGACAACTTAATTGATTTTGAAAGTTAACTATTATTACTATCTTGGTTTGTTATAATAATAATTTGGGCCCATGAACATCGAACTTCTGGATGCTGTCAAGAAATCACGCCAACAGTGTTGATTGGATCCTTAGGGGCAGGATATACATTTACTAAAGAAGTTACTGAAGCTATTTCGTCATTTAACAAGGTAACATTTTATTTATACCCAAACTACCCTTCGATTAAGCCTTCTAAATTAGTGGTTTTGTAGAAACCTATTATTCTTGCTCTTTCCAACCCAACATCACCATTTGAATGTAATGTTGTACTGCTACTGTTGAACAAGCTTATAACTGGAGTGAGGTTTGACTTTTAGACTACCAATTTTAACCCAAAGTTTATACTCTTAATAGTCATATAACTCTTGTTTTGTTTATTATAATTTTTTTTATACTTTATTGATGGCAAGGTCTTGCAATATTTGCAAATGGGAGTCATTTTTCCCCTATTGAATATAATGGAAAAGTTTAAGTATCCGGATAGGGCTTTGATGTTTTTCTTGAATCCTAAAAATAACAAAAATGCCACCTTCTTCTAGAAGCGGATCGAGTTGAGGAGAATGATCTCATTCCCATTTTCTTGGTATGCTATTCATCTTAAATCTTCTTTTGCAGGTATGTTATTTTCCATCGAGTTGAGGAGAATGATCTCATTCCCATTTTCTTGGTATGCTATTCATCTTAAATCTTCTTTTGCAGGTATGTTATTTTCCAATATGACTGATTCTTTATTATCCTTATTTCTAATATTTTACTTTGTTGCTTCTTTTTTCTTTGTTTAATTATCCATAAAATTGCTTCATTATACTGATGATATGGTTGACAATTCTTTTTTGTATAGATTAGTTATTTGGGGTGTTGTCATCATAGGACAGGTACAAATTAGCTATAGTTAATTTCTTAGTTTATTTAGTGTTTTTATTTGGAAAATTTCAAGTTAATTAAACGTATGGTCATTTGTATATTGTGGGTTATCCGTAATTTAATTCAGTGAATTTGTTTCTAGATAACTTGCAATATGCATATATGTGTATCATCAATGTGGTGTGTATATTAGAATTTCATATTTTGAAAAGTTTGCAAACATGTTATCATTGTATATGAATCATTAAATATATTTAGCAATTTCGATTAGGTTTTTCTGAATTTTTTTGTTTTATTATGTTTTTTTGTTTATTTAATATTGTAAAAAGTGCGAATTTTCATATAAAATTCTTGAATTTTTTTAAAATAAAATCACTATTAGCGTTGGAAATCCGTCAGTAAAAATGTTGTATAATCCGTCGATAATCTGTTAGTTAGCTATTCCGTTGGTAATTTGTTGCAAAACTATTTCTCTCGGTGATCGTTACTAAATACCAGTGGCGTAGCCACATATAGGCAAAGGTGGGCCTTGGCCCACCCACAAAAACTTAAGTTTATATATATATATATATATATATATATATATATATATATATATATAGTGGTTCAAATGAGAACTAGAAAATGTTAATAACCGTAAGAACCTCTAACTTTAGATGTTTTTAAAGAGTTTAGGGTAACCCTAAACCCTAAACCCTAAACCCTAAATCCTAACCCTAACCCCTAAACCCTAAACCCTAAACCCTTTATAAACACCCTAAACCCTGAACCCTAAACCTTAAACCCTTTATAAACATCTAAAATTAGAGGTTGTTACGGTTCTTAACCTTTTTTAATTCTCATTTGAACCTTTACCTATATATATATATATATATATATATATATATATATATATATATATATATATATATATATATATATATAATGAACTAAGGTTGTGATATGACGCACCCGATTTAAAATTCAAGATTTCATATCTCGTTTATATTTTATAAATTATTTGGTCCGCCCTAAAATAAAATTTTGGTTACGCCACTGCTAATTACTGATGGGAAATTATGTCGCTAAAAATTTGGTGTACCTATCGGAAATCTGTTACGAACAATTAGCGACAAGAATATATACCAACGGATTTTGGTATATTACAATTCCGTCGGTAAACCCTATTAACGAAGGATTATCGACATTTTTGGCCATCGGTAATGCTCTTTTTTATAAATATAGTCCCATCTCTTTTTTTGTTCAAGTAATTCGATCTTCTTTCGGGAGGTATTCTCTAACTTCAAACTTCCATTCCAAATTAATTCTTTTAACCCTCCTTTGAGATATATTGACAAATTAAGTCCCCACTCAAAACTTTGAATTATTTTGTATCAAAAACAACCCTTCCTTTTATATCCCCTTACAAAATCAATCCCCTTTCCATTTATTTAATTTAGTAAATCAGCCATGTAGATTAGTTAAGTTAAAAAACAGCGTCACACTTGTTAAATAATACAAAAACTTTCCCTTTGGTCAATTAGGTAACAAAAATAGTTCCGTTGGTTTAATTATTTTAAAGACATCAAGTCGCGGTTACTTTCGTCAAGCTTCTCGAAATAAACCGTCAATCACACATTAAGGTGAGTGTTACGGCTACTCTTTTATATATTTTTTGGGGAGAATACATGTACTAATTGTGCTAGATAATACAAAAATACACATAGAATATTATTATTTTATGTAAAAACTATAACTAGTTTATAAAATATCGGTTTAACATTTATATGTTACGAACACATGAAGTAGTTTTAAACCCTAATATCTATATATGTTATGTTCTTAAAATAATACAACTAATAAAAATAACATATGCCATTTTTCTACAATACCTATGATTTTTTGTGACTATGTATGTCATAAATTAGCATGTCATCAACTTTGTAGTATTGCTAAGGGGTTGAACTATACATGTATAAGTACAAAGTTTATACCAGAAGCATACTTAGTCTATAAAATCTAGGTCCTTATACTATACATGCATACCCATTATACATGTATAGTCTACAAAGTTTATTACTAAGGCTTTTAAAAGTATCATTACTACAATCGGCAGAAAACTTGTAACTCTCACCAACTTTGTGTTGCCCTCAAAACTACATGTTTTATTAAAAAATCAGAAATCAAGCATTCAAACGACTATGACATCCTCAAATTAACGATAATTTTAAAAAGTTTATTTATGCTTATTTAAAAAACAGAGTATCCATTTGAAAAAATAATATTGTAGAACTTGTTCCCAGAAAACATGATAAAGATATTATCAAAGCATTTCCAAAGAAATGTATTTTGTTTATATTAAAACATTGAGATGTCATCGTCAATACATAAACATAAGCATAAACAAACTTTACATTCATTTACACTAATGATTTACATCTGCTTTAATCTCTCAGTGTAATATATCTTCGTATCGACACTTGTGATACAAATAAACTGAATGGGTCAGGTTGGGAAACCTTGTGAGTACATAGGGTTTTCAACCCACAATATTATAATAATTATGTTTAATTATCAAAGAATTAACCCAACTTCCCATCCCCATTATCTTCTTTATTCTTAAGGATCTACCCTAAGAGACATCTATTCTTCATTCATTCATTCCTAAGGATTGTCCTAAGGAATAGGCACAAAGTTCGTCACTGTCAGGGTTTATCTAACAGGCACTAAGTCCATAGCTGCCGATGTTATCTATTAGGCACTAAATACATAGCTGCCAACATTCATTTGTAAGGCACTAAGTCCATAACTACCAATGGCCGTCTATAGGACACTAAATCCATAGCCGCCAACGTTCATTCATAAGGCATTAAGTCCATAGCTGCTAGGGCTGGACTGTCTAGAATAGTTCGTGGTTGTCATCTATACTCCGCTAGATGACTGAATCATCTTTAATGTCAAGGTTTCTCATCAACTTTCACCTCTCAACATCTATATCGTCTTTCATCTCTCATCATGCCTATCATCTATCATATATCCATCTTAACCCAATATATTTATAGGTATAAAAATACATGTACAATTTAAATTAAGTAAAACATGTATAAATCGTTCATCTAGCATAGATATTAGAATCACGGATAATAAACACATATAGCATGTATTAATATTAAATACTTCATATCTATGTGTAAGATGAAAGTAACTATGCACTCACTTGTTAAAGTGACGCCTCGAAATTCGTGCAGCCCTTTGCTTCTAAGAACTTTATTTTCCTTCGATGAAACCTAGTATCATCATTACCATATTTTAGTCTAATATTTATTGCGACCAATTATTAGTCTAGATTCATCATTAACTCATAGTCTACATCATTATCTTTCAAATAAGGATCAGCTAGGCAGGACGGTTGGGAGGCAGGACCATTTCAGCATATAGCTTTTCTGAAATCCAACAACCAAGCCAATGTGACCATTCTAGACACCTCTCCCATAAGTAGATTAATTAGTATAACAACCTAGAATCACTGATAAATCTTGCTTATAGGTTCATATAAGGATAATGAACTTCAGCGTAAGTTATACTTAAAGTAGGGTAAGTATAACTCTTTTACAATGGGGTTTAGCGAGAACCCGGGCTCTGCACGGGCAGAACTTCTGAGCTGAAAGCTCATCTTCTCGAGGCCTTCTGGCGCTTCGGGACTCGCCTCTAACACTTAGGAAGTTCTAGGTAAAAATTTAGAAGGGTTGGGGTGTTTGGGAGAGAAGGTTTGGGAAAGTTGTGAGAAAATGAGGTGATTTACGCCTCTGTTTATAGGCTAGAATCGGAGAGTACGCGGGGCGTAATTTCGGAGAACACAGGGCGTACTCGGTATGCTCGGAGTACCAAGGGCTACGAGGGGCGTATGCGGCAACGTGTCAAAATCCGGTGGCAAGGTTTGGGGAAGAAGCAACGGTCAGGATTGTGCCACGTGTCACCTTCGAAGATTATTAAGAAAATTAATTATTTTCTATAATCCATAACTTTTGCATACAAGCTCAATTTTTGACGTTATTTATGTCTACGTGTAGATAGCGATGTGATCTACAACTTTCGTTTAGACCCCGTCAGGTAATTTTGAATTTATTATTAAAGTTATATTTTAACATGCTTAGACAGATAAAGTCCGTTAAAAATTCTTAAGTTTGTCATCTGACATCCGTTTTCGACTATATATCTTTGAACTCCTATTAATGAAATATTTAATTCTCGTTTAGGTTGCGTTGGCTAAAAATCGATTGATCTAAAATTTGATTTTCGGGTTGTATACTGTTATGCATAATCTTAGAAAAATCATAACTTCCTCTAACGAAGTCAGATTTGGACATTCTCTATATGCACGCTCTTGGTTTAATGTATACTATGACTCTCTTTTAGATCACTAAGACTAAAAAGCAGTTTATCAAAAATTTATGTTTTACGATACGCGACACCGTACCAGTTTTGTCGCAAAACTTCGACGGGTCATAATTTCTTCGTTATAAGTCGGATTTTAGCGTTCTTTATATATACGGAATTCGTGTGACATATACTATAACTTGGTTAAGATTATTTATGCTAAATAATCTTCTTTCAAAAAGTCATTTTTTATGCTTATTGTCTTTAAATTGACTAGCTCAAATCTGCAGGCGTTACAATTATCTCTCCCTTAGGATGATTACATCCCAGAATCATCAACAAAATAGGTCTTGTATAATGTCTCCATACGTTATCTTTTCATCCTAGGCAATAATTGTAACTCTTATTTCCTTTCAAATTAGTATCTAACTCAGGACTGCTGGCGGTGCTCAATCTTGCACTTGTTCTTTATTCTATGTTGGACTTTCAATCATAACCTTCGAGTTACAAACTCGATCCTTATTGGAGACTCCTGCTCCTTCATAAATAGACTGTACTTCGATTATCGTAACAGACCAATGGGTCATGTTCTAACGACCTCTCATCGTATGATGCAACGCCTTAGACTTAGGTTTTTTTGAGTTAAATTACTTATTAGAATATACCTTCCTTTATGTTCTAATGTGATATAATCATATTCTAGCATGTAGAACTTGAAGATACAAGCCTTTTACTTTAAAAACGATCATAATAGTTCTATTGATCGCTTCGATTATCTTTCACTTCAATCTTTTGGCTTAAGTCAGATGATACATCGAACTTGGTTCTCTGAACCATGTAGAACACATATCTTAGTCGGACTTGAAATGATATGAACACTAGGGTCAGAATAATAATCATCTTCTTAGTCATTACCGAAATGATGGTAACGACATACATGAACAAAGCAGAATCAATTACTAGTGCCTTGGAAACCTCGTGACTTTCGATGATCCAAGTGTGAGTCATGTGCTTCCGGTAGTGTAGGCCTCTACTACCTTTTACACTGACTCATACTTGTCCCAAGCATTGCCTCTCAGTTCACTAAGTCACCATACAAGAATTTCACATAGTCATTTAGCAACGCATAACACAACTAAGGTTTATATTATTTCTTGAAATGATTACAAAGGTATTCAAGTTCACCCTACACTAGGCCTATTATAATAGGCTACACCACATGATTCCATCTATATGGCTACTTTATATCTCACTCTTCGGGTATATAGATCCTTCCTCCTGATCCTTCGCATCCTCTCCTGCTTCATTAAGGATCATCTAGAATGCTCTTGCCTTTGGCTTCGGTGGCACATTCAGTCTTGTTGCTTCATTTTTCTTTAGGCAATCTTTTGATATATGCTCATTGCCTCTACATCCGTAGCATACCTTATCATTAAGCACACAATCCTTGGAATAGTGACTGATCCTCACACACTTATAACAAGTTACTTCTCCGTCGCATATCCCATAATGCTTCTTCTTACACTTTTCACACCACTTGGCTCCATACTTTTGGTCATCCAGGTTAGACATCAAGAATCTTCCTTTCTTATTGGATCTTAAGGATCCTTCATGCTTCCTCTTTTCTCCTACCTTATCTTTTTCTAGACCCTTTTCTCTTATCTAGGTCTCTACCTTCTTAGCTGCCCAGATGGCGGCTTTCAAGGTGGTTGTTTGTTTGACCATTGGACCAAAGTCTGCTGGTAGTCCATTGGAAAACTTGTTGACCTTGGAGAGTTCAGTTGGAAACAAATAAGGAACAAGCTTCATTTTCTCCGTAAAACTTGCAACATACTCGGTGATACTCATCCTTCCCTTATTCAGATTATGAAACTCGTTGTTGATCTCCAGAAGATCCTACTTAGAGCAGTACTGCATTTTCAGTTGTACAAAAAAGTCTTTCCAAGAAATCTTGCTATCTTCTCCCTTGGGCATGGTATTAGATAGTAGCTTCCACCAGCATAGTACCCCAGTCTTCAATAGTGTAACTGCGAGAGCGGTCTTCTGTTTGATGCTGCAGTCACAACTTTCAAACATCATCTCCATCTAGGAGATCCAATCCATGACTTCCACCGGTGTTGGGATTCCAAAAATAATTGGTGGTTTGGATGCCATGAAATGCTAGTACTTACATCCACGCCCATCATTTCCTCCATTGGGTTGGTTTCTTCTAACCACTCGTGTCTCAACTTGACTGATAGTCTTACTATAGTTTCCTTCGTCTTACTGTTCAATGTTCAGTTTAGGCTGTACAATGGGTACAATAGGTTCATCCCTATTAAGCTACATTTTCCTCATCTCCTCCCTTTGTTCGACCATCATAACACATATCATTCCTTTTACTCCTGCCATTGTGATTGGCTCGGGTGCAGCTGCTGGTGCATACTCAATCACTTGTGGCTTAGGCTATTGGTTTCCATTAGCTTTTCCTAATCCTCTATGAGTTCTCACAATTTCGATCTATACACTCTAGCAGATGCTCAGTGTACAACGACAAGAATCAAGATAGGGAAATCTTTACATACTATAGATGTCTAAATCTTCTTATCACTCTGAAAAGTTATATGTTAGTTTAATACCGTAATTTGAAATCCGAACACATAAAATTTCTAGATCCGGTCGACAACAGACCATAGATCGTATCAAATAATGGCATCATAAAACATCACAAATCATTTAGCACATAAAGCAATTTAGGTATTTTCCCTAGATAAGCTAGTGCTCGTGTCTATTCAGGCATATATCCTAAATATAGCATACACCCATCTCACAATCATCACTTAGCATTCTAAGTTTAACTCTACAAAATTTCATAAAATTCCAAGTTCGCTTAAACTAATGTACTAATACCAACTGTCACATCCCTAAATTCATGGTCATTTTAAAAAATTTATTTATAGTTATTTAAAAATACAAGTATCCATTTTAAAGAAAATAATATTGTGGAATTTGTTCACAGAAAACATGATAAAGATATTATCAAAGCATTTCTGAAGAAATATTTTTTTTGTATTAAAACATTGGGATGTCATCGTCAATACAGAAACATAAGCATAAACAAACCTTACATTCATTTACGCTAATGATTTACATCTCCTTTAATCTCTCAGTGTAATATATCTTTGTATCGACACCTGTGATACAAATAAACTGAGTGAGTCGGGTTGGGAAACCTTGTGAGTACATAGGGTTTTCAACCCACAATAATATAAGTATTATATTTAATTATCAAACAATCAACCCAACTTCCCATCCCCATTATGTTCTTTATTCTTAAGGATCTACCCTAAGAATCCTATATTCTTCATTCATTCATTCTTAAGGATTGTCCTAAGGAACAGACACGAAGTCCATCACTGCCAGGGTTTATCTAACATGCACTAAGTCCATAGCTGCCGACGTTATCTATTAGGCACTAAATCCATAGCTACCAACGTTCATTTGTAGGGCACTAAGTCCATAACTGCCAATCACCATCTATAAGGCACTAAATCCATAGCTACCAACGTTCATTCATAAGACATTAAGTTCATAGCCGCCAGGCTGTTTAGAGTACATCTGGTGAACACGTAGTTCAAAAACACCTACATGTTGCGAGCTTGCTAGCGTTCCATAGCTGCCAACGTTCATTCATAAGACATCCGTTTGCGACTATCTTTATATCGTTGAACTCCTATTAACAAGATCTGAAATTCTCGTTTAGGTTGGATCGACTAAAATTTGATCGTTCTAAAATTCTATTTTTGGGTTGTATACTGTTATGCATAATCTTAGAAAAATCATAACTTCTTCTAACGAAGTTAGATTTGGACATTCTCTATATGCACACTCTCGGTTTAACATATACTACGACTCTCGTTTAGATCGCTATGGCTAAAAAGTATTTTATTAAAAATTGACGTGTTACGATACATAGCACTGTGCCGGTTTTGTCGCAAAACTTCGACGGGTCATAACTTCTTTGTTATAAGTCGGTTTTTAGCTTTCTTTATATGTACGGAATCCTTGTCACATATACTATAGATTGGTTAACATTATTTATGCTAAATAATCTTTTTTCAAAAAGTCATTTTTGATGCTTATTGTCTCTAAATTGACTAACTCGAATCTGCGTGTGTTACTACGACGGATAGTCATGGATTTCAGGCAATCCGGTTTACTAGTTTATATTATGTCTCCTTACTTATTAAGGCCATTTATGTAATGTTATTATCTATAATAACCCTATATTCAAACTTAAAAATGGAGTACAAATGTTGTTTTATTTATTGTTGTACTTATGTTATATATATTCAGTTTACCTGTGATCTATGAGCTTAGTCGCACAACCCAACATGTTCCACCGCCTCAGCCGGGGGTGTGAGACCCTGCATACATTACGCTACGCCCTCCGTAGGTCATAACCCCTCACATGGATTTAGCGACTTAATCCTTGCGTAGGAAGCTATCCCACACCTTGCGTAGGGCACTCAAAACATATATAAGGAGTAAATATGATATAAAAATCATACAAGAGGAAATAGGTGTTACAACTCTCTCCCACTTGAATCAGAATTTTTCCTTGTATCCCGTTGCTACAAATAACTTCGGGTAATGTTCCCTCATCTCCTGCTCGGGCTCCCACATTCACTCCAATCCCTTCCGGTGTTGTCATTGTACCTTAACCAAGCCCACCACCTTGTTGCGTAAAGTCTTCGTCTTCCTATAAAAGAACATGATTGGGCTCTCTACATAATTTATGTGCTCATCGACTTGAATATCATCCAAAAGGACCACTTCGGAATCTTTAGCTAGACACTTCGACAACTGAGAAACATGGAATGTGTTGTGGATATAGCTGAGCTCATCAGGAAGGTCTAACCGGTATGCAACCTTACCCACCCGAGCAATAAGCCTTAATGGACCAATATACCAAGGCCCAACTTGCCCCGCTTCTGGAATTGGATGACACATTTCCAAGGTGATACCTTCAGAAGCACATAATCTCCCACTTGAAACTTAAGGTCTAATCATAACCGATCAACATAACTCCTTTGGCGACTCTGTGTAGTCTGCAGTCGACCTCGCACAAGCTGAATCAACTCGGTAGTCTTGAGTACTACATTAGTACTTGTAACGCCTGTAGACCAGGGCTAGTAAATTTAAAGACGATAAGCATCAAAAATGACTTTTTAATAGAAGATTATTTAGAATAAATAATCTTAAATAAGTTGTAGTGGTCGTGACAAGGATTCCGGATATATAAAGAATGCCGAAATCCGAGTTATAACGAAGAAGTTATGACATGTCGAAGTTTCACGACAGAACCAGCACGACACAGCGCGATGTAAATAGTGAATTTATGATAGAGCGATATTTGGATTTAGCGATCTAAACGAAAGTCATAGAATACGTTAAACCGAGAGCATGCATGAAAAGAACGCCCAAATCTGACTTCGTATGAGGAAGTTATGATTTTTCGAAGTTTCGGCTTAGCAGTGTACAGCCCGAAGTTCGAATATGAGATCAAGCGATATTTAGCCGAAACAATCTAATTGAGAATTGAATATCACTTCGATAGTAGTCCAACGGTTAAAAGACAGACGAAAACGGACGTCAGACGAAGGAGTTATGATTTTCTAACGGAGTTTTCCTGTCCCGGCCTACTAAAAATAATATAATAAAAATAAATTCAAAATTAGCCGACGAAGTCTAAACGAGAGTTGTAGAGCATAATGTGACCTACGCGTCGATATAAAGAACGTCGAAAACGGAGTTCATATGCGAAAGTTATGAATTTCTGAAGTACAGGGCGCGAAACCCCAAAACTGCCATAGACCACGACGTGAAATCAGTGTTCACGACGTGAAATGTCTTCTGACGCCTCCTGGAGTCTACCAGACCCAACTTGCGATGATGCATGCAGTGACGATCAAGCCCATGACGTGAAAATACTGTTCACGACGTGAAAATGGAGAAATTAGCCCTATATATAGATTTGAAGGGGCAGCCAGCCAAGGTTGCTAATTCACCATTCTCTCACCCATATTACCTCGATTTACATGCAAAGAAGTACCCCGAAGCCCCAGTATCATCTCGAGACCCAAAGCGAGTCCCGAAGCTCCAAAGATCCCGAGAAGAAAAGAGTTTCCGAGCCGAAGCTCTGCCCGCGAGAAGCCCGGTGTGTGAAGATATTCCAGTTTCACCGAAGAGTACTACTCTTAGAGCCGTACGTAGTGTTGTCCGAGCATCGTCTAATCAAGTGAGTGTGTAGTTACTTTCTTCTAACACATAAATATGAAGTATTTGCTATGAAAAGCATGTTATGTGTTTATATATTGTTGTTTATTTGAGATGAGTGTGGAATGGATGTTTTATATAGTTTTGAAATGAGTTAAACTATAGATGTATCTTATATCGACAAATATGTTGGGTAGAACATGGGTAGATGTTGTCGTTAAACTGTATATATGTATCTTATATCGACAAATATGTTGGGTAGAACATGGGTAGATGAGTGTGGAATGGATGTTTTATATAGTTTTTAAAACTAAGTATTCACTAGATGTTTTGAATTGAGTATTCACTAGGAGTGTTAGAACTAGGTGTTCATTAAGTATGTTGAACTAAGTGTTTATTGGTTGTAATTTGAGGACCTTGGCAGTGGTGGACTTTGTGTCAATTCCTTAGGTCAATCCTTAGGAATAAATTAATAAAGGATAATTGATTCTTAGAATAAATCCTTAAGAAATAAAGGAGATAATGGGGATGAGTAATTTGGATTAATTAATTGATTGATTGATTGATGATTAAATATAATAATTATATTATTGTGGGTCGAAAACCCTATATGCTCACCAGGCACCCAAGCCTTACCCACTCAGTTTTCTTTGCATTACAGGTAATGGCACAAGAGTATAAGTTGGTGGACTTGACGAGAGATTTTGGATAATACACCAGTAGTTGTAAATAACTGTTGTAAGGTCGAATTGTACTGTTTATGCTTTTGGTTTGTGTCGGAACATGACATCCCGAGATTTTATTATTTAATGAAAACTACATTCTCTTTGAGAAATGTTTTGATAAAGTTTTATCATATCTTGTCTGGGAACAAATTCTGCAACTGTTTTCTTTAAAAGATTACTCTGATTTATAAAACAAAGCATAAACAAATCGGTCTTTTCTGGCCGTGAAATTAGGGATGTCACAGTACTAACCATAACCCGATGCTTGACCTCTCCTTTAATAAACCGGGGTCTGAAATTTCCTTCCACAAAGCATCTAGAAGGGAGGTTGATGGATATTGGCATGATAACTATTGTAGTAGGAGACTCAGCTAATGAAAGGTAGGTATTCCAACTTCCGCCAAAATCTAACACACATGCTCAAAGCATATCATGGAGCTTTTGATGCCACGCTCACTCTATCTATCAGTGTAACAACCATAAAAATCATGAAAAAATTAAACTTTTAAAACTAACCCAAATTCAAATTGTTTACAACATAGTTTTTAAAACATGTTCAATATCAGAGTTTCCTAAACCAAAACTGTAAGCCCAAAGCTTAGTGAGATCCCCAAAAGTACCAACACATAAACAAATAACAAATAAAATAACAGCACACAACGGGTCCACATCTAAAAGTCTGGATCTTCACTGAGCCGACAACATAAGTCTAGCTTGCCCTCAGGGTCCACAGCTTATAATTGGCTTGCTCCCCAACCAGATCAGTCCTTAGACTGAAACACTATCAAGCCCTTAGTACGAGTATAGCATACCTCCTGGTCCTTAACTTGTGTCTGGAATGCTCATGAGCCTTCAGAATTTGTCTGGCTTGCCCTATATCGCCCCCAACTCGTATCTGGAACGCTCCAGGGTTTGTTGGCAACCGCACAAAGCAGTATAACCTCAACCCACCACAATATGTCGACATATAACAAATAATAACATATCTAGATAATCATACAGATAGTATCACAGGTAGTCCTACAGATCTAACAGACTAGCATATCAAGAACTAGAATGTACATATATTTCATACACAACATATTAGTAAATATGAGGTTATCAAACCAATGGGCCGACTTTAGTGCCTTTGACCCACAAGTACAGTGAGGAAAACTCACCTTACAAACTAAATAGAAGCTGATGAGGTCCCAACTCCGAATCTTAACTCTCTAACCGACACCTATTCCCATCAAATGACCAATTCCATCAAAATCCCAAAATACTCAAAATACCCTCAAGGTCAAACTTGGTCAAAGTCAAAGTCAACTATTCTCACGTTGTGGCCAGGCCTTGGTCACGTCGGAACAGCGAACCCAATCCGATTCCAAATCGACTCTACCCAAACTGTTCAACTCATTCAAAGAAGCCACCTAAGCTGGCATCACAACGTGAGCACCCATTTTCTCGTTGTGAGCTCCAAAGGTTCTAACAGAAACGGGAGTGTTCCAATTCTCATGACGTGGGATCTTACACCTCACGTCTTGAGCATTGTCTATGGCTAAGGGTCACCATTTTAAGCCCTTAATTCATTAAGTCTTTGAGTCCACTTCTCCCAGAAGCTAAAGGGGACCCCTAAGGTCCAAAAAGATGATTCCCTTATGGACATGCATGCACCAAACATGATCATCCATTTTCTAGGTAAAAAAGGGAAGAAATGAGCTTCAAACTTGCTTGCATGCCTCAAATATATACCAACTTCCAGATCTAAACACTCTAATGCTCTTGGGACTCTTAGAATCCATAAAGGTGACAACATTGTGGAAATACTCTGCTCAATCATGCAATAACATCAATAAAATGGACTCAAACTCAAGATCTACCCATGATAAGCAATAAATTTGGAGCCTATGATACTTACAAGGGTCTAACAGTAGGAAAAGATGATGATGATGTTGATTCTTTGCCCACACCAACACTAGAGCACTTCATTCTTCTTCTTTTCTTCTTCCCACAAGTTAGAAATGCACCCAAATGACAAAGGATCTTAAAAAGGACGAATATTAGGGTTTCTGGAGGTCTAGAGAGTGAGGGAGGCTGAGGGTGAGAAACCCTAGCCCTCTCATTCCCTTAAATACTGGAAGCTTAGGGTTTTTAGTCGTCAGCCGCCTTCACATCGTTAGCACCATACTGCTCACGTTGTGAACCTTTAAATGATGCACACTTCCAAATCAATTCTCATGATGTGAAAAGGCATACTTCACGTCGTGAACAGGGCAATTACGAAAACTTTCACTTCGCAATATAAAAGAAAATCCATATCTGATCAGGGTGGTACAACTCTCCCCCACTTGAATTAGACTTCATCCTCGAATTCAACTGCTGTGAAGAACTCCAGGTAATGCTCCCGCATCTCAACCTCCGGCTCCCAGGTCCACCCGAAGCCTCTCCGATACTGCCACTGCACCTTTACCAAAGGTATCTCTTTGTGGCGCACAACCTTCATCTTTCTTTCCAAAATACCTGTTGGCCTCTCAACATAGTTTAGGTGCTCATTGACCTGAATATCATCAAATGAAACCACTACCTCACCATCTAATATGCACTTTCGCAATTGCAAAACATGGAAAGGGTTGTGAATCTGACTAACCTCCTCATGTAGATCCAACCTGTAAGCGACCTTGCCCACCCTAGAAATCACTTGAAAAGGCCCAATATACCAGCGAAAAAACTTCCCCCTCTTTCTGAAGCGTATCACACATTTCGAAGGTGCGACCTTCAATAATAGCATATCACCAACCTGAAACTCCAAATCGGATCGGCGCCGGTCGTCATATCTTTTCTGCCGATTCTGAGTTGTCTGCAGTCTCCTCCTGATCTGCTGGATAAGCATTATGGTCTGAAGGACTAGTTCGGTCCTTCCCATAACCCTATGACCAATCTCCCCCTAACATACCGGGGTACGACATCTCCACCCATACAAGAGCTCAAATGTTGGAGCACCAATGCTAGAGTGATAATTATTGTTTTAGGAGAAATCCACAAGAGGTAGGTAGGAATCCCAAATCCAACCAAAATGAATAACACAAGCCCGCAACATATCCTCCAGGGTCTGTATCATCTGCTCGCTCTGTCCATCGGTCTGCAGATGATAAGTAGTGCTGAAATGCAACCTCATACCTAGTAGCTCGTGGAAGTTTTGCCAGAAATGGGAAGTGAACCGAATATCTCGACTGGAGAAAATAGTGACAGGAACCCCATGGCGAGAAAAAATCTCTCGAAGATAAACAACAACCAATTTTTGTGGCCGAAGAGCTCTCCCGAATGGCCAAAAAGTGGGCACTCTTAGACAATCGATCCACGATGACCCATATAGCGTCAGAACCCTTTGCCGTCTTCGGAAATTTAGTAATGAAATCCATGGTAATCTGTTCCCACTTCCACGTAGAAACCTCCAGAGGCTACAGCTTGCCATGCGGCCTCTAATGCTTAGCCTTAACCATCCTACAGGTCAAGCATCTCTCAACATACCAGGCTATCTCCCTCTTCATACACGGCCACTAGTAGCTCAATCTCAAATCCTGATACATCTTGGTGGCTCCTGGTGTATAGAAAAGCAAGACTTATGAGCCTCCTCTAACACAATCTGCCTGATCCCACCATAAAATGGAACCCAAACCCGACCACACCAGGTCAATAACCCTCGACTATCTGTGTCAAATTTGTCGATCTCACTGTGGATCCTCTCCTGCTTCCATTTCTTCTTCTAAACTCCCTCAGACTGAGCCTCCCCGATTAATCCCAAAAGTGGGAATCAACTAATATCCTCATACACATCTCCCTATATAAAGATCTAGCCGCCTTGCAACTCAAAGCATCTGCTACCACATTCACTTTACTCAGATGCTAAAGGATGTCACAATCATAATCCTTGACTACGTCCAGCCACCTGCGCTGCCTCATGTTCCGGTTTGGATGGTCCATCAGATCTCTCAAACTCTTATGATCCATGTAGATAGTACAACGGACCCCATATAGATAGTGTCTCCAAGTATTGAGGGCAAAAACCACTGCCGCCAACTCCAGTTCATAAGTAGGATATCACGTCTCATGTGGCTTCAGCTACCGCGAAGCATAAGCAATCACCCGTCCTCTCTTCATGAGGACCGCCCTTAAACCGGTGATTGATGCATCATAGAATATCACAAAATCCTCAACCCCTTCCACGAGGGTCAATACCGGGGCCTCACATAACCTTTGCTGAAGAGTCTTAAATGCCGACTATTGCTCTAGGCCCCATCAGAAATCCACCCCCTTCCTCGTGAGACGAGTGAGGGGTACGGCAATCTCGGAGAAGTCTTGAATAAATCTCTGATAGTACCCTGCCAACCCAAGAAATTCCTGATCTTTGAGGGATATTTCGGATCCTCCCACTGTATCACAACCTCGATCATGGTCGGATCAACCAAAATCTCATCCTGGTTAACTAGGTGCCAAAGGAATTGGACCTCTCGTAACAAAAACTTGCACTTCGAGAACTAGGAATAAAGTCGTTCTCGCCTCAAATCCCCCAAAACCCCTAGAAGATGCTCCTCATGCTACTTTCTACTCTTGGAATACACCAATATGTCATCAATAAACACAATAACCGATCGGTCGAGCATCGGCCTGCATACCCGATTCATCAGATCCATAAATACAACAGGCGCATTGGTGAGCCTAAATGGAATCACCACGAACTCGTAATGCCCATAAAAATTCCGGAATGCAGTCTTCTACATGTCCTCCACTCTTACTCTCACCTGATGATACCAGACCTCAGATCGATCCTAGAGAAGTAAGATGCGCCCTGCAACTGATCAAAGAGGTCATCAATCCGCGAAAGAGGATAACGGTTCTTCACCGTTAACTTGTTTAACTCCTGATAATCAATGCACATCCGATGTGAACCAGCCTTCTACTTGACGAAAAATATTGGCACTCCCAATTAAGAACCGCTTGGTATGATGAACTACTTGCCTAACATCTCCTACAGCTGAGATGAAAACTCCTGCATCTCAGGCACTGCCAAGCGGTATGGCGCCTTGGCAATCGGGGCCGCACCTTGCACAAGGTTAATGTTGAACTCGACCTGCCTCTCAAGAGGCATGCCAGGTAAATCCCCCATGAACACATTGGCAAACTCTCTGACAACTAGAACCTCTGAATCTGAAATCTGATCCCCAACTCGAGTATCAAGCATGTAATCCAAATAACATGCACACCCATGCTGAATATACTGATGAGCATTGGTTGCCGAAAAAAACCTTGAACCAATCCTGGTGCCCTCCCCATAGATAACCAGTTCTCTCCCACTTAGGGTTTGAATTACCACTTGTTGGCCCTCACAATCAATCATAGCACCAAACCTGATCAACCAGTCCATACCCACTATCACACACACATCCCCATATGGATAGGGATCAGATCAATCAGATAGGGCACCCGGAAGATCTCCAATACACAACCTTGATACACAGAAGATGCAGAAACCCCGTGTTCATTGGCGACATACACCAGCAACGAACACTCTAACTCCCTAATAGGCATAACAAACTCCCTACTGAACGATGAAGACACAAAGGACCGACTCGTGCCCGTATCAAATAACACAAGAGTAGGCAAAGATTTCACTAAGAACGTACCTATCAGGGCTATAAATATAAGCATAACATAAACATAATCAGCAAAATAACAAATAGAAACATACCAGTCAAAATATTTGGAGCGACTCTGGCCTCCTCGGAAGTGAGCTAAAAAGCACTATCTCGAGCCCTCAAGGGTCCACCCTACCCTGACTCCTATCTGTGATCCTCAAAGTAGCCAACGCTGGAGCCTATGTCGGCGTAGCAGCAAGCGAGGCACAGTTGGCCTTCACATGGCCAACCTGGTCACAATGGTAACAAATCCTGGAGCTAAGTGTTGGGGCCTGCTGGCGGCACTCCCTCACCATATGGCCATGACGGCCGTAATTGTCGCACCTAGAAGATGATCGGAAAGCACCCTCATGAGCCTTGCCGCAGTTCATACAAGTACGACCCTTACGACTCCCATATTTGACATCAGCGACCTTAAACCGCTTCAGCGCAGGCTGCGACTGAACTGGGGACGACCTCTACTCCCTTGTTTGGAGCTCTATCTCAATCTCATGCCACCTGGAGGGCTCCTATAACTCCAACAATGAACCATAACGCTAAGTAGGTACAAACTGCCTGATATCCGTCTTGTGCATGCTCAAGTAACGGGTCATCGGAACCTGCTTATAAGCAAAAAACTCAGGAAAAAACATGGCCCTATCTGTAAACATCTTGTTGATCTCCATCACCGACTCCGTCCCCTGTCTCAAATCCAAGTACTCTTGATCCAAACTCTCACGCTCCACTAGTGGAACATATCTAGAATGAAACATCTCCGAGAACTACTCCCAAGTCACCGTGGTCCTCTGCTTAGGAGAGTACGAGCTGGTAACAAGTCTCCACCAATACTTCGCTCCGGACCTCAGAAGTTTCAGAGTGTACCTAACCCTCTGATCAGCTGGGCAAGAGCAAGTGAAGAAACACCCCTCAATGTCAGACAACCAACTCATGGCTATGATCAGGTACTGCAATCCATCAAATGTTGGTGGCTTCGTATTATCGAAGTCCCCAACCCGATCAGTCCTTGGAATGAAAAACTATCAAACCCTCAGTACGAGTCTGGCATACCGCCCGATCCTCAGCTCATATCTAGAATGCTCATGAGCCCTCAGTATGAGTCTGGCATACCCTATCTGGCCCTCAGCTCATATCTGGAATGCTCCAGGGTTTGTTGGCTACTGCACGAAGCAGTAAAACCTCAACCCACCATAATATGTCGACATATAACAGATAGTAACATATATAGATAATCATACATACAATATCACAGAGAGTCCTACAGATCTACCAGACTAGCATATCAAGAACTAGCATGCATATCTATTCCATACTCAACATATTGATGAATATCAGGTTATCAAACAAATAGGCCGACATTGGTGCCTTCGACCCGCAAGTATAATGAGGATAAGTCACCTCACAAACTGAACAGAATCTGATGAGGTCCCGACTCTGAGTCTCAGCTCTCTAACCGACACCTATTCCCACCAAATGACCAATTCCATCAAAATACCAAAATACCCTCAACGTCAAACTTGGTCAAAGTCAAAGTCAACCATCCTCACGTCGTGGCCATGCCTTGCTCATATCATGACAAAGAAACCAATCCAATTCCTACTCAACTCGACCCAAACTAGTCAACTCGGCCAAAGAAGCCACCTGAGCTCGAATCACAACGAGAGCACCCATTCTCACGTCGTGCACTCCAAAGGTTCTAACAGAAATGGGACTACTCTGAATCTCACGTCGTAGGATCTTACACCCCACGTCGGGAGCACTATCTGTGGCTAAGGGTCACCATTTTAAGCCCTTAATCCATTAAGTTTTCAAGTCCACTTCTCCAAAAGCTAAAAAGGACCCCTAAGGTCCATAATTTTTTTTCCTTTATGTCCATGCATGCACCAAACATGATCATTCATTTTCTAGGTCAAAAAGGGAATAAATATGCTTCAAAATTGCATCTATGCCTCAAATCTATACCAACTTCCAGATCTGAACACTATAATGCTCTTGGGACTCTAAGAATCCATAAAGTTTCCAACTTTATGGATCTACTCCACTCAATCATGCAATAACGTTAATAAAATCAAATCAGACTCAAGGTCTATTCATGATAAGTAATAAAGTTAGAGCTTTGATACTTACAAGGGTCCAACAATAGGAAAAGATGATGATGATACTGATTCTTTGCCCACACCAACACTAGAGCCCTTCCTTCTTCTTATTTTGTTCATCCTACAAGCTAGAAATGCACCCAAATGACAAAGGATCTTAAGGAGGAGGGAGATTAGGGTTTCTTGAGGTCTAGAGAGTGAGGGAAGCTGAGGGTGAGAAACCCTAGCCCTCTCATTCCCTTAAATATTAGAAACTTAGGTTTTTTAGTTTCCAGTCGCCTTCATGTCGTGAGCATCATACTGGTCACGTTGTGAACCTTTAAATGATGTCTGAATCAATTCTCACAGCGTGAAAAAGCATTCTTCATGTTATGAGCAGGGCAATTATTGAAACTTCACCTTTGAAATATAAAATAAAATTCATACCTACTCCGGGTGTTACAATCAGTCTAAGGGTGGTATACAATGCTGAAATATAGTTGAGTACCCAACTTCTCATGAAATTTCCTCTAAAGGGGAATGTTGATTGGGCTCCTGCAAGTTAGTGAAATGGTGGCTGAGTATCTTTAGGCTCCTGTGGTGGTGGTCATGAATCTTCAGGACAATAATGGAATAGTGGCGAGATCGACATAGCACTGTGAGCTTATTGTTCTAGTGGTTAGAGGGTGCCAAAATGGATTGTGGACCAGTGGTTGTATGATTCATATGGGTGGAACTCGATAGTCATTGTATTGAGAATTTTATGTCTCAGATCGTTAGTCTTGTTTGTATGTTTGTGTGTTAGAGCATTGTTCGGAGTCAGGAAACTCAGTGACCAGCTGGTTTCGATCATGGGGACAGTAAAAGGTTATCGAGATTATTAATTATGTATCAGAAGTCTCTTGATGAATATTTTCATTATGAACCCTATTGGATTTCGGGTTGTTTATTAGGAGTTTGGTTACTGTAAGTATCAGTTCTGAAATCTCGAGACATGAAGTTCGTTTTAATTGTCCCGAGTGATTTTTCAGGTGGATATACACCTGAGCTAATGAAGGACTTAGATGAAGCGCGAGATTCTTAGATTAGCCATCATTACGCCCATGGGTGCAATGCGTTGGAGATGACTTGTCAGGAAGTGAAGTACGTATGTAAGGTTTTTATTTTTAGGAAAAAATTTTGGTTTTGCATTAGTTGAAATTCGTGATCGGCATGTTTTAAGTATTTCTTTCTACATGATGTAGTGGTATTCCTAGTCAGAGAACTAGGGGAAGGTACAACAAATGGATGATTATCATACTTAGAGTATGGTTTCAAAAGTTTAGACTGATGGGTTCCCGATTCCAAGAATTATATTGATGGAATTCGTTTGTGGTTGTGGTTTTGAGAGTTTTTAGTTTGAGTGGTTCTCACTAGAAGTTGGGTCTTCAGTTAGGGAGAGAAAGATAGTTGTTATGGTAGAGTAATTTTATTTTTTTAGATTGTTTGTTGGAAGTTATGGGTTTCCGAGTGCTCTCTCGAGTTTTATTTATAAGATTCATTAATTTCGAAGTGACTAGAGGAAGCTTATGGAATTTTTTGGCTTTGTTTTCATAGATCCTAACCAGCATGGATTTCGAGGACAAAATCCATTTTAACTGGGGGAGAGTTGTAACATCATGTTTTGAGAAGTTTCTTATTTCGGGTTTGTGGACAATAAATGGATCAAGTTAAGGCCTTGGGCTTCAAGGGAATGGGGTTTAGACCATACTGGATGATGATAATGTTGGATAAGCAATTAAAGCCTTGATTTATGTCTTGGAGTCAAAGGGTAAAATGGGAAAAGTGATGTTTCAGACTTCTTTTATGAATTAAGAATTTAGTTCAATGTGTTTTATGTGAAAAGTAATTAGATAGGGTTGTGGGGCTCATCAATACCTTTCCGTGCATATAAAAAATGCCGAAAACGAAGTTGAAAGGAAGAAGTTATAGCTGTTTGATGTTGGAGTGATATTGGGTGAAAACCCGTTCTCACAAGGAAAGAAGTAATTCTCATGACCTGAAAGTCCTCACGAGGTGAGAATATATTCTCACGACACGAGAACTATGCAGCCCAAAGCCCATGAAAACTTTAAGGTTTTCAAGGTATTTAAAGGTAAGGATTCATGTTTTAGGGTATTTTCTTTGCCTCCATGCTATCTACAACTTCTTGGGAGAAACCCTAGCCTCCATTTTCAATATTTAAGCTTCCCATATCCTCTCTCATCCATTTTTAGAGTTTTTGGTGGTTTTAGAGCAATGTTTTCATGCAAGATTGATCCTTGAAGCTTGGAAATTGAAGATCTCAACTTTTACCTACCTTCTAGAGTATTTTAAGTTATCAAGTTCGAAGTTTTATTGTATCTTATCTTTAGATGTAAGTGTATTTGGTATTTGGTCCATTTTAATGAGTTTTGAGTGAGAGTTGGGAATAAAGTTTGCAACTTTATTACTCTCCAAGGTCCAAAGAACATTATACGTTTCAAATCTAGACTCCAACACGTTTTGATTAGTTTAGAATGTTTTCTTGGACCTCATGGACTAGGAAAATTTTGATTGTTTTCCTTCCCTTAAAACCATGAAGGTGATTTTGGTTATTTAGGACATTTTGGTGTATTAAAGTTTACATCTTGATAGATTGAGACATTATTATGGATAGATTTGGAAACTTTATCCATCTAAACATCATGTTGATTCAGATCTAAAGGTTGGAGACTTACACTTAATGCATTAAGTTAAAAAAAGATCCACTTTTGGGTCCCTTTGAGACTTAAAATCTTGATCTTGGTGGTTTGGACCCTTCTAATAGATAATTCTAGAAAGTTTATCCATTAAGACCTTGGAACATATAAGATATGAGATTTGGAGCTCTTGAAATCCGAAGAAAACAGATTAAGCACGTTTGAGTTGTTCAGACGACTCCCCACGGCGTGGCCTTAAGCTGTCATGACGCAGTGACTAGGGATTAGCGACTGTTTTGGCTTTTGTGCCCACGACATAGCCAAGGAAGGCCACAATGTGGAGGGTTGCTGATTGGAAATTTTGACTTTAAGTTTGACCATTGACTTTTTGACTAATTTAACTTTTGGTCTAACATGAGTAGAATCGAGCATTTGGTTAAGGATTAGCTTTAGTTTGGCATTAGGAAGCTTGGGTTGGATGTTTTGTTGTTGAGGTAACTATTGGGCTTCTGTTGAATAGTTCAGGTGAGTCTCTTCACTGTACTCGTGAATCGAAGACACCAATGTCGGCCTATTGGATTATGTTTGTAGGATAATAGTGGTCTTTGTGACACTTGCTGATATTCATGTATGTGCTTGTTGTTTTTTTGACTCCTACACACACACACACACACACATATATATATATATATATATATATATATATATATCATTATGGGCGGGGAATATTATGATGTGGGTGGGGCCCGTTGCGAGGCCCGTATGAGATTTAGGCGGGGCTCGTATGTAGTTTGGGTGTGGCCAATTTATATGTATGTGGTATGTGGTACTTTGGGGAGCTTACTAAGCTTTGTGCTTATGGTTTATGTTTAAAACGTTTTTTGGTACTACTTCTTTTTTAAAAGGGCAGGTCTGTCTTGATTGCACTATATCACCTGGAGATTTATTCCCCATTGACTATTTAGGATTTTACTCTAATTTTTTAGAATACTTTTATTATGATCGACTTTTGGGATAATGAATGAATGACTTTGACTTATTTAAAATGAAATTTTTTACTCTGTTTTTTCGCGCTTTACATAATACCGCAAGAACCCTAGTAGACATTCGAGAGTATAAACTCATACGACGATTGGGGAAGGAGGATATTACATTTGGAGGTGATGAAAGGTCCAAGAATTCGAAAGCACAAGATGATGTATTTTTCATGGACAAGGTAAATGAAGAAGATAATGATCTTGAAGAATTGGAAACAAAAATGGAGGACTTACGAGTTTGGGAGAAGCCAAAACCACAAGAAGATGTCCAACTTACCAAGCTTAGAGCATTAACTCCTATAGTCTTTGAAATTTTCGCCTTTACCACATAGCAAGCTTAAGTCGGGGAGGAAAGTGAAGATGAAGAACATGGTCAAAGTGATGAGGAAGAGGAGCAACAAGATAACGATGAAATCTGACTTGACAATATGGAAGTAGATAAAAAGAAGAACAAGGTGGCTGAAAAATCTCAAGGAATCAAGCGCAAACAAGAATCAAATGAAAACCTAAGGAAGAAGGAAAATTCAAAGAAATTGTGGCTTACAATCGGAAACGACTCGAGATAAAGGATAAGAGGGAGATTTCGCTCCCAAACAGCACAATGCAGAACGGGAAGGAGTCCGGCTCACGACTCCATCAAAAGAAGCGCTTCTCGGGAGGCAAACTGAATTTGGTTAGCATTTTTCTTCCCTTATATTTTTAGTTTTATTGTTCTGTTTTTGTTTTTACTTCTTATGATTAATCATTCATTCATCTTCTGTTTTAAATCAAGTGTGGGATCTAATGAGTGAGTGGTGAAATTTTTGAAAAATATTTTTTTTTGGTCTTAAACAGTACCCACGACGTGACCCTTATTTGGCCACAGCGTGGGGGATATAAGAGCTTCAAGTTACCTTTTCACCTGAGATGGATCTAGAAATTTGTTGTTTTCGTGAGTTAACCCGTTTAATTGAAGCCCTAAACACATTTCATCCCTAATCTCACAATGTGGGGAGATTTCTTGTTGGAATCGTCGCAGAAAATGGGGCAAGAAGGAACAGAAGGCGTTTTGATCGAACACAGGAAGCAAAAGAGTAGAATGCGTCATTTTTTTCTTTTTATCCGCGCACGCCTTTAGCGGCAACAATAGAGGCTTTACCGGCGACAATGGTTAACAGTGGCGACTATATGGAGGGAAAGGTACCATGTCTTTTTTATAACACTGTTAGCGGCGACTTTTTCGACCTTTAGCGGCGACAAAATATCGTCGATATTGGTTTTGTGCGGATAAGAGCACCCCAACCGTTGGATTAAATGCTCGATTGAACGGATGAGGTCTATTAGAAGGGGATAATGCGGATTCGGGTGAAGAGCCTTTAGCGGCGACACAATTACCGGCAACACAAACTTTTAGCGGCGACTCTACCATTTGTTGCAGCTAAAAGCTTGTGTCGCAGTTAATTGTGTCGTAGCTAAAGCCATGGTTTCTTGTAGTGATAGCCGAGAATTGGCGAGGGGTTGTATGTAACGCAAAAGCGTTATCGGGTTTGCGATTTCTATAGTTTGAAGGTGTATTTTGGTTGGAATCCATGGTTTTTGGTTGTGAAAATGTAGTGTGTAGTTTGTGTATAGAGAAAGCAAAGAATGATGTAAGAAATAATGAGTAAAAATGTGGTATTTATAGGTAAATAAATTGGTTAATTTTTTGTTAATTTTTTTTTTAGAAAAATAAACTAGCCGTTGAACGGCTATAAGCATTTTGTCAAAGTGGGCTGCGATCTTATTGGACGTTTGCATTCGTTATTCCAAACACGAGCCATCACGAAAACGAACGACCATGAAACAAAGGGGTAGTGTGCACAACCATTGTTCATGGCCAGCTCAACCACGACCGGCCTCGTTGTATGTATACCACACTGACTTACAACGAGAGCTATCGTCGTTATATGTCTCGTCGCTAGCGGAGTAGTTGGAATTGCATAATAAATGGAAGGCAAGTTTATAGGAGATCCTAAGAATACATGATAATTAATTCATTCAATAATTTTAAGTTGCTTTATTGCATCCTTAATTTTAGTATTTGCTATGAGATCATCCGAATACTCTTAGCCTTGAATCATAAGAAAACAAGTTACAACCGGTAACCAATCCATAAAACGGGAGAGAATTTTTGAATCAAAGTGAAAGTCTTAGCTCCAGATCTAATTCTTGGCTGTCATTTGAATCGGAATTCTGACTGCTTGACCCCATTGAATCGTTTTGATCTTTCCTTTTCTGTCTCCTCATTGAATCCTTTACCTATGATACACACAGAATAAAAAAAAGGTTATAATCTTTATTTTAAATTCTACCGTTCACTAAAAGGTAAAATGTGGGGTGATGTAGATGGTAGATAGTATAAACTTGCCTCGGTTAATTCTGGGCTTAAAAGGTGTCTGTTTATGCCTGCAGGTTGTGCATAGTGTTGAGCTTCTAAAATGGCATTGCTTGCGTCCCATCTAATTTATAACGTTGTAAATTTAACTAGGATCACTTAATAAATCATACTTTTTGAATTAAATCAATACAAATATAATTTTAATCAATGATTAAACATAGTAACAATCATAAATAACGTTCATAAATGAGGGAAACTACAAGGGGCTTACCGTGGGTTACTGCTAAGCTGTGATTCACCATAGACAACATTCGTTCTTTCTAATTCGCCCATACCCATCTGCATCTTTAAAGATACAATCAATATCTAATATCTATTAGCTATTAGCTATTGACTTATTGTATCTTCAAATTAAACATATGTATATATATGTGTATAAATGTGAGATGAAATGAAATTTACAGAATCTATGGAAGTGGTTAGAGACTAGAAGCTGTAGATATATACCATCTGGGATTGGTGTCCTTGGAAGGTATTGAAAGAAGCTGTTGATGGTGAAGTGTATGAAAATGAAGCTGATGATGAATATGCTGTTTGAAGTCCGATATCCTCCTGCAAACAAAAAAAAAAATGAAAAAGCAACAAGAGTTAGGATCATCAATGAAGTTTTGATTTCATAGTTAAACTGTTTTATTTCACTTTGAATTCCAAAGAAATTAATGGACGTCTTTGTGGAAATATAATAGAACTTAGAATTGGCTAAACTAGAGTGTTTTCTTTTGTATTTTTACAAGTTACGATGGTGAGTTTGCAACTAGAAGTTAAATAACTGGGGAAAAAGTAATTAATAATGGAAATTGAGGTGAAAATGGGCAAAACAAATGCCAAATGGAGGGTTAGGGTTCTTGACAATACAATTAGTCAACTCCAACTCACAAGTCGACGTATGCCATCGGAGCCTCGGAGGTACCCTTCGTATCCGCATTCAGGCTACCTGATGAAGACCGTAATATAATTAACTCAGAGCCAACTTTCTGGTGTACACATGATCTGATGATCAGTCCTGATAGCTCAATTTCTCCAATGAAATCTCAAAAGCCAAACCTAATGTCTCAGCTGTGTGTGTACGTGTGTGTGTGTGTGTGTGAGAGAGAGAGAGAGAGAGAGAGAGAGAGAGAGAGAGAGAGAGAGAGAGAGAGAGAGAGAGTCCTTTGATACTTAAAGTCGTACAGATTTAAACATGAGGTTAGAATGTTTGATCATGTCCAGTGATCAGGTTTCAATCACGTCATATGTATGAGAGAGAGTCATATGAAAAGAACTCCATTTGGCTATGGAACCCCGCGATATCTAAGGTCTTTTACAGACTTTGATATACCATGAGTTTTGATTACGATTTAGTGAAGTCTTACCGGCATCTCAAGGCAAAAACCTATATATGTGTGTCTTTTAAGTGTGTGTGTGTGTGTGTGAGAGAGAGAGAGAGAGAGAGAGAGAGAGAGAGAGAGAGAGAGAGAGAGAGAGAGAGAGAGAGAGAGAGAGAGAGAGACCTGTGCAAGAAAACCCATTTGGCTATGGAGTCTGATCTTTTCCAACTGAGCAACGCCAAGACCTCTCTGGGGTTGCTTCGGCTTATCTGAACTACTCTTTTTCCCTTTTCTTGAGGAAGACGATCCTCCTGCAGATGACGATCTATCATTTCCAGGTCCAGCTTCCCCAAAATAACTCATCTTTTTCTTCAAGATTTTTATACAAAATTAAATCATCCAATATCAATATTCCAATTACAATACGTAATTCAAGACCTTCTTATTCGTCTACGAATCTTATACGTGTATTAGTTAAATATATAAGAGATCTCTTCAAACTTGGTCCCCTTTTTAAAGCTGTCAACTCTTTCAAATAAACCTCAGTGATTGTTGCATCGCTGGATCAGATTGCATTTAGATATAGTTTGCAGTTTCTCACCCTCATCATTTCTATATATATTTGCTTAGATTTTATGTGTTTTCCTCTTTTCTTTTTTTTATTACAAAGAAACTTATTTAAAAAAAAATAGTTATGGAGGCGTTCGGGATAGAGGATCTTGTCGCCATAACAAGCAATAAGTATGCGTAGAACCCATATTAAATGAGTATTAAAAATGATACGTGTGATTTTGATATATAGAAATTTTTTTATATTACTTCCAAAATACTTTTGCACATAAATTTATTCCTATTAATTATAGTTTAAATATATTTCATTTACTATATTATCTCTTACCTAAAATTAATAAGGTAAATATCGAGTAATTAACCATATTTTGTTGACATGTCAACATCGAACTGTCAAGTCTAAAATATGTTCCCTTAATTTGTACCATTTTCATTTTGAGATTTAGTAAAAGTCGAGTGTTAATTTCCTTTGGTGTTATTACATGTATCTCTCCTTATTCACATGAGGAGTACTATTATATTCCTATTATATTCCCACGAGGAGGTATACAAATTATTATATTCACATGATGAGTACACTAAGCATTTGAGGGGATACATATAGATTTTTCCTTCTTAATAGAAAAATGAGAAATACCTACGAAAAATACATATGGAAATTTTCTGTAGGTAATTATTGACGGAATTGTAACGGAATACCTACTGAAAACGATGTCCTATTTTACTAACGGAATTATGACGGAATATCTACGGAATAACGATGGAAGGAATATCGTAGGAATTCTGTTGATAATTACATATGGAACCACCTTTACCTACGAAATACCTACGGACAAAAAAAAAGAAAAAAAAAACTATGGGGTGGGATTCGAAGGTAGGAATTCCATTTGTAATTACCTACGAAACCACCCTTACCTACGAAATACCAATGGACAAAAAAAAACTATGGGGGTACGATTCAAACTTAGGTCTCATGTGTGTCGTGCCAAAGACTTTTCCAACCGGCCGGGCAAGCCACATCCAATTATAAACACTAATTAAGTACTCTTATACAATATCGATTTTATTTCCGTTATTATTATTATTATTATTATTATTTCCATTATTATTATTATTATTATTATTATTATTTATTGAGATAAAAACTTGAGACACACTTAAACAAACGTTAGAACAAGTATAGTTGCAGAATAGTTAACCTTAAATGATCTAAAAGCTCAACAATAATAAGTTAACGAGTTAGATAGTTAGATAGTTAGTTGCGGAAATGTAAGGAAATATAAATGACAGCAGGTGATATATCAAGTAAACACATAAGTTGATTCATAACATGGAAAACATTCAAACAAAGTTAGTGAGTGACATCAAACTTAGTGATAAAGCCACAAATGACTTGCTCAGAAGAGAAGTAATTATTAGTTATGTTCGAGAGGATTTAGAGAGTAAGAAAAAATATGAGATGCGTAAGAGAGATGTAAAAGATAGACTTGAAGATTGTTCAGATAGATAGATTGATATAAATTGTGAAAGAATGGGCTCCATATATAGGGACTCAAGAATTACATTTGATCATCTCTCTAAGAGTAGCCCTGCAAGGCATACTGGACAATAGAGAGTATTACGGATAGATAAAATTAAACTAAGTAAAGTAAGCAAGACTGCGGTTGTATAGATGTCTTCGGATGAGGCTGCTGATGAGAGCTTGACTGCGGATCCTTGAGGGCTGCGGTAGACTAGGTTAAGTGGGTCACTTCATGATTCAACAATTTCCCCCTAAGTGACCTCTTTAGCTTTTCTTCACCTATCAAGTTTACGGAACTTGATCAGTATCCACCAAAACTTCCTGATATTTTCCAACCAAGTGCATCCTTCTTAAAATCTCGAACTTGAATTCGGCAGTCGTGTGTTTTGATCTTTCTACTGCGGTTCGACACATTTCAAGTTGCTTCTTTGTGAGACGATTCATGGAGGTCATGGGAATGATGTATTTGACTTGATCAACCTTCCTTTTGAAAATGACTCCAAGTTCAGGGAAGTTTGTTGCACCTAGGAATCTTTCTTGATAACCTTCGGTAGGCATTGGTGCAGGATCTAGAGGTGGTAGATCGAACTTCTTGGCAATTGTTGGGTGGATGTCCGCATCAATCTTTGCGAAGTCGCAGACGGTTTCCTTCAGAAAAATGCTTGCCCTTTCAAGTGCTATCTTCATTTTGGATACTTTTCACACTTGTTTTGGAACACCTTTGCTATAAGAAAGACTTCTTCTGGGTTCATACAGGGGAAGTCAGGTTGGGTGCGGACATAGTTCTGATTCCTTCTTGTAAGTGTGTATTGAACGAAGTCAACCTTCATGAATTTTCGAGGCTTGAAGTTCTTGACTGCGGATGGTCTATCGTTAGACCAGATTTTCTCTATGGAAGAGGCATGTTTGGCATAGAATCGATTGAGTCTCTCAAATTCCATAGGCAATCTTCTGTGATCCGATAGGCTACAGTCAAACTACTCAAATACTGTGAAGTATTTAACATTTGGGAAGATTAGAACATCCCAGTAGCCATCATAGGGGGTTCAGCATAGTTAAGATAGGTTTTGTAGTCATCATCCAGCAGTCTGCTGCGGGGATTGATCCAAGAGTTTATCAAGGATTCATCCATGACAGTGTTGAAACTGCATTCTCTCCATATAACTTCAGCAAAATTAGCTACTTTCCAGTCAGCTTTCTTCTGTTTTGTGACGGGAGAGTCATTTGAGCTTGGAGATGACATTTCAGAAGCTAGATTCTTGAAGTGAGGGGGAGTCTCAGGTCTTTCAGGAGAGAGGACGATTTTTTGTTGCAATGGAGGTGACTGATTGTTTGGACTCTTGTGAGGGGATGGTTGCGGTGACGGTTGCGGTGAAGGAATTTTCTGAGAAGCACTATTGGATTAATGTTCTTCTTCATGAAGTTCTTCTTCACGATGGTCTTCTTCACTTCCTCCTCTTGAGGAGTTCAGACCCGGAGCCTCCTCAAGCCATTGTTTGATACCATCGACCTTGGCACACACCTCCTGAAAGTGAGCTTTGAGAACATCAGCCAATTGTTGATTGTCTGGGATGGTGGTGGTGAAAAGTAGTCGATGAATCTCCTTTGTCAGTTGGAGAATTTCAGGACCATGGAAATTTGAAGATAGGGATCGTTGAAGTCTGTTGATGGTTGCATGAAGGGCTGAGATAGTGGACTCATAAGTAGTGTGAGTCTCAGCTATGAGTTTCTGTGAAAGAGTGGATTGGTCCGCAACAGATATTTGCAGATTTTCTTTGATTGCGGATACCTCAGAGATGAGGCGCTCCGCAGCAGCCATGAATTCCTTGTGATCTGCTTGGCGATTGTTGTCGAGGGACCGAATCCCCATTTCTACTTTGAGAGAAATCCTCTCAGCAGCCAAACGTTCCCTAGTCTCCAATCTTTCAATCCTTTCGATCAAGGACTGAGGTACTGGATGGTCTTCTGATTGCGGTTGAGTGGACTTGATCGCGGCAAGAATTTGATCTACTTTGGATTGTAGACGTAGGAATTCTTTTCTTGAAACGACCATCTTCTTCTTTTTCTTTTTCTCCTTGGGCTTAGAGGCTGAGTGTTGAGAACCACTCGATTCCTCTTCCTCATCAAACATCATTAGGTCATCATCCGAAGGGCTAGGCTGATTTACTTCATTTAGATCAACATCATCAAATCTGGAGGTGGGAGCAAAGCTGACTTCTATTTTTGTGCCTCCATCTTGAGAATTTTCAGTAGTTGGAGTTGGAGGGGGCTTTGAGGGAGTTTGATCAGCAGTTGCATCTTAAGCTTTGCAGATTGTATCAGCCATGTCGTCCATCAAGGCTTGAACTTTGCAGATGGTAGATACGGTATTGGCATTATTGATTGCGTCTGCCCAATACTTTGCTTGCTACGGACTGAAGTTCTTGTTGTTTCTGTTGAAGCTGCTTTGTTTGATGTGCCTTTCTTGTTTGGAATGCCCTACGGAAAGTGGCATTTTTCTTAGCTTCGGCTTCATTTGATGGTTGATACTTGCTCCATGAATCATTGATATCAATTTCGTCAATTCCTTGGAATTGCACCGAGGTGTCCCTTGGGTTCACGGATCCTTGCATATTGGTGCTCATTGTGCCTAAACCACCTGTAACAGATGTAAGCAGAGTAGGATTTCCTGAGCTTCCTCGGTCTCCTTGACCTAGGGTCAAGTCTGGCCTCGGCTTAGTTCTGGCAAAGGCTGAAGACTTGCCTTGCGGTTGGGAAGGTGTTTGAAGTGTTTGGGTGATAGATAAAAGTATGGATTTCAACTCCTCAGGGGAAAAGAAATGTAGATAGGAAGCTCTGGAGACCTTAGGGTGGGAGCCAGATCCATCCTCTTGGGATTGACCTAGGGGAGAGTCTCCACGTTGCGGTGAAACAGAAGCACTATTTAGGTCTGAGTGGTATTGGATGGTTGATTCGAATGGGAGTGCGGACACCCCAAGGACTACCGAAGCCTTTTAAGAGGCTGTGGTATCAGTCCGGTCACGCATTTGGCCAGTGGGATTGGTTTTTCTTTTCTTGAGGATTGAGATGAGTTAATCGTCCTCATCTGAATCACTACTAGAGGGAGAGGGAGATGTATGTTTGCTTGGTTCGACATTTGTGGGCATAGTTAGGGTGGTTTTCCTTTTCTTTGAGGGATTAGCATGTTTGGAAGCATCCTTTTTCTTAGGAGTTCCTTGTTTCATGGTGTGGCGGGGGCCTTGATGAGCTGAGGCTAACGGCTTGTGTCTTTGTGACAAAGACAAGTTGGAAAGAGTGGTGGAAGATGGGACTGCGGTACTACTAGGGGAAATGATTGTGGATGGGGTTTGTAGAGGTGGGGTAGGAAGGTATGGGGCAATACCTTCCGTAGCCTCAATATGGTTTGAGACATCAGTAGTTTGAAGACAAAGAGTAGAAAGAATGTGGACTGGTAGTCTTCTAATAGGTTCAAAAACAGATTGATCAGATGAGGGATTGTACCTTTTGAGATCTTTGGTGACAAAGAGATTGATGTCGTTGCCCATGCTAAGTCTTGCATTCGCATGGAGATCTGAGATGCACAGAGACCGGAACCTGGCAAACGTGGGTTCGGTAGGGTTCTCTCTTGGACTTCCTTTGGGAATGTATTGCAAGAATTCGTCCCATAGAATCTGACCGTAGTTGACATCATGGCCATTGAAAATGACCCACACCAATTCCAGGAGCTTGAGTCCCATATTATCCATGCCTCCGCAACTGCCAAACAGACTATGGATCACAAAGTGGCAAACAAATTGCCACACCGCAGGCAGTTGATTTTTCTTGAATTCTCCTATGCCTTTGATCTTCTTTTGATAACCCATCTGGTAAAGTGTAGAAAGGATGTCCTCCATGCTTGGAGTGAAAACCTTGATTGAAGGATGAACAAGGAGGTTGATGGTAGTGAGGAACTTTTCTTTAGTTAGAATGACCAAAGAATCGTTTACAAGATTCAGATTTACTTCTTGAGGATTCTAGAGGGTTCAATACGTTGAGAAGGCACATTTGAAAAGGGTTGAAAGTGGAACCATATCTGTGAATGAATCGAAGGGTCCAAACAGTGGGTGATTGGACAGAAACTCGATCATCAACTTTGTTGGAGTATTGCAGAAGGAATGCTCTTCAAACATAGCCCTGAAACTGCTTGAGGCAATTGTTGGTGTTGGGTGTCTTGAAGCAGAGTCTAAACCAGTAGGGTTTACTGATCCAGATGCCTTTGATTGTTTCTTGGAGATGCCTGATTTCACCATTGCAGGAGGTTGAAGAAGCTTTGCAAGAGAAATCAACGTGCAAGAAAAAGGTTCGATGTTCTGAAAGCGTAAACTTTTCTTGGGGAAGAAGAAGAGGGTTTTATAGTGGCTGATAAGGAGCGGGAAACGATTTTACCCTAAGTGAATTTTGGGTAAAACATTTGGGTATTTTGCTTGGATTAAGAGAGATAATCTCAGCCATAGATTAAGACAAAGGGTTTAATCTTTATTTTTGAGATTTACCAAAAAAGGGTTTGCATTTAATGAAATGTCAGGCTTCAAAAACCACGTCTGGAGAACGTGTGGTGAGGGAGGGAGTAATCCATTGCGTAAAGGGGAAGTTGTAACAGATTACACATTTTGGGGTAATAGGAAGAGACAAATTAAAAAGGATTTGATTTGGGAAATCGCTCTTTTTTGTCATCATACATAAAATAGGTCTGACACAAGGTTTATACAAAAAGAATGGGACAGTTACACAAATAATGTTTTTTTTAATGTTTTCTCTATTTAATGAAGGATCATTAAATAGCACACCATTTTTTTAAAAAAAAAATGTAACAGTTTGAAAAACATGTAAAGTGACTGCGGATTGAAACTTCATTGTGGATGAATCATTTGCCATCGGATGGATGAATGCGGTAGAAGAACTGAGGAGAACAATTGAACAATGATTAGTAATAACAAAAATAAGGACCATTGAAGTATAAGTATGATATATGGTTACGGTACATAGGATATATCAAAACCATTTATCATAGATAACTTCAACTAGGACCGCAACAGAGACCAGGAATGGTCTGCGGTACCTATCAATTCAAAAATGATTGTGGGTCTGGATTCATCATTCCTAACATTTGTAAGAAACTGTTGAGTTTTGTAGAGTCAAGTGCCTTGGTGAATACATCAACAATCTCTTCGTGAGTATGGACAAAAATTAGTTCAATGTTACCGTTCAGGATATGGTCTTTGATGAAGTGATATTGTAGTTCAATATGCTTGGTCTTGGAGTGCTGAATTGGATTATGAGAAATCACTATAGCACTTTCAGAGTCACTATAGAATGGTATCCGCGACACACTACTAGAAAAATACCCTTTAATGACGCGCAAACCATGACACACGCTATTTTATAATATGCAAAAGTGTGTGCACTAAAAATTATCTCATCTCTCCAAAAATTAGAAGGATTTAGGGCACGCATTTTGCGCGCCCTAAGATAAGTGACACATTGAAAAAAACACGGAGGGCACATAACATAAAATGGGCATCGTGTAACCATGTCGCTTTATATTTTCTTAATGAAACACGGGGTCTCTTCTCTGGGGGGAAATGAAATTCTAAAAAGTTTGAAAGGCCCGCCGTGTTATTACCTTCTTTCCACCGTTCTTCTCTCTCTTACTTAAACACCCCGAAAAACCCTATGTCATCACCAAATCTCTGATCTCCCACCAGCAAAATGTCTCCCCCTACTCTCTACCCTCGCACTACTTCTCTCAATTAAAAACGCAAAAACCCTCAATATGATAACCATGGCTACTTCTCCCTTCCTTATCTTCTCAAAAACCCCAAATTTCTTTAACTGTAAATCAATTGCGAATCCGACCTGAAGACCCATACTCCGAGCTCACTCGACTTCCGGAAGATTCTACACCTCGCCGTCGTCAAACTCGTTTGCTTCCTCCGTCTCTGCCTTCTTGTCGAGCCCGTCGTCGTTCTTTCAGAACCAATCTGCGTCACCTACACGTGTCAACGTATACAGATCATCTCCATCGGCGTCGAATATACGATTTTCTCTCGACAATCGTCAAATTTCTCCAGGTCGTTCGATCTCTAAAATTCCGAGGAGGATAGAACGTCGTCGTTAAACGCGTTCTTAATTTTGTTCTTTTTGTAGATTTAGAGCGATGTTGTTAGCTTTCTCCTTCACATCGTCGAAGCTTACTAAAATGGGGGATGATAGAAAGCGGACTCTGGATGCTGATTTCAAGGAAGGAGGTCAACGAAATTGGTACTATTTCTCTGTTTAGTTCTCATTTTCGCCAAGTTTTTCCCTAACGATGGTATGCCTGTTATCGTTATTACTATAATATGACCAGTTCCAAATGTATTTGTCGTTATCTCCGATTATGAACAAAGATAGACGATTACTTTAGTTTGTTAACTGAATTTCTATTTGAGATTGACTTCTTAACTAGTAGCAAGTAGAGCCCTAATTTCAAAAATCAGAAATTGCAGAATTATGCTTAGCAAATTGTTTCCCAATGCATTACTCCACAATTACACATCCTCAGTTTCCAAATTACTTAAGATGGTTGTGAGCTCCAACATGGATTTGAAAATTAATGCTGCTAAGCTTCTAAATGTGATTGTAAGTCAATTTCTTTTTTACTTTTTTGAATGTTGACCTTTTAATCTCTTTGATTTTGAATAGGTGCCTTATATTGATGTTAAAGTTGCTTTATCACATGTTTTTCCTGCTCTTGTGACTTTGGGCTCTAAACCAAACTTACATGTGTTGTATGCAAGCATCGATGCCTTTGGAACTATAGCACAGAACTTCAAAAATGATGTGGTAAGTTAAAATTAGTAACATGTTTTTTTTCTTTAGATGCATTTGATGTTAATCTCTGATTTAGGAGTTAGTTTTACATTAATGCTCGTATCTTATAGGCCATTATGCTTATGATTCAGAGATCATTACATATCTTCTAATATTTCCTTACCATTGAAGTTGATGATTGTATTTCTTTACACAGATAACATACGAATTTTGAAACCAACATTTTTCTATTGAATACAGATATGGATTTAAGTACAGAAGTTTTCTTGATGAATGGGAAGTCAACCCAAAGGGTCAACTGTGTCCTGGTTAAAGGAAGCTCACCCCATGGCTTCTCAGCAGGTAACAAAGAACAGGATATTTATGACTTTTCACAGCACAAAAATCTCCATGTTTATTACTCTAACCCAACTCAACCCATAATTCTAGAAGTAGTTATTTTTCTATTTTGGTTGTTTAGCTTGGATAGGAAGAACTTCATTTGCTAATATGAAGCTTTCTGGTTATCTTTCCATTTGAGTTTCCATTCTTGTCAATACAACTTTGTGCTTGTTTGTTTACAGTTAAGCTTATCAATTGGTTCCATTGTCGGGAATCGAACTCGAGTCGCTTTATGCAGATCAACGAATTGTTGATGATCTAAGTTCATTCACAAGAACATACTATTTGGCATATATCCACCTCTTTTTACTGTTCATGTAGTATATTCACTTGGTGGAACAGCCATCAGCATTTTCCTTCGGAAGGTAAAGATTCCCAATCCTCATAAAACCTTCAAACATATATCCCATTTTTCTGTTCTAACTTATGATATTCATCAAATGTTGTATTAGGGTCTTGTAAACTTGAATTTCATGCAAGAGAAAATGGAAGAAGATTTCTGTTATGGTCTTGTACGTGTTCGAGAAAATGCCAAATCAATTGCATTTTATGGTGGTGAGGAAAATGAAACCAAACTCCTTTTGCAGAGGTTCCGAAGTGCTTTTGAGAATCTAACTGTATGAAAACAAAATCAGTAATATACTTTTATGCTTACATTGAGATATCTGTTTTTTTAAATGGTTCATTTATGTCAATGTGCAACAATTGTTAATATTTGCTAGTAAATGGTGATAGGAATATTTCAAGGGCGTCCCCACCTGGAAAAGTAACAACCCTAACGAAGGTCAGAATGGTCATTTCCCACAGTATCAGTTTTCCATTCAGACACATAAAAAGATGAAATAAAATATTTATTTTGACAGGAACCATTGCTTTTCAAACAGGATATTCAACAACAATCAATTATCTGGAAATAAATGATGGTGAAAGTCATCTACTAAAGCAAGGTTGGTGTAAGAGTTGATGACGAGAACATTGTTCCAAGACCTTCAGTGAGTTATGATGATGTCCCTTAATAGCAATGTAGTATTAGGATATATAGTTAGCGATGGTTATTTGAATTTGACATTTTAGTGCAATGAATTACCTTTCTTATTTATTGTATTTTATTTTGTAGTATGACATTAACTTTTGTGCAATGGATTGTATTTTTTGTATATGGTATTTTATTTTCTATTATGAGACATGAAATGCAAATTTAATTTGAAATTTAGCAAACCTATAAATAATTTTTTTTTTAGAAATAAAAATTACGATATGCAAAATGTGTGTCATCTTCATTTATGACATGACCTTTCTTGACAGCGACTTTAATGATACTCATTGCGTGTCATAAATGCGCGTCGTCTATAGATGACGCGCAAAAGCATGTCGTCTCTCGTTATGACATGGCCTTTCTTGAAGCACATTTGCGTGTCGTTTGAGCGTTTTACGATACGCAATGAGCGTCGTAAAAGGCCTTTTTTCTAGTAGTGGCATTCTGTATCCGTAGTCCAATAGTTATGTTTTCATCCATAAGACTTGTGAAAATCACTTTTCATCCATTGAGAAAATTACTTTTCACATCCATTTGATGAATATTGATGTTCTTGTGAGTTGCGTATGCTAAGAAGATCCGGATGGCTTCCATTCGTGCTACCGGAGCATACGTTTCATCATAGTAAATACCTTCAAGTTGACTATATGCCTTGGCAACTAGTCTTGCCTTGTTTCTGACGACCGCACTAGATTCATCCAACTTATTATTGTACACCCATCTAGTACCAACAATGGTGTGGCGTTGCGGCTTCGGAACAAGTTGCCATACTTTGTTTCTTTTGAATTCTTCTAGCTCTTCTTGCATTGCGGAAATCCAGTCTGGTTCTAGTAATTCTTCTTTGATTGTTCGGCGCTCGACCAAGGTCAGAAATGTTGTGTAGTGACAGTGATTGGATAAGTCCTTGGACGATCGAGTCTGGATTCCTACGGATGGGTTGCCGATTATTTGACCTGGTGGATGGTCTTTCGTCCAGACATGTAGACGGGGTTGCAGATGATTAGCAGCTGTGGTGGAGGGAATGTCTTTAATATCAGAAGACTCTGCAGTTGGATAGGGCAGTTCCCCTAGACTTGATAACATCCTGCTGAATTGTCTTGAACTAGGAAAGAGGGGTCAGAGTTTTCTTGGGCAGATGGTAAAGGTTCCCCCTGGAGTGTAGAAGGGAGTTCGCCTAGAACCTACAAAGTTTCCCCCTGGATTGCAGATGGGAGTGTGATAATCCTTGAATCTGTTCTTGTTTCAATGTTTTCTATGTATTCATCATCCGAATCCGAAGAAACGTTTGATGGTTGAAACTCTCTGTGGGTTGGAGTTGCATCTTCTAGTACTGGAACCTCGATGGTTGTTGTATGGTCCGAAGTTGAGTTTTCCCCCTCAACCGGAGAGGTGGAAGTATTTAGTGATACTTCATCAGACATTGTAGGACCAGATACATCAGCATGCTACTGTTGAGCTTTTAGGGACACAAGAACTTTGGATAACTTGGTTGTATCTACCGGATCGAAGAGATCGCCATAGTTTATTTCAACTAGATTTAATGGACCCGAAGAGGCAGGAATATCACTTTCTAGAATTGATTTGGTTTCGGTTGATGGAGCGGTTTTGCGGATGTGATAGTCATCAAATTTCACATCGAAGCTTTCAATTATCAACCTTATCCATCTAATGAGAACTCGATAAGCAACCTTGTTAGTGGAGTATCCAACAAAGATGCCTTCATCAGACTTTGGTGAGAATTTGTTGAGGTGGTCTCTATTGTTGATTACGAAACCTCTACACCCAAATATATGAAAGAATCGGACATTTGGCCTGCGGTTGTTAAGGCCCTCATATGGTGTTTTGTGGAGACATTTGCACACAATGCTTCAGTTTTGTACAAAACAGGCTATGGCCACTGCTTCGGCCCAAAAGTAGAGAGGAAGGTGTGCAAAGTTGAGCATAGATCTGGCAGCTTCTACTAAAGTGCGGTTCCTTCGCTCTACAACCCCATTTTGTTGTGGTGTGTAGGGAGCTAAGAAGTTGTGAGTAATGCCTTTGGAAACCAAGAAACTATTTAGGAGATGGTTAGTAAACTCGGTTCCATTATCACTGTGTATACGTCTAACTGGTAACTTGATCTGAAGTTCAATTTCCTTGATGAAGTTGATCAACACCTGCGGTGTTTCTGACTTGAGTCGAAGAAAGAAGACCCATGTGAAACATGTAAAGTCATCCTCTATAACCATTATGTATTTTTTGTGATGAAGACTGGCTATGGTAGATGGAGTACCGCATAGATCAATATGTAAGAGTTCCAATGGTTCAGAAATTGAGGAGTCAATCACCGTGGGGTGACTTGCCTTGAATTGCTTTCGACATTCACATGCAGGACAGAGAGTATCATTGCTGAACTTGAGGATTGGAACACCTCTGACTAGTTCTCTGGTGACCAAATTGTTGATGTGTCTGAAGTTGAGATGAGCGAGCTCGCAGTGCCATAACCAACTGACTTCGGATACTGGTTTTGATAGGAAGCATAACTGCGGTTTGCATATGATCAGAGATACATCCAAAGGATACGTAGTACCTTCGGATCTGGACTTGATTAGACAAGTGCTCCCATTGCTTGTCTTTACGTAGCAAAATTGGTCATCAAATTCAACACGATGGCCTGCTTTACATAGTTAACCAACACCGATGAGATTGTGTTTAAGGCCTTCTACATAATCAACATTTTGAATAAAGAAGTTTCACTTAGTAAGAACACCATAACCTCGGATGATTCCATTAGCATTGTTCCCGAATGTGACGTTTCCTCCGTTGCAAATTAGCCTGAAATCTCGAAGGTATTATAAACTTCCTGTCATGTGCAAGGAGCAGGAACTGTCGATTAACCATTCTTCTTCTTGTTCCTCCTTGCACAAGGACTAAAAATTACATGGTTAGTTTAGGCATCCAAACTAGTTTGGAGCCTGGGACAACAGATGAGTTTCTGGCTGATGCATGAATCGAGGTTGTAGGGACTGGTTTTGTGTCAACTTTTAATCCTAGTCCTGGGTGTTTGTGAATTTTTGGAGTGTTGTGTTTTTTTTGAAAAGTTACGAGGTTTCTGAAAAGAATCAGTTTTGACATGAGATAACCTTTTCTGACACCTACATTGACATTGACAAGTTGAAATTTTGTCTTTTGTTTTGACATTTTTTTTGGTCAGTGGTCGGAAAGATGAGGTGGACTTGTGACTGGTCCGAGGTTGGTAAGATCTAACATTTGTGTTGTCGGAATTTGAAAAAGTTTGTCTCGAAAAAGATTTAGCACGTGTAGATACCTTGGACCTTTTCCTAGGATTTGGTAAAATGCCATTCCACTTGTTGAAATTTTGATGTGATTCTAAAAGTGTTGGAATGGGTAAGATACCCTTCCATTTTGGATCATCCAAGGAATAGATTTGAAAACCATTGCTTCGAAAAGACCTTTCTTTCTTTTGGGTTGTGTCGGATGAGTTGGGAATGGATGTTGAAACTGCACATTCCTTTTTGTATGTTTTCTTGATGGGAGAGTTTTTTGAAAAATAGTGAACAAAAACAAACTTTTCTGGACTATTAGATTTTGGAAATCTGATATGTCTTTTATTTTTAGAAAAAGTTTGTCGATTTGTGCCTCGAGATCGAATTTCCTCTTTGAAAGCCTTTTTTGCTAAAGTTTTGGGAGAACTGCAGTCATTAGTGTTCAACTACGGTTTCCGAAAAAATCTTTGAAAAGTTTTTACAACGAGGGCTTGACTCATCAAAACTTGAAGATTCAGGGTTTTGAGAGAATTGACCTACTTCAAAGTTTTCTATGGGTAGTTCATGGTGAATTGGTTGAAGAGTCACAGAGCTTTTAATCGTGGACTGTAGGAAGGAAGACTTAGCTACCGTAGCGTAAGTCTGAGTCGTGAATTCAGTGGGAATTTTCTGAGGATCATGACTGTAGTAAGAGGCACTTTGTTCTGAGGACAAAGGTGGAAAGTCCTGTGAGACTTCGGGACCTTGTATGACAATTTCTTCATCAACAACAGATGAGGGCTGAGAATTTGAGTTAATCGTGCCACAGATAGGAGTTTGATCACTTGTGTGACCAGAACCTCAGGCACAATTTCCTCAATGACACAATTATTACTTAGGTTATGTAGACTACCGAAGTGGGTTCTGATATCTTCGGGAAAAGTCTTCTCATCAACTGGGAAAAGAAATTCTCGGTCCGGAGGGACATACAGTCGATCTTTGTTAAACCGGGGTGAGGATCCTTTGCGATAGGATATCCATTGGACCAACCCCAATTGTATGTATTGTCCACAGTTCCATTATTAACCAAATTTTCTATAGTTTCACTTTCATTGAACAATTTTTCGATTAATAGATTTAAGCGTACAATCTCACTCTGAGCTAAATCTTTTTGGTTCAAAGCTATCTCTAGTTGTGTTTCACTCAACATTCTTGCATTTTTTTTTTCTAAATCTAAGTCTCTTTCTAACATGGCCATTTTGAGTCTTTTGTTGTCTAGTTGTCCTCTCACATGAAACATTTCTTGGGACACTATGTTCTTCTCACCTAAGGCTTTGTTGTAGTCTGTAAGGACGGCAACACATGTGTCATTAAGATTGTCTATGAAGGGTTGACAGCCATGCATGCTATAGTTAAGAGTTTGAATCATGAGTTTTACCTATTCGACGATGCTTAGAGTTCCATCTTTTGCCATGTAGCAATAGTTCTATTCCAGCTTTGTAGACCCATCATCATCAGCAGTTGCTAGCATGCAAATTTTGCCTTTTCCTTTGATATTGCTGATGGTTTCTTCTTCATCTCCTGATGACCAAACTTGATGGTTTCTTTTGACATGGGCCATATATTACCTACCCTTTTCCTTTTCCTCCAATTCTTGAGCCATTCTAAGGTAGAATGCTCTGTCTTTCACCACATTTGCTTTACAATCCTTTACAAAATGATTCTCTTTGTTGCACTTGTGACATATTATAGCATCACTTTTGTCTTCTGAGTGGGTACTGGAGTCAGAGGTTTGAATTGACTGCGGTGCTTCCTTTGGTTGAGTATTTTGATATTGCGGTAGTGGGTGAGAATTTTTGGGATAATGAGAGTGATTATTTTGTGGGTTGAAGCTACGGTTGAAAGGAGGTTTGTTGAAATGTTGGTTCTTGCAAAAACAGGGAGGTGGTAGCCGGTTGAACTGTTTGCTAACAAGAGCAATAGCCTTCTGAAATTCTTCTTCATCATCTTACTATGAGTCGGCTTCGTGCGACTGCGGTGTAGTGTCATACGAGGGAGAGTAAGATTGATTATGAGGAGCTTGTGTTACAAGAGCAAGTGGTCCTCCGAAGTCAACACAATTTTTGAGTACGGTGGATTCTTGTGCTTGCAGTTCCCCATAGAGCTTGTAGAGAGACAATGAATGAATCTTTCTATCCCCTTGGACCATCATCTTAGCTGTAATCCAATGCCTTCCCAAACTGTTGAGAATTGAAGGTTTGTCTCATGGTTACTGCGGATGGTGCCAGCATTTGATTACTTAGTGACTATCAGATTGAACCTTTTGAAAGAGTCTTCTAAACTTTCGCCAGTATGAGCTTTGAAGTTATTGAATTCATTAAGTACAGTAGTGAGCTTCTTATCTTGAGCTTGTTCTGAGCCTTCATACAAATTCTTGAGAACATCGCAGATCTCTTTTGCTGATTTACAGTTTATGATAATGTCGAAGTTTTCAGGTGAAACTCCACAATAGATTTCATAAAAAGCAACAACATCATTTTCCATTTTATCGACATCATCTTTGGTGGGACGGTTCATGACTGGTTGTCCTCCTCCTAGTCTGGCTGTGGCACCATCGGTTTGAACATGTGTCAAAACAGGGACATGTGTTCCTTCTTCAACTAACCATACATCTCTACCAAGTCTTCTTAAGTACCTTTCCATTCTCTGAGACCAGTGATGGTATTCATTTGCCACCAATATTGGAGCTCGATTTGAACCACCAACACTGTTGGAAACATTCAGAGATAGTGCTTGTGCCATTTTTCCTTGTTTTTTTTAAGAAATGAGCTTCAATGGTATAGAAGGCCCTTTGAAATTCAGAGTTTTTTTTTTTCAAAAAGCAACCACTATGGCTCTGATACCAGTTGTTGAGAGAAAAACTTGAGACACACTTGAACAAACGTTAGAACAAGTATAGTTGCGGAATAGTTAATCTCAAAGGATCTAAAAGCTCAACAATAATAAGTTAACGAGTTAGATAGTTATATAGTTAGTTGCGGAAATGTAAGGAAATATAAATGATAGCAGGTGATATATTAAGTAAACACATAAGTTGATTCATAACATGGAGAGCATTCAAACCAAGTTAGTGAGTGAGATCAAGATTAGTGATAAAGTCACGAATGACTTGCTCAGAAGAGAAGTAATTATCAGTTATGTTCGAGAGGATTTAGAGAGTAAGAAAAAATATGAGATGCGTAAGAGAGATGTAAATGATAGACTTGAAGATTGTTCGGATAGATAGATTGATATAAACTATGAAAGAATAAGCTCTATATATAGAGACTCAAGAATTACATTTGATCATCTCTCTTAGAGTAGCCATGCAAGGCAAACTGGAAAATAGAGAGTATTGCAAATAGATAAAATTAAACTAAGTAAAGTAAGCAAGACCGCGGTTGTATAGATGTCTTTGGATGTGGCTGCTGATGAGAGCTTGATTGCGGATCCTTGAGGGCTGCGGTAGACTAGGTTAAGAGGGTCACTTCAGGATTCAACATTATTATTATTATTATTATCATTAATCCCATTATTATTATTATTATTATTATTATTATTATTATTATTATTATTATTATTATTATTATTATTATTTCAATTATTGTTATTATTATTAATTTCATTATTATTATTATTTATATTATTATTATTATTATTATAATTATTATTATTATAGTTATTATTATTAATATTATTATTATTATTATTATTATTATTATTATTATTATTATTATTATTATTATTATTATTATCTGTTTGGGTTGACCTAATTGGTACATAGTTTTTCATTTTTTGCATACGTCTAAGAGATGCCATCAATGGAAGTTCAATCATAGGCAAAAGTTACACAATGATGCGAACTATAGCCTGAAAGAAGTACATGTATAGAACTACACAGCACAAACATTTCAATTTCTCCCAAATAACTTTGCTAAATGAATAACCACTTTCCTACATCTAAAATTTATGCACATAACATGGGGTTGCAGACGAAAATGATAAATTCTCCTTTTTCCCCTACACAAGCCTAAAATGCATACACATACACATATATGAGTGTATGTTTATATGTTGGTGTATGTGTGCATATGTGTATTTGTATGTATGTATATGTATATATTTGTATGTATGTATGTCTTTGTGTGTGTGTATGTACACATGTATGTGTGTCTAAGTGTGTCTATATGTATGTTTGTATGTATGGGTGTATGTGTGTTTATGTGTATGTGTAAGTGTGTATGTAGGGGTGTATATTTTTCTAAGTGTGTTTATGTGTATGTATGGATGTGTATGTGTATGCATGTATGTATGTGTCTCTAAGTGTGTTTATGTGTATGTGTATATGTGCATGTGTTTCTATATGTATGTGTTTCTAAGTGTGTCTATATGTATGTATATGTACGTGTATATGTGTATATATGTCAATGTGTATGTGTGTCTGTGAATGTGTGTGTTTGTGCGTATGTATGGGTTTATGTATGTATGTGTATGTATATGCATGTATGTATGTGTGTGTGTCTATAGGTGTATGTGTGAAAGAAGTGATTGTAATGTTAAAACATGAAATGAGTAACAGGTTGAAAGGTGCACTTGGCTCTACACACGTAAATATTAGGTGTAAGTTGGGCAAAATATAGATAATCATGTATAGTATAGGTCTAAAAAAAATGAAGCGAAAAAAACGACGTTCGGTGCCTGAAATGTCGAAAATAAAGAGAATCCGTAGGTAATCCGTCGGAAATTACTAACGGAATAGCGACAGATTTTCTTTATTTTCAACATTTCGGGCACTGAACGTTGTTTTTTTGGCTTTGTTTTTTTCATACATCTACTATACATGATTATCTACACTTTCACCAAGTTATACCTAATATCTATGTGTGTATAGCCATGTGCACCTTTCGATCTATTACTCCTTTCGCACCGTTACTCCTTTCACATACATTCACAATAAACACATACACATATACACATACGTAACATTGACATACACATATATACATATATACATATTCTCATACATACATACACATACACATACATTCACACATACCTGTAAACAGATACACACATATATACATACATACACATATATTCACACATTCACACATACACACATACACATACATTGACCCTTTCATACATACACATACACACATATTTACATACATACACATACATCCATACAACTCGACCATGCTCCATGCATGTCCTATACCCTACCTAGGTCAAAATAAAGGAAAATGAGGTCAAAATTCATGCTTGGAGTCCAAACCACCACCAATCCTCAAATATGACAAATATGCTAATTAAAAGGCCTCAATGATCCATAAAGTTAGCTTGGCGAAACGATGGTACGAGAAGCTTTCTCCCCGCTTCTTTAGACCTTATTGATTCATGCGGAAATTTGCACCAGTTACCTACGAACTTGAGCTTCCACCCAATTCTCGAATTCACCCCATCTTCCATGTTTCAATGCTCAAACCAGCCAGAGGTTGCCATTGTCTGGTTCTTTGACACCTCTTCCAATCAATCGTGATTGGGTATTTGATGTTGAACCGGATAAAGTTGTGGATCACCGTTGGGTCACTGAAGTCGGTCAACTTATTTTGGAACTCCTAGGTTCATGGAAACATCGACTTGTCGAAGAAGATACGTGGGAGATTTACGATTCACTCACTTCTCATTTCCTGTTAGCTCGACTTGAGGACATGTCTTTTTTCGGGGGGGGGGGGGGGGGGGGGAGGGAAGTAATGTTACGACACCACTAAATGTGTATTCTCGTCGGCACAATAAGAAGGTTGATCAAGCCCAAGAAGAATCATTGGACATCATTTTATCCGCTTTATTTTTTTCAAACCTCTATTATACATGATTATCGATACTTTCGCCAACTTATAGTTATTAATATCTTTCATAAATTCATGTGCACCCTTGGGGTCAATTAATCATTTCATGGTTTAACATTCTAATTCATATTCATATACATACACATTCATATACAAAAATAGACACATATACACATTATATATATATATATATATATATATATATATATATATATATATATATATATATATATATACAAATATTCACATACACACGTACACTCATTCAAATAAACATAGATATTCACATACGTATACACATACATATTCATACAAACATACACATACACATACATATACACATTTATAAACATACACATACAAATACACATATAAGTACACATCTTGATGTTGTATACAGTTGTATGAACTATATACATACACATGAACATATATACAAATACATATATACATACACATATATAAACATTCATATGCACACATATAAATATACATATTTTTTATTATATTATATTTATTATTATTGTTGTTACTTTTTTTTTGTATTTATTGTTTTTTATTATTATTCAGTAATAATATAATGGATTGTAATAATTAAAAAATTCATATAATTATAACAATAATATAAATATGAAAGGAAAAGACATTTTCTAAATAGGAAAAATTCTAAACAATAATAATAATAATAATAATAATAATAATAATAATAATTTCTTCCATTCTAAAATAATAATAATAATAATAATAATAATAATAATAATAATAATAATAATAATAAAACTTTTAAAAATAATATTTTGATTATTTTGTTTCGGTCGGAGATCCTTACGTAATTTTCTACGGAACACCTACGGATTGAAAAAGTCAAATTACCCGCCCCTTAAATATTGGCTAGGTTTTAATTTTTCGTTTCCCTCAAAAATAAATCACAATTCCCCCTAAATTAACATTTCGCGATCTCCCAAAATCGATGGAAGCACTTCACCTTCGTTTTGTTGTCGCTTGTAACCCTCGTTGGTCCAACTCACCACCGCCGTCGATTGAGGAAATTGTCTCTATCATTGTTCCACCATCGTAGTTGGGCTAGAAATCTCCATCGTTCCTAGATTTTTCTCTCGATATCTCTCGGTTACAGGCATCCCCTTCTCTTCCTTTTCCCCATCTCTTATGTTGCCCCTCTTTCTTCTCCGGCTTTCTCATCTACCATTGCCATCATCGATTCAGCATCTAGCACCGACAAAACGACACAAGACTCTGACAAAGTAAGTAGCTGAAGCTAACGACACCCACTGTAGACTCCTTCCTAGCACATAGAAGACACAAGTAAGAACTCTTGAATCCTCCTCTTTTTAACACTCTTTGATATCGGATTCTTGGTTATAATTTCTGAGGTTGTCTTGTGTAAATTACGATTTTTTTGTTTGATTCTAACATGTCTTATCCTTGTTTTTGCTCTATGATATTATCTTGTTCCATTTCTTCTATAACTTTATTATTATTATTTTTTATTTTTGGAGTTTTAGTTGAAAGATGATTGTGCAAATTATGATTTATATGCAGGTCTTACGTAAATTATGGTTTTATGAGGTTGTTTTAACTATAATTATGATTCATACATTCATATAGTTGTTTATGAGTTCATTTATGTTATAACCAACCTTGTTTATGTTTTTTGTGCATACATTGACAACATGTTTATCCATCACTAGCATTATATTTTGGAATTCTATCCAACAAGGTAAGTTTTACATAAAACAATGTTACAAGATGAAGAGATGAAATTATAATTTTTTAATAAACAAAAAAAAAATAGAAGTGCATTGATGTATTTAACTTTATAAATATGGTTGTGGGTTTATTTGTCATTTAACACTCAATTTTTTCACTATTTGGATGTTTCCCCATAAATAAATTTCCTCCTTTTATTTTCATGATTCTAAGTTCATATTTTTGTTTGTCCGTTTAAGTTTTAAGTAATCAAATTGCATAGATTAAAGAATTCATTTTTCTTTCTCCAATCATTTTCTTATCTTCTTGGTGCCTGTTTTTTATGTTTTCTTTTTCTTTCTTATCTTTTTGTTTGTCTACCACATGCTTGTATAATGTTATTTTCTATATTTTAGAAACAACATATTGTAAAATGTAAGAAATATCATTGTAGTTTTAGTTGAACGGTATTTATTTTTGGTAAACTACATGAAATAACAACATACTTTCTCTTTTTTAACAATACTGACAATGTATTTTAGTTTTTATTATCCTATAAAAGATTAAAAGTAACATACATTGATATTATTATCCAAAAGTAAAGTACGTTGCTATATTGGTTTTGTAACACCTGTCATTTGAGCTTGTTTTGGAGCTTAGAAGCTTGAAAGAAGAAAGGAGAAGATAATGAAAAGGAACTTGAGTATTGTAACGCCTGTGTTTCCGGGCTTGCCATTTTTAGCAATGTAATAGTCTAGGTTAACCTTTGTAACCCATTTTGAAATAATAAGAATGTATTATTTGAGTATTATGTGTTTTGTGCTTAATTGCTTAATTATGTGGTCTGATTAATTAAGAATAAAAATAAGCGTCAAAATTTAAGTGTAAAATAAACTTAATATCTTTGGTTAATGTTGTAGTAGTTGAAACGAGGTTTCCGAATATATATATAGAACGCCCAAATCTGACTTCGTATGAGGAAGTTATGATTTATCGAAGTTTCGACTTAGCGGTGTGCAGCCTGAAATACTCGATTTGAGATCGAGCGGTTTTTAGTCGAAGCAATCTAAATGAGAATCGAAGATCTCATTGTTGGTATCGAAGCGATAAAAAGTTAGGCGAGAACGGACGTCAAACGAAGAAGTTATGAATTTATAACGAAGTTTTTCTGTCGCGGCCTATTAAAAATAAATAATAAAAATAAAGTCAAAATTAGCCGACAGAGTCTAAACGGAAGTTGTTGAGCGTAGTCCCACCTTTCCGTGGATATAAAGAACGTCGAAAACGGAGTTCGTATGAAGAAGATATGAATTTCCGAAGTTTATTAATTATTTTGGAATTAAATTAAATTATTAATTCGGAAGCCTTATCCGAAGAATAGTCACCGATCTGATCCTAGGTACGCGCCGCGTACTCGTGTACGCCCCGCGTACTCCGAAGGTGTCGACATCGCAGCAAGTGACTTCGGATACGTAAGCAGTGACGTTTCTTGGACCAGTACGCCCCGCGTACTCCGAGGCTCCAGCCTCCTATAAATAGGATGTGAAGGCAGCCGAGTCTTTTGCCAATTTCTTCTCTTCTCTCTCCCGTTTTGCATCGTTTTGCGTGCCAGAAATACCCCGAAGCCCCGGTATCATACTCTAGCCCCGAGGCAAGTCCCGAGATCCCGAAGATCCCGAGAAGTGCGGTTCCCGAGCCGAAGCTCTGCCCACGAGAAGTTCGATTTTTGTGGAGATCTTCCAGATCTGTTGTGGATTACTACTTCTGCAAGTCGTAGTGCTGTCCGGTCATCTTCTGATTAATTGAGTGTATACTACCTTTCATAAACACGATAATAATACAAGTGCAGTTTGAGTGTATTAAGTAAATTGTGATTTATATGTGTGAGGGTGCAGTTACTTTCTTCTAACAAGTAACTATGAAGTATTTTATGCGATATACTTGTTATGTGTATATTTTGTGATTGTATGCGTGAATGGATATTCGCTTTATTCCATCTCATAGATCTAAATTGCTTTCTATGAAATACGTGTTATGTGGTATGCCTCATCTGTATGTGGAATATATATATATATATATATATATATATATATATATATATATATATATATATATATATATATTGAATGAAAATGATATACAGGTTATTAACTATGTATGAAAATATATATTCTTATCTACTAATATGTTGGGTAGAACATGGGTAGATAGTTGGTGTGTAATAAACAGATGAGAGGCCTCGATGTTGTTGTTGTTGTTGATCTAGTTATTCAGCGGAGTATGGATAACGACCACGGACTCCTTCTAGACAGTCCAGCGGAACGCTAGCAGGTTCATAACTTGTAGGTGTTGTGAACGATGTGTTCACCGGTGTACTCTATCCCCCTCATGGTTGCCTTTAGGATATCTATTGTTGAGGAAACCCCTTCACAGTGATGTCCGTCCCGATGAAAATCCTAGATTAGGTCCCTTGAGATAGTTGTTGTTTTAGGGACGTAAAGTGAGGATAACGGGTTTGGGTAATCGGGATAGTGATTGGTTGGTGAAATTAAATATAACTTATTTATTGTGGGTTGAAAACCCTATATGCTCACCAGGCTCCCAAGCCTGACCCACTCAGTTTTATTTGTATTACAGGAAGTCGCACAAGGCCGCAAGATGGATGGATCATCTTGTTGTTTTATTTACAAGTCTGTATATGTATATATTTGTTGAATGACTTGTAATGTTATCGTTTATGCTTTATGGTCTGTATCGGAACATGACATCTCGAGTTTTGATTATATAATGAAATGCATCTCTTGATGAAATGCTTTGATAAATATTATTTTATCATGTTTTGTTTTGAGAACAAATTCCGCAACTCTTTCAAATCAAAAGGATTTACTTTGAAATTATTTAAAAGCATAAATGAAAATCGGTCTTTTATGGCCGTGATTTTGGGGATGTCACAAGTATCTTGAGCTCATAGATCCAGGATAGCATCATCATTTGGGACTCTTTGGAGGTATAAAGTTCACAAGTTTCTTCATGTATGCTTAAATCTAGAGTAGTGATGTTTTGGACCCTTTTGGTCCCAAGAATGGATATTTATGACTCAAATTCGTTTCTAGGCCTAGGGTTGCCACCCTTAGTGATATATGAGTCCCATAACCAGTAAAGTTTCGATATTTAAGGTCCTTTTATGACCATGCATGAGTTTTGGTCATTTCCATGGAAGTTAGATGCTATAATCCAAGTTTTGGTTCATTTGGAGGGTTGTAAGCCACCAAGTAACTGACTTTATGAGTTAAGACATGTTAATGGACTCAAATCTATATTTTGGAGTTAATGTCTTAAGGGATTAAGCAGTTTTGAAGAATATGGCTTAACAGGGTAGTACGGTGGGCGTACACACCATTACGCGTAGCGTACAAGCCATGCAAGCCGTACGCGTAGCATATAAATGAATACGTTCAGCGTACTCTCAGGATTTGGGCCTCATGTCTTTTGGGCCTCGGATTGGGCCAAATCTTTGGACTTATCAAATATTGGGCCTTAATGGTCCATAAGGAGTTGGTTTTTGGGTTAAGGACATATTTGGGCTTTGGGAAAGATCTATTTGAGGAGTTGAGTCCAATTTAGAAAGTTAGGCCATTAGTGGGCCTTTAGTAGGCCATTAGTAGGCTTGGAAAGATAAAATGGAATTGCGCTTTAGATATGGTCCAAATTAGACAAGGGGTAAAATAGTCATTTACCCTAAGGAGTATTATGAATTTTGACTAAGTGTTGTTATGATAACGATAGCCAGGGAGTCGTTGTAGTAGTCGTTGGGGATTCCTTGACGTGAGATTCGACATTTAGCTTTGTGAGGTGAGCTACCTTCCAGTAGAAGTGGGTCGAACACACCAATATCGGCCCACTAGCAGCTGATTATAGATAAGATGATTGTCTTTGTGATAATTATCCGGTATGCCACTATCTCTTATGCTTTATGTGCTAGTATACTATGACATTATGAGATAGTGGTTGGAGGGGTAGGTTAGACCCCGTAGCCGGTTGAGATAAACCGGAGGGTAGGTCTGGCACCCAGATATGCCTGACAGTATGTTATGCTATGTTGTTATATGGTAGTGGTAGGGGTGAAATATTCCCCGTAATCGGTTGAAATAAACCGTAGGGTAGGTCGGGAACTCATATATGCCTGGCAAGGTAGGTTAAGCACCTAGATATGCTTGACAGGGGTAGGTCGGGCACCTCGATATGCCTGACAAGGGTAGGTTGAGCATCCAGATATGCTCAGCAGGGTAGGTCGGGCACCCAGATATGCCTGGAAGTATGTTTATTGTATGGTATGTGGTATGACGGGGGAACTGACTAAGCTTTGGGCTTACGGTTTTTCAGTTTTTGTTTCAGGTAGCCGGCATGACTGCAACACATCACACCAAGATTTTCGCATTGTGATGTTTTGGGGATTTGTACTCTGATATTATTTTGTCATGACATGTTTTGATTATGGATAGATTGGTTTTGATATGAGTTAGTACTATGATGTTTTTAGACTAAAGGTTTTATAATTATTAAATTAAAAATGAAATTTTTGTCCTTGGATTTCTGGATATTACAGGTTTAAAAATAAAGTACATTTACTAATTATATATGTTTCTCTTACCATTTTCCAGGTGTGGGAGTCGCAAGCATGAGTTTAAAGGCATTACAAGTAGAAATGCAACTAAGTCAAACACAACTTGTAAAACAATTGGTGGCTTTTATGTCAAAATTCATTAACCACCAAGTGATTCTTAGTTGTTATGTTTTAAACACTTAGTAACGTAATTGACACTTTGAATGTATATATGACGTTTATAGTAATTTTTATTTTTGGAAAATGTTGTTTTTAGTAATATGTTAAACATTTAGTAATGAATTTGACATTTATAGTTTAATATAATGAATTTTTACTTTGTTTTGGCCATAATTAATTGAGTCTTTTTAAAATACTGTTTTTTTAAGAAATTTAGTGACAGAATACCTACGGAAAATCTGTCGGTTATGTGGGCTGTCAGAAATTCGTATGTGATCAAGTTAATGTTAGTCAAAGTGGGGCCTGACGGTAATCCGTAGCTATTTATTTCTGTAGCGATTTCATCGGTAATTTCCCGACGGATAATTTTGTCGCCATTCCGTAGCTATTCCGTCAAGAATATTATGTTGGAGTCATTCAACCTTAGGGATGATGAAACGTGCGGGTCTTGTTTACTTGGAAAGATGACCAAGTCACCCTTCACTGGTACTTGTGAAAAGGGGTGAAGGTTTATTGGATCTCATACATACCGATGTATGTGGGCCCTTTAGATCCACCACAAGGGATGAAAACCACTTCTATGTGACTTTCACCGATGATTATAGTGGATATGGGTATATCTACTTAATCAAGCAAAAGTCAGAAACCTTTGAAAAGTTCAAAGAGTTTAAGCAAGAAGTGGAGAATCAGTTGGGCAGGAAAATTAAGATGCTCCGATCCGATCGAGGAGGTGAGTACCTTAGTATGGAATTCCACGACAACCTCAAGGAATGTAGAATTGTTTCACAATTGATGCCACCTAGGACACCGCAATTGAATGGTGTGGCTGAGAGGCACAATTGAACCTTATTGGCCATGGTTTGTTCCATGATGAGTCGAGCTTTGTTACCTATCTCATTCTGGGCATACGCCTTAGAGACTGCCGCCCATATCAAGGTTTGGAGTTGTGAGGCTTTCGAAAGACGAGAGACTCACAACAAACTCGAACCTCGAAGTGAGCAGTGTATTTTCATCGGCTATCCATAGAAGTCCTTTGCAAATATCTTCTATAGACCGAGTGACAATGTTGTCTTCGTTGCGAGGAGATGGGTCTTTCGCGAGAGAGAACTCATACACCAAGAGGACAGTGGGAGGCAAATTGATCTTAAAGAGTTTCAAGATGAAGGAACTTCTAACACTGGTGCTCAACCCGAGGAGGAAATTCCTGTTGAACCGATTGATAAGTCCTTACCTCTTAGACTCTCCATTAGAGTTAGTGTTCCACCCGTAATATATGTTTTCCATATAACTGTTGAGGGTGATACATTTATTAGTGATAGCACACTGATAAATTTGTATGAACCTAACAACTACAAGGAAGCCATGACAGGCCCGGAGTCTACAAAATGGAAAGAGGCTATGGACAGCGAGATTCAGTCCATGTATTACAATCAAGTTTGGAACTTGGTTGACAACATACAAGGTCGTAAGATGGTCGGGTGCAAGTGGATCTTCAAGAAGAAGACCGAAATAGATGGGAAAGTACACACGTATAAGACGTGATTGGTTATGAAGGGCTTTACTCAAACTCCCAGAGTTGACTATAATGAGACCTTCTCACCATTAGTGAAGATTAAATCTATAAGGGTTATGCTAGCCATAGCTGCGTTTCATGATTATTAAATATGGCATATGGATGTCAAAACCGCTTTCCTTAATGGGAAGTTAGCTGAGGATGTTTACATGAGTCGTCCAGAGGGGTTTTTTAGTGCAGAGCACCCTAATAGAGTGTGTAAGCTTGAGAAATCCATTTATGGATTGAAACAAGCATCTCGCTGATGGAATCTTTTTTCGATGAGAAAGTCAAAGAGTTTGGTTTCTGAAGAAGCGAGGATCAGTCCTGTGTATATGTCAAAGCCAGTGGGAGTATAGTTAGCTTTCTCGTATTGTATGTAGATGACATACTGCTTATAGGAAACAATGTCCCAACCCTATAGGAGGTAACATCGTGGCTTGGGAAGTGCTTCTCTATGAAGGACCTTGGAGAAACTTCTTATACTCTTGGGATAATGATATTGAGAAATAGGAGAAAAAGATTAATAGGACTTAGTCAAAGTACTTACTTGGATAAAGTGTTAAAAAGTTTTAGCATGGACAATTCCAAGAAAGGGGAGTTACCAATCCAAAGCAATACCGAGTTGAGTAAGACTCAAAGCCCGAGTACCGATGTCGAGATAGCAGAGATGAGCAGAGTACCTTATGCTTCCGCAGTTGGCTCAATCATGTATGATATGATATGTACTCGCCCTGATGTGGCATTTGCTTTGAGCATGGTCAACAGATATCAGTGGAACCCTAGTGGAGCACATTGGATCGCAGTGAAGAATATTCTTAAGTACCTACGAAGGACTAAGGAAAGGTTCCTTATCCTCAGTAGGAGTGATGACTTAAGAGTGTGAGGGTATAGTGACGCCAGTTTTCAGATCGACCGAGATAATTTCCGCTCGCAGTCGGGCTGGGTCTTTACCCTGAATGGAGGAGCAGTGACTTGGAAAAGTTCCAAGCAGGAGACCGTAGCTGATTCAACATGCGAATTAGAGTACATAGTAGCGAGCGAAGCGTCGAAGGAGGCAATATGGCTAAAAAACTTCATTTGAGCGCTTGGAGTTGTATTGGCCATAAAGGTGCCTATGGAGATTTTCTATGATAACGAAGGTACGGTTGCCTTGACCAAGGAATCGAGGCATCATGGCAGATCTAGAAATATCGACAGAAAATATCATTTCATTAGACATCGCGTAGAAAAGGGACTCCTCGTAGTAAAGAGGGTATCGTTAGAAGAGAACCCAACAGATCCCCTTACGAAGGGACTGAGTAGGGTTAAGCACTAGCAGTACACTAGGAGGATTGGGCTGAAGGACGATATTAGTTTTAGTGATTAGATAGCTTTTAGAAACTTGTAATAGATAAATTGTAATTGACATTTTGATGATTAAATAAAGGTGTTTTATTTATAAGTAAAGTTATTGTCTTGTGTTAATTATTTACTATTGATTCACTTTTTATTTTTTTGACTTCCTAAATAATAAGGTTATTTAAACTATCCACAGTCGATCAGACGTTGGAAGTAAGTATGAATGAAGATTGTCATGAATTGACTTGTAGATTGTCTAAGTGTTTAGGCATAGCAAAGGTTTGATGAAACGTTCATGAGTGCTTATGAAATATGATTTGAGTATTGGATTAAACCCACACTCACATGAATCACTTCATGGAATTTAATCACGAGTGATTGTGAGACGATAATATCATATAGTCTTTAAACCTAGATATATGAGTTGTTGTTTACTAGTCGGTTGTGCATGGATAATGCGTAAACGCATCAGTAACTTGATGTTATAAAACACATTGTTGTGTACGATTTGATGAGTAAATAGTACAAGCATATAAGTCGAAGTTATTTGTTCCTTTTATCCTACGAGACTAAAAGTGATATCTTGGGCCCCTTGATAATTTTGTTTTGACTTATGTGTCAGGCCTTGTCAGGACTGGATTGATTTGTTCAATTAAGTTCTATGTCAGACATATTAGAGATCGAGAAACAAACTGCTATACAATAAGTATGACTGTGTTCCATGTATTTGTCCACACGATATCTTGAGAACGGAGGATTATACAATCCCTTATCTAAAGGACGTGTCATAGTTTTTGAAGGGTCCAATTAGTGGTTTGGTCTAGGCTTTTCATGTAATAGGTTCTTTTGGTCATTTGATAGCTTATAGTATTTTGCTTGGAGTTTACGGTCACTGTAATGAGTTTACAGCCATAAACGGCCCATGATAGTATATATAGAGGTATGCCAGGTCTGTTGTGGTTGTTCATGCCTCGGTATTCTTAGCTCTTGTAAGCTGCAAGTTGTACCAGACGTGATTCTAATAGAAAAGCGTGTGCAAGCTTGTTTGATTCTCTATTCTATTCTACTCATTCTTATTTGATTGTTTGATTGTTATTGTTGTTTGATCACTGGTAAGATCCTTTCAGGACCTTACAATTGGTATTAGAGCGGAACCAACGTCAAAGGAACTCTACAATCGATTTTGGACTGAGTTCTCATCTGTTTGCGACTAAAGCTGGTGATTTCTGCAAAAGGGTTCTTAGTTTTGTCAAAAAATCTGCAAATTCTCTCAAGTTTAAGAGCTTACAGCCTTAGCTTATGGCTGTAATCTCAGTTTACGGCCGCAAATTCTTCGAAGTTCTTGTACCGTAAATTGTGTTCTTGAGCTGTGAATAAAGAGTATTCATAAACCGAAAACTGACTGTTCTTGGACCGTGAACTTTAAACCGTAAACTCAAAGTTTACGGCCGTAAACCCTCATCTGACCGTGAACTCTGTATATGGCTGCAAATAGTGTTTTGACTGTGTTTGACCAAAAGTTTAATTTAATCGTAAATAATTTAATTATTGTTTCATATTAATTAAATAATAATAATGGATTCTCAAAGTCAAACAAACCACCACGAGCTAGATTTAGTTATGAGCACAACTACCCGAATTCCTAGACTCTTATCCGCTGAAGGTTTCCCAGAATGGAAGTATAGAATTGAGCAGTACATAAAAATGAAGGACTTCAAAATCTGGAGAAACATAATAAAAGTTCCCGTCAGAATAACCACTACTGTTGCAGGGCAAGTGGTTGACAAGAAGATGGAAAACTACACTGATGAAGACTTCGAGAAGGTTGAAGAGCAAGAAAAAGCTTTGGTCACCTTGACCATGGCACTATCTCCAGACATTGCTCAAGGTTTCAAGGAGTACACTTCTGCTAAGGCTTTGTGGGAAGCACTAATTGAGGTCTATGAAGGGAACGAAGATATGAGGGAGAGTCGCCAAGATATGTTGTGACAACGTTCAATATGTTCAACTACGTTCCTGGAGAAACTCTTGAAGCACAGCTGCAGCGGTTCACATCTCTTAACACTGAAATGACTGTAGCTGGGATTTTCTACACAAAGTATGAGATAAACAAGAAGCTACTGAATGCTCTCCCAAAGTCTTGGGACATGAATGTAGCTGTCATAAAGAAGACTAAGGATCTTAGCCAGCTCCCTCTTGCTGAAGTGATGGCTATCATCAAGGCCTGTGATATTGATGACAAGCAGCGAGAGATCAACCATGTGAACTCATACTCAGCTGCTAACCTTGGAATTTCTTATAACAATGCTCTTTCATCTCTAACTTTTCCTTCTTCAGGTCAATCATTTGCTACTCAGCAAGCTCAGGTTCAGTCCTTCCGCACTCCATCAGCTCCCTCTGCATCAACCATGCCTTTCTTACAGTACCAATCGTTCGTGGCTGCTCAAGTTGCTTCCTCTTCCAATGTGGCTTCTTCGTCAAAAGGAAAGGAGGGTGATGAAAATCTCGCTCTTGCTACAGGGATTGTGAATTGCTACAATGCACTCGTAGCTGGAGATCTTCCACCCCAACAATCATTTGCTGATCTTGATTAGATTCACCGTGAAGACGTTGAAGAGATGGATATTACATGGCAAATTGCCATGATAGTTTTTAGGACGAAACAGTTTTCCAAGAAGACCGGAAAGAACAACTAGGGGATGAGTGCTGACAAGAAGGTTGGGTTCAGCAAGGGAAAGCTGCGATGTTTCAACTGCCACGAGCCAGTGCATTTTGCTCGTGATTGTCCACAGCCAGACATAAGATTAAATAATGACAGGACAATAGTTGTATTTGGGAATAATCGAATCGGTGCTCAGGTCAACAACGAGAAGGCTACGGTTGGACAATCATTTGACTGGGAGGATAAGATGCAGGCCGTTAACTTATCTGGACCTGAAAATGCCCACCTGGCGCAGGTTAGTGATGATGCTCAGGTAAATATTGTTGCAGCTGAAGATCAAATGATGGAGCTGCAGTTTGCGTTGATGGTATCTTCTTCTCATGAACCTAATCAAAATGAGGTAAGTCTACCCTCATGCTCTCAAGCTTGTGTTGATTATGTTAAAATTCTGCATGAGAAAATTGAGACATTAGGTAGCGAAGTAGAGAACCTTAAAATTGTCCGTGAACTTAATGACTCACTAAAAAGGGAAGTAGAAGACCTTAGATATGAAGGTTACCAACTCATAAAATGTCAAAAACCTCTTAAAGCCCAATTAGAATCTAAAATAAAGGACTTTAGGAGACTTCAGGAAGACTATAGTAATAAATGCGAAAATTATGACTACATAATGAAACAAAACACTGAACTAGTGGCTGAAATTGAATCATTAAAGGGAAAATTTGAAACTGCTGATTTTGACTTTAGAAAATTTGATGTATCGAGTGAGGTAGTTGCAAATATGACAGACCACTGCATGTAATTTAATAGACATCAGTAAAAGGGTCTAGGGTATAATCAAGTGCCTCCTCCTTTCAATCATACATATATGTTTCAACCCCTGTCCAAAGAAGAGATTGCCAATGAACCATCCATGGTTTATGGAAAGCCATCTGGTTTTGTTTCGGGAGGATTTATTAATGTTGAAAGTACTAAAATTTCTACTTCTTCTGCAGATCAATCCTTGAATTAGTCAAAGCACGAAGTTGAAGGATCTGTTTCTGAAAATACAACTGAGTGTGAACCTGAAGTTTTAGTTTTAAATAAAGACAATAATTTTTCTGATGTTTCAAGTGACAATGTTTTTTATGGTGTTTCTATTTTTTCTGATACTGTTTTGAATGGTTTTAAAGTGTCTGATACTAGTTTGAATAATTTGGTTGACAATTCTGATGCTTGTGATGATAATTTTGAAAAACCACTAGTTTCACAAGCTTCTCCATCTAATGTACCCTCACTTGTCTCGCAACCTAATTCTTTTTCCTGTTCTTGTGAGAGAAGCAAGGGTGTTAGTATGGAAAACAAATCTGATCAATGTAGCACAAGTTATAACAATAACAAGCATATTTGTTTCAATTGTGGTATTGGTGGCCATATAGCTAGAAATTGTCAAAATCGTATGTTTGTACATTATGAATCTCCAAGAGGAGAGAACGAATTCAGAGGAAGGTCTTTAACTCAAAATTCCTCTAGAAATCGTTCTCAAAATGATGATTGGAAAAATGATCGGAGTAGAAAACGGGATGTTTTTCAAAAACATAAAAAGGTCTTTCATAACAAAGTCCCAAGCAGTTTGCCAAAACCGAGCATGGCCAAGCCAAGGTCGGTCTCGTCAAGAAGCAGCAGTGCGTCTTCAAATAATTCTAGTAGAAAACCCAAATGCTTCAAGCAAACTGATAAACATTCGATTTCAAAACCACACGGGACTGTTATAAAACCTAATTATCAATGGTTGCCCAAATTAGCTTCCAATTTATCATCTGTGTCCTCTGGAAAATCCATAAATGATAATAAATCTGAGAAGGCATCGGGACCACCCAGGAAAATAATGACCTAGGTTCCCAAATCTAATTAAACCTGCACATCTTGCAGGGAAAGTTGCGGGGGAATGTCGTCAAACCCTGGTTCATCGACATCGCTGCTCCCTGCATATGACAGGAGATATCGCCCAATTGCACAACATTCAATCCTTTAATGGGGGATACATTTCCTTTGTGGGTGGAGAAGGTGGCAAAATTACTCAAAGAGGAACTGTCACAAATGGGGTTTTGAGTTTCGAAAATGTCAACTTTTGTCCAGAATTGAAGCATAGTTTGTTGAGTGTGTCTCGGATTTGCGACAAAGGCTATTCTACACATTTCACTCAGAAGGAATGTATGATTCTCAAGCCAGGCTTTGTCATTCCAGAAGAGTGGATTCTTGTAAAATCTAAAAGGGATGGGAATGCCTACATCATTGATATGAATAGCAATCTTCCAGAACAAGTTACATGCCTCTTCTAAGAGATTTCAGAAACAAACTGCAATGATGTGGCACAGAAGACTAGGCCATGCTAACGCCAAGAACTTGAATCATCTTGCAAAGAATGAGATGGTCTGTGGTTTACCTATCAAGGACTTTATCATGTTTGAGAAGTGTGTGTCATGTGCCCAAGGTAAGCATCATAGAAAACCACACCTGCCAAAACATGTCAACTCAATTAGTCAGGTACTTCAATTGCTACATATGGATCTGTTCGGACTAGTAAACGTTCTCAGCATTAACAGAAATTACTATTTTCTAGTCGTGATTGATGACTTTTCACATTTTACATGGGTTTTCTTTCTATCCAATAAAGTTGGAGTTGTTGATCTGATTAAGAAATGCATTGTGTTAATTAAGAACGAAACTAACAATAGGGTGAAGGCACTTCGCACTGACAATGGAACAGAGTTTAAGAATTTTGTTCTCGATCACTTCTGCGCAAAAAAGGGTATTATGCGTCAATACAGGTCCGCTCAGACACCTCAACAAAATGGTGTTGCTGAGAGGAGAAATAGACATTTGAATGACGCCGCAAGGACGATGTTGTGTGACTCCAAACTGCTTGCTACGTTCAGAATCGCGTGTTGATCAACAACGCCCAAATGAAGACTCCGTATGAGATTCTATATGGTCACAAGCCTTCAGTCAGTTATTTCCGTGTATTTGGCTGCCCTTGCACCCTTCTTCACTGAAAGTCCAACCCAAAGTTCAACGCCAAAACTGATGACTGTTACTTCATAGGGTATGCTGGTCGCACCGCCTATCGGGTCTATAACACGAAGACAAAGCAAGTTGTAGAATCGTATGACATGCGTTGGTTGGAAGAAAATGAGACGGATGCTCGAGTAGGTCCGGATTGGTTGTTTTATTACACATCTCTGTTCAAATCTATAAATGTGTCTTCACGTAGCTCATCTGGATCTATACCCGGTTCGAAGAATGTTTCTAAAGACGAAGACGAAGAAGTTGTATACAGACCTCCAATGGTATCCTCTTCACAACGTGTGGGGGAGACTCCTACTTCGCCTGAGGGGGAATCCTTCACTTCACCTGAGGGGGAATCATCTGTACATCCTGATAGTCCGAAATCTCCAGTTCAGAATACTACTCCTGATGCTGAAACAACACCACTCACTCCTATAGAAAGCGAGTTCATATCCAAAGACTCTTCCGCTACTACTTCAACATTTATGAAGCTACTCTTTCCTGAAGACTTTTCAAATGAGTTTGTGGCGGAGTCGTCTAGTGTGGCTCAATCAGAAAATGAGGGAGGTGTCAATATTCACAATCTTCATGTCTCGCTTAATGACATCAGCCAGGAAATACCCTCAAGGATTCAACGCGATCATTCAATCGACAACATCATTGGACAACTAGGCGACGGTGTTAAAACCAGAAGTCAGAGTGGAGATGTCAATACATGTCTTTACTCTTGCTTTATTTCTCAAATAGAGCCTAAGAATGTTGAAATGGATCTGAATGAGCCCAGCTGGGTAGATGCAATGCATGAAGAGTTACATCAATTTGAAAAACTTGGGGTTTGGAAGTTGGTTGAGTTACCAAAGGGAAAAAAGTCTCTTGACACATGATGGGTCTATCGTAAGAAGCAAGATGATTCAGGGGTTATAATGCGAAACAAAGCTAGATTGGTGGTTCGCGGGTTTTGACAGGTTGAGGGTCTTGATTACACTGAAGTTTATACTCCAGTAACTCGCTTGGAGGCTATTCGTATCTTCCTAGCATATGCTTCCAACATGAACTTTACCGTTTACCAAATGGATGTCAAGACTGCCTTCTTGTATGGCAAGGTGAAGGAAGAAATCTACGTTGATCAACCTCCTGGGTTCGTTGACTCAAAGTTTCCTAATCATGTCTACAAGTTGGACAAAGCATTGTATGGGTTACATCAAGCTCCTCGAGCGTGGTATGCAACTCTGACAAAGCATTTGCTCGAGCATGGTTACTCTCGTGGCACAATCGATCAGACTTTGTTTATCAAGCATGTTGGTAATGATCAGATACTGGTGCAAATCTATGTTGACGACATTAACTTTGGGTCGACCAGTCCGCAGCTTTGCAAAGAATTCGAAGGTGTTATCAAGAAGCGGTTTGAAATGAGTTCGTTGGGGGAAATGACCATGTTTTTGGGGCTTCAGGTCAAGCAAAATTCAACCGGAATCCTGTTACATCAAGCCAAGTATGTGGAAGATATTCTTGAGAAGTTCAGGTTTCACGACGCCAAATCTGCATCGACGCCAATGGCTGAAAGACCTCTCCTGACTCCAGATCCTGATGGTGAATCTGTAGATCAGACGCTCTATAAATCGATGATCGGATTGCTGATGTATCTTACTGCAAGCTGACCTGACATCATGTTTGCAGTTTGTCAATGCACACATTATCAGGCTAATCCTAAACTTTCACATCTTATTACTATCAAAAGAATTTTTTGGTATATCAAAGGTAGCCCAAAATTGGGTCTTTGGTATCCGAAGAATTCTGAATTTGATTTATATGCTTTTGCTGACAGTAATTATGGAGGCTGTGAGCTTGACATGAAATCTACCTCGGGAGGGTGTCAATATCTAGGTGACAGATTAGTGTCGTGGCAGTGCAAGAAACAACACACTATTTCAACCTCAACAACGGAGGCGGAATACGTTGTTGCATCTGCTTGCTGCTCTCAAGTCATCTGGATCCAACATCAGCTGTTGGACTAAGGTTTGAATTATTTAGAAACCCCCATTTACGGTGATAATGAGGCCGCAATTCAAATTGCCAAAAATCCAGTCCAACACTTTAAAACCAAGCACATCGATATCAAAATTCATTTTATCAGAGATTGTTATGAACGTTTGCTAATCCGGATCGCACAGGTTCCCACTTTAAATAATGTGTCGGATCTGTTCACTAAGCCTTTTAACAAAGCTCACTTCGATGTGCTTGTGGGATTTCTGAAAATGATTCATTTTGAGGATTAAGTTTTTCTTGTTATTTTTTTCTTTTCTTAATTCTTCTAAAAGTTTTAATTTTGTTTTGGTTTCTGTAGGTAGGTTAATTTAAATTTGCGCATTTCATTTTATTTTTATTCTCACTCATGCACAAATTTAGGGGGAGAAAAAAATCCAAAAACAATAAAAAAATCAAAAATCCAAAAACAATAAAAAATCCGGAAAGTCAAAAATATTGTTGTCAGTCTTGTTTGCAGGTGTTGTGACGGGAAATGAAATTATCAAGTGATAACAGGCAATCTGAATCTGCGTAACGTACCTAAGTTGAATCGTCTACGCTCTGTGCTCGATGCGCTGGTAGGCACGAAAGATTTTAAATGGAATTGCCTAGGGAGAGGTGAACTTAATGAATTCAAGGACTTTACAAACATTGACCTAGTTAGATCCGTTTAGCCTGACAATACGACACTTGGATAGGTTGAGCAGGGAGATATACATGAGAATCTACCGGTCACATTAATGAACCCGTATCTAGAACTGTGTATTCACTTTTCCTTGATGTGCGGATTCTGTCCTTAATTCCGGTTGGAGGGGTGACTGGGGAATTCCGATAAATTAGGTATGTAGAAGGTTATTTTCTTTCTTTCTGTCTGTTAGTCATATGTTGCCTCCTCTGTGTGATCGAAAGATCCGAACTGGACTGTAACATATGCAATTCTATCTCTCTGCATATTCTCTTTATGCAATTCTTTCTGTCTGTTAGCCATATACTGTCTCCTTTGCGTGACTCAAAATCCAACCTGGTACACAGTATATGCACCATTCTCTTCTCAATCCCTCTAAAAAACTCAGTTAGTCATATGTTTCATCCTTTGCGTGATTGGAAGAGATCCGACCTGGATGTACAGCATATGCATTCTAAATCTATCTTCTCTCTAAATAATTGTCTGCTCACCCGGTGTAAGGAGTATTCTGGAAGTCCTTGATGGCTGGGGCATATCAGGAAGCAGGAAACATGTTCTAGTACAATTAAAATTGAACACATACAGATTGTCTGTAGATCTCGCTGCTCAATTTAGGTGGACAAGAATATCCCTGTTTGTCGTCAGATAAATGGTCCATAAGATATTTACCTAAGAATAAGGGCTACAAATGTCATTTTATTGGTAAATTGTCCAAGTTATGTCAGAAATGTTTCGTGTTTAAGTGGACCACAATACTCGCGATCGATCAGACGAAGACGCGAAAATAAGGGTACCGACAAGTGGAATAAGGTTGTCCAATAACTTTGATCCCAGCGTCACAAATTCATTCTCAATAATTAAATTTTTTAAGTTGTGTATTTTAGTTGGAGCTAATTTAATTTTAATTTTAATTTCAATTTTAATTTTAATTTTATTTTTAATTTTTATTTTGTTAACTGATAAAATCAAAAAAAAAATCATTAGTATTTTAAATTTTGCAAAGTGAATTTTATTTTATTTTAGTTTTAATATTAATCCTCAAAAGATTTGTTTTTAAATTTTTGAAAAAATATTGGACTGTGTTGGAAACTGCTTTATACTGTATGGTTATCAGGTAAATGAAAGGTGGGTATATAAGGAGGTTTACAGCAGGAATCTTTATCATTTTCTTGATTCCGGCAGCAAACTCTCTCATCCTCTCTCTCCTCCGAAAAAAATTTCATCGACTTGTGAAGTTAATCCGATAGTCTTGAAGGTACTGCATTTTCGACCAGGAATATGCATCTCATTGTGTGATTCACTGTCTTTTTGAGGCTGAAATCGACAAAAAGGGTTTTCGAAGTTTACGGTCGAAGTTTACGGCCGTAAGGTGTTTTCGGCCGTAAACTCCCCAAATAGTCTTTAGCATACAGTTAAGGGTTTACGGCCGTAAACCCTCGTTGACCGCAAACCCTGATGTTGACCGCAAATTCTGACTTTGACCTAATTTTAATTAAAAAAATTATTATTTTATTTTGGGGTCAAATATTAAATCATTTAAAATTTTAATTGCTCATTTTTCTTTTTTGTCTCACTTGATATGTTTTAGTGCAGATAAAATGGCAGCCTTAAAATTTGCAGATATGCACAACCTGGCGATGATTCTTGCTACCCTCCGGTGTCACATCAGGATTTCAAGTCGATGATTCACGGACTTCGAGAATGCTACTTGGCCTCCGCCATTACGATGAACACTGCGGTGTAGCAGAAAATGATTCGTGAGTTCTGGCAGACTGCCAAGATAACAAAGGATGATAATGGATCTGTCACTGTAGATGCGATTGTTCAGGCATGCAAGATTGTGATTGATGAGACCTTTGTGAGAGAGACTCTGCTGATTAACGACCTTTCGACTTTTCCCACGGAAATTGGTATTAGTGATGCTCAGAGGATTCTAAGGAAGATGGGATACGAGGGTGATACTGTGACATCCCCAAAATCACAGCCAGAAAAGACCGGTTTGTTTATGCTTTGTTTAAAAATCAGAGTTACATTTTAAATGAAAGTGTTGCGGAATTTGTCCCAAAACAAGATATGATAAAGATTTATCAAAAGCATTTCCATAGAAATGTATTTCATTAAAAGACATGGGATGTCATGTTCGTACATATCAAAAGCATAAACAGTACAATATAAGCCTTACTACATTATTTCATATCTACAGGCCTATATCCGTAATCCCTCGTCCAAAACATCACATCTATGCTCATGCGCCACTACCTGTAATACCTAAAACTGAGTAGGTCAGGCTTGGGAGCCTGGTGAGCACATAGGGTTTTCAACCCACAATAAATAAGTTTATTAATTTCATCAATCAACAATAACCCGATTACCCGTTCCCGTTATCCTCACCTTACGTCCCTAAACACCTATCATAAGGGACCTAGCCTAAGGATCATCATCAGGACGGACACTACTACTAAGGGGATTCCTCAGCAATAAATGTCCTAAAGGCAACCATGTGGGGGATGGAGTACACCGGTGAACACATCGTTCACAAACACCTACAGGTTGCGAGCCTGCTAGTGTTCCACTGGACTGTCTAGAAGAGTCCGTGGTCGTCATCCATACTCCGCTAGATGACAGAAACAACAACATCAACATCGAGGCCTCTCATCATTTTATCACACATCAGCTATTACATCTACCCATGTTTTACCCCAACATTTTCGTAGATATAAAATACATATATACAGTTTAAATCATTGAAAACATGTATAACAATGTTCATCCAGCATAGATAGCAAGTATTCAGATAATATGCACACATAGCACGTAATTTATATAAAATACTTCATATCAATGTGTAAGCTGAAAGTAACTATGCACTCACCTGGTTAGGTGGTGACTCAGCACTCGGACAGCGCTTCGATACTCTCAAAACGATATTCCTTCGATAAAACCTAGTATCGATACCACCAGGGTTTAGTTTAACGATAATCGCGACAAATTAATTAGTCCGAGTATTATTAAGTGTTAATAATACTCGATATAACTCATAATAATAGCCCAAATAATTATTTTAAGGACCTAATAACATTCCTATAATTATTTGAAAGCTATATTAAAAATTGCGTAAGCGTAGCACACTTACAGCGAATTTTATCGAGAACCGGGACTTGATTGGAGCAACGTTTCGAAACCGAAAAACTCCTTTTTCTCGGGACTCCGGGAGCCTCGGGGCTTCCCTAGGGTGCTAAGGGGCTTAACTAGGGTTTAGAGGTGTTTTGGGGTTGTAGAGAGAGAAAGATCGGCCCCTTTTTATAGCCCTGTGAGGCCTCGGTACGTTGGGCGTACCTCGGACCTACGCGGGGCGTAACCATCGAATAAGGGCGCCACCTCGGTCCAGCTGGCTTGCACTCCGGAAGAGATAAGGGCGAGGGTACGCGGGGCGTACTGGCTTCGGACGCGGAGCGTACAGCGAGGGCAGGTGTCATCATCCGAAGCGCGTTCCTTCATCAGCAATGGGCGGCCCAGATGCAGCCACGTCATCAGCCTCGCAGCAAACTTCGCATTTTCATACTTCAACTTTAAAAATTCGTAACTTTCGCGTACGACCTCCGTTTTCGACGTTCTTTATATCCACGCGAAGGTGGGAACGTACTCTACAACTTTCGTTTAGACTCCGTCGGCTAATTTTGGCTCGATTTTAAATTTTATATTATTAACGGGCCGGGACACGATTGGTCCGTTAAATCCTCATAACTTCTTCATCCGACATCCGTTTTCACCCATCTTTTTCTCGTTACGCTACCCTTAACGAGATCTTCGATTCTCGTTCAGGTCGTGTCGGCTAAAAACCGCTCGATCTAATATTCGAATTTCGGGCTGTACACTGCTATTCCGAAACTTCGAAAAATCATAACTTCTTCATACGAAGTCAGATTTGGGCGTTCTTTTTATCGATGTTCTTATTTTAACATATTCTACGACTTTTGTTTAGATCACTAAGGCTAAATCTTGCTTTATCGTAAATTCACTATTTACACTTCCCGGTGCCGTGCCGGTTTTACCGTAAAACTTCGACGGGTCATAACTTCTTCGTTATAACTCGGATTTCGGCATTCTTTATATGTACGGAAACCTTGAGACATATTCTACAACTTTATGTAGAGATATCGGGATTATCTTATACTTTAATTTTGACGCTTATTTTTATTATTTATTAATTATACATTTATAATTAAATTATAAGCACATAAATACACATAATTCACATAATACTCAAATATTTCATCTTTATTACTTCAAAAAGAGTTACAAGAGTTGACCTAGACTATTACATTGACAAAAATGCTTAGCCCTGAAACCCGGGCGTTACAATTCTCTCCCCCTTAGGATGATTCCGTCCCGGAATCATGCATCAGCAAACAGATGTGGATAGCGACTCATCATGTCATCCTCTGTTTCCCAAGTGAGATTCGGCCCATTCGAATGTTTCCATCGGACTAGCACCAAGTCGACCATCTTGCGTCGTAACTTCTTAGTCTTACGGTCAACAATTGCCTCAGGCTCTTCGATCAGCCTTTTATTCTCATCCATCCTTAACTCTGAGATTGGAATTATGTCGGGAACATCTCCCGTGAATTTCCTCAAATAACACACATGGAAAGTGTTATGAATACCATTGAGTTCTTCAGGCAATTCCAGCTTGTAAGCTTGGTTCCTAATCTTCTGAAGAACTTTGAACGGTCCAATAAACCTTGGACTCAACTTTCCTCGTTTCCCAAATCGTATAAGTCCCTTCCATGGTGAGACTTTAAGCAGAACGGAATCCCCAACCTCGAAGGTTATCGGTCGTCTTTTCTTGTCAGCATAGCTCTTCTGACGATCTTGAGAGTCTAACATTCTTTCCCTAATCACCTTCAACTTTTCGGCAGTCTCATGGACTATCTCGGGGCCCATAAACTGCTTCTCTCCGGCTTCAAGCCAACAAGACGGCGTACGACACTTCTGTCCATACAAGGCTTGATAAGGTGCCATCTTGATGCTCGAGTGAAAACTATTGTTGTAGGAAAATTCTACCAGAGGTAAGTGCTCGTCCCAATTTCCTTGGAATTCGAGGGTACATGCTCTCAGCATATCTTCTAGTGTCTGAATCGTTCTTTCGCTCTGGCCATCAGTTTGCGGATGGTAAGCAGTACTCAAACATAACTTTGTACCCAACTCCTCTTGTAGACTCCTCCAAAACCTTGACGTGAAACGACTATCACGATCTGATACAATCGTAAGAGGAACACCGTGAAGTCTTACAATTTCCTTCACGTAAGCATTTGCGAGCTTATCCATAGACCACTTCTCGTTGGCTGCTATGAAGTGTGCGCTCTTGGTGAAACGATCCACGACTACCCAAATCATGTCGTGACCGTTCTTCGTCCTGGGCAGTTTAGTCACAAAATCCATGGTGATGTCTTCCCATTTACCCATGGGTACATGTAAAGGTTCTAAACTCCCATACGGTTTCTGATGTTGTGCCTTAACCCTCGCACATGTTACGCACTCGGCCACATACTTCGCAACATCGAGCTTCATCGTCGGCCACCAGTAGTAGGGTTTTAGGTCCCTATACATTTTAGTGCTACCGGGATGAATCGAGTACATGGTCTTGTGTGCCTCTTCCATCAGAAGATCTCTTATTCCTCCCGTCTTAGGTACCCAAATTCGATCTTGGAATACCTTCAGTCCTCGACTGTTTGTACCGAACACTAACGTTCTTCCCAAACGTTCTTCCTTTCGGTCATTTTTCTCTAAAGCTTCTTCTTGAGCTTTCCTGATACTTTCGACAATCGTCGAAACGACTTCAATTCTTAACGCTCTTGGCCTTTTCCTTTCCAGATTGACTTTCCGACTGAGAGCATCAGCAACAATATTTGCTTTACCTGGGTGGTAAAGTATCTCACAGTCGTAGTCCTTGAGAAGTTCTAGCCAGCGTCGTTGCCTCATGTTCAACTCCTTCTGATTAAAGAGATACTGGAGACTCTTATGATCAGTGAAGAGCTTGCACTTCGTGCCGTAGAGGTAATGCCTCCATATCTTTAAGGTAAAAACTACCGCTGCCAACTCCAGATCATGAGTGGGGTAGTTCTTTTCGTGTTCTTTCAATTGTCGAGATGCGTATGCTATCACCTTTTCTCTTTGGGTCAAAACACAACCCAACCCGACTCCAGATGCATCACTGTAAACTGCGAAGTCTTCAACTCCATCGGGTAGAGAAAGTATCGGTGCTTCGCATAACTTCTTCTTTAGCTTCTCGAACGCCTCTTCGTGTTTCTCACTCCATGTATATGTGGCTCCTTTATGAGTCAAAGCTATTAATGGAGCAGCTATCGAAGAAAAGCCTTGGATAAATCGTCGATAATATCCGGCTAATCCTAGAAAGCTTCGAATCTCTGTGGGACTCTTTGGACGTTCCCATTTCATTACAGCCTCGATCTTTGCGGGGTCAACCATTATTCCCTCCTGGTTAACAACATGACCCGAGAATTGGACTTTCCGTATCCAAAAGTCGCATTTGGAGAACTTTGCAAAAAGCTTCTCCTTCTTCAACACTTCTAATACTTCCCGTAGATGCTTGCCATGCTCCTCTTGGCTTTTCGAGTAGATGAGAATGTCGTCGATGAACACTATCACAGATTTATCGAGGAATGGTTTACAAACCTTATTCATTAAATCCATGAATGCTGCGGGAGCATTGGTTAGTCCGAATGACATAACCAAGAACTCGTAGTGTCCATATCTTGTTCTGAATGCAGTCTTTTCAATATCCTGCTCCCTCACCTTCAGCTGATGATATCCTGACCTAAGATCGATCTTTGAGAAGTAGCTCGAACCTTGCAGCTGATCGAATAGGTCATCAATCCTCGGCAATGGATACTTGTTCTTCACCGTTGCCTTATTCAGCTCTCGGTAGTCTATGCACATCCTCATGCTTCCGTCCTTCTTCTTTACGAATAACACCGGAGCTCCCCAGGGTGATGAACTAGGTCGAATAAAACCGTTGTCCAACAGCTCCTGAAGTTGCGTCATGAGCTCCTTCATCTCCGTCGGTGCTAATCGGTAAGGTGCCTTTGCTATTGGTGTTGTTCCTGGTAACAAGTCTATACGAAACTCCACTTGTCTATCAGGTGGTAATCCGGGAAGATCTTCGGGAAATACTTCCGGATAATCACACACAACCGGTATATTCTGCACCTCTTTCTTCTCCTTCTTGGCATCGATTATGAATGCCAAGTATGATGCACATCCCTTTGACAAACATTTCCTGGCTTTCATCAGGGAGATGATTCCAGAATTCACTCTGCATTTGTCCCCGTACACCATAAATGATTCTTTTCCGGGTGGGTTTACCTTTACTATCTTCTTTCGGCATTGAATCTCAGCATCGTTAGCGCTATGCCAATCCATACCAAAACGATGTCGAAACCGTTTAACTCTATGGGTAATAGCTCTTCGTGGAATTCGTTTCCGTTTAGGTCAATGACGATGTTCCTAATATGATTACTTACAGGTACGAATTTGCCACTGGCAACTTCTACAATCAGGGTATTATCTAGTTTTTCTACAGGCAATGCTAATTTCCCACCAAATTTATGCGACACAAAGGAGTAGTTGGCTCCGGAATCAAATAGTATATTTGCAGGCAAACCATTTACAAGAAAGGTACCTGAAGCGACGTCTGCTTGCCTCCTTTGCAGCCTCGAGCGTCATCTGGAAGGCTCTTGCCTTCGGCTTCGGTGGTATGTTGGGTCTTCCCGTCTCCTTCTTCTTCGGGCAATCCCTTGAAATGTGCCCCTCCTCGTTGCACTCATAACAGACCTTCTTAGTGAACGTGCATTCATTGGCATAGTGCCCAGGCTTTCTGCATTTGTAACAAGTGACCCCTCCGTCACACTTCCCAGAGTGCTTTTTCTTGCACTTGTCACACCACTTCGCTTCTGATCCTCCTCCTCTCGAACCAAACTTCGAGAATCTACCCTTCTTACCGGACCTTGAGGATCCGTCAAATTTCCTTTTCTCGCCAACCTCGACTTTGCTGGCAGCTCTTCCCTTAATCATATCCTCCACAGACTTGGCAGCCCAGATAGCTGCCTCCAAAGTAGGTGCCTGACGCACTGGCACCACGTACTCCCTTGGTAATCCTTTTGCGTACTTATCAATTTTCGTCAGCTCATCCGGAACAAGACGCAAGGCAAATTCCATCTTTTCTGTGAAGTTGTTCGTGTATTCATCGATTGACATGCTCCCCTTCTTTAGGGTTAGAAACTGGTTCTCTAGCTCGAGCAGGTTTTGAGCTGAGCAGTACTTTCGTTTGAATTGTACCAGAAATTCTGCCCATGTCAGTTCCAGGGGTTTGTTGGGGCTTAAAGTCTTCCCCAAAGTATTCCACCAACGTACAACACCTCCTCGAAACTGACGCACTGCAAACGTGGTCTGTAGCTTCCCTCTGCAACCGCATGTCATGAAAGCTAACTCCATCTCCGAGATCCAATCCATGACTCCGATTGGATCTTCCTTTCCCGTGAAAGTCGATGGCTTGCAAGTCTGAAAATCCTTGTACTTGCATCCATTTCTCTCGAATCCGTCATCTTGGTTATTTTCTTGAACTATTGGTTGGTTGACTTGACCAACAGTTCCACTATAGTCTCCTTCCTCAGTCTGCCCTTCGTTCAACTCGGGCTGTTCGATCTGAATAGTGCCTTCCTCTCGATTTTGCTGGAGCAAACGTCTAGTTTCCTCCATTTGACGATCCAACATAGCCTGGATCATCGCTTGCACTCCGGCCATCGTGACTGGCTCAGGTGCAACTTCTTCTACAACAGGTATTTGTTGAACCACTGGGGATTGGTTCCTATCTCCATTCGCGTTCACGTTTCCGCTACGAGTCCTTGCCATCTTCATCTATACACCGAATAAGGTGAATTTAGATCTTTATTTAGGATAGACGTTTAAATCGTCCTTATCACTCCGAAACGTTTACATGCTAGTTCTAATATCGTAGTCGTACGTTTAGAACCCTAAACACATAAGGTTTCCAGATCTGGTCGGCAACAGACCATAGATCCGAACAAATAACAGCATATCATGCACAAAGCATTTAGCACATAAAAGCATTTTAGGCACAATTCCTAAAATAAGCTAGTGCTCACACCTCACAATCATCGCTTAGCATTCTAAGTTTAAGTCTAGAAATCCTACAAATTCCTAGTTCGCATAAACTAATGCTCTGATACCAACTGTGACATCCCCAAAATCACGGCCAGAAAAGACCGGTTTGTTTATGCTTTGTTTAAAAATAAGAGTTACATTTTAAATGAAAGTGTTGCGGAATTTGTCCCAAAACAAGATATGATAAAGATTTATCAAAAGCATTTCCATAGAAATGTATTTCATTAAAAGACTTGGGATGTCATGTTCGTACAGATCAAAAGCATAAACAGTACAATATAAGCCTTACTACATTATTTCATATCTACAGGCCTATATCCGTAATCCCTCGTCCAAAACATCACATCTATGCTCATGCGCCACTACCTGTAATACATAAAACTGAGTGGGTCAGGCTTGGGAGCCTGGTGAGCACATAGGGTTTTCAACCCACAATAAATAAGTTTATTAATTTCATCAATCAACAATAACCCGATTACCCGTTCCCGTTATCCTCACCTTATGTCCCTAAACACCTATCATAAGGGACCTAGCCTAAGGATCATCATCGGGACGTACACTACTACTAAGGGGATTCCTCAGCAATAAATGTCCTAAAGGCAACCATGTGGGGGATGGAGTACACCGGTGAACACATCGTTCACAAACACCTACAGGTTGCGAGCCTGCTAGTGTTTACACTAGACTGTCTAGAAGAGTCCGTGGTCGTCATCCATACTCCGCTAGATGACAGAAACAACAACATCAACATCGAGGCCTCTCATCATTTTATCACACATCAGCTATTACATCTACCCATGTTTTACCCCAACATTTTCGTAGATATAAAATACATATATACAGTTTAAATCATTGAAAACATGTATAACAATGTTCATCCAGCATAGATAGCAAGTATTCAGATAATATGCACACATAGCACGTAATTTATATAAAATACTTCATATCAATGTGTAAGCTGAAAGTAACTATGCACTCACCTGGTTAGGTGGTGACTCAGCACTCGGACAGCGCTTCGATACTCTCAAAACGATATTCCTTCGATAAAACCTAGTATCGATACCACCAGGGTTTAGTTTAACGATAACCGCGACAAATTAATTAGTCCGAGTATTATTAAGTGTTAATAATACTCGATATAACTCATAATAATAGCCCAAATAATTATTTTAAGGACCTAATAACATTCCTATAATTATTTGAAAGCTATATTAAAAATTGCGTAAGCGTAGCACACTTACAGCGAATTTTATCGAGAACCAGGACTTGATTGGAGCAACGTTTCGAAACCGAAAAACTCCTTTTTCTCGGGACTCCGGGAGCCTCGGGGCTTCCCTAGGGTGCTAAGGGGCTTAACTAGGGTTTAGAGGTGTTTTGGGGTTGTAGAGAGAGAAAGAAGTTAGAGAGAGAGTGAAGAAAGGTGTGAAAAATGAAGGAAAATCGGCCCCTTTTTATAGCCCTGCGAGGCCTCGGTACGCTGGGCGTACCTCGGACCTACGCGGGGCGTAACCATCGGATAAGGGCGCCACCTCGGTCCAGCTGGCTTGCATTCCGGAAGAGATAAGGGCGAGGGTACGCGGGGCGTACTGGCTTCGGACGCGGAGCGTACAGCGAGGGCAGGTGTCATCATCCGAAGCGCGTTCCTTCATCAGCGATGGGCGGCCCAGATGCAGCCACGTCATCAGCCTCGCAACAAACTTTGCATTTTCATACTTCAACTTTAAAAATTCGTAACTTTCGCGTACGACCTCCGTTTTCGGCGTTCTTTATATCCACGCGAAGGTGGGAACGTACTCTACAACTTTTGTTTAGACTCCGTCGGCTAATTTTGGCTCGATTTTAAATTTTATATTATTAACGGGCCGGGACACGATTGGTCCGTTAAATCCTCATAACTTCTTTATCCGACATCCGTTTTCACCCATCTTTTTCTCGTTACGCTACCCTTAACGAGATCTTCGATTCTCGTTCAGGTCGTGTCGGCTAAAAACCGCTCGATCTAATATTCGAATTTCGGGTTGTACACTACTATTCCGAAACTTCGAAAAATCATAACTTCTTCATACGAAGTCAGATTTGGGCGTTCTTTTTATCGATGTTCTTATTTTAACATATTCTACGACTTTCGTTTAGATCTCTAAGGCTAAATCTTGCTCTATCGTAAATTCACTATTTACGCTTCCCGGTGCCGTGCCGGTTTTACCGTAAAACTTCGACGGGTCATAACTTCTTCGTTATAACTCGGATTTCGGCATTCTTTATATGTACGGAAACCTTGAGACATATTCTACAACTTTATGTAGAGATATCGGGATTATCTTATACTTTAATTTTGAAGCTTATTTTTATTATTTATTAATTATACATTTATAATTAAATTATAAGCACATAAATACACATAATTCACATAATACTCAAATATTTCATCTTTATTACTTCAAAAAGAGTTACAAGAGTTGACCTAGACTATTACATTGACAAAAATGCTTAGCCCTGAAACCCGGGCGTTACAGATACTCCACCAACAATGAAGAAACTTTTGCCGCCTTATTCGAGATTTCTAGCCCACGTGTTCGTGAGCTGTATCTCCGGCAAAAGATCCGGTGCAGATGAGATTTCCCTGAGAAACATTGGCACTATTGTTTCTCTCACTGCAGGCATCGGGTTCAACTTTTCTAGATTTATTCTAGACGAGTTTGTGGTCAACATTAATGCCACTACTCCGGATACTTTCTTAATGTACCCTCGATTTATTCAGCTCTTCATCAACAAGCAATTTCCCAATTTGGTGAAGGATGGAGAAACATTGGATATGAAGTCTTTGGGTCCTCATACTATTGGGCTCATTAAGCAAAACCGCAGGGGGAAGGTGGTCTTTAAGGGGTTGTATCCATTGGTCAAGTTCGGACGATTTTCCGAACCGAAAGAAGCAACCGAGTCTCATGGATCGTCGGATAAAATTTCTTCAGATCATACTTCATCGGAAAGTGTTATTTCAGAAGGAGATGTGGTCATAATATCGGATCAAGAAGGTGAAGAGATTGATGCTCATGTTGTATCAGTTGCAGAGGCACATAATCTACAAAATGTTCAAATCGAAGGAGATTACGATGAGGGATCATCTAAAAACACTTCCCAACCTAACCAGTTTGAAGACCTTGATCTTACTGGATTCGACCAAGATGACATTCTTGTGACTGTTGGAAGAAATGATGACTTCTTAGCAAGCGTAAATCTCAACTCTTTGCTAGATAATGCCAGTGATGTTACTATCCTAGGAACGGAGACAAAGGAAAAGGAAGACGTTTTTTATTCAACCCCCGTTTCTCAAGAGCAAGTGGTTGGTTCTTCAACTCCTACGGTGACAGTGTCAGGGATTCCTCCGCTTGACAGTGCGTTGCCCATATTTGAACCACTTCAAGATGATCAGCAAGAAGACCAGATAGTGCAGCCTCCATCAAAAAGGAGAAGAAGAGATCCTAGGGTCGGGTTTTTGGACACTGGCCTTTCTCAAGGCATGCCTACTACTCCAACTACTACTCCGGCTATCGTAACCGCAGAACCATTCAGTGAAGGCCCTAGTACCGTTTTTGAAACCGGTGGTCCCTCTATACCACCAGGGTTCTCTCCTCCAGGGGCAGATCATGAAGATGCTTCCATTCGTTTGGCTTAGTTTTTAGCTCAAGAGCAAACCGGTGCAACTGCTTCTAAGGCAAAAGGGATCGTTTTTAATGAAGGCCAGTCTAGAGATGAAGATTCTGTAATCAATGAACTTCAGAAAAGAGTCAATGTGCTTGATTAGAAGAACATTGAGCTTAGCATCCAAGTAGAATATCTTCTAAGTGAAAATATGAATTTAAAGATTCAAGTCTTTGTTCTTAAAGAAGATGGGGCGACAAAGACCAAAAAGATATCTGAGCTCCAAGCTCATTTTAATCTCTTGACCTCCAGCTACTTTGATCTAAAGAATAATCTTGAAGAAGATTTGGGTGTTAAGTACAAGACTACAGCTGATGAATATAGAATTAATCTTCACTCTCAGGCCCATCCCATTGTTGTGCTAACTGCTGATACCTCACGAGTCGTGAATCGCTTCGAAGAAGAGCCCATCTATGCTCCGCATATTTTAGAGATCATTCGGGATAAACAAGAGAAGGCTACCAAGAAGGGACAAATCTTATTCAAGAGGAGTTCTGACAAGAATGCACCGGGAAATCAGTCCAAAATTACTGTTACAGATCTTGAAACCGCAAGGTTTAGAGACACGTATGGTAATAGGTCATGTATCATCTCTTGGGGTTTTCATGATCCACTGAAAATGTGGATTGTTCGCAGAATGAGCGGAAATACAGAGCTCTACAAGGACTGTCATGAGTTTAACTCATGGACCAGAGTGGATCTTTCGGAGCTGTCTCAATCTCTATTCTCAAACCCGATTGATAACTAGCAAGCAACAAGCTTCAAGCACTTTCTGGAAGACCAAGTTAAGAAGGGGTTTCCAGCTATGAAGACTGCTGAGTCTGTGATAATGGATCATCCTAATGTTATTGATCACAAGACTGGCAATGTGCTTCAGGTGGTGATGTGGTCTGCTACAAATCAGGTCGCACAAATTCCAGTGCTTCAAGATTACTCGGATGGATTTCTAAGCTCTATGCTTTACTGGGTGTTTGATGAAACCACAACATCTTCTGTCATCAAACTGAAGGAGTGGTGCATTCGTTTATATGAGAGAAGGGATTTGTACCAGTTTGGCAAATGGGACATTCACCATTTGATCCATTTCCAAATTCAAGTTGCTGATGAGATTTTTGAGTCTACTGTGAAAGAATATACCACGATGGTCGCTGAAATTATCAATAAGAGAATGTGGAATGGAGCGATGGGGCTGGATGATGTAATGATCATAGACAAAGATTGAGTTAAAGCTAGCACCAAACCAAGGGGGAGATTGAAGGGTCTAATTAGTGGTTTGGTCTAGGCTTTTCATGTAATAGGTTCTTTTGGTCATTTGATAGCTTATAGTATTTTGCTTGGAGTTTACGGTCACTGTAATGCGTTTACGGCCGTAAACCCAAGACCGGCCCACGATATTATATATAGAGGTATGCCAGGTCTTTTGTGGTTGTTGATGCCTCAGTATTGTTAGCTCTTGTAAACTGCAAGTTATACCAGACGTGATTCTAATAGAAAAGTGTGTGCAAGCTTGTTTGATTCTCTATTCTATTCTACTCGTTCTTATTTGATTGTTTGATTGTTATTTCTATTTGATCACTGGTAAGATCCTTTCAGGACCTTACAGTTTTACAACGGCTTTTGAGAGCTATGATTGCTAATCGGATTTTGAAGTAGTACTTGCATTTATAGTTATTAGACTTACCCAAGTGGGAGACTGTTGGATTCAGTTTCTAAGCAATAGCTATATTTGGTATGTACTTGACCTGGTTGTAGGATGGTCCTTTTGGGTTGCATTCACCAGTGCAACTTGACTGGATGAATAATGGAGAAAGAGGTTATTATGGTTTATTAATATATTATACGAATAATATACTAAAAGAGAAATCATATTATTTAATTAATATTGGTCAAAAGAGATTAATTAAATTAAGGGGATTGATACTTTAAATATAAATTAGTTACAAGGTTGGGCTTAGCATCCATAAGGAAGCAATGGACGAACTCTATGTAAGAGTCCACATAGAAATCGTCCAAGGGGCCTTCTGGAAGGATCCTTTTGGGCTGCTTAAGGACTAAGAAACTAGATTAGCGTTTTTGACTGAAACCCTAACTACTCAGCTATATAAATGACCCCATGGCTTCACAATTTTGGCTACCACAACCCTAGAAGGATTCATTTACCTCTCCCCCCTCTCTCTAAGATTCTCCAATTGCTTTGGTGTTTGTGATCCATTAGAGGCAACAGATTTAAGGTGCTAGGTTCTCATAAGCTCAAGATCATCAAGCTACAATAAAAGGTAACATTCTTACTAGTTTATTTATGTTGTTTTCGATTTTGATATGCTAGATCTAGGGTTTGTAAGATTTGGAAGATTATTGCATGTACAATTAGAATAACCTAGATCCAAAGCTTTTGGGTTTGCATGTGCAACATCGGATTGATGTTTTCCTCATAACATAACAGTGGAAACAAAGGTATCTTGTAGGGATGGTTAGACGTTGAACATTTTACTTCCTTTTTGTAGCATCCGAATTCCCAGGTATTCTATGTCATTCATTTATGTTGAGTTAAAGAGGGGGACTCGACGAGTAGGATTGCGATTCTGCTGATTGGATTAATGAATGGACTTGACAAGTCCATGCTGATGGCAGAAACCCTAAATCTTTGGGCATGTGCCCTATTTAAGGGTCATTATGCCCTCATTTGCGGCTACCAGACTAGAGAGAGAAACCCCAGAGAGCTTGAGCAAGTGGTGTGAGAAAGAGAGCCTTTTTTTTATCCTTTTTGGTGTTGTTTTGCAAAGAAGAAAGTGTTTCCAACTAGAGGAGGTCAAGAGGGTTGCTAATCCGTGGTTTTCAAGCTTGGATCTTCAGTATTGAGGTAGCAAATCGATCCTTTCTCTTTTTGGTTTAAGATCCTTGAAATTTAGGGTTTTATATACCCTTTATTGGCTTGATTTGTTGAGTATGTTGTCCCTTTGAGTGTTAGACTCTGGATCTGGACCTCTAGAGGTCCAGAGGGATTTACCCATCCAACTTTATGCTGGTTCATGGAGGAAATGAGTCTATGTTGCCATTTTAGAAGCCATTTCATCAAGGCAAGCTTTGTGTGCGTTGCATGTGTGTCAAGACGGAACCTTTACGTGATTATCGTGGTTGGGAAGGTCAGATCTATAGGTTAGAGAAGCAGATCTGACCTTAGAAGGTCATTTGAGTGTTGCCATGGAAGCAACTCGTCGAGTTCATAAGTGGACTCGATGGGTCAAGTCGGGGTTGCCCGGCGATTCATATCAAGGGTAACCCGTCGAGTGAAGGGGTGACTCGACGTGCCAAGGGAGGCTAGAAGGGTTCAGAGGACCTGCATGGACTCGTCGAGTCGCCCATGTGCACTCGACGAGCTGGGTCAAAGTTTGACCATTGACTCCAGTTGACCTTAGGGTTTTGGTCAAGCTGATTCAAGAGAGTTCAGGGAGAGGTAGAATGGCCTTCTACCCAACCTGTAGAGATGAGACTATGAGAGGGTATTGATCAGGTATGTTTTCGGATGATAAGAGGAGGCTAGATCGGGATGTCGAGCATGAGAGTTTATCCGACTTCATTCGAGGTGAGTCTTCTCACTATACATTACCTAGAGTGGTATCTGTGTGTAGACCGGAGGGTCTTGTATGCTATGTGTATGTAGGAGATTAGGTGCATTTTGTTATATGTATGTCATGTGTTGTATACACCGGACCAGAGAATCCAACGATATATACCGGACCGAAGGGTCCAACGAGTTATGACCGGACCAGAGGGTCCAACGGGCTACGGGACTGGAGGGTCCCGTTGAGACACATCGACCGGAGGGTCGTGCTATAGCCTCGAGTGGCGTATGTGTTGTATGTGGTATTTTGGGGAACTCACTAAGCATTTATGCTTACCGTGTTGTGTGTTATGTGTTTCAGGTACCAGTGAGGATCGCGGGAAGGCGTCGGCATGATCTGTACACACCTGTAGAGTTTTTATGTATTGTGATCCTGGGATTTGTTTTTATGGAGTTGTTATGTGATACATTGAGATTTGATAATATTATAAATGAAATTATGTTTTTAAAGTGAAAAATTGTTTGGAAAATTTACGTTGTAACAAGTTGGTATCAGAGCCTTGGTTTGAGGGATTCGGATGCACCTTCGGGCGTATCTGAACTTAAACTGAGAATTTGAGAATTTTTTCACAATAAAAACAATTTTTCTAAAAAGGGTAAAAGGTTTTAAGACGAGCAGAGTGGAGCAGTGTGTACTATCAGCCTGCGCCCGAACGGTGATTTCCCAAAATACCTTTACATTATGTGTTATGAGATATGATATGATATGTTATGCATGCTAGAGTAGACTAGGTATTCGTAGTAGGACTAGGTTGGCCTGATCTGTTATGCCTTAGCCTAAGGGATTTCTGCTACTATGATATGCTTGAGAGTGAGTAGATAGCAGCAAGGAGCTTATGAGAGGTTTGCTGGAGAGTAGCCTACGCGTAGCGCGATTAGAGCACTTGTGATCTGGGATCCTAGGAGGAGGACTTGGGGTGAATACTGATGCGGTGTGGACGATAGTATAAGGGCCCGTACTACTTAAAACACTGGATCAGTGCGCAGTCCAAGTAAGAATTCTTAGGGTACTAAGGAGCAAGTAGGGTTAAGTTATCAAGTGCGAGTATGCTCGACGAGTCTCTGGTATTCCTTATGTTGTATTTCAGAGGCATCATGGTCGGGACGCGCCCCAGACCCGGGACCAGTGGTGTGAGTGACGAGGAGCTTCTTCAGATGATCCACGATGAGGTGGCTGAGACTATCCGCACAGAGATTCGGGAGATGTTTGGGTCTATCAAGACCACTTTGATTGAGACATTTGACGAGAGATACGCAGCGGTTACTGAGGCTGCGGATGCTACAGCTACTGCGGTTGTGGCTGCTGGTAGACCTCAGGGGGGTGACTCGTTGCTGTTTCAGGAGTTCAGCAACACGAAGCCACCATAGTCTGATGGGACGCAGGATCCAATTGTGCGATGAGATGGATTTCTGATATTGAGGGATGTTTCTATACATGCTCGTGTACAGAGCATTTGATAGTACGGTTCGCACTGAACCAGCTTCGCTTGGGGGCGAAGGACTGGTAGAAGTTTGTGTCGGCGGATTTCACCTCTGCTGAGCTTGCTGCGGTGACCTGGGAGAGGTTCACCGCTATGTTTCGTGATGAGTGTGTTCCCCCAGTGGAGAGGGAACAGCTGGCCCAGGAGTTCTTGTCACTTAAGCAGGGCACTGATTCTATTACTGTGATCACCAGGAAGTTTCATGAGAGGGCGATGTTCTGCCCTGAGCAGGTGTCTACTGAGCAGACGCATATGAGCCGGTATCTGAGCATTTTGAGGAGAGACATTCGCAAGTTCGTGGTGAACTCGACGTACCGAACATTTTCAGAGCTTCAATAATGCTCTAAAGAGGGAGATTGAGTTGGAGACTCAGGCCAGGGAGGAGGCGGAGTCTCAGGGGAAGGATCGGCGACCGGCATAGTCCTAGCCGACAGCCAAGCGGGCAAAGCCCGCTGATTCGAGATATGGGGGTCCGAAGGGCCGCGCTTGTGGGAAGTGCGGTAAGAGCCATGATGGGGCGTGCAGAGCTGGGATATGTTACAAGTGTGGGAAGGAGGGGCATTTTGCGAGATATTTCCCTAAGGGATTCTCGGTTTGCTTTCATTGCAACCAGACCTGCCATCGGAAGGCCGAGTGCCCGCAGCTGCTATAGGGTTTAGCGTAGGGATCTGTACCTACTGCCAGAGCCACCGAGACCCAGCCAGTGAAGGCTTAGGGACCAAAGGCTCGCAGGAGAGCCTTCCAGTTAACAGCGGAGGAGGTCTGCGCAGCTCCCGATGTTATGGCCGGTATGTATTCTTTCATTTATTTATTTTGAGTTTGAGATATTATGCTTATATTATGATATGCATAGGTACTTTTCTTGTGAGTTTTGTACCTGCTTTGGTGTTATTTGACTCGGGTGCGAGTCGATCAATTGTGTCGTTAGCCTTTAGTCAGCACATCAGTATCCGTCGAGAGGCGTTGAGTCGACCTCTACGAGTTTCCAAAGCTGACGAATGAGCAGTGTATGTGTAACTCCTGTGTTTCTGGGCTTGTCATTAATGATGATGTAATAGTCTAGGTTAACCTTTGTAACCCATTTCAAAATAATAGAAGTGTATTATTTGAGTATTATGTGTTTTGTGCTTAATTATGTGTCTTAACTGAATTAAGAATAAAAATAAGCGTCAAAATGAAATATTTGATAAAGCCGATATCTATGGATAATGTTTTAGTAGTTGAAACGAGGTTTCCGAATGTATATAGAATGCCGAAATCCGAGTTACAACGAAGAAGTTATGATATGTCAAAGTTTCGCAACAGAACCGGCACGACGTTGAACGACGTAAAATACGAAATTAAGATAGAGCGATATTTAGCCCTAAAGATCTAAACGAATGTTGTAGAGTTCATTAGACCAAGAGCGTGCATAAAAAGAATGCCCAGATCTGACTTCATATGAGGAAGTTATGATTTTTCTAAGTTTCAGCTTAGCGGTATGCAGCCCGAAACTCGAATTTGAGATCGAGTGATTGTTGGTCGAAACAATCTAAACGAGAATCGAAGATCCCGTTGATAGTAGTGCAATGTTGACAAGACAGACAAAAACGGATGTATGATGAAGAAGTTATGAATTTATAACGGAGTTTTCCTATCCCGGCCTACTAAAAATAAATTAAAAAATAAAATCAAAATTTGTCGACGGAGTCTAAACGAAAGTTGTAGCGTAGTCTCACCTACGTGTGGATATAAAGAATGTTAAAAACTGAGTTCGTATGAAGAAGATATGAATTTCTGAAGTTTTTAAATAATTAATATTTATTATTTAATCTTTAATTCGGATGGTTATCCGAAGGAGTCATCAATCTGATCCACACTACGCCCAGTGTAGTTGAGTGCGCCCAGCGTACACCGAAGCGTGACCCGCCTCGCACTCGAGTGCTCCGATGACGCATGCAGTGACGATTTCTGAAGAGTACGCCCCGCGTACTGAGCATTACGCCCAACGTAATGCGAGGGTTCAGCCTCTATAAAAGGGCATGCGAGGCTGTCGATTTCTTTTGCCAAAATTCTTTCTTTCTCTCCCCAATTTTCCTCGTTGTGCGTGCAACTTATACCCCGAAGCCCCGGTATCATTCCCGTGCCCCGAAGCAAGTCCCGAAGCCCTGAAGATCCCGAGAAGTGCAATTCCCGAGCCGAAGCTCTGCCCACGAGAAGCCCGGTTTTTGTGAAGATCTTCCAGATCTACCGAAGAATACTACATCTACAAGTTGTAGTGCTGTCCGATCATCTTCTGATCAAGTGAGTGTGTAGTTACTTTCTTCTAATGCATAATTATGAAGTATTTTATACGAATACGTGTTATGTGTATATTTTGTTGTTATATGTGTGAATGTATATTCACTTTCTTCTATCTCATAGATATGATTTATTCACTATGAAATATGTGTTATGTGTATGTGTCTCATTTGTTGTTCAGAATATGTATTGAATGAGAATGCTATATAGGTTTTAAACTATGTATAAATATATATATTTTTATCTACTAATATGTTGGGTAGAACATGGGTAGATAGTTGATGTGTGATAAACAGATGAGAGGCCTCGATGTTGTTATTGTTGATCTATTTATTCAGCGGAGTATGGATAACGACCACAGACTCTTTCTAGACAGTCCTATGGAATGCTCGCAGGCTTATAACATGTAGGTGTTGTGAACGATGTGTTCACCGGTGTACTCTATCCCCTTCATGGTTGCCTTTAGGACATCTACTATTGAGGAAACCCCTTTGCAGTAATGTCCGTCCCGATGAAATTCCTAGTAGGTCCCTTGAGATAGATGTTGTTTTAGGGACGTAAAGTGAGGATAACGGGAATGGGTAATTGGGTTATTGTTTGATTGTTGGTGAAATTAAATCTAATTCTTTATTATGGGTTGAAAACCCTATATGCTCAGCAGGCTCCCAAGCCTGACCCACTCAGTTTATTTGTAATATAGGTAGTGGCGCGAGGGCATAAGATGGATGAATCATCTAGTTATTTTGTTTATTAGACCAGTGTTATATGTAACTGTTGTATGGTCTATCTTTTGTTGTTTATGCTTTTGGTCTGTTTATCGGAACATGACATCCCGAATATTGTTATATAATGAAAACACATCTCTTGATGAAATGCTTTGATAAACTTTATTTTATCATATTTTGTTTAGGGAACAAATTCCGCAACTCTTTTAAATCAATTGATTTACTCTGAAACTATTTTAAAAACATAAATTAAAACGGTCTTTTATGGCCGTGATTTTGGGGACGTCACAGTTGGTATCAGAGCATTAGTTTAAGCGAACTAGGAATTTGTAAGATTTCTAGACTTAAACTTAGAATGCTAAGTGGAGATTATGAGATGTGTGTCTGTTATATTATAGACACGAGCGATAGTATATTTTAGGAAGCTGCCTAAAATGCTTTTATGTGCTAAATGTTATATGTTGCCATATATGATATTATTTGTTAGGATCTATGGTCTGTTGTCGACCGGATCTAGAAACCTTATGTGTGTAGGATTCTAAGCGTACGTCTACGGTATTAAAACTAACATGTGAACGTTTCGTAGTGATAAGGATGATTTAATTATCTATCATGGATGAGGATCTAATTTCACCTTATTCGGTGTATAGATCAAAATGGTAAGAACCAGGAGTGGCGTTGGAAACACGGATGAAAACAGGAATCAACCACCAGTGATTGAGCAAATACCTGTCGTAGCTTCTGCACCAGAGCCAATAACAATGGTTGGGGTACAAGTCATCATCCGGGCTATGTTAGCCGAACAAAAGGAAGAAATGCGACATATGTTGCATGAAAATAGGGACGACCCTATCATGCCCATTGAGCAACCCGAGCTGATTCCTGAGCAATCGGAGGAAGGGAACAATAGTCGCATTGTGAGTCAAGTTGGGACTGAAGGAGAACGAAGGAAAGACCCGGAAAGGTGAAACAATAAGGATGGGCGAATGTACAAGAATTTCTTGGGCGCCAAGCCGCCAAGTCTTTCTGAAAGCCCAAAGCCTGTTGAGATTATGGACTGGATCTCCGAAATGGAGATGGTGTTTGAAAGTTGCGACTGTAGCAACAAACAGAAGACTGTCTTTGCAGTTAGACAACTGAAGACTGGAGTCTTGAGTTAGTGGAAGTTGTTGGTAGATACTATGCCACGAGGAGAAGCCATGAAAATGTCATGGGAGGAGTTCTTGGAACAACTAAGGGTGTAGTACTGTTCAGAGATAGATCTGATTGATCTGAACAATGAGTTCCAAAGCTTGAAGAAAGGGAGGATGAGCGTAGATGACTATGTTGGGTTTTGAGCAATCTAACACTTCCTAAGTGTGGATGCAACCCTAATAAACCATGGATCTATGTTTGTCTAAATACATGCAAAATAATAATTTTCCAAGGTTCATAACCTATCTAACATGGCATGGGGTACTTTTAAACATAAAAGAGTTAGAAGAGATTACATACCTTTTTGATGAGTTTGATTCTTGAGGAGTTTGAGGGCCAAGCACCAATAGTGTGAATGCCTCAAATGGAATCACAAATCACCACAAACTCTTGGAAAACTTTGAGAGAGGTCACACACTTGCAATTTTCGGCCACACACAAGCACACACACACACACTAGTGGCTATTTCATGCAACATAAGCATGCTTATATAGTGTACATGGTTAGGGTGAAACCCTAATAACCCATGACCTTTCCTTTTCCAAGGATCCATGGGTTAAAAGCTCCATGGATCATCCATGGACTTCCATACAAGCCTAGCCCATTAACAAATGAGTATTACCCACACTATATAAAACCAATAGCCCACAATCTAATTAGTCTTCCTTTTAATCTCTAAATTAATTCATAATTAATTTAAGACTAAGACTAATTAAATAACATGAATTCATATTAATATATTATAACTTATAATATATTAATAAAAATATGTGTATAACTCTCATAAAATTATCCATAAATAGTTCGGGTGAAGTGCAACCCAAATGGACCATGCCGGGTCGGGTCAAGTATATACCAAATAAGTTATGGACTTAGACACCTTATCCAACAGACTCCCACTTGGATAAGTCTAATAACTATATTTGCCTATATAACTTCAGGAACCAACCAGCAATCGTAGCTCTCGAAAACTCTGTTGAACTATGAAGCGCCATTTTAAGACAACTGATCATATAATCCTCTATTCTCATGATATCAGCCGGACAAACACATGGAACTATGTCTTGCTTATTGTCTGGCAGCTGTTTCTCGATTTCCGATTTGTTTGACAAAGAACTTTACTGAACACATCAGTTTAGTTCTAACCGGGCCCGGTACATGGGTCAACACAAAATCATCGAGGGGCCCAGATATTGCTTCTATTTCTAGAAGGAACAGATAAACTTCGACTCATATGCTTGTTCTACTACTTGTTGAATTGTACACAAAGGCACGTTTTATAACATCAAGTTACTGTTGCGTTTACGTGCAATCAATGCACAACCAACTCATAGGTAACAACTCATATCTCTAGGTTTGAAGACTTATATGATATTATCGTCTCACGATCACTCGAGATAAATTCCATGAAGTGATACAAGTGAGCGTGGGTTTATGCCAATACTCATAACTTATGAGTACTCATGAACGTTGCAGCAACCATTGCCATGTCTAAACACCTTTAGCCATCTACAAACCCAATTCATGACAATCTTGATTCATACCTACTTCCGACGTATGACCGATTGTGGAGGTTTGAATAAGTTAATTATTCTGGAAGTCAAAACATGCAAAACTGAAACAATAGTAAATAATTGACAATGACAGTAACACTTTACTCATAAATAAATCACAAATTTTATTCATCATCAAATGTCGATTACATTTTACAAGTTTCAGGAAAACTATCTAATCTGTAAAACTAATATCGTCCCTCAGCCCGATGCGCCTCGCATGCTGAAAATGCTTAACCCTCGTCAGTCCCTTCGTAAGGGGATCTGCAGGATTCTCATCTGACGATATCCTCTTTGCCACGAGGAGTCCTTCTTCAATCTTGTGTCTTATGAAGTGATATTTTCTGTCAATGTGTCGGGATCTGCCATGATCACTTGGTTCCTTGGTTAACGCAACCGCACTATTGCTGTCACAGAAAATCTCCATAGGTTCCTTAATAGCTGGTACAACTCCAAGGTCTCCGATGAAGTTCTTCAGCCATATCGCCTCCTCCGTTGCTTCACTCGCTGCTATATACTCTGATTCACAAGTCGAATCAGCCACCGTCTCCCGCTTGGAACTCTTCCAAGAGATTGCCCCTCCATTTAAGGTAAAGACCCAGCCCGACTGAGAGCGGAAATTATCCCTATCAGTCTGAAAACTAGCATCTCTATACCTTAATACTCTTAAGTCATCACTCCCACCAAGGGTAAGGATCCAATCCTTAGTCCTCCGCAGGTACTTGAGAATGTTCTTTACCGCGGTCCATAGAGCCTTGCCAGGGTTCCCCTGATACCTGCTGACCATGCTCAAAGCAAAGGCCACATCAGGGCGGGTACAAGTCATAGCATACATGATCGAGCCAACAGCGGAAGCATACGGTAATTGGCTCATCTCAACTATCTCTGCCTCTGTACTCGGACTCTGAGTCTTACTCAGTTTGGCATTGCTTTGGATCGGTAAATATCCTTTCTTGGAATTCTGCATGTTGAACCTTTTCAACACCTTATCCAAGTAGGTACTCTGACTAAGTCCAATTAGTCTTTTACTCCTTTCTCTTAATATCCTTATCCATAGGATATAGGCAGCCTCCCCTAGGTCCTTCATAGCAAAGCACTTCCCAAGCCAGGACTTAACCTCCTGCATGGTTGGGATGTCATTTCCTATAAGTAGTATGTCATCGACATACAGTACCAAGAAGCTAACTATACTCCCACTAGCTCTGACATACACGCAAGACTCATCTTCACTTCTCGAGAAGCCAAACTCTTTTACCTTCTCATCGAAACAAAGATTCCAGCTACGAGATGCTTGTTTTAACCCATAAATGGATTTCTCAAGCTTGTATACTCTATTAGGGTACTCTGCACTGACAAAACCCTCTGGCTGATTCATGTACACATCCTCAGCCAACTTTCCATTAAGGAAAGCGGTTTTGACATGCATTTGCCATATTTCATAATCATGAAATGCAGCAATGGCTAGCATAACCCTAATAGACTTAATCTTTGCTACCGGCGAGAAGGTTTCATCATAATCAATACCTTGAGTCTGAGTAAAACCCTTCGCAACCAGTCGAGCCTTATAAGTATGCACTTTTCCTTCCATGTCGGTATTTTTCTTGAAGATCCATTTGCACCCGACTGTTTTACGGCCTAGTACATTGTCAACCAAGTTCCAAACTTGATTGTCATACATGGACTGTATCTCGCTGTCCATAGCCTCCTTCCATTTAGCAGATTCCAGGCCTGCCATGGCTTCCTTAACACTGTTAGGTTCATCCAAATTTACCAGTGTACTATCACTGATAAACGTATCACCTTCCGTAGTAATATGAAAGCCATAATAAAACGAAGGTGTGTTCCTAACCCGTGTGGAACGCCTCGGAGGTACAGACATGTCAACTTGCTCAACAGGAGTTTCCTCCTCAGGTTGATTGCTAGTGTCTGAGGTTCCTTCACCAATTGCTTCATGAATTTCTTCAAGATCAATTTGCCTCCCACTATCTCCTTGGCTTATAAACTCTCTGTCACGAAAGACCCCTCTTCTTGCTACAAAGACCACATTTTCACTAGGTCTGGTAACCGAACGATTTCTGTGGGTAGCCGATGAAAATACACCTTTCACTTCGGGGTTCGAGCTTATCATGAGTCTCATGCCTCACGAAAGCCTCGTAACCCCAAATCTTGATGTGTTCTAAATTGGTAACCTTCCCAGTCCACATCTCATGAGGTGTTTTGGTAACCTTCTTTATAGGAACTAAATTAAGGATATGGGCGGCAGTCTCTAAGGCATACCCCCAAGAGATTGGTAGCGAAGCTCGACTCATCATAGAGCGAACCATGTCCAACAAGGTTCGATTACGCCTCTCAGCTACACCATTCAGATGTGGTGTCCTGGGAGGAGTCAATTGTGAGACAATCCCACACTCCTTAAGATAGTCAAGGAACTCAGTACTAAGATACACACCACCTCGATCGGATCAAAGCATCTTAATGTTCCTGCCCAATTGATTTTCTACTTCCTGTTTGAATTCCTTAAACCTTTCAAAGATTTCTGACTTATGTTTGATTAAGTAGACATACCCATATCTACTAAAATCATCAATAAAAGTCACGTAATACCGATTAGCATCCCTTGTGGCGGTTTTGAATGGCCCACACACATCAGTATGTATTAGGTTCAACAAACCCTCACCCCTTTCACAAGTTCCAGTGAAGGGTGATTTTGTCATCTTTCCAAGTAGACAAGATTCACAACTATCATCCGATTTAAGGTCGAATGACTCCAAGACTCCACTCTTTTGGAGTTGGCCTATGCATTTCTTGTTTACATGTCCAAGGCGACAATGCCACAATGATGCTTTATCTAGGCTAGTAGAAGAATCAATATACAACACATTATTTCCTAAGTTGTCTACAATTGACACAGTTTCATACACACCATCACAAGGTAATGCTTTAAAATAAAACACATTTTTAAAGAAAGCATTAATACCACCACATTCATTATCAAACGAAAAGGTAAAACCTTGTTTGTACAGAGCATGAAAAGAAATAATATTCCTTGCCATTTCAGATGAGTACACACATTTATTCAAATCTAATTTTAACCCATTATTAAGCAACAAAGTATAAACTCCAATATTGGAAACAGGTGAAGCCTTCCTATTCCCCATGATCAAGTTTATCTTCCCATGCTCCACATCCTCACTTCTTCTTAGGCCCTGCAAATCAGAACATATGTGAATACCACATCCTGTATCAAGCACCCAAGAGTTAGAATATGTTGAGTAATTAGACAATATTGTGTAAATACCTGCAAGGGCGGGTTTCACTTTCCCATCCTTTAGATCCTACAAGTACTTAGGGCAGTTTCGCTTCCAGTGCCCCTTGTTCAGGCAATAGTAGCAATCAGCATCCTTGGGAATGGCAGAAGGAGTGACAGAACCACTCATGGTCTTTGATGAGGAGCCTTCAAGAGACTTTCCCTTGGTACGCTTCGAAGGGTGCTTCCTCTTTTTCCCTTTGCCTTGCCCGATTGCCAAAACAGGGGTAGATGTTAGAGTAGGAGTAGTAGAGGTAACAACCGCCTTGCCCTTAAGACTGGTTTCAGCGGTCTTCAAGAGTCCTTGAAGCTTGCTGAGGGAAACTTCCTCCTTGTTCATATGATATGTCATATGAAAATGGTCATAACAAGAAGGTAAGGAGTGCAAAATGATGTCAATTGCCAACTCCTCAGGGAAGTTTACATTCAGCTTCAGCAAACGGTCCACATACCTTTGCATCTTTTGCATGTGGGCCGTGACGGATTCACCGTCCTTCATTCGGGTTGTTATTACGGAGGAGATTATTTCATACCGCTCCTGACGAGCACTCTGATGGTACCTTTCCATCAGGTCTTGGTGCATCTCAAAAGGGTAGAAATCTTCATATGACTTTTGGAGCTCGACTGTCATTGTGGCCATCATGATACATGCCACCTTAGTAGCATCTCTCTCATGTGTCCTGAATTCAGCGATCTCCTCAGGAGTAGCAGTAGACTCATCAAGCTCTTTTAACTCCTTATCGAGGACATATTCCTTGTCCTCATAACGAGTAACCATCCTGATGTTCCTAATCCAATCCATGAAGTTGGAACCATCAAAGATGACCCTCCCACAAAGATTCATGAGAGAGAAAGAACCAGTTGGGTTAGAGCCTGAAGCATTAGTGTTGGAAGACATATGAAAGAAGAAAGCAAGTTTAGATTAGATATATAGAATCCTTAATAAGACACCCAAATGTAATATTAAGGCTAGGATCCAATCACAATATATTATACTTAGAAGAGGGATGCCGTAATCTAAGCAATAATATATTTGAAAGGTAGGTGAATGACGATTCACCAATTTCCACCATGAAAAACAAAATGAATTATTAGGTTTTAATTGGATTTGAAATTCCTAGATTCTTTTGAGATTCATTGAACTTTTTAATGGCATGTTTCAATCTCGATTGTGCCCTTCAAGTTTTGTGACTGGGATGCCGAGGATCACAAAACAAGGTGTGAATAACCATGCTAATTCACTTGGTACCCTTAATATTATCACCTAATCAATGTGCCAGTTAACCACACACGCTCCATTGATCTATGACAAACATTAAGTCACCCTTCGTGAATTCCATGGACTAGCACCATGTTCACATTTTTCCTAAAATAACTAAGATTGGGAATTAAAGAGGTTTAGTTACTTTATAATAATCATTATACTTTTAATGAGGATTTAAAGTCATTGTCCTACCCGTTCGGCTAACGACCCTCCACCAGTCAAGCAAGCGGTGGGTGAGAGTGGACACCCATTAAGTTGCCATTTTATAGGCAACAACCTTATACCCACCTTATAGACCGGCTTCGTGAATGAGGCCTACTAACGGTAGAACGACTTATTCTTATACATATATATAATAATTAACCATTAATGTTATAAATAGTATAAGGGTTGAATTTTAACTATTAAAACTCTAAGGGTTGGAATTAAAGTTTATTAAAGTGTGTGAAACTTAACAAATTCCAAAACTTGAGGGCAAGTTTTGTAACTATCCAAAACTTTTCATTTCATAACTTATGAATTAAAGGTTCATAAAAATGAAGACTCTTCATTTTCATGTAACTTATGTGTTTAAATGTGTGTGTTAAAGAAAAGTGACCTTTGGATATCCATAACTTGAGCACAAATTATGGACTCCATTAAAACACATAAATGATCAAGAATTAATTCCAAACAATTCAGCAAATAATTCCTATCATCTTCTAAATTCATAAGAACATGAACATGATCATCAAAATTTCAAGAATTATATGAACACATAAAATCATGGAATTTTGATATATGCTATTGTAAATGGATTAGAACAACCATTACACCAACTAAAACAAGTTTTAAAACACCAAAACAGTTTGGGGTAATGTTTCTAGTCCATTTCCAGCAGCAAAAGTCGAAATTCTGCATTCTGATCATTCTACTCGCCGAGTGCACGATCCTACTCGGCGAGTAGGATGAATTTTTCCTTGTACTCGGTGAGTCCCCCCATGGACTCGGCGAGTCCATCAGCCAGACAGCAACAATTTCAACTTTTTTCGCTATTTTGCATCAAGTATCAAACAATCAAGCCTAGGCTCTGATACCACTGTTGGGTTTTGAGCAATCTAACACTTCCTAAGTGTGCATGAAACCCTAATAAACCTTGGAGCTATGTTTGTCTAAATACATGAAAAATAATAATTTTCCAAGGTTCATAACCTATCTAACATGGCATGGGGTACTTTTAAACATAAAAGAGTTAGAAGAGATTACATACCTTTTTGATGAGTTTGATTCTTGAGGAGTTTGAGGGCCAAGCACCAATAGTGTGAATGCCTCAAATGGAATCACAAATCACCACAAACTCTTGGAAAACTTTGAGAGAGTACACTCACTTGCAATTTTCGGCCACACACAAGCACACACACACTAGTGGCTATTTCATGCAACATAAGCATGCTTATATAGTGTACATGGTTAGGGTGAAACCCTAATAACCCATGACCTTTCCTTTTCCGAGGATCCATGGGTTAAAAGCTCCATGGATCATCCATGGACTTCCATACAAGCCTAGCCCATTAACAAATGAGTATTAGCTCACACTATATAAAACCAATAGCCCACAATCTAATTAGTCTTCCTTTTAATCTCTAAATTAATTCATAATTAATTTAAGACTAAGACTAATTAAATAACATGACTTCATATTAATATATTATAACTTATAATATATTAATAAAAATATGTGTATAACTCTCATAAAATTATCCAAAAATAGTTCGGGTGAAGTGCAACCCAAATGGACCATGCCGGGTCGGGTCAAGTATATACCAAATATGTTATGGACTTAGACACCTTATCCAACAGACTATGCAACTACATTCACGGAGAAAATGAAGTTATTTCCATACCTAGTGCCAACAGAACTCTCCAAGATTGAGAGGTTCGCTAATGGACTGCCTGCCGACTTTGGTCCGACAGTCAAGATGGCAACCACTCTGAAAATAGTTGTTCGAGCAACTAAGAATGTGGAGGCCCAGCAGAAGGAAAAGGGTCTGGAAAGGATAGATGTTTGTGAGAAAAGGAAGTTCGATGGACCTTCCGGGTCCAACAAGAAAAACAAGTTCTTGAAGTCTAGTTCGAGATGAGGAGGAGGCGAAGCGAAATGGTGCGACAAATGTAATAAGAAGCATCACGGAAAATGTGAAGTAGTGGCCACATGTTTTAAATGTGGAAAGCTAGGGCATTATGCCAACGAATGCACCCTCACCAAGAAAGTTTGCTATGGTTGCGGTGAGGAGGGTCACATGTCGAGGGACTGCCCGAAAAAGAAGGATGCAGCCAAACCCAATATTCCGCCAAAGCTGAAAGCAAGAACCTTCCAGATGACGCTGGAAGCTACTAAAGATGAAGCTGATGTCGCTTCAGGTACCTTTCTCGTTAACGAATTGCCTACCCAAATTTTATATGATTATGGAGCCAATTACTCCTTTATTTCACATGAATTTGGTAGAAAACTAGCTTTTCCTGTTGATAGACTAGATAATGCTTTATTAGTCAAAGTTGCTAGTGGCAAGTTTGTACCTGTTAATCATCATATGAAAAACATCTTAATTGACGTGAATGGGAATACGTTCCACGAGGAATTATTGCCTATCGAACTTAACGGTTTCGACATCGTGCTTGGAATGGATTGGCTTAGCGCCAATGACGCTGAGATATTGTGCAAGAAGATGATAGTCAAAGTAAACCCGTCTGGGAAAGAGTCGTTTATGGTGTATGGAGATAAAAGTAGAGTAAATTCTGGAATCATTTCGTTGATGAAAGCCAAAAAGTGTTTGGCCAAAGGATGTACATCGTATCTAACATTCGTGATCGATGCTAAGAAGGAGAAAAAGGAGATGCGGAGCATTCTTGTCGTGTGTGATTATCCGGAAGTACTTCCTAAAGATCCTCCCGGATTACCGCCTGATAGAAAAGTGGAGTTTAGAATAGACTTGTTACCAGGGACGACACCAATAGCAAAGGCACCTTACCGATTAGCACCGACAGAGATGAAGGAGCTGATGATGCAACTTCAGGAGTTATTGAACAGAGGTTTCATTAGACCTAGTTCGTCACCCTGGGGAGCTCCAGTGTTATTCGTGAAGAAGAAAGATGGAAGTATGAGAATGCGCATCGATTACAGAGAGCTGAACAAGGAAACAATAAAGAATAGATATCTGTTGCCGAGGATTGATGAACTATTTGATCAAATACAAGGTTCGAGCTATTTCTTGAAGATCGATCTTAGGTCAGGATATCATCAGCTGAAAGTAAGAGAGCAGGATATAGAGAAGACTGCATTCAGAACACGATATGGACACTACGAGTTTTTAGTTATGTCGTTTGGACTAACCAATGCTCTAGCAACATTCATGGATTTAATGAACAGGGTTTGTAATCCGTTCCTAGATAAATCTATGATAGTGTTCATAGATGACATTCTGATTTATTCGAAAATCCAAGAGGAGCATGGCAGACACTTGCGAGAAGTGTTAGAAGTCTTGAAGAAGGAGAATTTGTATGCTAAGTTCTCCAAATGTGATTTTTGGATTCGAGAAGTTCAATTCTTGGGTCACGTGGTCAACTAAGAAGGGATAATGGTTGACCCAACAAAAATTGAAGTTGTGATGAAGTGGGAACAACCGAGAAGTCCCACAGAGATCCGCAGCTTTTTAGGATTAGCCGGATATTAACGAAGGTTTATCCAAGGCTTGTCTTCGATCGCTACTCCATTAAGAGCTTTGACCCACAAAGGAGCTACTTATGCTTGGAATGATAGGCATAAAGAAGCATTTGAGAAGCTAAAGAAGAAACTATGCGAGGCACCGATACTTTCTCTACTCGATGGAGTTGAAGACTTCGCTGTTTATAGCTATGTGTCAGGTGTTGGGTTGGGTTGTGTTTTGACCCAAAGGGAAAAGGTGATCGCATATGCGTCTCGACAGTTGAAAGAGAATGAAAAGAACTACCCGACTCATGACTTGGAGTTGGCGGCGATAGGTTTTGCTCTAAAGATATTGAGGCATTACCTCTATAGTGCAAACTTTTCACTGATCATAAGAGTCTCCAATATCTCTTTAATCAGAAAGATTTGAATATGAGGCAACGACACTGGAAAGAATTACTCAAGGAATACGACTGTGAGACACTTTACCACCCCGGTAAAGCAAATGTTGTTGCTGATGCTCTCAGTCGGAAAGTCAATCTTGAAAGGAAGAGGCCAAGAGCATTGAGAATTGAAGTTGTCTCGACAATAGTGGAAAGTATAAAGAAAGCTCAATAGGAATCTTCTGAGAAGAATGACCGAAAGGAAGAACATTTGTGCAAAACGTTGGTGTTCGGTATAAACAGTCATGGACTGAAGGTGTTCCAAGATCGGATTTGGATACCTAAGACAGGAGGAGTCAGAGATATTCTGATGGAAGAAGCTCACAAAACCATGTACTCGATTCATCCCGGTAGCACTAAAATGTATAGGGACCTGAAACCCTACTACTGGTGGCCGACGATGAAGCTTGATGTTGTAAAGTATGTGGCCGAGTGTGTGACTTGTGCGAGAGTCAAGAGACGACATGAGAAACCATATGCGAGTTTAGAGCCTTTACCTGTGCCTATGGGTAAATGAGAAGACATTGCTATGGATTTTGTCACTAAACTACCCAGAACAAAGAATGGTCACGACATGATTTGGGTGGTCGTTGATCGATTCACTAAGAGTGCGCATTTCATAGTAGCCAAGGAGAAATGGTCTATGGATAAGCTTGTGAATTCTTACGTGAAGGAAATTGTGAGGCTTCACGCTGTTCCGTTAATGATTGTGCCAGATCGTGACAGTCATTTCACCTCACGATTTTGGAAAAGTCTACAAGAGGAATTGGGTACCAAGTTGTGTTTAAGTACAACTTACCATCCACAGACTGATGGTTAGAATGAACGTTACAAACACTTGAAGATATGCTGAGAGCATGTACCCAGGAATTCGAAGGTAAGTGGGATGAACATTTAGCTTTGGTAGAATTCTCCTAAAATAATAGTTTCCATTCGAGCATTAAGATGGCACCTTATCAAGCTTTGTACGGACAGAAGTGTTGTACGCCGTCTTGTTGGCTTGAGGCTGGGGAAAAATAGTTTATGGGACCGTAGATAGTCCATCAAACTGCTAAAAAGTTGAAAATAATTAGGGAGAGAATGTTAGCAGCTCAGAATCGTCAAAAGAGCTATGCTGACAACAAGCGAATACCGATGACTTTTAAAGTTGGAGATTTGGTTTTGCTTAAAGTCTCGCCGTTGAAGGGACTTATAAGATTTGGTAAAAGGGGAAAATTATGTCCAAGGTTTATTGGACCATTTAAAGTTCTTTAGAGGATTGGGAACCAAGCTTACAAGCTCGAACTACCAGAAAAACTGAATGGAGTTCATAACACTTTCCATGTGTGTTATTTGAGGAAGTTCACGGGAGAAGTTCCCGACATGATTCCACTTTCAGAGTTGAGAATCGATGAGAACAAAAGGTTGATTGAAGAAACAAAGGCAATTGTTGACCGAAAGACTAAGAAGTTGCAACGCAAGATGGTCGACTTAGTGCTTGTCCGATGGAAACACACGAATGGGCCGAATCTCACCTGGGAGATGGAGAGTGAAATGGTGGGTCGCAATCCGCATTTGTTTGTTGGTGTGTGATTCTGGGGACGGAATCATTCTAAGGTGGAGAGAATTGTAACGCCTGTGTTTCTGGTCTTGTCATTAATGATGATGTAATACTCTAGGTTAACCTTTGTAACCCATTTCAAAATAATAGAAGTGTATTATTTGAGTATTATGTGTTTTGTGCTTAATTGCGTGTCTTAATTGAATTAAGAATAAAAATAAGCGTCAAAATGAAATATTAGATAAAGCCTATATATATGGTTAATGTTTTAGTAGTTGAAACGAGGTTTTCGAATATATATAGAATGTCGAAATCCGAGTTATAACGAAGAAGTTATGATTTGTCGAAGTTTCGCGACAGAACCGACAGGACGCTTAATGACGTAAAATACGAAATTAAGATAGAGTGATATTTAGCCCTAGTGATCTAAACGAATGTTGTAGAGTTCGTTAAACCGACAGCGTGCATAAAAAGAATGCCTAAATCTGACTTCATATGAGGAAGTTATGATTTTTCTAAGTTTCAGCTTAACGGTATGCAGCCCGAAACTCGAATTCAAAATCGAGTTATTGTTGGTCGAAACAATCTAAACGAGAATCGAAGATCTCATTGATAGTAGTGCAATGGTGAAAAGATAGACGAAAACGGATGTCAGATGAAAATTTATGAATTTATAACGGAGTTTTCCTATCATCGCCTACTAAAAATAAATAAGAAAAAATAAATTCAAAATTTGCCGACGGAGTCTAAACGAAAGTTGTAGAGCGTAGTCTCACCTACGCGTGGATAGAAAGAACGTCGAAAACGGAGTTCGTATGAAGAAGATATGAATTTCTAAATTTTTTAAATAATTAATATTTATTATTTAATCTTTAATTCGGATGGTTATCCGAAGAAGTCAGCAATCCGATTCACACTACGCCCAGCGTACACTGAAGCGTGACCCGCCTCGCACTCGAGTGCTCCGGTGACGCATGCATTGACGATTTCCGAAGAGTACGCCCAGCGTAATGCGAGGCTTCAACCTCTATAAAAGGGCATGCGAGGCTGCCGATTTCTTTTGCCAAAATTCTTTCTTTCTCTCCCCAATTTTCCTCGTTTTGTGTGCAACTTATACCCCGAAGCCCCGGTATCATTGTCGAGCCCCGAAGCAAGTCCCGAAGCCCCGAAGATCCTGAGAAGTGCAATTCCTGAGCCGAAGCTCTGCCCGCGAGAAGCCCGGTTTTTGTGAAGATCTTCCAGATCTTCCGAAGAATACTACTTCTACAAGTCGTAGTGCTGTCCGATCATCTTCTGATCAAGTGAGTGTGTAGTTACTTTCTTCTAACGCATAATTATGAAGCATTTTATACGAAATACTGTTGTATGGTATATCTTTTGTTGTTTATGCTTTTGGTCTATTTATCGGAACATGACATCCCGAATATTGTTATATAATGAAAACGCATCTCTTGATGAGATGCTTTGATAAACTTTATTTTATCATATTTTGTTTAGGGAACCGATTCCGCAACTCTTTTAAATTAATTGATTTACTCTGAGACTATTTTAAAAGCATAAATTAAAACGGTCTTTTCTGGCCGTGATTTTGGGGATGTCACAGTATGCCACTGATGTGATTCGAGGATGTGTACTCGAGATCTTTGGTGTTGAGTTTCCGATAGATCTGGTCCTGATTGCGATGGGGGGCATGTGTCTCATAGTGGGCATGGATTGGTTGAGCCGATTTGGGGCTGTTATTGTTTATGAGCGACAGTTGGTAACGATATGAGACCCTATTAAGGGATTCCTTACGGTGTACGGCGAAGGTACCCGTTATGGGTCAGCGTTCTGTTCGGCTGCTAGGGCGAGGCAGAGTCTACAGCAGGGGTGTAGTGGGTTTGTGACATATGTGATGGACACACGAGTGGCTGCGAAGAGGCCGAGTGCGGTTGATGATGTGCCGATTGTGCGAGAGTTCCAGAATGTTTTCCCCGAGGAGTTGCCAGGTGTGCCTCCCGAGAGGCAAGTGGAGTCTCGTATTGATTTAGTTCCAGGAGCGGCACCTTATTGCCTTGCGCTGCCAGAGATGCAGGAGTTATCCTCGCAACTTTAGTAGCTACTGGGAAAGGGCTTTATTCGACCGAGTAGCTCGCCATGGGGAGCGCCGATCCTTTTTGTCAAGAAAAAGGATGGTTCACACCGGATGTGCATCGATTCCCGGGAGTTGAACAAGCTGACGGTCAAGAACCATTACCCGGTACCGAGGATCGATGATCTGTTCGATCAGTTACAGGGAGCGTCTTGGTTCTCCAAGATTGATTTGAGGTCTAGATATCATCAGATGAGGGTGCGTGATGAGGATATTCAGAAGACGGCGTTCAGGACTCGTTATGGGCATTACGAGTTCGTGGTGATGCCTTTTGGGCTCACCAACGCACCGGCAGCATTCATGGATCTCATGAACAGGGTGTGCAGACAAATGTTGGATCGTTTGGTGATCGTGTTCATCGACGATATACTGGTATACTCGAGGTTCAGAGAGCGGCATGACGAGCATCTAAGAGAGATCCTCAGAGTATTGAGTTCGGAGAGGCTTTTCGCCAAATTTTCTAAGTGTGATTTCTGGTTACGAGTGGTCCAGTTCTTGGGACACCTCGTTAACCAAAATGGGATATTGGTGGATCCGACCAAGATTGAGACGGTGATGAGTTGGGAGGTGCCAAGATCCCCCACTGAGATCAGGAGTTTTCTGGGATTGGCCGGCTACTATCAGAGATTTATCAGAGATTTCTCCAAGATTTCCGTTCCTCTCACCAGGTTGACCCGGAAGGGCGTGACTTTCTGTTGGGGTCCAGAGCAGCAGCACTCATTCGAGACTCTTCGCCAGATATTATGCGAAGTCACATTGTTATCCCTTCCGGAGGCGATGGAGGATTTTGTGGTATTTTGTGACGCATCGATATCGGGATTGGGTGTGGTCAGTGTTCTAAAAGGCGCGCCATGGCGCACCATGGCGTGAGGCGTGGCTTCGCCATTACAAAAAGCTTCATAACGTTGCTGTTAGGCGTAATGTGTGGCAAGGCGTGATATGGCGCGTTATGGCGTGTTATGGCGCCTGTTTTTTCGTTTGAGACACAGTTTTTTCTCTTCGTTATGTCTTTTCAAATCGAAGATACAAGTATTGTGGTTTTTGTTAACTTTTTGTTATTAGTTATTGATCTAACACTTCTAATAAGTAGTTATATTTAATATAAATTTATATTTATATGGTAATATAATTTTAAATTAATACAAAATCTCCGCCTTACATCACGCCTTGAAAAACGTCGTGGCTCGCCATGGCTCGTTAAGCTTGAGGCTTGGCCTTGCCGCCACGCCACGCCTCACATCGTTTAGAACCTTGGGTGCGGTGCTGATGCAGAGAGGGCATGTGATAGCGTACGCATCGAGGCAGTTGAAGCCTCACGAGGTGAGGTATCCCACCCATGATTTCGAGTTGCGGGTCGTGGTGTTCACCCTCAGGATATGGCGTCACTATTTGTATGGGGTTCGGTGTACCATATACATGGACAATAAGAGTTTGAAGTACTTGATGGATCAGCCCAACCTAAATATGCGCCAGAGGAGATGGTTGGATGTGGTAAAGGATTATAAATGTGAGATCCTGTACCACCCAGGCAAGGCCAACGTTGTATCCGATGCCCTGAGTCGTAGGGCGGAGAGTGCCCCGATCTGAGACCCGAGACATTTATATGAGGTTAACGTTGATGACTCCGATGTTGGACACCATTCGGGAGGCCCAGGCAGGAGCCGTAAGACGGGAAAAAGCACAAGAGGGAGCGGGTGATCGGGCAGGTATCTGAGTTCGTTACCGATAGCCGAGGGCTTATGACCTTTCAGGATTGGATTTAGGTGCCGTTTGCAGGTGGGGCACATACCATATTCATGGAGAAGGCGCATAGATCGAGGTTCTCGATCCATCCCGGGGCCACTAAGATGTATTTGGATCTGAAGAGAGACTATTGGTGGCCCTGTATGAAAAGGGATGTTGCGTGGTTCGTTGAGAGGTGCTTGACCTGTCGCAGGGTTAAGGCCGAGCACCAGCATACGCATGGCAAATTGCAGCCACTTGAGAATCCCCAGTGGAAGTGGGAACAAATTTCTATGGATTTTATCCCCAAATTGCCGAGGACCGCGAGGGGTGTCGATGCAATTTGGGTGATAGTCGACCGGCTGACAAAGAGCGCTCACTTTCTGGTTATCAGTGAGAGCTCTTCCGCTGAGAGGCTAGAAGAGTTGTATGTGACAGAGGTGGTATCGCGGCATGGTGTTCCGATCTCGATTATGTCAGACCGAGATGTACGTTTCACTTCCAGGTTTTGGAAGAGATTCCATGAGGAGTTGGGCACGAGGTTGCATTTCAGTACCGCCTACCACCCACAGGCAAACGGACAGAGTGAGCGGACAATTCAGACGCTCGAGGACATGCTTCGAGCATATGTGTTGGACTTCGGAGGAAGTTGGGACATGTATTTGTCGTTGGCTGAGTTTTCCTATAACAACAGCCACTATTCGAGTATTGGTATGCCTCCCTTCGATTTGTTGTATGGGAGGACGTGTCGAACTCCCATTTGCTGGGGAGAGGTAGGACAGCGCGTGATGGGTAGAACTGAGATAGTGCTTCAGACGAATGAGCAAATACAGCAGGTCATACAAGTTATTGATATTCATTGAACTTTTCAATGGCATGTTTAAATCTCGAGTGTTCCCCTCGTTTGTGACTGGGATGCCGACGATCACAAACAAGTTATGGATAACCATGCAAATATACATGGTGCCCCCAATGTTATAGTTACCTAATCGATGTGGCGGTTAACCACACATGCTCCATCGATCTATGAAAAACATCGATTCACCCTTTTCCACCTTTGCTTAGAACCCAATTAGTGTGCCGGTTAACCACACATGTTCCACTAACGTCTTAGCAAGGGTACAAAGTGTAAATTCATGGAATAGCACCAACTCCACATTTTTCCTAAAGTAACTAAGATTTGGGAATTTATAAAACATTTAGTTACTTTTTATATCATTATACGTATAATGGAAGGTTGTGTCCTATCCTACCCGTTCGACTAACGACCCTCCACTAGTCAAGTGTGTGGTGGGTAAGAGTGGACACCCAATAGTAGTCATTTTACAGGACGCTTCTTTAAACACCTCTTATAGACCAACTTCTTGGATTAGGCCTACTAACAGTAAGACTGACATTTTACTTATACATATATAATATTAAACTTTTAATTCTATATAGTATAAGGGTGGATTTTACACTTTTAAAATACTAGGTGGTTTAATAAATTATACCTTTTAATTTAATATCATTATGATTTGTTAACTCTCATTTAATTATACACTTAATTAATTTAATAAAACCATAAGGGTGTAATTTGAACTTTTCAAAAAACTAGGGTTTTAGAATTTAACATTTTAAAATTGAAACTTTTAATCAAAAATTTAAATTCCAAAACTTGAGAGCAAGTTTTGAAACTTTTCAAAACCTTAGGGTTTAGAATTTAAACATTTCAAAATTAAACTTTTTAATCAAAAATTTAAATTCCAAAACACGAGGGCAATTTTTGATACTTTTCAAAACTATCTAGATCAAATTACAAATAATTTAATTAATGAAATAATTGGTAATTATCTAAATTTGACCTAATTCAATTTTATGGCAAGATAATCCAATCAAATAATTCAAATAAATCAAGTTTATCATATAAGGCAATGATTATCTAATTAATTGACAATTATCTTCTATTTTGGTAAGGATAATCACTCCAAATTCATAAAAATTGGATTTTATCAATTAAAAACGTTTATGGTAATTATCCACAGCCAAAACAGGTCAAAATCCCGCAAAATCAGCAATCAAACTGATGAAATATTGAATCGAGTAATTAGCGTAGAATCAGAGTATAAAGAATTAAGAACACCGGGAGTAAATAAGATCTGGTTTCAGCTTAATATGCTTCACGATTACACAGAGAGAATAGACAAGAATGACTTCGCAAAAAGTCATATATAACTCTAAGTAACTCCCCTATTTATAGGAGAACAATAAAGCATATAAAAAATTAGAAAGGAATGACGAAATAACATTACAATTTTGACATCTTACAATCTAACTTCGACCTTAACAATCTCCCCCTTTGTAAGAAATGACAAAATCAGCTAATCAAAACTTGAGCAACTAAGTGTAATGTTCTTCGAATCTCAGAATACCAATTCATCACCTTCTTTAGTTCAACCTTATCTCCATCATTATTCTTCTTACAATTATTCATACGAACAATTAAGTTCGTATACTGAGCAGTTGTATATCATTCAGTTTCTCTTGTTTGAAAAAAGAACTTTGATGGCTTCCCTTCTTATTCTTCCCAACAAAAACTATACCAAAAGGCTTCAAACATACTTCACCATCCACATACTTCTTCATCTGAGCTTCATTCATTGCCTTGATTTTAGGAGCAACAATTTCCTTTTCCATTGTAGCAGCCAACTCAACATTTGTCATTGCAAGACAATGATAGTAATTGTCTATGAAAAGTTTTATATGACCTAGACCCAATTTCAACACATCCTTGCTTGTGTTTTGGAGTTTAGAAGCATCCATATCCTTGAGAATATATGCAACTTGAATCAAATCATTCAAGTTCATCAAAGGAAAATCAGCAATGGAAAATTTGAAAGTTTCTTTGTTTGCCCTCACTAAATGATATCAAAAATTCTGAAGCATATTTTCGAACATTTCCCCTTTCGATATACCAAGTACTTGAACATTTTTTACCAGTGACCAAACCTCTTCTTCTTCTTCTTTTCTCAACACTACATGGAATCTCAACTTCATATGAGAAAAATAATCCTTGTTCTCAAATCTGTTCACAACCTTGTATTGAGTAGTGAGAAACATCATCTCATTGATAGGAAAATCAAGCTGATTCATATATGAGTTCTCAATTGCATAATTCTTTCTTGGCTTTTTCTCGAATTCATACATCTCATTGTATGCAACTCTTGCTTCAATGTTTTCATAACTGTGCAATTTAAGTGGATCACCTTTGTTTATTGAAGGTGGATCACTTGCACGAAGCATCAAAATACTCTGAAAATGATGCCGGTTTTCTATTTTTGCTTCAATTTCTGCCTTCCTTTCTTCTTTCGACTTTTCAAGAAGAATTGTTTTCCTTTTGTCTGAAGTTTTGGTGGTTTCCTTGGGATTCGAACTACTACCCTCTTTAGCAGTTGATCCAATTACAATTAGTTTTGAGATTGTTCTTGTAGTAACAACAGTTGGTTGTATGGGTTCAGCAAATTATTGGTTTTGGCCTGGGAATGTGATTTGTAAAAACTTTGCCAACAACTTTCACTTCTTCATGTGTAATTCCGAATGCACCTTCTCCTTTACCAACATTCACCTTTTCTCCCACTTGCACCCCTGTAAAAACAGGTGGGGTATTTGTTGGTAAGACAGTGGCAAACTGAGACAAAGGAGCCAACAATTTTTGAATTACAGCTTCGAAATAATGAAACTTCTGATCAATAAACTCAGCTGTAAAAAGGGATGACAAACTAGGTTTCGAAACAATGCCCTTCAATTCTTCAAGCAGAGAAGTAACATTTTCAAAACATGTAATAGCAATTGTTGCATTCTCATCAAATTTATGATCAATGGACTAATGAGTTTTAACAAATGTTGTAACAGCATCTGCGATAATATCAACTTTCTCAAGTAGAGAAGAGTATTTGATATCCATCTCATGAAGCTATTTGGATACATCAACCTTCAATTCTTCAATCTTGTGATTGACATTCTCACGATTCGTTTTAACATCTTGTATAAATAGAACATGACGTTCCTTTGCAATCCTTTTCAAATCCTTGAGATCATCATTAAACGTCGAAGAGGCAGACTTGACTCGCAACTCGTTACATTTATCCATGGAATCAAGTTTTTCAAAACGACGTGATTCAGATTCATTAATCAGCTTCTCCACTTTCTTGAACAATTGAGCTTCCTAAGCTTTAAGCATCACATCAATTTCAATACTTGAGACAAAATTCTTACCCCCTGCATCTGCTTGGGATTGAAGTACGGAATTGAGCTTTTTGTTTAGAATCTTGAACTGCTTCCCGGACATCAACATATGATCTAGGATATCATCTTCTTCGGGATCAAATTCTAAATTAGCAAATAAACCTCCAAAACCTTCGTCATCAGTATCATCATCGTTAAGAGGTTTAGGTGGGTCAGTTGATCAAGATGAAAAGAGAGACGTGATGGGATGATCAATGACCATATCAAAAGTAGGAGAATGAGTGGTTGGAGCAACAGAGGTGATTATTAGTGCTAAGGAAGTGTCAGTTTGAACCGTGACATTTTCAAGAATTCCTTGAGAAACAACAAGATGTTCATCATTCAAAACTCCTTCACCCATATTGACATTTACATCCGTATTAGATACGTGTGTAAAGATGCCTGAGGTTCGAACCTCCTTATAAAATGATTCATTTAATGAAACCTCAGGTGGTATGTTCAAAGTCTTCATAGGAATTGAGACTTGTGTTGATGAACCAAGTATAGTAGATGTGTCACCATACTACAATATAACATGACGACCATCAGAATAATCATCACTATCGAGGGATCACACACACCCTATAAGTTCCTTGGTTTTATCTCAGCCCTCTTTGATTCGAGTACAAATCCTTTGCTTTCAGTAGTATGCGCCCCTATTACCTTCCACATCTATCCGTACTTTCCTCAAAGATTTCCTTGACTCCACCAAGACCCTTGCACTACTACTATTTCTCCCAGCACTAATCTCATCCTAGGCTTACCCTAGGGAAATCTATAACCCAACCCAGTCCTCAACAGCTGAAGAAATCCTCATAATGCCAATTAACCACTATGTGAATACCATCACATGTAATGAGGCTTAGATAATCCTCCAAGTAAAGGACTCATCCCTACAACGGTTAGACTCGGACGAGAGCTACGTAATAGGGCTAAATCCATCACTCTGAGATTATTCAATCATGGTCACATGTGACTTGACGTATTCACTTAATGGCTAACTCCCATCACTCAGAGTCCCAATCTATCCACATATCAGGAATCTGTACTAGCATGCAACTCATAAAGCTCATACATATAACAGGCACATAAGGCATCCTTCCTAGATCCTTAGTCCTAATCTAGCATGCAGTTCTCATAAGAGTATCATATTTAAACAAACGTGTAAGGGTAATTTGGGAGAACTTACTTGAGCTCGGTTGATTACGTGCACCACACCCTTTTTTGTTTTTCCAAAATTATTTTTGCTTTTTTTTTCTAAAACTCTTTTCTTTTCTAAAAATCCTTTTTCAAACGTAGTTTTTCTTTTGGAAACTTTTATACCAATTCCTTAGTTTGAGTTCAGACATACCCGAAAGTGTGCTTGAATCCCTGAAACCAAGGCTCTGATACCAACTTGAAACATCCCAAAAACACGGTCCAAAATTTTCATTTTTAAATCACTAATAAAACATAAATATCATCACCATAGTATAAAACCATAAACCACGTATCTGGACGAACCCGGCATCGGCTTACCTAGCATCACACATAATATATCACACATAAAAAATATGGGACACAGCCCAGCTGCATCTGGACGAACCCGGCATTGGCTTACCCAGCATCGGACTCTTGTCCGGCATCGAGCTCACCCCGGCATCCGACCGCATCGGGCATCGGGCCCACCCCGACATCGGGCTTACCCCGGCACATACGCAACATAACATACATCATAAGCACATAACATAATCACATAACCTGCATCGGGCATTCCCCAACATCGGACCGGAGCCCGGAATATATAACATATAACATACAAACTAGCATACATTGGGCTTGCCTCGGCAGCAGGCTAGCCTCGGAGCACATAACACATAACATATAAACTAACATACATCGGGCTTGCCCCGACATCGGACCGAAGCCTGGAACACATAACACAAAACATATAAACTAACATACATTGCCTCGGCATCGGACGGAATCCCAGAACACATAACACATAACATATAACTTGCAAGAATAACAAAGACATCACGCATACATAACTACTTCAAGGGGCCGCCCCGGCATCGGACCAAAGTCCGGAACATATAAGTTGCATCGGGATAACCCCGACATCGGACCGGAGTCCAGTATACTGTAACTACGTAAACGGGACGACATTGGTCCTGTTCCTACCGGAGGAAAACGCACCTCTCAATCTGACAGCTGAAAACTCATGCGGGGGGTATCTCTAATAGTTGCTCCATTGACTCCCCGGCTATCATGGCTAAAATAAACACTTAGTCAAAAATTGCAAATCCATCTGAGGGTAAATGACTGTTTTACCCTTTTGATCTAAATTGGACCCTAACCTAGGCCCAATCCTTTCTAGTCTTTCCAAACTCACTAAGGCCCATTAAATGCCTCCAATGGCCCAAGTTTCTAAATTGGACCCAACTCCTCAAATGGGCTTTCCCACCCAAGCCCAAACTAGTATTTAGACCCTTAACTAACTCCTGGTGGCCCATCACAGCCTAACGTCTGCCAAGCCCAAGGATTGGCCCAAACCAAGGCCCAAAAACTCAAAGTCTATATATGGTGAGTACGCGGGGCGTACTCCTATGTATGCTAAGCGTACAGGCTGAATGGTGCGTATGTTGGGCATACCTGTATGTACGCTCAGCGTACTCCCCTATTAAGTCACTTTCCCATTAAGTGCTTAATACTGTAATCCAGAAGCTACAATCACAGATCTAAGTCCGTTTCAACATCTTAATCCATAAAGTCACCGACTTGGTGACATTACATGATCCTAATAAGCCCAAACTCCAAAGTAGCATTCTTTTCTCATAGAAATGCTCTTAACTCATGCATGAAACTAATAAGACATTCAAGATGGCAACTTTTTGCCTTAGGGACTCATTTTGAACTGAGAGTGGCAACTCTAAGTCCAGAAATCAGATTTGAAGAATAAAGTTCTTTACTTGGGACCAAAATGACTTCAAAACCACACTACACTAGATCTATGCATTCTTAGGTAAAGTTATGAACTTTATACCTCCAAAGAGTCCCAAATGATGATGTTATCCCAGATCTATGAGCTCAAGCTACCCCAAGTCCTTCTTTGACACTAGTCCTTTCTTCTTCCAAGCTTAAAACCACCAAGATGAGCTTCCTAAGGTCAAGATCACACAAGAATGAGGGGATGAGAAGTTCTAGGGTTTTTCTAAGGGTGAGGGACTGATAAGGAGGCTAGGGTTGGAGCCATAATGTTCCTTATATAGTGGTTTGCCCCCAAAATTATGGTTTAGGATCTTTAAGAGTACGTTGGGCGTACTTCTCGTGCGTTGGGCTTACTCCTCCCACACCCGCGATCATTTTACTCTACTACGTTGGCCGTACTCACCTAGTTTTCACCTTTGCACGCATGGTTAAAATGCATGTTTTTCCCATTCAGGGACCAATTCTGCCAGGAACTTCAAAGTATTATAACTTCTTCGTGTAAGTCCATTTTCGACGAACTTTACATCCACGAAAAGGCAGCGAGAAGCCCTACGCTCCTAGCTAAACGCCCAAGTCTTAAAACCTTTCGAATAAAACCCGAGACCCATAAACAACCGAATCGCTTATACCCTTGGCCTCCGAGACTGCCACCAAAGTACTTTTCAAAACGAGGTGTTACACTTAAGCCAAAGATTAAGGAGATTACCTTTAAAATTAAAACAACTTGACAATAATAGACTTGGTCAGCATAGTTTGTTATTTAAACTTAAAACAAATTGACAATAATAGTCTTGGTCAACATAGGTTGTTACGAACAATTAAGAAAATTATTGTTAGAAAATCTTGTTTGTGGAATAACAAACTCAGTGGCTTAAACCAAAGATTAAGGTATGAAGAAGTACCTTTTTGGCCAAAGTCTAACCGGTAAAGTCAAATATTAGGATCCTATTGCAGATTTGCAAAGTAGGATGATATAATGTGTATGTACTTTTAAAATATAGTTGAAATATAATATTATCATGCTGCAAACTAGAACTAATCAATATGATCCCAAATAAATTTTTCTTTTAATTAGGGTAAAGATCCTAAATTTTGACGAATTATAAGAAATTTTGGTAGTAGAAATCCAAATTAGTACCTTCAAATCAGTACGATTGTAATGATGGATAAATCCAGAAGTATAATCATAGTACTGTTGGATTAATGTCTAAGTCCATAACTATATTTGGTAAGACTTGACCAGACCTGGCATGGTCCATTTGGGTTGCATGGCATCATGCATTTGGATAGACTAAAATGAGAGAAATAACATTTAACGTTTATTAATATATTATAAGTTCTAATATATTAATAATATTATTTAATTAGTATTGATCAAGAATTAATCTAGAATTAATTATGTGATCAAAAGAAGACTGATTAAATATATGGGTTGATTGTGTAAATCATCCATACTTGTATAGTGGGCTAAGACTCCATGGATTATCGAGTTGGGCTAAAACCCATAGGATGCTCCATGGATGCTCCATGGTGTATTTGAACCCATGGATCCAAGGAAATGGAAAGCCATGACAATTAGGGTTTAACCTAATTGTGACACTATATAAAGATCATATTCTTGGGAAAATTTGGCGACTATGTGTGAGAGAAAGGGCTAGCCGATTTTCATGAAGTGAGGATTTCTCTCTAATTTATTCCTTGTGCATTTGGTGTTGTGTGAATTATTTGAGGTGTCACACTTGGGGCACTAGGCTCTCGAGCATCATGGAGTCATTCTACATCAAAGAGGTATGTATTCTAACTTGTTATATTTCATGTGAATCAAAGTTTTGTATGTTAGTTAGTATAATACCTTGGATATTCATATTTGCATGTATAGTAGAGAAAACATAGATCCAAGGTATTTAGGGTTGCGTGTACACTTAGGAGTGTTAGAATGCTCAAAACCCCAACAGTGGTATCAGAGCCTAGGCTTGTTTTCTTGTTATACTTGCTTAAACTGCTTTAAAAAATCGAATCTGGTGTTGTCTGCACAACAAACTCACCGATTCCAAGGAAAAAAGCATCAACCTCGTCGAGTTTGTTCATGCACTCGACGAGTTGGAACTTCAGACAGCATATATTCGACTGTTTTGGCTGGAATTGGACTAAGAACATTACCCTAAGCTGTTTTTGGACTTCTAAACTTATTTTTAATGTGTTAATGTTCATACTAATCCAATTTCAAATAATTGTCAATAGATTCATGTTTTGTATTAGTTTAAGTGTTATGCTAATTACATGACAAAGTTTGATTCCAATTATCTTGTTCATATGAGTTGCTTAGATTAATAGAAAAGGTTGATTGATTATGTGTCTTTGATCCATTTTAATCTAAGATATGATTCTAAAATGTGTTTGTGTAACTTGTCCTCAAGTTACATGAAAAGTCACATTAAAGTTTCATAAAACTCATAAAAGTTGGCAATGGTTACAAAATGAAGAGTCTTGTCCTCATTAAATGGTTTTATGACTCCATAACTTGTCCTCAGGTTATGGAGGTTCAAGAGTCACTTCATTAAATCATTAACATGTGTAACCTTAATTAGTTCCATAAGTTACAAAGAAGAAGAGTTACATTCTTTAATAGTTGAAAGTCTTCCATAACTTGTCCTCAAGTTATGGAACTTGAAGAGTTTTTTAATTAAAACTACTTTAAACACATAAGTTATGGAATTAATTAGTTTTGAATATTTTCAAAACTTGCCCTCAAGTTTTGGAATTTGAAAAGTTTTCTCTTATGAATACTTTAATTCCATGTTAAGCCCTTAGAATTTTAAAAGTTAAAATTCAACCCTTATACTTTATAATATTATAAGTGTGTGTGTGTGTGTATATATATATATATATATATATATATATATATATATATAAGAGCAAGCCAGTCTTACCATTAGTAGGCCTCATTCATGAAGCCGATCTATAAGGGGGGTATAAGGTTGTTGCCTATAAAATGGCAGCTTAATGGGTGTCCACTCTCACCCACCGCTTCCTTGACTGGTGGAGGATCGTTAGCCGAAAAGGTTGTTGAGAGAAATAACTTGAGACACACTTGAACAAACGTTAGAACAAGTACGATTGCGGAATTAGTTAATGTCAAAGGATCTAAAAGCTCAACAATAATAAGTTAATATGTTAGATGGTTCGATACTTAGTTGTGGAAATATAAAGAAACATAAATGACAGCAGGTGATATATCAAGTAAACACATAAGTTGATTCATAACATGGAATGCATTCATACCAAGTTAGTGAATGAGATTAATCTTAGTGATAGAGTCACAAGTGACTTGCTCCGAAGAGAGGTGTTAATCAGTTTTGTTCGAGAGGATTTTAGAGAGTAAGAAAGATATGAGACAACTTGAAGATAATTAAGATCTAGAGATGAGTAAGAAGAGATCTGTGTTGATTGATAAAGAGTGAGCTCTATTTATAGAGACTCAGGAAATACAAGTGATTCATTCTCTAAGAGTAGCCATGAAAGGCATACTGGACAATAGAGAGTATTACAGAAAGAAAATAAACTAAGTACAGAAACAAAGACTGCGGTAGCTTGATGACTTCGGATGTGATTGCTGAGGGAGCTTGACTGCGGAGAGCTGAAGACTGCGGTAGACAAAATTAAGAGGGTCACTTCATGTATCAAAAATTTCCCCTAAGTGACCTCTAATTTTCTTCACTTATCAAGTTTGAGGAACTTGATCAGGATCCACCAAAATTTCCTGACATTTTCCAACCAGGTAATCCTCCTTAGAATTTCGAACTAGATTTTGGCAGTTGTATGCATTGATTTTTCCACTACGGTTCGACAGATTTCAAGTTGTTTCTTTGAGAGGCGGTTCATGGAGGACATGGGAATGAAGTACTTGACTTGATCAGTCTTCCTTTTGAAGATGACTCCAAGTTCAGGAAAGTTGGTAGCACCAAGGGATCTTTCCTCATAGCCTTCAGTTGGCATCAGTGCGGGGTCAAGAGGAGGTAGATCAATCTTTTGGGCAATGATTGGGTGGATCTCCGCATCAATCTTTGAAAAGTCACATACAGTCTCTTTCAGATAAGTACTTGCCCTTTCGAGTGCTATCTTCATCTTCGGATGCTTTTCACACTTATTCTGGAACACCCTTGCTATCAGGAAGACTTCTTCTGGGTTCATGCAAGGGAAGTCAGCTTGGGTGTGGACATAGTCCTGATTCCTTCTTGTGAGTGTGTATTGCACAAAACCGGCCTTCATAAATTTGCTCAGTTTGAAGTTCTTGACTGCTGAAGGTCTGTTGTTGGACAAAATCTTCTCAATGGAGGAGGCATCCTTGGCATAGAAACGGTTAAGTCTCTTGAACTCCATTGGCAGTCTTTTGTGATCAGGAAGGTTGCGGTCAAACTGCTCAAATATAGTGAAGTATTTAGCGTTTGGGGAGATTGGGACATCCCAGTATCCATCCGAAGGAGGTTCAGCATATGTAAGATAGGGTTTGTAGTCGTCATCAAGAAGTCTGTGGTGGGGATTCATCCAGGAGTTTATTAGAGATTCATCCATCACAATGTCAAAACCGCACTCTCTCCAAATGAGCTCTGCAAGTTTAGATGCTTTCCAATCAGCTTTCTTCTGCTTCGTTACAGGATCGTCATTTGAGTTTGGAAAGGACATATGATCCGCCAGATTCTTGAAGTGTGGGGGAGTTTTAGGTCTTTCAGGGGAAGGAATGATTTTTTGTTTCGGTGGTGGAGAGTGGTGTTGCGGTGAGGGTTGCGGTGAAGGGATTATTGGAGAAGCGGTGTTGGAATGATGCTCTTCTTCTTGATGGACTTCTCCTTCACTTCCCCCTCTTGCGGAGTTCAAAACTGGAGCCTCCTCAAGCCATTGTTTAAGGCCATCGAATTTAGCACAAACCTCCTGGAAGTGAGATTTGAGAACTTCAGCCAGTTTCTGGTTATCAGGAATAAAGGTGTTGAACAGCAGTCGGTGAATCTCCTTTGTTAGTTGCAGAATCTCGGGGCCATGGAAGTTTGATGATAATGAGCATTGACGTTTGTTAATGGTTGCCTGGAGAACTGAAATAGTGGACTCATATGCAGTATGACTCTCATCTATCAGTTTCTGAGATCGAGAAGATTGATCCGCTATGGCTGCCTACAAATTGACTTTTATTGCGGATACCTCTTATATAAGGCGCTCCGCAGCAGCCATAAACTCCTTGTGATCCGCTTGATGATTGTTGTCAAGGGACCTTATCCCTATTTCAACTTTGAGAGAAATTCTCTCAGCATCCATTCTTTCCCTTGCTTCCAGTCGTTCAATCCTGTCGATTAAGGATTGTGGCTCAGGATGGTTGTCAGATTGCGTTTGAGTAGACTTGACTGCGGCCGGGATTTGATCAACCTTGGATTGAAGATTGAGAAATTTTTTTCGTGAGACGGCCATCTTTTTTTTCTTCTTCTTCTCCTTTGGCTTAGAGGTTGAGTGCTAAGAGTCACTTGATTCTTCTTCTTCAACATACATCATCAGGTCATCATCCGAAGGGCTTAGTTGATTGACCTCTTGAAGATCAACATCGTCAAAACCGAAGGTAGGAGCAGAACTAACTTCGATTTCGGTGCCTGCATCTTGGGAGTCTTGGGCAGTTGGAGATGGAGGAGGCTTTAAGGGAGTCTGATCAGCAGTCGCCTCTTGAGCCTTGCGGATGGTATCAGCCATGTTGTGCATCATGGCATGGACTTTGTAGAAAGTAGCTACAGTATTGGCATTGTTAATTGCGTCTGCCCAATACTTAGCCGCAGAGAGAATTTCCTTTTGTTTTTGCTGAAGCTGCTTTTTTTTTCTTGCTTTTCTTGCATGGAATGCCCTATGGAAAGTGGCATATTTCTTGGCTTCGGCTTCGTTGGAGGGTTGATACTTACTCCATGAGTCATTCAGGTCTATGTCATCAATTCCTTGAAAGCGCACCGAGGTGTCCCTCCGGTTCTCGGATCCTTGCACATTTGTGCTCACCGTGCCTAAACCACCTGTTACTGATGTAAGCAGAGTAGGATTTCATGAGCTTCCTTGGTCTCCTAAACCTAAAGTCAAGTCTAGCCTCGGCTCAGTTCTGGCAAATGTTGAAGAATCGCCTTGCTGTTGGGATGGTGTTTGAAGTGTTTGGGTGACAGACAAAAGAATGGAGTGCAACTCCTCAGGGGTAAAGAAGTGAAGATGGAAAGCCCTGGAGACCTTAGGGCGGGAGCTTGAGCCATCCTCTTGGGATTAACCTAGGGGGAGTCTCTGCGTTGTGGTGAATCAGACACACTGCTTGCGCCTGAGTGGTATAGGATGGTTGTTTCGAATGGATCTGCGTCCATCCTAAGGGCTACCGGAGCCTATGGAGAGGCTGAGGTATCAGTCCGGTCACGCATATGGCTAGTGGGATCGATTTGCGTTTCTTGAGGATTGATATGGGTTGATCGTCCTCATCAGATTCACTGCTGCAGATACGTCTGCTTGGTTCGACTATAGTTATGACTGGTGGATTTTTTCTATTCTTGGAGGGCTTGGAAGGCTTGGAAGCATCCTTTATAGGAGTTCCTTGTTTCTTGGTGTTGCGGGGGCCATGACAAGCAGAGACTTTTTGCTTGCATCTTTGGGATAAGGAAATGTTGGAAAGAGTTGTGGAAGATGGGACTGTGGTACTAGCAGGATCAAGAACTATGGATTGAGTTGGAAGAGGCGAGGTAGGAAGGTATGGGTGAATACCTTCCGTAGCCTCAATGTGATCTGAGACATCAGCAGTCTCAAGACTGAGGGTAGAAAGAATGTGAGTGGGTAGTCTTCTTATTGGTCCAAAAACAGTTTGATCAGAAGAGGGATTGTACCTTTTAAGATCCTTGGTTATAAAGAAGTTGATGTCGTTTCCCATGCTGATTCCTGCATCCACATGGAAGTCTGAGATGCAGAGAGACCAAAACCTTGCAAAGGTGAGTTCGGTAGGGTTCTCTCGTGAGCTTTCTTTTGGAATGTACTGCAGGATATCATCCCATAGGATCTGAACGTAGTTGACATCATGCCCTGTGAAGATGCTCCATACGAGTTCTAAGAGCTTGAGTCCCATGTTGGTTGTGCCTCCGATTCTACCGGATAGACTGCGGATGATGAAGTGACAAACGAATTACCAGACCGCAGGCAATTGGTTTTTCTTGAATTCCCCAATGCCCTTGATTTTCTTCTGGTATCCTATTTAGTAAAGTGCAGACAGTATATCCGCCATTGAAGGAGTGAAAACCTTGATGGATGGATGAACAAGGAGATTGATTGCCGTGAGAAATTTCTCCTTGGTCAAGATGACCAGAGAATCGTTGACAAGATTGAGATGCACTTCTTGAAGGTTTTCGAGTGGTCGATAGGCAGAAAAAGCACACTTGAAGAGGGTTGAGAGAGGGACAACGTCTTTGAATGAGTCGAAGGGTCCAAACAGTGGGTGATTGGACAAGAACTGGATCATCAGTTTTGTGGGAGCATTATAGGAAGAATGTTCTTCGAACAATGCTCTGAAGTTGCTTGATGCAATCGTTGGTGTGGGATGTTTTGAGGCAGAGGCTGAACCAGTGGGATTCACTAATCCAGATGCCTTGGAAGGTTTCTTGGATACACCGGATTTCACTATTATTGAGATTTTGAGGAAGCTTTGAAGAAGAAAAGGTAGAATGCAAGAGAAAGGTTTATGGTTTAGAGAGCGTAAACTTTTCTTGGTGGAGAAGTAAGGGGTTTTATAGTGGCTTAAGGGAGCGGGAAATGTTTTTGCCCTAAGTGAATTTGGGTAAAAACGTTTGGGGGTTTATTTTGAACTAAGATCTTTAATCTCAGCCACAGATTAATAAAAGAAGGATTAAATCTGAATTTAGGGTTTACCAAAAAGGGTTTGCATTTAATGAAATGTCAGATTTGAGACCACGTCTAGTGAATGTGTGGTGAGGGTGAGATCAATCCGTTGGGTAAAGGGAATTTGTAACGGATTTGATGTTTTAGGGTAATAGGAAGAGACATATTAAAAGGATTTGATTTGGAAAATCTTTCTTTTTGTCATCATACCTAAAAAAGTTCTGACACGAGGTTTATTCAAAAGAATGATACAGATGCACAAAGAACGTTTTTCTTTAATGTTTTCTCTATTTAATGAAGGATCATTAAATAGCACACCATGATTTTTTTGTTTTTCAAAAGAATGTAACAGTCTAAAGATCAATTAAAGTGATTGCGGATAGACACTTCATTGCGGATGGATCATATGTCGTCGAATGGATGACTGCGGTAGATGTACTGAGATGAACACTTGGAGCAAAGATTAGTAATAACAAACAATAAGGACCATTGAAGTATAATTATGATATATGGTTGTCGTACATTGAATATACCAAAACCATCTAACATAAATAACTTCAACTAGAACTGCAATGGAGACCGAAGATGGTATGCGGTACCTATCAATTCAAAAAGAATTGTGGGTCCAGATTCATCATTCCTAACATTTGTAAGAAAAGTGTTGAGTTTTGTAGAGTCAAGTGCCTTTGTAAATACATCAGCAATCTCTTCATCAGTATGGAAAAAAATTAGTTCAATGTTACCTTTCAGGATGTGGTCTTTGATGAAGTGATACCGTAGTTCAATACGCTTGGTATTGGAGTGCTGATTAGGATTGCGAGAAATCGCTATGGCACTTTTAGAGTCACAATAGATTGGTATCCACAACATTTTGTATCCGTAGTCTAGCAGTTGTGTTTTCATCCATAAGACTTGAGAGCAACAGCTGGCTGCGGCCATATATTCAGCTTATGCGGTAGACAATGATACACAATTTTGTTTTCTTGAGGACCAGCTAACTAGTCTTCCACCCAGAAATTAACATCCACTTGAGGTTCTTTTGTGATGAAGTTTGCATCTGGCATGATCCACATTTGTAAATGCTTGAAGACTGAAATCATTTCCTGCGGGGTACCATAATCCATGAGATTTGCTTCCTTTTAAGTACTGCAGGATTTGTTTGGCTGCATTCATATGAGACACTTTTGGGTCAGCCTGGTACCTTGCGCATACACCCGTTAAAAAAACTATATCCGGCCGGCTAGCAGTGAGGTACATTAGAGAGCCAATAATATCTCTATAAGACTTGTGATCAACAGATTCACATGAGGGATCAGTAGAAACCTTATAACCAAAGGCCATGGGGACCTTAGCCAAAGAACAATTATGCATTGAGTACTTCTTCAATAGTTCTGAGGTGTATTTTTCTTGATGAATGAATATACCTTGAGGGACTTGTTTCACTTGAAGTCCTAGAAAGAAATTAATCTCTCTATTCCTGCTCATTTGGAACTTGTTGGTCAAGAGCTCAGCAAATTCATCCACCATCTTTTGATCAGTTGAGCCAAAAATGATATCATCCACATATATTTGAACAAGCATTAGACGATCACCATTTGTTTTTCGAAATAATATAGGATCAATCACTCCTCTTTTGTAACCTGAAGAGACAAGAAATTCAGATAGAGTCTCATACCATGCTCTAGGGGCTTGTTTTAGACCGTAGACTGCCTTTTCAAGCTTGTAGCAGTGGTCTGGGAATTCAACGCTTTCGGAACCCGGAGGTTGCTGAAGATAAACCTCTTCTTTTAATTCCCCATTGAGAAAAGCACTTTCCACATTCATTTGATGAACTCGGATGTTTTTGTGTGTCGCATATGCAAAGAAGATCCGGATGGCTTCCATTCGTGCTATCGGAGCATACGTTTCATCATAGTCAATGCCTTCAAGTTGACTATATCCTTTGGCAACTAGTCTTGCCTTGTTTCTAACGACCGCACCAGATTCATCTAACTTATTTTTGAACACCCATATTGTGCCAACAACGGTGTGGCCTTGCGGTATTGGAACGAGCTGCCATACCTTGTTCCTTTTAAATTCTTCTAGTTCTCCTTGAATTGTGGAAATCTAGTCTGGTTCAAGTAACGCTTATTTGATCAATCGAGGTTCGACTGAGGACAAGAACGATGCATAGTGGCAGTGATCGGATAAGTCCTTGGACGATCGAGTCTGGATTCCTGCGGATGGGTTGCGAATAATTTGACATGGTGGATGGTCTCTCCTCTATTTATGTAGACGAGGTATCAGATGATCAGCAGCTGCGGTGGAGGGAATGTCTTCAATATCAGAAGACTCAACAGTTGGAGAGGGCAGTTCCCCCTGGACTTGAGAGCATCCTGCTGAAGTATCTTGAACTGGGAAGGCGGGATTAGATTTATCTTGGGCAGATGGCGAAGGTTCCCCCTGGAGTGTAGAAGGGAGTTCGCCTTGAACCGGCACACTAACCTGGATTTAACAAGGTAGGCAAAGGGTAACTTAATGTTTATCATAGTATCGGTGGAGCACGTGTGGTTAACCAGCACATCGATTGAGGGGTAAATATTAAGGGTACCAAGTATATTTGCATGGTTATTCAGACCTTGTTTTGTGATCCTTGGCATCCCAGTCACAAAACCTGAAGGGAACACTCGAGATTGAAACATGTCATTGAAAAGTTCAATGAATCTCAAAAGAATCTAGGAGTTTCAAAACCAATTAAAACGTAATAATACACTTCGTTTATCTTGGTGGAAATTGGTGAATCGTCATTCACCTACCTTCGAATATTTTATAGCTTGGATTACGGCATCTCTCTTCCAAGATATAAAAGTATTGTGTTGGGTCCTAGCCTTAATATTTCAAATGTGGTGTTATATTAGGGACATTAAATCAACTATCTTGAATATATCCCAAAAGATGCACTACTAGAAAAACAGCCTTTTACGACGCTCATTGCGCATCGTAAAAGGCTCAGACGATGCGCAAATGCGTGTCAAGGAAGGCCATGTCATAAAGAGAGACGACGCACATTTACGACGCTCATTTACGACGCGCAATTACGACGCGCAATGCGTATCAAGGAAGGCCCTGTCATAAAGGAAGACGACACGCATTCGCGTGTCGTAACCTTACGACGCGCGTGTTAATGACACGCAATGCGTATCAAGAAAGCCCCCTGTCAAGAAACGCCATATCATAAATGAAGATGACACACATTTTTGCGTATCATAATTTTAAATGTTTAAAAAAAATTATTTATAGATTTACTAATTTTCAATTTAAATTTGTATTTAATGTCTCATAATATAAATATCATATACAAAAAATACAATCCATTGCATAAAATTTAATGTCATACAAATAAAATAACATAAATAACAAATATAATTCATTTCACTAATATGTCTATTCCAATAGTGAGTAAATGTTATAAAAAAAAGTGAACTCAAGAGAAGCATAATTTATATACAATTGCATTATCTAGCTTACTATTTGCCAACAACTCTCCGTGTGTTTGCTTTTTTTCTTGAGTCTCGTTTCCTCCAAAACTTCTAGATATAGTGGCTTGCTTCTTCCTTATTACTGTACAGTACCTATGGCCACGACTTTGCCAACTTGACCAAAGAACTTTGTATGCCAACTGTTGTCATGCATTAATATTTAATAACTAATACTATGCATCTAAACATTAAAAAACTAAATAATTAAAACTCTCTATTTATTCACAGGTATGAATTACATTACCAGATGATTACATTTGGAAAGGGCATTTATGTCTTTTCCTCCACAATCAAAGTTTTAATTATAATTTTTAACTACAGTGCAAGGCTAGGGTTACCAGCACCAGACGGGAGTGTAGTCAAGAAGAACATGTCCCCACTCATGTTCCATGCAATCTCATTTACCTACCAAAAACAAGATTAATTATTATTTCAACAAATCTAATAATAATCTATTCAACTTCACTCCATTTCAATTTCAAACCCACAAATAAGAGTATACTTGCCTCATAGTTGAATTTGCGTTTATGGATGGGTTTGAATTTTCGAACATCCAGTATTGTCAGTTCATCATCCTATTTAACATATATATATATATATATATATATATATATATATATATATATATATATATATATATATATATATATATATATATATATAATAAAGTAGAATTAACATAAGCTTCCTAAATGTTGTTAAAGGAAATTTCGGTAAATGAAAAAAAGGAAAGGATAATTTACCCGGTTCCCAACTGCTACATGAGTCCCATCTGGTTTATAGATAATGTTAATGTTCTCCCCACTGAGTTCTGCTTGCTGTGAACATTTTCCACCTGTATATTCGGATGTAGATCAATAAAGATTATTTTTTTTACAAATAATTATTTTGTATTTCAACTTACTGCAGACATCCCATAGACAAACATTCTTGTCACCTGAAGCAGTGGCAATCAAGTCGGCATGTTTAGGATCCCAACATAACTGATGTACACTATTTGTGCCAATTCAATTCCAAGCGACTGAATGTACTTGATACACATAGCAATTATAAAAACTCACCTTTCTAAACAACTCTTTCATACCACCCCCTGCTGCACTTTGGTAATATATCATTATGCTGTGATCATCACCTTTAAACAAGGAAAAACATAAAATAAATAAATAAATTCAAATTTCAACCATACTTAGTTATGGATAATAAACGCACATTACTAGCAAACAGGGAAAGTTGGAGAAGGTGTATGAAAAGGATTGTGAGATATGCATACCATAAACAGGCTTCTCTACAAAAGGCTTCCAGAATCGCTGCCCATGAACCTCAACAAAATCTTCTTCCTCAACAAAATACTCCAAATCTTAATATGGTTTGTCCCTATTTACTAATGCATACCTTGGAACTGGAATTCCATACATTTCCAGGCACTTGATGTTTAAAATGAAAACAGAAGAGAGAGAGAGAGAGAGAGAGAGAGAGAGAGAGAGAGAGAGAAAGAGAAAGAGACAGACAGAGACAGAGAGAGACAGAGAGAGAATCAGTATACCTTTTGAAGAATATGAAATGCTCATGATTCGTTTCCAGAAGTTCACAATCAGTGGAGCTAAACACTAGGAGGATGTGAAAGCAGTCGCACCAGATTTCGCAATTCTGAAGAGGGTTCGCGATGATTCAGTGTTTGTGACGATGGATAGTGTTCATCCAGCTGTCATCAACTCCTGGATATTCTCCTAATTCAATATCCTTCAAAAAAAATTTAAACAAGATGTTGAATTAGAAAAAAATAAATAAATAAGATGTTCAATTAGAACTGTCAAAAATTGAACAAATGCAAAATTAGTAGGTTGATTTGTGATTTTCAACAACTTTAAAGAACAGGTTTAATACGGCTTAAAGTTTTTTACCTGAAATCAAAAAACCAAAAACCAGAAAACAAAAAATAAAAAATAAAAAAGTAATAGTACTAATGATGATACTTTTAATAACAAAAGGGGATCAAAACCTAATGCATTTTTGTGAAAATTTCGGTTATGCAAATGGTGGACCTGTTAATAGGCTATGGAAGGTAACCAATGGATTTTTTTGTAAAAAATTGAAAATGACTTTTCAGGTAAATGGCACAAAAAGAAATGTTTTTTTTTTCTTTTTTTGTAAATGGGGTTTTTATTTAATATTTAATTTAACAAGTACAATACATTGCTAACATGGGGTAAATAATGGGGTAATAAAGATTTGAAATTTAAATATGAACATATCGGCCATCGACTATCTTTGTCAAGCTTGGAAGCTCCTTCTTTGGCTGATGTGGGACATCAACAATGTGGATTGATCAAAGTGGAAAACTTACTCTTCTCCTACATCTCTAAGGATATTCATGATCTGATTTCCGATGCCAAGACTGAGAGCATAGTTAAAGATGCTTGATGCATGTGATGATGATTTAGGGGAGATACCGATGACAAGAACAATCATCAGAGCAACTGTTCCAACAACATAGGTTATTAAAAAAAGTAGAATATAATGAGAGGTTATTAAAAATTAAAAAAATAAAAATAAAGATATTAATGGAGTGGAATGGTGGATACATCTGTGTTTTTTAAAGAGGCGAGGGTTATACAAGCTCTAAAAAGCAAGAAATCTCCAGCCAATACTGCAAGCTGCATCATCATTATAGTCAAAATTTTAATGTTCAAATTTACCAATTTGCCCTTGTTTATTTTTTTTTTTGAAAAAATATATAACACCTTATTTCCCATCACAAAGTTAAGACATCAAATCCCACATGTTGTATCAGCATCATCCAATACATCATCATGAAGGAGACTAGCAACCTGAGATTAAAAAAAATATATTTTTCTTTCTAATAAAATACAATTGTAAAAAGAAATATTAAAACTAATATTCAAAAAAAAAACCTAACATGAATCATCTCTGTGATTTCAGCAATTGACTATTGTCTCAACCTCAATGCTGTTGAGAACATATCCACAACCCCTTCTGATGCTGGTTTAGAAATTTGAACATTTAAAGCTGTTGCCATTAATAAAATAACCTGAAAAAAAATTCAATATTTTACAACAACAACATGATAATATGATATCAATAATCAAAGAAATAAAAATGAACTTAAAGTTCTTCCCTTCAACTCCCATTTTAAAGAAGTACTCAGCTGCTGAAGCAAGCTTTGGCACCTGTTAATTCGGTTAATTACAAATATACACTTGATAAATAATGTTGAAAGAAAGTAGTTATTGAAGACATACCTCAGCAACCACCATTGAATCCAGCCTAATAGCTACAATTTCAATCATATCTCTGAACGGCTGATAAAAGGCCTCAAAGAGTAAATTCTTTGTCTCTACACATAAGTTATTTGATAAAATGCCTCAAAGAGTAAACTTACTTCCTCCTTTTTCCATGTTTTGCTAATATTTCGCAAATACAGTGTATGATTGTCCTAGCTTTCTGATATCTTTACACACTTGCCCCTCACCTAGGCATAGAAAAAATATTAGAATCTGACTTGTTGAGTTAACCTCCTTTCAATTCCCAAAATCACATAAGCATAACTCATAACTCAGGTCCCACAGTTAGTTCTTGTTGGTTGTCATCTGCTTGAGTCCCAAAGTTCTGTATACTCAATTGTGGGGCCAACAACAGGAAGAAAAGGTAAGATATAATGTTTATTGTGTTTATAAAAGCCACACACAAAGATAGATAAAATTCATAATGTCATCAACATATACTTTTGTAAAGCGATTGAGAAAAGATTTAGGAAGGCCTTCATAGACTTACTTGTGGCTGACAAGTTCTGTTGTCACAGTAGATGATGTTGACATTACATTCTTTCCAGAAACTTCAAAAGCATCATAAATTTTGCTTATACACAAACATTTATATCAAATTAGTTGATAGCTTTTAAATTTAAAAGTTGCAGTTTTTAGTTTTTGTCAAATTGAGAATAATGTAAGAGAGAACTTACTAAATCCATCCAGAGTCGCGAGTGCAATTTCCCCAGGCAAAAACTTAAAGAACTTCTTGCCAAGTTTAGAGCTAGCAACAGAGCTTGTAAAGAATCCAGTAATCTTCAGAACGCTAGAAAGAAGTCCACCAACAACTTTCTCTGTCATCTTCGTCACCTTATTAACCCTAGAAGAATCACCCACATAATCAAAATGCAAATATTCACAGAAGAGTCTTGGAAAACATATAAGAAAATAGTTTCAACATGAACTTCAAAACCTGTGTATAGCCTTTAGAAGTTCAGGATTAACTGCTGTGTTGCTAGCAGGTCCGATCTTTAGCTTCAAAATCTCATTACCCTTGATCAATCTATACACTGTAACATCTCCACACCAGAGAATCCCTTTAACAAGTAACCCTGAACCCACAACAATTAATTTTGCAGCCTTCGTACTGTAATCCTCCACATTTGGGGCTAATGTCGTCCAATAAGCTCTACAAATCTGCTCCATCTGTTCCTTATTTGCTTCCATTTTCATATCTAAGGGACTCATTCATTCCGCCATTGTTAAATCCAAAGCTCCCTTCTTCTCCTCCTCTTTCTGCACCAAGAAACTACTACAATGCTTCAATAACTCATCCATTTCTTTCAACAACTTCTCTTGTCCTTTTGAAGCAAATGTCAGTCTGTAATTTAACATCATAGCTTCGTGTTCTTTCTCCTTTGGAGCGCGTAGCGAGAAGAAATAATGAGACTGGTCTAACTTAACACAAGCCTCGTGTCTCGCCAAAGGCCATTGGATCTCTTCACCAACATGTGATATATAGCTCATTAAGAAATAGAATTAGGGTTCTTATATGGTATTATCGGACAGAGGAACCACCGCCACACATAAAAAAACCTGCGATTATTTCATGGATTCTTTATCTTCTTCAAAGGATGTTAGAGAGGGGAAGAAGATACGTGTGTGAGAACGAAATGGACAAGGAGAGAGAAGCGGTGGCGGGTCTGGGTTGTCATCTTCAATTTGTGAAATGGTTCCATGTGTGGTTTCATCAGACGCAACAGTGTTAATGCTGATGTCATCAAATGTACTCCGAACTCTGAGAGCAGATGAGGTTCGATGCTGGTGGTGGTGGCTTAGGGCTTCCAAAGAGAAGGGAGAGAGAGAGCGCGCAGATCGAGGTACATGAAGACGGGCTTAGGGTTCTTTGGTAGAGGATTTTAGAAGGATATGCATCAGGCGGGGTGTTTATCTTTTTGGGATTTCATTTCCCCCCATTCTACATTTAAGAACGTGCTTTCCTAAAAAAAATATAAAGCGACATCTTTAGACGACGCGTTTTTTATAAGAGTGCCCTCCGTTTTTTTTTTGTTGGACACAAATTTCAGGCACGCAAAAATGCGTGTCCACTATCCTTCAATTTTAGAAAACTGACAGTATTTTTAGGATGCCCTAAAAATGCGTATCGTAAATTAGTGTGTGTCGTTATTTGTGTGTCGTAAAAGGCTGTTTTTCTAGTAGTGATGTTTGGTTTAGACATTTATGATCTTCCCAAATCTCTTGAAACAAGCTTTCCTAAATGAAGATGATGTCCCATGGAAATCATACTTCTTTCACCTCCTCCAATTATTCTCCCTAACCCACAAGTTCTTGAAAAGTTTAAGGTCACTCAAGCCTTATTGGAAAGTAAAGGTCTATGTGTGATCACATCTTGGAGATGTAGTCACATATTGACAAGCCGGGAGAGTTGGGTGTCAAAGTCTTGAGAAAGTTGGTGGCTCAACTACTTTCTAAGTCACATAGTGAGTTCCTTTGGGACTCCTATGAAACAGACTATGACAAGACCCTTAATGATCTATTTTCTAAGATTAACTTCCTAAAACTTTATGGACATTGACAATGATGACATTGGATATCCAGTAAAGCTCTCTCTTCCCAATGGAAAGGGATCGGCCATAGTCAACTCGGTTGACCAAATGGTAAAGAGAGAGGCTAAGTCTGAGATTTTCCCATGTAACATTCCCAAAGGGTCCATATGGTTCTATTGCCAAAGGAAGGGGCATTGATTGGGAAGCTGCCAAATTTACCTAAGGATGTTAAAGTCAATAAGTTTGACTCTACCTTAGGTAAAGTCCATTGCCTAACTCTGTTAAGCTCCTAATTGGAGATTCTATTACATAATATGATTGGGTTACATGGTGATGTTATAAGAATCAAAAAAGAGAGAAAGCTTAAAGGAAGTATATGTTGATTCTGATCGCAAGACGGATTTCGATCGCATCAGAATTTTGAAGTGTTACTTAGGAGTTATGACACATTGCTTAGGAATAGATAACAACAAGGATTTCATTTGCACTGTAAGGATAAGTTTTTCCGCAAAGTGTTAAAATAAAAGAAAAATATTTGATTTTATTTATTTTAAGTATCCTTACAATGGCATTTGTGAAAGAGTGTTGCTTATATGATTCCACTGATAGCAATATTGGAAAATGGATTTGATACTTTCATTTGTGGTAGTGTCTAAATTTACCAAATAAGGAAATATTTTCATCACCCAAGGTTTCAGTTGGATAGAAACTTGGAAATCATGCAAGTTTTATAGTATGATGAATGAGAACTTTCAAGCATTGGAAAATTAAGACTAATTACTTGTTCACATAGATATGTGAGTCAAGTAAAGGACTAAGGGATCGAGTACACATTATTGTGCACTGATCAAGCCCACCACAAATAATCGTTAAGACTATTCGTCATGATTTACTAAAGTTTAGTAAATATGGTTATACATGCAAGTTCAAGTATAATTCTGAAACATTGAAAAAGTTTCAATGTATGGCAGAGCGAATAAGAAGAATCAAATTATGGCAGAAATATAAAAGTTTCTCAAATCTAAAAAGATGGGAGAGTACTTTATGATATATGATCATCTTAATGATTAAGAGACCTCATCACAATTCATCCTCTAAGTTCATTCTGATAGCTAAGAAGAGGAGTTATGAATTGTTGAAGTGGTTAAATCAAGAAGATGATTCATACCTCGTTCCAAGAAACAATTCTTAGAGGCATACTCCAAGATTGTAACTTGAGTGACATGTCTTAAAGGAAGGTTTCTTAACACTAGTCAAATGTAAGAGTAAAGAGTGTCCTACACTTGTACATTTGAAATTGGTAAGTTGTGATGTTTTGGATAAAACAAAGACCAACTTAGGCCAGTTGGGTGAAGTGTTTGTCTTGATAATGAATCCACACTATCTCTTGAATATTTTGCAAGATAGTCTTATATTTCAAGAGGACAGTGTGAGTCTTAAAGATCCTGAAAGGATAATCAAGAATAAAAACCTGTAAGTTTATCGCTAGCACACGACAGAAGGTTTATAACCTATCCCATTCCAGTTAAAGTTGGCTTTGCATATGAGTTCTTAGAGTTCTCAATTGGTTACACAACAACTTGGAAGAAATGGCAGGCCCTTGAGCTAACAGATGGCAAGAAATTCATATTGAGTTCAATCCATATGAGTTTGGATTTGTTATTATCCTTCTCTTGTGATTATGGTTTTGACAAATCCACATGGATAAGAACAAATACACCATTAAATCTAAGTGTCATAAGGTTTCTCTCCGATTCATGAAAAATGATGGTGAGGAAACACTTTCACTAAGTAGATTTTAACTAGATATCAATTGTGATATTTCCATTCTCAAAGTCGTTAGTGGAGCATGTGTGGTTAACCGGCACACTAACATGGACTTGTGAGAAGTGGCAAAGGTCTAAAAAATCGAGACTATGATTACGACATCCCTTTTCATAGTTGTTAAATTGTTTAGACACACCTGTGAGCCATCTAAGATAAGGTGTATGATATTGATAAAGTTTTATCAAAGCAATCTAGTATCAGAAATCTGAACTTTGGTAAGAAAGTCAATAGAGTATTGATTTCTAGAAGTCCAGCAGATTTCTAAGTAAATGTTAAAGCAAGTGGGAGCATGAGTGTATTGATAATAATCATCATGTTAGTGGGAGCATAATAATTATGATAAAGGTTGCAAATTAGCAATGTTAATTATAGAAAACAAAAGGTTTCAATTGGGAAAAAGTTGTTTTGCTATAATTAAGGGAGAGGAAATTATACTTCATCTCAAATCTATCAACTTAGATCGTGAGATTTTAATCAAATTTAGTCAAGTATATATATATATATATATATATATATATATATATATATATATATATGAATGTTATGTTGGAATGGCTCAACATAAGGAAATTCTATATATGGGTCTATTATTTGCATTCTAAAATTCGATTATGATTACGGCATCCCTTTTCATAATCTGAAATTATGAGAACTTGGAAAATAGAAATATTGTAGCAAAAGGACTGGTCTAGTATCATGTCTTTATGTGAGACATCATGAATCGTGTCCCATATGCTTCGGATATAGGATCGATTACATGTGCTATAATATTCATCATTTCTAGAATTTTCCAAATGCCTGGGGCATTAAGAAGGGAAAAGGTCTAGAATTGGATATGACTAAAAGGATTAAGCAATTGTTGAGGACAATCTAAGGTTTACCAAAGATTGGTTGCTCAGCGATAGTTGGTAGTATAGTGTTAATTGTTAGAAGGACCATATTGACATATTCTGAAAAAAGGCAATTCTTGTTCAGAAGTGATAGTCAAAAGGGGAATATAGAAATGAACCCATAGGTGGAAGTTGTTCAATAAATTTGTGTAAGATTAGGAAACTTCATTTAAGAAGGATGTTTCCAAGGAGTTGATCTCCTTTGGAATGCTCTGTAATGTTTGCTGTCAAGTCTTTGTTACTTTGTGCATAATCATTACAAGAGGATCAATGCATATAAGTTTAGAATCTAACAGATTTCGGTAAATGGCATGAATTTGGAATTCTTGCATTTGCAGTAAGGAACTGGGAGTGTGAAATGAGAATCATTGGAATTATGTTCAATTGATCTCTTTCACAAAGTAAAGATCATCGACAAACTTAGTTTGCATACTTGGTGTATGGCATGACTAGTGTTTAAAAAAAACATAGTGTACATGCTTGGAGCATGGGACAACTATTGTTTTTAATTCAAGTATAAAGTTGATAGTTGAAACAGTATGCAATGAATAATGTGTAATCATATGGTGATAAATAAAAGGTGTTTTATTTATATTCATAAGTTCTGAGACCATATTGGATTCAATTATTCTTGTGTTTCATTTTGCATGTTTTGACTTCCAGAATAACTAGGTTGTTCTTCCTGAATGATTAAGTTATTCAAACCATCTACAGTCGATAATACGTTGGAAGTAGGTATTAAGGCAAGACTGTCATGAATTGGGTTTGTAGATGTCCAAGGTATTGGACATAGCCAAGGGGTGCTACAACACTCATGAGTGCTCATAAGTTCTGAGTATTGGATTCAATCCACGCTCATTGGAATCACTTCATGGATTTTATCACAAGTGATCATGAGACGATAATATCTTATATTCTTCAAACCTAGAGATATGAGTTGTTACTATGAGTTGGTTATACATTGATTGCACGAAAACACATTGGTAACTCGATGTTATAAAACGTGCCTTTGTGTATGACTCAACAAGTAGTAGAACAAGCCATATGATTTGAAGTTTATCCATTCCTTTTACCTTCGGGATAAAAGCGATATCTGTGGGCCACTCGATGATTTGGTGATGACAAATGTAAGTGCTCGGCTGGGCCTGGATTGATTTGATTTGTTCAACTAGTCAGTCATCATAAATCGGAAATCAGGAAAAAAATGGACAGAGAGAATGATTATAATCCATGTCTCAGTGCATATGATATCTAGAATGGAGGAATATATGATCCCTTATCTAATGGACAAGTCATTGACAAAGGTCAGAGATCATCGGCAAGGTCAGAGTTCGACAGAAGCTTTTGAGAGCTACGATTGCCAGTCGGTTCTTGAAGTCATACTTGCAATAATAGTTTTAGACTTATCTAAGTGGGAGAATGTTGGATTAATGTCTAAGTCCATAACTATATTTGGTAAGACTTAACCCGACCCAGCATGGTCCATTTAGGTTGCATGGCATCATGCATTTGGATAGACTAAAATGAGAGAAATAACACTTAAGGTTTATTAATATATTATAAGTTCTAATATATTAATAAGATTATTTAATTAGTATTGATCAAGAATTAATCTAGAATTAATTAAGTGATCAAAAGAATACTGATAAAATATATGGGTTGATTGTGTAAATCATCCATACTTGTATAGTGGGCTAAGACTCCATGGATTATCAAGTTGGGCTAAAACCCATAGGATGCTCCATGGTGTATTTGAACCCATGGATCCAAGGAAATGGAAAGCCATGACAATTAGGGTTTACCCTAATTGTGACACTATATAAAGATCATATTCTTGGGAAAATTTGGCAACTATGTGTGAGAGAAAGGGGTAGCTGATTTTCATGAAGTGAGGATTTCTCTCTAATCTATTACATGTGCATTAGGTGTTGTGTGAACCATTTGAGGTGTCACACTTGGGGCACTAGGCTCTCGAGCATCATGGAGTCATTCTACATCAAAGAGGTATGTATTCTAACTTGTTATATTTCATGTGAATCAAAGTTTTGTATGCTAGTTAGTATAATACCTTGGATATTCATATTAGCATGTATAATAGAGAAAACATAGATCCAAGGTATTTTAGGGTTGCATGTACACTTAGGAGTGTTAGAATTCTCAAACCCAACAAGTTTGTGTAGGTGGTAACAATGCCATCGGATTTGTTCTGACTATTGTTGTCTTCAAATTTGAAGAACACTTTAGTGTTTTTTTGACTTAATACATAACAGACTTAATTAATTTTGAAAGAATGAGTACCAAATATTCAGCCAACAGACTACATGCCAACAGCTGTTGCATAATGAGTAGCACCCAAAAGGACTTCAGGAGCTCTATACCAAAGGGTCAATATCTGAAATGATACAGGTTATTTAGCAATCTTCAAATTAACTTTTTTATGAATTTTAACCATTTTGTCAATCGAAATGGTACTTTTTTAAGAATTTTCTCCCAAAAGGACTGTCTTCCCATCTTTGTTTACACCTTGCTTCACATCCAACAACCTGTTTGATTTCGTTAATCGCAGTCAAATCCAAAACGAATCAATACCATTTTGATTTGATTACTAAAAAACCATAGATAGAAAGATAAATTAGATATGCATAATATAAACCTAAAACCCAAATAAGAGTGATTCAAATCAAAATTCCCGTTAGAATAATCAAAATGGAAAACCAATTGCAGATTCATAAAAATTCAAATACCTTGAGAAGAAGAAAAAGCGCAATGAGAATAATCTTTGGTAGTGAATCTCAATTTCAAGTTGTTGGTGACAAACACAATGTAGGAGATGCATTGATGGAGAAGAACATGGATAGAAATTGGTGAGATCATCGGCTTTTGAAGAGGAAGAACATGCATAGAAATTGGAGAGATCATCAACTCTTGGTATTATCTTCATCAAAGAGAGAAAGAGGAAGAGAGCAATCCCTATTTTGGAGGAAAAATGGTTATAGACGGTAACAAAGGCATATTTGTAGTTCCCTTTTGTTACGATGACATCATCGAAATTGATCCAATGGTTTAAAACAATCAATGAGAAACATGTAAGGGGCCAAATTGTTTTAGGTGATGTAATTCGGTTTTTGGTTTAATATATAGAGAGATTATTGTGTGGATGTAGGAATGATTGTGGCCAATCAGTTTACTTATTTTAAAATTTTGATTATATATATATATATATATATATATATATATATATATATATATATATATATTATTGAATTAAATATAAATGAAAATATAATCTAACTTTGGTCAGTGCGCCCACAAAGCAAGGGAGGTTCAAACTTTTTTTTCATAGACAGAAGTTGCTTTCTACCACATCGTTTTAAACGAAGTTTTACCATAACATTCCTCTAATTTGGAACCAGTATGGAATTGAGTCAATTATGGAATCATAAATAGTCATTGGTTCAGTCGGTACAGAGACATAGTCATTTATATTTTTTTTCTAGCTACATAGATAATAAATATTTTTTATTAAGAAATCTTCTTTCTTTTCTATAACCTACCTTATGTCTTCCATATAGAACCATCAAATGAGGTATCCTCGTCCGTTTCCATTTCCATTAACTACAAAACGCCAACAAAAAATACAAGCGAAGTGGAAAAAGAGAGGAATTAGGTTGTAAATTTGAATGATCCAATTTTATTTGGAAGACAAAGAAGTATGAGAAAGAGGAGTCGCGGGAGAAAAGATGGAATATTCTATCAACTTAATTAAAAGGGTATTTTAGTCAATTAATATAGATTTAATAAATGAAAATTGCATACTTTCAGGGATCATAGATTCTATTAATTTATACAAATTATAATTCTTTTAATTCGGACATTCTGACAGAATATGTTTATGAGTATATTCAAAAATAAAAATACTTTTGAACCAAAAATAATAATTATATTCTTGAACCTATTTCTTGCTCATGACTTTAAAAACTTATTGTAGAATAACAAATTCTTGAACCATCAATTGAAGAATAAAAACAAAAATTACATTAATTCTTATAGAATATGGGTAACAATTCCTAAGAATTACATTTATTGTTAAAGAATAAAACTAAAAAATCTTTCAAATTGGGAAAGAAAACATCAGAATCTAACAAAGACACTAATACACTCTAAAAGAATCATGTTGCTAAGAATCACTTTCAATTTTGTGGTCCGTTCTTCAATCATCAACTTCTGTGAAAACAAAACCAAATTGTAGTTTAGAATCCAATAATGCATTAGCAAGTGAAAAATAAAAAACTAAATTCCTTTGGAAAAATATGCAGACTTGTGAATTGCACCAAAACCAATAACCAAGAATTGTAGAACATACATAAATTAGTGAGAAAATATTCATATTCCATTCCAACAAAATTGGAATTCGTGATTCCATTCCGATAGAATTGGAATTCAAGATTCAATTACCGTATGCATTCTGTTGGAATTACCTCATAAGTTTTACTTAACCTAATCATTATGTGAAAAACAAATAAAAAAAATCAAATCCCTAGCTTTCAACTTTCATCCTTTCACAATTAATTAATGTTTGGACAAGTCAAAACAGATATCACATATCATGTTTTAAAACAAATGTATCTTCTTTAACTAAACCCACAGTCCTATACAAAATACGTATATCCTTTCATGCATTCTAAGAAACATCATATGCTTTTTAGGGTATAAATCATTACCCGGTAATATTAGGGGCAGTGCATCCTTGACATGTTCATGATCCTCCTCCATCCTGAAGTAGCTACAGTTCTAACATCCAAATTGAAGGAATTCTTTCAAAATAGGGGTAAAACCTGATAACTTCCTCTTAACATAGCAACAACCGACATAAAATCATGTAGCCAAGGCAACGTATGAAAGCAAAAACTTTTAAGGTTGGGTTTTTTTTGTGTGAGGATAATAAATTACCCAAATTACACCAAAAATGCATAAAAGTAAACAAGCCATAGTATTAACATTCGGAATGGTAAAACTTTCATCTTGTAATCATGAACATGAATTAAGAAAAAGAAAACCATTTGGTCTATGAATTAAGCAGGAGAAACCCATTTGGTCAGCTCCAGAAGGAATATTATTCTAAGGTAAGGCTAATAGAGAGACAAGTTTTACTCAACGTCACCAAAAATCCCTAACCTATGCAAAATTCAAAGTTTTCATGTCGTTCTAACTAATCGATAATAATCAAGTCCATTGAATTAAAGGAAAATCAAATAGATTAATTAATAAATTAATCACCTTAGGCAATAGTGAAATTGGTCGAACGTACACACCATTATTTGGTGAGTGATTATGTTTCCTGTTGAATCATCACCACCAATCCAGCTATTCACCACCTTCTCCAATTCAAATTTCGACTCCAATTCCTATTCCCACGCTCAAAACACCTGGATCCGGCAAGAGGAGAGATATGATGGCGGAAGGGTAAGCTAGAGTTAGTACGACCAACGGGAAGATTCAGGGGAGTGTTAACTAGGTCACGACACTCGAGCAGCGGTTTGAGGAGGGCTGAGAGCCACTCGAATGTTAAAGCAGTCATTTTGAAATATAGTTTGAAGGTATCGGGGTTTCTTGGTACGGCTGAATGGGTGCCGATGTAGATGTAAATAAGAGGGGAATAAATCAGGCTTAAAGTCAATGTAAATAGCATGATTATAAGGAGTATTTTTAGAAGTTATTTATCAAATTACTTAGATACCCTTATTTATTTATTTATTTAATTTTTTAAAATTTTAATTGGTCCACAATTAATCCTACATCCACACAATAACTAGTTAAAATACATTAACCTATCTCTCCCTCTCTCTCTCTCTCTATATATATATATATATATATATATATATATATATATATATATATATATATATATATATATATATCCTCCCTAATAAATAAAAACCTTTTTTCCACGTGTCCTCTTCTCCTTTACTTGAACATATGTCATTTTCTACAATTTTTGAACTTTCTATTTTCCACTTGTCATTTTAATGTATTTTTCATTTTATTTAATTAAAATTCCTCATTTAATATGTAAGCTAATATATATATATATATATATATATATATATATATATATATATATATATATATAAGGTATTTATTAGAAAGAGTTTATATATGTAATGTATTCAATACATTAAAGCCTCATTAATTTTATTAATTCAAAAATTTTCTCATTTTTCTTATAAATTTAAATTTTTCAAATTGTTAAAATTTCATAATTAATTTTTTTTAAATAAACTAATGTAATACATGCGTGTCACACCTAGTATGTATATATATATATATATATATATATATATATATATATATATATATATATATATATATATATATATATATAAGATCAAACGAGAACCATAAAGGTTAAAAATTGTTTTATGAAGACTATTTTTGTCCATTCCACCACTAGTTTTATTAAAAGTCATTTTCTTATAAATCATGGTTGTCAAAATCGTGATCCTGCTCGTAGGATCGTACGATCTTACGATCCTAGGTTTGCAAAACGATCTGGATCGTAAATAGATCGTATTTGGGGTAGGATCGTAGGATCAAGATCTGATCCGATCCTACCTTCCCATGATTTTTTTTTGCAAATGATTTTTTACCACTTTATGTGTTTTACCCTTTACCAATTTACCGTTAATCATTTTGTGTTACGACTTATGACTAATATTTTGAAGTTTTTATAAGTTTTTAACGAAAAATTGAATTTTTGAAATATTTTTCGTGATTAAAATTATATTTTATTTTGTGGGATCTTAGGATCCCGACCCGATCTTGCAAACCCAAAAACGATCCTACGTAGGATCCTGATCTTAACAACCCTTTTATAACCAACTCATATATCTCAACTTCATATCTGGATCTGATCTCTCTCCACTCAACAAGTCTTAGTAACACAAAAATCTTCCATTTTACTTCTACCACTAGTGATGCTCATCTCTTCCGCCACCTATGATTAATTGATTTCACAAACGACACCAAAAAAACACATCATCTGTAAGAAACCGATGCCAACTAATACAATCATTGTCCAACGCAACTATCACCGCTGACCTCTACCTTATACACCTTCAGATTTCTATTCATATTCGACCTTCGATCTACGATCTGTGTTCATCTCCAACCTCGAACCTCCGACCTCGCCAAAACACTGGAAAACACGTCGTTATCTCTTGTATTTGGTGCTCTAACACTAACGACCGCCTTTATTCGGCAAGGATCCACCCCTACCTCTAGTTCTGCTTCCAGTTCCTCCATATGTGCTTCCAGTTCTTCCAGATCTACTTTTGGTTTCTCCAAATCTGTTTCGTCTTCGACTATATCCACCATCGTATAGGGAAAAAAGACCATTTTACCCCTCATCTTGTTTGGTCCAAGACTAAGGCCCATAACCAATAATCATTCAAAGCCCATTTATGGCCCAATTTTCCAAATTGGACCCAAACCCTTACATGGGCCTTACCCTAAAGCCCATTAACTTTTCCCTAATCCAAAACACACATTCTAAAATGACCCAACAAAGCCCCAAGCAACCACGCCCAAACATACAAGGCCTAAACAGACCGAGTACGAGGGGCGTACAAGCACGTACGTACAACGTACTCGCTTGGAGTCTTGTGCGCTAAGCATACCTGCTTGTATGCCCATCGTAATCACCCTATCTAGCCCAAACTTGATTTTCACTTAATCCATTAAGACACAGCTCCAAAACACAGATTTGACCTTCTTAAGCTGGATTATCACGTAAAGTTCCCAACTTTATGTCCATACATGACTAAATGAAGCTCTTATTCTTAAAATGGACTTAATAGATGACTTAAAGCATGCATGACACCATTCTTCTCATAAAGTTTCCACCTTTATGCTCAAGGATACCAAAACAAAATCAGATCTGGAAGAACAAGCCCTTAAACAACCCAACTCATCCATAGACCCAAAATGAGGCCAAAATCACAACAAACTAACCAAGAAGAGATCTAGACATATACAAGCCAAAATGCAAACTTGATACCTCAGAAAGCTTCCCCACAAGATGATAATTCAGGATCCAAAGCCTCTCCACCAAGCCAAACAACTTCAAGCTTCTCTTCTTTCCTACCCAAGGGAAAAATGTGCACCAAAGCCTTCCAATAGCTCAAGAACACCACCAAAACGCTACAAGGTCGATTTAGGGTTTCTAGGGTATGGAGGTTGGCTTAGAAATAAACAAAAGAGGCTAACATAAAGCTTTTATAGGGTATAATATGAAAATTTAGCATTTCACAGTAACCCTCGTACGCTCAGCGTACGAGGTCTCACACCCCAATCCTAGCCTCACAGTACACTAAGCGTACTCATTACGCATGGCATAATGCCCTTCGCATAAGTATGCCCCGCGTACTCCGTTGGTACGCCCCGCATACTAGGGTCTTCTTTCAAACCCTAACTTATTCTGAAGGCCATAACTTCTTTGATACAACTCTGATTCCGACCATATTTATATCCATGAAAAGGTATCGAGAAGCTCTACACTTTTATCAATGCAAAATTTCCATACAGATCCCCGAACAGAAATCTAATTTCCATATAAGCCCGCTACCATTTTACAAAAATATCCTGTGGCTCCAAAACCAATTTCGAACGCCTGAAACATCTACATTTCATCACCCATGCCTAAATGGATAACGATTCGGAACAGGGCATTACACATACTCTCTAGAAGGATTTTAGGGACCCTAATGGTCCATATAATACCAATCTTTATATACATGTATGTCCCATGCATGTCTTCCAGTTTTCTAGGTCAAAAGGGTAAAGAAGATGATCTAACTTCATGCAAAACTTTCAAACTCCTTCAAAATCTAGATCCATACGGTATATTGTTCTAGGCACTAAGGAGAGCCATAAAGTTGCAAAATGTATCTCTTTTAACCATTCAAACTTCGCTTATGAAGAAAAACATGACATTAAACCTAGATCTAAGAGAGAATGACGGTGGATCCTTGCCGAAGCATATATGGAGAAAGGCATGCAAATGGCATATAACAATTCTTATTAATACAACTCAATCAATAATAGGGAATTAAACCAAAAACGACGCTTACGCAAACCGATACAAAAATTCCAAAGAACATAAATACTGATAATAACCGAAAAACAAAGCAAAAGATAAAATATCCGTAATATTGCCTACTGGAGTCCTGACCTCCTATGTCTGACACTAAAATGCCCATCTCCTCCCTGCTGGGGCTCCAGCCCTACCCTCACGACCATTAGTAATCCTCAAAGTAGCTGGAGCAGGTGCACTCATTGCTCCTCCCCTCAACATCAGACAATCGGCCTTTTTGTGGCCCACCTGGTTGTAGTGAAAACATAAAGGGATTGCCCCCTGAGGGCAATCCCTACTAACATGACCAACCCTGCCATACTTGTAACAACCCAAATCCCTATAACAACAAACCCCATCATGCAATTTCCCGCACGTACTGCACTGACCCCGACCCTGCTGGCCCATCCATCGCTGATCTGAAGTCTTGGGTCTTTTCCCGGGACCCTCCACTACCTGCACCTAATCTGCCCCCTCTTCCCTAAGTGCTCAATATCGATCTCCTGCTCTCAGGATCTAGAAATCATATCATTCAATGTCTTGCACCCTGATATACTCACGAACTCCCTGATATCATCCTTCAACATATCATGATACCTTACCTTCTTCATTTCCTCATCTGTTGCATACTGCGGAACCAATAAAGCCCTCTCCCGAAACATGGCAGTGATCTCTGCCACGGTCTCAGTAGTCTGGCGGAGATCCTGAAACTCTCGCGCCACTTGCTGCACCTCAATCACCGGTTCAAACTCAGCTCGGAACCTAGATGAAAAATCATCCCATGACATGGCATCAACTACATCATCACCGACCTCAAGTCTTACCTCCTCCCACCAATCTCGTGCCCTGTCCATCAAAAGGCGGGAAGCATATCTGACCTTCGCCTCCTCGGGGCAGAAACTCGTCCTGAACGTGTTAGCCATATCTGCTAACCATCTCATACTAGCCCTGGGGTCCTTCTCCCCAGAGAACGTAGGAGCTCCGCATGCACGAAACTCGTAGAAAGAAAGATTGCAAGCTCCAACGATAGCCACAACCTCTAACGAAACGCGCCTAAGCGCTCATCCATAATCTCCAGAATCCCCTCCTTGACCGAACCAAAGATCACAGGAGTCTGCTCTAAAATACCGTGGTTAATCCCAGTGAGATGAACACCCACATTCGCTCGTTAATTGGCTCAGTACCTGCACCTGAGCCAGAACTAGAACCAGAACCTCCTGCCTAAGTGTTCATCACCAAACTGATAATACAACGTGCAAATGATCGGAACATACCCACGAATCCTCTTCCCACAAACTTCTTAGATTCTCCAAAACTCTTCCCGATCCGAGTATGGATCCTGTGCTTTCAGCAGTACGGGCCCAATACTACCTTCCACACATATCCATATTTCCTCAAGAATCATCCCGAATCCTCTAAGTCACCTTTTCAAACCGATTCACCAAAAACTCACTAAATAGCGCAACTAAACCCATTAAATCACTTCCTAGGCTCTCCTAGGTTACATACCTCACCAGCCCTCAACTGCTGAAAGATTCCCACCAATGTCAACTAGCTACCTCATGAATATATATTCACATGCAACAGAGATCAAATAATCCTTCGAATAAAAGACTCAACCCTAGAACGGTTAGACTCAAACTAGATCTCACAATAGGGTCAAATCCATCACTCTGAGATTATTTAACATGTGCTATATGTGAAGGGGCCATATTTGGAACTTTAGCGGCAACCTCTGTTGCCACTAAAAATCATATTCTTTTAGGTCAACTAAATGTCTCCTTAATATTTGTTTATTCGTTTGAATGGTAATAATAAGCATTCTAGAAGAAATCGTAAGTTTCATGACAATAATGAAACCAATTGGTAGAAACAAAAATCCTAATACAAAGGCATAAAAAGAAATATCAAAAAGAAAATATTTTTCGATAATCTATGGATATTGTTATAATCGAACCTTTAGAATCCTCCTTAATAAATGAAGATTTTTTGCCACATGTCAATCTTTCATGAGTTTTAACACTTGTCATTTTATAGTATTTTTTAAATAAATATTATCCACTTGTCAGTTTTTGATTTGTTTCAATTTTTAAAATTAAAGTCATACTTATATATGTAAAGTATTAAATAAATTGCAATAAATACGTTTCTTCATTTCTTATTTTAAAATTATACATTAAAAAATATTTTTTTTTACATTTTAATTTAATGTTTAATCTTTTTTTAAATCAATCCGTGTAATGCACGGGTGTCACACCTAGTATCTTTTTATTCGTAAATCAATACTGTGTACCCGAAATACATTAAATTCAAGTTTATAATAAGAATCAATATGTAAGAGTAATTTTAAAATAATAATAATAATAATAATAATAAATCAAAAGAATCGTGTTGCATCTCAACCGTGGATTAATAAACTGACGGCCAAGATCCGACACAAGTTTAAAAGATCCGGATCTTAATTACAAACACAAGAAATATAATATAAATTGGGATTGAATTGATTATTAGATTTTATTTGATTTAGTTGTGTTTAAGAATATGCAAACAGAAATTAATAAGTTGATTAGCATATAAAACAAACACAAAACAAAGGAGAGAATATCTATAGTAGATTGAGGGCACATGGAATACCAGAGGGGTTCATCAGTTCACACCGCACGGTTTGCAATAAAAAATTTCTCATGAAACAGTCCATCAAGATTTTATTTTTTTAATATATATATATATATATATATATATATATATATATATATATATAGAGAGAGAGAGAGAGAGAGAGAGAGTGTGTGTTCAATTCAGAAAAAAAAAATTTGAAAATGAGGGAATCGTTTCAGCAACACATTTGTTTGCCGCAAAACACTTAGACATACGACAGAAATGGATAATGGATACACATATGTTTTCCAACCAAACATCTTTCCTGAAACTATGTTAATCATAATCATAATATACATAAAAACTTTTTTTTTGTTTTTTTTTTATTTTAGAAAGCTTTTTTTATCAAAAAAAAAAAATTATTGTAAATATATCAAAATTTATAATTTTTTATTCTCTATAAATAAACATTCATATTGATATAGTTTTAAGAAAAAATTAAAAAAATTATTTTTTGTAGCTTCAGCTCTCGTTGTTCATAAGTGAATAAAAATCGATCAAATTTTTATTACAGTACATTCGTTATTCATTTATGAATAAAACGTATACTTAACTTTTTTATAGTTTAAGTATCATTCATATATAAATATAATACATAATAAAACATTTTTACCTAAAATATATATTTTTTTACATCATCTTTCGTCACACGTTATATTTATATATGAATAAAATGTGTATTAATGGTCTTTATATGTTATATTCATATATAAATAAAAAATTTATCAGATTTTTGTTATAGTTCATTTATAATTCAAATATAAATAAGTAGTATGTTAATAAAATAGGACGTGTTTCAAAATTTTGAACTAATTATTCATAATTGAATAACAAATGAACCGTAACAAAATTATAATAAATGTGTTTTACATATATGAATATAATTTGTGAGGAACACTAATAAACGTTCTATTCATATGTGATTATAACATGTGATGAGAGCTAATGTAAACTGTAAACAGTTTATATATGTTATATTTATATATAAATGATATTTAAACTCTAAAAAAATCAATCATATTTTTTATTCATAAATGAATAACGAATGTACTGTAGTAAAAATCTGATCTAATTTTATTCACTTATGAATAACAGATCTGAAACTATAAAAAAAAAAAATATTTTATTTTAAAAATAGCTCCTTAAAAATTAAAAAAACAAAAAAAAAGATTGTTTTTTTTATATATTAAGGTAATGATTGGCATAGTTTAAAAAACATGTTTTGTTGGAAAACATATGTGTATTCATTTTCTTATTTTCGCTGGTACGTTGAAGGTTTTACGGTAAAAATAAATGATTGGCGGAAAATGATATATATATATATATATATATATATATATATATATATATATATATATATATATATATATATATATATATCTCTGAGTGGTTCAAATTAGAACCCAAAAAGGTTGAGAACCATTTTTTAAATGTTTTTATTTAAAGTATTTGGACACATCCTATATTTATATTGTATTAAGTAGGCTTTTTCATTTCCTAGTTTATAACTAGTAGCCACACCTTAGACCATCATCGGCTCTTCTTCGGACCACCATCTTACTACCACCAGAGTAACAACAAATACATTGGCATTTCTCTAATCATATTCACATTTTACTAAAACAAACCTTGTAGATCAAATTTCTTTAATAATACTTTATAACACATACTATCTTAGCTTTGCTACTAAATATAAAAAACTTAATAATAAAAAATAGAATTATGCCTTGACAAATTCAATTTTTTCACTTTTAAATTTTAGATTTCATTAAAAAAAGACAAAACTTCAAAAATAGTCCCTATGGTTTCATAAAATTGGAAGTTTTGTCCCTAATTTACAAAAACCTCACGGATCGTCCTTGTGGTTTCAAAACTTTTAATATTTAGTCCTTCCGCCTAACTCCATCAGATTTCTACCGTTAAGTGAGGGGTACTTCTGTCATTTCAGTAATTGGGGACTATTTATGAGGTTTTCTATTTTTCTTTTTTTTTTTAATATGAAAATAAAATAAAATTTAAAGGGGTCCCACCTCTCTCTCTCTCTCTCTCTCTCTCTCTTTCTCGTTCTCTCGCGGAGAAAGGGAAGGAAGAACCGACATATATCATCAATTCTCAGCACCCTATGTCGTTTTGCAACCCCAAAAACACCCCCTAAAGATCGTTGTTGCTTCTATACTCCTTCCTTCTTTGTTTTCTATCAAGAACACAACACCGAAGTGTGTGATTTTCCGGTGAAAACCAAGAGGCGACAACCTCTTTTCTTTTGCTCCTTCCCATCAATAACAGATCCAAAAACACCCTGTTGTTTCTTGATCTGTCCCTACATCTCTCGAAGCCACAACTCCGACGATAAGTCTTAACAACCAAAAGGGGAGCCACCGAAAAACTGACTCCCTATCTTCCTATCGAGCATCAACAATAGAACACCTCCACTTGTTGTTGAACTGCTTTGCTCCTCATTCCCATCTATACATACAACTTAAAATCTCTATCACACACACAACACTGGCATTTAATCTTCATCATGTGGTAGTTAGAGTGTTCTTGGATTCCATGTTTACGAACAATGGTTGTTGGTAATTAGTAAGAAAAGGTTGGGACTTGACCAATTTTTTTTGAATTTTATGATGTTTTGTATTTCTTTGCTTGTACCCTTGAAGCCCTTTTTCTGATACGTTCTAAATTTAGGGAAATTGTTTCTGCTTATGGGGTACAACTTACAAGCATCTATTTTTTCTACAAATTTCAAGATGCATTTAAGCTAGATCGATTTTTGGATCTCTTTCGTGGTCGCAAGTTGTTTATTGAGATAAGAACGAGGGAAATAAATCAAAATCAATTATGTTACACCTGTGACTGGTTATCAGAGAATAAAAATCAACGTTTGGGATGTATGTTGTGTTGTTACTTCAAGGGATTGATTTAATCATCTTCAACTGCTATTTGATAAAGAAAGCCCAACATCATTTGCAAAAGACATTATCTCAATCGGATGCTAACAATGGTGGTCGATTCTCAATCTCGATAGCGGTGGTGGACTTGTAGGGTGTAGATGGCAAGGTGTGTTGGAGATGTATCTCCGGTGGAGCTGGTGAAGACTTTATCATCTCCATCAGATACCAATACCAATGATGGACGATAGATTGATTTCCCTTAAATTGAAGTTCAATTTTGACTTTTTCAGTCAAAAATTGTTCTTCTATGCGATGATTTCATATGAGAGAGAGGGTGGGACCCTTTTAAATTTCATTTTTTTCATTTAAAAAAATATAAAACCTCATAAATGGTCCCTGAGTATTGAAATGACGAAAACGCCCCTCACTTAATGGTAGAAAGCTAACGGAGTTAGACGGAATGACTAAACATTAAAAGTTTTGAAACCACATGGACGATCTGTGAGGTTTTGTAAATTAGGGACCAAACTTCAGATTTTGTGAAACCACGGGGACCATTTTCGAAGTTTTGTCTTAAAAAAATATATCATTTTTAAGACATATTCACGGTTTAAAATACCGTATGCAAAATTTAATAGACATATTAATTCAATAATATGCATTTTAAATTTTCATGCACACATTCATATATATATATATATATATATATATATATATATATATATATATATATATTTTATCACGAAATTTATATACTATATTCAACTTAATACGGTCCATTTTTAGTTTAATATATAAAATTTACAACATAATACAATTCATTATACATTAATTCATAAATTCAAATAAGTTAAACCCAAACACTACTACCACCACCAACTACATGTGCTATTTTTGTAACCATCCTTCCAAATGAGACATGTATATAAAATCATGGATTCATAATTGAAATATTATATTCACAGTTTAAAAACTAATTAATTTATTAATTAAGAGTTTAATGCAAAATAATTTTGAAAACTAATATATTCTTACATGTTAATACAGCACAAAAAATAAATATATTCAAAAAAAATTAATCCAAACATTCATACATAAATCAATCATATTTTAACACAAATTTATAAAATATTTACAACTTAATACATTTAATTCACAACTTAGTACATTTAATTCACAGTTTAGAATAAAAAATTGTCAACTTAATATGATAATTTGCACTATTTAATACACATAAATTATACATTCAAAGCATATTCTCAACTTAAAACTTACATCTATACTTTCAGATCTATAGGCTAGTGTTTTTCTAAAGATTATTTACACAAATATGCACAATTTAAATTTTACATACTTTATTCAAAATAAATAAAATCATATATGTGTATAATGATTATTTCATCTCATATTTCAGAACTTAATACATTCATCACAATTTAATATAGTTAATTTTTAGTTTAATACATAAAATTGAAAACTTAATACGATAAATTTACAGTTTAATATATATATATATATATATATATATATATATATATATATATATATATATATATATATATCTTATTATATTATTATACAAACCTTATTATTTTTAAAAATATATTTAAGATGTCCATATGTTTAAGCTAATAGTACAACAAATTAGCATTAAAATAATATAATAATTTAAATCCTACAAAATACAAGTGTTTAATGCACAATAAATCACATACTCTAATATTGAAACATTCAAACGTCAGGTCCTTATCTTTCCAGATATAGAGAACATCAACAACTTTGACTTGACTCTTTTTTTCCTTCTTTTACTCTTTATCCATTCTTATCTTGACATTTGAATTCTCTGTCAATTCTCCTAATTTTAAATTTAAAAATGTATATGAGGAGTCATCAATTGTCATAACTTGATAATAACTCCTTAAGTCTACACGTTTAAAATTTTTATGAACTTTAATATATAATGGACGTTATATCATAAAAATGATTTCTAATTAAATATAGGGCCTATAGAAAAAAAATACAATATTAATATAAATTTGTTCCACTAACAAACTCATTGATGTATTATGTCACAAATAACGTCAAAATATAATTATATTGTTCTTAGAGAGTTAGACTTTACTTTCTATAGAACATAACATTTTTACAAAATAAACGTATTGCCGAAAAAAATTATTCGTGTGCCCAATATAAACAAAAACGAAAAATACATCAAAGAATACATTGTTTCTCGAAAAGAAAAAAGAATCAATAAATTGAAACTAATATGAAAAGAAACGATTTGCAGAAACAACCTATTTGTCACCGCCGCTTTGCGCAGGTAACGACTAGTATATATATATATATATATATATATATATATATATATATATATATATATATATATATATATATATATATATATATATATATATATATAGGGAGAGGTTATAACGAGAACACAAAAAAGTTGAGAACGTGAAAACAAGTTTGCACCAATCATTATACAGGGTGATAGTAGTAATTTTACTATTTAATTAAATGTAAATTTTCTTAGGACATTAAATGATTTCTATAACATGTAACGGTTTGTTCCTTAAGTTTACTCATTAGGTGAATAAAATCTTGGATAATCATATAATACGTCAAAAAAGTATCTAAATATCCAAGGAAATATAATAATAATAATAGTTATAGCGAATGACTTTATCATGAATACATTTCTAAGATAATAATGAATTATTCAATAACCTAAACGTAATTACATGTAAATGTTTGTTTATGATTAAATAATATGTATGTTAAAAAACTACTTATTGTAATAGATTGTAATCGCGCATAAAATGACATAGAATCAATTTGTCGATGGTGATAGTACTAATGCTATATTCATGATTGATTATATAGTTATATAGTGCATGTGACTTGTGTTACAATTAAAATGTGTATATTTGTCTTTATAATTATATGTTTAATGAAGTGAACACATAACCTTTTAAGTGTTTATGAATAACTAAAATGAACAAAATATCTTTAAGATAGCAATTCATTATTCATTTCCATCTAAAGTGAAATCATGAATGAATAAATATATAATGTAATGCTACGGTAGCATAATTTTTATAGTAAAATATGATAATCATTTATTAATTACCTATCACATTAACTTGATAATCACTTATGAATACCGAAATAGTAAAACAAACAAAATTTCTTAAACATAGCAATTCATTTGTCAGGTAAATTTTTTGTGGAACGCATAAATTGCTAATCATTTATGAATATTGTCAACGATTTTCTAAAAAACATCATTTAATGCAAAATAAATATTAATAATATTAAATAAACAAAAAAATACAAATTAAAAGGAAAGGCTTTGGAGATTGGGAGGTCCACGGGTACTACTCTCAACAACTATAAAATTGACCATGAATCTAAAAACCAATAAAAACTAGAAAGTTGGTATAGAAAAGACCACAAGTGCTTAAAATTAAAAATACTATAAAATGCATACATCAAATTTGATAGAAAAAAGTAACTATTCTCTAATTACCATATTTTGTATTTATGTGTATTAACTGTGTTCCATAAAAGTTTACCCCTTTTGTTTGGGTCTATATGTATCTCGTAGCACTCCGCTCTTGAACTTGATATGCAATGATAAATAAAGGAGAGACACTAGACACAAGGTATATAGGATCTTGTACTTGAATATGTGCGTAGGTAAAAAACAAATAATAGACTTCCTTTTTATGATTTTGATTGTTATGGTCTGGTAAAAAAACTTCAAAACAGGGGCAACTTTGGTTGTATGTCCATCTTTCTTTCCTCTCTTATTCCTTATGATTTTCAAATTACATGTGGGTAAATGATAGTTTCAACTGAACAGTATGTACAGGATCTGCAGTGGTGATGTTTTAGTATTTGAGGGATGGTGGTTTGTGTTGTTGGCGAGATCCGATGATGATGGTAGTGATGATGATCGGCAAATCTAATAACTGGTGATATAGAACCGACAATGGCAGATGAACACAAAGGGTTGAAGACGGTGTATTACTGGTGATTTGTAGATAGCTTATGGGAGTAGAAGTTGGGGTGGATAAAGGGCAGTGGTGATGAAAGTGATGAATCTTGTGCCAGAAACAAGCAGAACCAACAATCAACTATTAAGCATAATAATTTAAGGAAATTAGATTTATGTTATTCTTTTATTTACAATTACTATAAATTAAGCCATTTAAATTGACCTCAATACCTTTTACTCGTATTTTTTACTTACATTTTAAGGTATTTAGTTTTGATATTGACATAAATGTCCCTTTACATATTAGCCCTAGATCTAAAAAATTGGATGGTCGGTGATTTGTTTTTGCCTTCTTAACATTTTAGTAGTTCTCGATATAATCTACTTTATATATATATATATATATATATATATATATATATATATATATATATGTGTGTGTGTGTGTGTGTGTGTGTGTGTGTGCGCGCGCGCGCGCCTAACTAGATTCTTAACTTAAAACATAAATTTTAAAAATTTAATTCCCAGTTTAATAATGCACTTTAGAACTCTCATTCACATTATTATAACTTATACAAGTTAATATGACATATTTTTCATGAGACTATGTTGGATTTTTGTTACAATTAATTGATTTTTACTACTCTAATCTAACTTAAATTGAAGTTTATTACCAGTAATGTGAGGACAGATTTTTTTAAACATACAATTAGAAAAAATTAAAATTATTTTGACAATGTTCGTTTCATAAATGTAAAAATAATTTTCGTATTAGGCATTGAAATGTCTTGAAAAACGTAGGCATATAAATACAATTTTAATGTGAAAATGAAAATTACAACAAATTTAAAAAATTAAAAACAACTTAACAAATTAGTATACATAAAAACTATTATTATAGTTATATAGATATATTAAATAATATTTAAAAAATAAAAAAATGACAGTTGAAAACAAATCGTCTAATCTATATAGGATTATTAATAATATGGCAAATAAATTGTAGTATTATCATATCATTGCAGTGATTTACATGTAGTAAATAATATTTATATAATAAAGAAGTAATAAAAATAATAGAAGGATTGAGATTCAGAACATTTACATTTTACAAACACTACCGTCAACCCCACCTAGGAGCTACTTTACCATATTCCGAATTCAATGGTTTTAATAAATCCCCTACAGTAGTTCGTCTTGGACCAGATCTAGCACCGTTCTCAACAGTTTGTGTAGCCATAAATCTTATTGTATTCATTGAAATCTGTTGACTTTGTATACCATCTCATTGTAAATAAATGATCTTATCATAGATCCATTGTGGTCTTGAAATTATATAATAATGGAAACAGCAACCCTAGTCGCTATCTTTATATCTGGTTTACTTGTAAGTTTTACTGGGTACGCCTTATATACCGCTTTTGGGCAACCTTCTCAACAACTAAGAGATCCATTCGAGGAACACAGGGACTAATTGAAGTAATGAGCCTCCCAATTCTACGCTTTATTGCCTACCCAACATCTCCTCGTTTCCACAATTCATTCGGACATCTCAAAAATATGAGCCAACAATTTTAAATTTTTAAATTCGAATAAAACAATATTCCAAAAGCATTGTTATGGCAATCCAAAAAATAAATATATCAATCATCAAGAAAATCAGAGTGTGTCCCAAAAACATAATTCATATAGTGTGTGTGATGCAGTCAACCCGAGCTCTTCCCCCTTGCACCGGAAATACCAGAAACATAAACTAAAAACCGTATGCACAAATCTTAGTGAGTTTCCTCAAATTACCACATACAATACATACAAATAAACATATAATGGGCCCCGCCCGACATCGGACCCCAACCGGCATCGGACCCCGCCCAGCATCAAGTCCAGCCCGGTAAACATACAAATATATAACATATGCAAGAGTCACGCATGCAACTAGCATACTAGCAAGGCATAATCATGGGTCGGCATTAGTGCATTTGACCCGCTAAACACAGTGAGGAAAACTCACCTCCAAATCTGAATGATAGTTGAATAAATTCCGACTCCAAATATCAGCTCTACCCAACACCTAAACAGTAACAATTCCTTAGATACAATTCGAAACACCTCCACACCCCTTTTTGTAACATCAAAAGATTTGTCATTTACAGTCCCTGGGGATGGAAGGGTAAAACCATGAAAAGTCTAACGGCTAAATTGCAATTTTGGGATCAGGAGGAGTACGTTGCGCGTACATAAGGGTACGCTGAGCGTACTAGGCATGCCCTAGTACGCTGGGCGTACTCATGACAGAAGGAAACCCTAATATTTAGGGTTTGGGGGCTAGATAAGCAACATTATGAGCACAAAACCCTCCCTTACCCCAGCCTCCACTTCTTAGAGTCATTTCCCCCAAACCCTAGCCATTCCTTGAGTGTTTGAGCTTATTAAGTGTTTCTTGAGTGTTTTAAGAAGAAGGTGTTGCATCAAGGAGTTGGAGAAGAAAATCGAGCTTGTAGATCTGAAGTTAGTTTGTGCCCTAGAAGCTCCAGAAGGTAAAAAGCTTGAAACTTTATGCATATATGTATAGATCTTATCATTTTTGCTTTAAAGAAACATTTCTTGTCCCAAAAAGTCCTAGGATGGTGCATGATGTGATTGGGATGAAATGAGCTGTCCTTCAAGACTCTTGAAGGAGTTTTTAGTGATAAAAATGAGGTCCCAATGGCTTAAGGTGTCCTATGTATGGAGTAGGAAGGTCTTAATGGATTAAGTGTTGGGTTTTGAGCATTCTAACACTCCTATGGTGTACATGCAACCCTAGAAACCATGGATCTATGTTTTCTCTAAATGCATGCAAATTTGATTTTCTAAGGTTTACTTCCTATCTAGCATGTTATGGGGAATTTGTAATACAAAACTCAAGTACAATAACATACCTTTTAGTAGCTTGGATTCCTTGATGGCTTTGTGAGCCTAGCACCCCAAATATGATGCCTCAAATGCTTCACACAACACCACAATTCTTGGAATAACCTTGAGAGAAGTTCATTATACTCAAAAATCGGCTAGCCCTCTTATTTGCTTGTAGTAGTGCCAATTTTGCTTGCATAGGGTTCTTTATATAGCTGTGGCACAAGTAGGGTTACACCATGTAAACCTAATTGTCATGGCTTTCCATATTCCATGACCCATGCGTTTGTAACCTCCATGGACTATCCATGGAGCACCTTATGGGTTTTAACCCAATCCATACAAACCATGGATCATTAGCCCACTATACAAGAATAGATTATTTACACAATCAACCTCATATATTTAATTAGTCTCTTTTTGATCACATAATTAATTCCAGATGAATTCTTTGATCAATACTAATTAACTAATATTATTAATATATTAATAAAACTTAAGTGTCCTTTCTCTCATTTTGGTTTATCCAAGTATTGCAATGCCATACAACCCAAATGGACCATGCCGAGTTGGGTCAAGTACATATCAAATATAGTTATGGACTTAGAAACTATATCCAACAGTCTCCCACTTGGATAAGTCTAATAACTATAGTTGCAGATAGGACTTCAGAATCCGACTAGCAATCGTAGCTCTTTCAAAGTCTCTTGGAACTAAGATGATGATGATGATACGTCATTTAAGATAAGTGATCATATAATCCTCTGCTCTCATGATATCAGCCGGACAAATACATGGAACATGGTCTTACTTATTGTCCAACATTTGTTTCTCGATCTTTGATCTGTTTGACATAGAACTAAATTGAACACATCAATTAGGTTCTGACCGGGCCCGGTACATAGGTCAAAACAAAATCATCAAGGGGCCCATATATCGCTTCTAATCCTAGAAGGAGCAGATAAACTTCGACTCATATGCTTGTACTGACTACTTATTGAATTATGCACAAAAAATGTTTTATAACATCGAGTTACCGATGTGTTTTCGTACAATCAATGTATAACCAAATCATAGTCAACAACTCATATCTCTAGGTTTGAAGATTTATATGATATTACCATCTCATGATCACTCGAGATAAATTTCATTAGTGATACAAGTGAGTGTGGGTTGAGTCCAATACTCAGAACTTATGAGCACTCATGAATGTTGCAACAACCATTGCTATGTCTAATACACCTTAGATAATCTACAAACCCAATTCATGACAGTCTTAATTCAATACCTACTTCCAAAGTATGACTGACTGTGGAGAGTTTGAATAATATACTTATTCTGGAAGTCAAAACAAGCAAAGTTGAAACAATAGTAAACGATTAATCATAAGATAGTAACAATTTACTCATAAATAAACAACAACTTTTATTTAATCATCAAATGTCAATTACATTTTACAAGTTTCAAAACTATCTAATTATTAAAACTAATATAATCTTTCAGCCCGATGCACCTCGCATGTTGTAAATGCTTAACCCTACTCAGTCCCTTTGTGAGGGGATATGTTGGGTTCTCATCTGATGATACCCTCTTTGCCATGACGAGTCCTTCTGCTATTCTATGTCTAATGAAATGGTATTTGTTGTCAATGTGTCTAGATCTCCTGTGTGATGGGTTTTGGTAAAAAGACATCCTATGTGCTCATACAAACCCTAATGCTTGGATCTAGGTTTCTCTATTGTACATGCTTTGAATCCAAGACTATAAACCCTAATTCTAGCATATGGAAATCAATAATAACATATAACTAGGTTTAAGATATTACCTTGATTGTTATGTAGCAATAACAATCCCAATTCCTCCTTGAATTGACTTTGGAAAGCTTAGAGTCACAAGTGTCACTCCTCTAATGGCTTACAAACACCATAAGCAAGTGGAGAAGGTATAAAGAGAGAGGAGAGAGGTAGGAATTCGTCCTTAGATGCTCTAGGGATCAAGTGCACGAAATCCTAAGGCCTTAGGGGTCTTTATATAGGGTTGGGATTAGGGTTTCAGTCCTTATCCTTATCTAGTTACTTGCCCATCAAGCAACCATAGGATAAACCTTGAAAACCCCTATCTCTTGGACCTTGGACGATTTTAAGGATATCCTTATCCTTGAATTCGTCCATCCTTTAATAAGGATAACCATTGCCCTATTTTGCAACTATCACATAATTACAATTCAGCCCCTCTAGTTTAATTAATTACACTTGATCACAAAATTAATTCTTAATTAATTATTGACCAATATTAATTAAACAAATATGATTTCTCCTTTAATATATTATTCTTATAACATATTAATAAATCATAATAACCTCTCTCTCTCTCTTTATTTATTTCTCCAATCAAGTTGCTTTGGTGAAGGCAACCCAAAAGGACCATGCACCATCGGGTCAAGTACATACCAAAATAGTTATGGACTTAGACACTAATCCAACAGTCTCCCACTTGGATAAGTCTAATAATTATTATGCGTATAACTTCAGATCCTGATATGCAATCGTAGCTTTCCAAAGCCGTTGTCAACTCTGATCCTATTAGATACGTGTGTCCTTAGATAAGGGATCATATATTCCTCCATTCTAGATATCATATGAGACATGATTTCAAATCATACTCTTTGTACTATATCTCGATTCCTGATTTATGACGACAGACTAATTGAACAAATCAAATTAGCCCTAGCCCGGCTGAGCATTTACGTTTGTCATCACTAAACCATCGAGGGGCCCAAAGATATCGCCTTTATCCTACTTTGAATAAAAGGAATGGATAAACTTTGATACAATGCTCGCTTGCACTCACGCACCGAATCACACACAACAATATGTTTTATAACACCAAGTTACTAGTGCGTTTACATATTATCAATGTGCAACCGATTCGCAAGATACAACTCACACATCTCGGTTTCAAGAATATAAGATGTTATCGTCTCACCAATCACTCGTGATACAATTCATGGAGTGATCCAAGTGAGCGTGGGTTTAATCCAATGCTCAAATCATATTCATAAGCACTCATGAACGTTGCAGCAAACATTTGCTTATGTCTAATGCTCTTTAGACAATCCACACACCAATTCACGACAGTCTTCATTCATATCTACTTCCAACATATGAACAACTGTGACCCGTTCGAATAATTCGATTATTCTTAATAAACTCAATTATTCTGGAAGTCAAAACATGCAAATGTGAAACACAAGAATAATACTAATCCCATATGGCCTCAAACCTTTGAGTATAAATAAAATGCCTTTTATTTATCACCATATTGATTACTCATTATTTGTCGTTTCAGGTAATCAACTTCTTACTTGAATTCCAACACTTGTCCCATGCTCCTAGCATGCACACAATGTTTACCTATGGTTCTTACTTTGTGAAATAGATCACATTGAACACATTTTCAATCCTTCTCATTTCACAACTCCAAATCCGTTTTTCATAAGTTAAAGAATATCAAATTCTTGTTACTTATAGAATATGCTAGATTCTAACATTCTATGCAACTATCCTTTCGTAATGTCACCGCACCAAAGTCACAAAGACTATTGCCAATGATATTACAAAGTCCTCTATCGGAGATTGTTACAAGACAATTCCTTAGATATGATGTCTCTCACTCAAAGTACATTCCTTTGAACATCCTTTTGCATAAAAGTTTCTAATCTAGACATAGATTTTCAATATTCAATTCCCAATATGGACACACTTCCATATTTTCCATATGACAACTCATTCTTAATAGAATCTTATCTATTCCTAATAATGTCGATATGGTCCATCCAATATGAAAACATTTCCATATCTTCCAATACTATACTTCCAACTACTCACAAGCAACCAATCCTCGTCGAACTTGGATTGTCCTTTGATAGTTGTTTAATTATTTTAGTCAAAACCGATTCTAGTCCCTTTTCCCTCTAAATGCGCTAGACATTTGGAAAATTTTTAGAATGGTCAAACATTAAAGCATTTGCAATCGATCCTATACCCAAAGCGTATGGGACACGACGCATAATGTTTTATTTGCTATGTTCTCAAAATTCAAATTGTGAAGAGGAATGTCGTAATCATAATCGAAATTTTAAGAACACACTATGCACCTTTGACTAAATTTATTAACATTCCACAACCTAAGCCTTTAGATTTGAAATGAAGCATAATATTCTCTCCCTTAATTATAGCAAAACAACTTTACAACCCTTACGACTTTGCAAGGTATAACTCTTGTTTTCTATAATTAATATTGCCAACTTGCATTATGTGCCTTAATAATCATACAATCATAACATTTATGCTCCCACTATCATGATGATTAACATAACACTTATGCTCCCACTAGCTTCGACATGTATTCATAAACATCTTAACTTTCAGAAAAACAATACTTATTGAATTTCTTAAGTTCATGTTTCTAATACTTAGTGCTTTGATAATATTTTATCAAGGCTTCTTGAATTCATACACCTTTGCCTTAGGTAGTTCATATGTGTGTCTAAACAATTAAGACTAATTGCCAAACCTCACAATTCAAATTATGGAAAGGGATACCGTAACCATAATCGAATTCGAGAATGCAATTTTACAATCACTATCTTCTTAAAATCTTTCTTAGTGAAAGCATTTCCTCACAATCATTTTCATGAAGGAAGAAATCTTATGACACTTAGATTTAAACGGTGTATTTGTTCCTATCCATGTGAATTTGTCAAAACCAAAGTTTACGACAAATTCAAACTCATATGGACCGAACTTTCTTAATCTTGATTTCTTGCCTTATGGTAGCACAGCTGCCTACCACGTCTTCCAAGTAGTTAAGCAGCTCACCTTTTCCTATCAATGTACCTTTCATTGATTAGGTGCTTTTCCTTTTATGCGTTCAAAATGAGAACTCATAGGACTCACAAACATAATTAACTCGATTGGATTGGCACAGAAACAAAATAATGTCTTCATGATAGGTTATAAACCTCAACTCGTGTGCTAGTGATGATCGATAAGGTTTATTTGATTTGTTCTTGAAACCTTTCAAGACCATTAAGACTCCTACTGACTCTTTGTCATATAAGATTCTCTTGTCAATAACCATTTCTTGACAAACAAATATTCAAGAGTTAGTGTAGCTTTTATCAAAACACTTCATAAATTGGTCCTAGTTGGTCTTTGTCTTATCTAAGACATCACAACTTTCCACATTTGATGAATGTTATAAACCTTCTTAATACTTTTTCACTCATCTTAACTCTAAGACTTGTCTTGGAACGAAGTATGATTGACTTCTTGATTTAACCATTTCTTCAATTCTTGTTTCCTCTTCCTAGACATACAATTGTACTAAGACTCACTTAGAGGATCAATTGAGATATGGTTCTTAATCATTAAGACCTATCATAAATCATAAAAGGTACTCTCCCTTCTTCTTAGAATGGAGAAACTTTTATCTTTCTGCCTACTTGATTCTTGTTATTCGTTCTACTATTGATTTAAACTTTTTCAATCAATTCAGAATTACACTTAATCTTATAAGTATAATCATATTTACTAAACCTTTAGTAAATCATGACGAATATCTTGTTACTTTTATGGTGGACTTGATCAACACGCAACTTTGTGTACTCGATCTCCTAGTCCTTTACTTGACACTTTGTCAATGAATTAGTCTAATTTCCAAATACGAAATTTCTCATTCATCGTGCATCCACGTTGCATGATTCCAAGTTTCTGTCCAATTGAAACTTGGGCGATGAGAAACTCTCCCTATTTGGTAAATTCTCGACTTTCCATAACATAATAAGAACCAAATCCATTATTGCTAATAATAGAAACATTTTAACATCAATTTTTCATACACGCCATTGTAAGGATAAATAAATAAAATTTAAAATCAAAATTTATTTTATTGCGGAAAAATTTGTCCTTACAATGCAACTCATTGAAAAACTTATGCTAATACATCTTTCTTAGCAATCTAATTCTAACTCTAAGTAGTAGCTCAAGAATATAATCTTCGAGAAATGCGATCGAAATCCATTCCTTCACGGTTAGATTCTGCTCACTTCTTCCCTTAAGCTTCCTTTCTTTTCTTCGATCCTACAAAACATCAATTGTAATCTTATCACATTATGTATTCATAATCTAGAATGAAGCTTAAAAGAGTTAGTCAATGGATTTTACCTAAATTAGAGCCATACGTTTCGACTCTCCCATCTCTTAGATCTCTTAGGTAAATGGGGCAGCTTTGTCTCCAATGCCCTTTCTCTTGGCAATAAAAGCAAATTGACTCTTTTGGAACATGACATGGAACTACTTCAGACATTGTCTTTCTCTTGTGATCAAACTTTTCAATCATAGCATGTCTTTCGTTGCCATTGTCTATATCCATAGAGGTCTCGAAGGCAGATTAACCAATCAACTTTGTTTTCCTATTGCGCCAAATCATTGCTGATTCAGCAACAATAAGCATATAGGTGAGATCTATAAGGGTCACATCGTAGTTCATCATATAGTACTCTCTTACGAACTCACTATATGAGTTGGGAAGTGACTAAAGAACCCAATCAACAGCCATTTCCTCACAGACAACGGATCCCAACATTCTTAACCTATCAATGTGTGACCTCATCCCTAGGACGTGTGCACACACAGACTTTCCTTCTTTGCCAAAAGGGCTTGAGTGATCTTGAACTTTTCAAGCCTTTGAACTTGTGGGTTAGGGAGAATAATTAGAGGAGGTAGAGGAAGTGAAGCATGATTTCTTGTTCCTCGATCGAATCGTGGAATATCATCTTCATGTGGAATGTTTGTTCCACGGGATTTGAGAAGACCATAGTTGTCGAACTTTGACATCTACAAAACGGGAGAAAACGAATTCAAGTTAGTTGATTGATTGAGTCCTTAGTAAATCACCCAAATGAGATACTAAGGCTAGGACCCAACACAATATTCTACAACCTAGAAAAGGGATGCCGTAATCTAGTTGCAGAATATTTGAAGGTAAGTGAATGACGATTCACTAATTTCCACCATGAAAAACGAAAAATAAATTTAAGTTTTAAATCTATGAAAACTCCTAGATCCTTTGAGATTCATTGAACTTTCAATGGCATGTTTAAATCTCGATATGCCCCTCTAGTTTGTGACTGGGATGCCGAGGATCACAAAGCAGGTGTGAATAACCATGCAAACTTACATGGTGCCCTCACATGTTACAGTCACCTATTCGATGTGCCGGTAAACCACACACGCTCCACCGAACTATGACAAACATTGAGTCACCCTTTGCTACCTTTGCTTAGAACCATTTAGTGTGCCGGTAAACCACACACGCTCCACTAACGTCTTCGCAAGGGCACAAGGTGTAATTTCATGGAATTGCATCAATTCACTTTTGCCTAAGTAACTAAGATTGGGAATTTTAAGAAAACATTTAGTTACTTTTATACTTCATTGTACTTATAATGGAAGGTTTTGTCCTATCCTACCCGTTCGGCTAACAACCCTCCACTAGTCAAGAGTGCGGTGGGTAAGAGTGGATACCCATTCAATTGCCATTTTATAGGCAATTTCCTCAAACACCCCTTATAGACCAGCTTCGTGAATGAGGCCTACTAATGGTATGACTGACTTTTACTCATACATATATACACTACTAGAAAAACAACCTTTAATGACGCTCAAACAATGACAGGCAGTGATTTACAATACGCAAAAGCGTGCATCCTAAAAATAATGTCATCTCTTATAAAATTTGAAGAAGAGAGGACAAGCATTTGTGCGTGCCCTAAAATTAATGTCCAAAAAAAAAACAAGGAGGGCGCATATGATAAAATGTTTGTCGTGTGCGCACGTCGCTTTATATTTGTTTTTCATAAACACGCATTTTAGAAGGTCACGGGGGAAATGAAATTCTAAAAAGTTTGAAAAGTTGCCATGTTCTCCTATACCTTCTTTCAATCGTTCTTCTCTCTCTCTCTCTCATACCAAAAAAACCTTCGATCGGAGAGCCATGATGTCTCTCTTACCATCACTGCTCTTTTCTCTCACAACAGCATCACACCATCACCAAATCTCCGATCTCTGACTGATGTCTCCACCCATTCTCTGTCCCCGCTCTAATTCGCTCAGTCAAATATCCAAAAACCGAACCACGATGCGCTTCTCCTTTCTCCCGTACCAGTCGGCAGAAATCAAGGAGTCTCGTGCCTAAAATTCTATATAGGGCCACAAAACCGACTATTGTTGGAACTAGGGTTCCGGTTCTTAGTCAAATCAAAGGTTTTTTGGTCTCCACCCATTCTCTGCCCATCGGAACCCTAAGTCTTTCTTTTTACGCTTTCACATCCTTCTTTCCCTAGTTTTCTGTTATTCCAAATCCTCATTTATTTTCTCTATCACAAACACATTTTATTTTGAAGCAATTTCTTTTTATTATTGCTTTTAACGATGTGCTTTGATCCAATTTCTTTCTGCGTTTTCGTATACAAATTTCACTATACAAAGCAGTAGCTGTTCATCTGATCGTGGCGATGATCAGTGCATCAAACCCTAATTCATTGATGTCTTCGTCGTCAACAACAAGCAATAACAATGCTGCCGACAGCGGATAACAAGCGCCAGGTTTGAAGACGTATTTCAAAACTCCGGAAGGAGGGTATAAGCTTAAGTACGAGAAAATTCATCCCGCCGGTCTCCTTCACTATGCCCATGAAAAGTCTGTTACTTAGGTAATATTTGTGGTTCTTGATCCACCCTAATTCTGATAATTTTCTCATGTTTATAATTCTGTTTCAATCGACCTATATTTAATTCACTATTTGGGCATTTTGGTATGGGCGTTATATTGGTAATCTGACTTCCAAATCATGATATGCTTGCTAGGTGACTATGGCTCATCTAAAGGATAAACTTGTGCATGCTCTGTCATCTTCATCTTCAAGTATAGGCATCAGTAGCGGTGTAAAATCAGCAGCAGCAAAGTTTGGGATAGAACACTTGTAGATGTATATATCTGTTATTGGCAAATCAGCCCCTACAACTTTTTTTTGAGACAAATAAGTCCCACGGTTTCTGTTGGCATATGGGTTGGAAATTGTAAATTATAGTAGTATTGTGCTTAATATCCTACAAACAAACACAAGTGTTGCCACTGCACTCGAGACACATTTTTTATCTCAAAATAACACTCATATTTTTTAACATGCTTAATGTCTACAAGTATGTTTAGTTTCAAATTCCAATGCTTTTTCTTAATCAAATGGTTAAATCCCAATATCAATCCAATATTTAATATTTTCATGTGTTGCTCAGAATGTACAGTGTGCTTATATCATCCAACATTGTTGAAGCTAAAGTTGATAAGATTCGTGAAGAAATAACAATCTGGCATTAAGATTGTGATAAGATGGTGATGGTGACAGTAAGGCAGAGAGTGAAGGGGAGGTTGAGGGCGTGGAGGAGGATGGTTATGGTAGTGGTGATTTGACAATTTTGCCCCTGTTTGTGCACTTTTTGTCAATTGCCAAGTCATTAGCAAAATGTGTAGCAACTCCTTTATGTGATAATGGTGAAATAAAAGATTTGCATGTCTTTTATGGGAATGAGAGATTTTATGTCCTCTTTAGGCTTCATCAAGTTAGAATATTCAATATTCACTATTTTTTTTTTAATTTTTTTTTCAGGTTGTGGGAAAGGCAAGAATGGAACCGATTTTACCTCCATCCATTGAAGTCACATTTACCGTAATGCCCCTCTCTTTATTTCCATCTAAATCTTTATATTTTCAAGTGTTTTTGAGTTTGACTGGTAACTAAATATAAACTTAGGGGTATGGGCTGGAATACAATGAACTTCGTGAGTATATTCATGGATTTTTCAGCAATGTAGTAGAAATCTCGGAGGATGAAATGATTCAGGTATTTGAAAAAAAAATATTTGTGAGTGTGTGAATGTTAGTTTGTGTTATGTGAATGAGTATGTTCTTCCAAATAAAATCATTGTAATGTGAATGAGTCTGTTCGTCCACCTTCTGCTAACACTGGTTTCAATATCAATAAGGATACCTGCCTCATTTGGATGGAACCAGTGGTTCCTATAAAATTAAAACTGGAACCGGAACCAATCTATACGGTTCCTACATTTTTGAAATCAATCCCGAAACATCCGGTTCATGTTCCGAGACCGGGTAATCTGCTTACATCAAATTTTTTAAGTTTTGTCAATACAAAACATGGTTCACTTCATTTCCAATTAGACAAAATGCAATAAAAAGTTAGCCTAATACAGTCCATAAATGACAGCCAACTCAATAGAGCCATCCAAAAGAGCCAAAAGTTTTATTCTATACATCACTCTAGCTATCGTTTTATAAGGCAATTCCCAGTCAAATTTGTTTTCAGCTACCGATGTGGGATAGCTTCACAACCATTTTTTCCTTTGTTCATTTACGTCGTTTGTTCTTTCCTTCAAGTAACACACATATTAAATACTAAATTTATAATACACAACACACTTCACACATAGAGTACACAAACATTACATATAGATTTTTTTTAAAAGCACAATACACATATATAATATACAAATCTCTTTTTAAACTAACACATTACAGTAAAGTCTTTTCCATTTGCAACCGTGTGTGTTAAATCAGATACTTTGTTTTTTTTTTCTCTCTCTCTCTCTCTCTCTCTCTCTCTATATATATATATATATATATATATATATATATAAACCGGTTCCAATTAACGGGTAGCAGTTCTGAAAAAATGAGAACCGAAACCACTTAAGGCGGTTCCAAAACTTCTTGAACCAGAATCGGAACCCGCAGTTCCGAGGCGGCTGCAGTTCCAAAAGCGGGTACCCACTTTAAAGTTAATTATTTATTAATGATGTGAACTGATAAACTAATTTGTCTTTGTATTGGTTTTACAGCTAGTTGGAAATCTTTTGACTCTTTTTCTATTGAAGGATGGAACTGTAAGAATCTATAACTAAATTGATCCCATTAAATTTGCTTCTAACAATCACTACCTATTTTTTTTAATTGTTTGTAGGAGGGAAGTACGAGTGGAACAACTTTGATTTTCACTGTCTTTCTTGGGAGCATGACCTTGGGAACTTTTCTAATGGCTTTCTTAAAGAAAAGGGACAATGAAGAAACAGAACAGCAACACATCTGATGGTGCTCCTAACAGCAACAACAACACTAACACTAACACAACTCCTAATCCCATAACATAAAACCGAAAATTGATTAGAGAATGGCAGATATAAACACCGAAACTTTCCCTGGGACACTAGCCGTCAATAACATAAAACCAAAAATTTATTAGAGAATGGTAAGAGGAGTTTGTTACTTAATACTTACTAATCATCATCATCATAAAACTGATCATAATATATTATTCATTTCTGAATTAGTTAAATCTTATCTGGAATGTAACGAATTTTGTCTCAATTGGAAAATTATTGGGTGGATTAATTGTATGCATGATTGGGTTCTAGATCTCTGAATTAGTTAACCTCTAGGTCTCCAAAAAGGTTCTGTTCCAGTTTAAAATGAACATGGAGGGTTATCAAACTCTTTGTTGCTATTTGTTATCTGTTTATCTATTCTGTTATATATTATCTGATGTTTGTTTCCTTATTCTACGTTGCAATCTAGAGATATGGAAGCCTTCGAGACCCTATGAAGGATGAACTTCAGTTAGCTCCAGGTGGTAGTTTCACAAAGGCAACTCAAATGCAAATTAAAGGATATCTACTTTCCATATATCCAAGTTTCTTGGCTTAGACATAACACATGGATGATATAATTTGTATTATTGGATTACAAAAATAACACCATTCCTGTTTATAGTGTGATGAATTGTCCAAGAAAGGAAGAACAATAATGCCAATTGAATTTCAGGTTCCATTTTGTATTATTGGATTACAAAAATGACACCATTCCGTTAAAGAGGTACTGTTTAGAATCTTGCATGTATATATAACTATATGTACTTCATACAAGATTACATGATGCTCCTCAATAAATATAGTTACTTTCTACTACTTTGCGACTTTTTTCCCTAACACTTGAAATAATAGGGCAAGGAGAGCATTCTAAACATTCTGGAAACTTTAAAAGAAGAGGGATATGGGTACACAGAAGATTTTGGAAGTTTTAGTCATTTACTTGTAGATGACTTGGTCGTTCACTTTGCAACAAAGTCTCCATCACTTGGTATGTGTTGTTATCTTCTCTCTAGTCTTTACTTACATTGATTTTACTCAAAGTGGCATATTTCTATCTGTGTTTGTGCTTGACATAACAAGTGCTATTGGCTACTTGTTGTGCCTTTGAAGGGGTATGATTCTCATCACATCACTGAAGAACATCTAGGTGGCAAAATAATATCACGTTCTGTTCTTCTTTGTGCCTTTGAAACTACAAGAGATGCTGGAACCCTTAGAGAACCTAAGGACAAACTGGAGAAGTGAGTTGAAGAGCTGACATGGAGATTAGACTTTGAAAAGCAATTGAGGGTATATTTTTTTTATATTTCTTGTATCTAATTAGTTTGTAAATTTTTGTTACAACTATTGATTTGTTTTATCTTTCCATGGAACAATTATTTGTATGACATTAAATTTTATGCAATGGATTGTATTTTTTGTATATGATATTTTATTTTCTATCATGAGACATTAACTACAAATTTAATTTGAAAATTAGTAAATTTATAAAAAAAAATATATTTTTTTAAACATTTAAAATTATGATACGCAAAAATGTGTGTCATCTTCATTTATGACATGACCTTTCTTGACAGAGGCTTTCTTGATACGCATTGCGTGTCATTAACACGCGCGTCGTAAGGTTACGACATGCGAATGCGTGTCGTCTTACTTTATGACAGAGCCTTCCTTGATACGCAGTGTGTGTCGTAAACGCGCATCGTAATTGCGCGTCGTCTATAGACGACACGCAAAAGCACGTCGTCTCTCTTTATGACAGGGCCTTCCTTGACGCGCATTTGCGCGTCTTCTGAGCCTTTTATGACGTGCAATGAGTGTTGTAAAAGGCTGTTTTTCTAATAGTGATATAATGTTATACCTTTAATGTTATATACATAGTATAGGGTGTATTTTATACTTTTAAAATACTAGGTGGTCTAATTTAACAATTATACTTTTAATTCAATTAAATTGTAAACCTAAACTTTTATGAATTTATTAAACTTCTTTTAATTATACACCTTAATTAATTAATAAAACCATAAGGGTGTGATTTGAACTTTTTCAAAACAATACTAGAGTTTTAGAATTTAACATTCCTAATTAAACTTTTAATCAACTTTTAAATTCTAAAACTTGAGGGCAAGTTTTGAAACATTTCAACACATTAGGGTTTAGAATTTAAATATACATCAAAATTAAACCATTTAATCAAAATTTAAATTCCAAAACTTGAGGGAAAGTTTTGAAACCTTTTTCAAAACATTAGGGTTTCAACTATTTAAATTTCAAAACAACAAAACTTTTGGGTTCAAATTTAAACTATAAAACCTAAAGGGCAAAATATGAAACTTTTCATAACAACAAGGATCAAATAAAAAATAATTCAAATTAACATTTAATCACATAATTATCCATATTTGATTTATTTAATGATTTCTTGCAAAACAATCTATCAATTTACTCAAAATAATTAATCAATTATCACATAAGGAAACAATTATCTTATTAATTGATAAATATCTTCAATTAGATCAAAATTATAGTCAAATATATCATATAATCGGATTAATATTGATCTAACATGATAAGGTAACTATCCATAAGCAAAAATAGCAAGAAATCCCAGATATACCTCTGTCTGACGCACCGACTCGCCGAGTCACCCTCTGGAACTCGCCGAGTAGGGCTGACTCGCCGAATCCAAGAGTGACTCGCCGAGTCAGGTCAAACAATGAGGCCAAAACACGTTTTTCAGTTACATCAAGCATCAATACAATAGAAACCAATCAAGGCTCTGATACCACTGATGGGTTTTGGTCAAAAGACATCCTATGTGCTCATACAAACCCTAATGCTTGGATCTAGGTTTCTCTATTGTACATGCTTTGAATCAAAGACTATAAACCCTAATTCTAGCATATGGAAATCAATATTAACATATAATTAGGTTTAAGATATTACCTTGATTGTTATGTAGCAATAACAATCCCAATTCCTCCTTGAATTGACTTTGGAAAGCTTAGAGTCACAAGTGTCACTCCTCTAATGGCTTACAAACACCATAAGCAAGTGGAGAATGTATAAAGAGAGAGGAGAGAGGTAGGAATTCGTCCTTAGATGCTCTAGGGATCAAGTGCACGAAATCCTAAGGCCTTAGGGGTCTTTATATAGGGTTAGGATTAGGGTTTTAGTCCTTATCCTTATCTAGTTACTTGCCCATCAAGCAATCATAGGATAAACCTTGAAAACCCCTATCTCTTGGACCTTGGACGATTTTAAGGATATCCTTATCCTTGAATTCGTCCATCCTTTAATAAGGATAACCATTGCCCTATTTTGCAACTATCACATAATTACAATTCAGCCCCTCTAGTTTAATTAATTACACTTGATCACAAAATTAATTCTTAATTAATTATTGACCAATATTAATTAAACAAATATGATTTCTCCTTTAATATATTATTCTTATAACATATTAATAAATCATAATAACCTCTCTCTCTCTCTCTCTCTTTATTTATTTCTCCAATCAAGTTGCTTTGGTGAAGGCAACCCAAAAGGACCGTGCACCATCGGGTCAAGTACATACCAAAATAGTTATGGACTTAGACACTAATCCAACACTGTGATCCCTTGGTTCCTTAGCTAAGGCAACCGCACTTTCGTTGTCACAGAAAATTTCCATTGGCTCTTTTATAGCTGGTACAACTCCAAGGTCTCCAATGAAGTTCTTTAGCCATACGGCCTCCTTTTCTACCTCGCTTGTTGCTATATACTCTGATTTTCAAGTTGAATCAACTACCGTCTGATGCTTGGAACTTTTCCAAGTAATTGCTCCTCCATTTAGGATAAAGACCCAGCCTGACTGAGAGCGGAAGTTATCCCTATCAGTTTGGAAGCTAGCATCGCTATACCCTGCCACTCTCAAGTCATCACTGCCACCAAGGGTAAGGACCCAATCCTTTGTCCTTCGCAGATACTTGAGAATGTTCTTTACTGTAGTCCAGTGAGCCTTGCCAGGGTTCCCTTGATATCTACTGACCATGCTCAAGGAAAAGGCCACAACAGGGCGAGTACAAGTCATAGCATACATGATTGAGCCCACAACGGAAGCATATGGTACATGACTCATCTCATCTATCTCAGCCTCTGTACTCGGACTCTGAGTCTTACTCAGTCTGGAGTTACTCTGGATCAGTAATTCCCCTTTCTTGGAATCCTGCATACTGAAACTCTTCAGCACCTTATCCAAGTAAGTACTCTGACTAAGTCCAATTAGTCTCTTACTCCTGTCTCTCAATATCCTTATCCCTAGGATACAGGCAGCTTCCCTAAGGTACTTCATAGCGAAACACTTCCCAAGCCAGGCCTTAACCTCCTGCAAGGTTGGGATGTCATTTCCTATGAGTAGTATGTCATCCACATACAACACCAAAAAGCTAACTATACTCCCACTAGCCCTAACATATACACATGACTCATCCTCGCTTCTCGAAAAGCCAAACTCTTTGACTTTCTTATCGAAACAAAGATTCCATCTGCGAGGTGCTTGTTTCAATGCATAGATGGATTTCTCAAACTTACACACTCTATTAGGGTACTCCGCACTGACAAAAACCTGTGGCGGACTCATGTAAACATCCTCAACCACTTTTCCATTAAGGAAAGCAGTTTTGACATCCATTTGCCATATTTCATAGTCATGAAATGCACCAATGGCTAACATAACCCTAATAGACTTAATCTTTGCTACTGGTGAAAAGGTCTCATCATAATCAACTCCCGGAGTTTGAGAATAGCCATTTGCAACCATTCGCGCCTTATAAGTGTGTACATTACCATCCATGTTAGTCTTCTTCTTGAAGATCCATTTGCACCCGACTGTCTTACGACCTGGTACATTGTCAACCAAGTTCCACATTTGATTGTCATACATGCACTGTATCTCGCTGTCTATAGTCTCTTTCCATTTAGCAGCCTCAGGGCCTGCTATGGCTTCCATGTAGCTGTTAGGTTCATCTAGACTTACCAGTGTACTATCATTGATAAGCTTATCACCTTCTGCAGTAATATGGAAACCATAGTAATACTCAGGTGCATTCCTAACTCTTGTGGAACGCGTCAGAGGTATGGGCTCGTTAGTCGGATCAACATGAGTTTCCTCCTCAGGTTGATTACTAGGGTTTGAGGTTCCTTCACCACTTGACTCTTTAATTTCATCAAGGTTAATTCGCCTCCCACTGTCTCCTTGGCTTATGAACTCTCTCTCGTGAAAGACTCCTCTCCTTGCTACAAAGACCACATTATCACTGGGTCTGTAGAAAAGGTAACCAAAGGATCTATGTGGATATCCGATGAAAATACACCTCTCACTTCGAGGTTTGAGCTTATCATGAGACTCAAGCCTCACAAATGCCTCGCAACCCCAAATTTTGATGTGGTCCAAATTGGGAACTTTCCCAGTCCACATCTCATGAGGTGTTTGGCAACCTTTTTAGTAGGGACTAGATTTAGGATATGGGCGGCAGTCTTTAAGGCATACCCTCAGAATGAGATTGGTAATGAAGCTCGACTCATCATGGAACGAACCATGTCCAACAAGGGTCGATTGCGCCTCTCATCCACACCATTCAGTTGTGGTGTCCTAGGAGGTGTCAATTGTGAGATAACCCCACATTCCTTAAGATAGTCAAGGAACTCGATACTAAGATACTCTCCTACCTGATCGGATCGGAGCATCTTGATGTTCATGCCCAGTTGATTCTCCACTTTCTTCTAAAACACTTTGAATTTCTCAAAGGTTTCTGACTTATGCTTGATTAAGTAGATATATCCATATCTACTATAATCATCAGTAAAAGTCACATAATAGCGATTAGCATCCCTTGTGGTAGTTTTGAAGGGTCCGCACACATCAGTGTGTATGAGGTCCAACAAACCCTCACCCCTCTCACAAGTACCAGTGAAGGGTGACTTTGCCATTTTTCCAAGTAAACAAGACTCGCAACTATCATCCGACTTTAGGTCAAATGATTCCAAAACTCCAGCCTTTTGGAGTTGGCCCATGCACTTCTTGTTAACATGTCCAAGACGACAATGCCACAAGTATGATTTGTCTAAGCTATTTGAAGAATCAATACACAACACATTATTTCCTAGATTATCTACAACATTCACAGCTTCATATACACCATCACAAGGTAATGCTTTAAAGTAAAATACATCATTGCAATAAACATTAATAGCACCATTATCATTATCAAATGAAAAGGAAAACCCTTGTTTGTACAAGCCATGAAAGGAAATAATATTTCTCGCCATTTCAGAAGAGTAACAACATTTATTCAAATCTAACATTAACCCATTATTAATCAATAAAGAATAAACTCCTATCTTGGTAACAGGTGATGCTTTCCTATTCCCCATGATTAAGTTTATCTTCCCGTGCTCCACTTTCTCACTTCTTCTTAGGCCTTGCAAATCAGTACAAATGTGAATACCACAACCTGTACCAAGCACCCAAGAGTTAGTATTCAATGATTTTTTAGACAATATAGTGTAAATACTTGCATGGGTGGGTTTAACTTTCCCATCCTTTACATCTTTCAAGTATTTGGGGCAGCTTCGCTTCCAGTGCCCCTTTTCCTGACAGTAGAAGCATTGTGCTTCCTTTGGGTTTGAAGAAGGAGGAATGGAAACTTTCTTGGTTCCACTTGAAGAGGATCCATTAAGAGACTTTCCCATGGTACCCTTCAAAGGGGTCATCCTCTTCTTCCCCTTTTGCTGCCCAATTGCCAGGAAAGGAGCAGTAGTAGGAGTAGGAGTAACAACTAATTTACCTTTAAGGACACTTTCAGTGGTCCTTAAAAGTCGTTGAAGCTTACTTAGTGTGACTTCCTACTTGTACATATGATAAGTCATACGAAACTGATCATAACTTCGAGGTAAGGAATGGAGAATGATGTCAATCGCCATGTCCTCAGGAAAGTCCACATTAAGCTTTAATAACCAGTCCACGAACCTTTGCATTTTATGCAAGTGACTGGTGAGGGGTTCTCCCTCTTTCATCCTAGCTGTTATCATGGAGGAAATGATTTCATACCTCTCCTAACGAGAACTCTGATGGTACCTATCCATCAGATCCTGGTGCATCTCAAAAGGGTAGAAATCTTCATAGGATTTCTAGAGTTCTGCTGTCATTGTGGTCAGCATGATGCAAGACAGCTTAGCGGCATCTTTCTTATGGGTGGTGTACTCAGCAATCTCCTCAGGAGTAGCAGTTGACTCATCAATAACATTTAGCTCTTTATCGAGTACATACTCTTGTCCTCATAGCGAGTAATCATTCTGATGTTCCTAATCCATTCATTGAGAACCACCAAAAGTGACTTTCCCACACAATTTCATTAAGGAAAAGGAGCCTGTAGGGTTTGAGCCAGTAACAGTGTTGGAAGACATCTGAAAAGAAAGAAAGACAAGTTTTATTAGATAAAGAGTCCTTAATAAGTCACCTAAATGAAATTTTAAGGCTAGGACCCAACAAACTATTTATAGTTGGAAGAGGGATGTCGTAATCCAAGATATAAAATATTTCAAGGTAGGTAAATGAAGATTTACCAATTTCCACCACGAAAACGAAATATATTATTAAGTTTTATTGGATTTGAAATTCCTAGATCCTTTGAGATACATTGAACTTTCAATGGCATGTTTGAATCTCGATTGTGCCCTCTCAAGTTTGTGACTGGGATGTCAAGGATCACAAACAAGGTGTGAATAACCATGCAAATTGACTTGGTACCCTTAACTTTTATCACCTAATCGATGTGCCAGTTAACCACACGCGCTCCATCGATCTATGATAAAATTAAGTTACCCCTTGCCACTCTTACTAATCCTTGTTAGCATTCCGGTTAACCACACGCACTCCACTAACGAGTTGGTAAGGTACAAAGTGTAATTTCATGGGTTAGCACCCATTTCACAATTTCCTAAAGTAACTAAGATTGGGAATTATTAAAGTGTAGTTACTTTATAATTTCATTATACTTTTAATGAGGATTTAAAGTCCTTGTCCTACCCATTCGGCTAACAACCCTCCACCAGTCAAGGAAGTGGTGGGTGAGAGTGGAAACCCATTAAGCTGTCATTTTATAGGTAACAACCTTATACCCCCTTATAGACCGACTTCGAGAATGAGGCCTACTAACGGTAAGACTGACTTATTCTTATACATATCTATTTATTTAAACTTTAAATATAATAAAAGTATAAGGGTTAAATTTCAAACTTTTGAAATTCTAGGGTTCAATTTGGAAATTAAAGTATTAGAGTGTAAGACTTTACAAATTCCAAAACTTGAGGGCAAGTAGTGAAACTATTCAAGACTTTTCATTTCATAAATTATGAGTTTAACGGTCCATTAACATGAAGACTCTTCATTTTATGTAACCTCTTACTCTTTAATGACACTTTTAAAAAAATGACTTTTGGTTATCCATAACTTGAGGACAAGTTATGGACTCCATCATTAGCCATTAAAATGAAGAATCATACTTACAAGCAAATTACACATAATTCCTATGATCTTCTAAAATTCATAAGAACATGAACATTCATATCAAAATTTCAAGAATCATATTAACACATATAAAACATGGAATTTTGATATTAGCCATTGTAAATGGATTAACATAAGCATTACACCATCTAAAACAAGTTTTAAAACACCAAAACAGTTTAGGATAATGTTTCTAGTCCATTTCCAGCAGCAAAAGTCGAAGAACTACATTCTGGGGCTCCTATTCGTTGAGTGCATGAACCTACTCGACGAGTAGGATGAGTTTTCACATGGACTCATCGAGTCCCCCCATGGACTGGCGAGTTCATGTTGCAGAGTGAAGATTTTTTAGTTTTTTCAACAAGTTTGCATCAAGTGTCAAGAAAACAAGCCTAGGCTCTGATACCACTGTTGGATTTTGAGTATTCTAACACTCCTATGGTGTACATGCAACCCTAGAAACCCTGGATCTATGTTTTCTCTAAATACATGCAAATTTGATTTTCCAAGGTTTACTTCCTATATAGCATGTTATGGGGAACTTGTAATACAAAACTCAAGTAGAATAACATACCTTTTAGTAGCTTGGATTCCTTGATGACTTTGTGAGCCTAGCACCCCAAATGTGATGCCTTAAATGCTTTACACAACACCACAATTTTTGGAATAACCTTAAGAGAGCTTCACTATACTCAAAAATCGGCTCGCCCTCTTATTTGCTTGTAGTAGTGCCGATTTTACTTGCATAGGGTTCTTTAGATAGCTGTGGCACAAGTAGGGTTACACCATGTAAACCCTAATTGTCATGGCTTTCCATATTCCATGACCCATGGGTTTGTAACCTCCATGGATTATCCATGGAGCACCTTATGGGTTTTAACCCAATCCATACAAACCATGGATCATTAGCCCACTATACAAGAATAGATTGTTTACACAATCAACCTCATATATTTAATTAGTCTCTTTTTGATCACTTAATTAATTCCAAATTAATTCTTTTATCAATACTAATTAAATAATATTATTAATATATTAGTACTTATAATATATTAATAAAACTTAAGTGTTCTTTCTCTCATTTTGCTCTATCCAAGTATTGCAATGTCATGCAACCCAAATGGACCATGGAGGATCGGGTCAAGTACATACCAAATATAGTTATGGACTTAGACACTATATCCAACATTAAGACCAAGTATTATGAGCATTCTAAACATCCAAAGTGATAAAGTTCGTGACTTTATGGGTCCTAGGCACAATTGCTCACTGTATCTGAAGTACGGGCGTAAGTGCTTAAGCCATTAAGCACTTATTCAGATTTTGGCAAACCACTTCGTACACGTAGCATAAATCCAGTACACCCAACATACTGGGTCAAGCACCCCGATGGTGGTCAACATCGGGATGAGAACCCCCTGCGTACGTCCTCGATTGGGCCTTTGACAATTGGGCTTAGAGTTTTGGATTGTTTATGGACTAGTTGGATTTAGGACTTTGTTGGACTTTATGAATATAATGTTTTGGGCTAAGTTTTGATAATGGATCTTGGAATTAGACCCAATTAGGGAGTTGGGTCCAATTTGGTAAATTGGGTCAATAATGGGCTTTGCATAAGAACTTTCAAGGTTTTGGACATGGCATTGGGCCTTGGCCCAATAAAAAGAACAGACATGATGGATTGTGTGGACCCTTAGTCAAGAATGTTATGTTATGTAATGACTTAATATTCATTATTTGGATAGTTCGCGATTTTTGGTGAGGTAGCCATTCGGGAGTTCGATTCTTCAGTTCAGATCGGCATTGCGAGGTGAGTTATCCTCATGATGTCACCAGGGTCTAAGGCACCAAGGCCAGCCCTTTATCGGATTTGTATCCGGGTATTTGCATGATATGTTTATTGATCGGCTAGCTCTACATCCTGGTAGTTAGGATGGTATTATGTTAGTGACTTGGTTTAGGTCGGTATCCTGGTATATAGGATGATGTTATGTTAGTGACCGGTTAGGTCGGTATCCTGGTTATAGGATGGTTGCCATGATTAGTGATCTATTAGATCTGCATGTTTACTTGTTTATATGAATGTGCACATGATTGTTTGATTGGTATGGGGGTTGGTTGAGGCGTGTCCTGCTTCGTGCTGTAGGCCAACATACCCAAGACAGATCAGATAGACTGTAGGCCCAAGAGGGCACATAGTCAGGCCGAAGGCCCGGAGACTGGTCCGGATAGGCTGAAGGCCCCAAGAGGGCGGTCCAAAAATGTCGAGGCTCGGAGAGTGGGCCAGATAGACTGATTGCCCAGTGCGGCCGGTCTAGTCATATTGTAGACTCAGAGAGTGGATCAGGTGGACTGAAGGCCTAGTGCAAGCAGACCAGTCACAATGTAAACTCGAGATGCATGGTTGTTCTTTGTTTTTTATATAATATGTTTATGGTTGTATGAGGTTGGTATTTTGGGGGTAACTCACTAAGCCTTCGAGCTTACATTTGTCGATTATTGTTTCAGGTACAACACACGATCGCGGTAAGGCGAAGGCGTGACCGTACACTCCCTCATATTTTGATTTGGATTATGGGATACTCTGATATGAAACTATTTTGGAAACCTTTTTGTAATAACTTTAAGTATTTGAAATGTTTTTAAAAGTTTAAAATTGGCATGATTTTTATGGGTGTTACAAGTTGGTATCAGAGCCTTGGTTTGAGTGAATTGGAGGAACACTCGTGTGAATCCAGTCTCAAATCAAGGAAAACATTTCAAAATGATTTTTTTTAAATGGTTTTCAAAATAAGTAAAAGAGGATGCGAAGTGTACGATCGGCCATAGCTAGTAAGTAGACCCCAAAATACCATGCAGTTATTTAATTATATGATATGTTAGAACAGCATGCTAGTGATAAGATAGGGATCCTCAGGAACCGTATGATAGAATTTCCTGATCTTTGATGCCTTATCTTATGTGGAGTACCTCATTGATTGTTGTATGACTCTTTTGCGTGTAAATTAACTATTGGGTTGATACTCCAAGTCACATGCTACATGGGTTAAATGGTCTTAGGGTAAGGGATTTGGTGCTACAGCGCAGCTCTCGTATGAGTCCAACCGTTGTGGGATTAAATATTTTAGTCTAAGATTGTTTAAGCCATGTGATATGTGATTGTATTCATGCAATAGTTAACTAGCACCAATGGAGGGTCGTGTGGTAGTTGGTGGATGGGTGGGTTGTGCGAGGCCGGTAGGTCAGTTATAAGATATTTAGCATTCCTCTGGGAGTGAGGATTGAGCGCTCGCTATGTTTTTGTATATTGTTAGGGTGTTGTGGTGATACTTGAGACAAATATGGGTAGTTGTGGAAGGTGGTATGGGCCCATACTACTGAAAGCACAAGACCCATACGCGTAGCAAGGAAGTTACAACCCCTGTGGTTTAATTGAGAGTTGGTTCCCTGTTGTTGTATGGATTATCCGAGACATTTTGAGACCTGATCCGGGTTACGACTAGAAACTAGCAGCCATGATAGGCCATTATTGTCAAAGGATCGTGTCGGTGAGATCATCTGGGAGGAGGTGACCAAGATTTTCCGGGGACAGTTGCCGGAGATGTTCGGGTCTATTAAGACCTCCATGGTTAATTGATGGTTTGGACTGTCATTTTATAGGGCAAGGATTGTGGCCTTTCAGTTTGTCGAGCTCGAAGGAGTGAGCAGGCTTGTGACCCAAGATCAGGTTGTTCCAGCTTGGGGTCAGTTGGTTGCAGGGATTGGCGACATTATTTCAACGCAGGTGGGTCGATGTGGCATAAGTATTTTGTAAGGTCCGGTTTGCCTTGGATCTCTTGTATCGGGCGGTAAGGATTGATTGTGCAACCTATCACACTTTTGGGATTGTAGACTATGTTTGGGGAGTAGTTTGTAGCCCGGTTTAGGGCAGAGGTTGCTTCAGCTACTGTAGTTCAGTTATGGACGTTTGAGCGGGTGAGTGAGTCAGGGTGTGAACCCTGAGTGGAATGATTTCTAGAGCCCGAGAGCAGGAGACTTGTTTGGAACACCTTTGGAAAAGGGGTATTGTGTGGGAGGTCTGTGGATAGGGTCCCACAGAAGGGTTATTCAGCATTATCAGGATTCAGTGGTTTTAGAAACCGTTCGTGATTGACGGACGAATGCACCAAGGGAAGTAGCTCATCGTCGAGGTATTAGTTGGAGTATCTATCTTTTGGTCTTCATGACTTGAGTGTGGGGTCATTTAAACATTAGGGACTCCCGGTTTCACTGGGATTCAGGAAGTGCGCATCTAGTTCTTACAAGTGTGTGATCAATTAGGATTGGCTAGTAATGGAGCGCTAGTTAGAAAGAGTTGGTTGTCATTGGATCGATTGTTTGGAAGTGATAAGGATGGGGAATCATCCAATTTTCATATATTGTGAAGGCTTAGTCGAATCTAAGTGGGGGAGAGTTACTCCGGCATGCAGAAGCGGGAGCGGTTTTGAAACGGGGATAAGTTTCACAACCCGACAGGGAGAATGGAGGCCCCGGTGGCTACTTGGTTTGAAGGTTGTGTTGGGTGGGGGTTCGGTAAAACTCCCCAGCATAAGAAACACGTCTTCTTGGTGCTTGATAGCAGAATTTGAGGAACCAGGTTGCGGTTCTAGTCATGAATCGAGTTCAGTTCGGGTGTTCAGTCGAGTGTGTGCTCGACTCTAAGGGTTTTGAATTGATAGATTGAGGGTTTTGTTGGCTGTCAGGGCTCGACAATACATTTGCCACGAGTGTGCGGGCTAGTTAGCGCATGTGGTAGACACACGGGTCAGGGAATAGACCACGGTTTTCCGAGAGGGTGGACGATCAACATGAGGCCTAGGGTTAGGCCGGGGTTAGAGTCCATGGAATGGATCAGGAGTTTGGAACCCCAAGTGGGTGAGAACAATCTGCATGTAAGAGATCACCAGGAGGGGTGGTCCAGGGAGATGCCCCATAGTTTAGAGCGGTTCGGATAGAGTGAAGGCTAGTGGGGCGTACTAGTCAGGCCGAAGGCTCGGAGAACGGTCCAAACGGGCTAAAGGCCCTAAGAGGCGGTCCAGCCATGCTGAAGGTTCGGAGAACGGTCCAGACAGGCTGAAGGCACAGAGAGGTGGTCCAGACATGCTGAAGGTTCTGAGAGTGGTCCAGATAGACTGACGGCCTGGTGAGGTGCTCCAGTCACGCTGAAGACTTTGTATGGGTTTATTAGTTATATGATCGGGTACTGAGTATATATGTGATATGGGGCAGCAACTTGTTGTATAAGTGGATAGTGTAGGGTGAGGTTTCAGTTGTGGCACTTGTTGATGTTGTGAAGGACATTTATTAGGCCTCCTTGGGCAATGGAGGAGGTGAGAATCTCCAGGATGGAGTGTTGGGTAACTGAAGTGACGATAACGATGTCGATAGGTTATCAGGAGCATTCCATTCATGAGATGATGTAACGCCCGTAGATCAGGGCTAGTCAATTTAGAGACAATAAGAGTCAAAAATGACTTTTTGATAGAAGATTATTTAGGATGAATAATCCTAACTAAGTTGTAGTATATGTTACAAGGTTTCCGTGCATATAAAGAACGCCAAAATCCGAGTTATAACAAAGAAGTTATGACCTGTCGAAGTTTTACAGCAAAACCGGCACGGCACCGGGAAGCGTAAATAGTGAATTTACGATATAGCGAGATTTAGCCTTATCAATATAAACAAAAGTTGTAGAATATGTTAAGATAAGAGCGTCAATAAAAAGAACGCCCAAATCTGACTTCGTATGAGAAAGTTATGATTTTTCTAAGATTCGGCTTAGCAGTGCACGACCCGAAACTCGAATTTTAGTTCGAGCGGTTTTTTGGCTTACGCGACCTAAATGAGAGTTGAAGGTCTCATTAATAGGAACTCAATGGTAAAAATATGGACGAAAACGGAGTTCGTATGAAGGAGTTACGAATTCTTCGCGGTCATTTAACAGTCTAAACGCCTTCTACTGTTAAATTTGAGATCGGTCAAGATTTAGCCGACGGAGTCTAAACGAAAGTTGTAGATCTTGATTTTACCTACGCGTGGATATAAAGAACGTCAAAAACGAAGCTCGTATGCGAGAGTTATGCTTTTTCTAAGTTCGAAGGCTAACACGCGATAGGGGTGACGTGGCACCACCCAGAATTTGACACGTGGCACCACCAGAAAGCCGCCACATGGACCAACTCGGCGAGTAGGTGTCCCCTACTCGGCGAGTACATCAGATATTTTCACTATAAATAGGATGCGAGGGTTCAGGGTTTATTTGCTCATTTCTTCTTATCTTTGTGCCGAAGCTCTGCATTTTTACCCCCGAAGCCACCCCGAAGCCCCGATATCATACTCTAGCCCCGAGGCAAGTCCCGAGATCCCGAAGATCCCGAGAAGTGCGGTTCCCGAGCCGAAGCTCTGCCCGCGAGAAGTTCGATTTTTGAGGAGATCTTCCAGATCTGCTGTGGATTACTACTTCTGCAAGTCGTAGTGCTGTCCGATCATCTTCTGATCAAGTGAGTGTATACTACCTTTCATAAACACGATAATAATACAAGTATGGTTTGAGTGTATTAAGTATATTGTTGTTTATATGCGCGAGTGTGTAGTTACTTTCTTCTAACACATAAATATGAAGTATTTGCTATGAAATACGTGCTATGTGTTTATATGTTATTTGTCTATTTGAGATGGACATGGAATTTGGAGTTTATACAGGTGTTAAATGATTTAAACTGTGTAATTGCTTATATCTACAAAAATTGTTGGGTAGAACATGGGTAGATGGGATAGTTGGTGACTATGGAGTTAGCGCCTGATGTTAGATAAACCTTGGTGACTATGGAGTTAGCGCCTGCTGTTAGATAAACCTTGGTGACTATGGAGTTAGCGCCTATTATTAGATAAACCTTGGTGACTATGGAGTTAGCGCCTATTGTATAAACCTTGGCGACGATGTGACTTCGTGCCTATTTGATGAACCTTGTCGACTATGGAGTTAGCCCTTGTTAAGTGAACCTTGGTGACTATGGAGTTAGCGCCTATTGAGTAAACCTTGGTGACGATGTGACTTCGTGCCTGTTAAGTGAACCTTGGTGACTATGGAGTTAGCGCCGCTTGAGTAAACCCCGACGACTATGGAGTTAGCGTCTGATAACTATGGATTTAGTACCTGATCTATAAACTTTGGCAGCAATGGACTTCGTGCCAATTCCTTAGGTAAATCCTTAGGAATGAATGAATGAAGGATAGTGGATTCTTAGGGTAAAACCTTAAGAAGATAATGGGGATGGGTATTTGGTTTAATTGTTTGATAATTGAATATAATAAATGTATTATTGTGGGTTGAAAACCCTATATGCTCACCAGGCTCCCAAGCCTGACCCACTCAGTTTTCTTTTCATTACAGGTAATGACACAAGAATATAAGTCGGCGGACTAGACGAGAGATTTTGGATTATAGATCAGTAGTTGAATAACTATTGTAAGGTCTATTTTATATTGTTTATGCTTTTGGTCTGTAACGAACATGACATTCCGAGGTTTTATTATTTAATGAAAATACATTCTCTTTGAAAAACATTTTGATAAATTTTATCATATTTTATTTTGGGAACAAATTCCGCAACTCTTTTAATCAAAAGATTACTCTGATTTTATAAAAACAAAGCATAAACAAATCGGTCTTTTCTGGCCGTGAAATTGGGGATGTCACAGATGAGGGCTAGAGGGGGCATACCAGACTCATGTCGATAGGTTATCAGGATCTACCACCTTCCTTCCAAGCTAAGGACCTTTAATCTTCAAAACTTCCTTTAGAAATGAGCAAAATAACCAAAAGACTCCACTCAAGGCTCAAAAACACCACCAAGAAGCTTGAGGGAAAAATTAGGGTTCTAGTGACAATGGAGGCTGGTAAGGAGGCCAACCATGAGGACTTAAGGCCTTTAAATAGGGTGCAACACCCTAAAAATTAGGTTTTCCTTCCTTGCCGCCAACACGCCGTGTTGAGACACCACAACACATCGTGTTGATTCATTAAACTCCGCGGGCCAAAGTCCTGACGCCACGTCGCGTTGAGGCTTCAACACGCCGTGTTCAAAGATAATCCATAAACATTTTGAATATAATTTCATATCTGGAATCGGGCGTTACATTCATCTTTTAACAATTTTGTTTGCTAGTGCTCTCTGTACTGCTATTTATTTACTTTGATTTTTTATCTGATTAAAGCATTAGGTCTAAAAAATTTGGATCGATTATCATGTTTGAAGATAAATTTTTTTTGTTGAATTTCAATTACCAAGTCGAAACCACTTTAGTTCTTTAATGGTGATGGTAATTTAACTTTTTAATTTTATTGATGACAATTTCATCGATAATATTACAAATATAGTTAATATTTAATGGTATGAGTGTGATACAAATAAACTAATCATTTAATAATTATGTATTAAACTTAAGTGAATAATAAAGTAATAAATATTTTCGATAGTCTATTTTTATTTGATCATTTCTTTTTGAAACTTACATAGTTTAATTTTTTCCCCATTTGGAAAAGTTTTTGGGTCTACCTTTACAGTTTAATATATCATTTTAGGACTCTTATTCACAGTTTAATAAACAGATTCACAGCTTAATAAAACAGATGTCGATGCCAATGTTTTTTTAACTCAGAAAATTATACATTAATTGCTTAAAACTTATATTTTCTTATTGAAGAAAATCATCAAATACTACACATCAGATTTGTCAAATCTAGTTTAAATAAATGATCATTCAAAAAGTTACCTCTTAAAATGATGATTGTCTAGATCTGGATGAAGATGAATGTCTTCGGTATGGTAAGGTGTGTAGAGCACATGTGGTAGAACAAAGTCGGGTGGTGGCCGGAGATGAAGAAAGTGGTTGGAGGTGGTCGGAGACGAAGCATATTAGGATAGAGACGATTGTGATAGGTCCTCGCTGCTTACCAAAGATGCTAGATAAGTAGATCTGGCCTTGTTGTTCGACGGAGCATGTAGACCCAGTCTCGTCAATCGTCAAAACTTGTAGATCCGGCCATTGGTGTGTCAAATGACTACATATCAGGTTCCACCAAACACTAATAGAAGGTGATTTTCATCACATGTTATCAGATCTACCACAAAACATCATATCAGTGATCGTTTTTCATGGTGGAAGTTTGTAGTGGTAATGGTGGTGGATCACGACAAATGTGGAGGAGATAGTTTAGTCTTCAACTCTGATGGCGGAGACTGGTGACGGACCACATCCAAGTGAATGTAGAAGTGTTTGTGGATCTTTGTTGGAGCAGATTAGAAGCAACAATGGTGATCTGGTGGTATCTGACAGAGATTTTTTACGAGAGGTGAGAGAGCAACAAAAATAGAGCATATCTGTCATGGAAATGGAGGACGCTATAGAGGCGGTGGTAGAGTCGGCAGTGGCAAAGACGCCAGAGAAAATAGGCATCAAAGGTTACTGGGTTTTTTGCTTTGAAATAGAAAATATAAGTTAGATTTTTTAATCTAATACAGAACTAGATAGTTGTAAGGTTATATTTTTAATTATAAGCTAAAGATAATGGTTCTTAAGGTTTTGAATCTTTTTTGGTTCTCATTTGATTTTTTACATATATATATATATATATATATATATATATATATATATATATATATATATAGGGAGCATTCAATCGAGAACATTTCTTATTGCGAGAACATTTGAGAACAAAAATTCTTCTTTAATTTACAAGGTGGCACTTTTATAATTAAATCAAAAACCATAAAATAAGATTCACATAAATCAAAAGCTAGTTAAAAACAATTAAAAATACCCACTAGCCTACACCACTCACCACCCACCCAACACCATCCACGACCACTAACGACCACCCATCACTACCACCTATAACCTACCAACCACCAACCACCACCACTACTAACCAACCATCACCACAACCAACAGCCCACTACCACCACCACCTGCCACTACTAACCAACCATCACCACAACCAACAGCCCACTACCACCACCACCTGCCACCATCATCACACACTGTCACCACTACCAACAACTACTCGCTACCACCCCACCCATCACCCACCAAAATCACCACCATTACCACCACCAACAACAACAACCACCCACCCACCCACCACAATCACTACCACCCGCTATCACCAACTACCACTCACCTCCACCTCCAACCACCATCATTACCAACACCCATCACTACTACCAACCTCCACCCACCAACACCACCATCCACTCACCACCATCCATCACCATCACCCGCTTCCACCACCCATCACCCAACAAAACCACAACAACCACCACCCCACCGTTACCACCACCAGCCGCACTACCCACCACCACCACCCATCACCACTACCCACCACCACCACCCAATTCAACTACCTACAACCATCACTACCACCCACCACCACCTCTACCACCAACCATCATCACCCACCACCATTACCAACAACCACCACTACCACTAACTTGTTGGGTTTTGAGCAATCTAACACTTCCTAAGTGTGCATGCAACCCTAATAAACCTTGGATCTATGTTTGTCTAAATACATGCAAAATAATAATTTTCCAAGGTTCATAACCTATCTAACATGGCATGGGGTACTTTTAAACATAAAAGAATTAGATGAGATTACATACCTTTTGATGAGTTTGATTCTTAAGGAGTTTGAGGGCCAAGCACCAATAGTGTGAATGCCTCAAATGGAATCACAAATCACCACAAACTCTTGGAAAACTTTGAGAGAGTGTATACACATTATAATTTCGCCACACACAAAACCTCACACAACTAGTGCCACTAGTGGCTATTTCATGCAACATAAGCATGCTTATATAGTGTACATGATTAGGGTGAAACCCTAATAACCCATGTCTTTTCCTTTCCAAGGATCCATGGGTTAAAAGCTCCATGGATCATCCATGGACTTCCATATAAGCCTAGCCCATTAACAAATGAGTATTAGCCCACACTATATAAAACCAATAGCCCATAATCTAATTAGTCTTCCTTTTAATCTCTAAATTAATTCATAATTAATTTAAGACTCAGACTAATTAAATAACATGACTTCATATTAATATATTATAACTTATAATATATTAATAAACATATGTGTATAACTCTCATAAAATTATCCATAAATAGTTTGGATGAGATGCAACCCAAATGGACCATGCCGGGTCGGGTCAAGTATATACCAAATAAGTTATGGACTTAGACACCTTATCCAACAGACTCCCACTTGGATAAGTCTAATAACTATATTTGCGTATGTTACTTCAGGAACCAACCAGCAATCATAGCTCTCAAAAACTCTGTTGAACTATGAAGCGCCATTTTAGATAAGTGATCGTATAATCCTCTGTTCTCATGATATCAGCTGGACAAATACATGGAACAACGTCGTACTTATTGTCCAGCAGTTTGTTTCCCGATTTTCGATTTGTTTGACAAAGAACTTAATCGAACACATCAATTTAGTTCTGACCGGCCGGTACATAGGTCACAACAAAATCATCGAGGGGCCCAGATATCGCTTCTATTTCTAGAAGGAACAGATAAACTTCGACTTATATGCTTGTTCTACTACTTGTTGAATTGTACACAAAGGCACGTTTTATAACATCAAGTTACTGATGCGTTTACTTGCAATCAATGCACAACCAACTCATAGGTAACAACTCATATCTCTAGGTTTGAAGATTTATATGATATTACCGTCTCACGATCACTCGAGATAAATTCCATGAAGTGATACAAGTGAGCGTGGGTTTATTCCAATACTCATAACTTACGAGCACTCATGAATGTTGTAGCAACCATTGCTATGACTAAACCCATTTAGCCATCTACAAACTCGATTCATGACAGTCTTGATTCATACCTACTTCCAACATATGAACGACTGTGGAGTGTTTAAATAACTTAGTCATTCGGAAAGAATAACCTAGCTATTTTGGAAGTCAAAACATGCAAAGTGAAACACAATAATAATCGAATCCAATATGGTCTCAGAACCCTTTTGAATATAAATAGAACCACCTTTTATTTATCACCATATTGATTACACATTATTCATTGTATAATGTTTCAAACAATCAACTTAAGACTTGAATAAAAACAACAGTCATCTCATGCTCCTAGCATGTACACTTTATTTTTCTAAACAATAGTTATGCCATACTCCAAGTATGCACACTATGTTTGTCTATGATCCTTACATTGTGATGTAGATCAATTGAACATGATTCCATTGATACTCATTTCACAATCCTAAATCCTTATTGTAAATGTGAGAATCCCCGATTCCTATCATTTACCAAAAAATCTGTTAGATTTTAAACTTTTATGCAATGTTCCTCTTGTAACGATTATGCACAAAGTCACCAAAACCTTGTTACCAGTCATTACAGAGTATTCCAAAGAAGGTCAACTTCTATGGAACGGAAGTCTCATATTCAGAGTACATTGCTTTGAACATCCTTCTCGCATTAAGGTTTTCTAATCTTACATAGATTGAATAACTTCCACATATGGAGACATTTCCATAGTCCCATTTTGACTATCACTTCCGAACAAGAGTTACTTCTTTTCAGAATATGTCAATATGGTCCTTTCCGACAACTTACATCATACTTCCAACTTTCCCTGAGCAACCAAGCTTTGGCGAACCTCAGATTGTCCTCGACAATTGCTTAATCACTTTAGTCATATCCAGTTCTAGACTTTTCCCTTCTCAATGCCTTAAGCATTTGGATAATTTAGAAAAGATGAAAATTATAGCACATGCAATCGATCCTATATCCGAATCATATGGGACACGATTCATGATGTTTGACATATAGACATGATACTAGACAAGTCTTTTGCTACAATATTTTTTATTTGCCATGTTTTCAAAATTTAACTATGAAGAGGAATTCCGTAATCATAATCAAATTTTGAAAACGCAATATATATAGAATTTCTTCAAGTTGAACCATTCCAACATAAAATTCATATGTATATATTCTTGACTAAAGATGATTAAAATCTCAATCTAAGCTTTAGAATTGAAATGAAGTATAATTTCCTCTCCCTTAATTATAGCAAAACAACTTTTCAACCCCTGCAACTTCACGAATTGAAACTTTGTTTTCTATAATTAACATTGCTAACTTGCAACACTAAACATAATAATCATGCTCCCACCAACATGATGATTATCAGCATAACACTTATGCTCCCACTAGCTCTGACATATTTCCAGAAATCTGCTGGACTTTTGAAATTTAGATTCATACACCCTTTCTTAGATAGCTCACATGTGTGTCTAAACAATTTTCAGAACTATGAAAAGGGATGCCGTAATCATAGTCTCAATTGCTTAGGCATTTGCCATTTCTCACAAGTCCATGTTAGTGTGCCGGTTAACCACACACGCTCCAGTAACGACTTTTGAAAATGCAAATAACACAATTGATATCTACTTAGTGAAAGCGTTTCCTCACCATCATTTTCATGAATCGGAGAGAAACCTTATGACACTTAGATTTTATAGTGTATGAGTTCCTATCCATGTGAATTTGTCAAAACCATAATCACAAGATAAGGTTAGTGACAAATTCAGCCTTACATGGATTAAACTTGTTCAATCTTAGTTTCTTGTCACCTTGGTAGCACAAGGCCCACCAATGCTTCCAAGTTGAACTCTGATAACTCACATGCAAATTCAACTTATTTGAAGTAGGTACAGGAATAAGAATTATGTCAACACAATAGGTTGCAAACTGTAACAGCCCGGAATTCCAGGTATTCTTATATTTATGATTTTGGGTGTTTTAAGAGGGGACTCGGCGAGTTGGAGCCTAGACTCGCCGAGTAGGATCACGGATCTGGTCGCGGGTTCGCGACTGGACTCGACGAGTCCGGATATGGACTCGGCGAGTCTGCGCTGTTAAGCGAAAACCCTAACCGTTCAGGGTTGGGACGTATATGAGGGACCTTATGGCCGTCATTGTTCACCCTAGTCCTCTGAGAAAAACCCTAATTTGATTGTGAGCATCTGGAGCAAGGTAGAAGACCATTGTTGATTTTGGAAGTGTTGTTTTGCAAGGAAGAGGAGGCTTGGTTAAGGGAACAACAAGAGAAGTCACGTTCTGTGGATTGGGGACACAGAGAGCACATTATTCAGGTAATATTTCGAGTTACATTCTTCTATGTTGATGTGTATATGGATTTAGGGTTTATTGAACCCTTTTGTGGCTAGATTGAGTGTTACCTTAGTCCCCCAAGCGATTGGAACCCTGTATTGGGACCTTTGGAAGTCCAGAATGTCCCATGCCTGAGTATTTCGGGAATCAATGGAGGTTTTGGATTGGAATCCTTATACCTTAGGTCAAAATGTAATTATGAGTCATGGGGTGTATTATGAGCACCGAAATGAGGACCTTACGTGATGAATCAGTCTAGGAAGGCCAGACCTATGAATGGTCGGAGCAGTTCTGACGTTAGAAAGCAGTTTGAGCGGTTGCATGGCATGGACTCGCCGAGTCCGATGAACAGGCTCGGCGAGTAGCTTGAAGATTAACTGGGACTCGTCGAGTTGTTCTTCAGACTCGGCGAGTTGAGTCGGGGTGGCCCCGCGATTCGTCCAGGAGGAACTCGTCGAGCCAAGGGGGATACTCGACGTGTAGAAAGGGAATCTTAGAGAATCGGTGAGTCAAGGGCGAGTGGACTCAGAGTTGTTGAACTCGGCGAGTCTTGGGGTGACTCGGCAAGTTAGATCGCGGGTTGAGTGAAGTTCTGAGTATGGGGACTCGGCGAGTCATAGGGTTGACTCGGAGAGTAGGGTCAGTCAGGGGTTGACTTTGACCTTGTCTTTGACCAAGGATTGACCAGGGGTATTTTGGTAATTGTTGTTTATTGTTTGAGTTCAGTGCATTGGTGGCTGTCCAGAGGTGGAGATCGTATCAGTGATCGGAGCAGCTTGAGCTATCTGTTCAGTCGGCAGTTTCGAGGTGAGTTATCCTCACTATATCGCTAGGGTTCATGGCACCAAGGCCGACCCTTTTATCGGATGGAAATCCGGGTAGTTGTCATTACATGATATGGGCCGGAAGGCATTGCTATGTGGACCGGAAGGTCATGGCCTGGAAAGGCGTATGTATGCATTTAGTATGTTGACTGATTCGTAGGGTAATGTTATGCTAGTGACCGGCTAGACCGGTATCTTGTTTAGAGTAATGCTATGATATGTGATATGTTGATCGATTGTTGTCTGTGAACTGCTATATGATTATGTGTTATGATTGCTAGATCTGGGGTGTGACCCGATATGTAGGGTCGATCTATGATTTGTTATGTTATGTATGCATTTTATGCTATGGGCCGGAAGGCAATATGTTATGGGCCGGAAGGCAATATGTTATGGGCCGGAAGGCAATATGTTGTGTTGTGGACCGGAAGGTCGACGTGGGTAGGACCGGAAGGTTTACCCAGCAGGGACGGAAGTCCCCTGAGACACATGGACCGGAAGGTTGTGGCCTGGAAGGGCGTATATGTGGTTGGTATTTTGGGGGTATCTCACTAAGCTTTCGGGCTTACAGTTGTGGTTTTATGTTTCAGGTTCTCAAGAGTCTGTGGCAAGGCAAAGGCGTGATCGTACCGTTCCTCGCGTTGATGTTTATGATATGAACCTGGGAAAATACTCTGTTAAATAATGTATTGAAAACCTTTTGTAACAACATTATTAAAATGAGTGGTTTTTGAAAAGTTTTAATTGTTTTGAAATTTTGGACGTTACACAAACCTTAAGTCGTGTGCTAGTGATAAATTAAAGGTTTTACTCTTGATTAAATCTTGAAAGTCTTTCAGGATCTTTAAGGCTCCCACTGTCCCCTTGACATATAAGTTTCCCCAGTCAAGAACCATTCCTTGACAAAACAAATATTCAAGGGACAATGCGGATTCTTATCAAGACTAACACTTCACACAATTGGTCTTAGTTGGTCTTTGTCTCATCCAAGACATCACAACTTACCAATCTTAAATGTACAAGAGTAGAAAACATTTTATTCTTACATTTAACTAGTGTTAATAAATCTTCCTTTATGTCACTCAAAGTTACAATCTTGGAGTATGACTCTAAGAATTGTTTTGGAACGAAGTATGACTCATCTTCTTGATTTTAACCAATCCAACAATTCATGACCTCTCTTCTTAGCCATAACAATGCAATAAGACGTCCTCAGAATATGAATTTGTGATATGGTTTCATAATCATTAAGATGATCATGAAATACGATACTAAAGTACTCTCCCATCCTTTCAGATTTGAGAAACTTTTATCTTTCTGCCTAATTTGATTCTTCTCATTTGTTTTGTCATACATTGTAACCTTTCCAATTATACTTAACCTCATAAGTATAATCATATTTACTAATCTTTAGTAAATCATGACAAATCAATCTTTGTGGTGGACCTTGACCAGCGCACACCCAGTGTACCTAATTCCTTAGTCCTTCAATTGACTCACATATACATGTGATCAAAGAATTAGTCTTAATTTTCAAAGATGAAAATTCTCATTCATCATACAATACAACTTGTATGATTCCAAGTTTCTGTCCAATTGAAATTTGGGCGATGAAAAACTTTCTTCATTCGGTAAATTTAGACACTTCCACAAATGAAGGAATCAAATCCACTTTCCAATATTGCTATTACTGGAAACATATAAGCAACAATTTTCCACAGATGCCATTGTAAGGATATTTTTAAAATAAATAAAATTAAAACCCCTTTTTTTCTTTTATTTAAAACTTTGCGGAAAAACTTATCCTTACAATCCACATGAAAACCTTGTTGTTATCTATTCATAAGCAATATATAATAACTCTTAAGCAATAGCTCAAAATTCTAATTACCGAACCATGCGATCGAAACCCACCTTCGCAATCAGAATCAACATATACTTACTTTAAGCTTCCTATCTTTTCTTTTGATTCTTTAAAAACATCAACATGTGACCCATTCACATTATGTAATAAGAATCTCCAAATAGAAACTTAATAGAGTTAGTCAGTGGACTTTAACTGAAGTAGAGTCAAACTTTTTGACTTGATCAACCTTATGACCTTTCAGGTGAATAGGGCAGCTTCGCAACCAATGTCCCTCCCTTTGGCAATAAAACATATAGACCCTTTGGTAATGGCACACAAGACTATCTCAGACTTAGCCTTTCTCTTTACCATTTGGTCAACCGAGTTGACTATGGCTGATCCCTTTCCATTGGGAAGAGAAATGCTTTTCTAGATATCCAACGCTACCATTGTCAATGTCCATTTAAGACTTGGGAAGTTGTTCTTTTAATCAAATTTGCTTTACTGGTGTTCCAAATCATTGCTGATTCCACAACACCAAGCAAATAGATAACATCATTAAGGGTCATGTCATAGTCTGTCTCATAGTAGTCCCAAAGAGACTCATTATGTTACTAAGAAAGCGAATGAACATCCAACCTTCACGAGACTTTGACACCCAACTCTCCCGGCTTGTCAATATGTGACTTTATCTCTAAGATGTGAGCACACACAAACTATGCTTGCCAATAGGGATTGAGTGACTTTAAACTTTTCAAGAACTTGTGGGTGAGGGAGAATAATTGGAGGAGGTGGAGGAAGTGAAGCATGATGTTGAGGGACACCATCTTCAAGAGATTTGGGAAGATCATAGTTGTCTGAACCAGACATCTATAATGGGAGAAAATCAAGTTAGTTGATTCAAAGTCCTTAATATAACACCCAATATGAAATATTAACGCTAGGATCCTACACAATATTTTATAATTTGGAAGAGGGATGCCGTAATCCAGGCTATAAAATATTTGAAGGTAGGCGAATGACGATTCACCAATTTCCACCATGAAAAAACGAAATAATTTATTAGGTTTTAATTGGATTTGAAATTCCTAGATCTTTTGAGATTCATTGAACTTTTCAATGGCATGTTTCAATCTCGAGTGTGCCCTCTCAAATTTTGTGACTTGGATGCCGAGGATCACAAAACAAGGTGTGAATAACCATACCAATTCACTTGGTACCCTTAATATTATCACCTAATCAATGTGCCGGTTAACCACACACGCTCCATTAATCTATGACAAACATTAAGTTACCCTTCGTGATCCTTACTAGTCCAATTTAGTGTGTCGGTTAACCACACACGCTCCACCAACGACTTGGTAAGGTACAAAGTGTGAATTCCATGGGCTAGCACCAAATTTACATTTTTCCTAAAGTAACTAAGATTGGGAATGAAATAAAAAAATATTTAATTACCTTGTAATATTCATTATACTTTTAATGAGAATTTAAAGTCATTGTCCTACCCGTTCGGCTAACGACCCTCCACCAGTCAAGCAAGCGGTGGGTGAGAGTGGACACCCATTAAGTCGCCATTTTATAGGCAGCAACCTTATACCCACCTTATAGACCGGCTTCGTGAATGAGGCCTACTAACGGTAAAACGACTTGTTCTTATACATATATATAATAATTAACCATTAATGTTATAAATAGTATAAGGGTTGAATTTTAACTTTTAAAATTCTAAGTGTTGGTATTAAAGTTTATTAAAGTGTGTGAAACTTTTCCAAATTCCAAAACTTGAGGGCAAGTTTCGAAACTATTCAAAACTAATTAATTTCATGATTTATGTGTTTAAAGTAGTTTTAATCCAAAAACTCTTCAAGTTCCATAACTTGAGGAAAGTTATGGAAGACTTTAAACTAATAAAAGAATTACTTTTCTTTATTTTATAACTTATGGAATTAATTAAGGTTACACTTTATTTATATATTTATTAATGAAGTGACTCTTGAACCTCCATAACTTAAGGATAAGACTCTTCATCTTTTGTAACCATCCAAAACTTTTCATTTCATAACTTATGAATTAAAGGTTCATAAAAATGAAGACTCTTCATTTTTCATGTAACTTATGTGTTTTAAGTGTGTGTTAAAGAAAAGTGACCTTTGGATATCCATAACTTGAGGACAAATTATGGACTCCATTAAAACACATAAATGATCAAGAATTAATCCTAAACAATTCAGCAAATAATTCCTATCATCTTCTAAATTCATAAGAACATGAAAATGATCATCAAAAATTTCAAGAATTATATGAACACATAAAATCATGGAATTTTTGATATATGCTATTCTAAATGGATTAGAACAACCATTACACCAACTAAAACAAGTTTTAAAACACCAAAACAGTTTAGGGTAATGTTTCTACTCCATTTCCAACAACAAAAGTCGAAATTCTGCATTCTGATCATTCTACTCGCCGAGTGCACGAACCTACTCGCCGAGTAGGATGAGTTTTGCCTTGGACTCGGCGAGTCCCCCCATGGACTCGGCGAGTCCATCATGCAGACAGCAACAATTTCAACTTTTTTCACTATTTTGCATCAAGTATCAAACAAGCAAGCCTAGGCTCTGATACCACTGTTGGGTTTTGAGCAATCTAACACATCCTAAGTGTGCATGCAACCCTAATAAACCTTGGATCTATGTTTGTCTAAATACATGCAAAATAATAATTTTCCAAGGTTCATAACCTATCTAACATGGCATGGGGTACTTTTAAACATAAAAGAATTAGATGAGATTACATACCTTTTGATGAGTTTGATTCTTAAGGAGTTTGAGGGCCAAGCACCAATAGTGTGAATGCCTCAAATGGAATCACAAATCACCACAAACTCTTGGAAAACTTTGAGAGAGTGTATACACACTATAATCTCGCCACACACAAAACCTCACACAACTAATGCCACTAGTGGCTATTTCATGCAACATAAGCATGCTTATATAGTGTACATGATTAGGGTGAAACCCTAATAACCCATGTCTTTTCCTTTCCAAGGATCCATGGGTTAAAAGCTCCATGGATCATCCATGGACTTCCATATAAGCCTAGCCCATTAACAAATGAGTATTAGCCCACACTATATAAAACCAATAGCCCATAATCTAATTAGTCTTCCTTTTAATCTCTAAATTAATTCATAATTAATTTAAGACTAAGACTAATTAAATAACATGACTTCATATTAATATATTATAACTTATAATATATTAATAAACATATGTGTATAACTCTCATAAAATTATCCATAAATAGTTTGGATGAGATGCAACCCAAATGGACCATGCCGGGTCGGGTCAAGTATATACCAAATAAGTTATGGACTTAGACACCTTATCCAACATAACTACCACATATCAACACCACCACAGATCCACCACCATCCATCGCCACCACTCACCACCATCATCCATCACCACCACTCGCTACCACCCATCACCCACAAAAACCATCATCACCACCGGTACCTATCATCACCACCAACCGTTACTACTACCCACCACCCACTTCCACCATCCATCACCACCGCTTGTCACAGCCATCACCACCACCATCCATCACCCACCAATATCATCACCACCTACCACCATCACTACCCACCACCACCATCACCAAACATCACCACATACCACTACCACCAACCATTAGCCACCCATCAATGCCACAACCACCGACCCATCCACCACCCATCATAACCACCACTCATGCAACCACATATCATCCTTCACCAACACCTATCACCACCACAACCACCACCCACCAACTCACAACCACCACAAACCAACTATCACCCATGACCCCCATCATTCACCATCCACCATTACCACCCATTACTACTACCCTCCACCCTCCCCCACCTCCACCACCACCACACACCATCACTCATCTCCACTACAAGACCACTACCTACTATCTACAACCACCAACACTAAATGTGATTAAATGCATATAATAACATAAATCATGTGTGATTATATGTATTTAATAACATAAATCACATGTAATTAAATACATCTAGTCACCTGTGATTATATTATATAATCACAAATGATTTATATAAACAAACTTCATTTTCAAGTTTTCCATTTAATAATTTTTCTCATGTACTTAATCATATCTGATTATCTTTATTTAATCACTTATGATTAATATAAACAAAGATTTGTTTTCACGCTTTTTGATTTAATGGTTGTTCTCTTGTATATAATTACATATGATTATGTGTATCCAATCATATATGACTGATATATACATAATTCTTTTTTGTCCATATAAATCATATGTGATTAGATATATATAATCATATGTGATTAGATGTATTTAATCACATATAATAAAATATGATGAAATATACAAGAACAACTATTGAATCGAGAACATGAAAATGAATATTGTCCACATAAATCATATATGATTAGATACATATAATCATATTATATGTATTTAATCATATATGATTAATCCGGACAAAGAACAACTATTGAATCGAGAACGCAAAAATGAATTTTGTCCACATTAATCATATATGATTTATATCAACAATATTCATTTTCATGTTTTTAATTCAATAGTTGCTATCATGTATTTAATCACATGTAATTATATGTTTCTAATCACATCTAATTGATGTGGATAATATTTATTTTCACATTATTTGAATACATATAATCATATCTGATTAAATACATATAATCACATGTGATTATATGTATTCAATCATATACAATTTGTATTGACAATATTCATTTTCACTTTTTCGATTCAATAGTTGGTCTTTTGTATTTAATCGCACGTGATTATATGTATTTAATCACATATGATTTATATCGACAATATTTAATTATATATGATTAAAGTTGAAAAAGAACCACTATCGAATCAATAACGCGAAAATGAATTGTGTCCATATAAATTATATGTGGGTACATACATATAATCACATGTGATTACATGTATTCAATATTTATTTTCAAATATTTAATCGCATGTGGTTATATGTATTTAATTACATCTGATTAATTTGGACAAAAACTTGTTTTCACGTTTTTTATTCAATAGTTATTCTCATATATATAATCGCAGATGATTATATGTATTTAATCATATGTGAATAAAGTATTTATCAGATTTTTGTTACAACAAAATGATTGATAAAACTATTCATATTCGAAACTACAAAGATTATCTCAAAAAACTTGTTTGGAAATCTTCGAAACAATCTGAAAATCGAAAATCGTGAAAAAACATCACCTATAGTGAATATGAAAATAAATTCAAAATTGAAACATAAAATGCAATTTTTAAACATGTGAAGAGGGGAAAATGAAAATTCCTTAAACTTATCACCAAATTTAAAAGAAAATCATGTTTTTTTGAAAAAAAACAAACGAAATCATATGAAAAGAAAAGTATAATACAATTAACCCATTGAATAGTCAAACATAAATTTGACAACTGAAAATTGCTAATCGACAAATAAATTTGATTTGATTTATATATTTGAAATCATCCAAATAACCTGCAAGTGAATGGTTGGTTTTCACTTAAAAAAAAAAAAATAAAGAAAACTCACAAAATTCCAAAGCATAACTCCACCGTCATTTAAAAATAAATCTCATCCTATCTCATTGAATTCATTATTTTATTCAAAACCAATTAACATCAAAAATTAATTTTCACTCTCCTTCACCATTTAATCGAATAAAGAAGGCATAAATGAAGACCATAATTCAATTATTCACGAAAATCAGTAACGTTGATTCTACATCTCTAACAAGGCCCTGTTTGTTACATCTTAATTGAAAAATTAAGAGGTAACCTCTTATTAACCCATTGAATAGTAAAACATAAATTTGACAACTGAAAATTGCTAATCGACAAATAAATTTGATTTGATTTATATATTTGAAATCATCCAAATAACCTGCAAGTGAATGGTTGGTTTTCATTTAAAAAAAAAAAAAAAAAAAAAAAAAAAAAAAAAAAAAACTCACAAAATTCCAAAGCATAACTCCACCGTCATTTAAAAATAAATCTCATCCTATCTCATTGAATTCATTATTTTATTTAAAACCAATTAACATCAAAAATTAATTTTCACTCTCCTTCACCATTTAATCGAATAAAGAAGGCATAAATGAAGACCATAATTCAATTATTCACGAAAATCAGTAACGTTGATTCTACATCTCTAACTAAGGCCCTGTTTGTTTACATCTTAATTGAAAAATTAAGAGGTAACCTCTTAAAAATTCAGATATAGCTTGTTTGATAGCTTTTTATTTTTTGACTCTTAATCTTTTAAAAGGCTCTTAATATTTCAGATATAAGGTAGAGTCTGAAAAAAAAATAAGAGAGGCGTGTTCCTATTTTGCCCACCGCTCCAGTCTTCTCTTTCTATTTCTCATGGGTTGCTTTTCCTTACCACACACATATCTCCAACAAAACGACGACATCTTCTACTTGCCGCTTTGTGAGACCCACCTCCTCCACCCTCATCCATCGCCAGCGCCACCGGCTGCTCTGCAGCGAACCCAACTCTTTCCCTCTTCTCGTTGTCCTTCACTCGACACAACTTGTCTTCTCCCTTTCGCTGCTGGTCGGACCTGCCAAACCCTCCACCATTGTCGATGCCTCTGTCATCGCTTCTGGCAGCCCCACCGCCAACGACGCCCTTCAGTTTCGTGACATCTCGTCGAGAACAACATTTAGGTAAAAAAAGATTTTTTTGTTCCTCTAAATCTCATCGAAATTTGTTCCGTGAAATCTCTCAAAATTTGATCTCTATCATTGTTTGTTTGATCATATCGGTTGTTTATTGATGAATTTGATTTCCATTATATGTTATTGAGCGACTGATTATAAAAAATAATGTGTATACTAATCGTTATTGTGATCATTATTGGTGGTATGATTTATGAATATGGAAATTATGATTGCAGGAAACACTCCTGAACCTGCTGCTTTGAAATTATCTCCATTACAATTTGTATGACCAAATAGAGAAGCTAAGATCAAAGGCACCACCACGTTTTTGAAGTTCATTCAAATCAGCAACTGTTTTGGTTAACTTTTTGGTGAGAAAATATTGATAGAAACATATTTTTTGCAGTAGCAAAAAATAGAAATGTATTTTATTTGGCTACTGTATGATATTTATGTTTCCATGGGTATGATATTTACGTTTCCATTGATTGAAAGAAACAAATTTGGAAGAATTTATGTTTAATTTGGTTATATGGTATGATGTTTATGTTTCCATTAATTGAAGAAGTGAATTTGGAAGAACTTATGTTTAATTCGGTTCTTGCATGATCATTTGTAGTTTTAATCAATTATGCATTTATCATTTAGCACAACACGAAACTAAGGAAGGGTAAAATGGTCATTTTTATTATTCAGGTTACAATTTAGAGGTTCCAGCCAAACAACATGTTAAAAATTAAGATCTTAAAAATTCAGATCCTCTTAGAAATTCAGATCTCTTAAAAATTCAGATCTTAAAAATTCAGATCCTGCCAAACAGCCCCTAAATCTTAACGAAATTAAGACAATATAGTAAAATAGACATTCATTTAAAGCAAACTCGGAAGAAATTATGAAGCAAACAAGAAGGAAAGCAAACCAGTTCTACATGTATCGGTGTCGGCAATGGCCGGAGAAAGTATTCAAAGTAACCAGAAAAATGTAATGTCACTACCGTAATCATCGATGAAATAAGATCGGGACCAAGCCGAGGGTGAAGGTTGGCGATGATAGTGCCTCTCTTGTTAAGTTGCAGTTAGAAGTCGGAGACTTTGATTCGAGATCGGGAAACCAAATCTAGTCTTCCAATGAAACAAGATCGGGAAACGAGATCTTATGGCCGTTGAAACAAGATCCAATGATGGTTCACGAAGATTAGGAAAAAGGAGGCAGTTTTTAAAGGTGGGAGGCAGATGGAAGTGGCGAACAAACCGATCCGAAGAGAGTGAAGAAGCAACTGTTTTGTGGTTCCGACGACGTTAGGGTGACTTCGGTGGTTCCAGCGGAGGTCTGTTGATCGTGATGGTTTACATTACCTTTAAGATGAGAGAGAAATGTAGAGAGAGAAATATAGAGAGAGAAATATAAAGAGAGAAAGAAGAAAATATGTGTAGAGAGAGAACGTTCTTTTTTAAAAAATCGTTATAATTTCAACAATTAAAAATTAAAAATCAATGGTCAAAATTTGTTCTTAATTGTTCTTATATATATATATATATATATATATATATATATATATATATATATATATATATATATATATATATATATATATATATCAGTGTTGTAAAAATCCCGACTAGGTCTCGCTTAATCTCCGATTAATCTCTTGGCACTAGTAGACCAACTAGAGGACGCCTAGCTATTAATCGATGTCTATATAATGAGTGAAACAGTAACAAACGATGAAATTTTAACTATTTGAAATTTTTATATATCTCAATAAAAACTATTTAAGGTATGATTAGTATTGTAGTAATCATATTAACCTATTTTGTTATGATAATAGTGGTATTAAAAAAAATTTGATATCATATTACTCTTATTAATTTATTTTTTAAATTCAACAAATTAGCAATTAATGATTATTGATTAATCCTCCAATTAATCTTTTAATTCCAGTCCACCGAATAGCTAACGTCGAACATTTTTTACAACATGTATATATAGCCTTTTGATTTCATGATCTTTATTGGTAAAATCTGACAGTGACATAATTTTAAATATATAGGTAAATGATTAAATTAACGTCGTTAGTAACCATTTCAGGGTTAGTATTGTAATTTTGCAAACATCAAACCTGTTTTGCAGAAAGGTTATGTTACTCTGTAACCTCATTCATCCTTTCTCGTTCAAAATTTCACTTACAAAACCCTCACGAAAACCCTCTTTTGCTTCTTTATCGCATTAAGTCCTAGATTTTGGTTCTTTATCACATTAAATCCTAGATTTCGGTTGTTATTTTTGTTATAAGTAGTTTTTTATATTTTCACATATAAGGATTTCAAAATAAAATATATTCGCAAAAATTTCAAAAATCAAAACAATCTTGAAGGTGGTACAAGTGGTGTTATTAGGTAGAGTTCAAAAAATCGATCATCAAAGAGGTTTTTGTTATGTTTTGTTGTCGCATTTTCTTCTATTTTTTTCTATTAATAATTGATAATGTTCATATTTGGTCATTTTGTATTTCTATGTAACCATCGTGAGTATGCGGTTGTTTATAGTGAAGGTAACGAGAAAATGTCAAAGAAAATAAATGATAAATGTATGTGTTGTAATCATAACTGATTTTGTGATTTCTAAATGGGATGATATTTTATAGTTTTAGTTTTATGTCTATTTATATTTCTAGTTATAAATGATTATATACGTTTGTTTATCTAGGAAACCAATGTGAATCTGAAGATGATTCTCTGCAACCTAAAGAGAAAAGGTCAAAAAATATTAATGATAAATGTATGTTTTTATAATCATTAGTGATTGTGCTTAGATCAAAAAATATTAATGATAAATGTAAGTTTTTATAATTATTAGTGATTTTGTGAGTTAAAATCATAGTTTATTAATCATATACATTTTTGTTATGTATTAATAACTAATTATGATAATATGTTTGTAGTAAATATTCCTTCTATTTATGAAAAGTAAAGTCCAGGTGTTTTAGAGAAAAAGTACAAGATTAAAAATGACAAAGGGTATGTTTTTGCAATCATAAGTGATTATCTTTCTTCATTTGTAACCGCCTATATGTATTTTGTTTTGTTTTTTATTAATACTATGTGTGTAAAAAAATTGTAGTTAAAAAAGGTAATATTATAAAGAAGATATCAATAGAAAGCTTAATGCAGACAAGATCATCTTCCAAAAAAGAAAATGCCATGGAAGTAGTGGAAACTAGATCAATGAAATCCAAAAAAGAAGTTACTGAACATCCAAAAGAGAATCTAATAGTTAAGGGAAAGAAAATTAGTTTTGGTGAATGTCAACACTGTAAGTAAGAAATATGAACCATCTGATGAAGATGATTTTAATTTTAAGTGTCATCCTGGATCTTCAAAGAAACCAAAGAGAAAAGCTAAAGTTGTGAGGAAAGAGAAAAAGTTGATGTTATAAAAGAATTTCTTTCATTGGAGAACAAATGCTCACCCGGGTCATTATTAAGTGTTATTTAGGGTTAAAGTAGAGAACATAAGGAGTTTGTTAGGGCTATGAGATTTGGGATTTTGTTACAGATGAAGATGATTGATGTACCGTTAAACATTGTGTAATATGTTCTTGATCATTTTTTTTTGAAAGTTTGAAGGTGGAGTTTAAGAATTTCCAAGATAGTTGCAACGCCTGATTCCTGGTATGCATTTAATTAGAATTTATTCACTTTTGTAGAGCTACTCGATGAGTTGGAAGCCCCAAACTCGTCGAGTAGAAACCAGAATGGACGTGGGGTTAAAGTGATCTGCTCGACGAGTTGGGAGTCCCGACTCGACGAGTAGGCCTGCCAGGATGAAACCCTAATTTCGGGGTTTTGCACACTATTTAAGAAACTTAATCCCTACCTTTTGGCCGCATTTCCAGGCTTCCAGCCTCCAAATCCTAAAACCTAATCCACGAAACCCTAGAGGATTTTTTGAGTGTGTGAGCCATTCTTAAGTGATTTTGTGTGTTCTTGAAGCCAGAAGAAGAAGAAGGAGCTAGAAGGTTCAAGGAGAAGATTGTAGATCCATGGATTTCCTTCCATCCTCATCACTTATCAAGTCTATAACTTGATCATTTATTCATTAGATCTACTTATTTTTCCAATTTTGAGGGTTTTGGTTCAAATAGCTTGACCCTTGGGATTTGGAAGTCCCAAGCAAGGGTCCTTCCAGATCTGGGATCACTAAGGGTTGTTAAGGCATAAAGGTGAAAACTTTATGCCATTACAGTCCCCATGCAAGCCACAGAGTGTTATTTTGGCCTTTTAGCCCAAAAAGGCCATGCATGAAGAGAAAGGTGGGAGCTTTACGTGTCCAAGTAATGATAGGGGTTAGATCTGTGGTTGTAAGCTTTACTTTAGTGCATGGATGGCTTTAGGACCAAGCTTTAGGTCCCAAGGAGTTAAGGTTTGATCTAAACCCATTAAGGAGAGGTATTAACGGGTAAAGATGGAAACTTTACACTTAAAAGGACATTTTCAGTGTTTATGTGAAGCATGAATATTGGATCTGAAGTGTAGGGACTGAATCCATCAAGATAGCCAAACAGTAAATAGGACTCGACGAGTCCAAAAGGGGGACTCGACGGGTTAAGTCGATTTGTCCCGATTTCGTGTCAGGTGGAACTCGATGATTCTGAAAAGGGACTTGCGAGTTGACTTGGTTTATCACAAGTCTGAATAGCATAGGAACTCGACGAGTTAGGAGGTAACTCGACTAGTTGGGTCAAACTGGAAGTTGACCTTGACCAGAGCATTGACTTTGACCAGAGGTAAGACGATCATTTTACCCTTAGAAGGATTTTAATTTTTTGACTAAGTGTTCATTGTGAATTTATAGTCGGGGAGTCATTGGAGCAGCAATCAGAGATTCCTCACTTGAGTTTTTAGCAACCAGCTTGAGAGTTGAGATTCATCCAGTAGAACGGGTTTAAGGCACCAAGGCCGGCTCGTATATGTATGACTAGTAGCCGAGTGTAGGTGAGGCACGTATCTCATAGTATTCGAGTGTGGGTGGGGCCCATATCTCATAGGATAGTCGAGTATGGATATTTTACTGATTGAGAGATTTAGTTATATTTATTGTCTATGTGATACTTGTATGTATGATCAATAACTGAGTGTGGGAGGGGCTCGTATCTCATAATAGTTGAGTGTGGGCAGGGCTCGTATCTCATAGCCAACAGAGTGTGGGTGGGGCCCGTATCTCCTAGATAGCGTAGTGTGGACGGGGCATGTATCTCCATGAGTGTCGGCGGGGCCCGTATCTCCTAGTTACATGTTATACGTGTACGGTGTGTAGTAGGTTGGGGAGACTCACTAAGATTTGTGCTTACAATTTTCAGTTATGGTTTCAGGTACTTCCGGTAGCACGGGGAAGAGCTCGGGATGATTGCAGTGCACACACCATTGATTCAGCTTGGGACGTTTAGAGTCTGATATTTGGCACATGAATTTGATTCATTATTTTATTATGATGATTTGAGATACATTACTTATGTTCTTTTTATGAGATGAGAAATGGTATTTAGGGTTTTATAAATAATCAAAACAAAATTTTTGGACCATATTTTTGGGATGTTTCAAGTTGGTATCAGAGTCTTGGTTTGAGGGTTCAAGCATACTCTTGGGTGTGTATGGACTCAAACTGAGGACTTGGTATGAAAATTTTCAAAGAAAATCATTTTTATAAAAGGAATTTTGAAAAGAGAAAAGAATTTTGGAAGGAGAAAGGAACTTTGAAAATAGAAAAGGGTGTGGTGCATGCAATCAGCCGAGCTCAAGTAAGTACTACCAAATTACTCATACAAGTTTATGTTATGATTTATGTATTAGATTTATGAAAAATACATGCTAGATTAGGACTAAGGATCTAGGAAGGATGCCTTATGTGCCTATTATATGTGTATGAGCTTTATGAACTGCATGCTAGTACAAATTAGTCAGTTTGATGGCCTGATTAGTATATGATTGATTATATTTACTCAACGCTCAAATGCTGCTTGCTTTGTGCTTTTAGGAGTTCTAGTTGTCTTTTACTAACTAGTAAATGAATATGTTAAGTTACGTATTGCGAGGACTAAATAATTTCATAAGGTTAGGTCTAGCTCTATTTTGAAGCTCTTGTTTGAGTCCAATCATTGTAGGGTAGGACCTCTCATTCGAATAATTATTTAGTCTCAGTGATATGTAATGGTATTCGCGAGCTAGTTAGGGGGAGACAATAGGGACTTCTTATGCAGCTGATGGTAGAGAGTGGGAGGGTGATTACCTTAGGGAAAGCCTAGGATGAGAGTAGCGCATGCAGATTTAGTAGTAGAAGGGGCTTGGTGAAGTCAAGGTAGTTCTTGAGGAAAGTATGGATAGATGTGGAAGGTAGTATGGGCCCGTACTACTGAAAACAGAGGATATGTACTCGAATCAAGGAAGGCTGAGATGAATTCAGGAAACTTGTTGTATATATGATCCCTCGAGATATGATTAGTATTCTGATGTTTATTATGATGTGTTTTTCAGAATGGTGGTTTTATGCACAAGACTAGTCAGCAGTTCAGGCGTCGGTGAGGGATCAGGCTCGAGCTCGGGAGTCGGGCAACTAGACGACCAGACTAGGGAGTTCATTTCATCTAAGATCACGAGTGGGATCCTGGATCAGACTCCTGTGATCTTCAGCACGGTTAAGGAGGGTATTATAGAGCTTTTGGATGAGAGGTTGAGTTCTTTCCGCATCGAGGTAGTGGCCGTGATAGGGTCGCGCACACTGACTTTCAAGGAGTTTAGAGCTTGTGGAGCTCCCAACTACCATGGGGCTTGGGATCCCATTGCGAGCATTAGATGGTTGGAGGATGTCGCTAACACATTACGTACTAGCAGATGTCCTGAGGGGGATAAGGTTCGACTTGCATCCTGTCTTCTGAAGGACAGGGCACGTGATTGGTGGGAGGAGGTCGGACAAGCCATTGGTGATGATGCAACTCTTGATGCTATGAATTGGAGTGACTTCTCGGCTAGGTTCAGAGCCGAGTTTATACCTGCGATAGAGGTGCAACAGCTTGCTAGGGAGTTCCAGGGTCTCCAGCAGATGGCTGAGATAGTGGCGGAAATTACCGCCACGTTCAGGGAGAGGGCCCTTATATTTCCGCAGTATATGGAGAACGATGAGATGAAAAAGGCCCGATATCATGAGATCTTGAGGAGTGACATTTGGCAGTTTGTGAGCCGATCCAGCTGCAAAACGCTAGAGGATATGATTGCCAGATCTAGAGAGAGAGAGAGAGAGAGAGAGAGAGAGATTGATTTAGAGATGGAGAGGAAGAGGAAACCAAATGTGGCATCTGGTATGGAGGGCTTGGGCAAGAAGCCCAAGAAAGATTCCCAAGGGAAGGGCAGCAGGGTTGAGGCTGCTGTGGCAAATGTGGTAGGTCGCATGAGGGGACGTGCATGACAGGTAGTTATGGCTGCTTTAAGTGCGGCCGAACTGGTCGTTTGAGCAGGGACTGTACAGCCACCACCACCACCACCATGACAACATCTGATCTGATTTTCTTTCAGTGCAATCAGAGGGGCCACAAGTGGTCCCAGTATCCGAGCTTGGCAGTAGCAAGACAGGTGGCGGCACCCGTTCCTTCTACATTAAGGATTACAGATGGCCGACAGGGCGGTGTAGAGACGCCAGTGGCGAAGAGTAGAGCCTTCTATTTAACAGTAGAGGAGGCACGTGCAGCTCCTGATGTCGTTACAAGTATGTACCTTCTTCTTATCTCTTTATTTATATTGATTATTGCTTATGTTTATGAGTTTGTTATAGGATTGTTCCTTGTGAATGGTATATCATCTCTGGTATTGTTTGATTCGGGGGATACCCGATCTTTTGTGTCACTCGCGCTTAGCAAGCGATTCATAGAAGCTCCGGGGGAACTAAATTGTCCACTGGATGTGGAGATAGCAGATGACAGGACCATCAGAGTTGTGAGGGTTCATAGAGGATGTACACTACCGTAACATCCCATTTTTCAAGTAGCTACAAATTCATCCCTCAGAATTGAATTATGTACCTTTTGGCCCTTGGTTTCGAAGGAAGTCGAAAGAAAGGACCAATCATGAAAAGGTGGCAACTGGGTGAGTATGGCCAATGTAGAAGGTTAAATGATCGCAAGTGTGGGAGGAGTACGCCCAGCGTACGAGAAGTACGCCGAGCGTACTCTCAGAGATCCGAAACCCTAATTTCGGGACTAACCACTATATAAGGAACATTATGGCTCAACCCCAAGTCTCCTTATCAGCCTCCCCAACCTCATAAAAACCCTAGAATGTCTCACCCCTTTATTCTTGTGTGATCTTGATCTTGAGAGGCCATCTTGGTGTTTTTAAGCTTGGAAGAGGAAATAAGAAGTTGGAATAGAAGGACTTGGGAAGTTTGAGCTCATAGATCTGGAATAGCATGATCATTTGAGACTCTTTGGAGGTATAAACTTCATAACTTTCCTTAATAATTCTTAGATCTAGGGTAGTTTGATTTTGAAGTCATTTTGGTCTAAAGTATAGAACATTGAGGTTCAAATTTGATTTCTCGACTTAGAGTTGCCACTCTCAGTTCAAAATGAGTCCCTAAGGCAGAAAGTTGCCATCTTGAATGTCTTATTGGATTCATGCATGAGTTAAGATCATTTCTATGAGAATGGAATGCTACTTTGGAGTTTGGGCTTATTAGGGTCATGCAAAGTCACCAAGTCAATGACTTTATGGATTAAGACATTGAAAAGGACTTGGATCTGTGATTGTAGCTTCTGGATTGGAGTATGTTGTACGTACATGCAGGTACGCCCAACGTACTCACTATTTAGCTAGTACACCCAACGTACATAGGAGTACGTCCAGCATACTCATCAGACATGGGCCTTGCGAGTTTTGGGCCTTGGTTTGGGCCATGCAGGGGATTTGGCTCTTTGGGCCTTAGTAGGCGATTAGAAGTCAGATAATGTGGGCCAAGAAGATGTTTGGGCTTAGGATAAGGCCCAGTAAGGGGATTGGGCCTAATTTAGCAAATTGGGCCATTAGTGGCCCACTAGCAGGCTTGGAAAGCCTACCTAGTGTTGGGTTTTGTTTTTGTATTGGGCCTTGGCCCAAATTAGAGAAAAGACAAAATGGACTATATGGACCCCTTAGTCAGGATTGATAGCCCATATGTTGACTCAACATTCGTTATTTTGGATTAGGGATTTTCAGTGAGATAACACTTCAGGAGTCGATACTTCAGTTCAGATCGGCGTTGCAAGGATAGTTATCCTCACTATATCAACAGGGTCTAAGGCACCAAGGCCAACCCTTTATCAGATTTGTATTTGGGTATTTGCTTGATATGTTTATTGATCTGCTAGATCTGCATCCTGGTATATAGGATGGTATTATGTTAGTGACCCGGGTTAGGTGGGTATCCTGGTATATAGGATGATGTTATGTTAGTGACCGGTTATGTCGTTATCCTGGTTATAAGATGGTTGTTGTGTTAGTGATCTGTTAGATCAATATGATTATTTGTTATATACATTCTAGCATATGATATTTATGTGCACATGATTGTTTGATTGGTATGGGGGTTGGGTTGAGGTGGGTCTTGCTTCGTGTTGTAGGCCAACATACCTAGGGCGAACCGGATAGAATGCAGGCCCAGAAGGGCACATAGTCAGGCCAAAGACCCAACGAGTGGTCCGGATAGGCTGAAGGCCCCGAGAGGGCGGTCCATATGTGCCGAGGCTCGGAGAGTGGGGAAGATAGACTGAAGGCCTGGTGCGGGCGGTCTAGTCATAAAGACTCAGAGAGTGGACTAGGTGGACTGAAGGCCTGGTACGGGCGGACCAGTGACACTGTAGACTCAATATCCATAGCTATTCTGTGTTTGTTATATGATATGTTTATGGTTGTATGAGGTTGGTAATTTGGGGCTAACTCAGTAAGCCTTCGAGCTTACATTTATTAATTATTGTTTCAGGTACAGCAGATGATCGCGGGAAGGCGAAGGCGTGACCGTACACTCCCTCATATTTTGATTTGGATTTCTGGGATACTCTAATATGAAATTATTTTGGAAATCTTTTTGTAATAACTTTTAGTATTTGAATTTTTTTTAAAAGTTTAAAATTGGCATGATTTTTATGTGTGTGACAAGTTGGTATCAGAGCCTTGGTTTGAGTGAATTGGAGGCACAATTGTGTGAATCCAGTCTCAAATCAAGGAAAGATTTTCCAAATGATTTTTTTAAATGGTTTTCAAAATAAGTAAAAGAGGATGTAAAGTGTACGATCAGTCGGAGCCAGTAAGTAGACCCCAAAATACCATGCAGTTATTTGATTATGTGATATGTTAGAACAACATGCTAGTGATAAGATAGGAATCCTCAGGAACCCTATTATAGAATTGCATGATCTCTGATGCCTTATCTTATGTAGAGTAGCACATTGATTGTTGTATGACTCTTTCGTGTGTGAATTAACTATTGGATGAATACTCCAAGTCACATGCTACATGGGTTAAATAGTCTAAGGGTAAGGGATTTGGTCCTGCTGCGCAGCTCTTGTATGAGTCCAACTGTTGTGGGATTAAATCTTTTAGTCTAAGATTGTTTAAGTCGTGCAGTATGTGATTGTATTCAAGCAATAGTTAACTGCCACTAATGGAGGATCGTGTGGCAGTTGGTGGATGGGTGGGTTGTGCGATACCGGAAGGCCAATCAGGAGATATTTAGCATTCGTCTTGGAGTGAGGATTGAGCGCTCGCTATGTTTATATATATTGTTAGGGTGTTGTGATGATACTTGAGAAAAATATGGGTAGGTGTGGAAGGTAGCATGGGCCCGTACCAAGGTTCTAAAAGGCGTGAGGCGTGGCGTGGCAGCAAGGCCAAGCCTCAAGCTTAACGTGTTATGGCGAGCCATGGCGTTTTTCAAGGCGTGATGTAAGGCGACGATTTTGTATTCATTTATAATTATATTACCGCATAAATATAAATTTATATCAAATATACCTAGTTTTTAGAAGTGTTATATGAACAAATAATAACAGAAAGTTAATAAAAAACACAATACTTGTATGTCCGATTAGAAAAGGTATAAAAAAGAGCAAAAAATCGTGTCTCAAACGAAAAAACACGCGCCATGGCACGCCATATCACGCCTTGCCACGCGCCACGCCTAACAGCAACGTTATGAGGCTTTTCGCAACGGCGACGCCACGCCTCACGCCATGGCGCGCCTTTTAGAACACTGGCCCGTACTACTGAAAGCACATGACCCATACGAGTAGCAAGGAAGTCACAACCCTTAGGGTGTGGTTGGGGTTAGGGTTTCTGTTGTTTCTGCAGATTTTTTGATATCGTCCTATTATATTTTCAGTATGGTGGTTACGAGGCATTTCGTGACGGGATCCGGATCAGGATCAGGACAAGACGAACAGGGTGCCCCATCAGCACTCGAGGTCATCAGTTAAGATGGACCAGCAGTGACAGAGGATCGAGTTAGGGAGATCATCCACGAGGAGGTGGTTGAGATTGTCTGCAGTCAAATTCCGGAGCCGTTTGGGTCTATCAAGACCGCTATGATGGAATATTTTGATGACAGACACATAGCCCTAGCTGAGACGGCTACCGCAACAGTTACATCGACTGTAACAGTGGCAGGGGGAGGAGCCGGGCTGGGCTTCTAGTACCGGGACGTCAACAAAATGAAGCCCCCGACTTTCGATGGGATTCAAGACCCTATCATAGCCATGAGGTGGATATCGGACATCGAAGGATGCTTTTTCACATGTTCCTGCCCGACTGACTAGAAGGTCAGGTGTGCCCTGAACATGTTGAGGTCCGGGGTGAAGGACTGGTTGAGATTGATGACAGGATCTTATTCGGATGAGCGGAGAGTTGCAGTTTCTTGGGATCAGTTTAGGGAGATGTTCCACTCCCTCTATATTCCATGGGTCGAGCATAAGCGACTAGCTTAGGAGTTCTTGGAGTTGAAATAGGACACGAAGTTGGCGACGGAGATCACCCGTATATTCTCTGAGAAAGGGATGTTTTGCCTAGAGTTTGTTTCCTAGCAGGCTCAAATGACACGATATTTGAGCATGCTCAAGACTGACAATAGACAATTCGTTTCTATCCAACGGATGTGATACATTGTTGGATTTGCAGGAGGCCGCTAGGCGGCGTGAGCTGGAGATTGAGTTACAGTTGCGAGAGCAGAGGCATGCCCCGATGCAGTCACAACCGACGCCAAAGCGGTCCAAGACCACTGATTCTAGGATTGGAGGCTAGAGCGGCCGCACTTCTGAGAAGTGCGGGAAGGGTCATACTGAAGTTTGTAAGTCCGATGGTGCGTGCCACAAGTGCGAAAAGGAGGGGCACTATGCGAGGTATTGTCGCCAGTAGGCCCCGGTTCAAGACGTGAGGATTTGTTATCATTGCCATCAGGTTGGTCACATGAAGGCCAACTATCCACAGCTTGTTACATTGAGGACTACTGTCATGTTTCAGGGTAGAGCAGATCCTTCAAGGGCTCAGGGACGTGCCTTCCAGCTTATAGCAGAGGAGGTCAGGAAAGAGCCAGATGCGGCAGCGGGTACGTTTCCATCACTGATCTTACTGTTTATGATTATATTGTGAATTTTTCCACCTCTTTCTGCATGAGTCATTAGAACATAAGTGGGTCAGGGGGTTTAGTATCGAGGGGCTGTGGAAGGTTAGTATATAGGGGTGTTGGAGAATGGGGAGTTAGGATATAGGTGTAGGGTTTTGAGCATTCTAACACTCCTATGGTGTAAATGCAACCCTAGAAACCTTGGATCTATGTTTTACTATGATACATGCAAAATTGATTTTCCAAGGTTCTTAACCTATATACCATAGCATGGGGAACTTTTAAACATAAATGCTAGAAGAAGAACATACCTTTTTGTTGTTTGGATTCCTTGAGAACCTTGTGAGCCTAGCACCTCAAGTGTGATGCCTCAAATGTCTCACACAACACTACAACACTTGGAATCACCTTGAGAGAAGTTCACTAACACCTCAAAATCAGCTAGCCCTCTATCTTGTACAAGTAGTAGTACCGATTCTGCTTGCATGGGGCTCTTAATATAGTTGTGGCACAAGTAGGGTTACACCATGTAAACCCTAATTGTCATGGATTTTCATATTCCATGATCCATGGGTTTGTAACCTCCATGGATTATCCATGTAGAACCTTATGGGTTTTAACCCAATCCATACAAACCATGGATCATTAGCCCACTATACAAGAATAGATTATTTACACAATCAACCCCATATATTTAATTAGTCACTTTTTGATCACTTAATTAATTCCAAATTAATTCTTTGATCAATACTAATTAAATAATATTATTAATATATTAGAACTTATTATATATGAATAATCCTTAAGTGTCATTTCTCTCATTTAGTCTATCCAAGTGTTGCAATGCCATGCAACCCAAATGGACCATGCTAATCGGGTCAAGTACATTCCAGAAATAGTTATGAACTTAGACACCTAATTCAATAGTCTCCCACTTGGATAAGTCTAATAACTATAACTACAAGAATGACTTCAAGAACCGATCGACAATTGTAGTTCTTTCAAGGTCTCACGGAACTGAGATGATGATGATACGCCATTTAAGATAAGTGATCATATAATCCTCTGTTCTTGATATCAGCCAGACAAATACATGGACAATGTCTTACTTATTGTCCAACAGTTTGTTTCTCGATTTCTGATTTGTTTGACATAGAACTTAATTGAACACATCAACTTAGTTTTGACCGGGCCCGGTACATGGGTCAACAAAAAATCATCGAGGGGCCCAGATATCGCTTCTAATCCAATAAGGAACAGATAAACTTCGACTCATATGCTTGTTCTACTACTTATTGAATCATACACAAAGGCACTTTTTATAACATCGAGTTACCAATGCGTTTCATACAATCAATGTATAACCAACTCATAGTTAACAAGTCATATCTCTAGGTTTGAAGACTTATATGATATTACCATATCATGATCACTCGAGATAAATTCCATGAAATGATACCAGTGAGCGTGGGTTGAATCCAATACTCAGAACTTATGAGCACTCATGAGTGTTGTAGCAACACTTTGCTATGTCCAACATCTTAGACATCTACAAGCCAACTCATGACAATTTTGATTCATATCTACTTCTAACATATGACCGACTGTGGAGAGTTTGAATAATATGAAATACAATAACATAATTATTCTGGAAGTCAAAACATGCAAATGAAACGATAGTAAACGATTGACAAAAGATAGCAAAACTTTGCTCATAAATAAACACAACTTTTATTCATCACAAACGTCAATTACACTTTACACATTTCAAAGCTATCTAACTACTAAAACTAATATCATCCTTCAGCCCTATGCGCCTTGCATGCTGGAGATGCTTAACCCTACCCAGTCCCTTTGTGAGGGGATCTGTCGGGTTCTTATCCGATGATACCCTCTTTGCCACGAGGAGTCCTTCTTCTATTCGATGTCTGATGAAATGATATTTTTTGTCGATGTGTCTGGATCTCTCGTGATACCTTGGTTCCTTTTCAAAGGAAACTGCACTTTCACTATCACAGAAAATATCTATAGGCTTATTTACAGTTGGTACAACTCCAAGGTCTCCAATGAAGTTCTTTAGCCATATAGCCTCCTTTGTTGCCTTGCTTTCCGCTATATACTCTGATTCGCAAGTTGAATCAGCCACTGTCTCCTGCTAGGAACTTTTCCAAGAAATAGCTCCATCGTTTAAGGTAAAGACCCAACCTGACTGAGAGCGAAAATTATCCCTATAAGTCTGAAAGCTAGCATTACTATGCCCTAATACTCTCAAGTCGTCACTCACATCGAGGGTAAGGACCCAGTCCTTAGTCCTCCGTATGTACTTGAGAATGTTCTTTACTGTAGTCCAGTGAGCCTTGCCAGGGTTCCCCTGATATCTGCTGACCATGCTCAATGTAAAGGCCACATCAAGACGAATACAAGTCATAGAATACATGTTCGAGCCTACAACGGAAGCATACGGTACTCGACTCATCTCTGCTATCTCATCCTCTATACTCGGGCTCTGAGTCTTACTCAGTCTGGTGTTACTCTGGATCGGTAACTCTCCTTTCTTGGAATTCTGCATGTTGAATCTACTCAGCACCTTCTCCAAGTAGGTACTCTGACTAAGTCTAATTAGTATTTTACTCATATCTCTCAAAATCCTTATCCCTAGGATATAGGCAGCTTCTCCAAGGTCCTTCATAGCGAAACACTTCCCAAGCCAGGACTTCACTTCCTGTAGAGTTGGGAGGTCATTTCCTATGAGTAGTATGTCATCCACAAACAATACCAAAAAGCTGACTATACTCCCACTAGCCTTGACATATACACAAGATTCATCTTCATTCCTTGAAAAGCCAAACTCTTTGACTTTCTCATCGAAACAAATATTCCATCTACGAGGTTCTTCTTTCAATCCATAGATGGATTTCTCAAGCTTACACACTCTATTAGGGTACTCTTTACTGAAAAAACCCTCTGGCTGACTCATGTAAACATCCTCAGCCAACTTTCCATTAAGGAAAGCGGTTTTGACATCCATTTACCATATTTAATAATCATGAAATGCAGCAATGGCTAACATAACCCTAATAGACTTAATCTTTGCTACTGGTGAAAAGGTCTCATCATAATCAACTCTTGGAGTTTGAGAAAAGCCATTTGCAACCAGTCGCGCCGTATAAGTGTGTACATTACCATCGATGCCGGTCTTTTTCTTGAAGATCCATTCGCACCCAACTGTCTTGCGACCTAGTACATTGTCAGCCAAGTTCCAAACTTGATTGTCATACACCGATTGTATCTCGCTGTCCATAGCCTCTTTCCATTTAGCACTTCTCAGGGCCTGCCATGGCTTCCGTGTAGCTGTTAGGTTCATCCAGACTTACTAGTATGCTATCAATGATAAGTGTATCACCTTCTGCAGTAATATGGAAACCATAGTAATGCTTAGGTGTATTCCCAACTCTCGTGGAACACCTCAGAGGTACATACTCTTCTGTCGGGTCAACAAGAGTTTCCTCCTTATGTTGATGTCTAGGACTTGAGGTTCCTTCACCACTTGACTCTTGAATTTCTTCAAGGTCAATTTGCCTCCTACTGTTTCCTTGGGTCATGAATTCTCTCTTGCGAAAGCCTCCTCTCTTTTCTACAAAGACCACATTATCACTAGGTCTGTAGAAGAGGTAACCAAAGGATATCAGTGGGTAGCCGATGAAAATACACCTCTCACTTAGAGGTTCGAGCTTATCATGAGACTCGCGCCTTATGAAAGCCTCGCAACCCCAAATCTTGATGTGGTCCAGATTGGGAAGTTTTTTCAGTCCACATCTCATGAAGTGTTTTGGCAACCTTCTTTGTAGGGACTAGATTAAGGATATGGGCGGCAGTCTCTAAGGCATACCCACAAAAAGAGATTGGTAGAGAAGCTCGACTCTTCATGGAACGAACCATATCCAACATGGTTCGATTGTGCCTCTCAGCCACACCATTAAGCTGTGGTGTCCTAGGAGGTGTCAATTGTGAGATAATCCCACATTCCTTAAGATAGTCAAGGAACTATGTACTAAGATACTCACCACCTTGATTGGATAGAAGCATCTTAATGTTCCTGCCCAACTGATTCTCTACTTCCTGTTTAAACTCTTTGAATCTTTCAAAGGTCTCTGACTTATGCTTGATTAAGTAGACATATCCATATCTACTAAAATCATTAGTAAAAGTCACATAAAAGCGGTTAGCATCTCTTGTGGTGGTTCCGAAGGGTCCACACACATCAGTATGTATGATTTCCATCAAACCCTCACCCCTATCATAACTACTAGTGAAGGGTGACTTTGTTATTTTCCCAAGCAAACAAGATTCACAACTATCATCTGACTTTAGGTCAAATGACTCCAAGACTGCATCCTTTTAGAGTTAGCCTATGCATTTCTTGCTTACATGTCCAAGACGACAATGCCATAAAGATGCTTTATCCAAACTAGTGGAAGAATCGATACACAATACATTGTTTCCTAGGTTATCAACAACCGACACAATTTCATATACACCATCACAAGGTAATGCTTTAAAAAATAAAAAACATTATTAAAGAAAGCATTAATACCACCACTAACATTATCAAATGAAAAGGAAAAACCTTCTTTGTACAAACCATGAAAGGAAATAATATTTCTCGCCATTTCAGACGAGTAACAACACTTATTCAAATCTAACACTAATCCAATACTTAAAAACAAAGAATAAACTCCAATCTTGGTGAGAGGTGAAGCTTTCCTATTCCCCTTGATCAAGTTTATCTTCCCATGCTCCACATTCTCACTTCTTCTTAGTCCTTGCAAATTAGTACATATGTTAATACCACAACCTGTATCAAGGACCCAAGAATTAAAATGGGGTGAATTATTAGACAATATAGTGTATGTACCTACATGGTTGGGTTTTACTTTCCCATCCTTCACATCTTGCTGGTACTTTGGGCAGTTTCGCTTCCAATGCAACTTTTCATGACAATGGAAGCATTCAGCCTCTTTAGGATTAGCAGAAGGAGTGACGAAACCTTTCTTGGTTCCACTTGAAGAGGAGCCATCAAGGGTCTTACTCTTGGTACCCTTCGAAGGTCTCTTCCTCTTCTTTCCTTTGCCTTGTTTGATTGTCAAGACAAGGGGCTGTGGTAGGAGTAGGAATGGTAAGAACCAATTTACTCTTAAGACCCCTTTTCGTGGTCTTCATGAGTCCTTGAAGTTTGCGAAGTGTAACTTTCTCCTTGTTCATGTGGTATGTCATACGGAATTGATCATAACATGAAGGTAAGGGGTGCAAAATAATGTCAATTGCCAACTCCTCAGGGAATTCACATTCTGTTTCAGCAAACGGTCCACATACCTTCGCATTTTCTGCATGTAGCCCGTGATGGATTCACCATCCTTTATCCGGGTTGTTATCATAGAGGAGATGCTTTCATATCGCTCTTGACGAGCACTCTGATGGTAGCGGTCCATCAAATCCTGGTGCATCTCAAAAGGATAGTACTCCTCATAGGACTTCCGGAGCTCGTCTGTGATAGTGGCCAACATGATTCATGCCACTTTGGTAGCATCTCTTTCATGTGACTGGTATTCATCGATCTCCTCAGGTGTAGCAGACGACTCAAGCTCCTTAAGCTCCTTGTCGAGGACATATTCCTTGTCCTCATACAGAGTGACCATCCTGATGTTCTTCATCCAATCCATAAAGTTGGATCCATCAAAGATGACTCTCCCACAAAGGTTCATGAGAGAGGAGTCGGTAGGGTTTGAGCCAGAAGCAACATTGTTGGAAGACATTTGAAAAAGAAGAAAGACAAGTCTAGATTAGATATAAAGATAGTCCTTAATAAAACACCCAAATGTAATATTAAGGCTATGAACCAACACAATATTTTATAACATAGAAGAGGGATGTCGTAATCCAAGCTATAAAATATTTGAAGGTAGGTCATGACGATTCACCAATTTACACCATGAAAAGGAAATAAATTATTAGATTTTAATGGTTTTGAAACTCCTAGATTCTTTGAGATTCATTGAACTTTTCAATGGCATGTTTCAATCTTGAGTGTGCTCTTCAGGTTTTGTGACTGGGATGCCAAGGATCACAAAACAAGGTGTGAAGTAACCATGCAAATTACTTGGTACCCTTAATGTTTATCACTCAATCGATGTGCCAGTTAACCATACGCGCTCCATCGACCTATGATAAACCTTAAGCCTCCCTTTGCCTACCTTGTTAAGTCCAGGTTAGTGTGCCGGTTAACCACACGCGCTCCATTAACGACTTAATCAATGTGCAAAGTGTAATTTTATTCACATTTCCTAAAGTAACTAACGTTGGGAATGTATAAAACATTTAGTTACTTTATATTCATCATACTTTTAATGAAGATTTAAAGCATTGTCTTACCCATTCGGCTAATGACCTTCCACTGATCAAGGAAGCGGTGGGTGAGAGTGGACACCCATTAAGCTGCCATTTTATAGGCAACAACCTTCTACCTCCTTATAGACCAGCTTCGTGAATGAGACCTACTAACGATAAAACGATTTTTTCTTATACATATATAATAATTATTAAACTTATAATATTATAAAGTATAAGGGTTGAATTTTAACTTTTAAAATTCTAGGGGTTGGAACTAAAGTTTTTAAAGTGACTTTACATGTTCCAAAACTTTAGGGCAAGTTTTGTAACTTTCAAAACTTTTCATCTTTCATAACTTATGAGATACTGGTTTATTAAAATGAGAGACTTTTCATTTTATGTAACCTATGTGTTTCTTTAATGGACTTTAAAAGAATGACTTTTGGTAATCCATAACTTGATGACAAATTATGGATTCCATTAAAACACATAATGATCAAGAATTAAACTAACAAGCAAGTTACAAATAATTCCTATGATCTTCTAAACTCATAAGTTCATGAACATGCGTATCAACAATTTCAAGAATCATAAATTAACCATATAAGACTAGAAATTTTGATAATAGATATTGAAAATGGATTAGCATAACCATTACACCATCTAAAACAAGTTTTATAACACCAAAACAGTTTAGGGTAATGTTTCTAGTCCATTTCCAGCAGCAAACCTCGAAAATCTGCATTCTGGGCTCCTACTCGTCGAGTGCACGAACCTACTCGACGAGTAGGATGAATTTACTCATGGACTCGGCGAGTTCATGCTGCAAAATGCAGAAAACTTGATTTTTTTCAACTATTTGCATTAAGTATCAAATAAACAAACCTAGCTCTGATACCACTATAAAGCTTTGAGCATTCTAACACTACTATCGTGTACACGCAACCCTAGACAGCTTGGAGCTATGTTTTACTATGATACATGCAAAATTGATTTTCCAAGGTTCTTAACCTATCTAGCATAGCATGGGGAACTTTTAAATATAAATGCTAGAAGAAGAACATACATTTTTGTTTTTTGGATTCCTTGAGAACCTTGTGAGCCTGGCACCTCAAGTCTGATGCCTCAAATATCTCACACAACACCAAAACACTTGGAATGACATTGAGAGAAGTTCACTAACACCTCAAAATCAACTAGCCCTCTATCTTGTACAAGTAGTAGTACCGATTTTGCTTGCATGGGGTTCTTTATATAGTTGTGGCACAAGTAGGGTTACACCATGTAAACCCTAATTGTCACGGATTTTCATATTCCATGATCCAAGGTTTTGTAACCTCCATGGAGCACCTTATGGGTTTTAACCCAATCCATACAAACCATGGATCATTAGCCCACTTTACAAGAATAAATGATTTACACAATCAACGCCGTATATTTAATTAGTCTCTTTTTGATCACTTAATTAATTCCAAATAAATTCTTTGATCAATACTAATTTAATAATATTATTAATATATTAGAACTTATAATATATGAATAATCCTTAAGTGTCCTTTCTCTCATTTAGTCTATCCAAGTGTTGCAATGCCATCCAACCCAAATGGACCATGCTAATCGGGTCAAGTACATTCGAGAAATAGTTTTGAACTTAGACACCTAATCCAACAATAGGATCACCATTCCAAGACTAGTAGCTTTGAATCGAAGATACATAAGTGTTCAGCTCGGATTCAGTTTCTTTTGAAGTCCGGTTGATCCATCCCGGGAGGGTTGTTCTGCGGAGGTTGTTCACTCCAGGGTTAATCGATCCATAGTTAAGGGTGATAATACCTAGTAGTGACGGTTGAGCTGTGTTTTGGTTTCGCCGCCAGTAGGTAGTAGTTAGTGTCCCAAGTGGGGGAGAATTTGAAATTCTCAGATGGAGCATTAACCATTGTGGGTTTTATTAGCTTTCGGGGTTCGACAGCGCATTCAACACGAGTGTGTGGTCTATTTAGCGCATGTGGTAGACACATGGGTCAGGGAATAGACCACGGTTTTCTGAGAGGGTGGACGATCGATATGAGGCCTACGGTTAGGTCGGAGTTAGAGTCCACATAATGGATCAGGAGTTCGGAACCCCAAGTGGGTGAGAACAGTCTGCGTGGGAAAGATCACCAGGAGGGGTCGTCCAGGGAGATGCTCAACAGTTTAGAGCGGTATGGATAGACTATAGTCCGGTGGGTGTTCCAGTCAGGCTGAAGGCGCAGAGAACGGTCCAGATAGGTGAAGGCCCAGTGAGGTGGTCCAGACATGCTGAAGGTTCAGAGAACGGTCAAGACAGGCTAAAGGCCCAGAGAGGCGGTCCAGACATGCTGAAGGTTCTAAGAGTGGTCCAGATTGACTGAAGGCCTTGTGAGGCGGTCCAGTCATGATAAAGACTTTGTATTTGTTTGTAGATCTATGTGCGGGTATTAGGTATGCTGCTATGCTATAGAAATCAGTAGGTATGTCCTTAAGTATCGAACATGCCGATGGAGTAGGCTGAAGACTCCAATGTATTTTTGGTTGGATCGGAAGTTGTTATTAGAGATCGGATGGAGTACAGAGGATCTTGGTGATCTCATCAGTTCAGAGTGTCTCAAAGGATTAAGCTTCTTGGATCGGGTAATACTCTCATTGGGGACTGGGAGTAGATCCGAATGGGTATACATCAGCTTTAGGAAGGCTTGGGATTAGAATGTCTTGTCATTCAGGTTCTGGGAACCGGGTTAGATCTTTCTCCTGATCGTTTATGGCAAAACATTATATGTGGGTAGGGTTGAGGCGGTCCTGCTCTATGTAGTAGGCGAAGATACCCGGTACGGGCCGACTTAAATTCGTAGGCACGAAGGCTCAAGAAGAGCGGTAGGGTTTAGGCGGTAGGCCAACAAACCCTGAGAATTTCAACCCGATGGTTTCCAGTCTAGGGCATTCCATCCCGAGGATGACCGGACCCTATGATCAATTGGACTTGGCATATTGGTATTCCAACCTAGAGGGTGACATGGGCAAGATATGAGTGTGATATCGGTTGGCCGATAAAGGTAGGTATGTTGTTGGTGGTAATCGCTTGCGGGACGGTATTCCATGGTAGTGGTGGGCGACATGGAGCGACATCATAGATTATCATCGATATTATGTAGACATCTGATCCTGATGGTCTATTAGGTGGCATGTTTTGCTTAATTGGGCTGAGGCGGTCCTGCTCCATGCAGTAGGCCAAGATACCCGGTGCAGGCCGATGGTAAGTCATAGGCATAGGGGTTCAACAGAATATAAACCATGGTTATATTTTTGGGTAGGAACCTCGGGTTCCTAGGGCTGAGTAGTCTGTTAGTAGTAATGGGAAGGGAACTAGCGATGGTTAGTATGAGTGGTATGTCAGGGAGTCGGACCGAATTCAAGTTTCCAGCTTTGTGGGTTTTAGGTGGAGTAGGGTTGTATGCTACATGGCTTTATGGATTCGTCTTCTATGGAACGATGAGATTTGCATGGGGTTTAGTCTCCTTCGAAAGACGTTGGATGTCATGGTTGTGGAGGTGCCCCTCAGGATGTCGGGTTTTCGGGGATGGTAAGGAATGATTTCGAGGATGAAATCAAATTTAAGTGGTGGAGAGTTGAACATCCCATTTTTCAAGTAGCTTCAAATTCATCCCTAGGATTTGAATTATGTCACTTTTGGCCCTTGGTTTGGAAGGAAGTGGAAAGAAAGGACCAAGCATGAAAAGGTGGCAACTGTGTGAGAACACCCAGCGGAGAAGGTTAAATGATCGTGGGTGTGGAAGGAGTACGCCCAGCGTAAGAGAAGTACGCTCAACATACTCTCAGAGATCCTAAACCCTAATTTGGGGGCTAGCCACTATATAAGGAACATTATGGCTCAAACCCTAGCCTCCTTATCAGCCTCCCAAACCTCAGAAAAACCTTAGAACATCTCATCCCTTCATTCTTGTGTGATCCTGATATTAAGAGGACATCTTGGTGTTTTTAAGCTTGGAAGAGGAAAGAAGAAGTTGGCAAGGAAGGACTTGGGAAGTTTGAGCTCATAGATCTAGAATAGCATCATCATTTGAGACTATTTGGAGGTATAAAGTTCATAACTTTCCTCATGAAGGCTTAGATCTAGTGTAGTTTGATTTTGAAGTCATTTTGGTCCCAAGTATAGAACTTTAAGGTTAAAATCCGATTTCTAGACTTAGAGTTGCCACTCTTAGTTCAAAATGAGTCCCTAAGGCATAAAGTTGCCATATTGAATGTCTTATTGGATTCATGAAAGAGTTAAGATCATTTCTAGAATGGAATGCTATTTTGGAGTTTGGGCTTATTAGGGTATGAGCAAAGTCACCAAGTCAGTGACTTTATGGATTAAGACGTTGAAAAGGACTTGGATCTGTGATTGTAGCTTCTGGATTGGAGTATTAAGCACTTAATGGGAAAGTGACTTAACAGGGGAGTACGCTAAGCGTACATGCAGGTACGCCCAACGCACTCACGATTTTGCTAGACGCCCAACGTACTCATCAGATATGGGCCTTGCGAGTTTTGGGCCTCGGTTTGGGCCATGCATGGGATTTTGGTTCTTTGGGCCTTAGTGGGCCATCATAAGTCAGATAATGTGGGCCAAGAAGATGTTTGGGCTTAGGGTAAGGCACAGTAGGGGGATTGGGTCTAATTTAGCAAATTGGGCCATTAGTGGGCCACTAGCGAGCTTGGAAACCCTACTTAGTGTTGGGTTTTGTTTTTGTATTGGGCCTTGGCCCAAATTAGAGAAAAGAAAAAATGGACTATATGGACCCTTTAGTCAGAATTGATAGCCCATATGTTGACTCAACATTTGTTATTTTGGATAGTTAGGGGTTTTCAGTGAGACAGCACTTTGGAGTCGATACTTCAGTTCAGACCGGCATTGCGAGGTGAGTTATCCTCACTATATCAACAGGGTCTAAGGCACCAAGGCCGGCCCTTTATTAGATTTGTATCCAGGTATTTGCTTGATATGTTGATTGATCTGCTAGATCTGTATCCTGGTAGTTAGGATAGTATTATGTCAGTGACATGGTTTAGGTCGGTATCGTCGTATATAGGATGATGTTATGTTAGTGATCTGTTAGGTCGATATCCTAGTTATAGGATGGTTGTTGTGTTAGTGATCTGTTATATTGGTATGATTATATGTTATATACATGCTAGCATTTGGTATTTATGTGCACAAGATTGTTTGATTGGTATGGGGGTTTGGTTGAGGCGGGTCCTGCTTCGTGTTGTAGGCTAACTTACCCAGGGCGGACCGGATAGACTGCAAGCCCAGGAGGGTACATAGTCAGGCCGAAGGCCTGACGAGTAGTCCGGATAGCCTGAAGGACCCGAGAGGGCGGTCCAAATTTGATGAGGCTCAGAGAGTGGGCCAGATAGATTGAATGCCCAATGCGTGCGGTCCAATCATACTGTAAACTCAGAGAGTGGACCAGGTGGACTCAAGGCGCGGTGCATGCGGACCAGTCACACTGTAGACTCGAGATGCATAGTTGTTATGTGTTTGTTATATGATATGTTTATGGTTGTATGAGGTTGGTATTTTCGGGGGTAACTCACTAAGCCTTCGAGCTTACATTTATCGATTATTGTTTCAGGTACAGCAGATGACCGCGGGAAGGCGAAGGCGTGACTGTACACTCCCTCATATTTTGATTTAGATTTTTGGGATACTCTGATATGAAACTATTTTGGAAACCTTTTTGTAATAACTTTTAGTATTTGAAATATTTTTAAAAGTTTAAAATTGGCATGATTTTTATGGGTGTTAGAACTACAATTATTCGATGAGTAGTTTTTAGTGGATTTGGTTCCTATTCCCCTGCGAGGGAATAAGGTTATAGTGGGTATGGATTGGTTGAGCCCTAATGGGGCAGTGATCGACTGTGAGCAGTAGCTAGTGAGGGTTCGGATCCCCAGTGGGGGAGAATTTGTGATCCAAGGCGATAGGGCACATCGCAGACCGGTTTTATGTTCACCAATGAGGGTGAGGCGTTACCTTCAGCAGGGTTGCGTAGGGTATATGGCATATGTTATGGATACCCGAGATAAGGGTAAGACGACAGTGGATGATGTACCGGTCGTGTGAGAGTACCTAGATGTATTCACGGAGGATTTTTCTTAGGATACCTCCGGAGACACAGGTTGAGTTCAGGATTGACCTAGTCCCTCATGTGGCTCTAGTAGCATGGGAACCATATCGATTGGCTCCTCCTGAGACGCAGGAGTTGTGTACGCAGCTGCAAAAGCTGCTAGACAAGGGATTTATCAGGCCGAGTAGTTTGCCATGGGGAGCCCTGATCATGTTTGTAAAGAAAAAGAAGGACGAGTCACATCGCATATGTATAGACTACCGGGAGTTGAATAAGGTAACGATGAAGAACCGTTACCCCCTCTCGAGGATTGATGATATGTTTGACCAGCTATAGGGTGCATCTTGGTTCTCCAAGATTTATCTAAGATCGAGTTACCACCAGATGTGAGTCAGAGATGAGGATGTGCAGAAGACAGCTTTTAGGACTTGCTAAGGTAATTATGGGTTTGTGGTGATGCTGTTTGGGCTCACCAATGCTCCAACCACGTTCATGGACCTCATGAACTGCGTGTGCAGACCGATGCTGGATCGGTTTGTAATAGTCTTCATTGATGACATCTTGGTTTACTCCAAGACTTAGGAGCAACATGAGGAGAACCTAAGGGAGGTGCTGGAGACGCTAAGGAGGGAGATATGTTTTGAAAAATTCTCCAAATATGGGTTATGGTTGCATGAGGTGTAGTTTCTTGGGCATCTTGTCAACCAGAAGGGTATCCTGGTTGATCCGGCCAAGATAGAGGTCATGATGCGGTGGGAGGTTCCGAGGTCTCCAACTGAGATTCAGAGTTTCCTTGGTCTAGCGGGTTATTATTGGAGATTCATCCAGGATTTCTCCAAGATCGTTGTTCCTTTGACCCTACTGACCAAGAAGTCGGTGACATTCTGTTAGGGGCCTTAGCAGCAAGCAGCCTTCGAGACTCTTAGGCAGCGGTTATGCGAGGCACCGATTTTGACCTCGCTGAAAGGCATTGATGACTTCGTGGTATACTGTGACGCTTCTATCACAGGCATGGGAGCAATATTGTTTCAGCGGGGTCACATGATAGGTTATGCTTCGAGGCAGTTAAAGCTTCACGAGGCTAACTATCTGAAGCATGATCTAGAGATAGGGGTTGTGGTTTTCGCCCTCAATATTTGGCGGCATTACCTCTATGGGGTCCGATGTACAATTTACAGGGACCACAAGAGCTTGAGATACCGCATGGATCAGCCGAACCTGAACATGAGGCAACGTCAGTGGTTAGATGTGGTGAAGGATTACGACTGTGAGATCCTTTACCACCCGGGCAAGGCCAACGTGGTAGCCGATTCCCTGAGCCACATGGTGGTAGTGGCCCTAATTCGAGACATCTGTCTGAGGATGATAGTGATCACTCCATTGTTGGAGCAGATCAGAGAGGCGCAGGCTGAGGGCCTAATGGTGGAGCGCCGAAAGTGCGAGCTGATCATAGGCCAGGTGGCCTCCTTTATTATGATATTCGTGGGTTGTTGACCTTGCATGGGAGGGTCTGGGTACCATACTGGAGTGGAGTGCGGAAAATTCAGACAGATGGCACCCATAAGTCCAGGTTTTCCATCCATCCCGGGGCAACGAAGATGTACAGAGATCTTCGTCCTGATTACTTGCAGCCCTACATGAAGCAGGATGTAGCTTGGTACGTTGAGAGATGCTTGACCTGCAGGAAGGTCAAGGCAGAGCACCAAAGGCCCGACAACAAGATGCAACTGTTAGACATTCCCGTATGGAAATGGGAAGATATAACTATGGATTTCTTCACTAGGCTTCCCAGGACCGCACGTGGGGTTCATTCGATATGGGTCATCGTGGATCGATTAACCAAGAGTGCCCATTTTATCCCGATCCAGGAGAGTATATCGGTCGAGAAACTGGCCGAGATTTATGTGCGGGAGATAGTGGCACGACATGGAGTGCCTGTCTTGGTGGTGTCAGACCGAGATGTCCGTTTCACTTCCAGATTCTGGAAATGGTTTCATGACGAGATGGGTACTCGTCTCCACTTCAGCACCGCTGTCTGCCCCCAGTAGGATGGACAGAGCGATGGGACGATACAGACTCTCGAGGACATGCTACGTGCATGTGTTTTGGATTTTGGTGGCAGTTGGGATACGTATCTTCCGTTAGCGGAATTTTCGTATAACAACAATTACCATGCCAACATAGACCGGCCTCCCTTCGAGATGCTCTACAGGAGGAAGTGTAGGACGTCAATCTATTGGCTCGTGGTCGGTCAAAGAGTCATGTGGAGTACTGAAGTAGTACTCAAGACCACAGAGCAGATCCAATAGGTCCGGAGCAGACTCCAGATTGCTCAGAGTCGGCAGAAGAGCTAGACCGACAAGCGGCGTTCAGACTTGGAAGGTGGCGTATCAATTGGATCTTCCGGAAGCGAGGCAAGCTGGATCACAGATACATTGGTCCTTTTAGGGTTATAGCCCTGGTGGGAAAGGTGGCGTATCGATTGGATCTTCCAACAGAGCTCATCCAGATCCACAACACTTTCCATGTTTCACAGTTACGGAAGTGCCTAGTGGATGATTCAACAATTGTACCCTTAGACGATATTCAGGTTGAAGACAACCTAAACTACATTGAGAGACCGGTGGCGATTCTGGATTGCAAGAAGACAACCGTGAGGAACAAGGTTGTTCAGCTAGTGAAGGTGCAGTGGCAGCACTGCAAGGGTTCTGAGTGGACTTGGGAGCCTGAGGAGGAGATGAGGGAGCACTACCCAGAGTTGTTTCTAGGTGAAGCAGACTTCGAGGACGAAGTCTAAGACAAGTGGAAGAGAATTGTAACGCTTGATTCCTGGTATGCATTTAATTAAAATTTATTCACTTTTCTAGAGCTACTCGACGAGTTGGAAGCCCCAAACTCGTCGAGTAGAAACCAGAATGGATGTGGGGTTAAAGTGATCTACTCGATGAGTTAGGAGCCCCGACTGGACGAGTAGGCTTGCCAGGATGAAACCCTAATATCAGGGTTTTGCACCTTATTTAAGCAACTTAATCCCCACCTTTTGGCCTCATTTCCAGCCTCCAAGTCCTAAACCCTAATCCACAAAACCCTAGAGCATTTTATGAGTGTGTGAGCCATTTTTAAGTGATTTTTTTATGTTCTTGAAGCTAGAAGAAGAAGAATGAGCTAGAAGGTTCAAGGAGAAGATTGTAGATCCATGGATTTCCTTCCATCCTCATCACTTTCTGGTAATCAAGTCTATAACTTGATCATTTTTATTCATTAGTTCTACTTATTTTTCCACTTTTGTTGGTTTTAGTTCAAAGAGCTTAACCCTTAGGATTTGGACGTCCCAAGCAAAGGTCCTTCCAGATATGGGATCACTAAGGGTTGTTAAGGCATAAAGGTGCAAAATTTATGCCATTAGAGTCCCCCATGTAAGCCATAGAGTGTTATTTTGGCCTTTTTAGCCCAAAAAGGTCATGTATGAAGAGAAAGGTGGGAGCTTTACGTGTCCAAGTAATGATAGGGGTTAGATCTGTGGTTGTAAGCTTTAGTTTAGTGCATGGATGGCTTAAGGACCAAGCTTTAGGTCCTAAGGAGTGAGGGTTTGAGCTAAACCCATTAATGAGAGGTATTAACTGGTAAAGTTGGAAATTTTACCCTTAAAAGGATATTTTTTAGGTTTATGTGAAGTATGAAGATTGGATCTGAAGTGTAGGGACTGAATCCATCAAGATAGCCAAACAGACAAGGGGACTCGGCGAGTCCAGAAGGGGACTCAACGAGTTAAGTTGATTCTTCCCGATTTCATGCTAGGTGGAACTTGACGAGTCTGAAAAGCGACTCGACGAGTTGGCTCAGTTTATCACGAGTCTGAATAGCATAGGAACTTTACAAGTTAGGAGGTAACTCGATGAGTTGGGTCAAACTGGAAGTTGACCTTGACTTTGCCTTGACCGGAGCGTTGACTTTGACCAGGGGTAAAATTGTCATTTTACCCTTAGTAGGATTTTTAGATTTTGACTAAGTGTTCCTTGTGAATTTATAGTCGGGGAGTCGTTGGAGCAGCCATCAGAGATTCCTCACTTGAGTTTTCAGCAGCCCGCTTCAGAGGTGAATTTTCCTCCAGCAGAATGGGTTTAAGGCACCAAGCTCGGCCCGTATATGTGTGATTAGTAGCCGAGTGTTGGCGAAGCCCGTATCACATAGTATAGTAGAGTATGGATATTTGACTGATTAAGAGATTTAGTTATACTTGTTGTCTGTGTGATACTTAGATGTATGATCAATAACCAAGTGTGGGAGGGGGCCCGTATCTCATAGCAACTGAGTGTGAGCGGGGCCTGTATCTCATAGCTAGTTGAGTGGGGGTAGGGCCCGTATCTCCTAGATAGTGGAGTGTGGGCAGGGCCCGTATCTCCTAGATAGTGGAATGTGGGTGGGGCCTGTATCTCCATGAGTGTGGGCGGGGCCCGTATCTCATAGTTACATGTTATGCATGTACAGTATGTGGTAGTTTGGGGAGACTCATTAAGCTTCGTGCTTACGGTTTTTAGTTTCGGTTTCATGTACTTCCGGTAGCAAGGGGAAGAGTTCGGGATGATTATAGTGCATACACCATTGATTCAGCATGGGATGTTTAGACTCTGATATTTGGCACATGAATTTGATACATCATTTTATTATGATGATTTGAGATACATTACTTATGTTCTTTTTCTGAGATGACAAATGGTATTTAGGGTTTTATAAATAATCAAAACGAAATTTTGGGACAGTATTTTTGAGATGTTTCATTAGTGTTGATAGCAAATATGCTCTTGAGATGTTAGGATTGCCATTTGATGGTACCTTACTTTCAAATATGGCATATTTTTGAACATGATGAAAAGAGCTGTATGTTTGAGTGGAAGAAAGAATATGGAAATATTGAAAAATTGAGGTTGAAGCAGCTAAAGAATGAACATGTTCAGACTAGTGCAGTGAATAATAACTTTAAAATCAATTTTTTGGTTTTACTTATTAATTCATTATGTGAGTCTACAAGCATGGGAAAACATAATATGAGTCCATTTTATATAATCAGAAGAGATATTGATTTAAGTAGCATTGGCTGGTGCAATTTCATTGTCGATTATCTTGTAAGGACGAAGAAGGTTTACAACCGAGATAAAGAATCATCCTTCTTTTATGGACCGACAGCATACCTTATGGTATGTAAACTAGATTATATTCTTAAAACTTTTTTTTTTCATTTGTAATATATATATATATATATATATATATATATATATATATATATATATATATATATATATATATATATATATATATATATATATATATAGGGAAAGGATCAAATGAGAACACCTAAAAGGTTGAGAATGCGAGAACAAGTATATTCATTTGTGATTCCATGTATTCATTTGTGGAGAAATGATAAATTTTTACGCACAATCAATATGAATATGCCTTTTCTCTTCAATGGAAATTAAAGGCGCAAAAATTTATCATTTCTCCACAAATGAATACATGGAATCGCAAATGAATATACTTTGTTCTCGCGTTCTCAACCTTTTTGGTGTTCTCATTTGATCCTACTCCTATATATATATATATATATATATATATATATATATATATATATATATATATATATATTAGACTCTATAATCATATATGATTATCCAGTCTAATATATGATTAATGATATATTACATTGTATTTAGATATGAATAATCATATATGATTATGCATTGTAATATAGAATTAATAATATATTATTATACATCTATTTATAGTTAATGCTATATTAGACTTTAAAAAGTATATCTTTTTATAAGGCTAACCTATATGATATATATGGTTTTTCTAGTTGTTATATGTGGATACTATCAAGTTTAGTCATTTGCACATTACATGTAAATGTCCAACAATTTTTTATTGGACGTCAGAATAGATCATGTTTCTTGAGGATATTTTACAAGAGGAGGAAGGATTTGATTGTGGAGAGACTAACGAACCATATGTTGAAGAATAATGTCAAGAATCTAATGGTGATGAGGAGGAATCTGATGTGGATGAGGATTCATCTGATGAGGATGAAGAAGAATTTGATGTTAATAAATTTAGTGTTGTGGAGGTAATTTTATAGTTTTATTCATTTATGATTACATTAGTGTATTCATTTATCATTTTTTATGATTAAGTACTGTAACATCCCAAAAGTAGTGATAAAACTTTTTCATTTGGAAATTTATGAATTCATTCATCAATTGTTCAAAATCAAACCCCAAGTTATAATATTCAAAACATCAGAGTACAGTTATTCAGAATGCGGACATCATGAGGGGAGGATGTTATGCTATCACGTCGGGCCCTTCCCTTTCGAACTAGAAGTTCCTAAAACCATAAACAAAAACAGTAAGCACAAAGCTTAGTGAGTTCCTTAATGTACCACATACCATACATAAGAAAGTGAATGCTATGGGCCAAATCATAGTCTGACAATCATTTCCTGCCATGGGCCAAATCATGGTCTTTCTTTGCAATGTCGAGGCCAAATCTCGGTCTTTCATACAAGTGTCGGGGGTCAGATCCTGGTCTTTCTTTCAATTGCCAGGGGCCAAATCCTGGTCTTTCATACAATTTCTAGGGTCCAGATCCTGGTCTTTCATGCAAGTATTACACAGACAACTAACATTATATACAACAAGTAATGGGTTGGCTGTAACATCCTAAAATTTTCAACAAATTTAAACCTTTCAAAAGTAACCTATTTCTTAATGAAAGTGTTTACAAAATATTATTTCCAAAACATTATTTAAAATCAGATTCCCCTAAGATTCAATCAATCGCAAAACAAAGGATGTGTACGGTTACGCCTTTACCTTGTCAGGGTCCTCTGAGCACCTGAATCAATAAACTGAAACTGTAAGCACAAAGTTTAGCAAGTTCCCCTAAAATACCACAATAAAAAATGATAACATATACAACAATAACATGTAGTGGGCCCACAACTAAAATACTGGATTACCCCTAAGCCCACAGTATGAGTCTGACTTGCCTAACAGACCCATAGCTCATATATGGCTTGCTCTTGAGCCCACAACATAAGTCTGGCTTGCCCTTGGGACGCACAGCTTATGTATGGCTTGCTTCCTCAGTCATCGGAATGGAATACCAATGTTTAGGCCTCAGTATGAGTCTGGCATACCAAACGGTCCTCAGCTCGTATCTGGAATGCCACTAAGCCCTCAGTATGAGTCTGGATTGCCCTACCCGGCCCTCAGATCATATTTGGAATGCTATTGAGCCCTCAGTATGAGTCTGGATTGCCCTACCCATCCCTCAACTCATATCTGGAATGCTCCAGGATTTGTTGGCTTCAACACAAAGCAGTAAAACCTCAACGTAACACAATACCTACACATATACCGATAATCATGTAGACAAAATCACAAGTAGTCCTACAGATCTATCAGACTAGCATATCAAAAACTAGAATAATCATGCATATCTAATCAATACTCAGCATATTAGAGGATAATAAGATATCAAACTCATGGGCCAGTCTTGGTGCCTTTGACCCGTAAGTATAGTGAGGAAAACTCACCACACAAACTGGACAAAATTGATGAGGTCTCAACTCTAAGTATCGGATCCAACCGCCTCCTAATCCAACCAAATGAACAATCTCAATTAGAATCTCAAATACCCAAAATACCCTTCAGGTCAAAGTCAAAGTCAACTTAGTCAAACCAACTAAGTCAACTTAGTCAAACCAACCGAGTCAACCTAACCGAGTCAACTCAACCGAATTGACCCGGTGCTAGTACGCGGGGCATACTTTGAAGGTATGTTGGGTGTAATCCATCCTCGCATGTTGACCACCATTGGGGTGGTTGACCTCGTACGCAGGGCGTTCTCCGAGTACGTGGGGCGTACTCTCACCATCTTCAAAACTCATTAAGTGCTTAATGGCTTAAGCACTTACGTCCATATTTCATATCCAAGGCTAAAATACACTCTAAAGTCATAAAGTTTCCAACTTTATCACTTTACATGCCCATTAAGTGCTTATCTCAACTTCTTAATCCATTAAGACATTGTATAAGGTGCATGGAGCAAAACCAACCATTTGAAAGCCATTTTTATGATTCAAGACCCTCCCAAGGGTCTGAAAGGACAGCTTAATGGGTCAATAACATGATTTGTTCACGAAACACCACATTTGGGACAAAAAGAACCTAAAACTAACCCAAAACAAGATCTACAAGAAACTACACCAAGTTCAGAACTTGATACCTCAAAATGGTGCCAAAAGATGGTGTGATCTTGGATCTAGAGAACTTCACTCCTTCAATGTGATCTCCTCTTTATTCCTTTTTCTTCAAGAGCACCAAAACACATATACAAGCTTAGAAGTGGCTCCTCAAGATGGTTCTAGGGTTACAAACACGTATGAGAGGGTGGATACTGATAAGGTGGAGGAAATAAGCCCATAAAAGTGCGTAAATACCAGCCAAACCCTAAAAATTAGGGTTTCCTTATCTGGCAAGTACGCCCAATATAAGCCGATGTACGCCCAACGTACTAGGGCACACCCTAGTATGCTCCGCGTACACCACATACGCATGGAGTACTCCGAAGGACAACATTACAACAATGTCATTAGGCTTGTTTGCATACATTTCTTGAACTTTGGGACCACAATGCAATACATCTCAATATAAGGATCAACAATGAAAGTACTTCAAAACCAGATGTTACAATTCTCCCCCACTTGAATTTAACTTTGTCTTTGAAGTCTGCTATAGTAACAAGCCTAGTGTAGTGTCTCTCCATCTCCACCTCAGATCACTCAGACGGTCCTCCCCCAATACCCGATTCAAACTAAAAGCCGGCTCATTCAGGCGGCTGCCTAACCATACCATCTTTGACTTGCTATCTGTCATCACTGGAGAAACCATCACCACCTTCACACAATTTGGACATCCACTACCTCAACTGATTCTTAAGCAAGCACAACCACCTTGGAACGTAGATGATATGATATCTGTCACAATCTAAACCATACGGAAATCTTCTGATCTTGACTTACCTTGTTGAATCTAGTAGGGATTCAAGACCCATGACCATCCTCTACTGCTTAACCCTCCATCCGAAAACAAGGCAGCTCCAAACACGAGCCCTAACTAGATAACCTCTGTACAGAGGCACAAACAATGCCAACATAGTCCACCACCTCTTGACTAAGACCGAATGTCTAGAGAGAGAAATCCAGAAAAGTCAGGGACTCTCTCAAGGCAACAACACTAAATCATATCTATCAATATGCTTCCCAAGACCGGCAACCCATAATCCACGACTAACATTTACTTATTCAATAAATATGTCCCTTTTCTGAGAGTATGATCACTACCAACCACATGAGAAAAGAACCCAAACACATAAATTATGAATTTTCCACTAATCCCCAATTCTATAACATACCCCAAGAGCCTTTAATTAACCTGTGACTCCCTGACACGCCATTCTAACCACTAATCCTATGAGCAAGGATGAGAATTCCAAGAACTCCACATTTACCTCCAATTCTTAAAAACTCAGGTGTACCCTCATCTGGCAACCCACACCTGAGATATCAACGACGAACTTTTGATTTTAAACTTCAAAATAGATTCCCAACCTTGATGATAAACCCCTAAAATAGCTTGCAAACAAATGGGAGTTATAATGCAACCATTCCGCAGATACTGTGTGATATACGAATCATACTCCCAAAAACTGTGAATTGTTCCCTTTATCCAAACCTGCTAATTTGTGAGACTCTCAACTTCCATCAATGCACCAATACTGAAAGTACCTTAATCAGAAGAAATGAATCAATCATGATTATTGGGTCCCCAGCCTATGTCTGGAATACCCTTACAAGGTCCTCAACATAGGTTTGGATTGCCACTGAGCCCACAACAAGTGTCTAGAATGTCTTACCCGACCCTCAGCCCATGTCTGGAATGCTCCTGCTAATACGCCAATCTTGTCGACATTACATCTTTCACCTGGAAAATCGCGACCCACACCATGGGCCTAAAGATTCTCTGTGACAACCTGAAATTTATTCCGTCGCTGTAACCCATTTCCGTTAATAAAATACCTTTTTATTGAAATTTCCTTTAACATTTGGGTAAAACAAATCAATTAGTGTTTTTATTTTTATTTTATTATATCAGTGTCGAAATGAAATAAATAAAAACACGTGAAACATCCTCGAATTTATTTGGAAAAGTTTTAGTTATGACCATTTAATCGGGTACGACCATAAACTCCATTTAACGTCGGTATTGGGTGGATCCCCACCTAGCCACAAACTCAAACCCTATATAAGGGTTGAGTAGCTTTCACTTGAGACTTTTCCCACTCCTAAAGCTTTCTCTCTCTACTCTCTCTCTCTCTACAAGTTGGATTTTGGTCAAGAAACACCTCATTCAAGCTCCAAAATCGTAAGTAATCCTTCCTAGCTTGTTGTTTAGCTTTGTATCCATGCAAATTCGGGGTTGAATCATCCAAATACCTCATAAACTAGAGTTTACGGCTGGAGAACACCTCCCAAAACCGTAAACTCCCATAAGGGGGTTTTGAAGCCCCAAAATCCATCCAAAACCCTTCTAATGCTTATCTATGACTTAGAAACTAGCATGCATGAAATTAGAAACCCAAAATCGTGCCTTTATGGGAGTAAACATGAGTTTACGGTCCAATAACATTCATGAACCATAAACACCAAAACCGTAAACACCATAAAGGGTGTTTTGGTGTCCCTAACTCCTTCCTTGGCATGTTTAATGGACACGAAACTTGTATAAATGAGCTTAGGACCACAAAACACGAAGGAAATGATGTGCTCAAGGGTTCACTGCCGTAAACCCTAGTTTTTATGACCGTAAACTCCCCAGGAGTGGTCCAAGGACCGCAAACTCCAAGGGAGTACCCTTTTGAACCCTAATCACTTCTCAAGACCTTTGTTTTGACCTTAGAACCCTTCCTAGTGATGCAAGAGACCTTTAAACACACAAACTCACTTTTCCCATGAGTTTATGGCCGTAAAATCATGGGGAAGTGGTCTCTCAACTGCAAACTCATGTTAGGGTGATCACATGAAGTGTAAACTGCATAGTGAGGCCATACACTCCTTAGATGCAACCCTTAGCACTCATAACACTTGAAGAAAAGTGTATCCACACATTAGGATGTCTTTACTTGCTTAATTAGTGATTAAGTAACTATTTGGATACATGTATGTATCATTACATGTTACATAGGAATCAGTGAGTGTATTCAAGTCCTCACTTGACGCCAGCATCCTACCCGACACTTTCATCCAATCCACTCACTACAGGTGAGTTCATACCCCTTAATTAACCTTTTAAATGTTTTAATGCTTTTATGGGGGGGGGGAGGAATACAAGTTGAACCATGCTAGTTATCATATCAATCACACGTGATTAATAACCCGCATGCAAAAGGATTTATTACATTTTTATCTGTTTTACCAAATATATTACTTCAAATGGCTTTCCAAAATGTTTTTACTTGTTTAGATATCTTTCTCAAACTGTCTTACGTGCTGTATGTTTCCTTTCAAAACTTGTTACAGCTGTATTTCAATCAAGAGTTTTCTTCATTTAAACTGTCTTATCAAACTATTTTTGAATCATTTTATAAACTGACATCAAGTCATCTTTTCTTAGTTCTTAAACTTTTCAAAGGTTTTACAAAAACTTTTGTTATACTTTTATATTGTTATACACATGACTATATATGTAGCGTTATATGAGTAATGTTTAAAGGACTTAGAACGGCTAGCTCGCCTTATTTCCTTTTCCTCGTTGGGATGTGGTCTGGTGGGTATTGGCTATCTGTTCGAAGGGTTGTCTAAATGTTAGTTATATATCATGTATACGTAAACAGTCATAAAAGATTCCATCAGTCTTACCTTTGGGTAGCAAAGGTTGTCACACCCCGAAACCGAAGGCGGAAACGTTCCGGGGTGGAGGACGTCATGAAGTATCGTAACCAATGTACATAGTAAGCATAGTAAACACAAAACATTACATTACATAGATTCATTACATTTGTTTGAAAGTAAAGTAATACAAGTTTTGTAGTTACATAAGTTAATCAAAATAAGACGAGACTTCCATACGCTCCGTCTTCTACAAAAGAACGCGGGATACCTGTCTAAGGAGAACCTGAGAATACAAGCAGTTTAAAAATCAGCATAAAGCTGGTGAGTTCATAAGCTATTTGTTTATATAAAACAATCATGTTTTACTTTGGTTTTCTTAAAAGTTGTTATCCAAGAAAATCCCATATTTTCTTATAAAGACAGTTTAGTTAAAACTTCTGAATTCCGTTCGGTACAACAGTAGATAGTTTAATACGTAAAACTATAGATTGAAAACCACTGGGAATACCATCCAGTACAACAGTAGATATTTTTAATACATAAAAATATAGATTGAAACCATGGGAATACCATCCCATACTACAGTAGGTAGTTTTAATATGCAAAACTATAGATTGAAAACCATGGGAATACCATCCCATACTACAGTAGATATAAAATCCGTGAATAAACTATATTAATACGTATTGTGAGTCGGATAACCATGCTAATATGACACGAGACCTCCTTGACGTTCTTCAGGTGTCAGACGATATCCAAAATTTGTCACCCCAGGCATGCCCGCCTAACTGTAGCTAGCAGTTAAGGTGTGGGATTGTGAGTCCCGAATAGATCTATTCCCAAATTTCACGCTCTCCCTCCAGGAGACTCTGGTCATACTTCCAGGGAGGATTTACTGATAACCCAAAGGGTATATTGAAGACTAATCTCACAATCGTTTTGAAACATAATAAAGTATAAACAATTGAATACAAAGAAACTATCTGGCATAATACTCTACTTTAAACAGAGATAAACTGAATCATACATAGTTTATCTATTAACATTGCATGAAATCCGAATTCATAAAACGAGAACTGAAGATCCCAAATTATTCCCATAATAATTTGATTGGTTTGATTTGTTTCCTTTACCATAATTGAAATCCATGTAATTATATTCTATAAAACATCCCTTATACTCCGCATAACACATAAGGGGTAAAGATATCTAAAAGTTAGCCAGATATTTATAGCATTACATCAGTTTGAAGTTTTGAAAACATTTATAATTTGCTTGTATTCCCCCCTCCCCCCTCTGAAAACATAGAAAAACACGGAAAAAGGCGTAGGGGTATGAACTCACCAGTCGAGAAATGTTTCGGTTTGGATGCTAAGTGTTAGTTCGGGCTTGATTACACGCGAGGTTCCTATGTAATATGAAGAGATACACAAATTGTATCTAATTAGACCTTGATCTATTAATTAAATAAGAATAAACACTTCTAGACGCGAAAACACTTCAATTCAAGTGTTTGGAGTGACCCGGGTGGCATCTAAGGAGGTGTATGGCTTAGGCATGGAGTTTACTCTTCAAGAGTAAACTCTTAGAGGAGTTTTCGGCCCTAAAAACCACATCCCCATGAGTTTACGGCCGTAAACTCATGGGTGGTGCTCTTGGGTGCTAATTGGCCTTATAACATTTGAGGGATGATGATAGGTTTGGTTCTAGGGCACTGGAAAGGAATTAAACCAACACATGGACCACTTTAAGGAGTTTATGGCAGTAAACTAAGAGTTTACATCCGTAATCTCCCTCATACCGATTACTTTCGTGTTTTAGTGGTCCTAGGTCAATCACATGTGATTCTAACTCATTTTACAAGCCTTGGATGGAATATAGGGCATCATTTGACCATCTTTTAGGAGTTTACGGCCCAGGAACCTATCCTTGGGGGGTTTACGGCCATGAAATCCTAATGGAGTGATTTTTATCAAGTTTAATGCCTCTAACTCATGTGTGGTGGCTTCTAGACATTAATTCAAGGCTTAGGAGGTGTTTAAGGTGCATCTTAACACCTTAAAAGGTTTTTACTGCCCATGAATGGGTGTTTACGGTCCAAGAATGATCTTGGGCCGTAAACTCTTATTTACCCCCTAAATGATGAGTTCAAGGTGTCCAAGTCCATTCCAACAAGTCCTTAAGTCGATTCTAAGCTCCAAAAGTGTTTTGAGAGGGTTTTGGGGCTCAAAAACCCCTTAAATGTGTGTTTACAGCCTATGGGTGTTATAGGGCCGTAAACACATGTTGATGGTCCTTTTCATAGTTTGAACATGAAATTGAAAGCCAAAGAGGTTATACTATGAGCTAGGATAGTTACCTTAACGATTTGAGGCTTGAATTTGATGATTTTGGACCAAGAATTGAGTTTGTAGAGAGAGAGAGAGAGAGAGAGAGAGAGAGTAGTGAGAGAGGGTGGGAAGATTCAAAATGAGGTCATTTGAACCTTAAATATGGATTAAGTATGAGACACGGTGGAATTCTACCCGATACTGACGTTAAACGAGGCTTTTGGTCGCACCCGATTAAGTTGTTGTAACCCGACGTGGTCGAAACTATAAGTTTTCTAAATAATAATTTGTGATGTTTTCATGTGTTTCTAACGCGTTTGGATACTTACGAGTTCATTCTAAAAAGTCTTAAATTAAATAACCTAATCCAAAATATTAACGGGAAAATTGAAAGACAAACGGGTTTTACCGACGAGAATGGGTTACAACGACGGAACAATTTACGGGTTGTCACATTATCCCCCCGTTAGAGGGAATTTCGTCCTGAAATTCAAAACTTAAGAGACAAATCATATAATCAAAAAGATGCGGATATTTGTCTTATCGAGTCTTCGTGCTCCCAAGTGAACTCGGGTTCCTGCTTGGCATTCCAGCGAACCTTCACTATCGGGATACGGCTTTGTTTCGTACGTTTGATTTCTCGATCCATGATTTTGATTGGTTCTTCCATAAAGTTTAGGTTTTCGTTGATCTCGATTTCATCAAAGGGATTACTAGGGTTTCATCGGGTAGGCACTTCTTAAGAATAGAGACGTGGAATACAAGATGGATGTTGCTAAGTTCTGAAGGTAGTCGGAGTTTGTAGGCTACGGAATCGATCCTAACGAGGATCTCGAAAGGTCCTATGTACCTCGAGTTAAGTTTCCCGCGCTTTCCGATGCGTACCATGCCTTTCCAGGGCGAGACCATCAACAAGACACGATCTCCAACCTGGAATTCTAGAGGTTTCCGTCGTTTATCGTCGTAACTCTTCTATCTATCTTGTGAAGATTTCAGTCGTTCTCGGATTTGGATGATTTTCTCGGTGATTTCGTTGATGATCTCAATACTAGGGGGAGTATTGTCAGGAATTTGACTCTTGACTAGCTGCGTGTCCCCTAACTCTCTGAGTATAACACATGCTCTCAATACTAGGGGGAGTATAACACATGCTCTCTGCATACCATCTAGGATCTGAATAGTTCTCCAGTCCAACTTTGTTCTGAGAGCTTTCTGAAGGGACTGACAAAACCTTAAGGTAAATCGGCTATCTCGTTCAGAGATAATGGATGCAGGTACACCGTGCAGTTGGATTGTTTCTTGGATGTAGGTTCGCGTGAGTCTTTCCATCTTGAATGATTCTTTGATCGGAATGAAGTAAGTGGATTTTGTCAAACGATCGATGCTTACTTAAATGGTATTGTACTCACTCGAAGATTTGGGTAACTTGGTGATGAAATCCATAATAATCATCTCTCCTTTCCATTCAGGTATCTCGGGCTGCTGGTGCAAACCTGAGGGTTCCTAATTGGGCTTCTCGGATCTGTATGGATAAGTGGGAATGGATGGTCATCGTTAACGTCTTCGCCTTGCGGCTTGAACTCTCCTTCCGGCCCAGGGCATCTGCTACCACATTGGCCTTGTTGGGATGGTAGCGGATTTCACACTCATAAACACTAAGCACTTCTACCCATCTTTGTTGTCTCATGTTTAAGTCTTTCTTTGTCAAAGTGGTTAGGGGTTTGGCGATTCTGGAAAAAATCTGGATGAACCTACGATAGTAGTCAGCGAGACCCAAGAATTGATGGATTTCTATGGGTGTCTTCGGTGCTGACCAATTCTCTATCGCCTTGAATTTTGGACGGTTCCACGTGTATGGCTTCCTTGCTTACCACGTGACCAAGAAAAGTGATTACGTTGAAGGGTATCACTACAAACTCGTAGTGTCCATATCGAGTCCTGAATGCTGTCTTGGAAACATCATTCTCGTGAAATCGAAGCTGATGGTACCCTGATCTGAGGTCTATCTTCGAGAAATAGCTGGCTCCCTAAAGTTGATCTAAGAGGTCGTCGATTCAAGGAAGAGGATATCGGTTTTTGACTGTCAATTTGTTCAACTCGCGGTAGCCGATACACATCCGGAAGGATCCATCTTTCTTCTTTACAACAATACCGGAGCTCCCCACGGTGAGTAACTCGGTCTGATGAATCCTTTGCTGAGTAGCTCATTAAACTGACTAGATAACTCTTGCATTACTGCTGGCGCTAATCGATACGGGGGCTTGACTACAAGGGTAGCTCCAGGAATTAGGTCGATGCGAAACTCGACTTGACATTCAGGAGGAATTCCTGGAAGCTTTTCGGGAAAGACACCAGGAAAGTTATAGACTTCGGGGATGCTCTCAAGGTCTTTAACTTCCTATTCCTCATTGATTACATGAGTTAGGAATGTGTGACACTCCTTTCGCAGAAGCTTTTGAGCTTTGATGTAAGAAATGATGTGAAGATTGGAACTAAGTTTATCACCGTAGATTTATGAGAGTCTGACCAGAGGGAAGATTAAAACGGATGGCTTTTTCGTAACAAGGATATATGCATGATTGGAACTCAACCAATCTATGCCAATGATAACATCAAAGCTCTCTATGGAAACTGGCATTAGGTCGATGGGAAAGGAATGATCGTTCAGGATAAGGGTACAGCCTATGAATCTATCGTTGACGTATTCTTTCTCACCGTTAGCTATTTTGACGGTAAATGGTTCGGTTACTAGACGAGAAGTATGTTTAAGAGGACGCTTGAATGAATGATTAATAACACTTCTTTGGTACTAGATTCGAAAAGGATGCGAGTATGAGAATTGTCGAGAGGGAACATACCCACGATGATGGTGGGGTCAGCGACTGCCTCCTCTTGCTTTATAGCCAGAGCTATCTCAGCGTTGCTAGTTATTGCTGCTTTAGGGCAGTTTCTCTTGAAATGTACGATTTCACTGCATCCATAGCAGACCTGATCGGTACTCGATCCGGAAGCTTGATTGTTTGGTTGAGTTGGTGTTCTACAGCTTCGCGCAAGGTGACCTTTCTTGCCACAGTTATAGCAAAACACCTCACCGCATGGGCTGGAAGTGAGATGATGGTAACTACACTTATTACACCAAAGGAGATTACCAACATACCTAGTGGTAGGTGCTTGAGCTGTAGACGCAGCAACAGGAGTAGTGGCAGCTTGAACTGCCACAGATTCATGCCTCTTGGAGGGTCCTTGTGAACTCTGACCCTTTCGCTTTTTCTAGATAACCTTCTTACTCTTGTCACACTCATTCTGTTGCTTCTGATCATCTTCATGGTTTTGAGGATAGATGTTAATTCCTGGTCCATTGGACCTGCTAGGGTTCAACAGTGTCATTGCAGCCGTCACTGCAGCAGTAACAGCTGCCTAAAATAAGACAGGGTCGAACGGAGGAGAATATGGTGCCGGGGAGTTGTTGTTCCTAGAGCTGGGTCCTTTCTTTGGAGGCATGATGATCTAAAATGATTAGGAAAAAGAGGATGGTAAGTCCTCTGAATTGAATCAAGAGATATGAAACAGGGGATATCTCATTATGACAGATATAGGGTTCCATAAGCAATAAGCAGGAAAGAGTTATCAAAGCAGATAAACTATCGCTAAAGAAGGAACGAGTAGTAATACTCATAATGAATTTCTACAACATACTCGGCTTTGGCTAAAATACTCCCATAGTATTTTATGTTTCGCTGTGACGACAGCTCGTTGTTTTGGGTATTGGGTAAGTTTTAGGCATGCTGAACACCATAGTCACTCCCAAGCACATGTTGGCCGTGTCTCGAATGAATATAGTTGATCATGCTATATTGACCCTAGACACGACTACATAACTGCCCAGGTTTAACCGCAGTGTACAACACCCATTTACTTATGTTTTGTTCTACTCGTAATTACGAAATCTGGCGGTTGGGTATACTTGTATAATTTTGAAAATACTTATTTTTAAAGTATACTTTTAGTTCATAGCACTTAGGCCCTTTAGTGTTTATAGTCTTATACCATGTAAGGTTTGGTATACTAGTTCACTATAAACAAGGGCTCTAATACCAATCTGTCACACCCCGAAACCGAAGGCGGAAACGTTCCGGGGTGGAGGACGTCATGAAGTATCGTAACCAATGTACATAGTAAGCATAGTAAACACAAAACATTACATTACATAGATTCATTACATTTGTTTGAAAGTAAAGTAATACAAGTTTTGTAGTTACATAAGTTAATCAAAATAAGACGAGACTTCCATACGCTCCGTCTTCTACAAAAGAACGCGGGATACCTGTCTAAGGAGAACCTGAGAATACTAGGGTGGACCAAGAATTGAGTTTGTAGAGAAAGAGAGAGAGAGAGAGAGAGAGAGAGAGAGAGAGAGTAGTGAGAGAGGGTGGAAAGCTTCAAAATGAGGTCATTTGAACCTTAAATATGGATTAAGTATGAGACACGGTGGAATTCTACCCGATACTGACGTTAAACGAGGCTTTTGGTCGCACCTGATTAAGTTGTTGTAACCAGACGTGGTCGAAACTATAAATTTTTTAATTAATAATTTGGGATGTTTTCATGTGTTTCTAACGCGTTTGGATACTTACGAGGTCATTCTAAAAAGTCTAAAATTAAATAACCTAATCCAAATTGTTAACGGGAAAATTGAAAGACAAACGGGTTTTACCGACGGGAATGGGTTACAACGACGGAACAATTTACGGTGTGTCACAAAGGTATACTTCGGATTATACTCATACATTACTATTAACTATAATAGGTATAGTTAGGAGATACTATTTTCCATTACTAGTACAAGGAATCACACAAGAGTCAGTTCATTCATGAGTCTATACGAATACATGATGTTTGTAGAAATACTATTATGATGTATGTAGAGATACTGTTACATGGATACCTTTTACATAGATACGATTACATATATGTTGTATGTAGAGATACTGTTACATGGATACTTTTACATAGATACAATTCCATAGGTACTATACGATGATACGATTTCTTATTATGTGAGTAGATATTATTGTAGTATCTTCCTGATTACCTTACGGTGTGATACATTCACATAGTTATGGTTATACTGTTCGACGAGTTTCCACGCCGTGATTATCCTAGTTTAAAAGGATACTTTTTCTGATTACCTTACTGTGTGATACATTCACATAGTTACGGTTATACTGTTCGGCGAATTTCGACGCCGTGATTATCCTAGCGCAAAAGGATACTTTTTCTGATTACCTTACTGTGTGATACATTCACATAGTTACGGTTATACTGTTCGGCGAGTTTCCACGCCGTGATTATCCTAGTGCAAAAGGATACCCTCTCTGTTATTATATTATTTCTTTATTACCTTTACTGTGTGTCACATTTACATGGTCGACAAGGTAGATTAGATTTTGGATAATAATATTCGTATAAGGTAAACTTTTACTTACAAAGAGATTCATATTTTCAAAACACCCGAGTCTTGGTAGAAGACTATTTTTATACTAGTAGGAAATATGAGATTTTCTAGGGTTTTTCACACTTATACAAAACTGCTTTTTCTCAAGTTTTACAAATCTTTCACAACAACTTTTCAAGATAATGACACTAAAATACTTATGAATTCACCAGCTTTATTGCTGATACTCGCTTTCAAAATAACTTGTATTCTCAGGTTACAAATAGACAGGTACCGATGCAAGGTTTTGAGAAGACGGAGCAGTCAAGTCTCGTCTTTTATCTTGAGTATTCATTACGTTGTTATTACTATGAAAGGACACACCATTAATTAAAATTATACTATTAATGCAATGGATGATGTTGTTGCTTATTTACTACTCTACATTGTTGTGATACATTACATGACGTCCTCCAACCCAGAACGTATTCCGCCGTTCTCGGTTTTGGGGTGTGACAGATTGGTATCAGAGCACTGTTTATAGTGAATTAAGTATATCAACCCATAAAAGATATAATAACTATAAATACAATGGGACTAAAACACTCTGACCAAGAGTTAGTAATTTTAAATAATAAATATTTAATGAAGATACGTGCTTGCATTCATACTAAAATCAGTGTAACAACGACAAGAACCAAAGTATTACGATTGTTGAATATCACAAGTAAGCTTGGGGATGTAGGGTCAGTCCTAGGAATTGCATAGCCTGGTCAACTATGTTGGTCCGAGGAGTGATTAGCACATGCCCAAGAATGGTTGTGATGTGACAACAAGTCTAAAACCTTACCAACACTACCACAATGAAATACCATAGGAGTATTTGGTGTTACTATAATTACTTGTCTGAGAACTAAATAGATCTTTATCAATAGGCCGATAGTTGCTTAGTGGATACATTACAATTATATGTATCTAAGACGGCATAGACTCAAAATCTGTGGATCTTTGCTTTATGTCCTGTCCTTGTTTGGTTGGGGGCTTAGGGTTAGGGTCGCTTATTCGAAGGTCTATCCTGTCCCGAATACATATAACTAGTATGTACTAAACAAGTATTGAAGTATCTAATAAAGATCATCTTATAATTATCTAGTTAGTACGTCTATTCAGTTATTTTCTTATATCCCTTTTCTCGCGTAGATATCATGACTAGATTCCATCCCCACGACGACCCGTACTATCCTAACCACGGCAATGATGGATGGCTCGAAAAGGAACCAGAGAATGATCACCCAATCCCTATGGATGGTCACCAAGTTGAAGGCTTTGCTGGTGGCTCTGACTCCAAACCTGAAGTGGAGAACCTACCCCTGCTGGCTCTTATTCCAAATCCTAACCCTCGTCCGACTTTTCAAGGCCCGATGCCTCCGTGGGTGGAAAGCTTAGAAACATAGAGCCAAGTGCAGGATCAGCCTATGCCATTTAATGGAGACCGAAGCTTTTATAACCTCAGCGAAGGTGGCTCAGCAGACAGAGTCTTGCCAATCCTAGTCCGCAGAGTGGCCCGAAATGAGATTCAAGGCAGGACAGCCCTCCATCAAATCACAAAAGTTGTCGCCAATGTGAGAATGCATACGATCCGCACCATTCGCCTGGAAGATGCTCGGGAGAGATCTGAGAGAGACCATGAGACCCTACTGCAAGAACTCGCTAAATCACGGGCCGAAGTCATAGAACTCCGAGTACACCAGAGAGTGTACGAAAGATACCTGCTCGATATGGAACGTCAACTGGCTGAACTAAGAGTTCACCTTAGGAACAACGTCACCAGTAGGAGAGGCCTTACTTTCCCTCCTTTTGTCGAAAGATCGTGTTCCTATCTATGTCCTGTGTGGCATTTTTCTATTTAACTATCTTGTACTGCAGGTACTTGTAGTAAGGCCTTGTACGGCCAAAACCTTTCTACTCCGGATATGATGTAAGACCTTCTACAAGGTCGAGTTTTCCCAAACTTATTACATCATAAATATCAATGATATTGGCAGTCGGCTAACTTCTGTATCATTCCTTGTTCAAATACTTTCATCATACTATCGTAGGAGTCTATTTGAAACCCACTCTAGTCAAGATATTGGACTAGGGTGAGTAACTCCGGGATCATTCCGAATTCTCTTTCGAAGGTTAGATCATGTTATTCACCAACCAATGAAACCCCGGTTTGAACGACAAACATCATGAGACCATTCTACGAACTTACTTCTACTCCGTACTAGAACTGCATCATAGGGATATAGGTCAAACCTTCGAGAAACATACTTCTACTCTATAGGTGAATGATCGAAATACATCTAAGCCTAATGACAGGCTTTACTAGGAATTCTAATTCATTAAGAAGGGTTGGTAAGGAGGTTATTAGTAAGATTTCCTCACTTATACATTCCCAATTTATATATAACGAAGACCTGGTAGAAAGTAGAATCACACATTTTACTATCCGCCCAGTCTTGATTATATCATAACGTGTATAAGCTAAGTTTTCATGAATAATAACTCATCCCTCAGTCTGAATCAAAATAATCTAGGGTCAACCTTAGTTACTCACGAGCTCCTTATCTTCGTGTTACATAATCATGTCGTCATCCGGAAATAGTCAGCCGAACAACGAAACCCCAACCCTTCATATCAATGCAACTACCTTTCAAGCTGCAGTCTCAGCCACAGTAGCAGTTGTCCTTGCAAATCTCAGCGCTAACAACGCAAGCAAGGCTAGCGAGGGGGTTGACCATTCCATTAGTTGTGTCAACCTGGGAAGTCAACAAATGGTGATTGTTGCAAATGCCTAAGGCCACAACTCAGAGTTCAAGAAACGAAAACGTTAAGCTAAAAAGGAACGCAAGCGATCCCAAAGGTGTACCATGCAACGACAACCAGTGACAACCTCTGCCACCTCAGCACCGGTCAAGCGATATGCGGGAACACTCCTGAAGTGTAACAGGTGTACCTATCATCACAAGGGAGCTTGCCGGGTATTGCAATGCATCAATTGCAACAAATCGGGACAACTCGCTCACGTTTACAAAACCACCCCTACTGTCGGAACCATCCCAGCCTGCTATAGTTGTGGTGAGACCGGACATTACAAGAGGAATTGTCTAAAAAGTGAGGTCAACGAAAGCAACCGTGTCCATATAACTCCGACCCAACACTTCCCTTCCACTACCGATGCTAGGACTAGCCCTATATGTCACCAATGCGGTGAGATTGGACACCTCAAGAAGGAGTGCCCAATAATAAAGAACTATGGTGCAGACGGGAAGACACTAAGGATCACTGCCGTAGGAGAAACTACACCGGACCCTCGTTAAAGTATCTAAGGCGTTTGTTGTAACAGACTAGTAAACATTTTAAAACTAGTGCAACTAGAGTCTCATCTTTTGCGAGGTCCCGTCAGTAAAGGGACCCGCATGCTACGTATACTTGCCTTTCGTAGTATACCTAGATCGCAGCATAAATCTAGTAGTAAATCTAGTACTATAACACTATTAAAAGTTGCACTGTTGTGTTTTGTCTATAACGCCTTTATGATCAAATCTAGTGCCTTTATTTCCAAGTGATTCTGATTTCATCATACGACTAGAGTCCATTCGATTCTCACAATACTAGTTTCGTGCATAAATCTCTTTCTCCGAAATCATCTTGCCATCGAAGTCGTCATTTCGTAACTCCGAAGTACTCATGCGGAGAGTACCTCACGTTTCTTATTCTTCCGAAGAAACCTCAGCAAACCTCCTCGAAGTACCGCTCCTACGGTACGACGGGTTCAAGCCAAAGACTCGTAAGGTTGATCTATCGTTGAAGAATGTATACGCAAGGATGGTATATAATCAAGGTTCTACAGGTTTAGAATTAATGATTCCCCTTTTACTTCTTTTCCTCGTTGGGATATGAGCTTAAAGAAGAATCATTTATTCGACTACCTTTTCAATCTTAATTATATACGACTCGTATACACGACACTGTGATCGATGAACCATGTATGGCTTCTAAAATGAACTTCAGGACGGAGACTGCCAAAGACTAAGAGTAATCACGTCGTCATGCGAACAAACTTAGGACCCAGTACGACTCCTATAACTAGATAGCTCTACAATCTAAACCCCCGAGCTGCAAGAACTGCCAAGTCAAACCTAACGAACTACCCAGCAATGGAATTGAAAGACCAAGCTTCTCACCATAGAGAGCTCCGGTCTTGTTCTATGAGGAGAAAGACAAATTGCTTCGTAGGTTCATCGATGTCAGAGGCCTCGACAATATCTCCGGTAAGGAATCGTTACTATTAGCCTTGCATAGATGAACAGGCCGACCAACCACAAGGAACATTATACCCACCAGAAGTGGACCTGAGATCCGAATATCACCAGTTATGAGTGTTAGAGAAGGATGTTCAGAGGACAATCTTCCAAACTTGATGCGGACGCTGCGAGTCCGTAGTGATGCCCCTCGGATAGGACGAATACACCCGTAGTATTCATGAGCTTAATGAATAGATTGCACCATTCTTACTTGGATCAGTTCGTCATTATCCTTGTAAATGACTTACCTATCTACCCTCATAGTAAGAAGGAAACCATAAGGAGCAGCTGCAACAAACCATGGAAACGATATGATCAGAGAAGCCTTACCCAAAGTTCTCTATGATATGAATTTTGGAATTGAAGAGTCAAATTCCTAAGATACACTATTAGTGATGTGAGAATTCTTGAGGATCCTTTCAATTAATCAAAATCATTGAGAATTTGTCAGCACCAAAGACGCCGACGAGAATTCACCAAATTCTAGGTCTCACTGACCTACTGTCATAATCCATTTAGGACTCCTCGCAAATTATAGAACCTCTTATGACTTTGACCCAGAAGAGAGCTGCCCTTGACTGGGAAGAGAAGCAAGAGAGAGAAACCTTTAGGACTCCGGGTGAGAGAATTCCTTTGGAAGTCGCACTTTGGGAAAGCTTAATACTCTTTGGAAGGCGTGGAAAGCTAAAGCCAAAGGTAGTTAGGCCCTCCGAGATTCTTGTCAGAATCAGCTTGTAACTCCCAAACTCAATCTACCCCACGAGCTTAGTAAAGTACATTCTACCCTCCACGTCTCGAACTTGCAGAAGTATCTATCCGATGAGACTCTTGTAACCCCAATCGAAGAGATCGAGCTTCACAAGAGCCTCACCTTCGTGGAAGACCCATAGTGACCATGGACCGAGAAGTCAAACGGATGAAGCAAAGTCGCATCCCAATTGTGAAGGTTCACTGGAATGCCAAGCGAGGACCGGAGTTCACTTGGGATCACGAGGATCAAATGAAACTTAAATATCCCCATCTCTTTGCTTATTTGTGCTGTATTAACTTAGCTACTTAAATTCTAAATTTCGGGACGAAATTTCCTCTAACGGGGGGATGGTGTGACAACCTGAAATTTATTTCGTCGCTGTAACCCATTTCTGTTAATAAAATACATTTTTATTGAAATTTCCGTTAACATTTGGGTAAAACAAATCAATTAGTGTTTTTATTTTTATTTTATTATATCAGTGTCGAAATGAAATAAATACAAACACGTGAAACATCCTCAAATTCATTTGGAAAAGTTTTAGTTACGACCATTTAATCGGGTACGACCATAAACTCCATTTAACGTCGGTATTGGGTGGATCCCCACCTGGCCACAAACTTAAACCCTATATAAGGGTTGAGTAGCTTTCACTTGAGACTTTTCCCACTCCTAAAGCTTTCTCTCTCTACTCTCTCTCTCTCTACAAGTTGGATTTTGGTCAAGAAACACCTCATTCAAGCTCCAAAATCGTAAGTAATCCTTCCTAGCTTGTTGTTTAGCTTTATATCCATGCAAATTTGGGGTTGAATCATCCAAATAACTCAAAAACTATAGTTTACGATTGGGGAACACGTCCCAAAACCGTAAACTCCCATAAGGGGGTTTTGAAGCCCCAAAATCCCTCCAAAACCCTTCTAATGCTTATCTATGACTTAGAAACTAGCATGCATGAAATTAGAAACCCAAAATCGTGCCTTTATGGGAGTAAACATGAGTTTACGGTCCATGAACATTCATGAACCGTAAACACCAAAACCGTAGACACCATAAAGGGTGTTTTGGTGTCCCTAACTCCTTCCTTGGCATGTTTAATAGACACGAAACTTGTATAAATGAGCTTAGGACCACAAAACACGAAGGAAATGATGTGCTCAAGGGTTCACGGCTGTAAACCCTAGTTTTTATGATCGTAAACTCCCAAGGAGTGGTCTAAGGACCACAAACTCCAAGGGAGTACCCTTTTGAACCCTAATCACTTCTCAAGACCTTTGTTTTGACCTTAGAACCCTTCCTAGTGATGCAAGACCTTTAAACACACAAACTCACTTTTCCCATGAGTTTATGGCCGTAAACTCATGGGGAAGTGGTCTCTCAACCGCAAACTCATGTTAGGGTGATCACTTGAAGTGTAAACTCCATAGTGAGGCCATACACTCCTTAGATGCAATCCTTAGCACTCATAACACTTGAAGCAAAGTGTTTCCACACATTAGGATGTCTTTACTTGTTTAATTGGTGATTAAATAACTAATTGGGTACATGTATGTATCATTACATGTTACATAGGAATCAGTGTGTGTATTCAAGTCCTCACTTGACGCTTAGCATCCTACCCGACACTTTCATCCAATCCACTCACTACTGGTGAGTTCATACCCCTTAATTAACCTTTTAAATGTTTTAATGCTTTTATGGGGGGGGAGGAATACAAGTTGAACCATGCTAGTTATCATATCAATCACACGTGATTAATAACCCGCATGCAAAAGGATTTATTACACTTTTATCTGTTTTACCAAATATATTACTTCAAATGAGTTTCCAAAACGTTTTTACTTGTTTAGATCTCTTTCTCAAACTGTCTTACGTGTTGTATGTTTCCTTTCAAAACCTGTTACAGTTGTATTTCAAACAAGAGTTTTCTTCATTTAAATTGTCTTATCAAACTGTTTTCGAATCATTTTATAAACTGACATCAAGTCATCTTTTCTTAGTTCTTAAACTTTTCAAAGGTTTTACAAAAACTTCTGTTATACTTTTATATTGTTATATACATGACTGTATATGTATAGTTATATAAGTAATGTTTAAAGGACTTAGAATGGCTAGCTCGCCTTATTTCCTTTTCCTCGTTTGGATGTGGTTCGGTGGGTATTGGCTATCCGTTCGAAGGTCGTCTAAATATTAGTTATATATCATGTATACGTAAATAGTCATAAAAGATTCCATCAGTCAGTTCGGTACCTTTGGGTAGCAAAGGTATACTTCGGATTATACTCGTCCATTACTATTAACTATAATATGTATAGTTAGGAGATACTATTTTCCATTTCTAGTACAAGGAATCACACAAGCGTCAGTTCATTCATGAGTCTATACGAATACATGATGTTTATAGAAATACTATTATGATGTATGTAGAGATACTGTTACATGGATACCTTTTACATACATATGATTACATATATGTTGTATGTAGAGATACTGTTACATGGATACTTTTACATAGATACGATTCCATAGGTACTATACTATGATACGACTTCTTATTATGTGAGTAGATATTATTGTAGTACCTTCCTGATTACCTTACGGTGTGATACATTCACATAGTTACAGTTATACTGTTCGGCAAGTTTCCACGCCGTGATTATCCTAGTGCAAAAGGAAACTTTTTGTGATTACCTTACTGTGTGATACATTCACATAGTTACGGTTATACTGTTCGGCGAGTTTCCACGCCGTGATTATCCTAGCGCAAAAGGATACTTTTTCTGATTACCTTACTGTGTGATACATTCACATAGTTACGGTTATACTGTTCAGCGAGTTTCCACGCCATGATTATCCTAGTGCAAAAGGATACCCTCTCTATTATTATATTATTTCTTTATTACCTTTACTGTGTGTCACATTTACATGGTCGACGAGGTTGATTAGATTTTGGATAATAATAGTTGTATAAGGTAAAACTTTCACTTACAAAGAGATTCATATTTTCAAACACCCGAGTCTTGGTAAAAGACTATTTTTATACTAGTAGGAAATATGAGATTTTCTAGGGTTTTTCACACTTATACAAAACTGCTTTTTCTCAAGTTTTACAAATCTTTTATAACAACTTTTCAAGATAATGACACTAAAATACTTATGAATTCACCAGCTTTATTGCTGATACTTGCTTTCAAAATAACTTGTATTCTCAGTTTACAAATAGACAGGTACCGATGCAAGGTTTTGAGAAGACGGAGCAGTCAAGTCTCGTCTTTTATCTTGAGTATTCATTACGTTGTTATTACTATGAAAGGACACACTTGTAATTTAAATTATACTATTAATGCAATGGATGATGTTGTTGCTTATTTACTACTCTACATTGTTGTGATACATTACATGACGTCCTCCACCCCAGAACGTATTCCGCCGTTCTCGGTTTTGGGGTGTGACATTCTCAACCTCCTTCCACCACCTTACAGGGACCTAAACAACTTCCTTCTTAATGCTAACCACACAACAAAGACAAAACTATACTGCACCCAATTCCTTTCAAAGAACTAGCTGCTACCACAGCAGAGCCTGGCGAAATCATGGTCGCACATGACCTGAGAATAGGATAAAGGTTGCACCCTTGATCCAGTTCAAATCATATCACCTAAATGAAGCTTGCGAATTCGAACCAAGCCCCAATTCTATCTTGTCTATCCCACATACACATAATGAATTACCACAATGCACATCCTTATGGAACCCATAATCTTATCCAAAAGTGCAGAAATATCAAATTTCAATCGAACGACGAGCCTCACTCATTAACAGAAGACATCCTCGTCATCAATCGAATCAAGATCGCATACTTGATAGAGATTGAGCAGGTTCCACCAATACGCATCCAACTCGAGAATACTTCTAAAGTGGTCCTGAATGCCACTCAACCCAAGCCTGCTATGAATTAAAATTCCACACCACCATTGAGGGTAAACATACCTATAGACCAAAGGAAAATAAAACATACTAAACTTGATAATAGGTTGACATATCCATTGAACTCCAACTATCACAACTTGAAACTTTCGGAGAACCTTTGCTGAAAGAAGAACGATGCGACCAATAATCGCGAACGCATTTCCATTAAATCTAATGAACCAAAACCCTCGCGGAGATGAACTTTCCAAAGTTTGAAACTAATTTCCTGATCAATCTTTGCCCAAGCTAGACTATAATTAGAAATCCATACCACCAACTGACAATTTCCCTCCATCACTGATACTTAACCTGAACAATCCCAGCGGCTCCTTATTTATTCATTGGAACCCCTAAAAGGAAACAATAGCTACAACGAGCTACTTGACCAACCACCTCCCGTTGAGTGACAACACATGTGTCTCCTGAACACATGCATATAATCATCACCTATTATATACCCCTTCCTTAAGCAAACCTTGAACCGAGATCCCACATACTTGCATCGTAGATCCCTAAAAACCATTCTCTCAATACTACGAACCCGAACAGATCGATGATCCTCCAAGCAGAATATCCAGTTCTCCCCCACTCATGGTGTGAACTACCACCCACTGGTGTTGAAACTGTTGGGTTTTAGTTCAGAAATAGTATCATAAAATTGAAAATATGGCAACAAAAGACTTTAATTTTTGAAATAACGTAAATATTTTATACCCAATAAGGATCTTCTTGCAAGTTATAGAAACATTAAAACACCAACCATAGAAGGAAGAAGAAATAACAAACTTTGTAGTTCTTTAGGTCCTATTGGGAGGTTTGGAAGTTGATGAAGAATGTGGAACCTTTGAGACACCAATAATGACTCAGCTTGATGTAGATGTTAGTCCAAAAATCTTAAACACTTAAGCTTTAAGTTCATAACCAATATGAACTTAAAGAGGGCATGAAGATGCAAGTGTTCTTCAAGTGTTCTAACCAAAACTAGAGAGAATGAGAGAGAGGAAAGAGGTTTCGGCCACTTGCAAGAAGTGAAGGATGAACACTCTAGCCAAATGCAAGCCTCTTATTTATATATGCATAAAGCAAAGGTATTAAACATGAGGTCTTAACACTTTAAGCACACATGTCCCCATGCCATAAACATGTCTACCATGCTTGAATTCTTTTTAATAAACTAATGGAAAAGCCATACTCTTCTTCTTTTTAATGCAAATCTCAAAAATTTCATAAAGAAGAAGAAAGTTAGTTTAAATTTTATAAACTCAAGGTTTATAAAATATAAACTTTGTCTTTTGATTAAAGCACAAAAGGTTTTTAACTTGTCCAAAAAGTTGTGCATGACTTATTAATTCATACAATATGAAATAATATAATGTTACTTGCTAATAAAAATTATTATTTCCATGAAACGAATAATTTCCAATTTAATTATAAGAGTTTTATTGAATATTTATTAAAATCAACTTCTAATAAATAATCAATTGTATCAAGTTGTTGTTAGTGTGACCCATTAGTATAATATGTTATTTAGCAATATCACTTTAGTATGACTCTTTAGCATACTAGACCTTTCAATCTCCCACTTGTGCAAGACTCATATTAGACTGATATAGACAGTGGTCAACATCTATCAACATTTCACTGCCCCCAAGACCATATGACTTTTTGTGCCATTCTATCAATGCCCAATTCCCAAAAAGCTCAAAGCTATAATTGGTGTATAAGGTAAGTTTATCATTTATCCTTTTTCTACAAACATCATGTTGAACATGAGATTCGGATCACGGTCCATCTCATTAGTTGTTCAACTTTGGGTAAGGCGCCTTAGATGTTTAAATCTCAACATATAAGAGGAACAAATCTCATCTTGACTACATAAGCCTCTTGCATAGTTCACACCAAACCTGAAAATGGATTTTATAACTGTCTGGTTAAGGAACAACATTCGACCATTATCGAAGCATAGTACACCCTACACTTAAGTCCCACAATGTATCTCATGTATTAAGGATATAAATATAGTACCTTTTAATTAAGTATCATTCATGATAGCGATCCATGAGATGATCTTGACGTGGGTCATTTCAATACTAGTTCTCTGACAAGTACCTATGAAACTTGGTTACAACCACTTGCCTACTTTCATCTAGTAAGAGTCAACCAATCCAATTCATACTAGTCTTACTTCATAATTGCTCCCACAATTATAACCGACTATGAACCTTTAGAATAATAACATTATTCATGGATTAAACATGTTAAAAGAGAACACAACAAGTATTAATGTAATGACTATATCCCAATATATCATAACATTATCCAATAGTTGTTGTTTTAATGTTCCAATATCCAAATACTAAATCCAAATCAAAACCTATTTCTAGAATAATAACATCTTACAACTAAAGTGTGACCATTCATACTTAGCTCAAAAGTTTATCAATGGATCTGACAAAATTTAATTTGTGTGAATTATGTGAATACTATCATCACCATACTTAACTTTACTCTAGGCATATTTAAATATCTTGGAGAATATGATGGGTGTTTTTTGTGACATAGAGTCTCTTAGCTAGATTGAGTATACTCTAGAAGTCATAAATATTTCTCTGTGATCCTTGAATGTCAGAAATCAACATAGTTTTTCAATGATCCCATTCATCCAATCATATTTGAATTCAACTTGTAAAGTAATGTATTCTTATTTTATAGTAGATTGTATCATTATGTTTTGCTTGGACCTCATTACAACAAGACTTACCTTTCATTCCATAATGAAGTCAAAATCCAATTATAATTCATAATTATTTATATCTATTTAGAAATTAACATCTTGTGTAGCTCTTTCCATAAAGATCCTTTCTAAACTGATTGTCTCATATGCATTCTCTTAGTTCTTCTAAAGTACTCTTAGAATGCTCTCTTAGGTGTTATTTGTTTTTCTGAAGCAAAAATTCATAAAAGTCCGCGGACCACCTCTGTAACCCTCGACAGTAGAAGAGGTGGACCACGGGGCTGCAGACTGTAATTAGAAGCGTGTTTGTTTTTATTAACATCTGCAGGCTGCTGCAGACATTAAAAAATTAAAATAAACCGATTTAATAAACCGAAAATAGTTTTTAGAAAAAACATATTGTTAGGGTTACTGAAAAAATATTCCAATTTAGAAATTTCATTTGTTTATAATGAGTAGATTTTCTCAATAATATTAAATGAATTATATATTTTTTTTCAAACTCAATATATTTCGTGAATCCATTTTATGTCTGATTTAATTAAATATTAATTTTTATTTTTTATTTTTTTAGAATGACAATTAAATATTAATTGATTTTATATTGAGACGAGGAAACAAACGAAAAATTGATTTAAATATGATATCTTGCCAATATTTTGGATTATATAAAAGTTAATATAATATATAAATTTTGGTAAATAATATCCTGACAAAATATAGGGTTTCCATTTTGCATTTTTTTTTGTATATACGATTTTGAATAACTCTAGTTATGATAAACTGTAACTAATGGACGATATGAATTATAATACTTCACATTATAAAAAACAAAAAATGTGTAATGCCTAATTTAATATTATTAATATAATAAGATGGTATTTTTTTTATCTTAAGCCTTAAGCGCATGTTTGACAAATGATAATAATTTAAAAAAAAAAATTGATTATTTTACAAGACAATGCATATTTTTGTTTAAATTAGATAAGACAGGTTGGTTATATTTTTGAGGTAATTTTTTGTTTATGAATTATATTTTTATGCTCCATGCGGCCGTTTTTTTTTTTTTTTTGGGGGGGGGGGGGGTGGATTCTTTTTAGGTTTAGGTTTGAAGGGGTGGGAAGAGGTACAACAAGTACTTCCCCATGAAGCACACGGGCAGAGGTTTACGCCCCGAAGACTTCCGAAAAACAAACTGTTATGGCACAAAAACTGTTGGGCGTGTGCTGTGCCGCACAACAATAAGAGTTTTGAAGAGGATTTTTTGTAAAAAACAAACACCACCTTAGTCTTCCAGTGACTTAGCCATGTATTCAGTTAGTATCGTATGACATGTTTACAGCATGGTCAAATACCATTTCCTATGCATAATATGGCGTAAATGATGAATTCATTTGCCAAGCAAATAGAATATAAATCATTTCATATATTTCAAACCTATGAGCTATGTAGTTTTGAGGATAGCTCAAAATGGTGCCATATGACAATCCCAAGAATTCTCCAAAAGAATCTTGTGTCTTGATCCCTTTCAAGACATTGTCAATATATGTATAAGGACTTGAACTTTTAACATTCATTTTATCTATCCCTTATAAATTTTACATTCCAAGAATGTATATTCTCCTTCCTAAGTCTTTCATTTTAGAAACACTTTCCAAGTCAAGGTGAAAACGACCTTGTTTAGTCTGAATGTGATTTCAAATGATTAAGTATGTCTCACTCATACAAGATTAGGAATTTCACTATGCTCCCACTAGTTCTTAGTAAACACACATGTTCTATTCATTTTGATATAAAAACATACCTTGTGGTTTTATATAAAATAATGATTGTAACATCGAGATGTTTGCTTTATATCAACAACTGCATCTCAAGCTCTACACATTTTGTTAGGATAGCATGGATTAAGAAAACCTCCAGGATAATCTATATAGATACCTTCTAGTAGATGTCTATTAAGAAAAGCGGTCTTTCTTGAAATATATTTACTATATCTCATATTAAGAATATGAATTTATAGCAAATATTATCCTTGTTCATATAATCATTTCTACTTGTGAAAAAGGTTTGATCACAGTCAATGTCATGAGTATGATGAGGACCATAGTCAATGACATGAGTATGAGAAAATCCTTTTTTTACAAGTCTTTCTTTAAATGTGTATGGTTATCCATGTAATTTATTCTTTCTAGAAGAATTATTTACTCCTTCTAGCCTTGCTATAGGGACAAATTTTAATCAATCCCATTCTTGATTATCATACATGGATTACAACTCATGTTCATGACTCTAAGTTTTTTATTAGATTGGAGATCTGACATAGCATCTTGGTGTTTGATGGATTTTCTAGAAACCATCAATAAAATATCATCAATGAGAGATTCCACATTTCTCAAGTCATAGATGAATTCTACCATTAATGTGAACAATTTGTGTTTGTAAGTAGCTATTATTCAATTTTAACAATCCTTGTTAAAACTAGTTCCAACTATTACTACATAAGGTTATGGTTCTTGAGTTGCTTCAAGTTCCATGTACCGCCCACTCACTTTGTCATTAGAAGCTTGCTTTCTACTAATTTAGCTTTCACAAGAATAAGATGACTTATTCTTGGTGGGTTTGCATATAATAATCTAAGACACATTTAGAGTATTATACAAATATGTGTTTAGCAGATTTTGTGTTTGGAAGCTTTAGTCCAACATCGGCTTCAAATCCACAAAACATTAAGTAAGATGAGGATGGATCCTTTCCATACTAAATCTTATAAAGTTTTTAATCTACTTATTAGTTGGTATTTGTATTCAAGATACAATTAATAGTAATTGAAGTATTATCCCAAAAAGATTAAAGGAGGACATTTCTACCGATTAGAAAGTAAATCATACCAAGTAAGATTTATTCATCCTTTATTATCATTAAGGCCTTAGATGGTTCTTACCGGTTTGTATCTCAACTTTTGAAACCTTCAAAAAAGATTTCACAATTATGCTTTACCACGTAAAATATAATTAAAACTACTATAGTTGTTAATAAAATTGATTTGGTATCTTGTGCTTAATCTCAGACATTCATTAGAAAGGAAGTCATACACCAAAGTGTATAGTTCCTTAATTATTTTCTCTACACTTTAGTCAAAATATCATTAGAAATCCTTCACATATAAATAAGGTTCACATATGTCAAATAAACTACATTATTTGCCTTTAAATATCCATTTCTTGAAGTTGGAATATGTGAATGCCATTTATATGATAAAGATAATAATGTAAAAGATGAGTTTGACTTAAAACAAGTTTAAGTCAAAATGTGCTTTCATATATAACTTAATTTTATTTATGAAATGTTGATATTTACTTCACAACTCTATTAAGAGATCTAGTCTCATAAATATAAGTTAATCATTTCATAATATGAATATTATCGTTATGAAAAACGATTAAGTAAATTATCAAACATTTGAATAAAACAACTGAGACATAAATTTAGACATGCTAAATTAAAATGTACTTTGTTCCAAAACAAATATTGTTTTACATTACAAGTAATTTATGTTATAAGCATAAATAATCAATTAAACTCTGAGAGTGTAGTTCTAACTTGATTGTGCTCAGCTTGGTTACTCTTCAATAAATATTTGCAAGCCATTTAGAAATATTATATTAACATTTAAATACTAAGTACCTAAGTGTTGTATGAAAAGTATGAGTTCTATATAGTAGATACAATAAGTACTAGTCTCTTCCATACTTTCTTTCCAAATAAGAGGAGTAAATCCTCTTCCAGCGTCCAGTTTCTTCACAAAAGAAACAAGATCCATCTATGTGGGCTTTTGTAGATTTATTGGGATTAAAGGTGTTCCGTCCATAAAACATGGGCCTCTTAGATCACAGTATGTGTCTCTTTTAGCCATGTATTATTCCAATGTTTAAACTAGCTTTAAATAAAATATCACTGTAATTATTGGAATATTGCTTGACCTGTTATATCATCAGATATATGTTTAAATTATCCAAGACTTCCTAGAAGTTATGAATAACTATTCATAGCTTAATGTTAGAAGCATCTTTAGCATCACAGTGATGCCTTTACTAGGTATCATTTTTCAGGCTTATTGCTCAAAGAAAATAGTTTAGGACTTGGACCTTTAAGTGTATAAAATTTCATATCTCTTACGAGATTGTCTCTTAAGATATGAACCCATTCATTGAAGTTGTATCTATTGAATGTTATTGTTTCATTAAGTCATTAAAGAAAATGACAATTCATGATAATGGGAATGGATTATATATAAATACAAAATTTTAACAAAATTCATTTAGTATTTTTAATATTTAATCTTTAATGATTAATACCCTTTTAGTTTCCAAGAACATTAATTATCAAATTCTAGGATCCAAGTTGCAAAACATATAAGTGGTTAGGTATCCTTTATCCCATCCATTTGAATTCAACTCGTTAGATATCGATTATCAATTATATCTTACTATATAATTCCTAGATGTATGGGATCGTTAATAACAAGTTTAATTAGACATGTTTGATCTCATCTATGCCTTAGAAATCTCTTGCTTAGGTATCCTTTATCACAAAAGATTTCCAACCAAATCGTCCAATTTGAAAAACTTGTGTAATCGGCTTATAACTTGGTTATAGAAATTGTGAAGACACCCCGACCATCGAAAGACAACACTAAGCGGTTAGGTATCAATTATCCCACTAGTACATACAAGAGATGTGTGGGTGTTTTTCAAAATGATTGCATAGATTTGAGGTTTGTAAAAAAAGGGACTTTATATGTTTTATAATTCTAGCTTAAAAACATATGATATCATGGTTATTACATGCATATAATAAACCATGATATCAATTTTCAAAAGAAAATCACTTTTAAAGGTTCTATAGAAAAAGCTAGTTTTTTATATAATTTGATGCAATCCAATTTTAATAATCGGTATTATGTTTGAATGCATTTGAATCTTTAAGTTCTTTAATAAAACTTCATTTTATTACTTATATGTTTGGAGTTTGTATAAGTTATAAAAATCACCATTTTAAAACGTATAATGAAGTATTTCAAAATTTGTCATTATTAACGATTTTATAATACCGGATTTTATTTTAAAATAATAACTAGTTACATCTTGTGTCCAATTTTGAAAACCGAACTCCATGTGATGTTTATTTTGTCCAAAATTATTTTAGCATGTGAAAAATTAATTTATCAACCACACATAATAATTGCATAAAATAAACAACACAAACATGCATAAAAAGATATATGTATAAACATTATCAACTAATGACATTTTTGTGAGCCAACACAATAGATGTCAAGTCCATTCCTATCCCACTTGAGTAAACATCCATTGCTTGCAAAAGATTGGAAAATCTTCGTTAAAGGAAAAATTCAGCCACATGCAACACTTTTTAAAAAAGGGTTGCAGAAAGTGTTGCATTAGGTCAACAACCTTTTAAATAAAAGGCTACTGTTGACATCATTCATGACACTTTTCAAAAAGTGTCATCTTTCTGCTCAACACTTTAGTAGACACGAAAATTGCCTTTTTGTCTTCAAAAATGGCTCCAACTTCATTTCTTGTTACATCTTTGTACAAATAAATTATTTCTAAAAACTAATCTATTACTTTACAAAAGTAAACAAGAAAAACCAATCTATTTAATTATTACATCCCATATGAATAAATAAATTATTATAACCATTTTACAACAAAAATAACCAACAATATACACATCAAACAACCTTTGTTTTTCTAAGACAACTTTAAATAACTAAAGATGCTTGAAACTTTTGTCACATAAAATAAAAAAGTTGTCATAAAAAATATGTATGAACTTATTTTTATACAAAAACAAGTTATCCATATTCTCCAAAAACTAAGATTTCCAAAAATCAAAAAATCTAACCAAACTTGCAAGGTGGCTCTGATACCAATTGTTGTGTTTTAGTTCAAAAATAGTTTCATAAACTTGAAAATATGGCAACGGAAGACTTTAATTTTTGAAATAACATAAACATTTTGTAACCACCATGGATCTTCTTGCAAGTTATAGAATGATTAAAACACCAACCATAGAAGGATGAAGAAATAACAACCTTTGTAGTTCTTTAGGTCCTATTGGGAGGTTTGGAAGTTGATGAAGAATGTGGAACCTTTGAGACACCAATAATGACTCAACTTGATGTAGATGCTAGTCCAAAAACTCTTATGCCCTTAAGCTTTAAGTTCATAACCAATATGAACTTTAAGAGGGCATGAAGATGAAAGTGTTCTTCAAGTTTTCTAACCAAAACTAGAGAGAATGGGAGAGAGAAAAGAGGTTTCGGCCACTTGCAAGAAGTGAAGGATGATCACTCTAGACAAATCCAAGGCTCTTATTTATATGCATAAAGTGAAGGTATTAACCATTACGTCTTAACACTTTAAACACATATGTTCCCATGTCATAAACATGTCTCCCATGCTTGAATTTTTTTGAATAAACTAATGGAAAAACCATACTCTTTTTTTATGAAAATCTCGAAAATTGCATAAAGAAGAAGAAAGCTAGTTTAAATTTTATAAACTCAAGGTTTATAAAATATAAACTTTGTCTTTTGAGTAAAAGACATAAGGTTTTCAACTAGTCTAAAAAGTTGTGCATGACTTATTAATTCATACCATATGAAATAATATAATGTTACTTGCTAAAGAAAATTATTATTTCCATGAAACAAATAATTTCCAATTTAATTATAAGAGTTTCATTGAATATTTAGTAAAAATTAAAATCAATTTCTAATAAATAAACAATTGTATCAAGTTGTTGTTAGTGTGAACCATTAGTATCATATGTTATTTAGCAATATCACTTTAATATGACTCTTGAGAATACTAGACCTTTCAGAAACCAAATTGTAACTCAAACTAGCTCCACTAGGTACAACCATCCCTGACCCTGGAATGTATAACACATGCAAGATGATCTTCCAGATAAGGATCAAACAAATCCTAAGATAATCCTAAATTGCAAATGAAGACCTCTGAAATTTTCCAATCATGACCACTTTAACATTATGGATTCCTTGCAAGAGCATAAGGCAATACCGAATTATGATGCAAAACATACCCTCCTAGCCTGCCATTCCAACTGCCAATCTGATACCCGACCTGCCTATATCCCAAGAACATGGACCCTTGATCGCATCACAATGCATCCATAACACATCAATCCACCTACGCACTCCTGTGCTGACATACTATTGCCAAACCCCATGACTAACAGCTCCCAAGCTGGGCTCACATCCTAACTTTGAATGTCACAAGCCTGATCACTTATTCCCCGAATTCGAAAAACTGAAAGGAAAAAATCCCCACCATATATAGCAACATACCAAACCATCAATCAACCATTCTACTCCAAACTTCAATACCTAAACCGATCATAAATTTTGTTCCATTCTTGAGTCCCGCTACTCAAACCCACGACCTCAAGCCAACACCTTAGAGGCCTCGAAACCAACAAGCTCATCTAGGTCCGCACTAATCCATCCAAACCGATTTCACCGCTGGGGCCCAAAACAATTACTAGACCCGTCCTCATGCCTGAGCAACCGTAACCAAAAGATCGACAGGTATGGAGCTACTGCCACGAATCATGTTATCAACCAGGCTATATTTTCAGACCATCCCTTAGGATCCCCGAAACATTCCTTGATTCGAGTATAGATCATGTTCTTCCAGTAGTACGAGCCGAATACTACCTTCCACACCTATCCATACTTTCCTCGAAAATCGTCGCGGGTCCTCTAAGACCTACTCCCATTTGAGTTGTCCTTTTAGACGTTTTTTAGTGCATGATGTCATAAAAAATGCAAGTTTGGTCCTTTCCTTTCATCCATGCATGAGTTATGGAGTTTTTGGTGATGTTAGAAGTTAGGGTTTTGGGATTGAGCTATCTTTAGCCATGTAAATGCATAAATTTGGAGACTTTATGGATTAAATGCATAAATTTGAAAACAATTTTTCATTTTTCAAACAACATAAAACTCATATAATATTCTCAAATCTCATGTTCATCAAATGTGATCATAATAAAGCATATCCCAAGATCACAAAATACAATCCTATGTCAGTGTGTACGGATCATGCCGGCGCCTTCCCGCGATCCTTGCTAGTACCTGAAACACATAACACATAACAATGTAAGAAAAAAATGCTTAGTGAGTTCCCCAAAAAACCACATACATCACATATTAGCCACTCGAGGCTATGACTCTGTATGGCACTCTGGTCAATGTGTCTTAGTGGGACCCTCCAGTCCCATATCTCTGTGGACCCTCTAGTCCTAACTCTGTGAACCTTTCGGTCCTAACTCTGTAACTCTGAATCATACTAATCACAAATCACATAGAAATCACATCATACAAAAATCATACAAGATACTCTGTCACATAACTCTAATTACCACTCTTTGGTAAAGTATAGTGAGAAGACTCACCTCAGGTAACTCGGATGATCTCGAACCCAAGATACTGATCTAGCCTCCACCTAATCACATAAAATAAATTCTCTTAATCAATACAGCTCTCAAAGGATAGACTAGTCCCTCTCTAAATTCCCTCATAAGGGTAAAAGATCATTTTACCCCTCAATTGGCGCAAAGGTCCAAATATTGACCAAACCCTAAAAGTCAACAAAAGTCAACAAAGGGCAGTACACGGTGCGTACCAGCTCTTGTACGCTGCGAGTACTCCGGCGATCCAGAATCGGGGTCTCAAACCCTTACGTAGTGCGTTTTGAGATTTACGCCCAATGTAAGTCTCAGTTTCATGCTCTTATTAATTTTTCGTCGGTTAAGACATAAGCTCAAATTCCAGATCTGACTATTCTAAGGCCACTTAATCCATAAATTCGAAACCTTTAAGCCTCGCTTGGCTGTAAAGGCCTCCAATCACTCTAAACACCTTTCCTCTTTCCTCATTAAGCTTATATCTCATGCATGACTTAATATTCACGTCCAAGATTGGATTTTTATGGGCCTACAACACATATTACACCGGAATAGGGCAGATCTAAGCTTATGGAGACTCTTTGCTCATAAAGTCTCCACCTTGGAACCAAAAACCCTAAAAATGGGTCCATAAAGCACAAAACAAAGATGACAAGGAAAGCTTTGAGCTTTTTACCTCCAAGTGAAGCTGCAACCTCCGTAGAACTTAGATCTAAGCTTCTCCTCCAACTTCTAGCTTCCACAATGGCCTCCTCTTCTCCTTTACCACCACAAAATGGCACTTTCAAGCTTAAGAACACACACACAATCTTATCACGGGTTTTTGCTCTCTTAGGGTTTCACTCTCTGCAATATGGTGGCTTGGGTAAGGGCCTTATCATTCCTTTTATAGCCCTCAAGTCTCATTTAGGGTTTTGCATCTGAGCCAGTTACATCCGGCGTAACTTTGGTACGCCCAGCGTACCTAATAGAGTCTGCGTCCAAATTAAGCGCATGAGTACACCCAACGTACTCATTTGCAACATTTTCTACTCAAGGGAAAAACTTGACAACTTGGTAAATAAGAATGGTTTAATAGATGTACCTAAATTTCGGGATGTTACAATTCTCCCCCACTAGAACCATACTTTGCCCTCGAAGTCTCATGCCGCAAACAACTCCGGATGCTGCTCCCGCATCTCCGACTCCGGCTCCCAGGTAAGCTCGGACCCCCTCCGATGTTGCCACTGGAACTGAACCAGGGGCACCTCCTTGTTCCTTAGAACTCTGACCCGCAATTGCGACTGGCCTCTCAACGAAATTCAAGTTCGCATATACCTGAATATCCTCCAGCGGAACAACTGCCGTTTCATCAGCTATACACTTCCTCAACTGAGACACGTGGAAGGTATCATGGATCTGACTCAACTCCTCGGGTAGCTCCAAAGGGTATGCTAACTTACCCACCCTCGCGATCACCCTGAATGGACCAATGTATCGGGGGCTCATCCTACCCTTTTTCCTGAATCGGATCACTCCTTTCCAAGGAGATACCCTCAGGAGTACGAAATCTCCAACCTAGAACTCCAGCTCGGATCGTCGCCTATCTGCGTAACTCTTCTGGCGACTCTGAGTTGTTAGTAACCTGTGTCTGACCTTCTGGATCTGCTCAGTCGTCTTAAGCACTATCTCAGTGCTACCCATCACTCGTTGTCACACCTCTCCCCGCAGATGGGGGTCCTACACCTCCTCCCATATAACAGCTCAAAGGGAGGCATACCAATGCTTGAGTGGTGTTTGTTGTTGTAGGAAAACTCAGCCAAGAGTAGGTATGTATGCCAACTTCCACCGAAGTCCATGACACATGCTCGCAACATGTCCTCAAGCGTCTGAATCGTTCACTCACTTTATCCATCCGTCTGAGGGTGGTAAGCAGTACTGAAGTACAATCTCGTACCCAACTCCTCATGGAACTTCTTCCAGAACTTGGAAAGGAAACGTACATCGCGGTCTGACACAATCGAGATCGGCACTCCATGCCGCGACACCACCTTTCTCACATATATCTCCACCAGCTTCTCTGCAGAAGAACTCTCAGTTATAGCAAGGAAGTGAGCGCTCTACTTCAACTGATCCACAATCACCTAAATTTCATCAACACCCCTCGCGGTCCTCGGCAATTTGGTGATAAAATCCATAGAAATCTATTCCCACTTCCATTGGGGAACCTCGAGTGGCTGCAAATTGCCATGCGGACGCTGGTGCTCGGTCTTAACCCTGCGATAGGTCAAGCACCTCTCCACAAACCACGCCACATCCCTCTTCATACAGGGCCACCAATACTCTCTCTTCAGGTCCAAATACATCTTAATGGCCCCGGGATGGATAGAGAACCTCAATCTGTGTGCCTCCTCCATCAATATGGTACGTGTCCCGCCTACAAACGACACCCAAACATGACCCTTAAAGGTCAAAAGTCCTCGACTATCGGTAACGAACTCAGATACCTGTCCGATCACCCGCTCTCTCTTGTGGTCTCCACTCTCATAGCCTCTGCATGGGCCTCTCGTATGGTATCCAACACCGGATTCATCATCGTCATCCTCATACAAATGTCTCATATCGGGGCATTCTCGGCCCTGCGGCTCTGGGCATCGGCTACAACATTAGCCTTGCCCGGGTGGTACAGGATCTCACAATCATAATCGTTCACCACATCCAACCATCTCCTCTGGCGCATGTTCGGGTTGGGCTGGTCCATCAAGTACTTCAAACTCTTGTGGTCCGTGTATATGGTACACCGAACCCCATACAAGTAATGACGCCATATCTTGAGGGCGAACACCACCGCCCCCAACTCCAAATCGTGGGTGGGTTACCTAGTCTCATGAGGCTTCAACTACCTCGATGCGTATGCTATCACGTGCCTTCTCTGCATAAGCACCGCACCCAATCCCGATATAGACGTGTGACAGTACACTACAAAATCCTCCATCCCTTCTGGAAGGGCTAACACCGGGGCTTCGCATAATCTCTGGTGAAGCGCCTCAAATGAGGCATGCTGATGTGTGTAAAACCAACTAGTTTTAATCCTACTTTTAATTATAAAATAAACACACAAAGGCAGTGGACCTATCAATTGTGGTAAAGCTAAATAAGTAGGGTATCGAACACAGGGAACGGAGAATTAAAACTAAAAACTAATTTTATCTAAAATTAAGTAATAAAAAGGGGTTTTCTATAGTTTTACAAGACTAGAAACTTACTAATTATTACATAGACTAATTAGCTAAAAACTAGATAAGCAAAGATTCAACTAAATTCAATTACGAAGGGAACTTCTGTTTAGTTCAACTCAATTGATCCTATGGTTGATATTATGGCAATAGTGCAATGGATTTATTTTTCTATTGGCTACCGATTCAAGTGATTAGATTCACGTTCGCTGCACTAATCCTTAGAGAACAAACTAACTCAAACAGTGGCCAGTTGTCTAATTTAATTCAGTTCATTAGGTTATTTATTTGAGTTAATTTAGACTTGTAATGGTTAACTAATTTGGTCCTTTAATTAACCTCTTGTTGATGGTCATCACACAAGCTCACACATGAATTTACCTATTTTTCTATTAATTCTAGTTTCACAGTCGCTAATCCTAGTCATATAATAAAGTGGTCACATAAATTATATGAGGTAACAATTAAGAGATGTTCATGCAGCTTAATTATCTTCCTATTAATAGAAAAATAGTTATCATTCACACATAAGGTTCTTTAACAAGCTAGAATTAACAAAATCACCAATTTAAATCAATCCTACCATAGATCAAACCATAGTCTCAATATTGTCTCCCCAAACAGAAGTTAAAAGATTTTAGTTCATGATTGAGGTAATTGACAGCACAAAAACGAAATCTAAAAGTCTAAACATGATGTAAAACAATAGATTGAAGTAAGAATGATGTGAATTTGACTCAAATATCCTTCGGAATTGGGTTTAGGGTTGTATCTTCGTTCTCCAGATCTCTCCTGAATCTAATTCGCAGCTTGCTTCTCCCCAAAGGTTCCAGAATTATTTGTGTGGATCTGAAAAGTTGTTTTTATAGATTCGCTCTGATTCGCCGAGTCCATGACTGACTCGTCGAGTCTATCACTTAATTCTCGTGCATGGTAAGTCAGAGAGTCCTTATCTTCTCGATTTTTCGATGCGACTCGCCGAGTCGTCGACCCTAATCGCCGAGTACCGTATGTTTTTAGCATTTTTCTTCTTTGTTCAACTCCCGAGCTCCCAACCGCTTCTCCTGCTTCCTTTTGCTTCCGAGCTTCACTTTTGGCCTGAAAACATAATTCAAACACTTTTAAGTATATTTTGTCCATGAAATGCAATAAATTAGCTAATAAATGATAAAAATCTATACTTAATATAAGGCTAAATATGCAAATATCAAAATACCCCACACTTGACTTTTGCTTGCCCCAAGCAAAACTGAGTTTTAGCACATTAGAATCACATAGGACAACTCCAATTGAACCCAGCCATTACGCTAAAACCGCAACGCGTTCATTTGTGTCTAAAATTTCCCTAAAACCCCCCAATATTCCAAATACTTACAATCCTCATAAACATTTACCCACTTATCCCGAACAATGCTCATTTTATGCATCCCTCTGAATCCATCCGTGGAAAACCTCCTATCCTCAAGGTATTTTTGGTCGAGCAACCCAAGCATACATAATCTAGACAATTACAATTTATGATACCACATTGGAGCTCTTTGGAATTCTTCACTTCTTTGATAATTTGATCTTGATTTCTTTGAATTCACCACCTTCTTTTGAATTTTGGTATCTTCAACTTTTTGAATCTCCGGAATTTTGATCTTTTGATCTTCACTTTGATTGCTCCAAAATTCTTACAACTTTTCTTGTAATTCTCTCTTTTTTTTAACATGTACCTCACTTTTTTCACTCAAAACCCTACATGCTTAAGCAGGGGCGCTCAACTTCAACCTTTATTGGCTAAAATAATAATTTTCATGGATACATTTCTGGTACACGATGCTAAACATATTGCATCCTTCGGGCTAAGCGAGGTCGTGTTTTTGTCCCATGATTTCACGGGAATAAGGAAGCCACAAATGCACTAGAACATATATAGGCTCAACTAAACATTTGGGTCTTCATGCAATCATCAACATAATTCTAACACGGAATCCTAATTGCTTTACCAAAATTTTCTAAATTAGCCCTAGCAATTTTAATGCAAAAATTTCTAATTTTTCAAAATTTAACTAAAATTTTAACTAATATAACCAACCCCTACCCCACACTTAATTTATGCAATGTCCTCATTGCATGTAATGCGTGAAAAGAAAAACAAATATATATACAATATAGAGGGGATTGGAACAAACTCCCCTGGGGTAGCAGTCGCTAGGCTGATCATCTTCTATTAAGCTCCTACTTCAATCGACTTTAGACATGGGAACAACTCATATATGTCTTGGGCATCAAATCGCATGTGGGTAGCTCCAAATGTACAGGAAAGATACTGTAAAATCTTCAGGAATTGATTACAAAGATAAAGTGGTCAAGTGGTGTAGCTATCAGCATCAAATCAGCAGCCCTTGTGGTAAATAAATGAAGGACTCATCGAGTCATATAAACGACTCGTCGAGTCATAGCGTGATAATGTTGAAGTCGCGAAAACATACTGCGACTCGTCGAGTAGGATAACTGCACTCGGCGAGTCATCGCTGGGTGGAAAATAATTAAATTCTGTCTTGAATACAGCTTTTCGTAGACTTTAAAAACTTCCCATTGCTTCAGTAAATATTGACTCATAAACTCTTTAGGACCGGACTCGACACTTAGACTCAACACGTGACCTTTCTTGACTCGTTTCCATGTTTTTCTCACATTCTCTAGACTCCTTATGCAAGCATTTCCTAACTCAAATTCTGAAAGAAACCAAGGCAAATAGAACATGAAGCACATAAGTTTAAGTCCTAATTAAGAATTCAAAACACACCAAACAAATAAAACTTTTTCAACAAACATAAAAGAAACTAATCATCATCTTCTTCCACATCATGGCCATGCACAGCCCCGCTCCCACCAGCTCCACTCCGCCTTGCGTTAATGACATCGTCCCAAGATGGAATGTAGGGGAAGTTACCCCCATCAATGTGTGGAATATGAAAATGATCAAAAAGTTGCACGTGGGATACGTTGCTAAAATTTATACCCCTCGCCATTTGGTCTTGTAGCCGCCTCATCTCAACATTGTACCAATCCATTGGTACTTCGTCATTGTCCACCGAAATCACCAGCGGTTCCTCTTCCACTTCTCATGCACGTCTTGATCGAACCCTCCGTCCCGGTGCCTCGGGCCCAATCACCAGATCGTCATGTGGGATAGCATAATGACCCCCTCCATAATCTTCAATGATGCGTGCCCAACGAAAAAGAATAAGATTAAAGGGAGATGTCGGGATCTCCGTCAGCAAGTTCCAAGCACCCCTAGTCATTAACCTAGAAGAGTGGGCTAAACGTGTTACGAACATGCCACCATTAAATTTTAAAGTTTTGCAGTCCTTGACCGCTCCCTCCGCCAAGTACGAAGCTATGCACCATGGAATGTTGCAAAAAGTATTAGGTGTAATGATGCTCCAAAGAAAGAAAACATCAAGGTTAGAAACCATGTCATCATCTTTCCTTTGGTTAATGGTGTTCGAAATAAGACGGTGAATAAGGCGGTGCGTAGGTGATCGTATGCTCCCGTCTTGAGCCGACTTCGGAATGTAAACTTTATTAGCAATGGTGTTCCACCAACTTGAACTTGTGATCCCATCCGGAAATGCTTTATGGCAATGCTCCAAAAAGGTACGAAATGCACCCATGTTGACCACTTGTTGGTCATATATCCCCAATCTCCAAGCTAGTTCAACCATAGAACAATGACGAACCTTGCCCCCAAGACAAAAAGTAATACTTTTGGGGTTATAATAATCATCCACACCCTGGAAATGTATTGTGGAAAAGAACTCCAAGCCCAACTCACGATAGATCGGTTCTTGAATACGGAAGACACGACTCCATCCATCACACGTAATGGATATTCCATTGTGTACAAACGTCTTGATTATATAAGGAGCCAACTCCTGTTCATAACGAACTCTCCCCAACCATTCCCAATCAATTATATTGGGAGCACAAATCTCTTTCTTCTGGAGTTCCGCAAGCTTCTTCTTCCACTTAGTCCTTATTGAATTTGAGTCGATTTGTGGAAAATGCAACCAAGGAAAATCTCCTTGACTTCCTCGAGAGCTTTGTCCTCGTGAAAACATGGTTCCTGCAACACAAAGAACAAACAATCCAGAAGACACAGAAACACATTAAAACAGAATCTTTCTAGGTTCCCGACAGGACTCGTCGAGTCGATGACCGACTCGGCGAGTTTGATGAACTGCGCGAGTCAGTCGACGGGTCGTGTGAAATTCGACCATAAAAACTCAAAATTTGTCCAAGGGTTTGTCCAGGGATGTTCATAAGGTGTATTAGAGCAAGAAAATCCATCCAAAACACCACAATTAATCCAAAATCAAAACCCTAAAAATTCACTAAACTTCAAAAACGGGTGTTCTATCAAATCAACTCTTCTAATCATCTAAAAATCATGACTTTAACAGAAATAAAGAAGAAATTAAGTACCTTGCTTGAAGAACTTTGAGAAATTTGAAGAAAATTGAAAAAGAAGATGGATGAATGCTTGAGAGAAAAAGGGGCGCACGTCGAGTGTGTCGGCTGATACTGTAACATCCCCATTTTCATGGCCAGAAAAGACCGATTTGTTTATGCTTTGTTTTATAAAAGCAAAATAATCTTTTAAAGAAAACAGTTGCATAATTTTTTCCCAAAACAAAATATGATAAAAATTATCAAAGTTTTTCTTTAAAGAAATGTAATTTCTTCCATCTGACAATCCAACATCATCTGAATCATTAATTGTACACCAGCCATCATCACTGGCTCAGGTGCAGCAGCTACAACAGGTATTTGCTCGATTACACGTGGTCGATTCCTGTTTTCGTTCGCGTTTCCAACTCCGCTTCTTGTTCTTGTCATTATTGATCTATACACCGAATAAGGTAAATTTAGATCCTCAATCACGATAGAAATCAAATCGTCCTTATCACTCCGAAACGTTTATACGCTAGTTCTAATATCGTAGCCATACGCTTAGAATCCTAAACACATAAGGTTTCCAGATCTGGACGGCAACAGACCATAGATTCGAACAATTAATAGCATCAATATAGCTATCACACAAAACATTTAGCACATAAAAGCATTTTAGGCATTATTCCTAAAATAAACTAGTGCTTGTGTCAATTTAGGTGTACTACCTAACATATTTTAGACACACTCCTCACAATCATTACTTAGCATTCTAAGTTTAAGTCTAGAAATTTCCTACAAATTCCTAGTTCGCTTAAACTAATGCTCTGATACCAACTGTGACATCCCTATTTTCACGTCCAGAAAAGACCGATTTGTTTATGCTTTGTTTTATAAAATCAGAGTAATCTTTTAAAGAAAACAGTTGCGGAATTTGTTCCCAAAACAAAATATGATAAAAATTATCAAAGCGTTTCTTTAAAGAAATGTATTTTCATTATATAACAAAATCTCGGGATGTCATGTTCAATACAGACCAAAAGCATAAACAGAACAAAATAGACCTTACAACAGTTATTCATAACTACTGGCTTATAATCCAAAATCTATCGTCAAGTCCACCAACTTATGCTCTTGTGCCATTACCTGTAATGCAAAGAAAACTGAGTGGGTCAGGCTTGGGAGCCTGGTGAGCATATAGGGTTTTCAACCCACAATAATATAATTATTATATTTAATCATCAAACAATCAACCCAATTACCTATCCCCATTATCTTCTTTTAGTCTTCCCTAAAGATATTATCTCAAGGGTTATCTCCTATATCATATTTACTTCTCATCTCCTTACATCGTATTTCCTTATATATTTGTTCCTAAGAACTTTTCCTAAGGATCTTCGCCTACATCACATAAACAATACTAATTCGGGGATTACTCCCTCAATATGTGTCTAGCAAGGGTTAGGGTATCATCGCATGATTACGCAACCACAACATCGCCTGGACTTGTAAATCATAATAAGGGTTAGTCTATCATCACATGAATACGTAGCCACAATATCGCCTGGACTCGTAATTCATAATAAGGGTTAGACTATCATCGCATGAATACGTAGCCACAACATCGCCTGGACTCGTAATTCATCACCTATATATCATCACCTAATTATCATCACCATTATATCCTCACCTATCTCTCATCACATTTTTTTATCACACACCAATTATTTCATCTACCCATGTTCTACCCACCATATTTGTAGATATAAATTACATATACAGCCTATTTAAAAACTCGTATAAAACATTCATTCAGCATCCATCTCAAGTAAACAAACAATGTATAAACACATAGCATGTATTTCATAGCAAATATGTCATATCTATGTGTAAGATGAAAGTGACTATACACTCACTTGATTAGAAGTTGATCGGACAGCACTACGACTTGTAGAAGTAGTATTCTTCGGTAGATCTGGAAGATATTCACAAAAACGGGGCTCCTCGCGGGCAGGGCTTCGGCTTGGGAATAACGCTCCTCGGGATCCTCGGGACTTCAGACTTGCTTCGGGGATCGGGAATGATATCGGGGCTGCGGGATAGAATTGGCACGCAAAACGATGCAAAAATTAGAGAGAAAGGAAGAAAATTAGCAAGCGAAATGGCTGATCTCGGGTTCTATTTATAGGCTGCTGGGTCTGGGATTACGCTGGGCATAATTTCCAAGTATGTTGGGCGTACTCAGTATGCTAGGCGTAATTTGGTTACGCTGGGCGTACTTCGACGTCACTGCATGCGTCATTTGGTGGCACTCGAGTATTGGTCAGACAACTTGCACCCCTCTGAGTACGCTGGGCGTACTCAAATTACGCTCGGCGTAATTTGACTCGTCAAACTTCTAAATTGCGTAACTTTCGCATACGAGCTCTGTTTTCGACGTTCTTTATATCCACGCATAGGTCAGACCATACTCTACAACTTTCATTTAGACTCCGTCGGCTAGTTTTGATTTATTTTTATTATTTATTTTTAGTAGGCCGGGACAGAAAAACTTCGTTAGAAATTCATAACTTCTTCATCCGACGTCCGTTTTCGCCTATCTTTTTATCGTTTCACTACAATTGACGAGGTCTTAGATTCTCGTTTAGATTGTTTTGGCTAAAAACCGCTCGATCTCAAATCGAGTATTCGGGCTGCATACTGCTAAGCTGAAACTTAGAAAAATCATAACTTCCTCATACGAAGTCAGATTTAGACGTTCTTTTTATGCACGCTCACGGTTTAACGAACTCTACAACTTTCGTTTAGATCACTAAGGCTAAATATCGCTCTAACATAAATTCACATTTTACGTCATTCAGCGTCATGTCGGTTTTGTCGTGAAACTTCGACATGTCATAACTTCTTCGTTATAACTCGGATTTCGGCATTCTTTATATGTACGGAATCCTTGTAACATATACTATAACTTAGTTAAGATTATTCATTCTAAATAATATTTCATCATAAACTCATTTTTTATGCTTATCGTCTCTAAATTGACTAGCCCTGATCTACGGGCATTACAGATACTACATTTCAAATTAGGGTTAAAAATCTAGTTTAACCGGTTGCAAAAGAAAATGCTTTTATTTTTTTTCAGAAAATATTTTCGACTCGTCGAGTCTGGGTCAGACTCGTCGAGTCTGGTCACGAATGAAAGGTATCCGGACTCGAATTGACTCGTCGAGTCAGTACCCTAACTCACCGAGTCACTTGCAATCTAGAAAAAACATATGATTTTGTCATTCTTTTTGCATAAATAATCAATCCACCCCACACTCAGACTATGCTTACCCAAGAGCAATAATTTTTGATGATTTAGAAGATGAAAATAGAAAAATCCTAATAAAATCAAACAAAAACTAAAACAGAAATGAAAAGAAAGCAAACTCTCATGACGGGTTGCCTCCCGCCAAGTGCTTCTTTTTAAGGAGTCGTTAGCTGGACTCCTTCCCGCTCTACGTTTCTTCGCTCCCCTGCATCGCGAATGCACGCTTAATCTTTTATGGTTTATACTTTGTCTTGTAAGCATGTATCTTCTTCTTATATGCCCGTCACAATTCTTCTTTCTTTTTCCTTGTGGCATCCTCTTCAATTTCATGTATGTTCCGTTTCCCAACCTTCTTTTTCTTCACCCCACTCTTTGGCACCTTCTTTTGTAGTTCCCCTACCTTGAAGGTAATTACTTCATAATTGGAAAAGATTCAGGCTCGAGGTTTGGTTGCATTTTACTAAATGACCGAGTTATTAGTATCATCATTCCCATCCTTTGCATTCTCATCTTCCTCCAAGCTTGCCTCTTTATCAAGTCGTATTTCTTCGTCTACTTGTATCACCGTGTCAAGGTATGCTACTTGAGTATTTTGGAATTCACAATATGTTTTAACAATTACGCCTTCTGCTGCTGGATCTTCTAAAGAATTAGGAAAAATCTTCATGTCAAAATCAGGCAACGGATTGGTAACAAGCAGATCAAGGTAATCCGAATTGCTGAAATTTTCGACTGGACTCGTCGAGTTTGTCGATGCGACTCGGCGAGTCGATGCGCATTCCTCACTGTCCATCGATTTTTCTGTATCAATTCCCTTCAACAGCTTCTCTATCTCCTCTAAGTCTTTCTCGTCATCACCATTTCCTCCAGAAGATAGTAGAAATTTATTTGGATCTTCTTTTTGTAAGAGTGTAAGTTCTTTTTGTAGTGTTTCATCATCCAAATCAATGGAGGAAATTTCTTCTTCTCTTGTTTCTTCTTGATTAACCTCTTGTATAGCCTTAAACACTACCGACTCATCTCCTACCCTCAATGTTAGTGTGAACTCACACATATCTACCAATGCACATGCGGTATTCAAAAATGGTCTTCCCAAAATAATTGGAATTTTGGGGTCTTATTCCATGTCAAGTGTAACATCCGAAATCAGAAAGGTCAAGAAAGGAAAGGAAAAACCCTAAGTTAAAGAGGGTTGACTCGGCGAGTCTAGGGAGGAACTCGGCGAGTCGGAGCGGGATCCGGGTGTAAAGTAAGTGACCGACTCGACAGGTCGGCAAGTGGACTCGGCGAGTCTGGTCTAGGTTGGGAAACCCTAATTTCGGCACTTGGTACCCTATTTAAGCATCTTATTCTCTTCCCTAGGGCTCATTTGCGGCCCCTATAGTCCAGAACCCGAAACCCTAAGCCTCCATTGTTGCTCATTCAAGCTTCCAAGCCATTTTTGGGTGATTTGAAGGAAGAAGAAAGAGGGAAATCAAGGAAGCTTCAAGGATTGGTCTTAGATCTGGAGTTTGTGGAACCTTTCTGAGTTATTGAAGGTACTAATTCGTTTCCTTCATTTAGATCAATTCTAGTTGTGAGATTTGGGGCTTTTTGGACAAGTTTATGAACCATTTCGAGTTAGAAGCCCAGATCTGAAGTTGCTACTTCAGATCTAAGTGTATCTTGGCCTAGTGAATAATAAAGCATCAATTTATGGGTCGATTGTTAAGCCCCTTTTGTCTTAAACCCTAGTTCATGGTGTATTTAGCCTAGATCTCCTTAGCTACACGTAAAGTTTGCCACTTTACGTAAGGAATAGGCTTTAGAAGAGTGGATCTACAGTTTGGAGTCCATGCATGACTCAAAAGCCTCTGAATATATGAAGGGCTGAACAGACTCTGTAGCACCTGGTTCCTGGTATGTAAGATATATCTGAGTATTTTGTATTTTTGGCTGTGGACTCGGCGAGTTGGAGGTCCGACTCGCCGAGTAGAGACGAGACTTGGGGCGCGGTTAAGTTGGCGACTCGGCGAGTCCATATTATGGACTTGGCGAGTCTGCGTTGTCTGATGAAACCCTAATTTCCAAGGGTTTGCACCCTTTTTAAACGACTATTTGCGCCCCAACTCCGCCCCATTCACCCTCAGAAGCTCTCCATACGTTCTAGCTCGTGTTCTTGTGAGTTTGAGGCTTTTTAGTGTGTTTTCTTGAAGAATTTGAGAAGGAAGTGGAATAGATCAAGAGGAAGGGAAGGAAGCCAAGCATCTTCGTGTTCTCTCAGTAGTTTCTTGGAGGTATAACTCGTTTTCCCTCTGTTTTATGCTTATTACTCCATTAAAGACCTCCTTGAACCATGTCCCAAGCTTGGTTGTGCATTGTTGGTTGATTCAAGTTGCTAGCCTTTAGATCTAGACCCTATTCAGTCCCTGGAGCTTGGATCTACTGCCTTTATGGAGTCATATTGCACACAAGCCCTAGATCTACCTCTTTTGCTGCACTTTAAACCTTAGAACCTTTATTGGTGATGATCAACACGTAAAGTTGGAAACTTTACGTGTAAACCAGGCCCTAGGAGCCCAGATCTGTGGATAGCATAAGTTGGATTCAAGCAAAATCGACCATTTAGAGACTGCATGGTAGCGAGTCTCCGAGTTTGCCCCTTTTCGTTGTGTCGGGTAGAGTAGTGAGTCACGGGGTGTGACTCAGTGAGTTGGAAGCCGAACTCATCCGTGGAGGAACTCGGCGAGTCATTGCCCAGACTCGGTGAGTTCAAGGCAATCTCCTTAGATCAAGATCAGACTCGGCGAGTTATTCATACAACTCGGCGAGTCGTAGCATAAGTGTTCATCGGATGAAGATGAACTCGGCGAGTTTTTCATACAACTCGGCGAGTAGGATGAAGGACTTGAACCTCAGTTTGAAAGAAGAACTCGTCTAGTCAACGCCTAACTCGACGAGTAGAAACGGGATCCAAGTCAGTCGATTGGACAGGGACTCGGCGAGTTAGCGAGCCAACTCGGCGAGTCGGGTCAACTGAAAGTTGACTCTGGCTTTGACTTGGGGCATGGTCAGGGGTAAAATGTTCATTTTACCCAAAGGACAGTTAGCAGTGTTTGATTGAGTATGTTGTGGGAATTACAGCTGGAGGATTTCCGGAGCAGCAGCAGCAGCAGTAGGAGATCAATTCCAACACAGACCAGCAGTTATTTCGATGTGAGTCTCCCTCCAATAGGAACGGGTCTAAGGCACCAAGGCCGACCCGTGTAGACGAGATGTTAGCACTAGAGTGTGGGTCGAGCCCATATCTCTTGGTTTAGTTAATTGTGATATATGTGTCGGTATGATAGAGTTGTCTATACTTGTTGTCTGTGTGATACTTGTATATTATGGGTTAGTGGTTGAGTGTGGGCAAGGCCCGTATCTCTCAGAGAGTGGAGTGTGCGCTAGGCCCGTATCTCCCAGATAGTAGAGTGTGGGCGTGGCCTGTATCTCCCAGCCAGCGAAGTGTGCGCAGGGCCCGTATCTTCACGAGTGTGGGCGAGGCCCGTATCCCCCGGCTAGCGAAGTGTGGGCAGGGCCCGTATCTTCACGAGTGTGGGCGAGGCCCGTAACTCCTAGCCGAATGTTGTATGTTATATGCTTGCATGGTATGAGGCATTATGGGGGAACTCACTAAGCTTTGTGCTTACAGTTTACAGTTTTGGTTTCAGGTACCCCTTCATCAAAGGGGAAGGAGTTGGCGCGGTAGCGGCACATCATGCACACACACTGGTTTCCACATTTACTAGATTTCTTTGGGATTTATACTCTGATATTTCGATTGGTTGTATGATTTGGCTTTTAGACATGGTTTGCGTTGTGATGTGGTTTGATCAAACAAAGTTTTTAATTTACTAACATTTTCTAAAGTAATGTTTTTAAAATGAAATTTTTGGACGTGAAATTTGGGTCGTTACAAGTTGGTATCAGAGCCCTGGTTTGAGGGATTCGGACACACCTTCGGGGGGGGGGGGGGGTGTCTGAACTCAAATCGGGGGTCAAAGGATTCTGAAAAAAGAAAACGTTTTCTAAAAGGTCAAGTAAAGTATTTTAAGAAGAAACGAAGTGTGTGATGTGCGCAACTGGCCGAGCTCAAGTAAGTATTCCCCAAAGTACCCATACAAGCTTATGTTGTGTTTATCAGTTTCAGTAGAACAGCATGCTAGAATAGGACTAAGGATCTAGTAGTGATGCCTTATGTGCCTGCTTTATGTGCTTCAGTGTATGAAAATTGCATGCTAGAATCGAGTAGATAGCAGTAGGATAGCCTGTTAGGTTATGCCTGATAGTATGAGTTTAGCTCTGTATGCTAGATCAGTTTTTCTCTATGAGAGCGGATTTGCTTGAGATTGTTCCCTTAGTTTGAATGCTGCTTGCTTTGTGCTTCGTGGGACTCCGAGTGGTGGGAGTTAGCCATTAGGTGAATACGTCACGTCACATGTGATCAGGGTTGAATAATCTTAGAGTGCTGGATTTGTCCCTATTGCGCAGCTCTCGTTTGAGTCTAACTGTTGTAGGGATGAGCCTGTTACTCGAAGGATTATCTGAGCCTCACCACATGTGATGGTATTCAGGTAATGGTTAATTGGCACTACTAAGAGGCCTTCAGCAGCTGAGGACCTGGTAGGGTGGAGCCTGAGATTTCCCTAGGGCAAGACTAGGATGAGTATAGCAGTGATCAGCCATAGTGGAAGGGATCTGGTGGAGTCGAGGCAGTCCTTGAAGAAGGTACGGATAGATGTGGAAGGTAGTATGGGCCTGTACTACTGAAAGCAGAGGATCCGTACCCGAACCAAGGAAGGCCAAGATAAGACCAGGGAACTTGTAAGTAGTTGTGATCCCTCAGGAAGTATTAGTATCACTAATGATTGTTGTTATGTATTGCAGAATGGTGGTACTTCGATCGAGGTCGATAGATGGCGGTTCAGGAGAGGAGTCAGGTTCAGGATCAGGTTCTGAGCTGGTAGATGAGGGACTACGCGAGTTCATCGCGTCAGAGATCACCAGGGGTATCCTTGAGTCGACCCCCATTATCTTCGGGTCGATCAAGGAAGGGATCATCGAGTTGATGGAGGATCGCCTCAGGGCGTTCAGGAGTGACATGGCTTCTGGCCAGTTGGGATCTCGCACGCTGTCCTTTAAGGACTTCAGGGGCAGTGGTGCGCCGGATTTCTACGGGGTGAAAGACCCCATTGCTGCCAAGCGATGGATTGCAGACATCGAGTCTGCACAGTTGACTAGCTTCTGCCCCGAGGGGTCAAAGGTGAGGTATGCAGCAGGGTGTTTACGAGACCGAGCTCGAGATTGGTGGGAGTCAGTGGGTGACTCGTTGGGAGCCTCAGCTATCGAGGCTATGACCTGGTCGGACTTTGTGACCAGGTTCAGGGCAGAGTTTGCGCCGGCTGCCGAGCTTCAGCAGCTGGCCAGGGAGTTTTTGGACATGAGGCAGACGACTGAGACTGTGGCGGAGATCACCGCCAAGTTCCGGGAGAGGGCTTTGTTGGTGCCCCAGTATGCAGGTGACGAGGATATGAGGAGGACCCGTTATCATGATATGCTACAGGCTGACATCCGGGAGCATGTTAGCTTTTCAGCTTGCCCTACCTGGAGTCCATGATCGCCAGGGCGAGGGAAAGGGAGATTGATTTGGAGCACATTCGGAAGAGGAAAGCAGAGGCAGGGCAGGTGGTTGGGGCTTCAGGAAAGAAGCCCAGGGATCAGATGGGAGGCCGAAAGGCCAAGGGGGACCTGGCCGCTGCGGAAATGCGGCAGGACACATGAGGGAGCATGTAGGATGGGATCAGCAGGCTGCTACAAGTGCGGCAAGGCAGGGCACTTTAGCAGGGATTGTACTACTCCAGTTTCGGCTATTCAGACATCAGAGTTGTTGTGTTTTCACTGCAACCAGAGCGGCCACAAGAAGGCCAATTGCCCCAGTTGTCAGCATCTGCGACAGTGAAGGCGCCAGCTCCAGCGACCTTGCGGATCACTGATGGCCGGCAAGGCAAGGCAGAGGCTCCGGTGGTGAGGAGCCGGGCGTTTCAGCTGACTACCGAGGAGGCACGCGCCGCACCCGACGTAGTGACGGGTATGATTCTTTCCCTCTACTGTATTTTATGATGTTATGATATTGATATGTGCTCTGGGTGTATATGTATGCATTAGGATCGTTCCATGTGAACGGCATTCCATTTCAGGTGTTGTTCGACTCGGGTGCCTCCCGATCAGTTGTTTCCCTTGCGCTTAACAAGAAGTTTCCTGAGTCTTCAGGCATATTGGATTGCCTTTTAGAGGTAGAGATTGCTGACGATCGATCGGTACGAGCATCGATGGTGTTTCGGGATTGCATATTGCGGTTGTTTGAGGAGCGCTATTTGGTAGACTTGGTTCCCATTCCGTTGCGCGGGAACAAGGTGATTATTGGCATGGATTGGTTGAGCCCAAATGGGGCGGTGATAGACTGCGCACAGCAGCTAGTGCGAGTCAGGACCCCAGGTGGGGGAGAGTTAGTGATTCATGGCGAGAGGCCACATTGCGGACCCACTGTATGTTCAGCAGCGAGGGCTAGACGCTATCTTCAGCAGGGATGTGCAGGATTTGTCGCGTACGTGATGGATACCCGGGAGGCGGGTAAGGCGACAGTGAGCGAAGTTCCGGTGGTTCAAGATTTCGCGGATGTTTTCCTAGAGGAGCTTCTTAGGATACCTCCGGAGCGACAGGTGGAGTTTAGAATTGACCTCATTCCTGGTGCGGCTCTGATAGCCAAGGCACCGTATCGGTTAGCTCCTCCCGAGATGCAAGAGTTGTCTACGCAGCTGCAGGAGCTGCTAGACAAGGGATTTATTCGTCCGAGTAGTTCACCCTGGGGAGCCCCGATCCTATTTGTGAAGAAGAAGGATGGGTCGCACCGGATGTGCATAGACTATCGGGAGCTGAATAAGGTAACAGTGAAGAACCGTTACCCACTCCCGAGGATTGATGATCTCTTTGACCAGCTTCAGGGAGCGTCTTGGTTTTCCAAGATCGATTTACGTTCGGGTTATCACCAGATGAGGGTCAGGGAGGAGGATGCGCAGAAGACTGCGTTTCGGACGCGCTATGGCTATTATGAGTTCGTGGTGATGCCGTTTGGGCTCACCAATGCTCCTACTGCGTTCATGGACCTCATGAACCGCGTATGCAGACCGATGCTGGATCGGTCTGTGATAGTCTTTATCGATGACATCTTGGTTTATTCCAAGACGCAGGAGGAGCATGAGGAGCATCTGAGAGAGGTTTTGGAGACCCTAAGGAGGGAGAGCTTGTATGCCAAGTTCTCCAAGTGTGAGTTTTGGTTGTGCAAGGTGCAATTTCTCGGACACCTTGTCAACCAGAACGGGATTCTGGTCGATCCGGCCAAGGTCGAGGCCGTGATGAGGTGGGAGGTTCCGAAGACCCCATCTGAGATTTGGAGTTTCCTAGGATTGGCAGGCTACTATCGGAGATTCATTCAGGATTTCTCCAAGATAGTCGTACCCCTGACGCGGCTGACGAAGAAAGTCGTGGTCTTTCGGTGGGGACCCGAGCAGCAGGCTGCGTTTGAGACACTGAGACAGAGATTGTACGAGGTGCCAATCTTAGCCATGCCAGAGGGCGTAGAGGATTTTGTGGTTTACTGTGACGCGTCCATTTCAGGGTTGGGCGCGGTACTGATGTAGAGGGGGCATGTCATTGCCTACGCTTCGAGGCAGCTCAAGCCTTACGAGGCGAACTACCCGACGCATGATTTGGAGTTGGGGGCGGTGGTTTTTGCCCTCAAGATTTGGCGGCATTACCTCTACGGGGTTCGATGTACCATCTACACGGACCACAAGAGTTTGAGGTACCTCATGGATCAGCTGAATCTGAACATGAGGCAGCGACGGTGGTTGGACGTGGTGAAGGATTATGATTGTGAGATCCTTTACCACCCAGGGAAGGCCAATGTGGTGGCCGATGCACTTAGCTGCAAGGCGGCGCCGATCAGGGATATTTGCATGAGGATGACCGTAGTGACTCCCCTGTTGGAGCAAATTCAGGAGGCTCAACAGGAGGCTATCAAGGAGGAACATCGGAAGAGCGAGCGTGTGGTGCAGCAGGTTTCCTCCTTCGATTATGATAGCCAAGGACTATTGACACTACACCACAGGGTGTGGGTGTCGTATCACGGAGGCGTGCACCAGATCTTGATGGAGGAAGCGCACAAGTCCCGATTCTCTATTCATCCCGGGGCGACGAAGATGTATAGGGATCTTCGTCTAGATTATTGGTGGCCCTACATGAAGCGGGATGTGGCATGGTACGTCGAGCGGTGCTTGACCTGCAGGAAGGTCAAGGCCGAACATCAGAGACCGCATGGGAAGATGCAGCCGTTAGACATCCCGTTGTGGAAATGGGAAGATATCACGATGGATTTTATCACGAAGCTTCCCAGGACCGCGCTTGGAGTAGATTCGATCTGGGTCATCGTGGATCGATTGACCAAGAGTGCTCACTTTATCCCGATTCAGGAGAGTATATCGGCCGAGAAATTGGGCGACATCTATATCAGGGAGATCGTGGCGCGGCACAGGGTGCCAGTATCGGTTATCTCGGACAGGGATGTGCGTTTTACTTCCAGGTTTTGGAAGAGATTTCATGACGAGTTGGGCACTCATTTGCATTTTAGCACCGCCTTCCACCTGCAGACGGATGGTCAGAGCGAGCGGACCATCCAGAGTTTGGAGGATATGTTGCGGGCATGTGTGTTAGATTTCGGTGGTAGCTGGGATACCTATCTTCCCTTGGCCGAGTTCTCATACAATAACAGCTACCACGCGAGTATTGACCGTCCCCCATTCGATATGTTGTACGAACGGAGGTGCAGGACCCCGATATGCTGGGGTGAAGTTGGCCAGAGGGTCATGGGGAGCACCGAGGTGGTGCTCAAGACGACCGAGAGGATCCAGCAGGTTCGGAGCAGGCTTCAGACTACTCAGAGTCGCCAGAAAAGTTACGCCGACAAGCGTTGATCCGACTTGGAGTTCCAAGTCGGGGATATGGTTCTCCTGAAGGTGTCGCCTTGGAAAGGCGTCATTCGATTCAAGAAGCAGGGCAAGTTGGGCCCGAGATTTATCGGACCATTCAGGGTTGTAGCCCGGGTGGGCAAGGTGGCGTATAGGCTGGATCTGCCAGTCGAGCTCAGCCAGATCCACAGCACTTTCCATGTTTCTCAGCTGCGGAAGTGCTTAGTGGACGATTCTGCAGTAGTGCCGTTGGAGGATATTCAGATTGATGACAGCCTGAATTACAGTGAGCGCCCAGTCGCAATCCTCGACAGGAAGTCGAAGGATTTAGGAACAAGAGGGTAGAGTTAGTGAAGGTGCAATGGCAGCACCGCAATGGTTCGGAGTGGACTTGGGAGCCAGTGGAAGAGATGATGGAGCATTACCCCGAGCTGTTTCAGGATCGAGCAGCAGACTTCGAGGACGAAGTCTAAAATAAGTGGGGGAGATTTGTAGCACCTGGTTCCTGGTACGTAAGATATATCTGAGTATTTTGTATTTTTGGCCGTGGACTCGGCGAGTTGGAGGCCCGACTTGCCGAGTAGAAACGAGACTTGGGGCGCGGTTAAGTTGGCGACTCGGCGAGTCCATATTATGGACTCGGCGAGTCCGCGCTGTCTGATGAAACCCTAATTTCCAAGGGTTTGCACCCTTTTTAAACGACTATTTGTGCCCCAACTCCGCCCCATTCACCCTCAGAAGCTCTCCATACGTTCTAGCTCGTGTTCTTGTGAGTTTGAGGCTTTTTAGTGTGTTTTCTTGAAGAATTTGAGAAGGAAGTGGAGTAGATCAAGAGGAAGGGAAGGAAGCCAAGCATCTTCGTGTTCTCTCAGTAGTTTCTTGGAGGTATAACTCGTTTTCCCTCTGTTTCTATTCTTATTACTCCATTAAAGACCTCCTTGAACCATGTCCCAAGCTTGGTTGTGCATTGTTGGTTGATTCAAGTTGCTAGCCTTTAGATCTAGACCCTATTCAGTCCCTAGAGCTTGGATCTACTGCCTTTATGGAGTCATATTGCACACAAGCCCTAGATCTACCTCTTTTGGTGCACTTTAAACCTTAGAACCTTTATTGGTGATGATCTACACGTAAAGTTGGAAACTTTACGTGTAAACCAGGACCTAGGAGCCCAGATCTGTGGATAGCATAAGCTGGATTCAAGAAAAATCGACCATTTAGAGACTGCATGGTAGCGACTCGGCGAGTCGTTCATCTGACTCGGCGAGTCTGCTCGCGAGTCTCCGAGTTTGCCCCCTTTTCGTTGTGTCGAGTAGAGTAGTGAGTCACGGGGTGTGACTCAGTGAGTTGGAAGCCGAACTCATCCATGGAGGAACTCGGCGAGTCATTGCCCAGACTCGGTGAGTTCAAGGCAATCTCCTTAGATCAAGATCAGACTCGGCGAGTTGTTCATACAACTCGGCGAGTCGCAGCATAAGTGTTCATCGAATGAAGATGAACTCGGCGAGTTGTTCATGAAACTCGGCGAGTAGGATGAAGGACTTGAACATCAGTTTGAAAGAAGAACTCGTCGAGTCAACGCCTAACTCGACGAGTAGAAACGGGATCCAGGTCAGTCGATTGGACAGGGACTCGGCGAGTTGGCGAGCCAACTCGGCGAGTCGGGTCAACTGAAAGTTGACTCTGGCTTTGACTTAGGGCATGATCAGGGGTAAAATAGTCATTTTACCCAAAGGACAGTTAGCAGTGTTTGATTGAGTATGTTGTGGGAATTACAGTCGGAGGATTTCCGGAGCAGCAGCAGCAGCAGTAGGCGATCAATTCCCACACAGACCAGCAGTTATTTCGATGTGAGTCTCCCTCCAGTAGGAACGGGTCTAAGGCACCAAGGCCGACCCGTGTAGACGAGATGTTAGCACTAGAGTGTGGGCCGAGCCCGTATCTCTTGGTTTAGTTAATTGTGATATATGTGTCGGTATGATAGAGTTGTCTATACTTGTTGTCTGTGTGATACTTGTATATTATGGATTAGCAGTTGAGTGTGGGCAAGGCCCGTATCTCTCCGAGAGTGGAGTGTGGGCTAGGCCCGTATCTCCCATATAGTAGAGTGTGGGTGAGGCCCGTATCTCCCGGCCAGCGAAGTGTGGGCACGGCCCGTATCCTCACGAGTGTGGGCGAGGCCCGTAACTCCTAGCCGAATGTTGTATGTTATATGCTTGCATGGTATGAGGTATTATGGAGGAACTCACTAAGCTTTGTGCTTACAGTTTACAGTTTTGGTTTCAGGTACCCCTTCATCAAAGGGGAAGAAGCTGGCGCGATAGCGGCACATCATGCACACACACTGGTTTCCGCATTTACTAGATTTCTCTGGGATTTATACTCTGATATTTCGATTGGTTGTATGTTGGCTTTTAGACATGGTTTGCGTTGTGATGTGGTTTGATCAAACAATGTTTTTAATTTACTAACGTTTTCTAAAGTAATGTTTTTAAAACGAAATTTTTGGGCATGAAATTTGGGTCGTCACAGACTCGGCGAGTCCTTCGAGTGGAATCGGCGAGTAGTATGAAGATGGAGATGAACTCGACGAGTTGGATGAACAACTCGGCGAGTTTGTTCTTGGACTCGGCGAGTCATATCGCGAAACCCCAAACCCTTCGAATTAAGACTCAGATCAGTGCGTTGGGTGGGGACTCAGTGAGTTGGTCAGGACAGGACTCGGAAATCGGTAGACTCGGCGAGTCGAGCTGCGAATGAATGGATTATGAGTGTATGAACTTGGCGAGTCAGTAGGCAGACTCGACGAGTAGGGTTGACCTGGACTTTGACTTGACTAGAGTTGACTCAGTTGACTTTTAGAGGACTGTCAGAATAAGTGTCATATTGATATTAGTAGCTCAGAGAGCTAGAGGAGCAACGGCTCAGAGGAATGTCGGTTAGCAGCCAGGGGGTTATCGGTAGAGCTCAGCAGTTCATGTGAGTTTCCTTCCAGTAGGAACGGATCTACGGCCACAATGCCGACCCGTTTAGTTAGCAGTAGTTCTGGACTTCATTCCGATGCAGTATTTCAGTACGCTTGGTGTCTTTGTGATACAGACATGGTATGAGTTATGTGTACCTGGCTATGGTCCGATGCAGTATGCAGTATATGTGTTCATGTTATATGCTATAATTATGTTATGCTATGTTCAGTTAGTTCCGAACCGTGGTCCGATGCAGTAGTTAGGGTGCTTGATGTCTTTGTGATTCAAGCATGTTTTGTGTTATGTGTTTTGGACTCTGTCTCGATGCACTATGCAGTCTATGTGTGTTCATGCTAGTTGATATGTTTATGTTATGCTTTGTTCAGTTAGTCTGGACTTCGGTCCGATGTAGGGGACAAGGTCCCAGTCAGTTTCCGGACCTCGGTCCGATGCAGGGGGCAAGGCCCCAGTTAGTCCGGACTTTGGTCCGATGCAGGGGACAAGGTCCCAGTCAGTTCCCGGACTTCGATCCGATGCAGGGGGCAAGGCCCCAGTTAGTCTAGACCTCGGTCCGATGCAGTGGGCTAGGCCCAGTATGTGCTTCATATGTCATTGTATGGTATGTGGTAGATTGGGGGAGCTCACTAAGCTTTGTGCTTACGGTTTTTAAGTTTTGGTTTCAGGTACTCAGTTTTCAAAAGAGGAGCTCGGGAAGATTGCAGTGCATACACCATAGTTAGTTAGCCTGGGAATGTTTGACTCTGATAAGAAGATTATGTTTTGAATTAATACTCGAAAAATTATGTTATGACTTATGATAAAGTTTTTATAAATATGATTTTAGTAATGTTTTTAAAGAAATTTTTAGTCGTGATTTTTGGGTCGTTACAAGTTGGTATCAGAGCCCTGGTTTGAGGGATTCGGACATACTTGAGAGTGTGTCTGGACTCAAACTAAGGAAGAGGGAAAAAGGTTTTCAAAAGAAAAACATTTTCGAAAGGAATTTTTGGTAAAAAGGAGTTGAGAAAAGAAAAGAGTCTTAGAAGAAGCGAAAGGAATGTTTTAGAAAGAAAATAACTTGAAAAGAGAAAAAAGGTGTGGTGCATGCAATCAGCCGAGCTTAAGTAAGTACACCCAAATTACCCATACAAGTTTATGATTATCAGTTTCAGTTTTAGTTTCAGCTCCATTTTCAGTAGAACAGCATGCTAGTATAGGACTAAGGATCTAGGAGGATGCCTTATGTGCCTGCCTTATGTGTTTCAACTTAATAAAAAAAATTGCATGCTAGTATTGAGTAGATAGTAGTAGGATAGCTTGTGTAGGTTATGCCTGATAGTATGAGCTTAGCATTGTATGCTAGTATAGGTCCTTGTTATGAGGATAGAGTTGCTTGAGTAGTTTTTCTGCGTCTGAATGTTGCTTGCTTTGTGCTTTGTGGGACTCTGAGTGATCGGAGTTAGCCATTAGGTGAATACTTGTGAACAGGGTTGAATAATCTCAGAGTGCTAGATTTGGCCCTATTGCGCAACTCTGGTATGAGTCTAACCGTTGTAGGGACGAGTCTTTTATTCGAAGGATTATCCGAGCCTCATTGCATGTGATGGTATTCAGGTGGTGAATAATTGGCATTACAAGGAGGCCTTCAGCAGCTGAGGACTGGTTTAGGTGGAGTCAAAGGTTCCCTAGGGCAAGCCTAGGAAGGTAGTAGCAGAGATCAGTAACAGGAAAGTGACTTGGTGGAGTTGAGGTAACTCTTGAGGAAAGTACGGATAGATGTGGAAGGTAGTATGGGCCCATACTACTGAAAGCAAAGGATCTGTACTCGAATCAAGAGGGGCCGAGACAACACCAGGGAACTTTTAGAGTGTGTGAGAGATCCCTCAGCAGCGGTGTGTAAATTGATCAGGAATTGTTATATTTTCTGCATGATGACATTGCGCGAGTTACCAGTTAGCAGTTCAGGTATCGGGGAGGGATCTGGCTCGGGCTCTGGAGCCGGGCAGCTTGATCATCAGATAAGGGATTTCATTTCCATAGAGATCATGCGCAACATCATTGATCAGACTCCTATGATTTTCGGCTCGGTTAGAGAGGCGATTGTGGAGCTTATGGACAGTCATCTCGAGGCCTTTAAGGCCGGGATAGTTTCAGGACAGATTGGGGCTCATCTAGATCCCGATTCTTATGGAGTTCAGGGATCCATCAGGGAGGGAGATCCCATTGCTAGTTTTTGCCATCAGGGGATAGGAGTGAGTGGGGCATCCTGTCTCCAAGAGAGACCTCTGCATGATTAGATAGTTGAGGAGGTTTCGCGAGCCATTCGCGAGGATCTGCCCAACATGGTCGTGAGGATCACTGATAGGTTGATTGCGAAGCCCCAGGATCAGACAGCTGTTGTTCAGTCGACGGGCGGTGTCGACGAGGTAACGCAGGAGCGAGAAACGGGCAGGGAATCAGAAAGGAAGAGGAAAACAGATGAGACTCAGGTAGCCACAGGTTCGGGCAAGAGGCCTAAGGGGTCGGTTTTGAGATCGAGGGACTATCAGAGCCGCAGTTGATGCAGGAAGTGCGATAGAACGCACATGGGTGTGTGCAGGCGTAGAAGTGGTGGCGATGCTGGATGTTTCAAGTGCGGCCGGACGGGCCATTTTAGCAGAGATTGTGCTGTTACCATCGCCCAGGAACTTGACCCGATATGTTTCCATTGCAGTCGGAGGGGCCACAAGAAGGCCCACTGTCCGAGTTTGTATACAACAGAGCAGGCGATAGCTCCTGCCCTTGTGACTTCAAGTACCACCAGCGATTGCTGGGGCCGGGCAAGGGCGCCCACGGCTCGGAGCCGAGTTTTCCGGTTGATTTCAACAAGGATTCGAGCAGCGTTGAGTGATGGAGGTATGTATCTTTTACCTCCCTATCAATTATTATTCATGATATTATTGTTATGTTGCTGCATTGATGTCAATAAGCATATGTGTTGGGGTATTATATTACCTGCTTGTGACGGAGTTTTATGCCATTTGCATACCTTGGAATTAGAATGGTGAATTGGAGGTCGTCCCCTCTAGATCAGGTTACTTCAGATGCGGTGACTGTAGCATGTACGTGTAAGATTCAGTAGTGCCTCACTACTTTTGAAAGGTGTCATTCGAGATTGATTGGTTAAATCCTTAGTAGTGACAATTTAGAGCTTCTAGTGGGGTAGCCAGCGGATAGTAGGGAAGTGGGTTGGGGATGTGCACCCCAAACGCAGGTTCTCGGAATGTAGTCCCTAAATCAATTATAGTTAAGGATTGAAGGGTGCTCAGTTAGATAGCAAGAATGGTTCGGATCTGGTAAGAGTTAGTTGGAGCGCCGACAGAGGTAAACGTTGGCGGTCAGCAGATCGCCCTTTAATGGAAGGAAGGTTGGGGAATCCATTCGACCAGTGATCCGTAAGCAGTTAGCCGAACCCAAGTGGGGGAGAACCCTCCGAGTATACAAGGATAAGAGCACGTAAACCCAGAATGAGTACGTGGCCTCTGAGAAGAAAAGATAGTAGCACAGTGATTGATGGATTGAGGAGTTCGGGATTGGGAGTTTGAGGAACTTTACAACAGTTAGTTCATGTAATCGTGATGGTTAGTAGCTGGTTGGGAATCCAGGATTGGAGGACCGCCTGAAGGACTTTAGTGAGTCGGAATGAGGATCTTGAGAACGTGCTTTCGTGTTAGTAGCCAGTAGCAGAGACAGAATGCAGGGTTGTGTAGATTCAAGAGTTGGGAGTTTGGAAACTTCCCAACAATAGTTTCATGTAGCCGGATTAGTAGACGGTTGGTTTGGGAACCAAGCCGAAGAATTCCTCGACGACACGCTAAGTATATCAAGGATATAAGATGTCGAGGTTGATGCAGTATTCGATGACTAAGGGCTGGTTTTGAGAAATCAGGATAAGGAATCCCTAGCAGGACTAGGGATAGTCAGGATGTCCTCAGATAGTAGTAGTAGTGTTGTAAGTCTACGAGGGTAGCCGTAGCATTCACTAGCAGTCAGATAGTAGTAGTAGTGTTGTAAGTCTGCGGGGGTAGCCGTAGTATTCACTAGCAGTCAGATAGTAGTAGTAGTGTTGTAAGTCTGCGAGGGTAGCCGTAGCATTCACTAGCAATCAGATAGTAGTAGTAGTGTTGTAAGTCTGTGGGGGTAGCCATAGCATTCACTAGCAATCAGATAGTAGTAGTAGTGTTGTAAGTCAGCAGGGGTAGCCGTAGCATTCACTAGCAGTCAAATAGTAGTATAGTGTTGTAAGTCTGCGAGGGTAGCTGTAGCATCCACTAGCAGTCAGCTAGTAGTATAGTGTTATAAGTCTACGGATGTAGCCGTAGCATTCGTCAAGTTAGTAGATAGCATGAGCGCGTTGTTTAGGCGCGGGGGAAACAGTAGTACCCACCAGTTCGGGTGCAACAGTGAAGATATGGGAATCCAAGGGTTAGATTTCAGATTTCCCAGATGGTTCAGTTATGGTTAAGCCGGCGAATCGACAGTCGGATCATCACCACAATTATGAGATCAGGGTAGCAGTGGACCGTTTGGGTTTGTGTATGTTAAGGGCTACCGTTAGTCTGGAAGCCATCATGTTGTTAGTCGTGGAATTGATGATGTCAGGATATGACGTTTGGACTTGATCGGTGGATCGGGAGGTTGTTAGAGCCACAGTGACAGGATAACTAGTGGAAACTAGTTCCAGAGAAAGATTTCGTTCAGAAGTCGTGGGAGCGACTAACTGAGGAGTCCTTTGACTCCACAGTTGAGTCGGAACTCGGTGTTGCAGATAACCGACGAATGATTGGAGACCAGGAAGGTCTTAAGCTATTTTGGGAAACAGTCATATAGGCATGATCAGTGTTCATGCAGTTCAGTGTTTCAGGCAGTTCAGAGTTTCAGGCATGTTCAGTGTTTCATGCAGTTCAGTGTTTCAGACAGTTCAGTGTTTCAGGCAGTTCGGTGTATCAGGCAGTTCAGTGTTCAGATAATTTCAGAGTTATGGACAGAATTGGTATTTGTGTTAGGATTCAAGTGAGGACAGTATAATTGGTTGATTTGGAAATGGCAAGTCCCTCTCAGCAGGATCAATTGAGCCCTCTTCCAAGTATAAGTGATATGCAAGGGTGGTTAGGCAGGTAGCCTTTCTTTTAGGAAGGGAGACTTAAGTTTTTGGAAGTTGAGTAGTCAGATGAGAGATAAGCAGGCTGGTTCCAGCAGCATCGATTCAGTATGGGTGGTAGAACGGATAGAACAGTTATAGATAGTCGAAGTATCTTCAGAAGTCGCTAGAAGCGACTAGGAGATTGCGATGGAGTGTAGTGACCGGTGGGAGTCCGGTAACCCAGATATCGGCGGATTAGTTGGACCAGGGTAGTCTCAGTGCATCCGGTAGGCGGATGAGGGGCAATGGGATTTTCAATCGGAGGAAGTAACGCTAAGGGAATTATGGAAAAGAGAAGAATTTAGTATGTACCAGTAGTAACAACCAGCACTGTGAGTGGCTGGAGTGATGGATAAAAAGGGTTAAAGTCACTAGGGAGGGTGTTGAGGCGTATTGCAGGTCAGTTGACCATAGAGAACTTCGAGGACGAAGTTTAGTTCAAGTGGGGGAGAGTTGTAACATCCAAAATTAGAAAGGTCAAGAAAGGAAAGGAAAAACCCTAAGTTAAAGAGGGTTGACTCGGCGAGTCTAGGGAGGAACTCGGCGAGTCGGAGCGGGATCCGGGTGTAAAGTAAGTGACCGACTTGGCGAGTCAGCAAGTGGACTTGGCGAGTCTGGTATGGGTTGGGAAACCCTAATTTCAGCACTTGGTACCCTATTTAAGCATCTTATTCTCTTCCCTAGGGCTCATTTGCGGCCCCTATAGTCCAAAACCCGAAACCCTAAGCCTCCATTGTTGCTCATTCAAGCTTCCAAGCCATTTTTGGGTGATTTGAAGGAAGAAGAAAGAGGGAAATCAAGGAAGCTTCAAGGATTGGTCTTAGATCTGGAGTTTGTGGAACCTTTCTGAATTATTGAAGGTACTAAGTCGTTTCCTTCATTTAGATCTATTCTAGTTGTGAGATTTGGGACTTTTTGGACAAGTTTATGAACCATTTCGAGTTAGAAGCTCAGATCTGAAGTTGCTACTTCAGATCTAAGTGTATCTTGGCCTAGATAATCATAAAGCTTCAGTTAATGGGTCGATTGTTAAGCCCCTTTTGTCTTAAACCCTAGTTCAAGGTGTATTTAGCCTAGATCTCCTTAGCTACACATAAAGTTTGCCACTTTACGTAAGGAATAGGCTTTAGAAGAGTGGATCTACAGTTTGGAGTCCATGCATGACTCAAAAGCCTCTGAATATATGAAGGGCTGAATAGACTCGGCGAGTCCTTCGAGTGGACTCGGCGAGTCCTTTGAGTGGACTCGGCGAGTAGTATGAAGATGGAGATGAACTTGACGAGTTGGATGAACAACTCGGCGAGTCTGTTGAAGATTGCCTTGGACTCGACGAGTTTGTTCTTGAACTCGGCGAGTCAAGTCGCGAAACCCCAAACCCTTCGAATTAACACTCAGATCAGTGTGTTGGGTGGGGACTCAGTGAGTTGGTCAGGACAGGACTCGGAAATCGGTAGACTCGGCGAGTCAGGGGCTGACTCGGCGAGTCGAGCTGCGAATGAATGGATTCTGAGCGTATGAACTCGGCGAGTCAGTAGGCAGACTCGACGAGTAGGGTTGACCAGGACTTTGACTTGACTAGAGTTGACTCAGTTGACTTTTAGAGGACTATCAGACTAAGTGTCATATTGATATTGGTAGCTCGGAGAGCTAGAGGAGCAACGACTCAAAAGATTGTCGGTTAGCAGCCAAGGGGTTATCGGCAGAGCTCAGCAGTTCAGGTGAGTTTCCTTCTAGTAGGAACGGTTCTACAGCCACAATGCCGGCCTGTTTAGTTAGCAGTAGTTTTGGACTTCAGTCCGATGCAGTAGTTCAGTATGCTTGGTGTCTTTCTGATACAGACATGGTATGAGTTATGTGTACCGGGCTATGGTCCGATGCAGTATGCAGTATATGTGTTCATGTTATATGCTATGATTATGTTATGTTATGTTCAGTTAGTTCCGGACCTTGGTCCGATGCAGTAGTTAGGGTGCTTGATGTCTTTGTGATTCAAGCATGTTTTGTGTTATGTGTTTTGGACTCTGTCTCGATGCACTATGCAGTCTATGTGTGTTCATGCTAGTTGATATGTTTATGTTATGCTTTGTTTAGTTAGTCCGGACTTCGGTCCGATGTAGGGGACAAGGTCCCAGTCAGTTTCCGGACCTCGGTCCGATGCAGGGGGCAAGGCCCCAGTTAGTCCGGACTTCGGTCCGATGCAGGGGACAAGGTCCCAGTCAGTTCCCGGACATCAATCCGATGCAGGGGGCAAGGCCCCAGTTAGTCCGGACCTCGGTCCGATGCAGTGGGCAAGGCCCAGTATGTGCTTCATTTGTTATTGTATGGTATGTGGTAGATTGCAAGAGCTCAATGGATTTTAAGTTTTGGTTTCGGGTACTCAGTTTTCAAAAAAGGAGCTCGGGAAGATTGCAGTGCACACACCATAGTCAGTTAGCCTAGGAATGTTTGACTCTGATAAGAAAATTATGTTTTGAATTAATACTCAAAAAATTATGTTGTGGCTTATGATACAGTTTTTATAAATATGATTTTAGTAATGTTTTTAAAGAAATTTTTAGTCATGATTTTTGGGTCGTTACATCAAGTACTACAAAATCCACGGGGAATACAAATTTGTCCACTTTTATGAGAAGATCTTCACAAACACCTCTTGGACGAATGATTGTTTTGTCCGCTAGATGGATCTTCATATTAATCGGCTATGGCTCCGGTAAATTCAACTTCTTGAAGAAAGTAAAAGGCATTAGGTTAATACTTGCACCCGAATCGGTCAATGCTTGAGTAGCAAGTATATCTCCAAATTGACAAGGGATCGAGATGCTTCCCGGACCATCCTTCTTTTCTGGTAGTTCATTTAATACTAATTCCGCGACTTTAGCCATATCTTTTCTAGCAGCAAAGAGACCCTTAAGCAAGTTTAAATATTTAGGTGTTTGAAGCATTGTTTCAGCAAATGGGATGTTGAATTGAAGGGATTTAACATGTTCCATGAAAGTTCTGTACACTTTAACCCTTTCATCAGGCATGGCTCGAATTGGAAATGGCAAAGGCGCCCTGTACGGTTTGAAGGAAACAACAGTTTTGTCATCAGACCATGGACTCGTTGAGTCCATTAGAGGGACTCGGCGAGTCGTGTCAGGTTTAGCTGCACTCGACTCTTCTATCTTTTCTGCATGCACCTTAGTTGAGACTGAAACGACCCAAAAATACGACCCAAAAATTTTCATTTTTCAATATAATCAAAACCATAATATGAGTATCATAACATAAAACATACGCGATTGTATCCCAATCATAATAAAATACTATGCGGAAAACTGTATCATACTATATCAAATCCAAAACAACTAAAACTATCCCCAGGATAAAAGCTAAGCTGTGGTGTGTGCGATGATGTCACCCCGAGCTCTTCCCTTTGCTTGCGGAAGTACCTGAAACCAAAACTGAAACTGTAAGCACGAAGCTTAGTGAGCTCCCCCAAAATACCACATACCATACAATAACATATAACACATATTGGGCCTTGCCCACTGCATCGGGCCGAAGCCCGGAAACTGCATCGGACCGAAGTCCGGAACTGACTGGGACCTTGTCCCCTGCATCGGACCAAAGTCCGGAACTAACTGCATCGGACCGAAGTCCGGAACTAACTGGGACCTTGTCCCCTGCATCGGACCGAAGTCCGGAACTAACTGCATCGGACCGAAGTCCGGAACTAACTGCATCGGATCGAAGTCCGGAACTAACTGGGACCTTGTCCCCTGCATCGGACCGGAGTCCGGAACTAACTGACTGAACGTATCATAGCATATCAACTAGCACGAACACATATATTGCATACTGCATCGAGCCGTAGCCCGGAACACATAACACGTAACACATAAAACATAGCCCATAAATCCTGTCTGAGCCACGAAGGCATCAAACATACTAGCTGCTACATCGGACCGTAGTCCGGAAACTACTGCTAACTGGACGGGCCGACATTGTGGCCTTAGACCCGTCCCTACTTGAAGGAAACTCACCTCGTAAGCTGGCTGCTGAGTGTGTGGCTCGGGAAGCTAACGGCTACTGCTCCTGAATCTCCTCGGCTACAAGTCCATAAGCACACTCAATCAAATACTAAACACTGCACTTGGGGTAAAATGACTCTTTTACCCTTGGTCAAAGTCAACTCTCTTTGGGCTGACTCGCCGAGTTGGGCCACCCAACTCGCCGAGTCCTACTCTCACTTCTCAGTTCTACACGCTGCTACTCGTCGAGTGTGGCATCGACTCGACGAGTACCCTCTTGATCCAAGAACTCAGACAATCTTCATCCGACTCGCCGAGCCGTATGAACAAACTCGACGAGTTGTTCATGATCCTAAGAAGATTGCCTTGGACTCGCCGAGTTGTATGAACAACTCGCCGAGTCCCTCCATCACTGAGTCTACCCTCAACTCGCTGAGTCCACTCTCTAACTCACTGGATTCACTCGACACTGACCAAAATGAAGGACTCGGAAACTCGCGACCTAACTCGCCGAGTCGTTCTTCCCGACTCGCCGAGTTGCCGCCATGCAACTGATTTTTACTCGATTTTGTTTGAATCCAACACATACAATTGATAGATCTGAGCCCAATAAGCTGATTTACCACGTAAAGTTTCCAACTTTACGTGCACAACCTCATGAATAAGGGAAATAAGGCTAAAAGATGCATAAAATGGGTAGATCTATGATTAATATGCAAAGTAACTCCAAAAAGACAGTAGATCTGGGCTCTACAACACCCCATCATTCAGATCTAAAGATATCTCGACTTATTAAGGCATTCATGCAAACATAAGGCTTGGAACAAGCATCAACTAGCTCTTAGGAGAGCCCTAATGGAAGTTTAAAGCATATAACAAGAGGGAACTCCGAAAATACCTCAAATAACTCAGATTTGCCCTTGGATCTTTGCACTACAACTCTTCTCCTTGCTTCTTTCTTCTTCTCCTTCTTCACACCTTCACAAAATGGCACCAAAAACACTTATAAGCTCTCAAAGGAGGATCAGGGTTTTCTCACTGTGTTCTCAGGGTGAGGGAGGCGAGAAGGGGTTATAAGGTGGTTTAAATAGTGGGCAACCCGGGGATTTAGGGTTTCACCCAGACGGATGGACTCGCCGAGTCTAGGATATGGACTCGCCGAGTCCCCGGCTCACGCGTGCTCGCAGCCGCGACCCTACTCGGCGAGTCAGGCTATGAACTCGCCGATTCCCTCTTGCAAAACTTACAACAATTACCAATGAATTAACATACCGGGAACAGGTCGTTACAATTCTCCCCCACTTGTCTCAGACTTCGTCCTCGAAGTCTGCTACGGCTGGATCTGTAAATAACTCTGGGTAGTGCTCTCTCATCTCCTCCTCAGCCTCCCACGTCCACTCAGACCCCTTCCGGTTATGCCACTGCACCTTTACTAACTGAATCACCTTGTTCCTCAAGGTCTTGGTCTTCCGGTCCAGAATCGCGACCGGTCTCTCAATATAATTCAGGCTACTATCAACCTGAATATCCTCTAGGGGAACGACTACTGATTCATCCACCAAACACTTCCTCAACTGAGACACATGGAAAGTGTTGTGGATCTGACTAAGCTCTTCAGGAAGATCTAACCGATAAGCAACCCGACCCACCCGGGCCAAAACCCTGAAAGGACCAATAAATCTGGGGCCCAACTTGCCCCTCTTCCGGAACCTGATGACACCCTTCCAAGGTGAGACTTTCAGAAGGACCATATCCCCCACCTGGAACTCCAAGTCCGAACGCCTCCTATCGGCGTAGCTCTTCTGCCGACTCTGAGCAGTCTGCAGTCTACTACGGACCTGCTGGATCAACTCAGTCGTCTTGAGCACCACCTCCGTGCTCCCGGTGACCCGCTGACCGACCTCGCCCCAACAAATCGGGGTCCTACCCTTCCTCCCATACAGCATCTCAAAGGGAGGTCGGTCAATGCTCGCATGGTAACTGTTGTTATACGAGAATTCCGCTAACGGAAGATACGTATCCCAACTGCCACCGAAATCTAGGACACATGCCCTAAGCATATCCTCGAGAGTCTGAATCGTCCTCTCGCTCTGCCCGTCTGTCTGAGGGTGGAAAGCGGTGCTGAAATGGAGACGAGTACCCATCTCGTCGTGGAACCGCTTCCAGAACCTGGATGTGAAACGGACATCTCGGTCAGACACCACAGATACCGGCACTCCATGACGTGCCACAATCTCTCGCACATAGATATCGGCCAACTTCTCCGCTGATATACTCTCCTGGATCGGGATAAAATGGGCACTCTTCGTCAACCGATCCACTACTACCCATATCGAGTCCACTCCACGTGCGGTCCTGGGAAGTTTGGTGACAAAATCCATGGTGATATCCTCCCATTTCCACACGGGAATGTCTAACGGCTGCATCTTGCCGTGAGGTCTTTGGTGCTCCGCTTTGACCTTCCGGCAGGTCAAACATCTCTCAACATACCAAGCGACGTCTCGCTTCATGCAGGGCCACCAATAATCAGGTCGAAGATCTCGATACATCTTCGTCGCTCCTGGGTGGATAGAAAATCGAGACTTATGAGCCTCGTCCATCAATACCTGCCGTACCCCACCCCAGTACGGTACCCATACCCTACCATGAAGCGTCAACAAACCCCGACTGTCGTAATCAAATGAAGCTACTCGGCCCACTATCCTCTCACACTTCTGCCTCTCCTCCTTGAGGCCCTCCATCTGAGCCTCCTTGATCTGCTCCAACAGTGGAGTGATCACTGTCATCCTCATACACAGATCCCTGATAGGGGCCGCCGACACCTTGCGGCTTAGGGCGTCGGCCACCACGTTGGCCTTCCCTGGATGATAAAAGGATCTCACAGTCATAGTCCTTCAGCACGTCCAACCACCTCCTCTGCCTCATGTTCAAACTCGGCTGATCCATAAGATATCGCAAACTCTTGTGATCCGTGTATATAGTACAGCGGACCCCATAAAGGTAATGTCTCAAAATCTTGAGGGCAAATACAACTGCCCCCAGCTCCAAGTCATGGGTAGGATAATTAGCCTCGTGAGGCTTCAACTGTCTCGAGGCATAAGCTATCACATGGCCTCGCTGCATCAGAACTGCTCCCAAACCTGTGATCGAGGCATCACAATAGACTACAAAGTCCTCTACTCCCTCTGGCAAGGTCAGGATTGGAGCCTCGCACAATCTCTGCCTGAGGGTCTCGAATGCTGTCTGCTGCTCCGGACCCCAACGAAATACCACTGACTTCTTGGCCAGTCGGGTGAGCGGCACTGCTATCTTGGAGAAATCCTGAATAAATCTCCGATAATACCCTGCCAACCCTAGGAAGCTCCGAATCTCAGATGGAGACTTCGGGACCTCCCACTGCATCACGGCCTCTATCTTGGCCGAATCTACCAGAATACCCTTCTGGTTGACGAGGTGACCAAGGAACTGCACCTTGCGCAACCAGAACTCACATTTGGAGAACTTTGCGAAAAGTCTCTCCCTCCTCAAAACCTCCAGCACCTCCCGCAGGTGCTCCTCGTGCTGCTCCTGCGTCTTGGAATATACCAAGATGTCATCTATGAATACTATCACTGACCGATCCAGCATCGGCCTACACACGCGGTTCATGAGATCCATGAACGCGGCTGGAGCATTGGTGAGCCCAAATGGCATCACCACAAACTCGTAATGACCATACCTGGTCCTGAAAGCAGTCTTCTGTACATCCTCATCTCTAACCCGCATCTGATGATATCCGGAGCGTAGATCGATCTTGGAGAACCAAGACGCTCCCTGAAGCTGATCAAACAAATCATCTATCCTCGGGAGTGGGTAACGGTTCTTCACCGTTACCTTATTCAACTCCCGATAATCTATACACATACGATGCGACCCATCCTTCTTCCTCACAAACAGGATCGGCGCTCCCCAAGGCGAACTGCTCGGCCGAATGAAACCTTTGTCTAACAGCTCCTGCAGCTGTGTAGACAACTCCTGCATCTCAGGGGGAGCTAGTCGATACGGTGCCTTGGCTATCGGAGCCGCACCAGGAATGAGGTCGATCCTGAACTCAACCTGTCTCTCAGGAGGTATCCCCGGCAAATCCTCGGGAAACACGTCCGGGTAGTCTCGAACAATAGGAACCTCATCAACTGTCGACTTGCCCTTCTCCCGGGCATCCAAAACGTAAGCTACAAAACCGGCGCAACCCTGCTGAACATAGCGCCTCGCCCTTGCGGCGGAACAAAAGGTCGGTCCTCGCTGTGGCCTCTCGCCCTGAATCACCAACTCTCCCCCTCTGGGAGTGCGAACCCTCACTAGCTGAAGCTCACAATCAATCACCGCCCCATTGGGGCTTAGCCAATCCATACCCACAATAACCTTATTCCCTCGCAGGGGAATAGGTACCAGATCCACTGAAAACTGCTCATCAAATAACTGAAGAGAACACCCTCTGTGCACTCTGCCGACCCTCACGGTCCTATCATCTGCTATCTCAACCTCTAATGGACAATCCAGCTCCCCTGGAGCTCTACTGAATCTCTTGCTAAGCGCAAGTGATACGAATGATCGGGTAGCCCCCGAATCGAATAATACCAAAGCAGAAATGTCGCTCACAGAGAACGACCCCGTCACCACATCAGGAGTCGCTCGCGCCTCCTCTGCTGTCATCTGAAACGCCCTACTCTTCGCCACTGGCGCATCAGCTCGGCCCTGCCGGCCATCTGTAATCCTCAAGGTAGCAGGGGCAGGTGCAACCACCTTCCCTGCTGCAGCTACGCTCGGACACTGGGACTTTTTATGTCCCCTCTGATTGCACTGAAAGCAAATCAGATCTGATGCTGCGACGGCAGTAGCAGGGGCCGTGCAATCCCTACTCAAATGCCCAATCCGACCGCACTTGTAGTAGCCAGAACTCCCTGCCTTGCACGCTCCCTCGTGCAATCTCCCACACTTGCCACATCGACCGTGGCTCTGCTGACTCCTAGATCTGTGGTCTGAAACCTTGGGCTTTTTGCCCGAACCACCTGAACCCGAAACCGCCTCCGGTTTCCTCTTCTTCTCCATCTTGAGATCAATCTCCCTCTCCCGAGCCCTAGCAATCATATCTTCCAGCGTTTTACAGCTGGACCGGCTCACAAACTGGCGGATATCGCTCCGCAACATCTCATGATAACGGGCCTTCTTCATTTCCTCATCAGCTACATACTGAGGAACGAGAAGAGCCCTCTCCCTGAACTTGGCGGTGATCTCCGCCACTGTCTCTGTAGTCTGGGTGAGGTCCTGAAATTCCCTAGCTAGCTGTTGCACCTCAATGACCGGTGCAAACTCCGCCCTGAACCTGGTAGAGAAATCAGCCCAGGTCATGGCGTCCAATGCTGCATCATCCCCAATGGCATGTCCGACCTCCTCCCACCAATCTCGTGCCCTGTCCTTCAGAAGACAGGACGCCAATCTGACCTTGTCCCCCTCGGGACATCTGCTAGTGCGGAAAGCGTTGGCCACATCCGCCAACCATCTGCTGCTCGCTATGGGGTCTCGCGCCCCATGATAGTCCGGTGCTCCACATGCCCTAAACTCCCTGAAAGTAAGGGTGCGCGACCCCATCATGGCCGCCACCTCGGCACGGAAGGTGCCCAATCTCTCATCCATCAGCTCTAGAATCCCCTCCTTGATCGAACCGAAGATCACAGGAGTCTGCTCTATAATGATGCGCGTAATCTCCGAAGAAAGAAACTCTCGGGTCTGCTCATCCATGCGCTCATCCCCCGAACCTGAACCTGATCCCTCCCCGGCACCTCCGCTGCCGGCTGCTGGTCTCGAACGCAGAACCACCATTCTGAAACACATCACAACTACATCAGAAAACAGAAATATCTTGAGGGATCATTGATACTACAACTAGCTTCCTGGTCTTGTCTCAGCCTTTCTTGATTCGAGTACGGATCCTCTACTTCCAGTAGTACGGGCCCATACTACCTTCCACATCTATCCGTACTTTCTTCAAGAACTGCCCTGACTCCCCAGGTCACTTCTACTACTACTGATCTCTGCTACCCTCATCCTAGGCTTGCCCCAGGGAAACCTCAGACTCAACTCAACTAGTCCTCAGCTGCTGCAGGTCTCCTTATAATGCTAATTAACCATCACCTGAACACCATCACATGTGACGAAGATCAGATAATCCTTCAAGTAAAAGACCCGTCCCTATAACGGTTGGATTCAAACAAGAGCTGCGCAATAGGGCCAGTTCCAGCACTCTGGGATTATTCAACCCTGATCACATGTGGTGTAACGTGTTCACCTAATGGCTAACTTCCATCACTCAGAACTCCCACAAAGCACGAAGCAAGCAGCATTCGGAATAAGGAAACATACTCAGGCAAAACTATTCTCAAAACGAGGAACTGATCTAGCATACAGTGCTAAACTAATACTATCAGGCATAACCTAAACAGGCTATCCTACTGCTGTCTACTCAATACTAGCATGCAATACTCATAAAGATGTAACACATAAAGCAGGCACATAAGGCATCCTCCTAGATCCTTAGTCTTATACTAGCATGCTGTTCTACTGAAACTGAAACTGAACAAATAACTTGTATGGGTAATTTGGGAGTACTTACTTGAGCTCGGCTGATCGCATGCACCACACCCTTATCTTGTTTAAAAATTCCTTTCTTCCTAAGTGCTTTCAAAATTCTTTTAGAAAACATTTTCCTTTTAAAAAAAAATCTTTTTATTTCCCCTTAGTTTGAGTTCAGATACACCCGAAAGTGTATCCGAATCCCTCAAACCAGGGCTCTGATACCAACTTGAAACGACCCAAAAATACGACCCAAAAATTTTCATTTTTCAATATAATCAAAACCATAATATGAGTATCATAACATAAAACATACGCGATTGTATCCCAATCATAATAAAATACTGTGCGGAAAACTGTATCATACTATATCAAATCCAAAACAACTAAAACTATCCCCAGGATAAAAGCTAAGCTCTGGTGTGTGCGATGCTGTCACCCCGAGCTCTTCCCTTTGCTTGCGGAAGTACCTGAAACCAAAACTGAAACTGTAAGCACGAAGCTTAGTGAGCTCCCCCAAAATACCACATACATATAACACATATTGGGCCTTGCCCACTGCATCGGGCCGAAGCCCGGAAACTGCATCGGACCGAAGTCCGGAACTGACTGGGACCTTGTCCCCTGCATCGGACCAAAGTCCAGAACTAACTGCATCGGACCGAAGTCCGGAACTAACTGGGACCTTGTCCCCTGCATCGGACCGAAGTCCGGAACTAACTGCATCGGACCGAAGTCCGGAACTAACTGCATCGGATCGAAGTCCGGAACTAACTGGGACCTTGTCCCCTGCATCGGACCGGAGTCCGGAACTAACTGACTGAACGTATCATAGCATATCAACTAACATGAACACATATACTGCATACTGCATCGAGCCGTAGCCCGGAACACATAACACGTAACACATAAAACATAGCCCATAAATCCTGTCTGAGCCACGAAGGCATCAAACATACTAGCTGCTACATCGGACCGTAGTCCGGAAACTACTGCTAACTGGACGGGCCGACATTGTGGCCTTAGACCCGTCCCTACTTGAAGGAAACTCACCTCGTAAGCTGGCTGCTGAGTGTGTGGCTCGGGAAGCTAACGGCTACTGCTCCTGAATCTCCTCGGCTACAAGTCCATAAGCACACTCAATCAAATACTAAACACTGCACTTGGGGTAAAATGACTCTTTTACCCTTGGTCAAAGTCAACTCTCTTTGGGCTGACTCGCCGAGTTGGGCCACCCAACTCGCCGAGTCCTACTCTCACTTCTCAGTTCTACACGCTGCTACTCGTCGAGTGTGGCATCGACTCGACGAGTACCCTCTTGATCCAAGAACTCAGACAATCTTCATCCGACTCGCCGAGCCGTATGAACAAACTCGACGAGTTGTTCATGATCCTAAGAAGATTGCCTTGGACTCACCGAGTTGTATGAACAACTCGCCGAGTCCCTCCATCACTGAGTCTACCCTCAACTCGTTGAGTCCACTCTCTAACTCACTGGATTCACTCGACACTGACCAAAATGAAGGACTCGGAAACTCGCGACCCAACTCGCCGAGTCGTTCTTCCCGACTCGCCGAGTTGCCGCCATGCAACTGATTTTTACTCGATTTTGTTTGAATCCAACACATACAATTGATAGATCTGAGCCCAATAAGCTGATTTACCACGTAAAGTTTCCAACTTTACGTGCACAACCTCATGAATAAGGGAAATAAGGCTAAAAGATGCATAAAATGGGTAGATCTATGATTAATATGCAAAGTAACTCCAAAAAGACAGTAGATCTGGGCTCTACAACACCCCATCATTCAGATCTAAAGATATCTCGACTTATTAAGGCATTCATGCAAACATAAGGCTTGGAACAAGCATCAACTAGCTCTTAGGAGAGCCCTAATGGAAGTTTAAAGCATATAACAAGAGGGAACTCCGAAAATACCTCAAATAACTCAGATTTGCCCTTGGATCTTTGCACTACAACTCTTCTCCTTGCTTCTTTCTTCTTCTCCTTCTTCACACCTTCACAAAATGGCACCAAAACACTTATAAGCTCTCAAAGGAGGATCAGGGTTTTCTCATTGTGTTCTCAGGGTGAGGGAGGCGAGAATGGGGTTATAAGGTGGTTTAAATAGTGGGCAACCCGGGGATTTAGGGTTTCACCCAGACGGATGGACTCGCCGAGTCCAGGATATGGACTCGCCGAGTCCCCGGCTCACGCGTGCTCGCAGCCGCGACCCTACTCGGCGAGTCAGGCTATGAACTCGCCGAGTCCCTCTTGCAAAACTTACAACAATTACCAATGAATTAACATACCAGGAACGGGTCGTTACAGAGACCTTCTATGCAGGGGTCAGAGGAGTGAAAATTTCCCCCTAACTAGATGTTATAACATTCACATTCTCCATTCTCGGATTATTCTCGGTTTTACTTGGAAGTTCACCCGGTCTTCTCTCCTTCACTTGGTGTGCCAGTTGCCCAAGCTGTTTTCAATGTTGAGAATAGATGCTTGCTGATTCCTAAGTATTGTTCTGGTCTCTTATGTTGCAGCATCATGATCATTGTGTCTTTTCTCGGACGCGGCTATAAATCTCGTGAACATCTCTTCTAAATCAGCTCTTTTTTCCACAACCGGTTCTTCCTTTTGATAGAAGCCCCTCTCTTTTTGCTTGTATTTCTCTTCATTTGCCTTTTTGTATTCTTCATACGGGAGCCATTCCTTCTTGGGTTTCCGCCAAGTTTCATCGTATCTGTCACCACTTGAATAGAAAACTTGCGCCTTTTTGTTTCCATTCTCATCCAAGTCAAACTCTTTAGTTAGGTGAGGTCCCCTACAATTTTCACATCCCACCTGGATAGCATGGATTGTTTGATCCATCTTCGTCATTCTTCTATCTAAACTGTCTAGTTTAGCCATCATTGCCGCCATGCCATCGTTGACCGTGTTCACTACCCCCTACTTACTTCATTTCGTGGGTTGTGGTATTCTCTAGAATGTTTAGAGACCTCTTCAATTAATTCTTTTATCATCAGGGGTGGCTTCTTTGTGAGCGGGCCTTGCGAGTCAAGTAATTGCCTTGTTGTGACATTGACTCCGTCATAGAAGATTGAGACTTCTTGTTGGCTGTTAAGGTCATGGTGTGGGCAATTTCTTAACAAACTTTTGTACCTCTCCCACACCTCATAAAGGGACTCTCCGGGTTATTGTTCAAAGTTAGCAATGGCCTTCTTCAACTTGGCTATTTTAGAAGGTGGGCAAAAGTGGTCAATAAATTCTTCTTTCATCTTAGCCCATGTGGTGATGGACCCGGGAGGGACTGACTTGAGTTAATCTTTTGCAAAACCCTTGAATGTGACTGGAAGCATACGAAGCAGCTGGGTCTCGTGAGGCACATTTGGAACATTGAAGTAATCAGCTACGTCATTGACTTCATCCAAGTGTTTATAGGCGTCTTCGTGATCTTTTCTATAGAAGGGAATCTCCTTTAGTTGAGCGAGTATGTGGCCCTTTAGTTCGAAAGTAGCAGTAGCGGGAATTGCGGGTTGCACAAGTCTCGGCCCGGTATCGTCACGCATCTTCTTCTTCCATTCCCCCATGGGGACTTCATCGATGTTAGCCATGATAATGGCTAATTCGTCGTCGAAGTCGGATTCGTGCCCGAAAATGGGGTCTTCTTCTCCTTCGGTTTCGTACTCGGTGTCCTCTTTGATCGAGTCTTCTATTGCTATAGAGGCGCTGGAAGTTCCTGATTTGCTGCTCTTCTTCTTGTTGAAAACAGACTTTAGATTCTTCAACAGTGAGTTCTTTGAAGAAATAGATTCTCCAACGGATTTTCCTTTATTCTTCCTTAGGGCAGACTTTGGGTCTTCTAGTGGAGGGACCAAAGGTGTATCAGATCCTCGAGTCATGAAACAACTGCAAATAAAACAAGAAAACGCATAAAAAGAACAAAAATAAAATAAAAACTAAAACTGTGAACAACAATGGACTCGCCGAGTTGCTCCGAGTGCACTCAGCGAGTTCAAGGCAAAAACAAAAAAGTTCCTAATTAAAACAAAAATTTATCAAAACCTATCCTAATTACTAAATTACCTAAGAATTAACTTTGTGTAAGATAAATCTCACACAAAGGATCGATATAAATAGAATTTAGTGCTAATTTAAAACCGTTCCCCGACAACGGCGCCAAAAACTTGATGTATGTAAAACCAACTAGTTTTAATCATACTTTTAATTATAAAATAAACACACAAAGGCAGTGGACCTATCAATTGTGGTAAAGCTAAATAAGTAGGGTATCGAACACAGGGAACAGATAATTAAAACTAAAAACTAATTTTATCTAAAATTAATTAATAAAAAGGGGTTTTCTCTAGTTTTACAAGACTAGAAACTTACTAATTAATACTTAGACTAATTAGCTAAAAACTAGATAAGCAAAGATTCAACTAAATTCAATTACGAAGGGAACTTCTGTTTAGTTCAACTCAATTGATCCTATGGTTGATATTATGGCAATAGTGCAATGGATTGATTTTTCTATTGGCTACCGATTCAAGTGATTAGATTCACGTTTGCTGCACTAATCCTTAGAGAACAAACTAACTCAAACAGTGGCCAGTTGTCTAATTTAATTCAATTCACTAGGTTATTTATTCGAGTTAATTTAGACTTGTAATGGTTAACTAATTTGGTCCTTTAATTAACCTCTTGTTGATGGTCATCACACAAGCTCACACATGAATTTACCTATTTTTCTATTAATTCTAGTTTCACAGTCGCTAATCCTAGTCATATAATAAAGTGGTCACATAAATTATATGAGGTAACAATTAAGAGATGTTCATGCAACTTAATTATCTTCCTATTAATAGAAAAATAGTTATCATTCACACATAAGGTTCTTTAACAAGCTAGAATTAACAAAATCACCAATTTAAATCAATCCTACCATAGATCAAACCATAGTCTCAATATTGTCTCCCCAAACAGAAGTTAAAAGGTTTTAGTTCATGATTGAGGTAATTGACTGCACAAAAACGAATTCTAAAAGTCTAAACATGATGAAAAAAATAGATTGAAGTAAGAATGATGTGAATTTGCCTCAAATCTCCTTCGGAATTGGGTTTAGGGTTGTATCTTTGTTCTCCAGATCTCTCTTGACTCTCGCAACTTGCTTCTCCCCAAGGGTTCCAGAATTATTTGTGTCGATCTGAAAAGTTGTTTTTATAGATTCGCTCCGACTCGCCGAGTCCATGACTGACTCGTCGAGTCTATCACTTAATTCCTGTGCACGGTAAGTCAGAGAGTCCTTATCTTCTCGATTCTTCGATGCGACTCACCAAGTACCTTGTGTTTTTAGCATTTTTCTTCTTTGTTCAACTCCCGAGCTCCCAACCGCTTCTCCTGCTTCCTTTTGCTTCCGAGCTTCGCTTTTGGACTGAAAACATAATTCAAACACTTTTAAGTATCTTTTGTCCATGATATGCAATAAATTAGCTAATAAATAATAAAAATCTATACTTAATATAAGGCTAAATATGCAAATATCACATGCTGCTCTGGACCCCAACTAAAAGTCACACCCTTCTGAGTCAACCTGGTGAGAGGAACGACAATCTTGGAGAAGTCCATGATAAATCTCCGATAGTAGCCGGCCAATCCCAGAAAACTCATGATGTCGATGGGGGATCTCGACACCTCCCATCTCATCATAGCCTCAATCTTGGCTAGATCGACCAATATCCCATTCTGGTTGACGAGATGTCCTAAGAACTTGACCTCTCGTAACCAGAAATTGCACTTGGAGAATTTGGCGTAAAGCCTCTCCGATCTCAATACTATGAGAATCTCTCTCAGGTGCTCCTCATGCTGCTCTCTAGATCTCGAATACACCAGAATGTCATCGATGAGCACAATCACCGATCTATCCAACATCGGTCTGCATACTCTGTTCATGAGATCCATGAACGCTGTCGGTGCATTGGTGAGCCCAAAAGGCATCACCACGAACTCGTAATGCCTATAACGAGTCCTAAACGCCGTCTTCGGGATATCCTCATCCCGCACCCTCATCTGATGATATCCTGACGTCAAGTCAATCTTGGAGAACCAAGATACACCTTGCAACTGATCGAACAGATCATCAATCCTCGGAAGCGGATAACGGTTCTTGACCGTCAACTTGTTCAACTCCCGGTAATCAATGCACATACGGTGTGAACCATCCTTTTTCCTGACAAACAGGATCGGTGCTCCCCACGGTGAGCTACTCGGCCTGATAAACCCTTTCCCCAACAGCTCCTGAAGCTGTGAGGATAACTCCTACATCTCCGGTAGCGCAAGGCGATAGGGTGCCTTGGCAATAGGTGCTGATCCCGGAACCAAATCAATATGGAACTCCACCTGCCTCTCCGGAGGCACACCCGACAACTCCTCAGGGAAAACATCCGAGAACTCGTGCACTATCGGGACCTCCTCGACAGAACTTGGTCTCACCGAAACATCTCGCGTATCCGCCACATACGCCAGATAACCCATGCAACCCTGCTGTAAGCTCTGCCTCGCGCGAGCTGCCAGACAGAATGCTGACCCAGATCGGGTACCCTCACCAAACACCATAAGTACTCCCCCACTAGGGTCTCGTATGGTCATCATTTGGCACTCGCAGTCGATAACGGCTCCGAATTGGCTCAACCAGTCCATGCCCACGATGATACAGACATCCCCCATCACATTTGGTACCAGATCTATCGGAAACTCAACACCGAAAATTTTGAGTACACATCCTCGAATCACATCAGTAGCATATACCGCTCGCTCGTCGGCTATAGAAACTCGCAGAGGTCGACTCAACGCCTCTCGTCGGATACCAATGTGTTGACTAAACGCTAATGACACGAAAGATCGACTTGCACCCGAGTCAAATAACACCAAAGTAGGTACATAATTCATAAGAAAGGTACCTAAGCATACCAAAATATAAGCACAAAATCTCAAACTCAGCAAAAAAGGAATAAAGAATACATACCAGCCATGACATCGGGTGTTGCACGGACCTCCCCCGCTGTCAACTGGAAGGCTATACCGCAAGCCTTTGGCCCCTCGGCCTTCACTGGCCGACTCTTGGTAGCTCGTACGGCAGCAGGGGCAGATCCCTGAGGTGCTCCCTGTGCCAACCCCCGCAGCTGGGGACACTCGGCCTTCCGATGGCCGGTCTTGTTGTAGTAAAAGCAGACTGCAAATCCCTTGGGGCAATCCTTAGCCATGTGCCCATCCTTGCCACACTTGTAGCAAGACCCTGCTCGACAAGTCCCCTCATGACTCTTGCCGCACTTACCACAAGTATGGCCCCTTTGGTTCCATGGTCTTAAATCGGCGGGCTTTGCCCGCTTGGCTGCCGGTTGGGACTGTGCCGGTCGCCGATCCCTCCCCTGAGACTCCGCCTCCTCCCTGACCTGAGTCTCGAGCTCAATCTCTCTCTTCCGAGCATTTGCCTGGGGCTCGACAAATGTCCGGTACGTCAAGTTCGCCACGAACTCATGAATGTCTCTCCTCAGTATACTCAGATGTCGACTCATTCGTGCCTGCTCAATAGACACATGCTCAGGGCAAAAGATCGCCCTCTCGTGAAACATCCTGGTGATCATAGTAACAGACTCTGTTCCCTGCTTGAGGGACAAGAACTCCTGAGCCAACTGTTCCCTTTCCACCGGGGGAACATACTCATCACGAAACATGGAGGTGAACCTCTCCCAGGTCACCGCGGTAAGCTTTGCAGAAGTGAAATGCGCCGTCGCAAACTTCCACCAATCCTTCGCTCCTAAGCGAAGCTGGTTCAGTGCGAACCGTACCCTCAGATGCTCCGGACATGAACACGTATAGAAGCATCCCTCAATGTCAGAAATCCACCTCATCGCGGCTATCGGATCCTGTGTCCCATCAAACTTTGGTGGCTTCGTGTTGCTGAACTCTCGGTACAACAACGAGTCACCTACTTGTGGCCTCGTGGTAGCGAAAGCTGCAGTGGCTACAGCAACGACAACCTCCGACAGAGCAGCATATCGCTCATCAAACGTCTCAATAAAGGTGGTCTTGATAGACCCAAACATCTCCGGAATCTCCGTCCGGATGGCTGCGGCCACCTCCTCATGAATCAATCGGCGAATCTTCTAATCGCTAACACCACTGCTCTCTGGAGTGTTGCGTGTCCCAACCATGATGCCTCTAAAACGCAACATAAAGAAATCAGAGACTCGCTCGAGTATACTCGCACTCGATAACTCAATCCTACTTGTTCCTTAGTACCCTGCGGATTCTTACTTAGAATGCTCACTGACTCAGTGTTTCCGATAGTATGGGCTCTATACTACCTTCCACACCACATCAATATTCACCCAAAGTCCTCCTCCTAGGATCCTAACTCACAAGTACTCTATATTATTCTGAATCCAGCCTACTCTTTAGCAAGCCTCTCGTAAGCTACTCTCTGCTACTTAAATGCATACCAAGAAACTCACAACGGTAGAACTTCTAGGCTAAGGCATCAGAAATTAGGCCACTCTAGTCCTAAAATATGAATTACTTAGCCTACTCTAGCATGCACAACTCATTTCATAATATCATAACACATAACCTAAGGGTATTTTGGGAAATCACCGTTTGGGCGCTGGCTGATTGTACACACTACTCCTTTCTGCCTTTCTCAAAAATCTTTTACTCTTTTAGAAAGAATTTGTTTCTTTTGTGAAAAATTTCCTCAAATCCTTAGTTTGAGTTCAGATATGCCCGACGGTGCATCTGAATCTCTCAAACCAAGGCTCTGATACCAACTTGTAACACCGTGAAAATTTAAAACAATTTTTCATTTTTCAAACAACATAAAACTTATATAATATTCTTAAATCTCATGTTCATCAAATGTGATCATAATAAAACATTTCCCAAGATCACAAAATACAATCCTCTGTCAGTGTGTACGGATCATGCCGACGCCTTCCCACGATCCTCGCTAGTACCTGAAACACAAAACACATAACACTGTAAGCATAAATGCTTAGTGAGTTCCCCAAAATACCACATACAACACATATTAGCCACTCTAGTCAATGTGTCTCAGTGGGACCCTCTAGTCCCATATTTTTGTGGACCCTCTCATCCTAACTCTGTGGACTTGTAAACTCTGAGTCATACATATCACAAACCACATCGAAATCACATCATACAAAAAGCATACAAGATACTTTGTCACATAACTCTAATTACCACTCTTTGGTAAAGTATAGTAAGAAGACTCACCTCGGGTAACTCGGATGATCTCGAACCCGAAATACTGATCTAGCCTCCACCTAATCACATAAAATAAATTCTCGTAATGAATACAATTCTCAAAGGCGCGTACCAGCTCTTGTACACGGGGCGTACTCCGGCGATCCAGAATCGGGGTCTCAAACCCTTACGCGACGCGTTTTGAGATTTACGCCCAACGTAAGTCTCAGTTTCATGCTCTTATTGATTTTTGGTCTTAAACGGTTAAGACATAAGCTCAAATTCCAGATCTGACTATTCTAAGGCCACTTAATCCATAAAGTCGAAACCTTTAAGCCTTGCATGGCTGTAAAGGCCTCCAATAACTCTAAACACCTTTCCTCTTTCCTCATTAAGCCTATATCTCATGCATGACTTAATATTCACGTCCAAGTCTGGATTTTTATGGGCCTACAACACATATTACATTAGAATAGGGCAGATCTAAGCTTATGGAGACTCTTTGCTCATAAAGTCTCCACCTTGGAACCAAAAACCCTAAAAATGGGTCCATAAAGCACAAAACAAAGATGACAAGGAAAGCTTTGAGCTTTTTACCTCTAAGTGAAGCTCCAACCTCCGTAGAACTCAAATCTAAGCTTGTCCTCCAACTTCTAGCTTCCACAATGGCCTCCTCTTCTCCTTTACCACCATAAAATGGCACTTTCAAGCTTAAGAACACACACACAAGCTTATCACAGGTTTTTACTCTCTTAGTGTTTCACTCTCTGCAATATGGTGGCTAGGGTAAGGGCCTTATCATTCTTTTTATAGCCCTCAAGTCTCATTTAGAGTTTTGCATCTAAGCCAATTATGCCCGGGGTAACTTTGGTACGTCCAACGTACCTAATAGAGTCCGCGTCCAAATTAAGCGCATGAGTACGCGCAGCGTACTCTTGAGTATGCCCAGCGTACTCATTTGCAACATTTTCCTCTCAAGGGCTAAACTTGACAACTTAGTAAATAATAAGGGTTAAATAGATGTACCTGAATTTCGGGATGTTACAACAGTCCCCCAAAGTTGAGATATCAAAGGTGGAAGTTTTTAGTTTTTCATCTTTTTTGTATTCTGTGAAAGTTTTAAAACATGCATATCTGATTTTTTTGAAGTCGGATTGACATGAAGTTTTTTTTGTCCAAATTTTAGTTTAGAGTTTGTGCATGATTTTAGACTATAATTTTGTCATTTTTGGTTTAATATTCAATGACTTATAGTCCCCCGAAGTCGGGATATCAAAGCTGAAAATTTTAACTTTTCAGTTATTTGTTTTTATACTTTGTATTATATGAAAACGTTAACACATGAATATCTCATTCGTTTAAAGTTGGATTGACATTTGGTTTTTTCCGGAGTGTAGTTTAGAGTTTGTACATGATTTAGACTATATTTTTCTCAATTTTGGTTTCATATTCAATGACTTATAGTCCCCCGAAGTCGGAATATCAATATGAAAATTTCAAAGTTCAACCCACTAAGTAGTAAGTAATTGCCAACAAATTCCGGTTTTTTTCAGGTTTTACGGTTCTAAACCCACTTTATTCGGTTCCAATCTACCCACTTTGATTTTTTGGGGTTTTCCGGCTTTAGACCCATTACCCGGTACCGTACCCAGAACTGAACCGGAATCGGTTCCTATATACCGATCATCTTTCCGATTTTACAAAATTCCGTTAACTGGTTCCGGGTCCACCTCGCCTAGGTTTGGACCCACTTTCATCCCTAGGTACAATCATCACCACAACACTTAACCAAAAGTCTTTTATTGTCACTTTTTTGATAACACAATTAGTAGCAATTGGCTACAAAATAATTACACAACATGTGTTTCAATTGTTTAGGGTCGGTAAATCTCATATCTAGTACAAGCAATTGCTTGTTCTAGGGTACAACTTCATTGAACCTTGTTTTAACATCAACATCTGGGACATTATCATTTTATTCAACACTTGTGTCATCCTCATTTTGATTCTTTTGAGTTACTCCTACCCCTTTATGTGTTACTCATTTTATGTTGTTACTCAATAGAGTGGTAAAGTCAGTTAGGTCAATAACATCCTCCATTTCCTTTGACATATTTGATACCCATGAATGGTTGTCCTCATAACAAGCAAATTCATCAGACAATACATGGAGATTAGTACCAAAATGGTCCATATACATCGATAGTTGGTATCCATACCGATAAACAATGTCAATGAACTCAACATATTGAAGTTCATTAGAAATCAATCTTAAACCTTTAGGGAATTCAATATCTGGCTATGTAAATCTTTCAAGAAAACCTACACATTCTTTAAAATCAATACCTACAAAATCGACATTGTCGAACACATGATGTAAGAATAATAAAATAGTTTGTTGATGAGAACTTTTTGAAAATGAAGATCGATCTTTATATATTTTGTCACCGTTAGGAAGAGGTTTTGAAAGGCAAGGGTTTTTGTTCGAAAGGAACATAAAGAGAAGAAGTTGTCTATGTTAAATAAATTATAATCACTCAGATAACAAATGACAATTTAATTTTTCGACGTGGCACCAATTTGCTTATTTGGAAGAGGATTTTCGTGACTAGACAAAAATTCACTGGTTTGCCCCTTTATTTTCTTGAAAATGATCTTCTAAACTCTCATAATTTTCTTAAAGTGAAAAAAAAAATCTTTTAAAACGAGCAAAAAAAAATTCGTAAGGTTAAAATGAGATGCTATTAGACACTTTCTTACGACAAAACGGGCTTTAGATATCTGAAATTTATCGGTCAAGAAATTAACCGCTGATTTCACACGGTCACCACTAACGGCGTCAAAATCCAGAAAATCAAAATAAAAGATAAAAGTATAGAAGATGATGAGATAAGGGTTTAAAGACCCACCTTTCATTTCCCTCTTTTCGTTCTGGTCGGAGAGATAGACACCCATAGCAATAGCAATAGCAATAGCACAATCACAAACCCAAAACCTCCATTACAGGAGCTCAGCTCTTCTCTTTAGGGTAACTTTTTTTTTTCTTTTCCGCTAGGGTATCTTTACTTTGTTGATTTAACGTGTTAACAATCGTTTATGAATACTAGGCTAGTCTCAATTTGCGAAATTTTGTTCTTGTTTTGATTCTACATAGTCTTTCAATGCAGAACTGAAGTCAATCTTGTGTTAGGTTTATAATCCCCAATTCACGATGTTATGTTATTCAAATAAACGCACCATAATTAGTTATTATTTTCGCTAATTCGATTTCCAATCTTCAAAATTGTGATGTAATTGAAGGCATGGTTATCCGAGAAACTAATTCTCTAATCTTAAATGTAGTTCTTCACCACCATTGATAAATGAAATCCACTAGTATACACTTTGTAACATAATCCACGATTACATTAACGACCTGTAGTTTACAATCCCCAATTGCGTCTTAATTGATAGTTTATTCGCTGTATTTCCTCCACAGGTGAAGAAGCTGATGAACAATTAGTATAGTTACTTACAGAACCAAACCAAATCGAACCCAATTCACCATTGGAGTAACAACATGACGCCTGTTATCCCTTCAAGCAGCATCTCACTTATCCCAGGGTGCACTTTCAATACAAGAAACACCAACAGTTCAATAAGATGCTATAATCTTAAAAGATCCACCCGAAGAACCCTATACGCTCAAGATTGTGTATTACCTCTCTCAACATCACTTAAATTATTCCCACACATTCACCATAAACCAAGATTCGGGATATCATCATCAGCCACCGAAGTCGATGTAGCAGTAGTACAAACCGATTCCGATTCCCCTGTTTCCAATTCCGATTCCATCCAAACCCCGGAAACACCAACACCCATTGACAAATCAAAACAACGATCACGACCCGCTAGAAAGAGCGAGATGCCACCCGTGAAAGATGAAGAATTAGTTCCGGGTGCAAGTTTCACGGGTAAAGTAAGATCGATTCAACCATTTGGAGCTTTTATCGACTTCGGTGCATTCACAGATGGACTTGTACACGTGTCAAGGTTAAGTGATGGGTATGTGAAAGATGTTGCAAACGTGGTGTCAGTAGGTCAAGAAGTGAAGGTGAAATTGGTGGAAGCAAACATTGAAACAGGTCGAATCGCTTTAACAATGCGGGAAAACGAGCCTGTGAGTGGTGGTGAATCGTCTCGACCTAAAAGAAGTCAAAGTCAAAATCAAAAGTCAAACCAGAGGAGTAACGAAGGAAGAAAGTCAACAAAGTTTTCGAAGGGTCAAGATCTTGAAGGAACAGTGAAGAATTTGACAAGATCGGGTGCTTTTATAAACCTTCCGGAAGGTGAAGAAGGGTTTTTGCCAGCTTCTGAAGAGGCTGATGAAGGGTTTGGGAGTATAATGGGTGGTGGGTCTTCGTTGGAAATTGGTCAAGAAGTCAAAGTTAGGGTTTTGAGGATTGCAAGAGGACAGGTGACTTTGACTATGAAGAGAGATGAAGATAATAAAGAATTGGATTCAAAGCTTCAAGGGAAGGTTTTCACTGCTACAAATCCGTTTCTTGTTGCTTTTCGTAAGAATCAAGATATTGCTTCTTTTTTGGATGAGAGAGAGAAAGTTGAGATTGAAAGCTCTTCTTCTTTAGTAGTTGAAGATGAAAAAGTTGAAAAAGAATCTGTTGAAGAGACTGTTACAAGTGAAGAGCAAGTTGATGTTCCAGTAATTGAGGAGAATGTGATTGAAGGTTTGAATTCTTGATATCTTTGACTACTTATAATCATATGGTTGATTGTGTTTTTTAAAAATGTAGTTGTTTTAGTTTGGTTTTTGATATTTGTTGTAATGAAAAGCATTAGGTGAAGAGAAAGTAGAGATACCAGAAGAGACAGGTGGCATCACTAGCTCGATTGAAGAAGTTGATGCTGTAATTGAAGGTTTGAACTCTTACTTTTTTTTATTTTATGTTTATGTATTAATTTAGAAGGAAACAAAACCTGAAATTTCTTTTCTTCTTATGAATCAGATGAGAAAGTAGAGATTCCAGAGGAGATAAGTAATGTCACAAGCTCAATTGAACAAGTAGATGCCCCTGTAGCTGAAGGTTTGACTTTGACTTTGACCTCTTGATTGAAATACATTCCAATGCTTATTTGTGTAACAATGTTTTACTTTTTCACCATTTAATGCAAACAATCTTTCATGTTTGTACCATTTTTTGGAACAATATTTCACTTTTTACCAATTTATGCAACAATGTTTCAGTTTTTAACAATTTAAAAAAGTAAATGAGGGCCAACTTTTAAGAAGTCGGGACTTGATGTGGAAAGCTTTCTGTTTCTGATTTATGTATTAAGTCGTTCTTTTATATCAAGTCCATTAAGTCTTTTTTTTTAATTAAAAAAATACCTGAAATTACTTATGAATCAGCTGAGCAAGTAGAGATACCAGAGGAGACAAGTAGTGTGAGCAGTTCAGTTGAACAAGTTGATGCCCCTGTAACTGAAGGTTTGAACTCTTGCTTTTTTGGGTATTTATACCCTTGATTGATGCGTATTTATACAAAAAAGTTTCACCTTTTTCCTAATTTATGCAACAATGTGTTTCTCTAGATGAAATATACAACCATGTGGTTTCATATTAGGTCCAAAATATGCAACATTGTAACTGGAAACCGGTTATTAAATCTGCTTAAAGTGACAATGTTTCACTTTTTTTTACCAATTTATGCAAACAATATCTCATCTTTTTACCAACTCAGAGAGTAAATGAGGTATTAAGTCTGCTTAAAGTGAAAAAGAAACACACATAAGTTAAGTATAAGAAAAGAAACATCACCTGAAATTACTTATTATGAATCAGATGAGCAAGTAGTAGAGATAATAGAGGAGGCATGTAGTATCACAAGCTCAATTGAACAAGTTGATACCCCTGTAACTGAAGGTTAGAACTCTAGCTCTTTATTATGCTATTTATACACTTGATTGATGTATGTTTCAAAATATAGTTACTTTAGTCTATTAGTGATCAGTGTTGTAAAACTCAGCCTAGGTGGTTTTTGGAGGTTTAAAAACAAAATCGGACATAAAAATCGGTTGATCTATATTTTTATAAAATACATATTTTATTTTTACTAAAGTATTTCATTGATTTTAACTTTGTAGGTACATTCAAAGAAAAGGAATAGGCTAGAGACAACGAGCACTTAGTTTTTTGAAAATGAGTTATTAGTTTTTGAATTTATTTAACTTAGTATGTTGATCAAGACTTTTGAAGTAGAGTTGAACACTTGAACATGTTTTATTTGAGTTTGTTCTTTAATCTTTATTCATTTTACCAATTCATGCAACAATTTTATTATCTAGATGAAATATGCAAATGGTTTTCATTTTAGTACAAATTCATGCAATATTGTAACCTAAACCAGTTAACTCATGACATGGCACCAACTAAATGCTTATTTATATTAACAATATTTCACTCTTCACCAGTTTATGCAACAATGTTTCACTTTTTAACCAATTTAAATAGTAAACATGGGTAAATTTGTAAAAAAAAAAAAGTTAGGACTTTTTTTTTTTTTTTTTTCCAGACTTTATATCTTCAGTTGTTCTTTCTGCATTAAGTCAAAAACAAACACTCAAATATAGCTTGCCAGATTAAGTCTTTTCTCCATTAAGTCAATTAAGTAAAAAAGAAACAACATGTGAAATTACTTCTTATGAATCAGATGAACAAGTAGTAGAGATTCCAGAGGAAACTAGTATCACAAGCTCAATTGAACAAGTTGATGCACCTGTAACTGAAGGTTTGAACTCTTGCTCTTTTTGACTATTTATACCCTTGATTGACTCATGTTCCATTTTTAAAAACTCAATGGGGAAAGCCTCTTTTTTCCATTAAGTCATTTTTTCTGCATTAAGCCAAAAGAAGAACAAATGAAATTACTTCTTATGAACAGATGAGGATGTAAAAATCGAACCTGTTTCTGAAGAAAATGATAGCATTACAAACCAAGTACAAGTAGAAATACCTCAAGATTCAGTCGAACAAATAGACACAGAGGTTCCAGCTGTCACACCAGTTGAGGACACAAATGACGTAAATGCCCCTCAACAAGTTGTGGAAAGCAGCACACCTCCCCCCTTGGAAACCACCACTAAAGGTTTATTATAACTTATTTTCTCTATTTTGCCCTTATATCAAAACTACTGTGAAAAATGATTTTTTTCGGAGTCTAAAAAAGCATAATGGTTTAATCACTTAAAATACAATTCATGAAAGAAAAGGTATTTTTCGATTGTCTTCCAATTTTTGTTTATTTTTGTGATTATCGAGCTCAAACTTGATATATTTTGATCATTGATTATATTCAGCATCACATAACCACTTTTAAAACACACATCAAAACACCCTCAAATTCTATTTATTTATTTATTTTTTATTTTTTAAATACAACAGCAAAAATATCACCAGCTCTCGTGAAGCAACTCCGAGACGAAACAGGAGCAGGAATGATGGATTGCAAAAAAGCCCTTTCAGAAACTGAGGGCGATTTAGTCAAAGCACAAGAATACCTCCGAAAAAAAGGCCTTTCAACCGCCGACAAGAAGTCAAACCGAGCCACCGCCGAGGGTCGAATCGGGTCCTACATCCACGATTCCCGAATCGGCGTCCTAATAGAAGTCAACTGTGAAACCGATTTCGTCTCACGTGGCGACATTTTCAAAGAATTAGTCAACGATTTAGCAATGCAAGTGGCTGCGTGTCCACAGGTACAATATCTCATCCCTGAAGACGTTCCCGAAGATTTGATTGAAAAAGAGAAAGCAATTGAAATGCAAAAGGAAGATTTGTTGGCGAAACCAGAGCAATTTAGGGGGAAAATTGTTGAAGGGAGGATTAAGAAGAGAGTTGAGGAGCTTGCTTTACTTGAACAAGCGTATATTAAAGATGATAAAGTTGTGGTCAAAGATTATGTAAAGTCAACCATTGCTACAATTGGTGAAAATATAAGAGTTAAGAGGTTTGTAAGGTTTAACCTTGGTGAAGGTTTGGAAAAAAGATCGAATGATTTTGCTGCAGAAGTTGCTGCCCAAACTACTGCCAAGAAGGCGGCGGACCCCACGGTGGTGGAGCCGCCAGCTGCGGTAACGGAGCCCGTTGTTGAGACTGCTAAAGAGTAAGGGCGTGTTTATTATAAAGTCAAAGACTTAACGGAAAAAAAATCTCATTTTGTGTTTTTCTTTTTGCATTTCATTTAGGGCGCCAAAAGTAACAATTTCAGCATCATTAGTGAAGCAACTACGCGAAGAAACAGGTGCAGGAATGATGGATTGCAAAAAAGCATTATCAGAAACGGAGGGCGATTTAGTCAAAGCACAAGAATACCTCCGAAAAAAAGGCCTTTCGACAGCTGATAAAAAATCAAGCCGTCTAGCAGCCGAAGGAAGAATCGGGTCCTACATTCACGATTCCCGAATCGGAGTCCTAATTGAAGTCAACTGTGAAACCGATTTTGTTGGAAGAAGTGAAAAATTCAAAGAATTAGTGGATGATTTAGCAATGCAAGTTGTCGCGTGTCCTAAAGTGGAGTATGTGTCTATTGAAGATATACCCGAGGGTATTGTGGGAAAAGAGAAAGAGATTGAGATGCAAAGAGAGGATATTTTGTCTAAACCGGAGGGTATAAGGGGAAAGATTGTGGAAGGGAGAGTAGCAAAGAGGCTTGGAGAGCTTGCGCTTCTTGAACAACCGTTTTTAAAAGACGATAGTGTCCTTGTGAAGGATGTGGTGAAACAAACGGTTGCGGCACTCGGTGAGAATATTAAGGTTAGGAGGTTTGTGAGGTTTACACTTGGTGAGTCGAAATCGGAGGAAGTTGAGTCTTGAGGGGTATTTTTGGTAATGTTGTTTTTAGGGAATTTTATCCGGGACAAGGGTTTTTATTCAAACACCGAGTAATGGTATATTGATATTTTGTATCGTGAAATTGTAACACTTTATTTTTTGGGTTTATGTTAAAATGACTTATTTCATTATGATCGTTATTAATAAAATGCTGTTATTTGGCGGGTATATAGAAGACATTTTAGATATTTAAGGTGTACTTTTAAACAAATGTACATGTGTTCATATCATGCTAACAAGAAACCTTAGTGGAACAATGTCATGTAAAATAGTAGGGAGGTTTGTTAGCTGCTTGTTACAGCGGCGATAAATTCACTTATCAAATAAAACCATTATTTTGCAACTTAAAAAAAAGGATTTTCTAATATGGACCCTAAGACGCATATAAGAAGCATTAAATGTTACAAATATTATCATACTTAAATGCCAAATTCATTTATTATAAGGAATATTATCATAATTAAATGTGAAATACATTAATAGTTTCCATAATAAATGAATTTCATATTTAATTATGGTAATATTTATGATATTTAATGCTTTTATATGTGCCTCGATACATATTAGAAAATCTTTTTAAAAAACATATCGAACAAAGACCACTTAATATTAAAGACATCTATTTTTCAACTTAATCCACTAAGATAATTTGTTAACATTAGCCCAACCATCTCACATTTATTATATGCCGACGATGCATTATTTATTGGTGAATGGACGGAGCACAACGTAAAGAACTTGGCAAGAATTTTAAGATGCTTCCATGTATCATCAGGTTTAAAAGTCAATTTTAATAAATCGAGAGTTTTTGGGGTTGGGGCACACTTTGAAGAAGTTGCTCGTTGGGCGACTCCGCTTGGATGCGAACCAGCGAATCTCCCATTCAACTACCTGGGGTGCCTGTTGGCGCCAATATGCGGCTAAAGAAACATTGGCAACCGGTAATTGAAAGGTTTCAAAAAAAGCTTACCATTTGGAAATCCAAGACGCTATCTTTCAGAGGAAGGCTCACACTCATAAAATCGGTCCTGGGAAATTTGCCCACGTACTTCATGTCTCTTTTTGTCGCACCAGCAGGGATAATCGACAAGCTTGAAAAACTAAGACGGAATTTTTTGTGGGGTGGTTCAGAGGGTAATTCCAAGATACACTAACAAAAGTGACGGGGGGCTCGGTGTCGGTTCGATCAAAGCTTTCAATACGGCTTTGATCGTAAAATGGTGGTGGCGATTTCGCTCTGAGCCGGAATCAATATGGGCAAAAGCTATCTCCAGCATTCACAATCTTCAAGGAAAACTTGATCACATATTATCCTTGAAAACCTTACCTGGGGTTTGGAACAACATCGCTTGTTCCAAAAAAGATTTAGATAAATGCGGTATCACAATTAACATGGTAATGAAAAAACAATCAACAAACGAAGGTGATGATTTGAAATGGACTTGCCCTCTCAGTAGCAATGGAAATTATCAAGTCAACACATTAAGGAGAAAATTAGATAGTTGCAGTTCTGTTGATATCGGGAGGTTCGAATGGGTGAAGGAGATTCCAATCAAGATGTCGACTTTTATATGGCGAGCAAAACAGGAGCGCATTCCGACATCTGTCGCTTTATCAAAACGAGGTGTCAATGTAACCTCCACAATGTGTTATCACTGTGGAGAGGTAGAAGAAACATCAAATCATATGTTGATTCAATGCTCTTATGCAAAAACGATAATGAAATGGATCTTAAAATGGTGCAACATTCAGCCTGAAAATTTTTCCACGGTTCACGATACACTCGATTATGCATCAAATTGGGGGAATTGTCCAAAGAAAAAAAGGAGATTGCTGGGAATTTTCTATGGAACTATGTGGAGTATTTGGAAGTCACGGAATGATAGAGTGTTCAATAACAAAAGGCTGCAACCGACGAAATTGATGGATATCATTATGTCGACATTGTTCATTTGGGTCAAATATAAAGGAAAATGTGATTCGATTCGGTGGTCAGATTGGTGTCTAAACCCTTTTATCGGGTTGTAATCGTGCTTTTTATTTCTCCTGTTTTTGTTTTGCTTTCCTTCTTTGGTGTACTTTTCCTTAGCAACTTGCTGGGGCTCTATTTTTTATATATAATTTTTCATTTGCCGGTTCAAAAAAAAAAGATGAAAAAGAAAATTTTTTATATAGTTGAATTTTTTAAGTTTTTTAAACGTTAAATTCACTAAGTAAAAAAGAAACGTCCCTAAAACTTATTTTATACCGTAAAAATCATTTGAAAATATTTTATTGTGTAAATATATCAATGTTAGGGATGTTTACTAAGATAACCATATATGAAATCACTCTATTATATGAAAGTCAAATATATCAAGATAACCATCCTTTCAACTTTTAGCACAAAATAAATAACCATGTAACTTGTGATTTCTCGAACAACTTGACAATCACAACACGTAATTGTTCACTTGTTTATTCATTTTTTTTTTTTTTCAAAATTTGTAACCTCCACGGTCTTATACGCCACTCTTAAAGAATGGCATGAACGTTTGATAGAGAATGCCATGAACTTAATGGAAAGTCGTCTTAAATTTCTTGTGCTTCGTGATGTGAAACATAGGTTAATTTATTAATCAATTTCAAATCAAGCTTTTAATGTTTTTTCAAATTTTATTTGCAAGTGCGGATAAATGTCCTAAAAAATAAAACTTTAACATTTGAAAGTATTTAAATATCAAGTCATACGAGTGGATGTAACATGATAAACAAGAAACAACTCAAGTAAATAATATTTGATACATCAAGGTATTGTCTTCTAAATTTCCTTAAGCTTCTCAACCTTCAATGCCAATAGGAAAACCAACCACTAGCATGAACACATATAAAAGTAGTGGGTTAGGTTTGGAAAACTAAACCTTAGGGTTAGACATTAGGTGGATGACTTAAGTAATGGAAGAAACACAAGGTTGTCGTAATGGAGAAAGTGCATGTGACCTTAATCATAAAGTGACAAAAGTGTTAGTGTATATAGCTTAGACCATGTATTGTATACGGTATAGGCCATGTATTTTGTAGTGTATAGGCCCTTATACCGTGTTTGTATATTGTTTTTATTCCATCTTTTGAACGACAACGAGAATAATTTACTATATCTCTCAATATGGTATCAGCCTAATTATCATATTTTCCCTCGTATTCTCAACCCTTTCCATAAACACTACCGGAGACTCTTTTTGTGTCTCATTGAAATCCTACTATCACCACCTATGTTCTCCATGTTTTCATCATCATAGGCGACATTAATACACTTTTTCCTCATAAAGCCTTCACCTTCGTTAACATCAAGTCACATATTCCATTAGTGCTTACATAGAACGACTCAATTACGACTATTGGAGGGCTCTCTTCCTAACCCACTGTCAAGCATACGATGCTATTGACCATGTCAGTGCCACTTACAACTTACAATGCACCAACAACAAAAGATGTTGATGAATGGAAAAAGGTCGACGTCAAAGTAAAGATGTGGGTCTTCTCCACCGTCTTTCATTCTCTTCTACAAATGGTTCTCAAGGAATATTCTTATGCTCGTAATGTATATCTACACATGGAGAAGCTTTTTCGTGACAATAATAAAGCAAGATTGATGCAACTTGATACCGAACTTCGCAATATCTCAATTGATGACATATCCATGGCAGTTTATTGTTACAAAATTCAACACATATCCAATCTATTGGAAAATCTTGATGCTTCATCTAAGGTACAAGACAAGCATTTGGTAATTTATGTGATTAATGGTTTATCTACCAAGTACGAACACCTTGCAACTCTTATTCTTCACCGCTCTCCCTTTCCGAACTTTTCCGAATTTAGTGAATCTTGATGTCACATTCTATATGATGAACTTCATAAGTGAAATGGATGTTAAGGGGTTGTGGAATCTTTGTGAGAAGTACGGTAGAGTTGCTGATGTCTAATAAAATTTAAGTTCTCCAAGACGGGGAACTTTTTTCTTTCGTTCGTTTCTTGAAGGTGCGGAATGCCAAGGTTCTGGAAAAGGATTTATGTTCGATCCAGGTTGGATTTTTTTCACTTTTTTGAAATCTATAGCAAAATTCAACCAACAACAGAAAGTACATGGTATGCAAAATGTTGTTCCAAACACCCAAAGAAATGTAATCATGTAAAAGACGAGGCTACGTAGGACACAAGAGGGTTATAAAACTTACCAATGCAAACTGTGTTGTTCATGGTCGAGTCTGATAAGTTTATTCAATAATCGCCATTAAAAAGATGTGTTTATTTGAGGGGTTCTTGAATGTTAATGACAGCTAGGCTATAGGGAGTGGTCACACTCAAGCTACTTAAAAAGTGTTGTGATATAACCTGATTTGCGATGGTTAGTCTCCCAAGAAGCAATAGTAAGAATCACGATTGGAGCAATTTTCTGAATAATCCTTAATAACAAAATTACAATCCTATAAATACTAATGCAACAATACTTCAATCCTAATTCTACTGAATATGGAAAGGTGCAAGTTATTCAGGGAACATGGGTAGTTCCTTGTAGCATGTAGAAATGCATGCAGACTTAAAAGGGAAATGGCGCTAGTGTTCACAGATTGACCAGTTCTTCAATCTTGGAATCGGCTGGGTCTTCTGATAAATCTCTTGGGTCGGTTTTGTTCGTGGGCTGCTGTTGGTTGGACTTCCTGAGTGGATTGGATCGCATCAATACTCCCTTCCTCGAAATCGGACTTGTCCTCAAGTCCGGTAATGAAATCTAGAAATCAGAGTTTGAATTCTCTTAAATCTTCCCAGGTTGCTTCAGATGGATCTTGGTGTTTCCATTTGATGATCACTTGGTTGGTTCGTGGATCAATTTGGCGGTGTTGGAGGACCTGCTCTGGAACTGGAATGTCATCAGTTAAATCATATAGCCATTCACTAGGAAATTTTGTCGCTATTGGTTGATCATGGCTCTGTTTGAGGAGAGATATGTGAAAGACGAGGTGGACTCGTGACATGGGTGGTAGCTGTAGTCGATAGGCTATTGGTCTAATTCGTTCAAGAATTTTGTAGGGTCCGAAGAACCTTTTAGGGAGCTTTTGACTTTCTCTTACTGCTACTGGATATTGTCGGTAATTACAAAGTCGAGGATAAACCAGATCACACACTTGAAATTGTTTGTCCATTTGTTTCTTGTTGGCTTGTTTAGTCATCTGGTCTTGTGCTTGTGAAAGGGTTGTTTTGAGAACCTTAATGAGACGTTGGTGTTCCAGGAGAGAGGCATTAATGGATGATGTAGTGTTAGAGCGCGAGGTATAGTCGTGAATGGTAGTCGCTTTACGTCTGTACATAACTTTTTATGGAGTCATATGGGTAGATGAATGGAAGCTAGTGTTGTACCAAAATTATGCTAAATATAAGTAACTCTTCCAGGAGAGGGGTTCATCATGAACAAAGACTCGAAGGTATGAATCGAGGCAACGGTTGACAACCTCAGATTGGCCATCCATTTGAGGGTGGTAGGCACTCAAATGTCGGAGCTTTGTGCCTAACTGTTTGAACAGTTGGGTCCAAAAATGGCTGAAGAACATGGGTCTCTATAGGATGTAATGGATTTGGGTAGTCCGTGGAGGCGATAGATATCTCGTAGGAAGATTGTGGCTAAGGATTGAGCCGTGAAGTGGTTAGGGAGGTCTAGGAAATGGGCGAATTTTGTGAGTCGGTCAACAATGACCCATATGGTCGTGTTTCCATTGGAGGGTGGGAGATGGGTAATGAAGTCCATTGTGAGATCGTTACAAGGTTTTGTTGGTATGGGAAGGGGTTGGAGGAGGCCATAAGGCTTGTGGGTGGGGTATTTGGTGGTTTGACAAGTGGAGCATTGGTTAATGAATGTGGTAACCTCTTGTTTGAGTTATGGCCAATAAAATGAAGATGGTATGCGACAAACAGTAGCTTGTATTCCGACATGGCCTCCTAGTGTTGTTGTGAAATTCCTGCAAAAGTAAAGAACGTACATGTGGAATGATAGGAATAAGGAGGCGGTTATGGACATATACCAAGCCGTTGTGAAGTGTATGATTTAGGAGTCAAGGTGAATCATGCTCTAATTTTGTAATCAAACTCTTGCCCTTGGGGTGGTTAGTGTAATAGGAATGCAGCTCATTCAACCAAGTGGTTGTGGGTCCAGTGAGTGCCATGAGTTGTGATGGCTCGGTTCAACTAAGGGCATCAGCTACTTAGTTTTCTTTAACCGAATTGTAGTGGAGTTTGAAATTGTATCCCAACAATTTCGTGAGCCATTTGTGTTGTTCGGGTGTTTGGATTGTTTATGTGAGGAGGTGTTTGAGGCTATGATGATTTATGTAGACACAAAATTTGCGACCTAAGAGATATTGTCGCCACTTTTTGATGGCTTTGGTGACGACGTATAATTCTCTTATATAGGTGGAGTTTTCCTGCATTCTATCACACAATTTCTAGCTGAAAAAAAGTGATAGGCTTATCATGTTGGGATAGAACCGCACCTATTGCCACTCCAGAGGCATCCGTGGTGATGCTGAAGGGTTCTGAGAAGTCAGGAAGGGCGGGGGTAAGCAGTTGGGTCATCGTCGTTTTGAGGGAAGCGAAGGCAGTGGTGGTGTTCTTGTTCCAGGAAAAGGTGGGATTTTTTAGGAGGCCCGTTAACGGGGCAACGAGTTGGGCGTAAGCTTTGACAAATCGTTGGTAATAGCATGCAAGGCCCAGAAAGGCGCGCAAGGTAGTGAAGGAGGTTGGGGAGGGCCAGGCTTAAATCTCGGATAGTTTCTCTAGGTCGGCATCGACACCTTTGGTGGATATAATATGCCCTAGGAATGGATAGATGTAGTAGCAAATTGACACTTGGAAGCCTCGGCATGATAATTGTTGTCCAGGAGTGTCTGAAAAACAAATTGTAAGTGTTCATAATGGTTGTTGATGGTAGGGATGTAGAAAAGGATGTCATCGAAGAAAACTAGAACGAATTTGTGCAACACTGATTGGAAGAGATCGTTCATGGCAGCCTGGAAGGTCGAAGGGGCGTTGATAAGGCTAAATGGCGTTACTTTGAATTCATAATGCCCACCTATTATGCAAAACATTTTTTTGTGAATATCGGCTGGTGAAACCCGTATTTAGTGGTAGCCAGCACGAAGATCAATTTTCAAGAAAACGGTAGCACCATGGAGTTCATCGTGTAGCTCGTCGATAGTGGGTATAGGAAAACGGTCGCATACTGTGACTGCATTGAGGGCCCGGTAATCGATGCAAAAGCGCCAAGTGTCATCCTTCTTTTGTACTAGAAGTACTGGGGAAGAGTATGGGCTATGGCTTGGTTGGATAATGCCATTTGTGAGCATTTCGGTGATTAGGGAGGTCATAATCTCATTTTGATAATGTGGATAACGGTATGGTTTTACATTGATGGGTTGAGTATTAGGATGAAGAGCGATGTGACGATCATGTTGGCGAGATGATGGTAGGTTGTGAGGTGGGTCGAATAGGGGTTTGTATTTTGTGAGAAAGGATTCAATATGGGGTTCCAGATGGGGTTGGTAGCTCTGTTGGTTAGTGGTGGTGGTAAATCATAGTGTGTAGGAAGGCCACAAAGTTTTTTTTTGAGCAGTGTGTGGATGGAACTGGGTGAAGCTGAAGATGCCAACGGTTCTCCTTTTAGGACATAGGTTAGCCCATTAAAAGTGAACGAGATTTGGGTAATGGAAAAAGCTGTCAGGATTGGTCCAAGTGAATGAAGCCATGCAAGGCCTAGGATAACATCAACTCGTACTGGTAACACAAAGAGGGCACTTGAAAGGTATTTTTATTAAGATCGAGTGGTGTGTTGGGAAGGAGGCTGTTACACTCAATAAATTGTCCATTGCCGACCATGAATGTGAATGGGAGAATTGGTGTAGATGTAGTGTTAAGGAGGGAAACTGATATGTGCATATTTAGCTATATATTTAGTGTGGATTTTTCTTATTTATTAACTAATTATTTGCACATTATGGACAAAATGTACTTAATAGTGTTTGAATTGTATTTTCAGTCCAAAAGATATGCTCGGAAGCAAAAGGAAGCAGGAGAAGCAGTTGGAAGTTCGGGAGTTGAAACAAAGAAGAAAAAATGCCAAAAATAAGAAGCACTCGGCGAGTCAACTCCTGAATCGAAGAGTTGGATCGAAGATTCGCGAATCTCTAGAAGTCCTTGCCGTACACGGATTTTTGATGAGGGACTCGGCGAGTTGGGACCTTGACTCGACGAGTCACCTCTGTTTCCAGAAAAATATAAATAGGGACTTTGAGATCGAGATGGGGACTTCTCTGGAACCCTAAGAGGCTAAAATTGCGAATAAAGGTGCTACTAGACCGTGAGAAGCTGAGGAATCAACCCTAAGTTCGATTTTGAAGAGGATTAAGGCAAATTCTAGTTTATTCTTAGTTAATCTTTTGATTGAATCATGTTTGAACTAATTGAATTCGTTTTTGAATTTATTTTTACTGCAATTATGAACTAAACCCTTTATCTTCTGTTTAGGGTAGATGATTTTGTGAATATGGATTGATTTTATGGTTAGGATTAGTTTTCATTGGTGATATTGTTTTGTTAAGCTTGTTAAAGAACCTCATATGTTAATAAAAACTATTCTCTGTTAATAAATTAGTAATTAAGTTAATTGTATGAACATCTCTTAATTATTAATTTCATATGATTTATGTGACCACGTAGTTATATGTCTAGGAATAACGAATGTGAAACTAGAATTAACTAGAAGATATGTAAGTTAATGTGTGAGCTTATGTGACGAACCATCAACAAGGAGTTAATTGAATTAGCATATTTGATTAGCTTATTACAAGTCTTACTTAAACCGAAGCAATAAACTAGGAAATTCATTGATTTAGACAACTGGCCATTGCTTGAATTAATCTGTTTTCTAAGGATTAGCAATAGCGAATGTGAACCTAATCACCGTAATCGGTAACCAATGAAGAATTACTTCGATGCATTTACCATAAAATCATCCATGGGAACAAATGATTCGAACCTAAACAGAAGTCCTCTTAACTATTAAATTTAGTGGTATTTACTTGCTTTAGTTACTAGTTAGTTAAATTGCATGTTAGTTAGTCTATTTAAGTTTCTAGTCTTGTAAAACTAGAAAAAACCTTTCTTTTTATTACCTGTTTAAGATAATTCTATTAGTTAGCTTAATTTGTCGTTCCCTGTGTTCGATACCCTGCTTGCTTAATTATACCACCAATTGATAGGTACACTGTCTTTTGTGTGTTAAATTTATATTTGAAAAGTAGGATTAAAATTATTTGGTTTCACACACATCAAGTTTTTACCAGAGGTGTGTTGGATACTCGGGTCATGTAATGCCTGCAATCAAAACAAGGAAAACGCGTAAAAAGAACAAAAATAAAATAAAACACGAAACTAGGAATCAGCTATGGACTCGCTGAGTAGCTTCAACCGCACTCGGCGAGTTCACGGCTTAAACATAAAATTTTTAATAAAAATCCTAAAAACAGAAAACTATTAAAACTCAAAGTAATGACTAATTTACTAAAAAAAATAACTTTGTGCAAGATAATTCTCACACAAAGGATCAATAAAACTAGAAATTAGTGTTAATTTTTGGCGCCGTTGTCGGGGAACGGTTCAAAAATTAACACTAATTTCTAGTTTTATCGATCCTTTGTGTGAGAATTATCTTGCACAAAGTTATTTTTTTTAGTAAATTAGTCATTACAACAATGTGAGGTTGGATGATTCTGCGAGTGCTTCCACAATCCACAAGGGTAGTTATCGGCTAGCCATGGATGTAAGCAGTGACACGAACGACTCGAGGTGATTGTAACCCATAAAATGCAACATATAAGAGAGACATGAATTGAGGTTGTAAGTTGTCAATGTCTGGGCCGGTAGTAGGGTGGTTTTGGGAAGATTAAAGTCGGTGGAGATGAGGGAATTGGCATCGAATTGTGGTTCAGTGGGATGTATATCATTGTTATCTGCAATCAGAAGGAATTGTGGGGGATTTCACACGCTGGGTGAAATTTTTTTGGGCAGTGGAAGCAAAGACCTTAGGCTCTCTGTAATGCATCCGGTGGTAGGCAAGTGAATGGGAGGGAATTACAGTGTTTAGGCAGTGATAGCAGACCAGTGGTGGTGGTTTGAGGGGTAGGGAGGGTGATGACTGTTTTGGGAGGTGTTGGCGGGGTGGATGGGTTGGGACTGTAGTTGCATGGGGAGGGTGTGTAACGGGGCCGGTTGGTGGTGAGTTTATCCTCGATGAGTTTGGCTAATCCGTAAGTTTGGTGAAGTGTGGTGGGGTTGTTAAGGGCGATCTTGGATCGCAAGCCCGATGAAACAGTTGCGAAGGGCTTCAGGGGGGGACCTTCAACATAGTTGCTAATCTTTTCAAATTCTGATTGATAAGTAGATACGGTGGTGGATTGGTGGAGTTTAAAAAGTGTGGCTTGATGGTTTTCATAGGTAGAGGGTCCAAAACGGGTTTCTAGGGCTCGGGTAAAATCAGTCCAAGTACCAAGAAGATGGTTATTGGGCAAATGTTTGTACCAGCTGAGGGCGTCTCCTGTGAAGTAGAACATGGCAAGGGCAACACGTTGTGTGTGTGGAATGGAATAATATGTGAATTAGTTGTCAGCTTGGAAGAGCCCATCTAATGGGTTGGTTCCATCAAACAAGGGGAGCGAGATCTTAGGTGGTCGGTGGTTGTTCTGTGGCGGTGGAGGTAGTGGTGGGGGTGGGTGTGGTTGGTTTTCTGGTTTGGTGAGGAGTATGGTGAGTTTGGTAATGGCTTCCGTTTGGTGGAACATGGTGGCGGATTGAGCGATGATGTGGCTGATGAGGTTGGTGGTTAACTGGATGAGGGTTTGCATGTTGCTAGGAGGTGGTGGGTTGTCGGAAATGGAGTCTTTCCGAGGAGGCATAGTAACGTCGATGAAAGCACCAAAATATATAACCTAATTTGAGATGGTTTGTCTCCCAAGAAGCAAGAGTAATAAGCACAATTGGAGCAATTTTCTGAATAATCCTTAATAACAAAATTACAATCCTATAAATACTAATGCAATAATACTTCAATCCTAATTCTACTGAATATGGAAATGTGCAAGTTATTCAGGGAACATGGGTAGTTCCTTGTATCATGGAGAAATACATGCAAACTTAAAAGGGAAATGGAGCTAGTGGTCACAGATTGACCAGTTCTTCAATCTTGGAATCAGTTGTGTCTTCTAATAATTCTCTTGGTTCGGTTCTGTTCTTGGGCTGCTGTTGGTTGGACTTCCTTAGTGGACTGGATCGCATCATGTTGTCAACTCAGCGTCACGTCAGCTCCACTACAAACTCAACACCAAACCACTAGAATTGGAAATGGTTACCACTCTACAATACTTATCTTTTTTTAACATTAAATTAAATAAAAAAAACATATTTTAAAACATAAATAAGTATTTTACATTAATTAAAACTACATTACATTAATTAAAAAACATAGAACTTTAAAACCTAAATTACTAAAAAAACATAGAAAATTAAACCTAAATTACTAAAAAAAAATATAAAAAACATAGAATTTAGTTGTTATATTTTTCAAGAACTTGTTGTTGAATTTAAAAAAACGCCGCTAGATTTTCTGGGTCGAGATCCGGTTGCGGCTTTGTGTTTAAAGTTTAAAGATCGGTAAGTGCTATTTTTTGATGACGAGCTTCCTCCGTTATTACAAAAAAAAAATCTAAAAAAACTTAGAGTTTTGTCTATTTTTTTTCCACTAGTACGTCCTCGGTGGTCGCTTTTCCACTTGAAGACGCCGCCTTTCTCACTTTGTCCCTTCCCAGTGGTCGACGAAGTTGGACGTTTGGTAGACCTTCCCGCTCGATGGTGTCGAAGTCATCATTGAGGTCGAGACCAACACCCACGTCCAACTTGAAAGTTCTAGGTCTTTTGTTGGAGTCGGTGATTGATCTTGGATGCGCCGTTTCCGGATAGAGGACCCATTTTGGACAATTACAACAAACTTCCCACGCTTTTTGGTTGCCGAATGGTTTACCATTATTGATAATTTTGTATTGGTAGCATGCGGTTGTTAAAATGTTGAAATCTTTGCTACCACTTCTATGCATATTTTTAAGATTTTCAAATATGTCATTAAATTTGGTGCAAGCAGCTCAAAGGTCATGCCATTTTCATTTGACCGTGTCGTACATCTTATCCATTTTTCTTCCTAATAACGCGTGATATTGGTCTAAAATATGATTCCAAAAACTTTAACCCGATTGCGCATTGCTGACATCCCCGTCTTGTGATATGAAAATACAAAGCTAAAGCTTCCTCCTCGTCTTCGGTCTAGTGCGTAGTTCTTTTTTTTGGATCTTTTCATTTTTTTTCCTTCAACGATTTGGTTGTGTTTCTTGGATGCCGTTCATCATCGTCGTCATTGTTGAGGTTTATAGGTTGGGATTGAAATAATAGGACTTGATATGGTTGTGAAGGTTGTGCATGAAATTGTTGAGGTTGAGAAGATTGGGGTTGAAATTGTGGAGAAGGTTGTTGTTGGAAGGCTTGAAATTGGGGTTGATTGAATTGTGGTGGTCGTTGTTGTTGGTAGTAGTTTGGATGGTATGAAAGATTGTTAAATAGAGGTTGTTGTTGGATTGAAGATATTATCAATTGCATGTAACTAAGATTGCAAATTGATCATTTGGAGTGTTTGGGGTGTTTGGAGTGGGTGGTGTATTTTAATTTGGATTCATATGCTGAAGAAAATAAAGAATATGGGAAGAGATTGTGTGTTTTTGTAGTGTAAAATGTATGTAAAAAAAATGTGTAAAGTGGGTGTATATATAGAGAGATTAATTTTAAAATTGATTTTTTTTAATAAGCCAATAGTCAGCAAAACGGTAAAGGAAAAAGGCCAATCATCATCCTTGTGAGCATCCGTCTTCATGAAGCCATCACACCCATAGGCAGATCTACTATGTATCTCGGGGTAGCCCGGGATACCCCACAAAAAAAATTTAGTAGTGTAATTTTTTCGGAATTTTTTTTCCTTATTGTGTATTACACGATTTTTTTTTGTCGGGATACCCCTTTACTTATTAGGGATACCCCTTTGCATTGATCCTGGATCCGCCACTGATCACACCCAAGCCAATGGCCACTGGGGCGGTGTTCACACGTCCCTTGGCCGGACATGTCAGCTTCGCACGTCTTCTTCTATGTCCACTCCGGTTAGCATTATGTTAAGGGTTATTGGCTTTGGCTTCGATTCAATTCAAGTCACACATACATGAAATTTAAGAAAAATGAACGGATTAGGTGGTGTTCCAAAAAACTATGCCCGATATCTAAAAGTTTTACGGTCAAAGAGACGTTAGCATATTAAACTTGATTTCCTTTCCTACCAATAATTTTGAATTTATTTAAAATATTGTACATAATCAATTTCAGATCCTATTTTTTTGTAGTTTCCTATTCTCATGACATTATTTATGTATTTATATGTATTTCCCTTGTAAATTAGAAAATATTTTTTTTCATTTGATAGGTTTATATGGTATTAGAGCGGGTTTACCCTAATCTTCTTGCCACCTACCTCTCTTCTGATGCAACACCTCCTTCTAAGTGACATCTGACAGTACCACCAACAGCGCCACCTTTCCTACCATCCCCACCACAACACCATCTTTAACAATGGTTACTTTCCCTTCCTCTCTAAAACTAACCCCTACTAATTAATTAAGTTGGATAACTCATATTAAAGCTTCTCCTTAAGGCTTAGATATATACGAATTCATCAATGTCACACATCTCCCAATGTCGCCAACCCAAAATGCATATGGTACCACCACTCCTCATGCAGATTACAGTAGTTGGTTTCTCCAGGACCGACTTCCTTTTAGCGCTATCGTTGGTAGTTTGTTGGCTCATATCATTTCGTTGATCACAAATGATACATCCTCTTTGGGTGCTTGGAAGATTATGTCTAATACATATGCTTATCCTTCTTGTGGCCATATCAAACAGTTACAACATAGGCTGAAACAGTCCTCCAAGACTCATGAACAGACTGTTACCAACTATATGCAATTTATCAAAGAAATTGCCGATGAACTTATCATTCTAGGCGAAAAGATGGATCTGGAGGACATTACTGACATTATCCTCCATGGTCTAAATCATAAGAATTACAAACCTATACATGATTGTGACACTCCTAGTTTATTCCATGAATTACATGAAAGGAAGTTATTCAGGATTACTTTTGAGATGCAAGATGACAATCGTGATGGTGTAAACGATGAACAGAATAACAACTTTTGTGGAGCATTAGTAGAAGAGGTTTCAAGTGAATTAGATTACACAACTAAATGTGATAAAGGTTGTGTGTCTTAAGTATGAAAATAAGTGAGTGAGGATAATCAAGCTCTCGTTGGTGTCAGGGATATTGATATAACACCATATGTGTGTGATGAGCCCATTTCTGCAATAGCTAAGGAATGAAAAGTTCATGTTTTGATGGGTTCGAATTGGATTCTGGTGGCAGCTTCGGTCACTCAAGTTAATGTTTAAGTTGATGAAATGGGGTTCAGAAGCTCACAGACACCTTCAAAACCTCCTATATTCAATGGTGAAAGATTTTTTTCATCGAGTTATAATCAGGGAAACAAATGTTCTTAATCTCGACTAGTAAGATATAAGAACTGTGTTTCTTTTTTAGAAGAAATGGGTCGTTACATGAATCTTGGAAATATGTTGGGGTATGATATGGATGGAGACTCTAAACCTTTGGTTATAAATTTATGCATAAGATGGACAATGTTGTCCTTAAGAAAATAAATAAACATGAAAAGCAACGAGTCTAAAGAATCTATAATACAGTGTTAAGCATGTTGGAATAGTTTCCACCGTCATACCTAAACTGGTAAGATTATCCACTAATAGCAGTGTCCTTTTTGGGTTTCCCTAAATGATGCAAATACTTTTAGAAATTTATAAGACAGAGATACATATAGTTTATCAATTAATCATGTGATGATAAATTAATTGGAAACTAGTTTAGAGTTGATAGAAATTAATTAAAATAATTTTGAATTAATTTGTGCTGGTTAAAAGATGGAGGGTCTAAATGTTTGTAAAACCCGTGGATTCGGATATACCTTTAAGATGAAATAAAAAATATTAGCTAAACATGTGGTACTCATAATGACTATCTTAGTGCACATAAATCTGACGTCGTATGAAGAAGTTACGCTTCTTTGAAGTTTCGCGATCAAACCGACACGACTATACGTGTCATAAAAAGTGAATCCAAGATAGTTTGCTTATTAGCCTAAGAAATCTAAACAAAAGTCATAGTAATCATAAAAGCGAACTCACGTACATAGATAACATCCAAATCTGACTTCATATGAGTAAGTTATGATTTTTCAAAGATTCAACGCAGCACTGTGCGAAACATAAAACCGAAACTAGAATTGGTCGATTGTTAGGCAAAACAATATAAACAAGAATCGAAGATCTCCTGAATAGGAGTCTGTTTATATAAAGATAGTCGAGAACGGATGTCATACGAAAGAGTTATGATTTTTATATGGACTTTAACAGTCTAAGCCTGTTAAATTCATAACTTTAAAAACTAAATGAGAGTTAGCTTATGGAGTGTAAATGAAACTTGTAGACCTAGTCGATAACTACACGTGGATATACAGAACGTCAAAAACGGAGTCTATATGAAAAGATATGAATTTTTGAAAATTTCCCATCAATGCAACGCGTGCATAGGCTCGAAACGCGCTTCTAGAAGGGGGCCACATCGATCCACTATGCAGCTGCCACATGTGACAAGGCTAGAGGAACGACATGTCTGGAGAGGCGGTGCGTACCTCTAAATACGCAACATGCCTTGACCGAAAACCCTGTATAAATAGTTTCCAATGCCTCATTGTTTCCTCATACCTTCACTTACTTTTGATGGGTTATTGGCATAGCATACAATCCTATGTGTGCATGCAACCCTAATTAAAGATCTACGCTTTCTCTAATTGAGCATACAATAATGAACAACAAAGTATAAACCCTAGATCCCTAGTGTATAATCGAAAATCACATAAAAGGTTTATGATACATACCTTTAAGATTATTATTGTAAACAATGTTGAATCCTTGGTTGAAATACCTTTGCTAGCAAGCATCACAAGTGTCGCGTCTCTAATGGTTCACAAACAAACTCAAGCAACCAAGAAATACTATAAAGAGAGAGTAACAGAAGAGAAATTTTGGCCCTTGGGCTCTTAGAGGAGTCATAACCGAAATTTAACCCTAAGGAGGGTTTATATAGGTGTTAGGAAGGTATTGGATAAGGCACGTGTATCCAAGATAACCCTAATCCCTTAACTTCCTTCCTAAGGTATCCAAGGCACCCTTGGAGCCCAAGTAGACCCTAGATATCATCTAGAGTCCCCAACCCCTCTTTAGGGAGGTTCTAGAATTGTCCAATGCTCAACTATTGAACATTGTCACCTTTAGTCCCTGCAGTTTTAATTAATTCCTTAAACCCCAAAATTAATTTCAAATTAATTTCTGATTAAATATTAATTAAACAATATGATTTCTAATTAATATATTATTTCCATAATGCATTAATAAATTATTTATTTTGATTTCTAATTAATTTATTAATCAAGTAATAAATTAATAAATCATTCTTCTCTTAAAAGTTATCCTATTCAATTGTCAAGTTTGAAGGTAACCCAAAACGACTGTGCTACTATCAATTCAAGTTTATACCAATAATAGTTACGGGCTTAGACACCTAATCCAAAAATCTTCTCTCTGACTTTCTAAGGTCAATATCCAAATTTTCTTTATATTTATGGTATTTAGCTTGGCTATGATTTACCGGAGATCTCGAAAATTAAAATCTCTCAGTTCGAAGTTCTACTAGTATAATTTCGCGGTTTTCGCTAAAGTCTCTATAAGTTAAACTACACTTATTTTATTTCAAGTGTAACTTATATTTATGTTCATAGTCATTATTATGAACATATAAATAAAATTTATCATTGATTTCAAGTCATTATACTGATTGATCTAGATATGTGAGTGATGTCTAGGTTGGATTTAGTGAGGTGTTTAAAGTGGGGTTTCCAAACAGTATACTCTGTATACCAAACAGACCCTACTTCCGATATGATCCTACCTGGTTATTCCTTACTTGATAGATTTTGATATAGAAATTGGGATTAGTTAGGAATCTAGACTGTCATTAGTCACTGGAAACATTAGACTAAGACTCAATATTAATCATACTTAGGTATCGCTAAATGAAAAGTTGGGGTGTTAGGTGAAGCTCTGCCCAAATCAACAGTCAATCTAAGTCAAGTGAGTGCATAACTACTTCCAACATACACATAAATACAAGTATTTTAAATTCTTAAATGTTATAGTGTGTTTTTTAATTGTGCTTAATATATCTATGTAACATGATATGTCTATTATTTGATTATGATGTATATTAATCATACTTGATATATGATTGGGTAGTAACGGAATGTGTCAAATAATAAATAGGAGGCTGTGATAGGTTAGTAAAAGGTTGTGAAAAATAATCACTTCTGACCTGATGCTCTTCCCAAAGTACTATCGTACTATTGTGCCTACCAAAATTACTATTGTACTGATGTGCCTAGTCAACTAGAAAAATATTAGTTAGTAAAAGGTTGTGTCAAAATAATAAGTTGTGACCTATTGTGCTGTGACAAAAGTACTATCATATTTTTGAGTTTACCCAAAGTACTATTATACTATTATGTTGTACCAAAAGTACTATTGTACTGTTGTGCCTAGATGTTTAAGGAAGAATAGATGACAACCGCTGCCGATAAAGATCCTTTAGGAGAGATCCCTCGAGATCATTATTTAAGGATTTAGGAAGTGAGGATAATGGGAATGGGTAACTATGATATTTCATTGTTGACAAATATATAATTAAAGAGTATAATATCGTGTGTTGAAAACCCTATGTACTCACCAGGTATCCCAACATAACCCACTCAGTTTATTTGCATAATAGGAAGCAATACTGTAAGTCCCAAATTTTGTCTGATGTATCAATCCGATCCACTTGATGGTGCGGAATCCCAATCAAGTAGATGATACAAGATAGAATGGAGAAGAAGAAGAATATGAATCTATGATGTATTGATGATAAGATTGATGCTCCAACACAAGATTTACACACACACACACACACACTCTCTCTTCTTCTCTCCAACTTTCTCTCTCTAGAACACCTTGATTTACACACACATGACTGTAAATCTCTTCTTTATCTGAAATCTACAGACACTATTTATAGGGAACAGTAGCCGTAAACATGTTTACAACCGTAAACGCGTTTACAACCGTAAACACAAGGCTGTTTTCGATCCTAGACCAAAAACTACAATTGCCTAGAAAAGTAAAGTATAAACCATATTTTTGACCCAACAATCTCCCTCTTGGTTTATAGCTTTCTATTCTTTGACCCAACAAACTCCCCTAAACATGTAGCTGACTTTTCTTGTTAATCTTCATTTGGAGCTTGGCTTCAGCTTTTTGTCTTCTATTTCTTCACAACTTCAAGATAAACAACTGAATCTTCTAGGTGAATGACTTCATCTTGAACAATTAGGTTTTTCTTCAAAATTTGACTTTGAACGCATGTTGGGTGTGGAGGCTTCTTGTATGGATTCTTGAAAATCTGCACTTTCAGCTTGAGAATCTTCAGAGAGAACAACAGAGAACGAATCTTCTAGATCACTTCAGCAGGTACAAGATAACAGCAAATTGATTGAGGAGGCTTCAATGTAATTTGTCACATATCTTCAAGTACAGCCTCACCTTGCTTCTGGGATTGAAAGATTGAATGTTGAAAGAATAATCTTCATTTCTTGTTCCTTCGAATGAGAATTCTTTGACAATCACGGATGAAACTTTGGCTTAGAAATCTCGATACAATCTCCATGAGTCTCATCTACATATGAATTCACTTTTCAAGACAAATAAATTTGAGATAAAAACAAAAATAAAAAACAAACTTAGCACACAATATTTTTGGATTTTTCATATTTTCTGAAAATAATAAAATAGAAACAAAAATATTTTTGGATTTTTGATTTTTCTAAAAAAAAAAATAAAAGAGAAATAACAATATTTTGGATTTTTAGTTTTTTGATTTTTGTTTGTTTGTTTTTTCAGTTTTTAATTCTCCCCCTAAATTTGTGCATAGAGGAAAACTATGAGCAAATTTAACAAAAACAAAAATAGTTGGGATCAAAGTTGTCAAACAATTCAATATCGTTTATCAGCACACGCCTGCTTGTCTAGATCTGGTCAATCACCGGTATTGTGGTCCACTTAAACACAAAGGATATGGACAAATTTGATAGATTATAAGTGTCCAGACATTGTGATCTTATTCTTAAATGGACCATTTAGCTGACGACGACCAAGGATATTGTTGTCTACTTAAATTCATCAGCGAGATCTACAGACAACCTTTTAAATTGTTCAATTTTAAATGCACTAGAACGTGTTTCCCACTTCTCGACGTACCCCTGTAATCAAAAACTTCAAAAGAACTCCTTACTTTAGATGAGTATTCAATCATTAAGAAAGAAGTCAGATATAGAACTGCATATGTTGTATCCCAGGTCGGATGTTTTCCAATCACACAGAGGGAACAACATATGACTAACATATATAGAGGGTAAGAGAGATAGTAGGGTGCATATGTTGTGTCCCAGGTTAGATCTTCCGATCACGTAGAGGGGACAACATATGGCTAACAGATAGAAAGAATTTCATAGATAAGGATATGCATAGAGATAGAGTTGCATATGTTACATTCTAGGTCGGATATGTTCCAATCACGTAGAGGATGCAACATATGACTGACAGATAGAAAGCAAGAAAGTAATTTCCCACATACCTACTTTATCAGAACCCCCAGTCGCCCTATCAGTATTGGAATTAAGGACACAAGTCCATACATCGAGGAAATGTTAAGCCACAGTTCTAGATACATGACTTTTAGTGTATCCTGCAAGTTCCCATGTTTATCTCACTGCTCAATCTACCCAAGCGTCGTATTGTCAGACCAAACGGAACTATCAAAGTCAATACTTGTCAAGTTCTTTTAAATGTCAATCTATGCCTAGTCTGGTCCATTTAAATTTTTCGTGCCTACCAGCGCATTGAACACAGAGCCTACACAGTTCAGTGTTGGTACCTTACACAAATTAAAATTGCCTGTTATCACTTGGTTAATATCCTTCCCAACTAATTACCTACAGACAACCTCCATTAGAACATATTTTTGGATTTTAGTATTATGATTTTTGTTTTGTTTTTATTTATCCCCCTAAATTTGTGCATAGGAGAGAAAGGAAATTAAATGCACAAATTTAAACTAACCTAAAACAAAAAATTAGTCTTCAAAATGTATCATTTTAAGAAAACCCACAAGCACATCGAATCGAGCTTTGTTGAACGGTTTGGTGAATAGATCCACCACATTATTTTCGAAGGACAAAGGACATGGTTCTAGTCATTGGTGGCAATGATACATTAAGAGTGACTGGGTATAGTGACGCCAACTTTCAAACAAATAGAGACAACTTTCGTTCTCAATCTGGTTGGGTATTTACATTAAATGAAGGAGCAGTTACTTAGAAAAGTTCCAAGTCAAACACAGTGGCTGATTCTACCTGTGAATCAGAGTACATAGAGACAAGTGAAGAATCAAATGAAGCAACATGTTTGAAGAACTTCATTGGAGATCTTGGAGTAGTTCCAATCATTCAGGAAATAATGGAACTTTTCTGCGATAATGAAAGGGTGGTTGATTTAACCAAAGAACTGAGAGATCAAAGCAAATCAATACATATCGAAAGAAAGTACCATTATATCATACATAGAGTTGAAGAAGGTCATCTCATAGTGAAGAGAGTCTCATCAGAAGATAATCCTGCAGATCCTCTCACAAAGGCTCTGAGTAGGATTAGACTCATACAACATTCTAGGAGCATTGTATTGAAAGATGACATTAGTTTTAATAGTTAGATGATTAGTTTGAAACTTATAACCAAATAAATGTACTTGACTTTTGGTGATTAAATAATAGAGATTTTTATGAGTTTGGTTACTGCCTTTGTCAATTATTTATTCTTGTGTTTCATTTTGCATGTTTTACTTCCCGAATAATTTAATTATTAAAATTCCATGGTCGCTCATACTTTGGGAAGTAAGTAGTGAATTAAGACTGTCATGAATTGGATTTTAGATTGTTTAAGGGAGTTAGACATAACAATTGTATTGCTACAACATTCATGAGTACTTACAAAATGGAGATTTAAGTATTAGATAAACTCATGCTCAGAGAATTACTTCATGGATTACATCACGAGTAATTCTGAGATGATAATATCTTATATTCTTGAAATTGGGATATATGAGTTGTAATTTACAAATCGGTTTTGTGCATTGGTGTTGCATACAAGCATTAGTAACATGATGTTCTAAAATGTTGTGTCATGTATGATTTGGTGAGTAAAAGATACAAATATATAAGTCAAAGTTTATTTGTTCCTTTTGGTCTAATGGGAAAAAGGATATATTTGGGCCCCTCGGTGATTTAGTGTTGGCTTATAATGTTGGGCCCAATCAAGACTCAATTGATGTGTTCAATTTTATTTAAAGTCTCATGTCGTCATCACAAATCGGGAAATCGAGAAACAAAAATTTTGGACAATGAGATTGACTCTAATCCATGTCTCATGTCTGTATGATATCTAGTAGAATGGAGGAATATTTGATCACTTATCTTAGGACCAATGTCTGTTTAGTTTAGAGTTCGACAGTTGTTATGTAAGCGCTCTTTGTTGTTTAATTTAGAAGTGATACTAGTAATTGCAGTTATAGACTTATCCAGTGAGAGACTGTTGGATTAGGTTTCTAAGTCAATAACTGAATTAGTATAATCTTGAATTATTAGCAAAGTCCTTTTGAGTTGCCCTTAAACCTAGTAATTGAATATGATGACTTTTAGAGAGAGAGAGACTGGTTTATTGATTTATTATATGATTAATAAATAGAAATAAATGAATTTATTAATATGTTATGAAAAAATATATTAATTAGAAATAATATTATTTAATTAATAATTAATCAAGAAATTAATTAGATTGATTTTGGGATTAACTATATTAATTTAAATTACAAGGGTTTAAGTGCAATTGTTCAATAGTTGAACAAGAAAGAGTCTAAAACCTTCCTTGAAAGTAGGTGGACGGAATTAGGGTGTTCCAGGGTATCTGTAGTATTCATTGCAGATAAATAGGAAGGTGGATAATTACCAAATTGTATAAATATTATTTTATTCATTTAGGGTTATCAAGGGTTTCCAAGTTGCACTATATAATGACCTATAGCCTTCAATTTCAGGCAAACCACTCGTCCTACTCTAAAGAAGGTCGAAGATCATCACATATCTCCTCTCTCAAAAGTTTCTTGTTGCTTGTGTTGGGTATGAACCATCAGAGGCACGACACTTGTGGTGCTAGCTTCCAAGTTATTGAAGAAAAGATTCTTTATTGTATACTACAACAATCAAAAGGTATGTTGTTCCTTCTATAATTTTTGAAATTACCTAGGGTTAGTGTGTTCTTGTTGTTCAATAGAATGTTACATCAATAGTGTTATGACTTAGATGTTTAGGTTGCATGTATCCTTAACTGTTAAGGATTTATCCACGTTAATACATGTAAAACCCATCAGTCTTCGACTTCAGTTTCGTCTATCTCCATACCAAATAATGAGATTCTTTATGATTGCTTCCTTCCAACTCAAATTTACACTTCCAAGACAAAAGAACATCCTAGCAAAAAGTTTAAAGTCTTTAGTAATTCCTTGATATGTCAATTTTGACATTTTTTTGTGTGTTAATTTTTTTGTTCTTTTTAAATTGACCTTCTTTCTAGCATGCTTAAATTTGTTTTTTGTTACTAAAGAATCCATGTAAAAGTGAATTTTGGCATTGTGTTGATGAAGACGAGTTACACACGATCCAACTACCAAACCAAAACCAAGTCAAGTGACACATGTTTTCACTGACCACACGAGTCAGGTATGAGAACACATCATTAATGATTGTCTCATATTGGATGTAACGTGAGCAAAACCTGAAGAAATCGATCATAATGACTAAATATTACAAAAACAAAGACTTATTTTGCAAAAAAAAAAAGTTAACGACTAAATGTGTACAAACTGTGAACTTAACCTTAATTAATCGGTTATAAAAACTGAATATGTACAAAAACTTATTTTACAAATAATAATAATAATAATAATAACTAAATATATAAATACGAAATAAATCATTTTACCTTTTAACTTTTTAACTTTTTTTTTCCAAAACTACTTGAGAATGTGGTGGCTATGTAGATTTGATATGGATTGATGTGATACCAAATGGGTGGGCCGGTGTTGGATTCCCACCTCAAACATCCCCCTTCCAACCTCCTTAAGACCATTTTATTTAGGAAAAACTGCAATAAAGTCCCTACATATTAGTCTCATAATCGATTTAGTCCCTATATATATTTTTTATTCAATTAAGTCATAAATACCGGTAATCGTATTCAATTTAACCCTTTGACAAGGTCAACAGGTAATCCAACTTTCAAAAATTACATTTTTGGCCCATATTTTAAAATTTATAACAAATTTGGTCAAAAATTTACACTTTTGGCCCAGAATTTAAATTTTGTTACAAATTTGGTCTGAACCTTACCCTTTTTGCACAAATTTTAGAATTTTATTATGAATTCATCCTAACTATACTTTTTATACAACTTTTTTTCTCAAAAAATTGTTTCTAATATGTATTTTTTATAAAATCATATTTATACAAAAAAAATGTATTTTCACATAAAAATCTTATATTTTCTATATAAAAAGTAAATTAATTTTTTTTTTGTATATGAAATATCTAGTTATAAAAATATATATTTATTAAGTATATAACTATATATAAATCTGGTTTTATAAAAAAAATATATACAAAAATGTATTTTATAAAAAAAAATGTATACAAACACCTATCACCTACACACACACACACACACACACACATATATATATATATATATATATATATATATATATATATATATATATATATATATATATGTGCACACAAATAGGTGTGTATCTATATTTTTTTATAAAATCATGTTTGTTTATATTTTTTTTTATCAAAACGCGTTTGAGTAATTCTTTATATAATACATGTTTTATACATTTTATAAAATTGTGTTTGTATCCATTTTATAAAAACGTGTTTGAATAATTTTGTATATAATAAGTGTTTGTATATATTTTATAAAATCGTGTTTGTATACCTTTTATATAATGTATACAAACATGTATTATATAAAAATTATTCAAACACGTTTTTATAAAGAAAATGTAAATAAACATGATTTTATAAAATAATATAGGTAAAATAGGTGTTTGTATACATTTTTTTTTTTGTAAAATACGTTTTTGTATACATTTTTTTTTATAAAAATGGATTTGTGTACTTAATAAATACTTATCTTGATAACTAGATATTTCATATATAAAAAAGTTTTTATATAAAAAAGACAAAATTACAAAAATGGTCCCTATGGTTTGCCAAAAGTCATAAAGTCAGTCCTTATTAATTTTTTTGATGTAAATGGTCCTTGTGGTTTGAGAAACTTGCACGGATGACCCTTTTTACTAATGTCGTTAGTATTCAGCCGTTAGGGACTAAAATTAACCTAAGCCTTATACCAATAAGCTGCATCCAAACTTGGTTTATACTTCTGAAAAATAAATTATATTACTTAAAATCGCAAAAAAGGATAAATAACAAAATAAATTACAATTTTTTTTCACATAATTTTTTTTAATAAAACAAATTGTAATTTTACTATATTGAAGAAAAATAAATTTTTACAATTAGTATATGTTTTTTTTTAGGTTTTTATTTTACGTAAAATAATTTTTTTTTATGTATTTAAAAAATATGTTTTTGTACAATACGCTATTATGTTGTTATCATCTTATACTATACTTTTACGCTATGTTAACGTCTTTAATTGGTTTAAAACAAAACTACAAGTATTTTTTTTTACGTAAAAACATTAAGAAACATGATAACATAACGTAAAAAAAAATACTTGAATATTGGCTTTAAATCAACTAAAGATGTTAAGATAACGTAAAAGTATATTTTATAATTTTAACAACGTAATAATGTATTATCTAAAAATTTATTTTTTAAATACATAAAAAACATAATTCACATAAAATAAATATATACAAAAGAAAATTATGCATTTTTAAGATTAAGTTTTTGTATAATATGTTATTACGTTTTTTTTATGTATTTAAAAGTATATTTTCATATAAACATAAAAACGTTTTTTTATGTATTTAAAAGTATATTTTCATATAAAAGTATATTTTCATAAAAAACGTAATAACATATTTAAATACATAAAAAAACGTAATAATATATTATAAAAAAAATGTAATCCTAAAAAATGTGTAACTTTTTTTGTATATATTTATTTTACGTGAAGTATGTTTTTTATGTATTTAAAAAATACATTTTCATATAATACGTTATTACGTCGTTAAAATCATAAAATATACTTTTACATTATCTTAACATTTTTAGTTGATTTAAAGCGAATATTCAAGTTTTTGTTTTACGTTATGTTTTCATGTTCTTAATGTTTTTACGTAAAAAAATACTTGTAGTTTTGCTTTAAACCAATTAAAGACGTTAACATAACGTAAAAGTATACTATAAGATTATAACAACATAATAACGTACTGTACAAAAATGTATTTTTTAAATACATAAAAAAATTATTTTACGTAAAATAAAAACGTAAAAAAACATATAAACTAATTGTAAAAAATTATTTTTTCTTCAATACATAACAGTCCAATTTGTTTTATTTAAAAAAAATTATGTAAAAAAATTGTATTTTACTTTGTTATTTATCTTTTTTTTTTTTTTTTTTTTTTGTGATTTTACGTAGTATAATTTATTTTTCGGAACTACAAACCAAGTTTGAATGCAGTTTAGTGGTATAAGGCTTAGATTGATTTGTGATTAAGGGAGGAGGTCCTAAGTTCGAATCCTCCTCCACTCATTTAAATTATTTTTAGACGAATTACAAAAATGGTCCTTATGGTTTACCAAGTGTCACAAATTCAGTCCCTTTATACTTGAAAAGACGAAAATGTCCTTACGAATTCAGTCCCTAACGGCTGAATACTAACGGCATTAGTAAAAAGGGTCATTCGTGAGAGTTTTTCAAACCACAAGGACCATTACATCAAAAAAAATTAATAGGGACTGAATTTGTGACTTTTGACAAACCACATGAGAAATTTTTGTAATTTTGTCTATAGAAAATATACGATTTTTAAGTGAAAATACATTTTTTTTTATAAATATTATTTTATAAAGACAAAACACATTAGAAACAATTCTTTGAGAAAAAAAGTTGTAAAAAGCTAAAATTATGATGAATTCATATTAAAATTTGGGCAAAAAGGGTAAAGCTTGGACCAAATTTGTAACAATATTTAAAATCGGTGCCAAAAGTGTAAATTTTGGACCAAAATTGTAATAAATTTTGAAATCTTGGCCAAAAATGTATTTTTTGAAAGTTGGATGACCTGTTAGCCGGGTCAAATGGTTAAACTGAATACGATTACTGGTATTTGGGACTTAATTGAATAAAAAATATATATACGTAGTAAATCGATTATGAGACCAATATGTAGGGACTTTATTGCAGTTTTCCTTTTTATTTATCATATTAAATATTATAAACTATCACTAATAAATATAATAAATTATTTTACTCATTAATAATCATAAATATAAAGTGAAGTGCATATACGACGAAATACTCGGAACTAGACGTACGCAAACTATATTTATAAACAGTGAAATTAAGGTGTTGTTTATTTTTTCGAAACGAAAATATCTGATGGTTGCGGATCACCTCTGCAACCTTCTGTAGCAGCAGAAGAGGGAGACCAAACGGCTGCAATATGTAATAAAAAATCTATTTGTTTTTTAACTTCTGCAGACTACTGCAATAAGTTAAAGTAATGTGTGAAGATGTTTGAATCAGATGGTCAAGTGTTGCGCCACACAGCACACACACACACACACACACACACACACACACACACACACACACACACACATATATATATATATATATATATATATATATATATATATATATATATATAAGTTTTTAAGTCATAATTCTTCTGAAAAACAACAGTTGTGAAGTGCCAAGTGATACCGTGTGCTGCGCGACACAACAATAAATGGTCAGGAGTGATTTTTTAGAAAAAACACACAACCCCTAAATATCCTTCTACAAATTTTATTAAAACTTAGGTCCCGTTTGATAGTTTCTGTTTTGGAAAGTGTTGTATGGTAAAATGATGTCTGAAAAAGTTTTCTGACTGAGAAATAAACCATGCTGTTTGATTGTATATCTGATTGATTGTGCTGAATGATGAAAAAAAAATTAGAAAAAAAGTTATTTAAAAAAAATAATAATCCAAGAAATAAAGAAAGAGACGGACTTTGGTGCATAATTGTCTTTCCAGCCCATTCAGCCAGAAAGATATGATTTTGAGGCTTTCTGAGAAATACATGTTTTACCGGGAAAGACTCTTTTTTTGTGTAAATCAAACAGCCTTTTCGGCCCATTCAACCAGAAAAATCTATTTAAATCTGAAAAGATAAGTATCAAACGGGATTTTAATCTTAAATGAAATATTCAAAAACCATAGTAATAGATATTAATAAATTATTACTAACTGTTACTTATGCTATATTTATGCTAAAGTGAAGTACATAAACCGCAAAAAGATACTCGGAACTAGAATAGACGACTCGTATATCAAACATAAACCACAATGTACTTAAACTATATTAATAAATAATTAAATATTAATGTATAATCTTAAATTGAGTTGTATTTTATTTTTTATTTTTTTAACCTTTAATCTAATATATTTCTAAGCTACTTTTAATTGAAATCTTGACGTCGGAAATAAATGACAACACTAGTACTATGGGTTAGAAAACCTTTGGTTTTGTTATTTTATTGAGTATCTATATTTTAAGAATATAAAATGGTAGTTGGTTGAATTTTCTATTATTACGATATTAGAAGAAAGCAGTCCTAAATTCCTAATGATAATCCAACGTATAAAAACTAAAAAAAATTAAGTTTTGACGTACTACACTTAAACAACACCAGGTCCGGTTCAAACTTATTAATTCGGAATGGTTTTTGGTTATGAAGATGGATACCGTGTTCGATGAACGATGATCACCTCTAGTTGATACATCACCATCTAATTAAAAGTTTTAACAATTTTAACAAGTTTGAGTTAAATAATTATTTTTAGCCTACCAAGTTGAATAAAGATAATTGTCACGATTTATGCTGCACATGGTTTTCTACAAATCATAAATACAGCATGTTGAATCAAGACCCGTGATCAATTCTAAGATATTTATATTGCAATAGGTGTAACATATTATGCGTTTTAAAAACAAACAAAAGTCATGACTTATATTGAAATTTTAAATTATGTTTATTAATCATAGAGATTTTTAGGAGGGTAACGCAACTAGCAGCTTCTCTTCGTTTCATCATTGCACGTAAGTATGCTGTATACATACAATGACATACATATACATATATACACATGTAGGTAAGTATGTTGTATACATACAATGACATACATATACATATACACATGTATATATCTATAAATGTTGGCTTGTATAATCTATGCACTGACGAACGCACATAGTTTCAATAGTGGAGACATCAAAAAAATTCTGAACAAATCTAAAATAATATTGACACTCGTATTCGAAGAGGTTGCACCTAATAGAAAAAAAATTACACTTACGGACCGAATCAGAGTGGTGGATCAAGACCCCCCGGGCACCACATGCATCGACCCCCTGATTCTATATATGTATATATTACATGTGTATATGGATGTATGTAAATAATCTTAATGATATAATAAATAGCTCGGTCTTGGTATGAAAAAATATAAGTTTATTAATTTAGGTTGTGTTTGATGCACTATAACTAGCTGAAAAACTAATTTATTTTTACTTTATTGTATATATATTTTTTAAAATTGTTATGTTTAACAAACCAAAAAATAGCTATAGATTAGCTTTTTAGAAAATTATATAGACTATTTTTTTTTTTTTAGTTTTCAAATATTCTCTTCATTATTTATACAAAAAATATTCTTCTATAAATTTTTTTTTATATCATTTTATATCTTTCAGCCAGCTTATCAAATAGTTTTTACAAGAATTCATTTTTATCAGCTAATCTATAAACTATCAGCTAGTTTTTCAGCTATTATGTCAAATATAGTTTTAGTCGTAATTCACGATTTCAAATATTAGATCAAACCAAATTAAACTTAATAATTTTAGATTATTATAATTTTTAAGATATTTTTTATTTACTAGAATGTAACAAAGAACTCTTAAATATTTTATGTTCTGATAGAACTCTAATTAATATATATATATATATATATATATATATATATATATATATATATATATATATATATATATATATAAAAAGACAAAACTGCATTTTTATGAGATTTGGTATAAATCATAACGTTTAGGATATTTGGTCATTTTGAACATATTTGTATGTAGAAAGATCTCTCTCCAAATTAAAAAAACTGTTATACCCTTCTTTTTTAATAATTAATAAATATTAAAAATAAATAGGCCCACATCTCTCTGTTTCTCTCTCTCTCTCTCCTGCTCTTTCTCTTTCTTTCTCTCTATCTATCTATCTATCTATCTATCTATCTATCTATCTATTTATCTATCTATCTATCCATATTTCTTTTCCTTTTATCTTTTCACAGGTATCATCAGCTTGCCATAAACTAGAGAACTTGATCCTTCCATTTTGCTCCTCAATCAAAGCATTGAACATATGAACTTGATTCTTTCAAATATAGATTTTTCCTATTTCTTTCTTAACTTTTCTTTAATGACTTCAGTAGATTTGCTTTCCTACATCTTGTTTTTTTCTAGACTTTGTTTGATTTATGTTGTATCGGGTTAGCTTTACCACCATGAGAAGTTGTTGATCACGATTATCACCATGATAGCCTCAAAAACTCGTGCTGGCCACCATCTTTAGATCAAATCACCACAAAACATATACCTGGTGATGATTTGGAAGCTAAACTAGCTTCCAAGATATTGAGTACTCAATCAAAAACTGCAAAGGTCTCGAATGTTTCCATGGATGAAGAAAAGAAAGTAATAGTCGGTTTTTGCTAGGCCCTTGGAGCAGTAACTATGATAGTAAGAGCAATCACTAGAGATGGAGGAGAAGAGATCAAAGAATTGACAAGGTTCTGCAACAGGAATGGATCTGCAACAAGAACGACAACAGTTGGTAGATCTGTATAGGGCTTGTTGGTGAAGCTGGTGTAGGGCTGTATGTTCAATTACTTGGGTTTTGATGAACAAGATGAAGATCAAACCTATGTTTTAATGAACACGATTAAGATCAAATATGGGTTTGTTCTTGAAATCTTGAAATTGAGTATGGGTTCTTCTTGATTTTTTAAGAACATGTAACATCCATAAAATCACGATAAATTTTTTCATTTTGAAATCAATCCAAAACCTTAAGCGTTTATAAACATATTCTCCAAAATGTCAATAGTCACAAATCATAGTATCCTAAAATCAATTCTCGTAAAAAGTGAAGGATGTGTACGATCAAGCCTTCGCCTTGCCCCGATCATTTGAAGTACCTGAAACATAAAACTGAAACTGTAAGCATGAAGCTTAGTGAGTTCTCCCAAAGTACCACACATAACCATACAAATAACAACATGCATACATCTTCAACCTGACTGGATTGCCACACCGGGCCTGCAGACTATCCATACCACTCTAAGAGCCTTCAACATGACTAGACCGCCACACCGGGCCTACAACCTATCTAGACCACTCTTCGGGCCTTCGGCCTGAATAGATCACCTCACATGCCTTCATTCTATTCGGACCGCCCTGGGTATCTTGGCCTTCAACATAAAGCAGGATTGCATCAACCCAAGTCGACTATAACACATAAAACATACATCGTAACAATCAATAGCCAGCAAATACAAGTAGTCCTACAAATCTACCGGTCTAACACATATCCAACAATACATGTAATCATACATATCTACCAATCTAACGTGTATCAGTAATCATATGGATCTACCACATACTAAGCATAACATCAATCAATATACTAAGATATCAAATCCAGTGGGCCGACTTTAATGCCTTTGACTGACAAGTATAGTGAGGAAAACTTACCTCAATCTAAGATAACTAAAACACATGCATTGTTGCAACCACAATCTTCACACCGGAGACAACCAAATTATTCGTAATCAATAAATTAGGTAATTTCCCAGAATCTAAGGTCCAAATCAGTTTCTATCACTCCGTTAGGTAAAAGACCATTTTACACTTCTCATTTTTGACCCAACAACTCATGACCCAACTCCCAAAAGACCCAAGGCCCAAAAGTCCCAAAAGGGTATTTCATGAGTACGCCCCGCGTACCAAACTCGTACGCCCCTACATACTACCAATTGAAGCTCAAGGTACAACCTGTCACAATGGGTAACGTAGAAATCCATGCATTACACTGAGCGTACACATACATACGCCTAGTGTATGCCCTAGGTGTCCAATTCTCATTTTAAGGATTTAATTTTAAGACAAAAACGCCCAAACACTAACCTCTAAGGGATGTCTTAATTCATAAAGTTATATATGACTCTGCATGGCTTAATGGGGTCCAAAAATCCAAGCTTCATAACTTCATCAAAAGGTCACTAGTTCATGCATGAAAGGATAACACTCCTCAAGATCCAAAATTTATGACTTAATGACCTCAACAAGGACCAAATATGAGGCTCAAAGGTTCTGGGGTAACTTCTACTCACAAGAACCATAATTATGGGACCAAAACATAACAAATCACAACCCCAAGATAGATTTACAAGAGAAAGCCATCAAGATTAAAACTTTATACCCCTATGAGCTAGATCAAGATGAACAAATCCTGGATCTCCAAGCTCCAAGACAACCAACACTTCTTCAAGGAGTTCTTCCAAAGGAACCAAACATCCACCAAAATCACTGCAATTAATGCTTAAAATCCTTCCAAATGGGGGGCTAGGGTTTTGAACTTAGGGTTAGAGGGGATGGAGGCTGAAGATAAGAAGGGTTGGAAATGAGTTAAGACCTTTAAATAGGATCCAAGACCCTAAATTAGGGTTTGCATATGACTGGAGTACGTCCAACATACTTTAGGTACACCCATCGTACTCCAAAGGTCTCCACGATAACTTAAGCCCAGTACACTCAGTGTACACCATGTACACCCATCGTATTAGACTAACCCAAAAATCCTCCTAACTTCCAAAGGCCATAACGTCTCCGTTCTAACTCCGATTTCGATGATACCTTATATCCACGGAAAGGTAATGAGTAGCCCTATACTCCTATCAACTCCCCTATTCTTTAAAACCTTCCGAAGTTAAATCCTAAATCATGAAAGGCCTGAACTATCGCCTTTTTACCATTATACCCTTGGGCTCCAAAGCAAAGCATAACTCTTGGATCACATTCTTCATACTACCCATATCCAAATGGGTGTAAACCTCTCAATCTCCAATGCCTGAATCCTTATGATAATTGATCTTTGGGCCATGACCCCGAATTATGAAATGACTCGAAACAGGGTGTTACAACTCTCTCTGTCACAACTAGGAATTTTGATGCCATGTAACTACAACAATTATGTCAACTATGCACCAACAATGTGAAAGCATGTATGATGCTTATTCAATAACAACAAAACTTCATCAAATACTTCATTCAAGCACTACAAATAGTCCACAAAGAATTGGAAACCCTTGAAATCCCGGTTTAAGTCCATTTTGGACTAGGATATCCTTATTGGGCCTAATGGACCAATAAGTTTCCAATTTAACTACCTTGAACCTAGAACTCTCAAATAGGCCCTAATTGGACCCATATACATGAAACTTAATATTTTGGGCCTTATAAGCCTAAAATGAACTAGGTTATCTTTAATGGGCCTTATTGGGCACAACCAACTTAATTTAGCCCTAATAGGTCATAAAAATCATTCTTTGATTTATTTTGGACCAAAAATCATCTAATTAAGTCATTATATGGGCTTAAGCATACATGGCCCAATTATTTTTCCTTCCCCTCTCCATTCTCGGCCCAAACCACAAAAGAAAGGATGGAGTTGACTTTAGGATAGCCACCTCACCATTATCTCTTGGATTTCCATGCATTCATCTCATATTTCCATGCAGCTATCCCATCAAAGATCTCTCTATTCCCCTCTCTTCTTCTCTCGGCCGAACACAACACAAACACACACACATTCCACTCAAAACTCTCTCAAGGAAACACCCTCCACTCTTCATCAAGTTCTCGAAATTTAGGAGGTTTTTCAAGAAGATATTTCCACAAATTCATCATCTAAGGTAAGTTCATTCTTGGATCTATGATCTAGATTCTTTGTTTTATCAAAAACCTCTTCCTAATCTATACAGAATCATGATCACTCTCTTAGAAATCATCTAAGTTCGAGATTTACCAAGAGGACTTGCTAGGATCGAAATTTCTTCATCTCTTCCTTCAAAACCGAAACCACAACTCAAGGTGAGATTCATACCCCTCTCTTTTCGGTTTTTAATTGTTTTATGGGGGAGAATACAAGAAAATGTGTAGATCTATGAGTATGTGTATGCTATGTGTGATTTTATGCATGTATGTATGATTTTATGTGTTTTCTTTTTATGATGAACATGTAACCAAAAAGGAGTGATATGTCAAGATCTATGACATAAGAAAGTAAAAAAACATGATCTAAGTTATTTCACACCAAAAAAATTCAAGAATAATAACTTATAAGGTTGTGTTAAACATACTTCAACATAAAAACCCATTTTTGGGTTTAAAATGTCAAATATACTTAACTTGGGTTAAAAGTTGCCAAGTCACGGTTTCATAAGGGTCAAAAGAGTCAAAACAGTTTCAATAATTGTTTTTCTGAATATTAAAATTTTCAAAGGACTAAAAATGTAAAATTTTAGCTTAATGGGCTAATTTTGGGCTTTTCGGCCCAATAAGCCCAAAATTGCAAAAAATGACAATTAAAGGGGCTGAAGTGAAACTTTCTTTAAAATAGGGGGTAAAAAGGGTAATTAAACTATTTAAAGGGTCAAAAATGCTTTCTATTTCCAAAAGGATAAAAAAATGTAATGTTTTTGGATTTCGGGCCAAAACTGTAAAAATTGTGAAAAGTTGGGTTTCAACCGAAGATAACTATTCTAAAAGGGCTAAAACAGTTAACAAAATAAATTTTGAGTTAAAATCATCGTTTCAACAAATTTATGATACAAATGTGTCAAGAAAATCTTTAAAGGGCTAAAAATGTCTTTTCTTTTATATAAAGGACTAAACTTGTATTTTTATAAAAGGGAAGGTGTTGAAAAGGTCAAACCACTGTTTAAACAAATTATTTCATTAAGTCAAATACAAAACCACGACTTACGAAAAGTTGAATGACGAATACACGTTTAACTCCAAATATCGTTATAAACAAATCGATCGGTCTCGAATCGATACAAACACAACAACCGTTAAATCGAACCCTCCAATTGACATGAGATACCTAAGACAAGTAAACATTCGACACTTGGGCTTGAAAGTCTCAAATCATGCTTGTTGGACCTTGCAAGTCCATTAACATGATCTTTAGGCCCAAGGGATAATGCTTATATGTTATTGGGCCTTTAGATGACCCAATTCCATGTAAAGGGACCTTAAATGGCTTCTTAAGTGCTATTGGGTCCTAGTGATCCAGTAGTATTGTCATAAGGTCAAAGTAATCAAATGCAAGATGGGCCAACGTGTCTTTCGCATCCCCGATAGCCTAAAATAACTCACGGAAGTAGCAGGATTTCGTACTCCTCTTCTTATCGTTTGTTAGGCTTATGAGTAATCAAAGTAAACAGATTCAGGTGGTTAATCATTAGCAATTAAGGTCGTTTGGATTAAGTGAGTGAAAACGGGTGACGCCTCTAAGGATCGTTCGTATACTGTAGTTATAACTAGTCATTATCATGCACGGTTATAACAACTCACAAACCTTAATTAATCCAACACCACCCGAGTAATCAAGGAAGAGTAATCAAAATCATTCATTGTGGCGGTATAACAATTTGAGAAATCACTGTATTTTATGTATTTGGAAAACATCGGGTTTTCCGAGGAAGTTCAACATTTTCACTTATACGATTAATACTAAAGTTCTTCGATTATACATGTTTTGAAATCATCATGCATATGGTACGGATCTTCACACTTTTTTTACAATGGTCTTTTCAGAAAATATCGGATTTTATGGGTTTTACAAACTACACAAACCATTTTATCACAACATTGCTTATGAACTCACCAACATTTCATATGTTGACGTTTTTCCAAAATAAGTTGTATTCTCAGGTAACATGTAAGCGGAAGGGTAATATCAAGTAATGTTAGGATGCTATGTTGTTGAAAACTCTCAAACTACTTATGTTATGAATGTGTAATATTTTAAAACAATGTACTTGATGTGAACACTTCCAGTTGTAATATATTGATGCATGGTGATGGTTACGTTACGATTCATGTATATTCATTGTGATGATATTCAATTTAAGTCACGCGAGCCCTCGGATGTTTCCGCCGTCTGGTTCGGGGGTGTGACACTCTCCCACTTAAATTAGATTTCATCCTTGAAATCACTCCTTAATACCTTCTAGGAAACCAGACGATTCGACCAATTCCTCTAGAACCCAACTTTTTTTGAATAGGTTGATTCGTACTCTTGATGACCTTCCAACTCTACCATCAAAACCTAATTATAGAAGTACTCATATGTCCCAATGAAGAATTGATTATTGATCCATTAACTTATATAATAAGGAAAAACCATCACTTCACTGCTATAAGTCCAAACTCCCAAAACTTTACCTGACCTCTACACAGGTAGAACCATTCCTAAACACAATCAATATGGCCTCTCTCTATAATCTAGACTGAATGCCATCCTTCCGATCCTACATTATCCAACTGACACCCTTGGTAGGCAGAATCCTTGACCATACCTTACTGATGAAAATATCTTCCATGTAAACAAAGGTGACTCCCAATGCAAGTCTCAACCTTGTGTGTCAACCCGGAACATAACTCACGTCCCACAATCCAAAAACTCAAACTTGAAACTATCCGAAATCTTCTTATTCCATGGTGACCTCCCATTAAAATGATATATAAAATATCGAATCGACTTTCAAGAATAACGGTCTCGCACCTGGTCACTCTACAAGGCTCCGACTAAGAGTATAATTGATAAGGGATGCCCTAGCCTAGCCACTAATAACCAGATACCTGGGAGGCTCTAAATTCACACAACATTCACAAACTCCATCATGTATGCAACTGAGAGCAAATATAATTAATCGATTCAACTGATCATCCAATATTACAAATGAATTTTAATACATAAATCGACCCACTACTCCAATGAGTATAATGAGACTCCATCCAAGAATTCGCACGTTGCATCAAAATCTCTCATCAACTCAGGTGTACATCCACCTGAAAAATCACTCGAGACATCTACAATGAATTTCATGACTCGAGACTTCAGAACCAACACTCACACTGGAAACCAAACACCTAATAGACAGCCCACAAGAAAATAAGGTCCACCGGAGAAAACATTCATTAAGCGACTTATGGGCCTCACCCACAAGAATCATACAACCATTGGTTCACGATACATTGTGACACCTTCTAACCAATAAAATGATAAGCTCACGATGCCACACTGATCTTGCTGTCGTTCCCTTTTCCTCACAACTTTACCCAAAGGGTGAAGTACTAGTAGATCTATTGAAATGACGACCCTCAATCATTAATAGAAACATCCTCCTAAATGACTGAAACATATCCCATCAATATGCGACTAGCTCGATAAAACTTTTAAAGTCAATCAGAAATTTTGCTAAAACCATGGTCGTATCCATCCAATTATCAACCCTACCAACACGACATGCCAAAAGATTAGATTCTACGCAGATCTAATGTCCCGTTTGAAAAGCTGAACAACACTGTTCCAAATTCTAGACTCCCAAAACCAAGGAAATATTCAAATCATGAGTCGAACTTGATGATATGTTGATGAATCCATTGAACTTCAATTGATATGGCTCAAAACTTCTGAAGAATCTTCGCTTTGATGATGAACGAAATGACCAATGATCAAGAATGCATTGAGACCTAATCCTATGACCCAATACAATACATAAACCAAAACCCATGCAGAGCTAAACATACTCATCTCTAAAACTGATTTACTGATCAACAACTGACCAATCTAGACTATAAATAGCAATCCATACAACTAGCTGAAAAATCCCTCAACAGCTGATTCTCAACCTGAGAGACCCAAACTCCTCGGGGGGGGGGGGGGTAGGGTTTCAAGTTTAGGGTTTGAAGGGATGGAGGTTGAAGATAAGAAGGGTTGGAAATGGGTTAACACCTTTAAATAGGGTCCAAGACACTAAATTAGGGTTTACATCTGACTGGATTACGCCTAATGTACTCCAGGTACGTGCAACATACTCTAAAACTCTCCATGATCACCTAAGCCCAGTAAGCTCAGTGTACACCATGTATGCCCATCGTACTAGACTAACCCAAAAATCCTCCTAACTTCCAAAGGCATTCGTTCTTACTCCAATTTTGATGATACTTATATCCCTAGAGAGGTAATGAGAGGTTCAACACCCCTAAAAACTCCCTTCGCCTTTAAACCTTCCGATCTTAAATCCTAAGTTCATCAAAGGCCCGAATTATCACCTTTTTACCGTTATACCCTTGGGCTCCAAATGACAACCAAACTCTTGGATCACATAGTCTATATTACCCACATCCAAATGGGTCTAAACCTCTCAATCTTCAAGGCCCAAAGCCTTATGATAATTGACCTTCAGGTCACGACCCCGAATTATGAAACGACTCGAAACAGGGTGTTATTGAACATAAAAATGAACCGAAGATCTTAATCATTTTCTATGGAATTGCAAAGGATGTTTCAAGTTTTGGGTTTCAAGGTCTGAGTTTTTTTGTTATCGTCAAAAATGGTAGGTTTCAAGTATAGCATTAGTGTGTGTGTAAATGTGTTTTATTTACATTGTGTAGGTATGTGTGAAATGTGTCTGTGTTTTAATTTTGGCAAGGCAAATAATTGTTACACCCTGTTCCGAATCATTTCCTATTTCAGGGTGGTGACCAAATATCAAGAATTATCAGGCTTAGACCATTGAGTAAATGAGATTTGGACCTATTTGGATATGGGTGATGTAAATCTAGATGATTAGGGGTTCAGGCTGTATTTTCGAGCCACAAGGTATTTTGGTTAATGTCACCTCTGTCTTTGATGGAAAATGCCTTTTAATTCGGGAAATTTCAAGGCGATTATGAGATGATAAAATTGTAGTGCTTCTCATTACCTCTTCATGGATATAAGAATTGTCATAATCGGATTGATAATGAAGAATTTATGGCCTTTAAAAGAATTCGGGGTTTTAGGAAAAACCCTAGTACGCGGGGCGTACATGGGGAGTACGCAAGCCGTACTCGTGTGAGGACCCTTATGCGAGGTGTACCTTGGTGTATGATGAGCGTAGTCAGTAGTTTGTGTGAGTATAATAATCAATGATGCGCAAGGACAATGTCTGAAAACTCAAACCTTGAGTTAATCTTTAAAATCAATGTCTGCTCTTAATTAGATGTTTCAGTCGAGTATGGTAATACCAATCAAGGCTTGAATGAAATATTCAACAAAGAACTCAATATTAAATGAAGTAAACTAGGAGTATAATCAATGTAAAGACATTAAATGAACAAGAAGAATGTTGTGAAAGATCTTGACTTGAGTGAAAAGTTAAAATGAATTAAATGTAAATTTTGCTATCTTTGGAGTAACAAGTCACCATATTTCTTGTCACTTAAAATACCCCTTAAATAGACTAAGGAGGTACATCGTACAAACTTTAGTGACATTCGTAGGACTGGTTAATAATCAACTATTGACAACTGATTATCTAATAGATACAAAAAGACAAGTCCTATGAAACGTTACATCGTGATTAAGACAAGAAAAAATAAATATTCAAACAGACAGACTGATCTCGGATCTTTACTCCACCTCGGACTGATCTTCACTTCAGACTTCATCTCTACTTCGAAAACTACTTACTTCAGATCTTCATGCTTGTGATCACTAGAGGTTCACTTTTCATGTTTCTACAATTTACCCCTAAGTGAACTTAGAAATCTGGTCATCTCAGTTGGCTTCTTCTTATTTGAACACATGAGCTATGTACAACCAGTTTCGGAGTTCAAGATACCACTGAAGTTGACTGATGAATTTTGTCTTCACATGCTCTGGAGCTTCTAACTTTGCTGCATTTGAGATAAACTTCTGAAGAACTTTAGAAGGAACAAGATGATTGTCCAGAACTCGGAAGAAGTCGTTATTGTTTGTCTTCTTTTGCAAGTAGACGTATCCGAACACCAGTTCATCAATTGGCCCTTCAGCCAAGATTTCAGCGTCAAGCAGTTTCTAATCAATCTTTGCTAAGAATTTTTCAGTTCCGAACAAATGAGCTAATTCAAAGTCACATCTGCAAAACTTAGCGACATAATCCTTCAAGTAATTCATTGCAACACTGTAGGAAACAATGCTCATCTGATCATCTTGATGAGTTCGGAAATGAGATGCAATGGTCAGGATGTCTTTCGGATTAATGGAGGGGAAGTCAGCGTCCGTGATTATGAGCTATGTTGTCATGTTCCGATAGAAATAGTAGCGCTGCAATAGACAGTCTAAGTCAAACTTTGTCAAAACCTTCCTTCTGAACCCATATATCTTGGTTATTCTCTTCCGAGACCTCACTTCTTTTTGGGGACGTGCGTTCAAGGAGTAGAAAGTCTTCAATCATTCTATTTCGGTTCTGATGATCATTTGAGGATCATATTCTGGGTGGAGAGGAGAAAATTTGATGTAGAACTTGTCGTACGGAGAGATGGGAAGATCGAGCTGGTCCGAATCCTGGGTTGGTAGATGATAATACATGAATGGAACTATGTCCAAGTCACTGATTATTCCTTCATGACAAAGAAGGGAAAGCCCTAGCATTGGATTGGGTTTGTCTTTTAAGAGCTTAGATGTGAATGTTCTCTTCCAGGGCCTGATCTATTTGAGCCTAGGACCAACCTTCAAAAATTTTGGTGGTCGGTTCGCATATGTGAAAATCTGAGATAGGCCTTTTGCCTTTGTCTTGTTGTTTATTGAGAACAGAAATCACATGCTGCATGTTCTCATCTATGGTAAACTCTGGAGTAGGAGGAATCAGGGGCTGTTCCGGAATATTATTAGGTTTTCGAAGTGGAGAACCTTCATCTATTTGAGTTATTCTTGTTAAGAGAATTAGAGGGATCATTGACTGTATGGCTCGGAATGTATCAATCGTGAGCTTAGTCTTTGCCTTAGCCATTTCACGGCTTCTTTGTAGTACGTCAGCTAGGGATGATGGCCATAAGACATCAGACCATATCCTTTGCTCTTCCTCAGAAAGAATTTTCGTCGGAAAATTCCTTGGAGCTTGAATTCCTATGAAAGAATTTGTGATGTACTAGTCATCATCATCTTCATCGTCAGATGGAGTACCAGTAGGAATGATTTGAATAGAATCATCATCAGACTCATCTCAAAGTTTGAACTTTGAGGCGGGCTTGCAAGAGATAGACTGATCTCTTTTACTTGTGCCTTCTCCCCTTCTTGCATCGGATGACCTGGCAACTGAAGCAATTTGAGTTGAATGCTGAAACTTTGAAAGACGACCAAACACCTTCTGAAATCTAGTGTTCATTTACAAGGTAAGGACGTCATAGGCTTCAGCAGTTAGAGCCTGAGCTTTGAGGTGGTCGAATAAAGTGGCAATGATGGTAAGAATTTCATCGAACTTATCATTCAGAACATCCACAATATTCAAATAGGCTCGGAGGAGTTTGATGAGTACTTGCTACATGGTAAGATTCATCTCGTATTTCTTCTTTATCTCCTTCTCCATTCGTTGAATATGCTTTTCATGTCGGACATGCATTTGTTTGAGCAGTTCATTGGTGGCACTGATCATATCATCGTGAACTTTTAGCATGGTGGTGATGGTTTCGAGATAGTGATCAAGACTCGAATTGTACTTTTTCTCAACCTCCTCAATGGTGTGCTTGAGTGGGAGGGAGATGAGTTGATCCAGCTCTTGAGCCCTTTCTTCATCTGAGGGCCTTGGTTTCTTGACTTCCGAGAGGGAGAGGAGAATTCCATCGAGCTTAGTGTCAATACCAGACACTTTAGCATCAATTTGGGAGTCAAGTTATGCAACTGGCTTGTCTAATGATTCAGCTTTGGAGACTACAACATATACATTGTCTTGGAGTTCCAAAAAGGCAAAGGGATCAACATAGTTTTCAGTTGATGATCCCGTGTCCGAGGTGGAACTCTCAGACTTTTCGTTGTCACTCTTTTGATGGACTAGAGGTTTGGAAGGGCCTGGTTTGTTGGTGGTGGTGGTTTTATCATCCTTGGGAGGATTGGCTTCAGTTTCACCTCCGAGAGTGTATTGAATGTGGTCATCAACTTTGATTTCGTCATCAACCGACTCTGATGAAGAAGATGAAAGACCGAAACCATAAATTTTCCTTGACGATGATGGCTTCTGAGAAATGTGAAAAGTTGAGATGACTGAAGGAGCAGCAATCGAGACACTACCGTCATCGAACATAAATTATATGGAATCCTCTTCATCAGGATTTGGATGTAGTGCATCATGGTGGGAGGATTTCAGAATGTTGTCTTGTTGGGTCTCTCTTTATGTAAACTCTTGATCAGTAACATCGTCTGATGGAGGGATAAATGGTGTGTTTCTCGGAATTGCGCGATTTCTCATAGAAATGAGAGTTGATTCCACTTGAGATCAAGTGAGCTCCGGATGCCTTGTATAAGCCCTGCTAACAAAGTCTAGCAATTTGGATCGTCAGTGCATGGTCGTCCTTTACCCGAGCTAGGTATTAGACTAGTTGTGGTTTCCAAGGTTGGAGGGACTACCCCAACTTCGGAAAGCTTAGGATCCGAGACAGAGACCTTGAATCGTGCATATTCAGAAGAAGAAGGGATATCCAATATGACTCATGGGTGTGTTCCAGGGGGTGCAAGGAACTTTGTTCAACACCTACATCACCTTGTTGGGAAGGTGAGGGTGGATTATGTGGAGACTCCAGGTGAGTGTATGCACGTGGTTTTGAAACTCCAAAGGGTACTTCAGAAGAGTGGGCAGGTGGGGTGAGAGGATGACTAGAGTCAGTCGGAATGTATTTGATAGTTTCCTTTTGAGAGGAAATATCGAATTTGGCTCTCTGCTTGGCTTTTGTTTTAGAGGGAGAGATCTTTCTTTTGGCAACCTTCTTTTTTCTTTCTGCCAGTGGAGACTAGCTTGGCCACATCCGAGGTGGGATCAATGGAGACATGGCTAGGCTTTGTAGGGATATACACAATCGAAGTCACCAGATGATGTTTCAAGTGAAGGGACTCGGATGGTAGGGTGGCCAACATGTGTTCATGCAATCTACAAATTGGTCTAAAAGATGTCTGGTTCGGAAGACGGTAAGTCTTATTAGCTTCGAAAGATAGAAATACCTCTTTCAGAATTGTGTCGACTAGGATTAGTTCATGCCTCTCTTGGTAGAGTTGTTGGATGGTAAGAGCCTAGAATCTCAGACTTGATATCTCCAAAGGCTTTCTCTTCACAAAAAATTTCTGAAAGTCTTGCCACAAGACTTCGGTCAAGTTGACAACATTTATTTTTCCGGAGTAGATACTGTAGATGACATAGAGCCATTCTTTGCTCATAGTCTCTGTTCCTCCATGTTTGCCAACCAGACCTCGAAGGATGAGGAGCATGAGAAGTGTCCATAGCCCAGGAACTGCAGATTTATTGAACTTTTTTGCTTTAAACTCTTCAGCATACCCTATGCGGTTGAGAAACGTCTGAAACTCTTCAAACGATGGATCTTGAACTGTGAAACCCATAGGGTTTTATGGAATCCCAATAGGCCTCAATAATGTTTGCTTTGAAACTGATAAAATACAGTCACCAGTAATCCTAACTTCAAGAACATGTCTTCTATCTTGATTCTGTCAAAGACAGTGTGAAGAAGACGAAGTGGAATGGGTGGATCATGAATTTTTATGAGAGGAACTGATATGGGATGGCGAGATATGAACTCGATCATAACCCGGATGGAATCATCATAGTCCATGCGATCCAAGGAAGACAGTTAAGTGGTATCTCTGAGGAATGGTTTAGTTGACAATGATGATGCAGAACCCTTGGAGGATTTCTTCTTGGGAGTAGGTTTGGTGATTATGGGGTCTATTTGAGAAGATGCCATTGTTGCAGATTATGAGTGCTCAAAGAACAGTTTGCAAAGAGAAAGAGATGAAAGTTATGAGTGTGTAAAGTATCAAATGGGTTTTGGTGAGCCTTTTATAGGTTGAATGAAAATGGGTCGGGTTAAAAAGGTGTAATGATGAATCCCGGATATGGATATGTATCACATTAAATGTGTTGCCACATTTGGAATGAGTTGACCTGCAAGGACGAAAGAATACTATGGCAAGACGTGCAAAATGGAAACCATCATATGATTGATATGATGCTTACTTTATTGAGACGTGTGCAAAAAGAGGGAAATTTTCAAGGATTAAGGATAATCATCATTAAAAAATAATTGTTTGAATTATTAAGAAAAACGTTTCAGTATTAACAATGAAAAACCTTTTGAACTTCTTTCAAAGAAAGTGATCTCGGAGCAAGGAAGTTCTGAGATGATTTGACAAAGTGATCTCGGAGTATATAAATTCCGAGATAGATTGTTATAGAGATCCTGGAGCATGAAATTTCCGAGATTTTAAAGTACATATTTAAACAGATTTTGAGATTCTGAGACATGAAGGAACAGATCTCAGACAAAGATAAGAGGTGAACACACATTACCATTTTAGAATTCAATTCCGAGAACTTTAAAACACACTTTTTGAGATAGATTCCGAGACGAGATCAATCAAAATACCAATGTGACTATATGGGTCATAAACTTCAAGAGATTGAGTGAACTGTACAACTTAAACTAAAAGAAGAGGTTAGATAAAAAGACACATAAATTGATCCTATTTATTCCGAGATGAAAAATAATTTTGACTCTGGAATTATTTCAATTCCTGATGATAACATCAAAGAGTGCAAGCCTCTTGAAAGAATTGAGGATCAAGCAACATCATACCCATTTTGTTCAGAAAACCATTGAATTTTGTTTCTTCTAATGCCTTAGTAAAGACATCAACAATTTCATCTTCAGATGGAACAAAAATAAGTTCAATGTTTCCTTTTAAAACATGATCTTTAGAGAAATGATATTGTATATCAATGTGCTTCGTCATGGAGTACTGAATTGGATTGTGTGAAATCGCAATGGCACTTTGAGAATAACAATATATGGGAATTTGTTGGAATGGTAACCATAATCCAAGAGCTATGATTTCATCCAAGGAACTTGAGAGGTGCAACTAGCAGTAACAATGTATTTTGCATCGGCTGTTGATAGTGCAATGCGGTTTTGTTTCTTAGATGACCAACTAACCAATCTTCCACCAGAAAATTGACAGCCACCAGAGGTGCTTTTTCTGTCCAAGTGAAGACCACCATAGTTCGAATCGAAATATGTTTGTACGAGGAAACTCTCATTTGTTGGGTACGATATTCCGAGACTCTTTGTACCTTTGAGGTATCGGAATATTTGCTTGACCGCCACAAGATGAGACATCCTTGGATGTACCTGGAATTTGGCACACAACCATGTAGAAAACATGATGTCTGGACGACTTGTTTTTAGGTAGAGTAGCGACCCAATCATTCCTCTATACTTATTTTCAACAGCAGCAACACCTAATGGGTCCGAAAAGTTCTTGTGTACGAACCCATAGGTACCTTTACAGACGCACTGGTGTCCATTAAGTATTTCTTGAGGAGCTCAGAAATGTATTTCACTTGGTGAATAAAGATTCCTCTATTGGTTTGTTTTACTTGGAGACCGAGGAAGAAACTTAGTTCATGATTCATGCTCATTTGCAATCGACTAACCATTAATTTGGCAAAATCAGTAACCATTGATGGATCGGTGGACCCAAAAATATATCATCCACGTAGATTTGAACCAGCATGAGATATTTTCCATTTGATCTTTGGAATAGGGTCAGGTCGAGAATTCCTCTTTGAGAATCATAACTCTTGAGAAAGTCGGTGAGAGTCTCATACCAGGCGCGAGGAGCTTGTTTGATGCCATAAACAACTTTTCGGAGTTTGTAGCAATAATTCTGATAAGATGGACTGACAAAAATGAGAGGCTATTGAAGATACACTTCAGTATCTAGTTCACCATTAAGAAAAGCACTTTTGACGTCTATTTTGTAAACTTTAAAACATTTGTGAGCTGCATAAGCAAGAAAAAATCTAATCATTTTAAGACGAGTAACAGCAGCAAAGATCTCGTTATAGTCAAGTCCTTCAATCTGTGTGAATCCTTTGGCCACTAATGTTGATTTGTTTCAAATGATAACTCCAGCGTCGTCTAGCTTGTTTCGGAACACCCATCTCGTATCTACAATGGGATGATCCTGAGGAGGAGGAACGAGAGTCCACACTTCATTTCGATTAAATTCTGACAATTCTTCTTGCATGGTTGTAATCCAGTCAGCATGTTCAAGTTCTTCATTGATGGATTTTGGTTCAGCCATTGAAATAAATGTCGACTAAATGACATTCATTTTGGATGTTGGTGGCAGAACGAGTTTGAATACTACTATTTAGATTTCCAATAACTTGGCTTAGAGGATGATCCTTGGTCCAAATGTGTAGTCTTGGAAGCTCTTCTATAGCAGATGATCCGACATCAACAATGGGGTTGTGTTTCTCCCCCTGAACAACTTGAATTTGAGGATGATGCTCCCCATGAACTTCTGAACCAGAGATATCAGTGTCATTTTTGTCCGGAAAGTCAAGAGAGGGAAAAACATTCTCCCCATCAACCCGAGAAGGTTGAATTGGTTTGGAATCAAATGGAGGAAAGGTGGGTGTCAAACTTGAAACATTTTGTGAGTTTGGAGCCACAGTTGATGAGGATTGTCGTGATCGAGATTTCAATTCAAGAGCTGTTTCAGATGGTCAGAACAAGTTTTAAAATCGACTTCATGAATTATTTGAGGATTCGGACATCCAGGCGATGGAGCATTGGACTCCATGATGTTGGTTGTGACATGGATTGGGCAAGAATTCTGAACATAGTTGTCATTGAAGGTGACATCAAAGATTTCTTCAAGAACACAAGTCTAATCATTCAGATCTCGGTAAGCTTTTGATTTTGCTGAGTATCCAAGAAAAATTGCTTCATCAACTTTTGGTTGAAATTCCGTGAGTTGATCACGATTATTTTTGATAAAGCATTGATATCCAAAGACATGTAGAAAGGAGATACTCGGCTTACGACCATTCATGGCTTCATACAGTGTCATATTGAGGCATCGATTGATAATGCTTCGATTTTGAGTGAAGCAAGCAGTGGACACAGCTTCAGTCCAAAGATAAAGTGGAAGATTTATAAAGTTAAGCATCGATCAATTAGCTTCAACGAGGGTTCTGTTACGTCTTTCAACCACACCGTTTTGTTGAGGGGAGTATGGAGTTGAGAAACTATGGTCAACACCTTTCTTGGAGAGGAATTTCTTACTGGAGACATTGGTAAACTCCGATCCATTATCACTTCAGATTCATCGAATATGCAGTTTCACAAGAACTTCAATTACTTTGATAACATTGATAAGTTCTAAGGTTGTTTTTGACTTGAGCCTAAGGAAGAAGACCCCGATGAATCTTGTAAAATTGTCCACAAACACAAGAATGTATTTCTTGTGATGTAGGCTTTCAACTATGGAGAGTCCACACAGATCTATATGAAGTAGCTCTAACGGTTCCGAGATTGATTTTTCAAGGAAGACAAGATGACCTTTCTTCAATTGCTTCCCACATTCACAAGAAGCACATAGATGACCACTTTCAAACTTGAGGAGAGGAAGACCTCTGACCATTTCACCGTAAACAAGATCATTCATATATTGAAAATTTAGATGAGCAAGCCTTTGATGCCATAACCAACTGACATCAGGAACTACCTTTGAGAGTAAACAAAGTTGAGGTTTTCAAATGATCATGTTGATGTCAAGAGGATACATGTTCTTGTTGCAATTTGACTTGATCAGACATTCTTTTCGGTCTTTAATCATGACATGGTTGTGTTTATTACAGAATTCAACTCGACGATTTGCATTAGTAAGTTCAGCCACACTAATTAAGTTATGCTTCAGGTCAGCTACATATGCCATATTTGATACAGAGAAGTTTCCATTGGTAAGGATGCCATAACCTCGGATTTGAGAGTTGGAGTTGTTGCCATACATCACATAACTAGCATTTGGTGAGAGTTTGAGATCATGCAAAAAATATTTATGCCCTGTCATGTGCATGGAATAAGAACTATCAATATACCATATTTTATCCTGTTCCGAAGCACATAGTGCCTGCAAAAATTAGCGAATTTTGGACTTTTTCGGCTCCGAGTTAGATTTGGGTAATTGGGCACGGGTTTTGGACTTGGATTGTGACATTCGAGAAACTGGTGTCTTGGAAGGCTTTTTCCGAGATCCTTTGGGAAATAAGCAAAATGCCAAAGTCTTTTCATTGATCCTGAAATCATATTCAACAACAGTGTGTTTAGGAACAACTTTTCTCAGACAGACTGTTTTTGGAGCTATAGGAATCACAATGTTACTTGAGGTTGCAATACACTTTTCAACACTTTTATCTCTCCACTCAAACTTTTGTTTTGAATTCTTTGAAAATTTTTGAGTGACAGTGTTTTTGACAAATCGTTCTTTGTTTGCTGTTGTTGATGGTACATTTGGTTTTGAAAGTTGTTGTAGTTTAAAAATCATACTATCAGATTTAACAATAAAACAAAGGAAACAATCCGAGGAGAGTTATTTCTTGTGGGACAAGTATCAACAAATTTTTTCGGAATGGGACTGACAACTTTGTTTTGAACTACCGTGCTAGGAGGAATGGATGGCCTTTTAAAATTCTTAACATGCACAAATGTGTTATGGTTCCTAGTGGTCGACCTTACAGTCGAAGATACTTTTCTTTTTGGAATTCTCAATGAACCTGGAGTCATGTGTTGACCTAATTTCCTTTTTGAGGTCATTTTTGGCTTCTATCTTAGGATCGACGACATCTCTCCTATTCAACGAAGGTTTCCTCCTAGAGTTAAACTTGGGTTTAATTGGCACTAAGGTGGTTTTTGAAATCACTTGAGAATCAGAAACAAATGAATTAGACGAATATTCCACTATGATTTCTTCTTTAACGTCACTATCAAAAGATGCCCAGACAAAATCTGATTTATCCGAGTCAGGTTCAGTTTTCTCCGGAATAATTTCTTCAACAAAACAATTGTGAGGACTATGGTTTGGAATTTGAACTATAATGTTGGGAATGCTAGCAAAAAATTTTGAGGTCTGATTCAAGTCCAGGGGTATCAGAGGTGGAAGAGGTGTGGAATAGGGATATTTGACAACTATTGGCTGAAACTCAAGAATTAGGGATGAGAATTGGTCCGAAGTCTCAGGAAGGGGTGACAATGGTGAGACATGAGTATCTGGATGTTTGTGGTTCGAAATGTCTCCCATAAAAGTTAAATTTTGTAACTCCTTCAAGGAATGAGAAATAGGTTTCGAAAATTCACTTCCGAGACCAGGTGCTTTAGACCAAGGATGACAAAAATTATAAGTCATTTGTTCATTTGCTTTAATAATATCTATGGAATTATGTAAAGCATCTATTTTGGCATTGAGATGTTTGTTATCAGAAATTAAAACATTTCTTTCAGAATAAGTGATTTCACATTTGTCCTTAAGAATGATACATTCATCTTTTGGCATTACAAGTTCATGCTCTAAAGACTCAATCTTAAGCTTCTTATCCTCAAAACGTAATCTAAGATGACTTAGTTCACTTTCCACCTTCTCACTTGATTCAATCGCAGACTCATAGGCTTTATAAATGACGTTCATATCTGATTAGATTTGGGTTAGATATGGTTCACAAAGATATAAATCAAAATTAGTATCAGTAATCATAGATTTTACCTGTTGAATGGGTCGTTGGTCGTCATATAGCAGTAGTTTTGTTCAGTATCATCACAATCTTCCTCTAATCCAGATGACTAGTAGCCTTCATCACATTCGATTGTTTGTCTTACCATAAGAAACATGTTTCTACCGGTACTCACATTATCTTCATCACCAGCTGACCAGTATCCTTCCACATCTCTCGACAGAGTGATAACAAATGTTTTTTCACTAGCAGCCATTTCTTGAGCTCGACGTGTATAGTACGCAGAGTACTTGATCTTGGGTTTTTGAGGTGCTTTAGCGAAGCAGTCTTTGGCATAGTGATTTGCATGACCATACTTATGACAAATTATCTTTGGTTTTTCTTACTTCGGAGTCTTGTGAGATTCCGAGGTATGGTTTGGTGTAGAGATATTAGGTTTATAAGCAGGTGGATTCTCTGATGGTTTAGGAAATGGTTGGGGATTACTCATATGAGGAGCTTGGAAACGATTGTGATATGGTTTGTGAGTGGGATTGAAGGGACACTTATATTTCATGGAAAGTAAAGCAAACTCTTATTGAAAGTGTAGTTCTGAGTCCATTGCTTCAGGGTCGAGGTCTCCATCAAACTGATAGTTTGAACTAGTAGGAGCAGGTAAAGTTGGTGGAGAGGGTTGAACAGATGAGATTGTTGGGATAACAACTTTGAAAGGGTCCGAAACATAAGGGTTCGAGACATGAGGGTCTAAAGATCTAACAAGAGCAAGAGGACCTCCTGAGAGTTCTCTTAAGGTTTATGCAACATTAGATTCATGACCTTGAAGTTCGTCAAATAGATGGTAAAGCTTCAACTTCTTCAGAGATCCATTACTTTGAAGACACGATTTCATGTTTCCCCATCTTTTAGCAAGACTATTAATGTACTTTAGATTGTATTCAAGTGGAGTTTGAACAATCCCATGAGTTGTCATGTTGTTGATAACGATTTTGTATATGTTCGAGGCTGAGGCAACTGATGCACCCAAAGTTGTGGTGAAAGTATCAAAGTCGTTGACAACAGAAGTCAAACACTTATCCTTCATGTTTTCTAATCCTTCAAATAGGTCTTGGAGTGTTTCCCAAATCTCTTTAGCAGATTTACACAACTGAATGTGCTTAAAGAGATAAGGAGGAACACTAAGCACCATTTTGGAAAAAGCAACTTGATCTACATGCAGTTTCTCGATATCATCAACAATGAGAGGTTCTTGATGATGATCTTCCTGTCCCATAAGAGTTGCAGCAACATCTCTTACAGTTTGTCTAACAAGAACATGTGGACCTTCTTTTACAGAGCTCCAGATAGCTTCACATTTTTCTTTACCAAGTAAAAAAATTTCCATTCTAACTTTCTCGTGATCATACTCTTCAACAACTATAAATGGGACACGAGAAGGGCAACCCACACTATTTACTATTTGAATTGAATTCATTTGTTGAGAATTAGGAGGAACCATTAAAGTTAAGATATTAGAGTAGAAGCGGTATATAGAAGAACTTTTATCCTGAACACAGAAATGATCAAAATACCAAGATAATTTCGAATCAACTATAATCTGTTCTTATGGATTCAAAGGACAGCCACTCAAGCTCTGATACCAATTGTGAGTATAAGAATCAATGATGCGCAAGGACAAGTTTTGAAAACTCAAACCTTGAATTAATCTTTGAGATCAATGTCTGCTCTTAATTAGATATTCCAATCGAGTCTCGTAAAACCAATCAAGATTTAAATGAAATATTCAACAAAGTACTTGATATTAAATGAAGTAAACTAGGAGTATAATCAATGTAAAGACATTAAATGAACAAGAAGAATGTTGTGAAAGATCTTGAATTGAGAGAAAAGTGAAAGTGAATTAAATAGAAATTTTGATATCTTTGGAGTAGCAATTCACCATATTTCTTGTCATTCAAAATACTCCTTAAATACACTAAGGAGGTACATTGTATAAAGTATAGTGACATTCCTAGGATTGGTGAATAATCAGATACTGACAACTGATTATCTAAAAGATACAAAAAGATAATTCATATGAAACATTACATCAAGAATAAGACAAGAAACAATAAATATTCAAATAGACAGACTGATCTCAGATCTTTACTCCACCTCAGATTAATCTTCACTTCGGACTTCATATCTACTTTGAAAATGGCTTACTTCAGATATTCATGCTTGCGATTGCTAGAGGTTCACTTTTCATGTTTCAACAGTTTTATCGCCAAGCTTCAGCCTCGTATGGTGGGCGTACGAGGAGTACTCTGGCGTACGAGGAGTTCAAGAAACCCTAATTTGTTTGTATTGTATCTTATATAAACACCTTAAGACCCTAGGGATGGCCTCTTGACCAACCTCCTCCAAACCTCTAAAACCGTAAATCGTCCCTTAAGCTTTCTTGGTGGTGTTCTTGAGCCCTTGAGAGAATTTTATTGGGTGTTTTCTTCATTGTGAGGGAAGCTTTGAAGAATGAAGGTGCCTTACATGGAAAGAAGGTCATAGATCCTGAATCATCTCACTTGTTGCAATCTCTTTGAGGTATCAAGTTCATACCTTGGCTTGTAGATGTTTAGATCTCCTCATAGTTTGTTTTATTATGCTTTTGGTCCAATTTTGAGTTGATTGAAGAGTTAAGACGTTTTAAGGGCTTGTTCTTTTAGATCTGAGCTTTTTGGTGGACTCCTTGAGCATAAAGGTGCTAAATTTATGGGATTTTGGGTCACATGCATGCATTAAGTCACTTGTTAAGTCCTCTTTAAGTTTAAGAGCTTCATTTAGCCATGCATGATCGTAAAGTTAGCAACTTTACATGATAATCCAGCTCAAGGAAGCCAAATCTATGTTTTGGAGCTATGTCTAAGGGATTAAGTGATAAAATCAAGTTTTGGGACGAATGGGTGGGTACGTTGGATGTACAAGCAGGTACGCTTAGCGTACAAACCCTCAAGTGAGTACGATGCACGTACATGTTGAGTACCCCCGCATATTCAGTCTAGTGGACTTCACATGTTTGGGCCTCGAATTTGGGCTATTCTTAGGGCTTTATGGCATGGGGCTTTGTTGGACCACCTTAATGCAAGAGTTTGGAGTAAAGAAAACCAGTGGGCCTTAGGGTAAGGCCCATGTAAGGGTTTGGGCTCAATTTAGAAAATTAGGCCATGTTTGGGCCTTTAGTTTTTATTTGGATTTTTGGACTTTTGGATTGTTGGTTTGGGCCTAGGTTTGGGTCATGCTGAGTATAGTGTAAAAAGGTCTTTTACCCCAATTTGGCCAATTAGTATGGACCAGATCTTATTATTGATGGATGATTACTATGGCGATTTCTAGCGCGGGGATTTTAGCGAGGCTACGGATATAAATTATTTCTGTGAGATTCGGCAGTACGAGGTGAGTTTTCCTCACTGTACTTTCGAGTCGAAGGCACCAAGGCCGGCCCTTTTGGATTGTTATCCTGGTTTATCATATGATTATGTACTGTAGTGATCTGTTAGATCTATATCCTGGTAGATAGGATGATGTGATGCTTAGTGATCTAGAAGATTTGTATGTTTGTTTATTGGCTGGTTATTTGTATGCTTGTCTGTTATATATGTATGTCGACATAGTTTATGTGTGGTTGGGCTGAGGCGGAACTACTTTGTGTTGAAGGACAAAATATTCACAGTGTCCCGAATAGAAATAAAAGGCCAGTAGGGCGTACCAGTCATGTCAAAGGCCCAAACAACGTTCCAGATAGACTGAAGGCCCAATATGGCGTACCAATCATGCTGTAGGTTCTTTGAGCGTGCCAGGTAGACTGTAGGCCGGTGGGGCATTCCAATCAGACAGAAGGCTATGTATGCATGTTGTTTGTTGTTATTGTTATGATTATATGTTCTGTTGGTTTTTTGGGGGGACTCACTACGCTTTGGGCTTACAATTTTGGGTTATGTTTCAGGTACCTCGGATGATCGCGGGAAGGCGAAGACGTGATCATGTTTTGTTTTATGATTTTGGGAAAACTCTAATACCAAACATGTTTGGATAACTATTTTGTAAACAATGATGATCTGTGGATTGGTTTTAAAAGTTCAAATTTTTCATGAATTCTATAGATGTTATAAGTTGGTATCAGAGCCTTGGTTTGAGTTAATTGGAGGAACACTCATGTGAATGTAGCTCAAACTAAGGAAAAAGATTTTTAAAACAATTTCGAAATTGTTTTCAAAATACCCAGGAGGATGCAGTGTGTACGATCAGCCGAAACCAGTAAGTAGACCCCAAATTACCACACAGTTAATTGAGATTATGTTTTGATATGGTAGAACAACATGCTAGTAACAAGATAGGGATCTTTAGGAATTGCATGATAGAATTTCCTGATATATGAGGCCTTATCTCTTGTAGAGTACTTGATTGATTGGTGTATGACTCTTTCACATGTGAACTGAGTACTGAGTGAATACGCTAAGTCACATGCTACATGGGTAAATGATCTTAGGATAAGGGATTTGGTACTGCTGCGCAGCTCTTGTCTGAGTACAACCGTTGTGGGCTTGAATCTTTTAGTCTAAGATTTTTTAATTTGTGCGGCATGTGATTGTATCCATCCAGTAGTTATCTAGCACCAATGGAGGGTCGTGTGGTAGTTAGTGGTAGGATAAGTTGTGTAGGATTAACCGGCCAGTCTCGAGATGTGTAGTCTTTCTCTAGGATGTGAGGATTTCGTGTGTGAGTATGCTAGTATGTATTGTTAGGGTTGTTTTGATGATCCTTGAGACAAATATGGGTAGGTGTGGAAGGTAGTATGGCCCATACTACTGAGAGCACAGGTCCCATATGTGTTTCAGGGAAGTCACAACCCCTAGTGCTTTGTTAGGAGTTCACTCCCCTGGTATGATATGCGTTTCATCTGAGATCTCACTGTTATGTCCAGTATGGTGATGACGAGACTATTGGAGGCTGGATCCGGATCAGGATTGGGAGGTAGTGGCTAGGATAGCCCGGTGTTGTCTGTTGCTCATATGCGCCAGGTGATTGCCATGGAGGTTTTTCAGATTTTAAATAAGAATTGTCTGGTTTCGTAGATCGGATCACTGGCATGGTTATTGCCAGGCTCGAGGAGCAAACCGTAACTTTGCAATCTTTGAGAGGTGTTGCTAATGGGATGGTTGTTGAGGGAGATCTAGTTGTGGGGACACAACTAGGTAAGTGGAAGAGGGATCTCTCAGCAGAGAACAAGGAGACGGAGGCTGCTGGCCAGGATATTGGGAGTCAAGAGAATCATGAGGTGTGTGGCAAGTGTGGGGGAACTCACGGATTTGCTTGTCACAAGTTCAAGTGTTACAAGTATGGGGAAAGAGGGTATGTGCAATGAGATTGTAAGAAGGATCATATATGCTTTCACTATCACCAGCCAGGTCATTCCGGTCCCTCTGTCCTCCTTTGGGGACGGAGAGAGTCCAGGTTCCAATCCTCATCATTCCTCAGGAGGTCAAATTCAAGCCATAAGAAATATCTAGTATGTAATTAGATCCCCAATTTTGTAGTGTTATTATGGTTAGATTGTTCTTGATTGGTATTTTAAATTGATATTGCCATATTTATGCATATTTTAGGCAATATTTTAATACGTTTTGCTTAATATTTTACTTATTTGCATAGATAAGTGGTACTTATAAGATTAAAATTGTATTTTGCAGCTAGAAGGAGCATTCTTGAAGAACAAGGGCTAAACGCGACAATAGATTGAACTTTGGAGGCTTGGAGAATTAAAAAAATCTACGAACACAGCTGAAGCCACATCGTGGACTTCATTTACACAACGTGGAATAAACGATTCTGGAAGATGAGTACACGGAAAGTCGAAATCCTTGCCTGATACGGATTCATCCAAATCCACGACGTGGAGTCCTAATCCATGACGTGGAGTTCAAATTTATGATAAGTATATATATCTTTGGTACTTACGGGTGTCGGAGGTTGGCTGGAGATTAGAAGTTCCAGAATATGAATTTTAGAGGAGAATTAAGAGAGAAATCAAGCATTGGTATTGGAAGAAGGATAGGAAGATCATTACTTTACTTTTGATTTGGTACAATTCATTATGTCTTTATTAGTTGCAACTGTGTGTTTGATTTTAGCTATGAGTAGCTAAATCTAGCTACTTATGTTAGCTAGATGAAGCTAGAACTCATGGTTAGGTTATGTTAATTTAGACTTTTCTAGTTAGTTAATGTCTTGTGTTTGATTGTTTATACCTAGCATGCTTAACTTGATACTAGATTGCTTTAATTCATATTATGTGTAGGTAGTGACCATTAATCTGCATGAATTTGATTACCTAGTAATTTAGTGAACATTAGATTAGTAGAGCTAAGATCGAACCAATCTTAGATAAGTAATTAAAGTATTGAATTCGGTTGTGCTGGAAAACTCATATTATGACCATAATTGTGTTTATTAATTCAATCTTACATAGCTTCAATCATGTTTAATAATTGATTATGTGTTAAATTATGTATGACTATGCATAGCTCTACATGAATAATTTAATATTAGTAAATTTGGACTTGAATTGCTAATAATAAAATAATTTGTAACCAATGGGTATTGTAATAATTAATAGCTAAACCATTGAGGGAAAGTGGATTCGAACTAACATGAGTGTTTTTAATAACTGATTGAATAGTTGTTGAGAATTTAAGTTTGTTTAAACTTGCAAAATTAGATAAAAAGCCTTTTACTTTTGTTAGAATTTTAGGTTAACTTGATAGTAAGTAGGTTAAATAATTAATCCTGTTCCCTGTGTTCAATACCCAAGTTTTGTGCTATACTATTTACCAAACGGTAAACTGCCCTGGGTCGAGTAGCTAGTAGAATAGTAGGTAAAATTAGGTGTAGCTATTTGCACGCATCAAAGTTTTTGGCTCCATTGTAGGGGAACGACTTTTTTGATTGTTAAATATAATTGCTTTAGGTTAATCGATCCTTTTTGTGGGGTTAAAGGTGCAAAAAGTTAAATTTTTGAATTAGTTTTTTTTTTGTTTTTTTAATTTCAGTACTGAACTCACGACATGATCCTTAAGCTCATGACGTAACGTCAATCATTTTCGTTGTTTCTCTTGTTTATTGTTTCTGTTTAGCTTAGTTGCGACAACACGAGGTGGTGCCCTTTAACATGTCGTGGTAAGCAATCAATAGGCATTTTTATGTAGTTTTTGTTCGTTTTTACGTTTTTATTTATGTTTATCTTGCAGTAGTTCATGACCCGAGGATCCAACACACCTTTGGTACCACCGCTTGAAGATCTAGAGTCGACCCTTCACAAAAAGATGGATAAAAATGTAGAAGAAAACCAACCACCAAAGAAGTCACCTTTCAAAGACCTTAAATTAGTTTTTGGAAAGAAAAAGGGGAAGAACGTAGAAGAGTCGAGCAATCAAAAGAAGGACGAAAGCAAGTTTGAAAGCTTTGAACAAAATCCGAATCTACAAGAATCCGAATACGAGTCCGAACCCAAATTCAACTAGAAAAGAGTGAACCCGAAGACAAGCCCGAAAACAAGATGGCAACCATTGCAGATATGTCAATGGGAGTATACAAGAAGAGAATCCGAGAGGACACCGGTCCCGATTTAGTACAACCTGTAATTCCTGCCGCTGCAATATTCGAGTTGAAAGGACACATTCTTACTACACTTAAGGACGTACCATTTTCTAGGAAGGATCATGAGGATGCTTACAAGCACCTAGATGAGGTCAATGACCTTGTAGACTATTGCAATGTCCTGATGCTCCTAGAAAGACAGTTTTGTTAAGGATGCTTCCCATTACTTTTAAGGGAGTTGCCAACGATTGGTTGAAGTTACTACCACCCGGTGCAATTACTATTTGGGCACAAATGCATGAGAAATTCCTAGAACAATTCTGCCCACCATGAAAGATATCTAAACTCAAGAAGGCAATAGCTAACTTTGAGCAACAAATGGGTGAGTCGCTTTATGAGGCATGAGAGCGATATAAAGGGTTGCTAAGAAAATGCCCTCAAAATGACCTTAACATACAACAAGAAGTGACTCTCTTTTATGACAGGGTGAATGTCATGATGAGGCAACTCCTTGATTCTTAAGGACCACTTACGAAGAAAACTCCGGTTGAAATCAAGGAGTTAATTGAATATTTCTCAAAGCATTCTCATGAGTACCACAATCCAAGACATGATGGAGTTAAAGGAATTGGGAGAGGAAATTCTAAAGATGGTTGTTGTACTAGCCATGCTAAATACTATAGACCGAAGAATGACCAAGATGGACCAATCAATTCATGCGATTAGAGTTGGTTGTGAAAGGTGAAATGGTCCCCACTTAACAAAAGATTGCCACTTGGATGAAAATGGAAATAAAAAGGTGCAAGTTTGCTATTCAAGTGGGGATAAGTATGATGAAAGTTGGAGAAAACCAAAGAAGGAGTGGTTACCATATGACGAATATAAGAAGCTGAAAGAAGAAAAATATAGACAGACTGACTGAGGCTTATACCAAAAAAAAAAACAACCACCTCCTGAAAAGAAAGTTGATCTTGAATCAATTTTACATAGATTTATTGAGGCTTCCAAGAAAAGACACGATGAGACCGATGCAGTGATAAGGGAACATCAAAATATTATGAAAGACCAGCAAGCTTTGCTAAGAAATCACCAAGCATCGATCCAAAATATTGAAGTCCAACTAGGTCAACTAACTACTTTTGAACAAGAAAATTTATCTCCAAAGATTTCTGAGACAAAGCCTCAATCACATGTAATGGTAATAGAAACTGAAGAGGATACCATCTCTGAGTTCCTTGAAGCACTAGAATTCGATCCATCTCAGACCGGACCAAGCTCGAAGAAGTCACGATTAGAAGGAAAAAAATGTTGCTGAAACACCAAACCCACGACGTGGACAGGGTCTAAACAGAACTTTTTTGATAATGTGCAAGCTTATCGTCCTCTACTTTCATTTCCGTCACGAGCTCATATCCATCCACTGGAGCAGGAGCATTTGAAGTTTATGGAACAAGTGGAGGGTATTTTAATTAATACTCCTTTCATTGATTCATTATCTAAGGTTCCTGAATATGACAAATTCTTGCAAGATCTACTTGACACTCACCGGCAGCTAGAGAAGAATTCCAAGGTAATTCTTAGTGAACAAAGTTCTAAAGTAATTATGGGAGAGTTACCAAAGAAGATGGGAGATCCTGGACGCCTCACTCTTCCATGTGAGTTTGGGAATAATTTGAAGACTTATGCTTTAGCTGATTCGGGAGCTAGAATAAATCTATTGCCTTACTCATTCTATCAAAATTATAATCTTTCGGGTTTGAAGGCTACAAGAATGATAATTCACATGACCAATCGTTCAGTGACACATCCAAGGGGCATTGTGGAGGATATCTTGGTAAAAATTGGTAAATTCGTGTTTCCAATTGATTTTTCGTTTTAAAAATGAAAGAGGACGCCAATGTCCCAATCATTCTTGGTCGCCCTCTACTTAATACTGCTCGATCCCTAGTTAACATTCGCGAATCCAAGCTTACTTTGAGAGTTGGAGATGATGAAGCTACTTTTAGAATAAAATATGGTTTTCAAGGGAATGATGTTCAAGGTGAAGTTTTCAATATCAATAAATAAAATGAACTTGAAGAAGTGGAAAAATTAATGGAGGAAGAGATTCAACAAGTTAAACGCACCAAACCAAGAGCATCTGTTCCACTTGTTTTTGAAGTGATTGCTTATAAAACACCGACATATTGGGCGAGTGAGGAAATTAAAGACTTGGTATCAAGTGACGAGGAAAAAGTTAGTTCCAATAAAAAGAGACTAACTATGGATAAGAAGATGGTGCATGTGGAGCTAAAAAATGAAGAAAAAGAAAAACCCCATCCAGTGGAAAATAAGGGAATTAAGAGGAAGCTTGAAGAAAATGATGCAAGGGTTAAAAAAGAAAATTCTAAAAAGGCATATATTAGATGAGTTCAAGCGTACAAAAGAAGGTAGAAGGACCAAAAGATACAAATGATGACGGACACTCCGACAAGTTCAAAGTGAGGTGGCACGGAGTCCGGCTCATGACTCCAATAAAAAGAAGCGCTTCTCGGGAGGCAACCCGAGCTCGATTTGAATTTCTTTATGTTTTGGTTTTTGCACTTTTAGTTGAATTTTAGGATAATTAATCATCTAATCATCTTAATTTTTTTAGAAATTGGTGAAAATCAAAGGTGGGGTCCTTAAAAATTGTATGGTAAAATAAATTAAGGTTTTTATAGTCAAATGACATTTTATGTGTAAAACTTCGACACCAACTCTTGGCCCAAAAGCCACTTCATGGTGAATTCAATTAGCCTGATCATTCTAAGCCCAACTAACAAGCCCATGATGTAGCCTTGTAATACATGATGTGGACTTTAAAAAGTCACCGGGGGGACCAGTGTATACAGAACCCTTTGACCATCCCCATTTGCTTACTCTCCACACGCACAGACGAAGAATAATAACCCCACATCCGATTTTTTGCCATTTTATTCCAAAATTTCTTGCATTTTTTGTCTCCTAACAACATTTGGTAAGTGTTACATCCACTAATCTCATAACTTTCTTCCCATTTTATGCATTTGGTGGTTAGGGTTTATTTAGGGAATACCCAAATACCACCTCATTGCCACTATATTCCAACATGGGAAGAGTTGTGGACAAGACAATGAGATGGAGTAGGAACTAGTGGAGCTCAAGGAGATGACGATGATTATTAGTTTTTATTTTTATATTTTTATTTGGTTTTGAAGTTGTTTATTTGTCCTTTATGTTTGAAACTTGTAACCGAATGATGGATGATTATTTCCTTTTCTTCTCTATAACTTGTTTTGTTGCAGATTTCGTGAGTTTTCATGAGTAAGAAGTTAAGAGTTAGAGATAGAATTTTCTGAGAGAGGCCATGTCATTTAGAGTTATGAGTCGAGACCCACAATCTTAGATAAGTATGGGGTTAATCGAGAGAGAAGTGAATTAGAGAAGAGTCACGTAATATAGAGTTAAGAAGGGTCTTAATCTATTAAGACACAAGTTTGCATCTAACTTGATTTAAAGAAGAATTGGCAAAACTGTTTTCTGTGACCCCTAATTTCCACGATGTGGACATAAAATACACGTCGTGGATTGAGTTTAAATCACGATTTCAGAAAATGTCATTACTCGAAGCCATGTCGTGTATGACTACACCACGACGTGGAATTTAAAAGATACATTTCTCTTCTTCTCTACACCATGAAATGTGGCGTATGCTTTCCCACATTGGCACTTTGAAGATTTTTCTACACCATTCTTATTAAAGATTCAAATCTCAAATTCATGTTTTGTAGGCACGTTTCCATATCCCACTTGTTAGAGATCCAAGATCCAAGTTCCATGTTTGAAGAAGTCAAAGTTGAAGATGTTCAAGTTATCCACGTTGTTCAATAATTGATCTCACCGCTACTACCCCTGGGGAGTCTATTCTTTTTTTTCCCTTTAATTGGTTTTAAATTATTTTATGCATACAATGAGGGAATTGTATGCAATAAGTGTGGGGTAGGGGATCGGAAAACTAAATTGCTAGAACATTTTAAATTTTAAAATTTTGAAAAATTTATACATAGATTTGAAATAATAATCTAAATTTAATTCTAGTAATAATTAAAAACTTAAGTTGCTAGTGTTACATGAGATGATCCGATGAGAGCTCAAATGTTTAATTGAGCCAACATATGTTATAGTATACTTGTGGCTTCCTATTCCTAGTGAAAAGTCATGAGTTATGAAAAGGTAATCTAGGGGAGCTTATGTAGTCATTGCACTTAGACTAATATCTCTAACCAATTAAGGTTGAAGTTAATCTCCCTTGCTTAACCATATAGGTTTTGAGCGGAAAAAGTGAGTTATATAAAAAAAAGAGAGAAATTACCAAAAAGTTGAAGAATTTTGGAGCTATCAAGTATGAAGATCAAAAGATCAAAAATTCTAAAGAATCAAAAAGCTGAAGATACTAAAAATTAAACAAAAAGGTGGTGAATTCAAATAAATCAAAGTTAAAATATCATAGAAGTGAAGTATTCCAAAAGCTCCATTGTGGTATCTAAAGTTTAATTCATAAATTATGTATGCTTGGGTAGCTTAACCAAAAATACCTTGAGGTTAACAAAGATTTATGAGGATTGATTCGGAGGGTTGCAGAAATGAGTATCATATAAGCTAAGGGGTGAAGTTTCATAAGGATTGTGAGTATTTAGGATTGGGAAGTTGTTAGGAGATTTAGACACAAATATGCGCATTGCGGTCTAGTATAATGGCCGAGTTCAAAATGAATTGTTTTATGTGATGCTAGTGATGAAGGTTTGCATTAAAAATAATTAGTTTTGCTTGAGGGCAAGCAAAAGATAAGTGTGGGGTATTTGATATTGCCATATTTATACATATTTTTGGCAATATTTTAAAATTTTTTGCTTAATATTTTAGTTATTTGCATAGATAAGTGGTACTTATAAGATTAAAATTCTATTTTGCAGCTAGAAGGAGCATTCTTGAAGAACAATGGCTAAAAGAGACAAGAGATTGAACTTTGGAGGTTGGAGAATTAAAGAAAAGAAAATCCATGGAAACAGCTGCAGCCACGTCGTGGACTTCATTCACGACGTGGAATGGACAATTAAGGAAGATGAGTACATAGAAAGTCGAAATCCTTGCCCGATAAGGATTCATCCAAATCCACGACGTGGAGTCCTAATCCATGACGTGGAGTTCAAATTCCCGATAAGTATATATATATATATATATATATATATATATATATATATATATATATATATATATATATATATATATATATATATCTTTGGTACTTACAGGTTTGGGTGGTTGGCTAGAGATTAGAAGTTCCAGAATGCGAATTTCAGAGGAGAATTAAGAGAGAAATCAAGCATTGGTATTGGAAGAAGGATAGAAAGATTATTACTTTACTTTTGATTTGGTACAATTCATTATTTCTTTATTAGTTGCAACTGTGTGTTTGATTTTAGCTATGAGTAGCTAAATATAGTTACTTCTGTTAGTTGGATGAAGCTGGAACTCATGGTTTGGTTATGTTAATTTAGATTTTTCTAGTTGGTTAATGTCTTGTGTTTGACTGTTTATACCTAGCATGCTTAACTTGATACTAGATTGCTTTAATTCATATTATGTGTAGTTAGTGATCATTAATCTGCATGAATTTGATTATCTAGTAATTTAGTGAACATTAGATTATTAGAGCTAAGATCGAACCAATCTTAGATAAGTAATTAAAGTATTGAATTCGGTTGTACTGGAGAACTAATATTATGAACATAATTGTGTTTGTTAATTTAATAATTAATTGTGTTAAATTATGTATGACCATGCATAACTCTACATGAATTAATTAAATATTAGTAAATTTGGACTTGAATTGATAATAATAAAATAATTGGTAACCAACAAGAATTATCATAATTAATAGCTAAACCATTGAGGGAATGTAGATTCGAACTAACAGATGTGTTTTTAATAGTTGATTGAATAGTTGTTGAGAATTTAAGTTTGTCTAAACTTGCAAAATTAGATAAAAACTCTTTTACTTTTGTTAGAATTTTAGGTTACCTTGATAGTAAGTAGGTTAAATAATTAATCTCGTTCCCTGTGTTCGATACCCGACTTTTGTGCTATAATATTTGTGTAAGGGTACACTGCCCTGGGTCGAATAGCTAGTAGAATAGTAGGTAAAATTAGGTGTAGCTATTTGCACACATCAAAGTTTTTGAATAAATGCCTTAGAATCTTGTTGGGTATGGGTAAGTGGTATCTTCGGGTTAGTTCCCTGCTTTGCCTTATTTATGTATGGTGGATCTTCATATGCCATTTCGTGTGCCAAGAGTTATCGGCAGGTCGTATCTTGTTGGGCGGGATTCAGTTGCTCAGTGGATTGTTCTGGTTCCTTTGGTGGATCCAGTTCAGGGGTATGGACTGGAAGATCTATGGCCAAGTAGTAGGATTAGTCCTTTAAGGAAGCCGAATTTCAGGCATGATAACATTCATTTAAGTAGAACCAGCAGTTGTCAATGAGAGAACCTTTGGGTTCAACCACTATCGCTGCTAGGGAATGAGCGGTAGCAAGGCGATGGTGGTGTCAGTCGCATGAGTCATTAGGTTATTGGAAGTGGCAGGGACGTTTTATTATCACCAAGGGTTGTATATGGTTAGAATTCATGGATTCATTTGAAGATGAGGAGTTAGGTTAAAGATTTTCCAATTCAGAGCAAGGGTTAGGGTTTTAGTCACCAGCATTAGGGGCTTAAGGATTTGGTGCGGTAACCTGAGAAGTGATTGAGATTATCGGACTTGCTAGGATTTCGGGGAGTATTCTTTTAGAATTCAAGAGTTGGACAATCATCGAGATCGACTAGTAATGGAACATTGTTATTGGTATACACATGTTATAGTCGGTTCGTGAGGATAAGTTGGGTTAGGAACCCAACAAAATTTGTGGGATGGGAGAGTTTTAGAAAATTTAATTGGGGGAGAATCGATCGGAATCTTCAGGAGTTGTTTCGGGTGTGGAAATAGGGTAAGTTTCACTTGCCAGTTTAAGGGAGGCAATCATTTAAGGTGGTCATGATTAATAAAAAGGGATCAGTTCGTACCTTGGGAATGACAGGCAGGATTGTTGGAGATCATTTCTTTGTTTCAGGTTGAGGACCACTGGGGACCAAGGCATAGTCGTACTTGTGTAGAGCTTCTCGTTACCTTTTCATGGATATAAGGATAGTCGGAATCGAATTTATAATCAAGAAGTTATGGCCTTTTGAAGAATTTAGGGTTTGGGGAAAAAACCTAGTATGCGAGGCGTACATGGGGAGTACGTAGGACGTACTCGTGCGAGGAACCTTACATGAGGCATACCTTGGCATACATTGAGCGTAGTCGGTAGTTTAATCGCAAAGCTTAGGCCTCGTATGCTGGGCGTACAAGGAGTTCAAGAAGCCCTAGTTTCTTTGTGTTGTACCCTATATAAAGACATTAAGACCCTAGGGTTGGCCTCTTTACCAGCCCCAAACCTCCTAAAATCCTAAATCATTCCTTAAGCTTTCTTGGTGGTGTTCTTGATCCCTTGAGAGGATTTGAGTGGGTGCTTGGCTTATTATGAAGGAGCTTTGAAGATTGAAGGTGCCTTACATGGAAAGAAGATTATAGATCTTGCATGATCTCAATTGTTGCAATCTTTTTGAGGTATCAAATTCATACCTTGTCTTTTAGACATTTAGATTTACTCATAGTTTGTTTTATTATGCTTTTGGTCCCATTTTGAGTTGATTGAAAAGTTAAGACGTTTTAAGGGCTTGTTCTTTTATATCTGAGCTTGTGTTGGACTCCATGAGCATAAAGGTGCAAGTTTCATTGGATTTTTCACTACAAGAAAAATGCGATTTTGCTACGGAAGGAATCAGTTGTGAAAAGCTAAAATTCCGTTGCAAAAGACAAATAGCGACAAAATTTGCAACGACCTATTTCCATCCCTAAAAACGCCGTAGCAAGGGGTTTGCAATGGAAACGATAATTTCGTTGTAATTGTGACAATGGAATGAAATCCATGGTAGATGGTATTCCGTTGTGTATTCCATAGTAGGTTTCCATCACAAATTTTGTGGTAGTTCTTCCGTCACAAATTCCGTTGTTGTTAATCCCTAGCAAAATCCGTGGTGATGAATCCCTATCAAAATCCGTGGTGATGAATCGCTAGCAGTGATGAATCCCTAGCTAAGTCCGTGGTGATGAATCCCTAGCTAAATCCGTTTGATGATCTCCTAGCAAATTCCGTGGTCATGAATCCCTAGAAATTTTAGTGGTGTATATATTATATACCAGATTCAATACCGACCGATTGATAATTGATTTATAAATTATATCCAAATAATTTTGTAGTAATATATGGAAAACAAAAAAAAAAAAAACAAAAAACTCATAACCATTATATCATAAAATAACAAAATAATTATTTATTACATGGAAAAAAGAAAGTTGCTACTCCAAAATATATAATCTTCAATAAACATATATCAACCTACTACTCTTGTTGTTTTGTAACGACATTAATAAGATCCAATGCCGTTTGAAGTTTTTTTTCAAGATACCCGACCCTTGCTTTGTTTTCCTCTTGTTGGGTGTTCATCATTTCTTTAAACTCTTCGTTTTGTTGTTTTTGTTTAGCAACAAGCTCCCTCATTTCTTCTATTTCATCATTTTTTCCGGAATGTAAGATACATTCGTTTTACCATTCCTATTGGGAACCACCTTTGCAAAAGATCCTAATCCATAAAGTCTTTTTTTTTTATCATGACCAGCAACAACATCATAAAATAGCTTGTCATCCTCAAATTCAACACCTTCAACTTCCAACTCTTCCCGTTTTTCTGTATAGGCCGCCTACAAAATAAAAACATTATAAGTTAAAATATATCAAATTTAGGAATGATATTATGGAGTAGCTACAATATAAAAGTCAATTTAAACTTAAATGAATATTACATGAATTTGTCTATCTTTTTCATTTGTGAAAGTGACTCCATCATGATTCTTAGTGTGTGTATACAGGAATAATTCACTATGGGGTGGGTCATGTCCTAATTTCCTCTTCTACATAAATACCATATAAAAAGTCAAATATACAGATAAACATATGCAAACATTGATACGATGTACCATTTAAAAAATTACCAAATCAGAAGCTATCTTCAAATGACATGCGGATCCAGCGTTATGTGTGGGTTTTGCTACTCCATCAGCCACACCGTTACGCCTATTTATCTTGTTTTGCTCAAATTTTAGCTTGTATTCTTCTGTATTCCATTTTAATTGCTTGGAGTTCCAGACTTCCTATGGAATATGAGCTGGTTTAAAGCCATGCTTGTTTCTTTTTGGGCTCCTCATGTTGAAGAGATATTGACCATAACTTTGTGCCGCTTTCATTGCCCAAGCTTGCCTCACCAACGAATCTATTGTCTCATCCTAACAACATTTTTTCTACACATTGACAATATAAACATAAGTTAAAGTGTAAATGTTTACCAAACATCAATTTATGACTTATAGTTACCTGAAACTCCTCCCGATATAATTCACGCATTTCTTTGCTTACTTGTGCCCAAGCGTATCCTTCTGGATCTACTCTTTGTTTAAAGGGCTGACTAATAAAGTGTGCACAAGGTCCTGATGGCATTAGCCTGCAAGTAATCATGTGATGTGTTAAGTTATGAATTGATATGTAGGTGTAAACCAAAATTTAATACATAAAAAAAGTTGTAATTAAGATTTGAATTGGTAACTCAAGTATTTTTCCAAACATCAACATTTAAACGTCCATTTGGTCCACAATCTTCAGAGGAATCGTTTTCACCTTCTACACATTCCACTACAGATCCATTCATGGTTGGTTGTGTTGGTGATGGGGTAGATTCTGGGATAGGTGTTGTTTATGGGGTATATTCTGGGATAGGTGTTGGGATAAATGTATATGTTGAAGATGTGGTAGTTCCTTTACTTAAGGAGGGTGTGGTAGTTATTATAGCTGTGGCGGATGGTAGTGTAGATGAAGGTGTTGAGGTTGTGGTAGTAGATATAGGTTTTGATGATATGGTAGTAGGTGTTGGTGTTGACGATGGTTTAGATGATGTAGGTGCTGAAGCTTTGGTTATTGATGTTCGTGTTGACGATTGTATTGATCCAGTTTCTGAAGTTTTAAATGTTTTTTCTAAGGAGGGTGTGGATGTTGTAAGTGATGCCGATGAAGTGGTAGTCATGGGTGATGTTAATGATATAGGTTTAGGGGTTTTGTTGGTAGATGCTACAGGTGCTTTGAATGTGGTTGTTGGTATTGGGAAGTCGATTTCTTCATCTTGTAATTGTTTGTTTACGAATTTTGCAACAGAAATCCTATTGCATTTCGTAACTTGTGGTGCAGTGAATTTAGTTGGCTGAACACCGGATGCTCCTTTTGCTTTCTAGTTCGACATCTTTCTGACACAAACAATAAAAATAAATTATATATGAAGGCATTACTTTGCATGCAAACTATTGAATACAAACAAAACCAATTTACATGAAGATGATCAGAGAACAAAAAACGATCGATCATCACGACAACAGTAAGTTAAATAAATATAAATTTTAGATGAGCGACAACCTATATCACCAAAGTCAGTGCACAAACGTATAACGAACAAATATTTTGTTCAATAAGCCGCCGGAGATGATGATTACAGAAAATGTAAACCCTATTTCTAATCGGTACTCTTAATTACCCTAATATGCAGCATAAATGTGTATAGGTTGGAGGGAAACAAATTGTGAAATACTTTGAACCTCCGCTAATAAAAAATTCGAACTATGCTAATTACCACTAAATATTTAGTAATTAAAATTGATTTAAAGTAGTTACAGATTGATAGATAGGGTATATACATATAAATAACGTCAAGAAAGAACATAGAGTAACGTTGTGTTCATAGTATAATTTTAACGTTAAATTATATACGAGGACATACGGGTCATTGGTCAACATGGTAGCTGATTATTGTGTCTATGGATGACATATGGGTCATTAGTCAACATGGTAGTTGCTTATGGTGTGATGGTATCACCCATGGATGAAATAAGGTCATTGGTCAACATGGTAGTTGATTATTATGTCCATGGATGACATATGTGTCATTGGTCAACATGGTAGTTGCTTATGGTGTGATGGTATCACCCATGGATGAAATACGGGTCATTGGACAACATGGTAGTTGATTATGGTGTCCATGGACGACATATGGGCTATTGGTCAACATGGTAGTTGCTTATGGTGTACATGGATGAAATACGGGTCATTGGTTAACATGGTAGTTGATTATGGTGTCCATGGATGACATATAGGCCATTGGTCAACATGGTAGTTGGTTATAGTGTGATGGTATCACCTATGGATGACATACGGGTCATTGGTCAACATGGTAGTTGCTTATGGTGTGATGGTATCACCCATGGATGAAATACTAGTCATTGGTCAACATGGTAGTTGCTTATGGTGTCCATGGATAACATATGGGTCATTGGTCAACATGGTAGTTGCTTATGGTGTAATGGTATCACCCATAGATGAAATACTGGTCATTGGTCAACATGGTAATTGATTATGGTGTCCATGGATGACATATGGGCCATTGGTCAACATGGCAGTGGCTTATGGTGTCCATGGATGACATATGGGCCATTAGTCAACATTGTAGTTGATTATTGTGTCCATGGATGACATATGGGTCATTGGTTAACATGGTAGTTGCTTATGGTGTGATGGTATCACCCATGGATGAAATACGGGTCATTGGTCAACATGGTAGTTGATTATGGAGTCCATGGATGACATATGGGCCATTGGTCAACATGGTAGTTGTTTATGGTGTGATGGTATCACCCATGGATGACATATGGGTCATTGGTCAACACACTCTATTAGGGTACTCTGTACTAACAAAACCCTCTAGCTGACTCATGTAACCATGCTCAGCCAAATTTCCATTAAGGAAAGCGATTTTGACATCCATTTGCCATATTTCATAATCATGAAATGCAGCAATGGCTAACATAACTTTAATAGACTTAATCTTCGCTACTAGTGAAAAGTTCTCATCATAATCTACTTCCAGAGTTTGAGAAAAACCTTTTGCAACCAGTCGCGCCTTATAAGTGTGTACATTACCATCCATGTCGGTTTTCTTTTTGAAGATCCATTTGCACCCAACTGTCTTACGACCTGGTACATTGTCAACCAAGTTCCAAACTTGATTGTCATACATGGATTGTATCTCGCTGTCTATAGCCTCTTTCCATTTAGCAGCCGCAGGGCCTGCCATGGCTTCCGTGTAGCTGTTAGGTTCATCCAGACTTACTAGTGTGCTATTATTGATAAGTGTATCACCTTCCACAGTAATATGGAAACCATAGTAATGCTCAGGTGTATTCCTAACTCTCGTGGAACGCCTCAGAGGTACAGACTCTTCTGTCGGATCAACATGAGTTTCCTCCTTAGGTTGATTGCTATGGTTTGAGGTTCCTTCACCACTTGACTCTTGAATTTCTTCAAGGTCAATTTGCATCCCACTGTTTCCTTGGCTCATGAACTCTCTCTCGCGAATGAATCATCTCCTTGCTACAAAGACCACATTATCATTGGGTCTGTAGAAGAGGTAACCAAAGGATCTCTGTGGGTAGCCGATGAAAATACACCTCTTTCTTCGAGGTTCGAGCTTATCGTGAGACTCACGCCTCACAAAAGCCTCGCAACCCCAAATCTTGATGGGGTCCATATTGGGAACTTTTCTGGTCCACATCTCATGAGGTGTTTTGGCAACCTTCTTTGGAGGGACTAGATTAAGGATATGGGCGGCAGTTTCTAAGGCATACCCCCAAAATGAGATTGGTAGCGAAGATCGACTCATCATGGAACATACCATATCCAACAAGGTTCGATTGCGCCTCTCAGCCACACCATTAGTGGTGTTCTGGGAGGTATCAATTTTGAGATAATCCCACATTCCTTAAGATAGTCAAGGAACTCTATACTAAGATACTCACCACCTCGACCGGATCGAAGCATATTAATGTTCCTACCCAACTGATTCTCCACTTCATGTTTGAACTCTTAGAATCTTTCAAAGGTCTCTGACTTATGCTTGATTAAGTAGAAATATCCATATCTATTAAAATCGTCAGTAAAAGTCATATAGAAGCGGTTAGCATCCCTTGTGGTGGTTCTAAAGGGTCCACACACATCAGTATGTATGAGATCCAACAAACCCTCACCCTTAGCACAAGTACCAGTGATGGGTGACTTTGTCATTTTCACAAGCAAACATTATTCACAACTATCATCTGACTTTAGGTCAAATGACTCCAGGACTCCATCCTTTTGGAGTTGGCCTATGCTTTTCTTGCTTACATGTCCAAGACGAAACTACCATAATGATGTTTTATCCAAACTAGTGGAAGAATCGATACACAACACATTATTTCCTAGGTTATCTACAACCGACACAATTTCATACACACCATCACAAGGTAATGCTTTAAAATAAAGAACATTATTAAAGAAAGCATTAATACCACCACTTTCATTATCAAACGAAAAGGTAAAACCTTATTTGTACAAACCATGAAAGGAAATAATATTTTTCGCCATTTCAGATGAGTAACAACACTTATTCAAATCTAACATTAATCCATTACTTAGAAACAAAGAATAAACTCCAATTTTGGTGACAGGTGAAGCTTTCGTATTCCCCATGATCAAGTTTATCTTCCCATGCTCCACATTATCACTTCTTCTTAGTCCCTGTAAATCAGTACATATGTGAATACCACAACCTGTATCAAGGACCCAAGAATTAGAATGGGGTGAATTATTAGACAATATAGTGTAGATACCTGCATGGTTGGCTTTTACTTTCCCATACTCCACATCTTGCAGGTACTTTGGGAAGTTTCACTTCCAGTGCGACTTTTCATGGCAATAGAAGCATTCAGCCTCTTTAGGGTTAGCAGAAGGAGTGACAAAACCTTTCTTGGTTCCACTTGAAGAGGATCCATCAAGAGACTTTCCCTTGGTACCCTTTGAAGGGCTCTTCCTCTTCTTTCCTTTGCCATGCCCGGTTTCCAAGACAGAGGCCACAGTAGGAGTAGGAGTGGTAACAACCGATTTACTCTTAAGACCATTTTATGCGGTCTTCAAGAGTCCTTGAAGTTTGCTAAGTGTAACTTCCTCCTTGTTCGTATGGTATGTCATACAAAATTAATCATAACACGAAGGCAAGGAGTGCAAAATGATGTCAATTGCCAAATCCTCGAGGAAGTTCACATTCAGTTTTAGCAAACGATCCACATACCTTTGCATTTTCTGCACGTGTCCCGTGATGGGTTCACCATCCTTCATCCGGGTTGTTATCATGGAGGAGATGATTTCATACCGCTCTTCATGAGCACTCTGATGGTAGTGGTCCATCAGATCTTGGTGCATCTCAAAAGGGTAGTAGCACTCATTGGACTTTTGGAGCTCAATTGTCATTGTGGCCAACATGATACATGCCACTTTGGTAGCATCTCTCTCATGTGCCTGGTATTCAACGATCTCTTCAAGAGTAGGAGACGACTCAAGATCCTTAAGCTCCTTGTCGAGGATATATTCCTTGTCCTCATACCGAGTGACCATCCTGATGTTCCTGATCCAATCCATAAAGTTGGATCCATCGAAGATGACTCTCCCACAAAGGTTCATGAGAGAGAAGGAGTCGGTAGGGTTTGAGCCAGAAGCATCATTGTTGGAAGACATCTGAAAAAGAAGAAAGACAAGTTTAGGTTAGATATAAAGATAGTCCTTAATAAGACACCCAAATGTAATATTAAGGCTAGGCCCAACACAATATTTTATAACTTAGAAGAGGGATGCCGTAATCCAAGCTATAAAATATTTGAAGGTAGGTGAATGACAACTCACCAATTTCCACCATGAAAAACGAAATAAACTATTAGGTTTTAATTGGTTTTGAAACTCCTAGATTCTTTGAGATTCATTGATCTTTTCAATGACATGTTTCAATCTCGAGTGTGCCCTTCATGTTTTGTGACTGGGATGTCGAGGATCACAAAACAAGGTGTGAAGTAACCATGCAAATTACTTGGTACCCTTAATGTTTATCACTTAATCGATGTGCTGGTTAACCACATACACTCCACCGACCTATGATAAACCTTAAGCCATCCATTTCCTACCTTGTTAAGTCCAGGTTAGTGTGCCGGTTAACCACACATGCTCCACTAACGACTTTATCAAAGTGCAAAGTGTAATTTCATGGGTTAGCACCTTATTCACATTTTCCTAAAGTAACTAAGATTGGGAATTTATACAAAACATTTAGTTACTTTATATTCTTCATACTTTTAATGAGGATTTAAAGTCCTTGTCTTACCCGTTCGGCTAACGACCCTCCACCAATCAAGGAAGCGGTGGATGAGAGTGGACACCCATTAAGCTGCCATTTTATAGGCAGCAACCTTATACCCTCCTTATAGATCGGCTTCGTGAATGAGGCCTACTAACGGTAAAACGACTTGTTCTTATATATATAATTATTATTAAACTTATAATATTATAAAGTATAAGGGTTGGATTTTAACTTTTAAAATTCTAGGGGTTGGAACTAAAGTTTTTAAAGTGACTTTACATGTTCCAAAACTTGAGGGAAAGTTTTGTAACTTTCAAAACTTTTCATCTTTCATAACTTATGAGTTAATGGTTTATTAAAATGAGAGACTTTTCATTTTATGTAACCTATGTGGTTCATAATGGACTTTAAAAAGTGACTTTTGGTAATCCATAACTTGAGGACAAATTATGGATTCCATTAAAACACATAATGATCAAGAATCAAACTAACAAGCAAGTTACAAATAATTCTTATGATCTTCTAAACTCATAAGTTCATGAACATGCATATCGACATTTTCAAGAGTCATAAATAAACCATATAAAACTTGAAATTTTGATAATAGGCATTGAAAATGGATTAGCATAACCATTACACCATCTAAAACAAGTTTTATAAGACCAAAACAGTTTAGGGTAATGTTTCTAGTCCATTTCCAACAACAAAACTCGAAAAACTACACTCTGGGCATTCTACTCGTCGAGTGCACGAACCTACTTGACGAGTAGGGTGATTTTAGGCATGGACTCATCTTGTCCCCCCATGGACTCGATGAGTTAACCCAGAAGATTGCATATTTTTCAAATTTTTTCAACAATTTGCATAAAGTATCAAATAAACAAGCATAGGCTTTGATACCACTGAAGGGTTTTGAGCATTCTAACACTCCTAAGGTGTACATACAACCCTAGAAACCTTGGATCTATGTTTTACTATGATACATGCAAAATTGTTTTCCAAGGTTCTTAACCTATCTAGCATAGCATGAGGAACTTTTAAATGTAAATGCTAGAAGAAGAACATACCTTTTGTTGTTTGGATTCCTTGAAAACCTTGTGAGCCTAGCACCTCAAGTGTGATGCTCAAATGTCTCACACAACACCACAACACTTGGAATGACCTTGAGAGAAGTTCACTAACACCTCAAAATCGGCTAGCCCTCTTTTCTTGCTTGGAGTAGTGCTGATTTTGCTAGTCTAGGGGTCTTTATATAGTTGTGACACAAGTAGGGTTAGACCATGTAAACCCTAATTGTCATGGATTTCCATATTCCATGATCCATGGGGTTGTATCCTCCATGGACTATCCATGGAGCACCTTATGGGTTTTAACCCAATCCATACAAACCATGGATCATTAGCCCTCTATACAAGAATAACTGATTTACACATTCAACCCTATATATTTAATTAGTCTCTTTTTGATCACTTAATTAATTCCAAATTAATTCTTTGATCAATACTAATTAAATAATATTATTAATATATTAGAACTTATAATATATTAATAAACCTTAAGTGTCCTTTCTCTCATTTAGTCTATCCAAGTGTTGTAATGGCATGCAACTCAAATGGACCATGCCAACCGGGTCAAGTACATACCAGAAATAATTATGGACTTAGACACCTTATCCAACAATATGGGCCATTGTTCAACATGGTAGTTGATTATGGTGTCCATGTATGACATATGGGTCATTGGTCAACATGGTAGTTGCTTATAGTGTGATGGTATCACCCATGGATGAAATACTGGTCATTGGTCAATATGGTAGTTAATTATGGTTTTCATGGCCATTGGTCAACATGGTAGTTGCTTATGGTGTGATGGTATCACCCATGGATGAAATACGGTTCATTGGTCAACATGGTAGTTGCATATGGTGTCCATGGATGACATATGGGCCATTGGTCAACATGGTAGTTGCTTATGGTGTGATGGTATCACACATGGATGACATACGAGTCATTGGTCAACATGGTAGTTGCTTATGGTGTCCGTGGTTGACATATGGATGACATATGTGCCATTGGTCAACATGGTAGTTGCTTATGGTGTCTATGGATGAAATACGGGTGCATTGCATAATAACATTGAAGCCATGTTCGGACAAGGAATTGTATGTGTAGTTTCAGTAATTATATGAAATCTATACCATTTATTAGTATTTAGTGTCGTTGATGTTATATATATATATATATATATATATATATATATATATATATATATATATATATATTGATATTGTTATTCTGTCAACATGATGAGTGCTTTTATTATGTTAATTTTGATTTAGGAATGACTTTTGTTGAGACAAGCAGCAGATGAAGATCATCTTGAGGCAATTTATTTGCTTGGAATGATCTACATTTCAAGAGGGCCTCATCAATGTGATGAAGGTATGTATATATGGTATATATGTAAATTAAATTATATATATAGTTAATTAAGGCATGTTTGTAGTTTGTGGTTAGTATTTAGTTGTGTTATGTTGTATAATATTTACTGTTTTATTGAAAAGGGTACATTGGATTAATTTATGGATATTTTAATGTGTAGGTTTACAATTACGTGATGCCTATTTTGGCTGTGCAGTTCTGGATGATGGAGAATACACGAGTGTTGGTTATAGTGCCAAAGAGTTGTTGCAGGTTGTTGATGTTGTCCATAAACTACAACGAATAACATCACATTCCAATGTGAAGACCCACGTCATTCTGTTAAAGGTGCATTCGCAATAGGCCATGAAGAGGATGATGATCGACAAAGATATTGCACGGTTTGTCGTTGGTATGTAGAGTATCGTAGGTTTTGTATATTTCTTAAAAATATTAATGGTTGATAATAGAATGGACTTTGAATGTTAGTGTTCTTATTGTATTGTATATGAAGTTGTATAGTACTACTATAATATTATTTTGGTTTTGTGTTTACATTGTTCTATTAAAAGGGAATTTTAGTCAAATTTTCTTGCTATTTTGTTTGAGTAGGATGAAGTATATGTAAAACCCATGTTATTTTTGTGATGAAGTATAGTTAATGTAATTAAAAATAAGTTTGTAATGAATTCGTTATTAAGGAAAATAATCTACATAGATTATATATACTTTAACATGCCCGGTTAATGTAATTAAAAATAACTTTGTAATGAATTCGTTGTTAATTATTCATTATATACTATGTTTTCAAGAAATTATACACAACTGGCTTAACCGCGCCCTTTTCTAGGATAAGCTTAAGTTCAAGTCTGCTTGCCAGCAATATCTACTTTATAATTCATTTTTACATTTTTTAGCCATTAGTTTATGCCACATATTACCAATTCAAAAACATTTCATTCAAACCATATCTCACAAATTCCAATGATTATAATAATAATTCATCCATAGTATAAGAAATGTAATTAAGCATACAACATCCCAACAAATGCCGTCACAAATTAGCTACGCGTTTTTTTCCATAGCAAAACAAACAAACGAAATCATATTCCATAGCAGAATTCCCTATCAAATACCTACGAATGGTACTTTCGTAGCAACTCAACTATGAAATTGGTTTCCATCAAAAACTCTGTTGCATAGTAACCACGATGATGAATTCCATAGTAGCAGTACAATGGAAAGTGATTTGGTAACAAATGTCGTTGGAAAATTGCTTCGAATTTTTGTTCCATAGAACTATCGGTAACATAATACCAACGGATATGGAATCGGTAGCATTTTCCCTAGCAACTCCCACTCTCGCTACCAGAAATAAAATCTGTAGACAATGTGGTAGCAACATTGCTATGGAACGACATTCCATAGCACGATCCATTGCAGATTAACAACGAAAATATGTTCCATAGCGATCTTCCCTAGCAAAATCGTGTTTTTCTTGTAGTGTTTGGTCACATGCATGCATTAAGTCACTTGTTAAGTCCTCTTTAATTTTAAGAGCTTCATTTAGCCATGTATGATCGTAAAGTTAGCAACTTTACGTGATAATCCAGCTCAAGGAAGTCAGATCTATGTTCTGGAGCTATGTCTTAAGGGATTAAGTGATGAAATCAAGTTTTGGGCTGAATGGGTGAGTATGCTAGGCGTACAATCCCTCAAGTGAGTACGCTACGCGTACGTGCTGAGTACGCCCCACATACTCAGTCTGGTGGACTTCGCATGTTTGGGCCTCAAATTTGGGCTATTCTTTAGGTTTTGTGGCGTGGGGCTTTATTGGGCCACCTGAATGCAAGAGTTTGAAGTAGAGAAAATTAGTGGGCCTTAGGATAAGGACCATGTAAGGGTTTGGGACCAATTTAGAAAATTGGGCCATGTATGGGCCTTGAGTGTTTATTTGGATCTTTGGACCTTTGGATTGTTGGTTTAGGCCAGATCCGATTATTGATGGATGATTACTATGTTGATTTGTAGCACGAGGATTTTAGCGAGGCAACGGACATAAATTCTTTCTGTGAGATTTGGCAGTGCAATGTGATTTTTCCTTACTGTACTTTTGGGTCGAAGGCACCAAGGCTAGCCCCTTTAGATTGTTATCATGGTTTTGTAGGGTTTTGAGCATTCTAACACTCATAAGGTGTTCATGCAACCCTAATAAACCTTGGATCTATGTTTGACTAAGATACATGCAAAATTGATTTCCAAGGTTCATAATCCTATCTAGCATACATGGGGAACTTTTAAACATAAAGTAAGCTAGAACAACGTACCTTGTAGTAGTTTGGATTCCTTGAAAACTTTGTGAGCCTATCACCCCAAGTGTGATGCCTCAAATGTCTCACATACACCAAATGCTTTTGGAATGACTTGAGAGAAATGTCACACACTTAGAAATCAGATATGCCCTCTCACTCTTGCTTAAGTGTCCGATTTTGGTGAACGTGATGATCCTTATATAGTGTGTTACAATTAGGGTTACACCATGTAAACCCTAATTGTCATGATCTTTCATTTCCATGACCCATGGGTTCTATAACCACCATGGAGCATCCTATGGGTCTTAGCCCAAGTTGATAATCCACGGAGCATTTAGCCCACTATACAAGTATGGATGATTTACACAATCAACCCATATATTTAATTAATCACCTTTTGATCCCTTAATTAATTCTAAATTAATTTTTGATCAATACTAATTAAATGATATTATTAATATATTAGAACTTATAATATATTAATAAACCATATATATATATATATATATATATATATATATATATATATATATATATATATATATATATATTAGAACTTATAATATATTAATAAACCATAAGTGTTATTTCTCTCATTTTAGTCTATCCAAATGCAAGATGTCATGCAACCCAAATGGACCATGCCAAACCAGGTCAAGTACATACCAGAAATAGTTATGGACTTAGACACCTTATCTAACAGGTTTATTGTATGATAGTGTACTGTAGTGATCTGTTAGATCTGTATCCTGGTAGATCACGATGATGCTATACTCAATGATCTGTAAGATCTGTCTGCTTGTTTATTGGTTGGTTTATTTGTTTGCTTGTTTGTTATATATGTGTGTCGACATGGTTTATGTGTGGTTGGGTTGAGGTGGACCTGCTTTGTTCTGAAGGCCAACAAACCTAGGGCGTACCAGATTGACTGAAGGCCAATGAGGTGTACCAGTCAGGCCGAAGGCCCGGAGAGTGTTTCAGATAGGCTGAAGCCCCGGTGTGGTAGCCCTGTCGAAAATACTTGATACCCAAATTACCCTCCCAATTTTTTCGGGTATTGGGTAAATTTTTTCGGGTAATCGGGTAACCCGATTTTTTTCGGGTTGGGTAAAGGGTATATTTTTTGGGTTTCGGGTATACCCGAATTATTTTAAAATTTCATTTTTTTTGTAGAGCTTGTACTATATAGTTGATATTTGATCACACTTAAACTAACTATCATTATTGTAAAACATGAATCTATTTATTATGACAATATGACACTAACAATATTAGAAGTAATTGTTTATTTATCATCATGTTCTTTAAAACTTAATTGTTTTCTAGATTATAGTTTTTATTGCATCTAACAAACTTATTATCTTGACGAAACTTCAGAACATGACAAAACTTATGGCTACAATTATCTTAAACATTTTAAACTTTCAAATTAAGATCTTTAAGTATTTTTTTTAACATCTTATTAGATTAGATTAAGTTCTAAAAAATTACTTTATATCTCATGTATTATTGACTAAAAAAATCTCAATGTTCAAAACTTGAGTAACTCCATTTATGTCTCATTTCTTTATATAAACAAGACTAATAAAACACAACGTATTTATTTCATTAAATTTATTTTCAGGTGAAATTAAAAAATATATATATATTTCGGGTAATACCCGAATCTAGTTTGGGTAAGATAACAGGTATTTTTTCTAACATGAAAAACCCGAATTACCCGAAACCCAAAAAAATTACCCGATCAACGCCCCTACGATGTGGTGTACCAGTCATGCTGTAGGTTCTTTGAGCGTACCGGGTAGATTGTAGGCCGGTGGGGCGTTCCAATCAGACTAAAGGCTTTGTATGCACGTTGTTTGTTGTTATTGTTATGATTATGTGTTGTGTTGGTATTATGGGAGAACTCATTAAGCTTTAGGCTTACAATATTGAGTTATGTTTCAGGTACCTCAGATGATCGTGGGAGGGCGAAGACGTGATCGTGCACTTTCTTGTGTTTTGTTTTATGATTTTGGGAAAACTCTGATATCAAACGTGTTTTGAAAACTATTTTGTAAACAATGATGATTTGTGGATTGGTTATAAAAGTTTAAATTTTTCATGAATTTTATGAATGTTACAATAATTGTATGAGTTTTGTTGAGGAAAAAGACGATCATGTGTGTGTGTGTGAGAGAGAGAGAGAGAGAGAGAGAGAGAGAGAGAAATAAGAGGTGTGTTCTCTCATATATTTTAATTATTAAAATAAATAAATAAGTATCAAAATTTTAAAATAATGAAAGTAAAATAGAAAATAAATATACTATTACAATCATTTCAATTTTCGGATGAACCAAATACGCAAGAAAACCATCTTAAAATAATCATCCATCCAAAAAAATAAAGTTTGAACTAGGGATGAGCAACGGGCCGAACCCGGACCGGACCAGCCCGAAGACTGAAAACCCAAAGACCGAAAATCGTGAATTACCTTACCCGAAAACCAGACCGTTTTTGGGTGTACCGGGTCCGGGTTTGGTCCGGTCCGGTTCCGGGTACTAAACCGGGTTTCAGGTTTTGGACCGAATTAGACTTTAGTAGTATTATTTTCGGTTTCGGTCCAATCCTGTACCAAACTAGGTTTCGTATGTTTGTTGTTTACGGTTTCAGGTTTTGTTTGTCATGTCACTCTCTAGCATAGTATTTCAAATTATAATCGTATTATGTAACATCCATCATTCATATCTTTGTTGTTTGCATAATTCAATTAAAAAAATACATAAAAGATGATGAATACAATGGTACGATGCGAGACTCTAATTAGAGTACGTGCAAATGAGGTGTATGCAAACAAATAAAAACGTTAGTAAAAAGTCACACTATTTTATTAAAAAAAAAAAAACCTACATTATTTATATATAAAAAATTTGCACTTAACATCACTATTTTTATATAAAAAACTGCACTATTTTTATAAAAAAAATTACACTTAACAACATTATTTTTATTAAAAAATACTGCATTATTTAAAAAAAAACTGCACTATTTTTATTTAAAAAAATGTAGTAGGAAGTAACTTTTGTTTTTTCGAGAAAAAAAATTGACAACATAATACGATCAAGAGAAGAGGTCGAAAAAAAAAAAATTGACACTATTATGTGAATCACAGGAGAGGCCGAATCAATTCAATTAGACAACATTTTTTTTATTTTGGTAATTCTTGTTTACGGTTTGTCGATAAAAAAAATAATAATAATAATTTTTGGTTTTCCGGTCCGGTCCGGGTTAAATCCTTTAATTCGGGTACGGTCCGGTCCAAACCCGAAACCCGATTATTGATAAAAATCAAACCCGAAAACCGGCCCATTAATATGATAATCCGGTTCGGTCCGGGTCCGGTCCCGGTTTTTTTCCGGTCCGGTCCGGTCCCACAGGTCGTATGCTCATCCCTAGTTTGAACCAAAATCCCAAAAAATACATATAAGAAGGACTATATTTATAGTTTTTTCTATATTTTATCATAAGTTGTACTAAAATAGTTTAATTTTATTTTGTACATAATATGACAAAAGCGTATCATTACACTTACAAAATTACAAACCAAATAGAATAATTCCGTTTTTCAAGTTTGATAAACATCAAATCGAATTAATTATTAAATATTAACTAGAAAAAAAAAATTAACGGTTGGAGGATATGTAATGTCTGATCATTCACACAAACTCTTGATTTTTCTCAAGTACGAAATAGTCACGTAACTACGAGAGAAGACATTTCTTGTTAAATACGACTTATAAAATTAAGAAAAACTACGATCCGCCTTTATTTTAAAATTGGGGGCTACTATTCAATCTCTATCCGTATAGGTGGAGATTTGACTTTTAAGAAAAAAAACACAACGGTATGGATATACATGAGAATTTTTTTTTTTTTTTCTTTTTTCTTTTAAGTATTTCATCTTTTGTCAATTACTTTCAGATTCTAGCCATCGGGTTTTATAATCATGTAAGAGGTATTCTAGCCATCGGGTTTTATAAAAATGTAGGGTTTGAGGTTGAGATTTTGATCCTCAGTGGAGGACGCTAAAACTTTCAATAGCAGTGATACTAAAAATAATTTCCTACCAAATATAAAATAATAGTGGCACTAATTTTTAAAGACGTTTCATCTTAATAGGAAAAACTATTTTTTTTTTTTATTAATGAACGGTGAATATCCCCCCAGAAATCCCTATAAACGTTATGTTTGCTCTATTGGACGAAACATTTGCTGAAATATATTAAGTGATTTCTATTGATATATTAAGTGATTTCTATTGACATGGCTACTGTTCTAAAAAAAATATTGATCTTTTGTTTATTTTTTCATACCATTAATATTTTCTTTTTCGTTTTTAATTCTATTATTGTAGAAATCAACGATTAGAACACATATATGATGGGAGATTGATTAACTATTTATGGAAAATTGATTAACTAACCAATATATGTTAATTTACTTTTATTTTTGTAATTATATTATGGGAAATTGATTAACTAACCAATACAAATGTGTGTTTTACTAAAAATGACATTTTTTCAAATTTACAAAATGACCATCAAGTCCGGACGGTAATATTATGGAGTAGTGGTCATTTCGGGTTGGTGATGGATGGGGATATAAATTCTCTCGAATTTGACATTCGTACATTTCGGATCGCTGTAGTCATGAACGGTGTAATCAACATCGTATATGTTGTTTGTATATTTTGAACTATGTGTTACTGTTTCAAAATGTCATTGTACATTATGAACTGTCCTATACATTCTGAGCACCCTTTTCGGAAATCGAATACATATACTTTTCTTATACATATAATGTGAATTCCATCTTATTGTCGTTCACTTACAACCAAGTATTCCTAATTATATTTTAGAATTGATTCACAATGAATTTCCCATATCTTGATCACGAAAAAAGCTTTGCCAACATGCTTGCTTACTCGCATAACCTTGTAAGAACGAACGTCCATAGTTACACCAAAGTCTGATTACGAAAAAAACTTTGGTCAACGATAACACGCAGCGGGGACTGTGTGACTAGCTTGCCAATATCAGTCATGCGAAATGGGTAAGACCATTTTCCTTTAACATCCATTGAAATGTAATCAACCTTTATAATCCAGATGTCATCCACATGTTATTAGTTCATGAACACGATTTGTGCTAGTATTTAAGATATTTGAATAAGAAATTACTTGGATAATATTTTGAATCGTGATTGCAACACTTTCCGAAATCTTTAATCCGACCCTTATTCTTGGGGATACACAATTGTAGACTTATGGGATAATCTGAGAATCGAACCAGTTTATAGGATTAAGCTTATATACAAACATGGAATACCTTGATTGTGTTTTGAGTTCTTTGAGATCGTTTGATGTAGCGAGAAAAAAATCAGTTTTCAGTTGTTATATCTTATATCCTTTTCATGCAATGTGTATCTTCCTTTTATAAATGGAAGATAGTGGAACCCCCATCAGGGGTTCTACCCCTTGGACCCCACTAGTGGCGCTGCCCCCGGAACCCTGTATTCCCGAGTCCATATTTATAAATATGAGTGTGAACCTCGTACATTCATATACAAGTAAACACATAATGGCCCCACCCCTGTCATCGGGCCCCGCCCAGTATACATATAAAACATATAAACATATCAATATTATAACATATGCAATAATCACAAAGATACATAGCATACAAAATGGTCATCAGGCCTCGTCCGACATCGGGTTGTACCTGGTAATCATAAAAATACATACAGATAACTAGCATACGATATACTCATCAGGCCCTGCCTAGCATCGGTCTCCGCCCAGCATCGAGCCCCGCTCGATAAAGATAAACACATAACATATGCAAGAGTCACGCTTACAACAAGCATACTAAACATAACAAACCATGGGCCAACATTGGTGCCTTCGACCTGCTAAATACAGTGAGGAAACTCACATCTCACTGCTGAATCTCACCGAAAGAATCTCTGGCTGTTGGCCCACAAGAATCCCCGTGCTATCAATCACAAGTTAACCATCCATCAATAATCGAATCTGACTCATACAAAGTGTCCAAACTAGGGTAAAAGACCTTTTTATCCTTTTCATAACTTGGCCCAAAACCAAGGACCCATTTAACAATCCAAAGGCCCAATCTCCACATAAACACCCAAGGCCCAAAATAACCCATGGTCAACCCTAGTCAAACTTCTGGTCAAAGTTAAAGTCAATAGTCCATGTTGACCAAACACGCCATGTTGACTTGCAAACGTGTCGTGTTCTTCTGACATCCATATAATCCGAAAAACTCCATCCAACACATCGTGTTGTCTTGCAAACTCATCGTGTTTGCCCACGTTTTCACAACATAATATATTAAGCTACATTCTCTGATTCCAAAAGCTCCAAAGATAGATCGAGACCAAAATGAGACTTAGAAGGGTAAAGTTTCCATCTTTACACATAGGGACTACCAAAAAGGGTTCAAACCCAACCAAAAAGGCTTGATATCAAGGGCTTAACCAATAAGCACTTTATCTATAAAGACATAGCCCCAAAACAAATATCTGACTTCCTTAAGATGGAAACCACATAAAGTTGCCAACCTTACGTTTATGCATGTCCAAATGAAGCTCTTAAGCTTAAAATGGGTTTAATAATTGAATTAATGCATGCATGACACCATAAATCTCATAAAGCTTGCACTTTTATGCTCAAAGGGACCAAAAAAACTCATATCTGGAATAACAAGCCATTAAACGACTTCACACTCTCAACAACCCAAAAGGGGCCAAAAGCACAAGGCACAATATGGAGAAATCTAAAAACCTAAATGTCAGGATGCAAACTTGATACCTCAGAAAGCTTTCCCACAAGATGATGATTTTGGATCCAAAGCTAATCCACCAAGCAAGACAACTTCAAGATCTCATATTCCTTCACAAAGCCCAAAAAATGAGCACCAAAAGCTTCTTATTAGCCCAAAAACACCACCAAGAGACTTAGGGATCGATTTCAACATTATAGTGTCAATGGAGGCCGGTAAGGAGGCCAACCGTGAGGACTTAAGGCCATTTTATAGGATGCAACACCCTAAAAATTAAGGTTTCCTTCCCAACTTCCAACACAACGTGTTTAGACACCAACACGTCGTGCTGACCTTAATGAGAACCACATTTTTCCTTAACTAGACACACCGTGTTGATTCCTCCAGCATTTCATTTTCAGTCCTCAAAATAGGATTCATTCCTTACAATTGTTCCTCAAGATTCCGAGTGTTACAAGGTAAAATCTATGATCACATATAATAATTCTTATTTGTCTATTTGTGAACTTTATCTAACTTAAATTCAATCAAATATGATAGTTATTCATAGAGCCTATGAGTATGCCATAGAAGTTAGTGAAAAGCTGGATAGTGAGTTGACTCGTCTTATATTATGTTTTGAAGACCGCAAGCTCAAGATTGAATCATTAGAGAGAGAAGTTGTAATGGCTAAGGATGAATGTATTATTTTGAAAGACAAATGTGAAATTACTTTTAGTGAAAGAAACATCTTATTTAGTGATAATAAACGTTTTAATGCTAAAATTGATGCTTTACATAACTTTCTTTATGTTCTTGAAGCTAACGAAAGTATGACACATAATTATTGTCACCCTTGGTCCAAAACACCTGGTCATGGAAGCAAGTTTCCGAAACCCATCGCTCTTCATTTGAAGGAACTTCAAACCTAACGTTCATGGGAGAAATTATGAACCATACTTATTCGGATACCCCTGTCTCACCATTATCATCCCTTCATGAGACTTCTGACAAATATCAATCTCTAATTCCTGAGTTCAAACCTATCATTGTTAAATGTCCTTATTCCATGCCTATTCCGCCTCTGATATCCTTGGACCTAAATCAGTCTTCAGAATCCTTACCTAAGACATGTTGTACTGGAGTTCATTTTCCGAACTCTGGTCCTCCAAATAATTGTGTTATTGAGGAAATCATTCCTGAGATAAAAAGACATGACTAAGACCAATTCAATTCGTTTTGGGTGTCTCTTGATAGTGATGTAGAACTTAAGAGTGATGATGACATCTTGTCTGACTACTATGTCTCCAATTCTAAGGTGGTCTCAAAATCGAATCTAGTGCCACTTAAGCATCGTTTCAACAACCCATCAATTGGATAGACTTCTAACGCATTATCTGACTCTCAGAAGAAACCCTGGTTGAACATGAAAGACATTATTCATCCAAAGACCGAAGATAGAAAAGCTCTAGAAATGGAAACTAGGTCTAGGAAATGTTATAGGTTTCTTGAAAAATCTGAGAAGAATGTGTCTCAAACAACTAGTCCAACTACTAGGAATCACAATACCTTCATGCCTGTTAAGATCCTTAAGAGACCATCTAATCCTATTAGTTTAGATGTTTAGAACACATCTGTCAATAATTGTGTTAAAAATGTTACTATTGAGACATCATCTAAGAAAAGCAGCTCCCCCCAGACAGTTTATTCTTTTATATTTATTGCTACCTCGGATGGCATATTTTTTAAACCTAAATTTCCAAAACCTAATGTTCCTTCGAACACAACAAAAAAAGGAAAAGATGCTAGAAACTTTCTAAAGGTTTGACATAAAAGTTTAAATGGAAAGTAAAAAAGTCTGAGACCATTACTGAAATACCTGCGAAAATAGTTCTCCCAACAACATCACAGAAAACTGTCCCTCCGAGGAAAGCAATGAAAAAAAAAACAATGGTTAAGTATGACTTTTAGATAAATGAAAAGACATTGACATTCTGCATCTTTCCAAAAGACTCTCGGAAAAAGCCTTCTGAGATACTAGTTGCTCAGAAATAACAAACCAAGTCCAAAGACTATGCTGAAGTCCCTAAATCTAACTCGGAGCCTAAAAACTACAAAAATCACAAATTTTGTAGGATTTTTGTGCTTCAAAACAAGATACAAAATGGTATATTGATAGCGCTTGTTCCATGCACATGACTGGGCAAAAAGATTTACTGTGTGATCTGAAGCTTGCTCCAAATGTTGTTTATGTTACTTATGACAAAGATTCAAATTCTCAAATTTGAGGTTATGGCATTTTGACCAATGGAAATTTCTCTATCTCTAATGTGGTGTATGTAGCTGATCTCAAGCATAATCTAATCAGTGTGGCTCAACTCACTGATGCAAATCGAAGAGTTGAATTCTACAAGAAAGATAGTTACATTATGACAAAAGACCGGAATGAATGTCCTATCAAATCAGATCGCATCAAAAATATGTATCCTTTAGACATCAACATGTTCATCGGAAAGCCTCAATTTTGTCTTTTTTAAGGTCGTTCCTAATGTAAGTTGGTTATGTCATTGGAGGCTCACTCATCTCAAATTCTGATATATGAATGATCTGGTTTCTGGTGAAATGGTTTGTGGTCTGCCACACCTCAAATTTGATAACGATCATCACTATGATGCATGTGAATGTGGGAAGCAATCGAAGAAAGGTCATTATGTGATTATTTAAAAGTCCATTTCGGAACCACCAGAACTTCTTCACGTCGATCTCTGTCGACCATATGTCGTAGAAAGTTTACATCATAAAAAGTATATTGTTGTGATTGTTGATGACTTCACTGTTGGATTTTGTGTCTAAGTCCATACCTATAACTAGGATGTACTTGACCCAATTGTAGCATGGGCCTTTTTGGGTTGCCTTCACCAGTGCAGTTTGATAGGATGGATTTTGAGAATAAGGTTATTTATGGTTTATTAATATATTACAAGTATAATATATTAATATGAAATCATATTATTTAATTAATATTGATCAAGAATTAATTTTGTGGTTAAAAGATACTAATTAAATATATGTGGATTGATTATGTAAATCAGTGATTCTTGTAGTGTGGGCCAATGATCCATGATTATATAGATGGGCTAAAGTAATCCATGGATAATCCATGGAGCATGATAATGTGGAAAGTCATGGGTCATTAGGGTTTACAAAGTGTAACCCTAGCATGTGCAACACTATAAATAAGCCCCTCCTGGAGCCAAAATGTTTTGCCACTTATTTTCAAGAGGGAGAAGTTGATTTTGTGCTAGTAACCTATTCTCTCAAGCCTGCTCTTGCATATTGGTGTTTGTGAACCAATAGAGGCATCACACTTGAGGTGCTCAAGCTTTCAAAGCTCAAGAACTACAAGTCCTTCTAAGAGGTAAGTCATCTAACTAGTTGTATCACTCAATTGTTCAAATGTATGCTTGTTAGGACAATGCTTTGGAAAAATGCAAAGATGCATGTATAATTAGAGAAAAAATAGATTTAAAGCATTTAGGGTTGCATGTGCACCTTAGGAGTGTTATAATGCTCAAAATCCAGTAGTGGTATCAGAGCCTATGATTTTTTGCAATTATATTTGATGCTTACTAGTTTTTCAAAGCTGAAAAAGTCAAAAATTTAGCCTCTGACTGGTGAACTTGTCGAGTCCATGAACAGACTCGACGATTCCACTCAGTAACAGAGCAACTCGGCATTTCAGTTCATGCACTTGACGAATTGAAGGCTCTGTTTGTAGAATTTTGAGTTTCTTGGCCTGGTTAGGACTGGGAACCCTACCACAAACTATTTTGGATCATTGGAAATGATTTTTATGATATGGTAGTGCTTGTACTCATCTAACCACAAGATAATTGTCAAAGTTTTAAAAAATAATTGTTGTTTTATATGATCAAAAAAGTTGCTTGCAAATTGTTGACTTAGAATTATCTTGTTTATGAGTTTGCTTAGATCATCCATGATTTATGTGATAATTTTTGCTGTTAGAAAATGATCTAAATAAATTTTAATAACCTCCATAACTTGTCCTCAAGTTATGGAAAATGAAATGTCTCATACATTAAAATCAAATTAAACTCATAAGTTATGGAAATGAAAGGACAATTGTCAAATATTAAGATAATAGGTTAATTATTTGTATTATATGATATGAATTGCCTTGATATATGAGTTAGATTAGCTCAATAGAATATTATATGATAATTTTCCTTGTTAGAATTGATCTAAATGTTCCTTAATGAGTTCCATAACTTGTCGTCAGGTTATGAAACATGAAAAGTCTTATCATAAATGTTTTAATGAACTCCATAACTTGTCCTCAAGTTATGGAAAATTAAGAGTCTTTTCATAAAACCAACATTAACTCATAAGTTATAGAATTGAAGAGTTTTGACAAGTTTCAAAACTTACCCTCATGTTTTGGAATTTGTAAAGTCTCACTAATGAAACTTTAATTCCAAACCCTAGAGTTTTAAAAGTTAAAATTTAACCCTTATACTATTATTATATTAAAAATTTAATTATATATATATATATATATATATATATATATATATATATATATATATATATATAAGACAAGTCGGTCTTACCGTTAGTAGGCCTCATTCACGAAGCCGGTCTATAAGGGGGGTATAAGGTTACTGCCTATAAAATGGTGGTTTAATGGGTGTCCACTCTCACCCACCGCTTCCTTGACTGGTGGAGGGTCGTTAGCCCAACAGGTAGGATAGGACATTAATTCTCCCTCATTAAAAGTATAATGATAAAAAAAAATAAAGTAACTAAACTTTTATTAAACTCCCAATCTTAGTTACTTTAGGAAAAATGTGAAAATGGTGCTAATCCATGAAATTGCACTTTGCACCTTGTTAAGTTGTCAGTGGAGCGTGTGTGGTTAACCGACACATCGATTAGGTGATCTGAAACATTGTGTGTACCAAGCTAATTTGCATGGTTATTCAAACCTTGTTTGTGATCCTCGGCATCCCAGTCACAAACTTGAAGGGCACAATCGAGATTTAAAGATTCTATTGAAAAGTTCAATGAATCTCAAAGGATCTAGGAATTTCAATCCAATTAAAACTTAATAATCTATTTCATCATTTACCTACCTTCAAATATTTTACAATTGGATTACAACATCCCTCTTCGCAATTGTAAAATATTGTGTTGGGTCTAGGGGTGTCAATTTATGACATGATATGACAAAAGTACACGAAACGAAACGAAATTGAGACGAAATCAAAATTTGAATTCGTGTTCGTGTTGTGTTCGTGTCAAGATTAAAAAACACGATGTCATGTCGTGTCGTGTTCATAAATCGACACGAAATTGACACAATTTAGCATGTGGTTGTCGTGTTTTTCGTGCTTTTCGTGTTTGTCGTTTTTTTCGTGTTATATATTTTTAAGTATGAATGAAATACACTAATAGTTATGTAATATTATCTTTGCCGTTTCGTGTCGTGTTGTCGTGTTTTAGTTTGCTCGTTTTCGTGTTAATGAAAAAAACACGACATCGTGTCGTGTCATGTTCGTGTTATACAACACCTTGTCGTGTCGTGTCGTGTCAGACAAAAACATGACACGACCGCCCGATTTGACATCCCTAGTTGGGTCCTAGCCTTAATATTTTGTTTTGGGTGTTATATTAAGGACTTAAATCAACTAACTTGAATTTCTCCCATTATAAATGTCTAGGTCAGACAACTGTGGTCTTCCCGAATCTACTGGAAAAGGCTTTCCATATGAAGATGATATTCAACAATATTATACTTCACTTCCTCCACCTCCTCCAATTATTCTCCCTAACCCACAAGTTCAAAGAATTGAAAAGTTCAAGGTCACTCAAGCCCTATTAGCTAGCAAACACCAAGATGGAAGGTCTGTGTGCACACATGTTTTGGAGATGAAGTCACACATTGACATGCTGGGAATGTTAGGATTCGTTGTGTCGAGGAAGTTGGTTGTTGACTTGGTTCTTCAGTCATTTCCCGACTCGTATAGTCAGTTTGTTTAAGACTACTATATGACAGACCGTGACATGTCCCTTATTGACCTTACATATTTGCTAATTGCTGCTGAATCAGCAATGATTTGGCGCACTAGTAATGCAAATTTGATTGGAAGATCTACTTTCCAAACTTCCATGGACATTGACAATGGAAGCATTGGAAGTCTAGAAAAGATTTCTCTTTCCAAGGGAAAGGGAATGGCTAAGTCTGAGATTGTCCCATGTACCATTCCCAAATATTCCATTTGCTTCTATTTCCATGAGAGGGGCATTGGTTGGGAAGCTGCCCTAACTACCTGAGAGATCTAAGAGCTGGTAAAGTCAAAAAGGTTTGACTCTGCTTCAGGTAAGTTCAATATCTAACTCTATTAAGATCCTACTTATAGATTCTTATTATATGATGTAAAGTTACATTTAATGTTTTGCAGAATCAAAGAGAAAGAAGGAAACTTAAAGGAAAGGCATGCAGAGTCTGATCACGAAGAGATGGATTTCGATCGCATGGTTTGATGATCAGATTTTTGAGTTGCTGCTTAAGAGTTATGATAGATTGCTTAGAAATTTGTAACAACATAGTTTTCATTTGTAATTGCATTGTAAGGAAAAGTTTTTCCGCAATTATATAAATAAAGAAAAATTTTATTTTATCTTATTTTATTTCTTGCAATGACAAATGTGAAAATTGATGTTTGTATTTTTTAGCAATATGGATTTGATTCTTTCGTTTGTGGTAGTGTCTAAAATTACCAAATAAGGAAAGATTCTCATCACCCAAGTTTCAATTGGATAGAAACTTGGAATCATGCAACTTGTATTGTATGATGAATGAGAACTTTCATCTTTGGGAAATTAAGACTAATTCCTTGTAAATGTGAGTCAAGTGAAGGACAGGGGATCAGGTACACTTGGTTGTGCATTGGTCAGGTCCACCGCAAAGAAAAACAAGACTATTCGTCATGATTTACTAAAGTTTAGTAAATATGGTCATACTTACAAGATTAAGTATGATGCTGAATCATTGGAAAAGTTTCAATGTGTAGTAGAACGAATAAGAAGAATCAAATTAGGCAGAAAGATAAAAGTTTCTCCAACCTGAAAAGATGGGAGAGTACTTGAGTATTGTGTTTTATAATCATCTTAATGATTATGAAAACCATATCACAATTTGATCCTCTAAGGATGCCTTAGTGCATTTGTTTGGCTAACAAGAGGAATCATGAATTGTTGAAATGGTTAAATCAATTAAGATGAATCATACTTCGTAGCAAAATCAAATCTTAGAGTCATACTCCAAGATTGTATAGTGAGTGACATATCAAGAAATGTAGAGTAAAATGTTTCTTACTCTTGTATATTTGAAATAGGTAAGTTTTAATGTTTTGGACAAAACAAAGATCAACTAAGACCAATTGTCAATAGTGTTTGTCTTGATAAGAAACCGCACTGACTCTTGAATATTTGTTTGTCAAGTAATGTTCGTTGACAGAGAGGAACTTATATGCCAAGAGGTCAGTGGGAGTCCTAAAGATCTTGCAAAGTTTTAAGGACTAATCAAGATTAAACCTATTGTTAATCACTAGCACATGACTTGAGGTTTGTAACCTATCTTGTTGACATATCCTTATTTATTATCCCCATTCCAGTTAAGGTTGACTATACACATGAGTTCTATTAGTTCTCAACTGTTTGCATAAGGTTAAGCACCTTGATCAGTGAAAGTTCATTGATCAGTAAGGGTAAGCTGCTCAATAACTTGGAAGACATGGTAGGCCCTTGTGCTACCAAGTGGCATGGAATTAAGATTGAACAAGTTCAGTCCATATGAGTTTGGATTATTCACTAACCTTGTCTTGTGATTATGGTTTTGACAAATTCACATGGATGGGAACACATACACCATAAAATCTAAGTGTCATAAGGTTTCTCTCCAATTCATGAAAATGATAGTGAGGAAACATTTTCACTAATTATGCTTTAAAGAGTAATCAATTGTGATATTTGCATTCTCGAAATTTGATTATGATTACAGCATCCGTCTTCATAGTTTTAATTGTGAGAAATAGCAAAAGGTCTAACCATTTGAGACTTATTTCTGTAAGTTCTAAAATTGTTTGGACACACATGTGTGCTATCTAAGGAAAGGTGTATGAGTTTGAGAAGCCTAGATAAAGTCTTATCGATGCGTCTTGTATCAGAAATCTGAACTTTGGTAAGAAAATCAATAAAGTATTGATTTTTAGAAGTCCGACTGATTTTTGGATTTACGTCACAGCTAGTGGGAGCATAAAAGTTATGTACGTAACAAAATAATTGTTATGCTAGTGGGAGCATAATTATTATGGTAAGTGTTGCAAGTTAGTGTAACGCCCGCAGATTCGGGCTAGTCAAATTAGAGGCAATAAGGGTCGAAAATGACTTTTCGACAAAATATTATTTAGAAAAAATAATCTTAACCAAGTCGTAGTATATGTTACAAGGTTTCCGTACATATAAATAACGCCGAAATCCGAGTTAGAACTAAGAAGTTATGACCCCTTGAAGTTTCGCGACAAAACCGGCACGATATCGGGAAGCGTAAATAGTGAATTTACGGTAGAGCAAGTTTTAGCCTTAGCGATTTGAGCGAAAGTCATAGAATACGTTAAACCGAGAGCGTCCATAAAAAGAACGCCCAAATCTGACTTCGTATGAGGAAGTTATGATTTTTCGAAGTTTCGGCTTCGCTGTGTACAGTCCGTAATTCAAATATTAGATCGAGCGGTTTTTATCCGACATGACCTAAACAAGAATCGAAGATCTCATTAAGAGTAGCGTAACAAGAAAAAGATGGGCGAAAACGGACGTCGGATGAAGAAGTTATGAATTTTTAACTAACCAATCCTGTCTCGGCCTGTTAATAATATAACTTTTAAAATAAAGTCAAAACTAGCCTACGAAGTCTAAATGAAAGTTGTAGAGTATGTTCCCGCCTTCCTGTGGATATAAAGAACGTCGAAAACGGAGCTCGTATGCGAAAGATATGACTTTTAGAAGTCGGAGTGCAAAATTGAAAAATCTGCGAGAGGTTGATGATGTGGCCGCTTCTGAGCCGTTGCTTGCTAACCAAGCTTTCGCTTCGGATCACGCCACGTAGTCTCGCATTACGCCCCACGTACGAGATCCGGTACGCCCTGCGTACTTTCGGCCTTAGCCTTACGACGAGTGTGAGACAGCTAGATCCGAGGTGACAACCCTATCCGAAGTTACGCCCAGCATAGTCCGAGGCCTCGCAGGGTATAAAAAGGGGGCGAGGGTCTCCGACTTTTTCACACCATTTTCCTTCTCTCTCTAGATTTATTTCTCTCTCTAAGGGTTTTAACCCTCCCCTAAGCCTAGGTGATCCCCTAGCACCTTAAGGAAGCCCCGAGGCTCCCGGAGTCCCGAGAAAAAGGGTCTTTCGATTTCGGAAATGCTGCTACGAACAAAGCCCGGTTTTCTTTAAAATCCGCTGTAAGTGAGCTACGCTTATGCAATTTTTAATATAGCTTCCAAATAATTATAGTAATGTAATTAGGTCCTTAAAGTAATTATATGGGCTGTTATTATGAGTTATATTGAGTGTTATTTAACGCTTATATAATAATAATAATAGTCAGACTATTAATTTGTCGCGATTATCGTTAGACTAAACCCTAGTGGTATTGATACTAGGTTTTATCGAAGAAAATTGTTTTGAGAGTATCGAAGCGCTGTCCGAGTGCTGAGTCACCACCTTTCAAGTGAGTGCATGGTCCCGTTCATCTTTCACATAGATATGAAGTATTTTATATAAATTACGTGCTATGTGTGCATATTATCTGAATACTTGCTGTTCATGTTGGATGAACGATTTTATACACGTTTTAAATGATTTAAACTGTATATGTATTTTATATCTACGATAATGTTGGGGTAAAACATGGGTAGATGTAATAGATGGAATATGAGTTGGATGATGAGACCACGAGGTGAGGGTGAGAGGCAGACGATGTGGGAAGCCTTTTTCCCAAACGATGGCCCCGTCATTCAGCAGAGTATGGATGACAACCATGGACTATTCTAGACAGTCCAGTGGAACACGAGTAGGCCCGCAACCTGTAGGTGTTGTGAACGATGTGTTCACCCGGTGTACTCTAAACCTAGGTGATCATGCAGACTTGATGCCTAATCCCTGGTGATCATGCAGACTTGATGCCTAAACCTTGGTGATCATGCAGACTTGATGCCTAAAACCTGGTGATCATGCAGACTTGATACCTAAACCTTAGTGATTGATTGGCGAAGGGTAGCGAACGACTTTGACTCTGTTGAGACGAACGTGGCCAATTGTTGAACAATCAGTTCCAGCGTTGTCTTGGTTGCTGCAACACTCTCCTGTAGAGATTGTAACAAGGCAGAGGCATCTGAGAATAGTTTATCGACTTTTTCGGTCGCCGCCTCACAAGCTTTTGTTGAGGCGTCAATTGCTGCAGTGGCAGAAGCGACGGAATCATGTTGAGCCCTTGAGAAAGCATCAACAATCTTCTGAAGAGTGGCTTCAGAGAGAGAGGATTGAGAGTTGGAAGATGAGGCAATAAGCAGGTCAACCTTCTCATGCAGCTCCTTTAGGTGCTTCTTTGTAACGGGAGCTTCCTCATCATCATCGCTTTGGACCTGAAACGGACTGAAGTAGACCGAATCAAAGGTCATATTTTCCCCTCCAAGGAAAGGGTTATCTCCATCAGAGGCATGACCTGGAGATGTTGGGGGTGGTGAAGCTGGGGGTGTTGTGGTATGAGTGGGTTCAGGTTGAGTGTGAGTGGGGGTAGTTTCGGGTGGTTGTTGAGTGTGGGTAGGTTCGGGTGGTGGTTGGGCTTCGGTTGTATGTAGGGGTTCGGTTACAGGTGGTGGTTCGGTTGCATCGGTATGAACCCCCGTATCAGATACGTTGGTTGTAACCTTTGCAGTTGTTGTTGTTGTTGTATCGGTGAAAATGGGTGGTGGTATAGGGAAAGAGGTTTTAGGAATAGTGGTAGAGGGGTTTATGGTGGGAATGGAAGTAGGGATTGTTTGAGTGGGAGAGGGAATGGGTGAGATATGGATTTCCATGTCTGGTGTAGGTGATCGGGGTAGGGTGTTGCCTCTTGGAGGGGTTTTGCCTCTTTGAGAGCCGTCCGAGTCCGAACTCTCACCTTCTGATTCACTCGAAGAGGAAGCGATTATAAGCTTTCGCTTCAATTGAGTCTTTCGCCTCTTCGGCTGTGGGGACTGTGCAGCTTTGGTCGATTTCCGCTTCCTGGGAGAAGGACCTTTAGCCCCTTTGGTCACTTGCTTCCCTTTGTCTGCCTTTTTGCCTCTATGAACAGGCTTATCGGCATCATGGATGGACTTGAGCATCTCCGGCGTGAGACCCCTCGGTCCAGACTGTTTGAACTCCTTGATAGTCCGGATGATTCTGCTGTCTGATGGGACATCAGCATACATTGTCTCCGGAATAGAACCGATAAAGGGGAATTTGGATGCATCTGAGACGATGATCTTCATGGTATCGAAAGTACCGATCGAAGACATCGATGCACCGGCAACCGTGGGGACATCGAACTTATCCATCGCCCACTTAGTGATGAGAGTCCAAAACCTTGTATACGACACCTCAGAAGGTCGTGAAGAAGAAGAGAGGCTTTGGATGAGTTGTTGCCAGAGAACCAACCCATAATCGATGTTGATCCCGTTGTAGACGCCGTCCATGATCGACAGGAAGAGTCGACTGGAGCCGTCTGATCCTGAGCTCCGTTCTGATAAACCTTTGAAAAGGACAGTGAACATGCCGTTCCAATGTGGCGGCAAACATGATTTCTTAAACTTCGCGACGGAGGAGAGCGCCTCCGTGTACCCCATGTTGTAAAACATACTATAGAGATGGCCAATCAGAATCGTCTCCGGATTAACCCTTGAAGGGTCAGCAGCAAACCCTAGCAATGCGCCAAATCGTTGCTTTGAAATCAAGGTTTTGTGATCAGAAACCTCGAAGAAAACCTTATCGACTGCTTTATCGTAATGTGCAGTCGCATAAACCTGCGATAGGAGCTCCATGGGCACAGATTCCACCCTAGAAAGTGCAGGAGCGATTGGCGAGTACTTCAGGCACTCGATTATCAGAAACATGTAGGAGTTGTACGACTGAGGGGTTAAATCGATCACCAAACACTGTTGAGGGCGAATGGGAAGGATGTGTGAGGTAGCATGAACAGACGATGATTCTGCCATTGTTGAAGTTGGGAAGAAGAAGATGAACAGTAAGGGTTTTAGGGAATTTTTGCTCTCTTGGGAATTCGGATGCAGTAAAGAGGTGAATGGGAGAGGAGACTGCCTTTTATAGTGGGTGTAAGGAGAGAGAAAAATCTGTTCAAATCTTCTATCGAAATACGAAAGGCTTTCCCGGAATGACAGATGTGTGACAGTTAACGTATGCGATGATTACGCATGAGAGAGAGTGTCAGATTCCTTGGAACACGCCGCCCAACAAGCGCCGTTTCTGAAGAAACCGTTTCAAATCCACACGCGCCTTTTTGTGCCAGAGAGGAACCGCTTCATATTCGCACACGCGTCCACGACGTCAATTAAAGAATGGACGTTTCAAATTCGCATGCGTCCCTTTTTTTACCGCCGTTTGAAATTCAATCCATTTATCTCCCGCCTGAGTCAGCAACCCTTCATCTTATCCCTGTAACGACATCTTTTGAAGGATACTCCCACGTGGATGAATTTTGACCACGTCTTTATAATTAACCACCGATGCAATAAAACAGCCTGTAATTATTAGTACCATAATTTTATAAAATCAAAGATTTTCGTGCTAAGAGTGTAAAAAGAAAAGAAATAAAGCAACTCTTTTTAGGAATAAATGTGATGTCAATAATGACACGAAACAAATGATCCCGTGCACGAATCTCTTCCTTCAAAGTCAAGAGAGACCTTAAAGTGTTAGTGTGGTTTCCCGTTGAATGACGATCAAACACTTATCAATAAATGTTGAAAGGCTTCTTTTAAGTAGGCTACTTAAGGTGGCTTTATCTTTGATTCAACAGTCCTAAACTTGAAATAAGATAGAAAGTGAACAAAGTACTTGTGAGACCGGTGTAGTCTGTTGAACAAGTAGGTAGGAATAAATTTGAAAGTGGCTTGGAAAATATAAAATCTCAACAAAAAATTAAAAACTGGATCCCAAGGGAAGAAATGTTATGGTGTTTAACAATTTCATAGGAATCACACAAATAAAAATTTCAGATTTCATCAAGATACATTCGTCAATTCTTTGGTGAAAACTTGAGCAAATTAATTGTTCACCGTCAATTCAGATTTGGTGTTGAATTTTGGGTTTCACTTAGCTCGTAGTGGCACGAAACTAAGATCATAAACACAGTTGTTGTGTGACCATAAACCTCAGTGGTAATTTCTGAGAGTCTCAAGGGTTACGTTGATGAAACGAATGTAATGGAGAAATGTAATGGAGATGGTGTAAGAAATTAAAGTACCTCAGCTGCGAAAATAAGGACCAAGCAGAAAACTCTTATCTCATGTGAGAAGAGAGTGAGGTAGCTCACGATTAGAATAAATGTGGTAGCCTAATTGGGAAGACAAGGTTTGTTTATACCAGGTCATTAAGGCTATTATTCAGAATCTTATGAGGCTTGGGACACATACAGCAGCATGCTTCTAGGGACACTTAGCTTAATCCAACAATTTTATCCCCATAAACGAACACACAAATAAAATAAAAGATAAAAAAAAATATTTTTGGAGTTTTTGATATAAAAAAATAAAATAAAATAAAATAAATTAGCAAGAAAAAAAACTTAGAAAGAGTAAAAAAAAAAAATTTGGAAAAATTTGGTAACCGAACCCGACCGTTCGGTTGGTTTCGGTTGAGAAAAATTTTGAAAAACCGAACCCGAGTGTTCGGTTGGTTTCGGTTTTGGAAAATTTTGAAAAACCGAACCCGAGCGTTCGGTTGGTTTCGGTTTTGGAAAATTTTGAAAAACCGAACCCGAACCTTCGGTAGGTTTCGGTTTTGGAAAATTTTGAAAAACCGAACCCGAACCTTCGGTAGGTTTCGGTTTTGAAAAATTTTAGAAAACCAAGGAATTTAGGCTTGCAATAAGAAAATACTTTGAACAATAAGATAAACAACTTCGTACATGACATTTACAACCAAGAAAACTACCTTTGAAGGGATGAGCGAGTCAGATGATTCAACCGAACCTGAACGTTCGGTCAATTTCGCTTCTTACGTTTGAGGTTGAGAGGTAGTTTGTGGTACTGACTCTGATTCCATCATACCTAGCCCTTGTAAAATTCTGTTGAATGACGCTTCAGGAAGAGCTTTGGTAAAGACATCAGTCAGTTGATCAGTGGTTCTAACAAAGTGTACTTCGACGTTTCCATCTTCCACATGATCTTTGATGAAGTGATACCTCAGTGCTATGTGTTTGGTTTTGGAGTGTTGCACTGGGTTATGACAGATCCTAATTGCACTTTCAGAGTCACAATATAGAGGGATCTTCTTCATATTGAGTCCAAAGTCTCGAAGTTGACTCTGGATCCAAATCACTTGAGAGGTGCAGGATGCAGCTGCTATGTATTCAGCTTCGGCAGTAGACAACGACACGCACGTTTGTTTCTTTGATTGCCAGCTAACCAACTTCCCGTCAAGGAATTGGCAGCCACCTATGGTGCTTTTTCTGTCGAGTCCACATCCTCCAAGGTCTGCATCTGAGTAGGCTTGAAAGAAGAAGCCTGAGTTGGAAGGATACCATAGACCTAAGGAGGCAGTTCGCTTGAGATATTGTAGAATGTTCTTCACTGCAAGCATGTGAGGTTCGCGTGGGTTTGCCTGAAATCTAGCACAATAACACACAGAAAACATGATGTCAGGCCTGCTAGCAGTAAGATACATCAGAGAGCCTATCATTTGACGATAAAGCGTGATATCAACAGCCGGTTTGTCCAGTGATGGGTTGAGCTTGGTGCCGAAAGCCATTGGGACTTTAACTTTGGAATCTCCCATCATGCCAAATTTTGCTAAGAGAGTCTTCGTGTAAGCTTCCTAATTGATAAAGATGCCTTCGGGTCCCTGTCTAATATTTAAACCAAGGAAAAAGTTAATAGGACCCATTGAGCTCATTTCAAATTTAGTCTCCATCAGCTTTCTGAATTCAGCTGTTAGGCTAGGATTCGTTGAGCCAAAGATGATATCATCGACATAAATTTGAACGATCATAAGGTGGTTACCTTCCTTTTTGCGAAAGAAAGTTGGGTCAACCGAACCTTGTTTGAATTTGGACATCTTTAAGAATTTAGTTAGCGTTTCATACCAGGCTCTCGGAGCTTGTTTCAGTCCATACACAGCTTTATCCAGAATGTAGCAATGATTAGGATACTTTTCGTTCACGAAACCAGGAGGTTGCTCCACGTACACTGTTTCTTCGAGATCTCCATTAAGAAATGCACACTTGACGTCCATTTGGAAAACTTCAAAGTTTTTGTGGGCAGCATAAGCTAGAAATATTCTTACAGATTCCAGCCTAGCTACAGGAGCGAAAGTCTCTTCATAATCAATCCCTTCCTCCTGACAATATCCTTTCACTACCAGACGAGCTTTGTTCCTTATAACGTTCCCTTGCTTGTCCATTTTGTTCCTAAAGACCCATTTGAGACCAACAACCGAGGCATTTCGAGGAGTTGGAATGAGGCGCCAGACTTTGTTCCTTTCAAATTCGTTCAGTTCGTCTTGCATGGCTTGAACCCAATCGGAGTGATCAAGAGCAGTATTAACTGTCTTCGGTTCAACTTTTGATACGAATGAGTTAAACATGCAGAATTCAACTTTGGAAAATAAGGATGTCTATTTTGCCTTGAGTTGTGATTGGGTCAGAACCTTTTCAGAGACATCACCAACAACTTGAGAGACAGGATGATCTGTTGTCCATTTGATCAGAGGTGGGTAATGAGGATCAAAGGTAGGATCTAATTCAGCATTTATCATTTCTTCTGGCTCGGACTGGCTTTCGTAGTCGTATGACATATCAGCTTGCTCCCCCTCGATAGATGAGCTTTCAGGAATGCTTTGCGAATCTTGAGCTTCAGAGGTTTCTTGTGGTGCTGGGCTTTCAGGCGTTGATGCACCTTCGGATGGTGAAGCACTTTCGGTTGGAGAAGTGCTTTCGGGAGCAGTTGGAGACCTTGGCTCCCCCTCGACATGTGAGGTCGGCTGAGTTGATGATCGTTGATCCTCCCCCTCGACTGAAGCATTGTTTGATTGAGGTTCGTCAGAATTTGATCCTCCTTCATTCATTCTCCTGGCAGCTTCTTCGACAATTTGCTTCATATGGTCTACCTTGTTGTCTGCTGCGCCTGCTTCTGAGAGAGTGGCTTTCTCTGGTTCGTCAAATAGCTCCATAAACTTCTCGTATAGATTAGCGATCGAGACCGTGACTTGGCCAGTTTGAGGAAAGATTTCCCCAACAGTGTCTTCATTGGCCTTTAGCTTTTTGACATAGCTATCATCGAAAGTCACGTAGTAAGTCTCTTCGATTTTCCTCGAACGCTTGTTTAATACCCTATACGCTTTGGAAGTGAGAGAATAGCCCAAAAAGATTCCCTCGTCGGCTTTGACATCGAACTTGTTGCGGTGTTCCTTAGAGTTAAAGATGAAACACCGTGAGCCGAACACATGGAAAAATTTCACATTGGGCTTCCTATTGTTGAGAATCTCATAAGGTGTGAGCGTGAATCGTTTGTTGAGATATGACCTGTTCTGTGTAAAACAAGCAGCAGAAATAGCATCAGCCCAAAAATAAAGAGGTAAGGAAGCGAAACTTAGCATGGTTCGGGTAGCTTCACACAAAGATCGGTTTCGTCTTTCGACAATTCCGTTCTGTTGAGGTGTGTAGGGAGCTGAGAAGTTGTGACTTATTCCCTTTTCTACCAGGAATTCTTCGAATTCTCTATTTTTGAATTCCAGACCATTGTCGCTCCTGATGTTGCGAACGACCTTCTTTAGCTGTACTTCAATCTGCTTGATGAACACCTTTAGCTTGTGAGTCGCTTCAGATTTAAGCTTTAGAAAGAACACCCATGTAAAACGCGAAAAATCATCAACAATAACAAGAATATACTTGCTACCACCGATGCTTTCGATAGATGATGGACCACACAAATCAATATGAAGTAATTCAAGTGGTTCAACAACTTTAGTGTTTATTATAGATGGATGACTTTGACGACTCTGCTTCCCCATTTCGCATGCAGCACACAAATGATCTCTATCAAACTTGAGCAATGGAAGACCTCGAACATGACCTCCAGTGACAAGTTTGTTGATATCTTTAAAGTTGAGATGAGAGAGTCTTCGGTGCCACAACCAGCTTTCGTCAGATTGTGCTTTTGATAATAGGCATATAGCTGGGTTTCCTTTGATGGGTTTGAGATTTAGAGGAAACATTTCACCCTTACGCTCCGATTTGAGAATAACTTTCTTCGTCTTCTTCTCAATAATTTCAGAACCCTCATCGTCGAATGAGACTTTGAGACCGGTACCTCCAACAAGCTGAGATACACTGATGAGGTTGTGTTGTAGTCCTTCCACGTATGCAACCTTCCTTATCGTGAAATCACCATTGGTAATCATTCCGTATCCCTTTATGGTGCCGAAGGAGTTGTTTCCAAACTTGACGTTTCCAACATTTGAAAGAGACCTGTATTCCCTCAGCTCTTCTTTCCTCCCTGTCATGTGACGCGAGCAGCCACTATCGATGTACCATTCTTCGTCAAACTGCTCGTCACTGATAACCTGCAAAAATTAAGTAGATTTAGGAACCCAAAGTTTCTTGGGTCCACGTGAGCCTTTCACAGGAACAGGAATAGTAAGAGAGATGTCAACAAGATATGTTTGTTTTATTAGTGTTGTTTCATCTTTATTTTTGATGGTAAAAACTTTGATTTTATTAGGATTAGGTGTTTTCGGTTTAGACTCTGGTTTGGATGCTGAAACCTTCTGTTTCCCTTTTTGTTCAGCTGAAGATTGAGATTTTTGAGAAGGAACAGACTGGAATTCAGAACGAGGTGGAGAGGAATTGGAAGAATTAGAAGAATTAGATGAGTGAGAATGAGAGGGCTTAGATTGAGATGACTTCTTGGCTAGAGACTCTAGGTGACCCTTTTGCTTTTGATCATTGGTGGGACTGACGTTAGAGTTTTGATCTCTTTTGATTTCAGAACCGAACCTTTGCTTTCGGTTGGTTTCGTTCTCTGAACCGAACCTTTGCTTTCGGTTGGAGTCACTCTCAGAACCGAACCTTTGCTTTCGGTTGGTATTCTTTTCTGAACCGAACCTTTGCTTTCGGTTGTTGTGGCTCTCGTGCGTTTCAACAAGATTATTCTCATACTTTAGGTTCTTGTCTTGATATGAGAAATAAGCATTCTGGGATTGCCAGAACTGTTTTCTTTCAGAGAGATTCTTCCTGTATCTCTGATTCCTTTGACGTTTCTGATTTCTCATCTGCTTCGGTTGATGATGGATGTTGGCTTTCGGTTTCGGTTTTTCTTTGGCTGGTTCACTCTGAACTGAGGAAGTTTCACTAGAGGGAGTGTCTTCTTTTGTCGGACTTCCATTTTCTTGAGGAATGTCTTTCGTACCACTAGTACTTGGCACATCAAAGTTATCGGGCTTGTTCAAGGGTTCTGGCACGTATCTACCTTTACTTTTCCATGAGGTCCTTTCAGATAAGCCTACCGTTTCATCAGCATTATCGATTGGAGCTGACCAGAAGAACTCATCGCAGCCATCAGCATTGTCTTCGTTTACAATTGCTGTCAGTTCAGCAGTCTGATGTTCGGTTACTCCTGTGACCTTGTACACTTGATTTGGAGTGGTCCTAACTTTTTGATATACAACGGCCTTCTCTTCAAGGATCGGGGACTTTTGTTGGGACAATCGAGCGAACTCCACTGAATTTTCTGAAATTAGACTCTTGTGGTTTTCAGGTTCGCTTTTCACAAATTCTGAGCAGTCAACCGTGTCCTCTACAGAAATTTCACTCATATTGTCATCCTCATTAAGCTCAGATGCATTTTCAACATCAATTTTGTTTTCTGAGCTCAAGTTGGAGTTTAAGGAGTCAAATTTTTGTATGGTTTCGGTTCTCAGTTTCAGTCTATCATTTTCATCCAAAAGGTTTTTGAGCATGTCCTTATGGTCCTTGGATTTAATGAAAGATTCTATTTTGTCCAGTCCATACATATAGGTCGGATTAACGTCCTCAGATGATATCACACTCTCACAATTATACGCTTCGGCATCAATTTCATCCTCCTTAAACTCAAGGAAGGGCAAAATCATGCGATGAATCTTTTGTCCTATTTCACAATCCAGATGAAGCTGAGTAATATTAGTGTAAAGACGTTTAGCAATCAAACAAAAAACATTTCGCTGTTTCAAAAGTTTTAAATTGTCTCTCTGTAAATAAATGTTTTCATCTTTTATTTTGACTAATTCCGACTCCTTCAGTTCGATCCACATGCGCCGTTCCTCACTCTTCGAAGACACCCTGCTTAATTGATCAGTTAGGTTAGAATTGGTGACTCGAGTTTGAGTTAAACTACTATCTAGATGAGAGATTCTTGAATTAACACTTTTTAGTTCTTTTTCATATGAGCATTGTGGGACTTTAAATGAGACAAAAACCGATTGTACCTTCTTAATTAGTTCATCGAGCTCGTTGAACTGCACGCTGAGCAGTTTGGCTGTAAAGCACATATCCTGTTGCTCCTTCGGTTCATTACTCCCACCATCGGTGTTGTATCCCCTCATCTGAGACACGTCAGACACCATCAAGCACCTTCCTCCACTGCTTTCCGCTTTTGCCACACAAGCCTTTCCATGAGAAGGCTTCCTCACTTCATCGTCTTCAGAGTCGGTTGACCAAACCTCCACGCCACCGAACTCGTCATCAGCAACCGAACCCTGCACAATTAGAGCATTCATAGAAGGGTTAGCGGTAGATTTCTTCTTCCTGATCTCATCAAGCTTTTTCTGCAACAAAGCTTCCTCATCCTTTTCAGCCATCTTTGTGAGGACACAATCCTTTGCATAGTGGTTTTTCCCCCAACAATAGTAGCAGCTAACTCCGGAATCACCATCTGCCTTCGGTTCCTTATTTGACTCTTCAGCTTTCGGTTCATCTTTAACCTTTTCTGAGCTATAACTCCCCTGCCAGTTTCGGTTTTTGTTGGTGGGGAATCTCTTCGTGATGAACCTCTTGGGGTTAGACACCATCATAGCATAATCCTCAGACGTGAGGTCATAATCCTCCAAGTTGAGGTCTTCGTCCTCCATCACAGCTTTACTTTTTGACAAGAGGGCCAACGAACCTAGGCTTGAGACCACATTCTTCTCCTGCAACACAATCTTCTCCTGATATTTGAGAATGCCCACCAGTTTCGCCAAAGAATATGATTTAAACTGCTCGTGGGCTTTCACTGTAGACACAACTGCTCTCCATTCTGATCTGAGACCATTTAAGAACGTAACCTTCTGCTCAATAAGCTTCCTTTCGATGTCATCTTTGATCATCTTGCTGAGAAGATGATTGAAGCGATCGAACGTTTGGGTCACAGATTCTTCGGCTCCTTGCCTGAATTCACCAAACTCAGACAAGAGTAAGGTTTGAATTGAGTGTTCAAGATCCTCGTCTGTAGAGTACAATTCACGTAGCCTGTCCCAAATCTCCTTTGCCGTCGTGCATGAACTCACCAGCCTAAACGTGTCGGACTGAAGGGCGAATCTGATCAATCTTAACGCCTTGATATTGCACTGAAATTTATCTTTTTCATCTTGCGCAATATCTTTAACATCCTTCAGGAGATCATTATACTCCTTTTGAGTTTTAATAATCCTTGAAGTTGCAGAGTGAGAAAACGGTCCAGAAACAATCGCTTCCCAGATGAGGTATCCATTATCCTCAGATCCTATTACATAGTCTTCAAAGTGATGCGCCCAGACTTCATTATCATGGGTGTATAGGATGGGAATCTTTGTGGTTGATCCAATGCTGTTGGAAATATTGATGGGATTCGACTGCGACTCGTCCATTATGATCGAATAACCTGTTCAAAGATCAGACTTGTAATAAATCAAATTAGGGCAAAACAATAAATATCAAGATATGTCAATAATGAGATGACGGCTCAATAAATATCAGTAATTGCATAAAACCCTAATTGAAACCTTTTTCACAGAAAAGAAGTGTATCGATTACACAGCCTCCTGCTCTGATACCAATTGATAAGTTTAAAACTAAACTTGAAGATCGATTAGATCTTAAACAGGTCAAATAAACAGTAAACAGCAAGAACACGAAAACAATAAACAACCCAAGAATGAATCAAACGTGTCGAATGATTTATAAACAACCCTCAGAAGAGCTCGATAAAGAACATCAATTGTAGAGGGTTAAAGGTTTACAGGAACGATAAAGAGATCTGCAAAGCTATCGTAATTCTTTCTATCGTATTCTAGATCGTTGACCTAATATGCATGCAAGCATATTATTATATAGTAAACCTAACAGCTCACGGTTGGACAGGCCCAAACCGGAGTACAAAATAATGGACTATTAACCGAGCCCAAAGACGCAACACATAAACGAAACTGCTACCCAACAGAGTTCACCTGGTGAACACTTGGTTCAAATAAACACCTACAAGTTGCGAGCCTGCTAGCGTCCCACTAGACTGTCTAGAAAAGTCTGTGGTCCTTATCTATACTCCGCTAAATGACTGGATCATCGTCAATATTGAGGCCTCTCATCATTTTATTTCATCACACACCAACTATTTCATCTACCCATGTTTTACCCAACAGATTTATAGATATAAAATACATATATAGTTAAGATTTGAAAAACGAAGTTTAAATCTTTCATACAACATAGATCTTAAAGTATTTTATATATATATATATATATATATATATATATATATATATATATATATATATATATATATATATATATATACACATACAGTTTAGATCTGAAAAGAAAAGTCTAGATCTGAAATGAGAAAGTTTAGATCTGAAGGAAAAAGTTTAGATCTGGAAGAAAGAGTTTGGATTTGAAAGAAAAGTTCAGATATGAAAAAAAAGAGGTTTAGATCTTTCATCTAGCATAGATCTCAAGTAAACATATAATATATATATATATACACATTGCACGTAATTTATATAAAATACTTCATATCTATGTGTAAGATGAAAGTAACTATACACTCACTTGATAAGGTGGTGATTCCAAAGTGAACAGTGCTTCGCTTCTTAAAAATATGATTTCTTTTGATGAAACCGGGAGGTTTGCTTGAAAACCGGGTTCTGCGCGGGCAGAGTTTAAAATCGAAAAACTCTTTTTCTCGGAGCCTTGGGCGCTCCGAGGCTTTCTTCTAGTGCTATGGAGGTTTCCTAGGCTTCGGGGTGTTTGGGAGGTTTGGAGAGAGAAAGAGGTGGCAAAGGGTGTGAAAAACTCGACTGGGCTCGCATCTTATATATAGGCCGAAGATCCTCGGTGCGTAGGGCACTCTTCGGATCTACACTATGCGTTCTAGCTATGCGGGACGCTCCCTCATACACAGCGTGTTCATGTGAACAGGTTTCTAAAGCTGGCTGGGGTGACGTGGACCATCCGAGGCTATGTACGGGAACATTGCGTGCTCTTCTCCTTTGTGCAGGGCGTTCCCCTCGTAGACTCGCATTTGACCATCCCGAATTCAAAAATTCATAACTCCTGCATACGAGCTTCTTTTTTGACGTTCTTTATTTCCTCGCGTAGGTAGAGACGTACTCTACAACTTTCCTTTAGACTATGCCAACTAATTTTGATTTTAATTTTAAAGTTATATTTTTAACAGGTCGGGACAGGAAAAGTCCGTTAAAAATTCTTAACTTCTTCATCCGACGTCCATTTTTGTATGTCCTTTTACCAAGACCTTCGATTATCATTTAGGTTATGTCGACTAAAAATCGGTCGATCTACTATTCGAACTCCGGGCTGCATATTGCTACGCTGAAACTTCGAAAAATCATAACTTCCTCATACGAAGTCAGATTTTGGTGTTCTTTTTATGCTCGCTCTCGGTTTAACGGATAATACAACTTTCGTTTAGACCTCTAAGGCTAAAAAGTATTGTATCGTAAACTTACATTTTACGTCACACGGTGTCGTGCCGGTTTTGTTGTAAAACTTCTACAACCCATAACTTCTTCGTTATAACTTGGATTCCGACGTTCTTTATATCTCTGAAATCCTTGCCACAACCGTTACAACTTTCTTCATCGGTATCAGGTTTATCTAACATTTTATTTTTTTGATGCTTATTTTCATTCTTAATTTATCATATTTTTATAAACAAGTATATAAGCACATAAAATCACATAATTCACATAATATCCATGTTATTCCTTTTTATTACTTCAAAATAGGTTACAATGGTTGACCTTTACTATTACATTATTATACCAATTCTTAGCTCAAAAACACGGGCCTTACAATTCTCTCCCCCTTAGGATGATTCTGTATTGGAATCATGCATCAGAAAACAAATGTGATAGCGACTTATCATGTCACTCTCTTTTTCCCAGGTGAGGTTCGGTTGGTTCGTATGTTTCCAACGCCCAAACACAAAGTCGATCATCTTGTGTCGTAACTTCTTAGTCTCATGGTCAACATTTACCTCGGGCTCTTCGATTAGTCTCTTATTCTCATCCATACTTAACTCTGAAAATTGGAATTATGTCGGGAACTTCTCCCGTGAGCTTCCCCAGATAACACACATGGAAAGTGTTATGAATACCATCTAGTTCTTTAGGTAGTTCTAGCTTGTAAGTTTGGTTCCTGATCCTCTGAAGAACTTTAAGTGGTCCAATAAACCTTAGACTCAACTTTCCTCTCTTTCCGAATCTTATAAGTCCCTTCCATGGTGAGACTTTAAGCAAAACCGAATCTCCAACTTCGAATGTCATCGGTCGTCTTTTCTTGTTAGCATAGCTCTTTTGACAATCTTGAGTTGCTAACACCCTTTCCCTAATTCCCTTTAGCTTTTCAGCAGCCTGCTGGATTATCTCGGGGTCCATGAACTGCTTTTCTCCAGCCTCCAGCCAACAAGACGGCGTACGACACTTTTGTCCATACAAAGCATAATAAGGTTCCATCTTGATGCTCGAATGGTAGCTATTGTTGTAGGAAAACTCTACCAGGGTAAGTGCTCATCTTATTTACCTTGGAACTCTAGGTTGTATGCTCTTAACATGTATTCCAGTGTTTGAATCATTCTTTCTCTCTGATCATTAGTTTGTGGATGATAAACTGTACTTAAACACAACTTCGTACCCATTTCCTCTTGTAGACTCCTCCAAAACCTTGACGTGAAACGACTATCACGATCTAGTATAATCTTTGGAGGAACACCATAAAGTCTGACAATTTCCTTCACTTAAGCATTTGCATGCTTATCCATCGACCGTCTCTCATGGGCTGCTTCATTCTTCCTTGGGAGAAGCAACAAAACAGTGGTGTTGCAACAAAACATCTCGCAACTCAGGCCAGTTGTTGTTGTTCGGTCGCTGAATGATAGAGATGTATATGATGCGAGCAACAAACAATGGTGGGATTTGGGAGATGACTAAAAAGTGACCCCAAGAAGTGTCAAGAACAGATTGCAAGAATCGGAGATCAGAGACAACCATAATTGTGATCGCGGTGACACCACAAAATCAATGGTGGCTGACGCCGATTCGAGGTTGAGAAGGAGAAGGTATTCAGGCAATAGGCGTCCGACCAAAATTGTAAATTTTATTCTAGATTTTGGTGTTTTCAGTTAACCTATTTTTTCCTTCATAGTTAGAGTATCCACAATGCATTGAACTCTATAGAGTTCAATGGAGTGTCACATCATCATTCACTATTTCATACAACTATATTCATTTTTATCCTACAATGCATTAAACTCTATAAGTTCAATGGAACATATTAAAATATATTTATTTATTTAATAGCTAAAAAACATTTATTTATTTAATAGCTAAATATAAATTAAAAAAATGAAAAATGCATTCATTAAAAAAACAAAGATATACTATAATTAAAATACATTAACTAAAATTCAAATACCTACAAAATGCAATAACTACAAAATATTGTATCTTATTTTTATCTTCTCACAACGGTTCTCCTAAATATTTTGTCCCTTCTATGACATGGTACTCTTGTCCAAGAAGAAGATTGACATCTCGTCATGTTTGATTTTTTCTTGTTTTAAAGTGTTTTTTAAATCCAAAGATTTTTTATAGTGTTCATAGTTTTTTTTTATTATCATGCACATGTTTTTCAAGTATTTCATCAATTCGACTACTTGATGACAAGGTGGACTTGGAAACCTTACCTTTTATAGCCTTTTTGGCTGCCTTCGTACCAATTGGACGAGTTGTATCTTCGTTATCATCCAAGTTGATAACAGATTGTGCATTAGATGAAGATTTAGATGCCTCGGATGTAGTGCTCATGACTTTCCATATGGGTTCATTTTTAACCAAATTCCAAATGTGATAATGCCTGAAATCTGTAGAATATCTTGCACTATCATGCTCAAAAGGTCCCTTTTTTAAATCTTCATCGGACAATCCGCTTAGGTGTTGACTTTTCAACACTAAATAAATTTGATTGAATGCTACAACTAGTGGGTTCATGTAATGCCAATGTGTTTTTAGATTTTTTTTGAGCTCTTATAGTGTCCGTCGTGTTGGAACTTTGGAAGTATTTGTTGATACGTTGCCATAACTCCTTGTTGCGTTGTGTTGTGCCCTTGATGCTATCTTCTAATATATGTAACCAAGCTTTTGCAAGCAAAGATTTGATGCTTTTGGTATAACATGTCTTTTCCCATTACAAAAATGCATGGGTGTCATACGCCATTTAGCATATGGCACAACGACTAATCTTTTTAATGAATACTTACGAATTGGTGAAACAAAATCAATCAAAGTCTACATAAATTTTGTAGATGTTAAACTAGGGTTTATTCAAACCATTACATGAGAAAGCCTAATGCTAATGATATCCAAAAGTTATTGCAAAAACATTCGGAAAAACATGGATTTCCTGCCATGTTAGAAAGTATTAATTGTATGCATTGGCCTTGGAAAATTTGTCCCGTTGCATTCCAACAATTATGCTAGAAGCAGTTGCATCATAAGACCTTTGGATATGGCATGCATAGTTTGGGGTGGCAGGATCTAATAATTATATGAATGTAATCAATTAATCACCGTTATTACAATGGTATGCTCCAAAATGCATATTCACAGTGAATGTCATTACATACAATAAAGGTTATTATGTTGCAAATAGTATATATGCTGAATGAGCTACTATAGTTAAAAGTTTTCTACATCCGCTTGACCCAAAGAGGACAAAATTCAAAGAAATCCAAGTGGGTGCAAGAATGGATGTCGAAAAAGCTTTTGGTGTTCTTCAATCTCTTTGGGCAATTTTATGAGGACTAGCAAGATCTTGGCAACTCAAGAATATAAAAGATATAATTGTATGCATGCATTATATTACATAATATGATCGTAGAGGATGAAGAAAAAACGATTAGTAATTGGTCAGATGATGTTGATCCTCCAATACGTGTACATCGAGGACCAACCTAGGAAATTCAATATCAAATTTTAAGAAACGTTGAACTACGTGATAGTGAAGTGCATCACGCACTTCAACATGATTTAATGGGACATATTTGTGAATGTTTTTTACAAGACAATGATCAAAATTAATATGTAATTTGGTATAATATATTAGTTTTATATTTCTAGAATGAGTTAAATTAGAAACAATAATATATTATTTATGTTTTTATAATGTCATATAGTTGTTTTTTTTGTTTGTTCGTATAAAATCATGTGGCCCAAGAAAATGTGATTAATTATCCATTATATATATATATATATATATATATATATATATATATATATATATATATATATATAAGAATGTTCCTTATGAATAGTAAACTTGTATGTTTTTTGTCAACTTTGCTTCTCATTTTTTAGCCATTTTGATACTTTTGGTCATTGGAATCAAAAATTTTATATTTTTTAGGAACCTTTTAATATTCAAAGATGGCGACCTCTTGGTGAATCAAGTTAATCAGAGGATAATCCAGTTGATCCTTTTACCAAGGCATTGAGCAAGGCAAAGCACATCAAACATGTTAGGAGCATAGGATTGAGAGATGATATTAGGTTTAGTAATTAGTTGATAGGTTTAAACAATGTAACTAAATAAATTGTAATTGTTTTTATGATGATTCCAGAGTTGATGTAACTCAAAACTTCTTTTTACAAAATTAGTTTTCAATTATCTTTCGGAATCATTTGCATCAACCCATTCCTAAACCACCTAAACCAAACCAACCATCTGCATGATCTAGTTCTCTAACATATGATGATTTCAACTAATTTTAATAAAAACAATGGAATTTCATAATCTCATTATTTACCATTGAATCCCTAAAAACAAGCTTATACTCAATTTGTGTCCAAATATTTAATCTTGTGGTGACTTATGAATAACTAACTTTATATTTGTTTTAAAAATCATTGAAACAAAGTTAATTCAATCATGATAATCATTCGATTAAAATACTTAGGATTCCGCCATGAATAAAGCTTCCAGATCCCTAAATACTTACCAAACTCCATAATAATCAATTATGGTTAGATTCCATGGAGTTTAGGAGTTTGTATTATAGGAATGTCACTAGATTCAACCACTAGCTACATATAAAGATCTATTCTTCATAATTATTATGGACTCCTATCTTTAAACCCTAGTTCTTCTTACGATTACTTCACTCTAAATCAGCATTCGTGGAGTACTCCTCCCTCTCAATTCTCAACCTTTTTCTCACAATGTGAGAAAACCCTTAACTAGTTTAGCTAATACATTTATTTGCACATTAGACTTTCTAGTTTTGTATTCTCTCAAATGGACATCATTTGAGCAGTAAATTAATCAAAGTTTCATTACTAAGACTTTTGTCCATAATTTACTAACTTTCTAGAAAGTAGGCTCAAAATACTTTGAAATTTAACGCCCAAGTTTGACGAATTTGTCAACTTTAGCCCCTAAAACTTAAATCTTTCCCAGATGTCATATTTTGACATATTTAACTTAGAAATTATAACTTAAAACATTAAATGTAAGTTTATTACCAAAATGATCCCAAAAATTAGGCAATGATTGATCGAATCCATGTTTAAGGGTTTTAGCAAAAAGAGCCCCTCTATCTTTAGTCTTCATTTTAAACACCATGATTTATCTTCTAAACACTTTGATCACTTTAAACTTCCTTCTAATAATTTATCTTATTTATTTCCACATTTTGGTTGACTTATTTTAATTAAATTTAATTATTAGTTTTATTCTCAAAGTATTTATTTTCATTAAAAAGGGAAATCTCATAGTCCCATTTTGAGGATATTATAGATATTGTAAACACGATTTGGTAGATGGATGATGAGGTTAGCGTGTGAAGACGGTTGTTGACATTGTAATAGGAATCGGTGGATGGGGTTAGAGCGGAAAGTGGTCGTCAGTAGGAGGCGATGTTGGTGATCGTTATGGAGAAGTAAGGAAAAAGATAAGAAGGGGTTTGTGTGTGTCTGGGAGATAAAGATTGGAATATGTAAACACGATTGTTTCAATCAAAATAACTCTTTGATTATATGAGAAAGTCTCTCAAAACTCACGATGTTACAATGTTTTCCAATGATCCTAACTCGACCTAAAACAATGTATATATACTCCTAACTACCGACTTGTAATTAGATTACAATTAGGAAACTAGAAACCTACTTGTTTATGATTTCCTAAAAACTAGGTCGCTATTACTTGGTCTCCAAGTCCGACTCGACTTAGGATTCCAACAATCACCCCCGGGTCTCTAAGTCCTTCTAGAGAATTCTTCAACCCGATCTGTATTTAAAAAACGGATTCTTCATTGTCGTCACGTTCCGAAAAATCACCTTCTTGTAATTTTTAGAGTCGTTCCGGACATTCAGAAGCAAAATGACCCGGTTTGTCACACCGAAAACAAATTACCTTAGATCGGTCTTTTCCCTATTTTTTCGATTTTTGTCGCAACAACAATTACATTTTTTGCAATTGTTGGAATTAGATTGAGATAAATCAGAATTGGATTGTTTATTGGGCCAATTACTTTGAGAAACCCTACTATTCCCTTTGGGCCCGCCTGACCCATATGACCTTCCAGACCCGGATCCACTCGACCCATCAGTCCCATTAAAACTATTTGCTTTATTAGACCTATTCGATCCTTTCCAGTTTCCCTTCGTTCCCGATGAGTTACCCCTACCATCCGACGACCCACCTCCATCTTCGGTCGATTTTTCGGCAAATAGAACCCTCGATTGTCCTTCTCCAGCATCGAATTCCCTTATTCTTTCTTCATATGCCTTCAATCGACCCACTACATCTTCAAACCCTACCAATTTTAAATCTAGTACCTGTTCAAGAGATGCAATGATGTGAATGAAGTTTCTGGGTAATGATTTGAGGAATTTCTTCACCAATTTTGATTCCTCAATTGTTTCTCCTAATGTCGACGATGTAGACGCGATTCCAGACAGCTTTCCGGCAAAGCTTTCGATTGTTTCTGACTCGAGCATCTTCAGGCGATCGAATTCCGACATCAAGGTTTGTAATCTCGCTTCTGTGACTCTATCTGCGCCCACATTACGTACTCTAATTGCATCCCACAATTTCTTGGCCGAATCCTGATCTCCAATCTGCATTATGAGGTTTTCTGGTAGGGCTTGGTACAATAGACCCATGGCGAGACAATCCTTCTCTTCGTTGAATTCGGTTCCTGGATCAATCACAGTCCAGGCTTTGTGGATACGTAAGACAACTTTCATACGCATTGCCCACACGGTGTAATTGGTGGATGTAAGCATCAGGCAGGAGACTAAGGTTGTACCAACCTCCTTTACCCTCACCGGAGCTTCTCCTTCTCCCCCTGTATCTGTCATGTTGACCTGACTCGTCAACAGGTAAGAATTGATCTCACAGTTTCTTTCTTCCTAGCTCTGATATCAATTAAAGATTGGAATATGTAAACACGATTGTTTTAATCAAAATAACTTTTTGATTATAGAGAAACTCTCTCAAAACTCACGATATTACAATGTTTTCCAATGATCCTAACTCGACCTAAAACAATGTATATATACTCCTAACTACCGACTTGTAATCAGATTACAATTAGGAAACTAGAAACCTACTTGTTTATGATTTCCTAAAAACTAGGTCGCTATTACTTGGTCTCCAAGTCCTACTCGACTTAGGATTCCAACAGGAGAGAGATATGACTTTATTTTTTTCTTATTTTAATTAAGAAAAATAGGACGGAAAGGATATATTAGTCATTTTACTAAAACTTGACATTTACTTTTAACGTTGTTAGTCTTAAGGACCATTCGTGCAATGTTTTAAATTCTCAAGGACTATCCATGTTCAAAATTCCTCAAATGGACTTGCGATAGTATTTTCTGCCAATTACAAGGACCATTTATGTAATTTTGTATAGTTTTTAATATTCTTCGTTTAAAAAAATACATGCTGAATATTCTTTAAAAAAAATTTCTAGCATATATTATTGACTAATATACACAAAATGACCTTTGATTTGTCATAAAAATTACAAAATCTGTCATGTGTTATATAATTCTATGATAAAAATATAAGTAATTTTACAAGACCTGACTTGTAAACCGTATCTGCCAAACAATTCATCCACCACTTGTACACTCAATCCGCCAACTAGGAACTGCATAGTTGACGGACTTCCCAACTTTTCCGACTTTCACTCTTTCCATATCATCCACTTAATTCTATAAGAATATCTCTTGAACAATCTTAAGTCCTTAACACCCAAGCACAAAGTAAAAGCACGCTGAAAACACACACATACACACAAAGAAATATGAGGGCTTTCTTTAAGACATTTGGATGGTTTGTAGTAGGGTTATGTTTCTTGGTGAATAGAGTTGAATGTATGGTTCCCAAGAGTTTATTGAAAGACATTGATAAGATAAACAAGGTTGGTTCATATGGTATTGTCGTGCCCAATAGCTTCGAAATGAATCCACTTTTGCAGTCATCGAGCTTCATAGCAAATAAAAAACGTCCTTATATTGATATTTCAGGTAAGTTGATACGATTATGTTATATATGTATGTGTGTATATGTATATATGTATAGACATGGGGCAATTTTGGTGGTACGCTTTGAAAATGACTAAGAATCAAATAATTGGATAGTTAAATTAGCAAGAGATACACATGAAACATGCATTGATCTTAGGAATCAATTTTCCTATAACAATTTCTTATTTGTTTATCCAAACATGATATTTTGTCCTTAAATACTTAGAATCACAATATGTTATCGAAACACTCAGAATTACTTATTACAACTTCAAATTCAGTTTACATGCACATCCAAAGACCCGATAGAAATATTAGTTATAGCACAATATCAAAATATGTGAATATGTAACTTGTAACCTAACGGGTTTTTTTTTACTTCTTTAATTTTTAACAGGAAGAAGGTTTCGTATAGGAACTCTAGAAAATCAAAGGGTCATCATTGTCATGACTGGATTAGCCATGGTATGTGACAATATGTAACAAATATTTAAAAAAGAATTGGTTCGTTTGACTGCATTTGCTCCTATATATACTGTTTTTGTTTTGCTTTTCTTTTTCTTAATTTGTATTTAACATGTACGTAATGATGTCTCTATTATTTGGTTGTGTAGCTGAACGCAGGGATTACTACACAATTATTGTTAAGTCTGTTTAACGTGAAAGGAGTCATACACTTTGGAATTGCGGGAAATGCAAATACTGAACTTGAAATCGGAGATGTGGCCATCCCCGAGTTTTGGGCTCATACTGGTCTATGGGTATGGCAGGTAAGAACGAAAATATGGTTACATATTTAGTGAAACAAAGTTATATAATTATGTAAATAAAAATAAGACGGCCTCAAAAAATATTTGAATTTATATCTAGTATTACATAATAAATGTTTGATTGAAAATCAAATCAAACAACTTGAATTAATTATAATGAAAAATGTTAAAAATATTAAATCATATGCTAAAAACATGTATAATAGTTATATGTAAGAAAATTAAATTTGCAAAAAAACTAGTTATGTATAAAAACAATTGTAAGAAAAAGTTGTACAAAGTATTTTCTAAAGAACAGTTAAGGAGTTATATAAAAAAATACTTTTCTAAGTTTTAAAGATAAAAAAAACACTTTTAAAAACATAAATAAAAATAAAAAAAATTGGGAAGATTTTGTAATTTTTTTATCAAATTTGAAAAAAGTTTTGAAATTTGGCCCAAGTTTGTAAGCAAAATAAAATAAGTTGGAGATGTGATTTTGGATATGGTGGCCGATTTTAAAGGTATGATAAAAAATGAAAACTGAATAATTAAACCGAACAAAATGATGTTTCATTTATTTGGTTCGTATTATTTCTTTTGATTAACCGAATAAGAATAAGGATATCTTATTTGTTTTGATTTTGATTGAATTTTAATTGTTTTGGCTAAACCGAAAAAACTGAATAAGCAATATATATATATATATATATATATATATATATATATATATATATATATATATATATATATATTAGCATTTTATATTAAGATTTTTATAACTTATTATTTTGTTATTAACCATTATAAATGTAAAATTGTTTTAAACTTTTAATTAAAAAGCAAAAACAAATTACTCAATGTCAATTAACCTTCACTCCTTTCTTTCATTATCATGTACAACTAAAATTATATTAACCAATCTCTACAAATTGTATGCCTAGACTCTTACAAAACATTATGAAAGATTGAATATATTATGTTAGGTAAATTACACGTATGGTTCATGTGGTTTAGGATAATCTGTGTTTTTGGCCCTAACAATTTTTTTTAACTTGGATCGTCCCTATTTTATATTTATGTTTCACGCTTAGTTTCCTATTTGTTCTAAAGAGACTGAGTTACCCTTACTGATGTCTTTTATATTTTTTAAAGTATCAGTTAATTGAAAGATATTAATCAACTGTGGAAAGGGTATTAATGAAATATTTAAATCGGATGGGTCACACCACCCCATTACTCCACACCACCCCTCATCATGTTTTCTCCGATAAACAACCCACAACTCTGTCTTCTCCCGCTAATCACCAATATATACCAAGCCAAAATCAATATATCATCTTCTCCAACAAACCTCCACCAAACCCAAACACATTGCATGAAAAAAAAAAAAAAAAAAAAAAAAAAAAAAAAAAAACATAAATCGACCATCAAGAGATCGATGGAGGAAGATCCAAAGTTGATGAAATCGATTGATCCACCAAAAACCTCTGTTACTCGCTAGAAACCTTCTACCTACCCATCCCATCCTTTCTTACTCCTATCTACCTTCAGCACTGTCCCATTCTACCCCCACTCCACCATTTCTTCGACGGAAACTAGATCACACCGGAAAATGAATTGATTTTTGAAAACCAAAACCACCGTTATCCCAAAGACTGAGAAGAGTTTCAAACAAAACAATGGTTAAAACTTAAAAGTATCGAATCACTTAAGAACATATTAATTTACATAAAATAATGTTTTGTCAATCCAGAGATATGGAGAAGGGTCTCAAAGCGAGTTACCCCTGGAATCCAATGGCGACTATACAAGAAGCATTGGCTACCTAAAGTTTTCTGATTACAATAACGACACCAATACACAACAAATCAAGATCAAAGACAATCTTTTAAATAATGTTTGGTATCAGCCAGAAGAAATATTCCCCATCAACACAACCCCTGAAACTAGACAACATGCATTTTGGGTCCCTGTTGACAACAACTACTACACACTTTCCAAACAACTCGAGGTACAAATATTTCCTTTCATAAACCAATATTTATTTCAACAAAGAAAATAAAGGGACTAAATTGTATTATGTGATTATACAGGGCATTAAGTTGGAGAGATGTATAAATGGTACGATTTGTTTACCTAGGGAACCTAAAGTGTCAAGAGTTCAGAGGGGTGTAAGTGCAAATATATTCGTAGATAATGGGGCTTATAGAAACTTTCTAAATAGCAAATTCAATGTGACCCCAATAGATATGGAAAGTGCTGCAGTTGCGCTAATTTGCTATCAACAAAAAATCCCATTTATTGCAATTAGAGCTCTTTCTGATTTAGCTGGTGGGGGGTCTGCAATTTCTAATGAAGCTTCCAATTTTGCTCCTTTGGCAGCTCAAAATGCCGTTGTTGCATTGGTTAAATTTGTAACATTATTGCCCTCTAAAGTCTAAAACGAATTCTCTGTAAAATACATAAAATCGATCATTTGGATATCTTGTATAGTAGTAGTAATTCTTTAAATTTTCATAAAGTTGGACTTTAGGTGTCATGTATAAATGTGTATTTATCGTTCATTATATGCACAAAACATATACAACAGTTGGATATCCTGTTTCCGAAGAGGTATTGGAACTTTTTCTTAAGGGTCTTTGGGAATCCTTTTAATATAACTTTTAGCTTTTAACTTGTCCAAAAACTCAAAAATAAAACTAAAAGATGTTTGGATAATTCAAAAGTTCTTTTAAAAATGATTTTTGACATAGAAGAAAAGAAAGAGTTTTTAAAAGTCACAAAAACCTGACTTTTTGTTGTTTTACCTATAAAAGTTAAACCAAAAGTTCTTTTACTTATCCAAACACATTTCAAATAGCTTCTTTTGCAAAAAGTCTTTCTACGAAAAAAAATTATGTCATTTTAAAGATGTTCAAAAGTAATCCCAAACACCCTCCTAATTTGTCTTTCCATAGCATTGGATTATGTCATTTCTATTCCTCGGCTTTTTTACTCAAACAAGTGGTTATAGATTTTGGCCCTACTCTTTTCAAATTATTCTACAAAGAAGGTTTTAAAGAGCTGTTTAAAAAATAGTTTGTGTGATTAATTTATGAGACTTCCAAGAATAAAATGATTGACTTTAAAAATAAGTTGAAAATTTTAAAGTCAAATATTAATAAATAACATTTAGATGTATGTTAAAGAAAAATAATGAGAAGCATGATATTCTTCTCAAATTAGTAGAAAATTTTATTGATGAGAGGAACGTGTCTCAACAAATTATGTTGGATTAGTCTACTATTATTTAAAGGATCAATGAAATTGAGATAGTTCATGAGTTTAGCTTCAAAATAGGGTAAATAGCATAAAAGATACTAAGTCTATATCAAAATTCTAGTTTGATACGGTGTTATTTTTGTCTCAAATTTGACACTGTGTTTTTCCAATTTGTTACAATTCTGACTGGTCAACCCGGTTACTTGCTAATATGACATGATGACGTATCAGTTTTGATGACGTCGCATGCTGACGTGTCAAAATTGATATTTTTTTTTCAACAAAAGACGCTACGTTTTCATTTTTTTCGATTTTGACACTAAATTTATTTATTTTTTTCAATTTCGACACTATTTTTTTTTGTTCCAAATTGAAAATAATTTTTCCAATTTTGTTCAATGACGATCATTTTCTATTTAAAACCGTATTAATATTTTCTTATTAAATTTTAAACCATATAAATACATTTTTTTATTTAAAAACCATATTTTTATATAAATACAAGGTTTTTTTGCATTCAAAGCATATGTTATGTATAAATATTTTTAGTTATATCATGAAAAGCAAACTAACCATAAAGTTCGAATAAGAATAACAAATCAATTATCGCTTATGAAATATTATTTATTTTATTTTTTGTTGTAGATTTTACACATATTTTTATTTACGATTAAATAATTATATTAGTTATATATTGATGTCGTATCTAATGTTCGTTTGAAGAGTTGAAGAAGAGGTGAGAAATATAGAACAAAATACCAAAATTTAATGTGAATACTAAAATACATGTAATAGTGGCCATATTTATCCTTCATAAATATTTTTGAAAATATTTAGCTGAAAAATATGATTTAATGGTAGTCACACCATGAGATTCAAGATGTTCTTAACAATATTATGAATATTATATTAGATATAAAAATTTCACAGGTTGCACACTGATCTTGATCTCTGGGACTTCATCAACTACACGCCTCCAAACCTCTAAATTCATTTTAAACTTGTGTATTTTAAACTCGATTTAGAACAAAAAAATAAAGTGTCAAAATTGAAAATATTAATTAAACTTAATATGAAATCGAAAAAAAAAATAAAAACTTAATGTCTTTTGTGGAAAAAAATCAATTTTGACACGTCAGCGTATTATGTCAGCATGTCACGTCATCAAAAACTAACATGTCAACATATCACGTCGGCAAGTAACCGGGTTAACCGGTCAAGTGGTTAAAATTATAACATACTGGAAAACATAGTATCAAATTTAAGACAAAAAATAACACAATATTAAATTAAAATTATGATGTAATCTTAATGACTTTTATGCCTTCAAAATATTTCTCAAAAAACTAAAAAATAAAGTAGAGTGTGGAAGTGAGTACTAAAATAGTCAAATTGTCATTTACGGTGCCAAACCAACTTGGTACCATGGAAAACCAAATAAATAAATAAAAGTGAAATTTACCGTAATCAATAGTTTATGGGTTCAAGTTTCATTTTTAAGAGGTTATAATTCAAGTCACTTAAAACATAAATGATAGTTAGAAATAGATTAAATTGCCGTTTTTAAAAATAAAATAAAATAGTTCATCAACAAGTTTAGTACCGTATATTAAAAAATGACCAAGTATCAAACGAATAAAAAGTATGACGTTTTATGAAAAGATAATTGCATTAACCTTTCATGTATGTACTAAAAGTTACAAAAGAAGACCTTCGGATTGCATTTCTTACATGAAACATGATTAAACCGTGTTAGAACCTCAATCAAAGACAACATTAATTATTAAGTATATGATGTTAAAGAATTAAAGGGAGATACAATAGATCAAACTAAATAGAATTTCATGTCGAGAATAAATCGATCTATCACACTCAAGTTCTTGAATGAGAACTTGAATTTCGGCTAATCTAATTTATGATATCATGAAAATGAAGCATAACATCTGGGAGATATGTAAGAAAAATATAATCCAAATTCGAAGTTTTAATTCTTGATATACCTCCCAACATCACAAATTTTGAGTTTAAAAATAATTGGGCCAAAAGGACACACATAATAACATTAAGAGTAAATTACACAAATAGTCTATATCATTTGGGGTAATTTTTGGGTTTGGTCTCTAATTTTTTTTTTTTTTTAATTTGGATAGTCCTAATGTTTGTTTTTGTTGCATCTTGATCTTTACTGGGCGTAAAATAACTATTTTATCCTTTTTTTTACCTTTTATTATTTTATCAAATAAATTTAAATAAATGTTGATATAATTAGTGGGTCCCATCCCTTTTCTCATGGTTGGTAACAATTGACCCATCTGCCTTAGGGAGGAGGGAGTCGTTCCCTCCCAACCCACTGAACTCACTGATACATCAGCTTTTCTATTTTATTTTTCTTTATGTTTCCCAATCCACAACACACGGAAACTCTATCTTTTTGAACTCATTCAATTAAAAACAAATACAAAACAATCAAGGTAAAATCTTAATTAGCAATAGAGTTACCGTCGGTACTACTCCATCTTCACCGGGTTGTTTAATTGGTTTTACTAACCCATTTCATCCTCTCTTTCTACTTTCTCTATCTCTCATTTTCTCTTGTACCATGTGTTTTAAAACTTGTATCTTAGTTGTTTTGTATTTTTTTTTTAATTAAATGGGTTGAGTGGGTTGAGAAAGATAAGATTTCTGTGTGTTGTGGGTTGGGAAAGATGAAGAAAAAGAAGAGACAAAAATTTATGTGACAGTGGGTTGGGAGGGAATAATTCCCTCCTCCCTTATAGGTTATTCCTTGTTTTCTTTATTTTCTCACGTATCAACTACCAAGAACAAGAACACTAAACAATCAATCATCTCACCCCATTTTCGTTAGGAAGTAACTGGATTGTCTTACCTAATAAATTTTGTGTCTATTCCTCGTTCTTCTTTAGGGTCAGGAGGTGCATTGACCACATCCTCGTATTTCCACTTCTCTCTTCCATTCTTGTTTCATATATGTGACTCCCGCTTCTGATTTCAACTAAATCTCTCATCTTCTCCGCCAAGCCTGAGAAGTTTGTGTTTTTAACCTGCAAGGGATAACTGATTGGCCCACAAACATGCGAAGTTGATTTCTAAAATCCAACTCCTTTTTGGTCGTTTGGAAATCGATTTTTGAAATCAAAACCATCTAAATCGCCATATTATTTTCCTAAAGAATCACGCCCACTAACTTTATAGCTTTGAATTTGAACTTTCATAGACTCGATTGAATCTGAACTAGAGTACAAGACATAGCCAACTGAACAAGACACAATTTCATAATTAAGAGCAAAGAACTGTAGTGAATATAGATTAAATCGGACATAGTTTTATGATTGAATCTCAGGATTCATCCTCAACTAGAAACAAGAATAAAGACAATATTTATTGCAAGATGTTTTGGGATGACATACAATGTCTCTTGCAAGTTCCATTTCTTTAGATTTGTGATTTGGGTTTCGAATCATCGTAGGCAAAGAAATTGACGAATCGTCTATGGGTGACGATTTTGATTGTATTTCTATTTTGGGCTTCAAATCGTAAAACTCAACCAACTTGTTCTTATCTTTGTATCAGTGGGGTGTGGTGTTGATTCGCATTAGGGTTACAAAGGCGAGAAGGATGCCAGATGTGAATGTCATTAAAGCATTGGGTAGGGATGGGTTTACCGATGAACCTCGCCCTAGTTGTAGTGGCGACGACAAGATGACTGTGGTGGTGTAAAGTTGTTGGCAGGGAAGAAATAAAGCAGGGTCGAGTCGACTACTATAATGTTCGAAGCTCGACTCGACTAAAATACTCGAGCTTCCAGCTCAGCTCGAACTCGACTCAAACCTTGCTTTTAAGCTCAAGCTCGAGCTTGTGAACTACTCGACAGTCTTGAGCTCGGCTCGGCTCGACTAAGTTTTTTTTTAAATAAAATCACTAAATTAAGTAAGAAATATTAAAACATTCATACTTTCAAAATACAAAAAAGAAGCATTCTTCAATGCAAAACGACTTTTAAGACATCAAAAAGAGACAAACCCAGCACCAAATATTCTTAGCCTCGTCTACCGGTTGAAATAATAACAAACAACAACTATTTAGCCGCTATTTAACGTAAACAAAAAAACAATAAAAAAATAATAAACTTTATGTTGGAGTCAAAGACTAAAGAATTGGTCTCAATAACAAAAGGAAGAAATTTGGACTTACAACTTCAACTGTATGTTTTGTTCACAACAACCTTCGGTGAAGGTGAAGTGGAGGTCGACGATTAGGGATGGCGGAGCTACAACGACGAGGAGGGATGATACAGAGACAGCCGGTAAGTGGAGGTGGTGGCCGTTTGCAAAAGGATAAGGCAATAAGGGAATAAAGGATTAAGGGTTTCTTTTGGAATTGGGATGGACCAACGGTCATAAAGTTTATAAATACCAGGGAAGAAAGAATTTACTTTATGTCTTTCTTTTTAGTTTTTTTAGCTTTATGTTATAAATGAATAATTATAAAAAATAGCATATATGTACATTACACTAAGTTCGATTAAGCTCGCGAGTTTAGCAATCCGAGTATTTTAGTACTCAATATCGGCTTGCTAAGGTACTTGAGTAGCTAAGTATTACGATAAACTTAATTACCAAGTTTTTTAATAAATAAAAAAAAGTTTAAAAAAACATTACTAAGGGTAAATTAGTCTTTCCATATATTTTATGTATTAATAATGAAACAAAATCAAATCACAAAAACCTTGTGAGTTAAAAAAAATAAGAAACAAACACACAAATTATCCAAATCTACATGGACCATCCATGTAATTTACTTTGATATTAACTAAATGATATTTGGATAAATGAAAACAAGACCATTAATTTGGATTTTCTACTGAACCCATCTTGTAATCATTTAATAATTTACTAATCGGCTAATACGTTTAGGAGTCCATTAGGAGAACATTCATGTCGAACAAAGTCGACTTTGATAAATCCCAGAAGACTGTATTTGGATTAAAGTGGATTAGGCTGACATTTTAAGGCTATTTCCGACCATAAGAATAAACATTTTTTTACTTAATATCACGTAGTTGGGAGCATGAAAAACATATGAAAGAGGGCATTACTTAGAATAAACATAATTTTGATCTACAAAAGATATGGTATGGAGCCATTAATTAGCTCATTAGGCTAAACGTAGGGTTTGGCTCATTTTCCTTGTACTTTAAAATAAGACATCATGTAAGGTCGGCAAATATATATTATAAAATTAAGATATAATAAATTTTTTATTAGGATAATCTATAGTCGTGTGTGTTATAGACTATATAGTATAAGTTTCGTAGTAGGAATAGGAAATATCAACTGAATTATCTGTAAATCGTTAAAATAAATGTGCCGAAATATATATATATATATATATATATATATATATATATATATATATATATATATATATATATATAGTACACGTCGTCCGATCTCAAAAATATAAATTTCGTAGAAATCCGAGCCCGTATATATTAGTTATGATTTTTATAAAGATATAAAAGTCAGTCGTGCAAATGAAATGTGTGACGTTAAACTGTATGAAGAGAATAGTTGATTTTTGGATAAAGTCACCAAACTGAAAGTCGTAGTACTCTTTAATATATGAATTTTGGTAAAATGAACACAAAAATTGGAGTTCATACGATAAAGTTATGATTTTTGCAAAATCATTAAATCATATAAAAATAAGTGCTAAAAATAGATTCAGAATTAGTCGATAAAGCCTAAAGAAAAGTTGTAGTACTCGTCGAGAGCTACGTATGGAAAAAATGAATGTCAAAATCGGAGTCCGTATGAATAAGTTATGGAATTTACAAAATTTGCGATTTGCGTCCCTTGCAATCGCGCCAAGTGCGCGCCGCACATTTCTAAAATGTGAAAACGCAAACCATGGAGATCCTGACACGTGGCACAAAGTGGCTGGGGAGACGTAACCTTAAAATGTGCGATGTGCACCCTTTTTGCACGTCGTGCATCCCAAATTTGGCTATAAATAGAGCTTTGGCCCCCATTTCAATTCTCACACTCTCCCGTTTCATTTCTCTCGAGTCCCTTCAACCTTTAGTTCGTTTTCCCTTAGTTTTAGTCTGCGGTGAAGCCCTGCAATCCCTGAACTAGTAATATCTAGCAAGTAGAAGCTCTGCTAGTGCAAATTTCGGACTTTTGTCCAATAAATCTCTGTAAGTTAAGCCACACTCGTATCGCTTCAGTGTAACTTATATTTATAGTCATAGTCGTTATTATGAACATATAAATAAGATTTATCAGTAATTCCAAGTCATTATACAGATTGATCTACTTACAGGGATGATGTCTATACTAGCTTTAGTGAGGTGTTTAAAGTAGAATTTCCAAACAGTATACTATGTATATCAAACGGACCCTACCTCTGATATGATCCTACGTGGCTATCCCTTATCAACTATAGATCAGTAGACTTTGGAATTAATAATGGATCTAGGCTATCTCTATTCATAAGGAATTTTAGCCTAAGACTTACTGTTAATTGAACCTAGGTCACGTTAAAGGAAAATCTGAGTGCTAAAGCAAAGCGTTGTCCGAGTTTCGAGACATCACTTTATCAAGTGAGTGCATAGTTACTTTCATCTTACACATAGATTTGAAGTATCTAGATAAATATTTGCTTTATGTGCTTATTATATGTGCTGAAAATGTTATGTGTTAATTAAAATAGTATGAGATGATATTTAAATTGATTTAATTATATAATTATTATACACCTATAAATATGTATTGGGTAGTGATAAAGGATGTTAGATAAGGAGGTGATAGATAGGTGATGGTAGATAGGTAATGATAAATATGTGATGATAAATATGAGATGACAAGGAGATGCCCAGGCCTTGGCTTGTGATGTTGCGATGTAGTCATCTACCAGAATATAGATGGAAACCACCGACTAATCTAAACAAGTCATGTGGAAACATCGAAAGGCTCATAACTTGTAGGTGATGAATTACGAGTTCAGGTGATTTAGTAACTATGTATTCATGCGATGATACTCTACCCATACTGGACACGTATTGGGGGAGTTATCCTTGAAACCGTACTATCTATGTGATGTAGGTGATGATGCTTAGTAAAGGTCCTTAGCAATAAGCATACAAGGAAATGTGATGTAAGCGATGATTGGTAAACGCCATGTAGGTGATGACCCTTAGGATAACCCCTTAGGGAATAATAAATAAGAAACGGGGATGAGTAATTGGGTTAACTATTTGTTTGATAATTAAACACATTAACTATATTATTGTGGGTTGAAAACCCTATGTACTCACCAGGTTGTCCAACCTGACCCACTCAGTTAATTTGTATGACAGATATCGATACGAAGATACATTACACTAAGAGATTAAAGGAGATGTAGATAATTAGTGTAAATTAATGTAAGATCTCCATTTATTCTTATGTTTCTATAATGACGATGACATCCCGAGTTTTATAAATAAAACACATTTCTTCAAAAATGTTTTGATAATATTATTATCATGTTTTTGGGGCAAATTCCGCATAATAAATCTTTTTAAAAAGAATACTTTGATTTATTAAGCATAAGCAAATCGGTTTTTTCTGACCATAAAAATGGGGATGTCACACTAGATCTGTCCAAATTTATAATTTTTTGTCCTAAAAATGAAGTTGGATAAAGACTAAATCTCGTCATTTCCTACTGACAGTCATATTTGTTCTATATCACAATATTTTAAAAAACGCACAGTGATGGAAGCTGGAAAAATATTACAGGGTTGCACTACTAAAAAATCTCATTTTTCAACGGAAATTTCTGTCATTAAATCCAACATATGTACATTTAATTTACACTTATTAGGACTTGTGACGAATTTCCAATGGGTTCGTGACGGATTAATGGTGGATTTGTAACGGATTTTGAAGAATTTACTCTAAAATTTGTAATTGACATGAGGGGTGGACTGTGCCACCATAGGACACCAGGTAAGTCCGACCGTGAAAACGCTCTTGATTTGATGGATTTTGCACTATTAAATATGTTTTCTTATGTTTCAAATTATTTCTTTCTAATTTAAACAACAAGAAATATAACCATTAACAGCGACACCAATAGTGGCAACATGGCCCTTTAGCTGCGACATATCAATTTCTCGCCGCTAAATGTACATGTCACCGCTATTGGTGTCGCCGCAAAAGGGTCATGATACGGATCCGTGTTTTCACGTTTTGGTAAACTAGAGCTATTCAATCGTGTTTCTAATCTGATGGTTGGGGTACTCGTGGAACGCACAAAACCAATACCGACGACACAAGTCACCGCTAAAGACGTAACCCTGTCGTCGCTAAATGTTGAATAAATGACGCAGTAATAATTCCCTCAAAAGTGTCGACGCTATAGATAAGAGTCGCCACTAAATTCCCTTGTGTCGCCTGTAAAGGTGTCTCCGCTAAAGGTCGACACAATTAACCAAAAAAATCGACGACCTTTTCCTTTTCTGCTTCTATTTCGCTTCCATCTGCTTCTGCATTTTTTCTTTCCCCTCTTCTTTGTCGATTCACAAGCATTCGTCATCATTATTGTCGAAATTAAGGAGTTTCGACCACAGAGAAGAAGATACCTGCGGGAAAAGTAGAGATCTCACTGGCGACTGAGGACGAATTTCTGGTGACTGAAGACTAATCTCCAACGACGGTAGGTATTTCCAACTTAGTTCCTTTTCCCTTTTCTCTTGTAAAATTGATTTTTAGGTTATTTTAGTGATTAATTGCAAAAATTATCAATTTCAGTTTTTGCTTTAGTTTCCTGGCTATCACTACCGACGACTATAGCCACCACTGCACCATTTCTTTGATTTCCGCCACCACAGGTTCTATTTACTTCAATTTACTGTGAAATTCGAATTTAGTTGCAAAATATGTGTAGTTGTATAAATTTTGTGAAATTTTGCATATGTTTGTATATTTGATATATGTATGTGAATCTATGTAAGTTTGGTGTATATATGTCAATGTATATGTGCTTGGTGTATATATGGTGTATGAATGTGAAATCTGTGTATTTTTAGTATAAGTAGGATGTTATTATCTATATATGTGAAAGTATATGTATTTGGTTTAAGTATTATGTTATTATACGTTATGTGAATGAATGTGTGTTTGGTGTATATGTGGTATATGCATGTCAAAGTTTGTGTATTTGGTATAAGTAAGATGTTATTATCTATATATGTGAAAGCATGTGTATTTGGTATAACTAGGATGTTATTATGTGTGTATGTGAATGTATGTGTATTTGGTGTATATGTGGTATATGTGTATATGTGGTATATGTATGTGAAAGTATGTACATTTGATTCTCTTATGTATTATGTGTACATATGTGGTTTTGGTATAAGTAGGATGCTATTATATATGTAAGTAGGATGCTCTTATTTTTTTTCCAATGTTTAACAATTTGATTTTGATTTTAGGTCATTTCTTATTAATATAATAATAATTTTTTTTGTAACAACCGATGATTCCAAGGTATTAATTATTTATGTAATCATTTATTTATTGTTTTAATCATGAAAGTTGTTGTTGGGCTTAAAAGAATTGGGCTTCCATGAATGGGCTTGCTGAGGTAGTACGATGGGCGTAAGCCTGGTGTACACGGGGGGTAAGTGAATCATTAAGGACCGCGGAGGCGTGCACGTACGCTTAGCGTACAAAGTGGTGCGCACAGCATACATGGTCAGATCCAAAAAACCTAATTTTATGGTGCAAGCCCTATATAATGTCATTATGTCCCATGTGTTAGCCTCCTTATCAACCTATTATGTTCAGAAACCCTAAAATTGAGTCCTATCTTTCATTGTTGAGTGTGTGTGAGCTTTTGGAAAGATTTTGGTGTTCATCTTTGTGCATTTTGAAGGAGTTGAGGAAGCTAGAAGTTGCTCAGCCTGGAGAGGAGGTCTTAGATCTGGAAACTTTACCCATTTTGCAAGAAGTTTGAGGGATCAAGTTCTTATCTTGATTGCTAAATGTTTAGATCTCCTTTTTGGTTAAATAGTTATGTTTCCATTGTTTGGATGGATGTTGGGATTAGGGCGTCCCAAAGGTTTGTTCTTTCAGATCCAAGGTCTTCATGGACTCCTTTGGCATAAAGGTGTCAACTTTCTGGAGTTAGGGGTTTCATGCATCCATTAAGTCCTTCATTAGGTCCCTTTTGAGCTTTTGAGCTTCTTATGGTCATGCATGGATGTAAAGTTAGCAACTTTAAATGGCATTTTAGCTTAGAGGGGTCAGATCTACATTATGGAGCAAAGTCTTAACGAATTAGGAGCTTAATCTCGAAGTTAGCTGAATTGGTTGAGTACATTGGGCGTACAAGCCCTCGATGCAGTACGCTAAGCGTACCAGCTGAGTACGCCCAACGTACTCAACCTGATGACTTTTCGTTAATGGACTTTCGGTTTGGGCCTTGGTTTGGGCTTGGAAGATTAGGGTAAGTTGGGTCATCTGACTTTAGTAGATTTTGGTCCAAGTATGTTATTGGGCCTTGGGATAACGCCCATATGAAGGAATTAGGTCCAATTGGAAATTGGGCCATATTTTGGGCCTTGAGGAATTGTTTAACTTTTGGGCGCATTAGATTGTGGTTATGGGCTTCATTCTTAGGCCAAGCTAGGGTAAGGGTAAAATGGTCTTTTTACCCCAAGTAGAGACTGTTGGTTATAATGTAGATCCCAAATGTTAATTAGTTTTTATGTGGAAATTGATATCTTGGGGAGTTGTAGGGCCAGCAGCGCAAGATCATTCGTTTCATTCAGCTTTTCGATGTGAGTTTCATCACCGGTTTAGCGGGTCTAAGGCACCAAGGCTGACCCTTGATTGATTATGTTGATATACTTGTTGCCTGTATAATACTTTTATGTACTGTGTATGTATGGCTATTGGGCCGGGCCCGTATCTCTTTAGGCGGGGCCTATTATGTGATATGTTGGTATATGGTATTTTGGGAACTCATTAAGCTTTGTGCTTATGGTTTTTAGTTTGTGTTTCAGGTACTTCCGATTCCAAGGGGAAGAGCTCAGGTTGACTGCATCGCACACACCACATGGATTCTGTTTATAGGACACACACTGATTTTTATGATGTTTGACATACTTATTTTATTGGGTTGTATGAACAATATTTTGGAATACTATTTTTAATTAAATCAAAAATGAAATTTTTGGGTCATAATTTTTGGATGTTTCAAGTTGGTATCAGAGCCTTGGTTTGAGGGATTCGGGAACACTCTCCGGTGCGTCTGAACTCAAACAGAGGATTTGGTAAGTTTTCAAAAGATAAACATATTTAAGAAAATATTTTCTAAAATAAGAAAGGGTGTGGTGTATGCAATCAGCCGAGCTCAAGTAAGTTATCCCAAAATACCCATACATGTTTATAATATGCTTGAACTGTGAATTGTGAGATCTTGTACTACCCGGGAAAGGCCAACATGGTGGCCGATGCTCTCAAGATCAAGGTGGTTGCGACTCCGATCAGAGACCTATGTTTGAGGATGACTGTGATTAATTCGTTGTTTGAGCGGATTCGGAGGCACATGTTGAGGCTATGAAGGAAGAGCACCGAAAGTGTGAGCGTATTGTGTGGCTGGTGGCTTCCTTCAATTATGATAGCCGCAGATTGCTAACTCTATATCGGAGAGTCTAGGTTCTGTATTAGGGTGGTGTGGGCCAAGTTCTGATGAAGCGGGATGTAGCATGGTACGTGGAGTGGTGCTTGACTTGCAGGAAAGTCAAGGCTGAACATCAGCGAACTCGTGACAAAATGCAGGCGTTGGAGATTCCCATATGGAAATGGGAAGATATCATTATGGATTTTTATCATGACGCTTACTAGGACGGCACACGGGGTGGATTCTATCTGGGTCATTGTGGATCGATTTACCAAGAGCACGCATTTCATCCCGATCTAGGAGAGTATTTCCGCAGAGAAGTGGTTGAGATTTATGTCCGGGAGGTGGTGAAACGTCATGGGGTGCCGGTATCAGTGGTTTCAGACCAGGATGTTCGCTTTACTTCTAGATTTTGGAAGCGGTTTCATAACAACATGGGCACTCGTCTCCAATTCAGTACAACATTTCATAAGTAGACTGATAGGCAGAGTAAGCGGACTATTCAGACTCTTGAAGATATTCTGCTGTAACATCCCAAATTCCAAAAGTATGAGTGAAGGGCTTAGAGTGTAAATTAAGGAAGCTACTCGACGAGTAGGTATGCTACTCGTCGAATCGGAGCGGGATTTGATCGTGAGTTAAGTGTCCAACTCGCCGAGTCAGAAGTCATACTCGACGAGTTGGTGCTGGAATGAGAAAACCCTAATCTCGAGGGTTGCACCCTATTTAAAGGAATTTATGTCCTTCTCTCAGCCTCTTTATTTCCCTTGAGAACCAGAAGACCCTAAGCTCGTGTGTGTGAGGCCTTTGGAGGGAGATTGAAGCTTTGGAAGTTGTCTTTTGCGGAAGAAACTTGAAGATCAAAAAAGGATTGCATCAAGGGAGTGGTGTAGATCCATAATCTACTTCAGTTTGGGCACATCTTGGAGGTAATAAGCCGTTACCTTCACTCTTTTGCATCTAGATCTATTCATGAAAGAGATTAGGGGCCATTGTGGGTATGTTTGACACCTATTTCGGGTTTGGAGTTTAGATCTGAGGTTGCTACTTCAGATCTAGATTTGTGTTGGTCCAGAATGTCATAAAGCATCAGTCAATGAGTTCTTGGTGAAGCCCCTTTGTCTAAAACCCAAGCCCTAGAGTTATTTGGACCTTTAACTCCTTGGTTTCACGTAAAGTTTGCAACTTTACGTAGGGTTTATTCCATAGAAGAGTGGATCTACATTTTGGAGCCCTGCATGTCTCGAAAAGCCTCTGTATGGATGAAGGACTGAAGGGACTCGGCGAGTCGCATGGGTGGACTCGGCGAGTCATATGATGATGGGCATGGACTCGACGAGTTGGAAGAACAACTCGGTGAGTCTGTTGAAGATTGCCTTCGAGTCGGCAAGTCTGTTCTTGGACTCGGCGAGTCAGGTCGCAGAACCCTAACCTCTTGTGGTTAAAATTTGGACCAGTGAGTCGGTTGGCGACTCAGTGAGTTGGACAGGATGGAATTCAGAGATCATTAAAATCGACGAGTCTTGGGGCGACTTGGAGTTGAGTTGTGTTATGGGAGTTTTCTGAGTATAAGAACTCGACGAGTCGACGGGTTGACTCGACGAGTAGAGTCAATCAGGAAGGTTGACTTTGGCAAGGACTTTGACTTTGACCTGTTTGACCTTCAGGGGTGTTATGTATTTTGGATATTTATGTCATGGTCCATTGATGGCATCAGGTGTTGGAGTTTGGAGAAGTGCTTCGGGCTAGTGCTTTCATGGTTCGGTTTGGCAGTTACAAGGTGAGTTATCGTCACTATATCGATAGGGTCTAAGGCACCAAGGTCGGCCCTTTTAGTTGTTATCTTGGTTACAGTATGCTACATGTGGTTATAATATGTTAGATTGGCATCCGGATACACAGTATGTTGTCATGCTCTTATGATCCTTTAGGATTGGTATGTTAGTGACCTGGTTAGGTCGGTGTTTCGGTTATGAGAGATTACTATGATTGATGATCTGTGAGATAGTTATATCTGATATCTGTACGTGTACTGTTTGATGTGCTTATTGATCTGATTAGATCGACGTCCTGGTAATTAGGACAATATTATGTTAGTGACCTGGTTTAGGTCGGTATCCTGGTATATCGGACGATGCTATGTTAGTGACCTGGTTTAGGTCGGTATCCTAGTATATAGGATGAAGATATATTAGTGACTGGTTAGGTCGGTATCCTAGTTAGGATGTTGCTATGCTTTATGATCTGGTAGATCGATTTGTTTGTCTATGGACTGTTATGTGATTACCTGTTATATGTGCACATGGTTATTTGCTTGATGTTTGGGTTGAGGCAGTCCTGCTTTGTGCTGAAGGCCAAGATACCCTATGAGCGGTCCGGATAGATTATAGGCCCATATTGCTGTCCAGTCATACCGAAGGCTCGGGATAGATCCAGATAGACTGAAGGTCCGGTGCGGGCGGTCTAATCATACTGTAGATTCAGAGAGTGGACCAGGTGGACTGAAGGCCTGTTGAGGGTGGACCAGTTACACTGCAGACTTGAGAGGCATGGTTGTTCTGTATTGTGATATGATATGATTATGGTTGTATGTGGTTGGTATTTTGGGGAAAACTCACTAAGCTTTCGGGCTTACAGTTTCAGTTTATTGTTTCAGGTGCATCAGGAGACCGTGTACCGCTCCTCATAATTCATGATTTTGTGATTTGGTTATGGGGATACTCTGATGTTTAAACTGTTTTGAAAACAAGTTGTATAACTTAATGGTTTTTTTGAATGGGTGAAAATGTTTTAAATTGGCTTGAATTTTATGAGTGTTATAAGTTGGTATCAGAGCCTTGGTTTGAGTGAATTGGAGGAACATTCGCATGACTCTAGTCTCAAATCTAGGAAAGGTTTTCAAAATGGATTCTAAAATGGTTTTCAAAATAAGTAAAAGAGGATGCGAAGTGTACGATCAGCCGGAGCCAGTAAGTAGACCCCAAAATACCATACTGTTATTTGATATTATGATATGTTAGAACAACATGCTAGTACTAGGCTAGGGATCTTCAGGAATTGCATGATAGAATTGCCTGATTTCATGATGCATATTAGCCTAGGGTTTTCCTTATATGAGATTCACATCCTTACTATAGTTGTTTAGTGTATGCATCACAGTTGTGCATAATCAAGATCTTATAGCCTGAGAATGTTTGATTCGACCTTAGGGTAGAATTGGATATTCGAAAGTCTATTGGGTCCATCGTTATGTGTGGCTAGTATACACTAATGTTGCCGGGTTGGTGGAAGTTTGATGGATTGGGTGGGTAGTGAGAGGCCGGGAGGCCAGTTATGAGATGTTTAACATTCCTCTAGGAGTGAGGATTTAAGTGCTCGCTATATTTATGTATATTGTTAGGGCGTCGTGATGATACTTGAGACAAATATGGGTAGGTGTGGAAGGCAGTATGGGCCCGTACTACTGAAAGCACAGGACCCATACGCGTAGCAAGGAAGTCACAACCCCTAGGGTTGGGTTTTGGATTTGTTTCCTTGTCATTATATAGGTTATTAGAGATCTTTTGGTGTATTTCCAGAATGATGGTCACGAGACGTCTTGTGACCGGATCTAGGTTAGGATCGGGAGCTGGCAACCAGGATAGGCTAGCATTGTCAGAGGATCGTGTCAGGGAGATCCTCCGAGAGGAGACGATTGAGATTATTCGGGGATAAATTCCGAAGATGATTGGGTCTTTCAAGACCGCCATGGTTGAGTATTTTTTCGAGCGTCATGCAGACATTGCTGAGACGGTTGCCGCGGCAGCTTTGGCAGTTGTAACGACGGCAAGGGGAGGAGCTGGTCGAGCTTCTTAGTTCTGGGACATATTCTGATGAGCAGAGTGTTGCAGTTATTTGGGATCAGGAATATGATCGGTACTCGTTATATTCCGCGGGTGGAGTAGGAGAGGTTAGCATGAAAGTTATAGATTTGAGGCTCGAGGGTTTGCTCGAGGCCGGGATATGGGTCGTGGGAACTCCGGAAAGGAGTGATGATTATGTTCAGCAGGGGTTTTGCAGCTAGAAGTGAAATGGTTAATTGATGGATTGGACCGTCGTTTTGTAGGGCAAGGATTGCGCCCTCTCAGTTTCCGAGCTCGAAGGAGTGAGCAGGCTTATGACCCTCGGATCAGGTGTATTCCAGCTCGAGGTCAGTTGGTTTCAAGAATAGGCAACATTATTTCAACGTCGGTGAGCTCAGGACAGTCGGCGTGGCATAAGTGTTTGTGAGGTCCGGTTTTCCGTGGATCTCTTGTATCGGACGGAAAGGATTGATTGTGCGATCTATTGCACTTTTGGGACTGTAGACTATGTCTTGGGAGTGGTTTGTAGCCCGGTTTAGGCAGAGGTTGTTTCAGCTGTGGGCGTTTGAGCTGGTGAGTGAGTCGAGGTGTGAACCCTGAAGAGAATGATTTCTAAATCCCGAGCTTGTTTGGACACCTTTGGAAAAGGGGTTTTATGTGGGAGGCCTATGGGTGGGGTCCCATAAAAGGGTTATTCATCATTGTCAGGATTCAGTGATTAGCAACCGTTAGTGATTGACAGACTAAAGCGCCAAGAGAAGTAACTCGTTGCCGAGGTATTAGTTGGAGCATCTATCCGGTGGTCTTCAGGACATGAGTGTGGAGCCATTCACGCATTAGTGGCTGTCGGTTTCACTGGGATTTAGGAAGGATCATCTGGTTCTTAGAAGTGTGTGATGAGTCGGGTCTAGCTAGCAATGGAACATTAGTGGGAAAGAGTTAGTTGTCATCGGATAAATCGTTGGGAAGTGAGGAGGATTGAGAATCCTCTAATTTTCATGTATTATGAAAGCTTAGTTGAATCTAAGTGGGGGAGTGTTACCCCGAGATGCTGAAGTGGGAAAGGTTTGGAAATGGGGATAAGTTTCACACCCCTATAGGGGGAATGGAGGCCCTATTGGCTGCTTAGTTTGAGGGTTGTGTTGATTGGGGGTTTGGCAAAAACTCCCCACCATAAGAACACGTCTTCTGGATGCTTGATAGCAGAAGTTGGGGAACCAGGTTGGGGTCCTAGTCAAGAATCGATTTCAGTTTGAGTTTTCGGTCGAGGGTGTGCTCAACTCTGAGGGTTTTGGATTGATAGATTGAGGGTTTTGTTAGATGTCAGGGCTCAACATCGCATTCAGCACAGGAGTGCGGGTTATTTAGCGTGTATTGTAGACATGCGGGCCAGGGAACAGACCTTGGATTTCCAAGAAGGTGGACGATCGACTAAAGGCCTGGTAGGGTGGTCTAGTCATGCTGAAGACTCTGTTTATGTTTGTAGATCTATGTTCGGGTATTGAGTAGGTTGCTATGCTTTAGCACTCAATAGGTCTGTTCAACGTATTGAGCATGCTGCTAGAGTAGGTTGAGGACGCCGGTGTATCTTGGTTGATCGGAAGTTGTTATTAGTGGTCGGACGGAGTTCAAAGGATCTTGGTGATCTCATCAGTTCGGAGTGTCTCCGAGGTTTCATCTTCTTGGATCGGGTAATACTCCAGTTGGGGACAGAGAGTGGATCCGAATGGGTGTTTTAATTAAATGTTGGATCCAGCAGTGTTTTAGCCGAGAATGTGGTGATAGACACGTGGGGCAGGGAACAGACCATGGTTTTCAGAGAAAGTGATTGATTGTTGTGAGGCCTAGGGTTAGGCCGGAATGTGATTATATGGAATGGAGCTGGAGTTCGGAACCCCAAGAGGACGAGAACAGTATGCATGGGAGAGATTCCTAGAAAGAATGGTTCAGGGTGATGTACGAAAATTTTGAGCGGTCCGGATAGACTGAAGGCCGGTGCGCATACTAGTCAGGCCGAAGGCTTGAAGAACGGTCCAGACAGGCTGAAGGCCCAGAAGGGCGGTCCAGACATGCTGAAGGTTCTGAGGGTGGTCCAGATAGGCGGAAGGCCTGGTAAGGTGGTCCAGTCATGCTGAAGACCCTGTGTGTGTTAGTAGACCTGTATGCGGAGAATGAGTGAGTATGTCACCATGAAATAGCAATCGATAAGGTTTGGCCCCAAGTATTGATCATGATGATGGATTTAGCTTAAGGTTGTGCATGGGCTTGTTAGTTATGTGATCAGATTCAGAGTATATGTGAGTTAGAGAACAGCAGTTGCTCTACATGGGTAGTGTAGAGTGGATTTTTAGCGCCATGACACTTACGTATGTGGTAAAGGTTGTTGAGTAGACTTCCTGAAAGAATGGAAGGGAAAGGTATGTAGCTCTGGGAAGGAGTATTGGTTATCGGAAGGGAAAGCAGTAGTGTAAATGATGATCGAAAGTATTTCAGTTTTTGATAGTGAGTACTGAGATTGTACCAGTTGTATGGAAGCACATCCGGGTTGGATGTTCCTGAGGTTGTGGAATGGTTAGCTTTGATGTCGAAGCAGAAGGTTTGGAAGTGATGCAAGGGTAGACCCTTGGGGTCCAATTAAGGGTGTAGTCATGAGTTATGTATGTGGTGGTGTTCCATCCTAGGGATGACTGGACCCATCGTAGGTGTGCCTGGTCTTCCAACCCGAGGCTGTTTGGGCCAGGTACGATGTGTATATGTGTTATAGATGGGTGTTCATGAGAGTTGCTCGGAAGCTAAAAAATGCATTATCATGTCAGCGTGGAAAGGGATTGGATTCAGGAAGGAAGCAGGATGAGTTCCCAACAGTGCAATTTGATAGAAGTTGCGCCTGTTGGGCAAGGGATAGCAGATTTGTATTGGGTCAGGGCCCAATGGTTTATAACGGTATCCAGTTTTCGCAAGATGTGAATGAATGTGTAAGACGGGAATATGGTAGTATCATCAGGTGATACTTAGTTGCTATGTGCTGTCATCGAGGAAAAGAAGGCTGGTGGTCGGCTTAGAATAATTGGCAAGGATGCCACACGAGAAGAAGAAATTTTAAAGGGGGTGTAGTGGTAGGGTACTTCCGATTCATCCCAGGGTGACGAAGATGTATAGGGATTTTCACTGACTATTGGTGGACTTGATGGGTTTTAGCCAAAAGACATCCTATGTGCTCATGCAAACCCTAAAGCTTGGATCTAGGTTTCTTTATTGTACATGTTTTTAATCCAAGACTTAAAACCCTAGATCTAATCAACATAACATATGAATAAGGGTTTAGATCATACCTTGATTGTTATATAGTAATAACAATCTCAATTCTTTCTTGTATTGACTTTAGAAAGCTTAGAGTCACAAATGTCACTCCTCTAATGGCTCACAAACACCAAGAGCAAGAGGATGAAGAAGAGAAGAGAAGGAGGCTGCCCAAAACGTGTGGAAACCCTAGAGAACAAGTTCACCACGTTTTTGGAGCTTAAGGGTTCCTTAAATAGTGAGGCTATTAGGGTTATCTAACAAGGAAACCCTAATTTGGATGCTTAGGCCCTAAGCAACCCATGAACTCTTTCCTTAAGGCCTTTGGATGATTTCTTATGGGTTTCCCCATAAAATTCGTCCACTCCCTTAATAAAGAGTCCATTAGCTCAATATTCAACTATCACACAATTGATAGTTCTAGTCCCTTAAGTTTAATTAATGTCTTTTAGTCACAAACTTAATTCTTATTAATTCTTGACTAATACTAATTAAACAATATGATTTCTCCTTTAATATATTATTCTCATAATATATTAATAAATCATATTTAATCCTTTCTCTCCATAAGTCATCCTATCAAGTTGCTTTGATGAAGGCAACCCAAAAGGAGCATGCACCATCGGGTCGAGTACATACCAAAATAGTTATGGACTTAGACACTAATCCAACAGTCTCCCACTTGGATAAGTCTAATAACTATTCTGCGTATGACTTCAGATCCTGATCTGCAATCGTAGCTTTCTAAAGCTGCTGTCAACTTTGATCTTATCAGATACGCGTGTCCTTTAGATAAGGGATCATATATTCCTCCATTCTAGATATTGTCGTATAGACTGAGACATGGATCTAAATCATTCTCTCTGTCTATGTGTTGTTTCCCGAATTTAGATTTATGACGATTGACAACAGACTACAATTGAACACATCAATTTAGTCCCGGCTTGGCCAAGCGCTTAGGTGCCATCACTAAATCATCGAGGGGCCCATAGATATCGTTTTCATCCTACTTTGGATAAACGGAACGGATAAACTTTGACTCAATGCTCGCTTGCACTCACTCACCAAATCACACACAACAATATGTTTTATAACACCAAGTTACTGGTGCGTTTACATATTATCAATGTGCAATCGACTCACAAGATACAACTCACATATCTCGGTTTCAAGAATATAAGATGTTATCGTCTCACCAATCACTCGTGATGAAATCCATGAAGTGATCCAAGTGAGCGTGGGTTTAATCCAATGCTCAAATCATATTCATAAGCACTCATGAACGTTGCAGCAAACATTTGCTTATGTCTAACGCTCTTTAAACAATCCACACACCAATTCACGATAGTCTTCATTCATACCTACTTCCAACATATGAACGACTGTGGTCCGTTCGAATAATTTTAACTGTTCTGAACCGATTAAATTATTCAGGAAGTCAAAACATGCAAGGTGAAACACAAGAATAATACTAATCCCATATGGCCTCAAACCTTTGAGTATAAATAAAACACCTTTTATTTATCACCATATCGATTGCTCATTATTTGTTGTTTTGGGTAATCAACTTCTTACTTGAATTATTACCACACTTGTCCCATGCTCTAAGCATGCACACAATGTTTTCCTATGGTTCTTACTTTGTGAAATAGATCAAATGTACACATTACCAATCATACTCATTTCACAACTCCCAATCCCTTCTACAAGTGAAAGAATATCAAATTCTTGCCACTTATAGAATATGCTAGATTCTAACATTTTATGCAATGATCCTTTCGTAATATCACTACACTAAAGTCACAATGACTATTGCCAATGAATTACAAAACTCTCTATCGGAAATTTGTTACAAGACAATTCCATAGATGTGATGTCTCTCACTCAAAGTACATTCCTTTGAACATCCTTTTGCATAAAAGTTTCTAATCTTAGACATAGATTCTTAATATCTAACTCCCAATATGGAAACCTTTCCATACTTACCATATCACAACTCATTCTTAATAGAATCTTATCTATTCATAATAATGTCGATATGCTCCATCCAATATCATACTTCCAACTACTCACAAGCGACCAATCCTTGGCGAACTTTGGATTGTCCTTTGATAGTTGTTTAATTATCTTAGTCAAAACCAATTCTAGTCCTTTTTCCCTCTAAATGAACTAGACATTTGGAAAATTTTAGAATGGTCAAATATTACAGCATTTGTAATCGATCCTATACCCGAAGCGTATTGGACACGATGCATAATGTCTTACATGCAGATTTAATACTTTATCAATCTTCTGTCATAATATTTTATGTGCTACGTTCTTATAATTCGAAATATGAAGAGGAATGTCGTAATCATAATCGAAATTTAAGAACGCACTATGTATCCTTTGACTACATTTATTAAAATTTCTCAATCTAAGCTTTAGATTTTGAAACGAAGTACAATATTCTCTCCCTTAATTATAGCAAAACAACTTTACACCCTTACTACTTTGCAAAGTATAACTCTTGTTTTCTATAATTAATATTGCAAACTTGCAATAGTTGCCTTAATAATCATACAATCATAACATTTATGCTCCCACTATCATGATGATTATTATAAACATAACACTTTAGCTCCCACTAGCTTTGACATGTATTTAGAAAACAGCTCAACTTACAGAAAAACAATACTTATTGAATTTCTTAAGTTCATGTTTCTAATACCTAATGCTTTGATAATCCTTTATCAAGGCTTCTTAATCTCATACACCTTTATCCAAGATAGCTCATATGTGTGTCTTAAACAATTCAGACTAATTTCCAAACCTCACAATTCGAATTATGGAAAGGGATACCGTAACCATAATCGAATTCAAGAATACAATTTTACAATCGCTATCTTCTTAAAATCTTCCTTAGTGAAAGCATTTTCTCACAGTCATTTTCATGAAGGAGAAAATCTTATGACACTTAGATTTTAATGGTGTATGTGTTCCTATCCATGTGAATTTGTTAAAAAACAAAGTTTACGACAAATTCAAACTCTTATTGACCGAACTTTCTTAATCTTGATCTCTTGCCTTATGGTAACACGGCTGCCCACCATGTCTTCCAAGTAGTTAAGCAGCTCACCCTTTCCTATCAATGTACTTTTCATTGATCAAGGTCCTTGACTTTTATGCATTCAAATGAGAACTCATAGAACTCATATGCATAATTAACTCGATTGGAATGCATAGAAACAAGATAACGTCAACACGATAGGTTGTAAACCTCAAGTCGTGTGCTAGTGATGATCGATAAGGTTTATTCTTGATTAGTTCTTGAAACTTTTCAAGATCATTAAGACTTCCACTGACTCCTTGACATATAAGATCCTTTTGTCAATAAAACATTTCTTGACAAACAAATATTCAAGAGTTAGTGTAGTTTTAATCAAGACAAAACACTTCACAAAATTGGTCCTAGTTGATATTTGTCTTATCCAAGACATCACAACTTTCCAATTTCAAATGTGCAAGGATAAGAAATTTTTTTCCATATTCTACATTTGATGAGTGTTATAAACCTTCTTAAGACTTGTCACTTAATGTCACAATCTTAATTTTAAGACTTGTTTTGGAACGAAGTATGATTGACTTCTTGATTTAACCATTTCTTCAATTCTCGATTCCTCTTCTTAGACAGACAATTGCACTAAGACTCACTTAGAGGATCAATTGAGATATGGTTCTTAATCATTAAGACCTATCATAAAATATGATAAAAGGTACTCTCCCTTCTTCTTAGAATAGAGAAACTTTTATATTTCTGCCTACTTGATTCTTCTTATTCGTTCTGCTATTGATATGAACCTTTTCAATCAACTAAGAATTACACTTAATCTCATAAGTGTAATCATATTTACTTAACCTTAGTAAATCATGACGAATATCTTTATTACTCTTGTGGTGGACTTGATCAACACACAACCTTGTGTACTCGATCTCCTAGTCCTTCACTTGACACTTTGTCAATGACTTAGTCTAATTCCCAAATATGAAATTTCTCATTCATCGTGCAACCAAGTTGCATGATTCCAAGTTTCTGTCTAATTGAAACTTGGGCGATGAGAAACTCTCCCTATTTGGTAAATTCTCGATATTTCCACAATTATCATAATTAAGAATCACATCCATTCGTTGTAGAAATATGCAAACATCAATTTTTCATAACGATTTCATTGCAAGGAAATAAATAAATAAATAAATGAGTCAAACCAAATTTTATTTTATTTATAAAAGCAGCGGAAAACATTTGTCCTTACAATGCAAAATTAACTGAAAACTTACCTAATTAAATATTCCTAACAACTCTATCATAACTTTCTAAGCTCAAAATCTAATCTTCAAATCCATGCGATCGAGATCCATTTCTTCGTGATTAGACTCATCTTGCTCTTTCATCAAGCTTCCTCTCTTTTCATTGATCCTGCAAAACATTCAAGTGCAATCTTATCACAATATGTATTAAGAATCAATGAATAGGAACTTAATGGAGTTAGATAGTGGATTTTACCTGAAGCACAGCCATACTCTTTGACTCTCCCATCTTCTGGACTCTTCAGGATCTTAGGGCAGACTTGTATCCAACGCCCTTTCTCTTGGAAACAAACGCATGTCGGTTCTCCTAGAATATCCTCGGAAGCATGGTTGGTTGAATTTCCTAACAAATATGCTCCATTGCTTTGCCAAATCATTTCTGATTCAGCAGCAATGAGCATGTAAGTTAGGTCAATGAGGTTTGCATCATGATCCATCATATAATACATTCTTTTGAACTCATTATATGATTCAAGGAGTGACTGTAGAACCCAGCCTATAGCCAACTCATCATGGAATGACGCACCCAACATTATCAACCTATTGATGTGTGATTTCATTCCTAGAACGTGGGCACACACGGGTTTACCATCTTCATGTTTCATTTCCTATAGGGCTTTAGTGACATTGAACCTTTCAATTCTTCGATCTTGTGGCTTAGGGAGAACAACGGGAGGAGGAGGAGGAAGTGAAGCATGATTTCTTGTTCCTCGATCGAATCGTGGAATATCATCTTCATGCGGAATGCTTGTTCCACGGGATTTGGGAAGACCATAGTTGTCGTACTTTGACATCTAGAAAACGGGAGAAAACAAATTCAAGTTAGTTGATTTATTGAGTCCTTAGTAAATCACCCAAATGATATACTAAGGCTAGGACCCAACACAATATTCTACAACTCGGGAGAGGGACGTCGTAACCCTAATTGCAGAACATTTGAAGGTAAGTGAATGACGATTCACTAATTTTCCACCATTAAAAAATGAAAAAGAAATTTAAGTTTTAAATCTATGAAAAAACTCCTAGATACATTGAGATTCATTGAACATTTCAATGGCATGTTTAAATCTCGATATGCCCCTCTAGTTTGTGACTGGGATGCCGAGGATCACAAAGCGGGTGTGAATAACCATGCAAACTTACATGGTGCCCTCACATGTTACAGTCACCTATTCGATGTGCCGGTTAACCACACACGCTCCACCGAACTATGACAAACATTGAGTCACCCTTTGCTACCTTTGCTTAGAACCATTTAGTGTGCCGGTTAACCACACACGCTCCACTAACGTCTTAGCAAGGGCACAAAGTGTAATTTCACGGAATTGCATCAATTCACTTTTGCCTAAAGTAACTAAGATTGGGAATTTTATGAAAACATTTAGTTACTTTTATACTTCATTATACTTATAATGGAAGGTTTCTGTCCTATCCTACCCATTCGGCGAATGACCCTCCACTAGTCAAGAGTGCGGCGGGTAAGAGTGGATACCCATTCAATCGCCATTTTATAGGCAATTTCCTTAAACACCCCTTATAGACCAGCTTCATAAATGAGGCCTACTAACGGTAAGACTGACTTTTACTCATACATATATATAATGTTAGACTTTTAATGTTACATATAGTATAGGGTGTATTTTACACTTTTAAAATACTAGGTGGTCTAATTTAATAATTATACTTTTAATTTAATTAAATTGTACACCAAAACTTTATGGATTTATTAAATCTCCTTTAATTATACACCTTAATTAATTAATAAACCATAAGGGTGTTATTTGAACTTTTCAAAACTATACTAGGTTTTTAGAATTTAACATTCCTAAATTAAACTTTTAATCAACTTTTAAATTCCAAAACTTGAGGGCAAGTTTTGAAACATTTCAAAACATTAGGGTTTAGAATTTAAATATTTCAAAATCAAACTTTTTAATGAAAAATTTAAATTTCCAAACTTGAGGGCAAGTTCTGAAACTATTCAAAACATTAGGGTTTTAACTATTTAAATTTCAAAACAAAACTATTAAGTTCAAATTTAAACTATAAAACATAAGGGGGAAAATTGAAACTTTTCACAAGATAATTCAAATCTAAATTACAAATAATCAAATTTTATCTAATAAAACAAGTGATTATCTAAATTTTGACAATTATCTTCTCTTTAGGTAAGGATATTCACCAAATATTGATAAAATTCGGATTTTATAACAAAAATATGTTTATGGTAATTATCCAAAGCTAAAACAGGAAGAAAATCGCGAAAATTAGCTGTCAGACGTTTAGACTCGTCGAGTCTGGACTTGGACTCGTCGAGTACACCTGACTCGGCGAGTGCACCAAGTGACTCGGTGAGTCAAACACTCAGAACCCAAAAATTTCGATTTTCAGTGCTGATTTCGATCAAATATGCATCAATACAATAGAAATCAATCTAGGCTCTGATACTACTAATGGGTTTTAGCCAAAAGACATCCTATGTGCTCATGCAAACCCTAAAGCTTGGATCTAGGTTTCTCTATTGTACATGCTTTTAATCCAAGACTTAAAACCCTAGATCTAATCAATATAACATATGAATAAGGGTTTAGATCATACCTTGATTGTTATATAGTAATAACAATCTCAATTCCTTCTTGTATTGACTTTAGAAAGCTTAGAGTCACAAATGTCACTCCTCTAATGGCTCACAAACACCAAGAGCAAGAGGATGAAGAGGAGAAGAGAAGGAGGCTGCCCAAAACGTGTGGAAACCCTAGAGAACAAGTTCACCACGTTTTTGGGGCTTAAGGGTTCCTTAAATAGTGAGGCTATTAGGATTATCTAACAAGGAAACCCTAATTTGGATGCTTAGGCCCTAAGCAACCCATGAACTCTTTCCTTAAGGCCTTTGGACGATTTCTTATGGGTTTCCCTATAGAATTCGTCCACTCCCTTAATAAAGAGTCCATTAGTTCAATATTCAACTATCACACAATTGACAGTTCTAGTCCTTTAAGTTTAATTAATGTCTTTTAGTCACAAACTTAATTCTTATTAATTCTTGACTAATACTAATTAAACAATATGATTTCTCCTTTAATATATTATTCTCATAATATATTAATAAATCATATTTAATCCTTTCTCTCCATAATTCATCCTATTAAGTTGCTTTGGTGAAGGCAACCCAAAAGGACCATGCACCATCAGGTCGAGTACATACCAAAATAGTTATGGACTTAGACACTAATCCAACAGGACTTGCATGAGGTGGGATGTAGCATGTTACGTGTAGTGGTGCTTGACTTGCAGGAAAGTCAAGGCCGAACATCAGCGACCTCATGGAAAGATGCAGGCGTTGGATATTCTCGTATGGAAATGGGAAGATATCACTATGGATTTTATCACGAATCTTCCTAGGATGACACACGAGGTGGATTCTATCTGGGTCATTGTGGATCGATTTACCAAGAGCACACATTTCATCCCGATCTAGGAGAGTATTTCTGCAGAGAAGTGGTTCAGATTTATGTTCGGGAGGTGGTGAAACGTCATGGGGTGCCAGTATCAGTGGTTTCAGACCGGGATGTTCGCTTTACTTCTAGATTTTGGAAGCGGTTTCATAACGACATGGGCACTCGTCTCCAATTCAGTACAACATTTCATAAGTAGACTGATAGGCAGAGTAAGCGGACTATTCAGACTCTTGAAGATATTGTGCTGTAACATCCCAAATTCCAAAAGTATGAGTGAAGGGCTTAGAGTGTAAATTAAGGAAGCTACTCGACGAGTAGGTATGCTACTCGTCGAATCGGAGCGGGATTTGATCGTGAGTTAAGTGTCCAACTCGCCGAGTCAGAAGTCATACTCGACGAGTTGGTGCTGGAATGAGAAAACCCTAATCTCGAGGGTTGCACCCTATTTAAAGGAATTTATGTCCTTCTCTCAGCCTCCTTATTTCCCTTGAGAACCAGAAGACCCTAAGCTCGTGTGTGTGAGGCCTTTGGAGGGAGATTGAAGCTTTGGAAGTTGTCTTTTGTGGAAGAAACTTGAAGATCAAAAAAGGATTGCATCAAGGGAGTGGTGTAGATCCAGAATCTACTTCAGTTTGGGCACATCTTGGAGGTAATAAGCCCTTACCTTCACTCTTTTGCATCTAGATCTATTCATGAAAGATATTAGGGGCCATTGTGGGTATGTTTGAGACCTATTTCGGGTTTGGAGTTTAGATCTGAGGTTGCTACTTCAGATCTAGATTTGTGTTGGTCCAGAATGTCATAAAGCATCAGTCAATGAGTTCTTGGTGAAGCCCCTTTGTCTAAAACCCAAGCCCTAGAGTGATTTAGACCTTTAACTCCTTGGTTTCACGTCAAGTTTGCAACTTTACGTATGGGTTATACCCTAGAAGAGTGGATCTATAGTTTGGAGCCCCTACATGGCTCGAAAAGCCTCTGTATGGATGAAGGACTGAAGGGACTCGGCGAGTCGCATGGGTGAACTCGGCGAGTCATATGAAGATGGGTATGGACTCGACGACTTGGAAGAACAACCGGCGAGTCTGTTGAAGATTGCCTTCAACTCGACGAGTCTGTTCTTGGACTCGGCAAGTCAGGTCGCAGAACCCCAACCTCTTGTGGTTAAACGTCAGACCAGTGAGTCGGTTGGCGACTCAGTGAGTTGGACAGGATGGAATTCAGAGATCGTTGAACTCGACGAGCCTTGGGGCGACTCAGCGAGTTGATTCGTGTTATGGGAGTTTTCTGAGTATAAGAACTCGACGAATTGACGGGTTGACTCGGCGAGTAGAGTCAATCAGGAAGGTTGACTTTGGCAAGGACTTTGACTTTGACCTGTTTGACCTTCGTGGGTGTTATGTATTTTTGATATTTATGTCATGGTTCATTGATGGCATCAGGTGTTGGAGTTTGGAGAAGTGCTTCGGGCCAGTGCTTTCATGGTTTGGTTCGGAAGTTGCAAGGTGAGTTATCCTCACTATATCAATAGGGTCTAAGGCATCAAGGCCGGCCCTTTTAGTTGTTATCTTGGTTACAGTATGCTACATGTGGTTATGATATGTTAGATCGGCATCCGGATAGACAGTATGTTGTCATGCTCTTATGATCCGTTAGGATTGGTATGTTAGTGACCTGGTTAGGTTGGTGTTTTGGTTATGAGAGATTACTATGATGGATGATCTGTGAGATAGTTATATCTAATATCTGTATGTGTACTGTTTGATGTGCTTATTGATCTGATTAGATCGGCGTCCTGGTAATTAGGACAGTATTATGTTAGTGACCTGGTTTACGTCGGTATCCTGGTATATAGGATGATCCTATGTTAGTGACCTAGTTTAGGTTGGTATCCTGGTATATAGGATGATGCTATATTAGTGACCCGTTAGGTCGGTATCCTGGTTAGGATGTTGCTATGCTTTATGATCTACTAGATCGATTTGTTTGTCTATGGACTGTTATATGATTACCTGTTATATGTGCACATGGTTATTTGCTTGATGTTTGGGTTGAGGCGGTCCTGCTTTGTGCTGAAGGCCCATACCCTACGAGCAGTCCGGATAGATTGTAGGCCCGTATGGTGGTCCAGTCATACTGAAGGCTCGAGATAGATCCAGATAGACTGAAGGTCTGGTGTGGGCGGTCCAGTCATACTGTAGACTCAGAGAGTGGACCAGGTGGACTGAAGGCCTGTTGAGGGCGGACCAGTCACACTGCAGACTTGAGAGGTATGGTTGTTCTGTATTGTGATATGATATGATTATGGTTGTATGTGGTTGGTATGTTGGGGGAATTTTTGTATAACAATAGTTATCACGCTAGCATTGATCAACCTCCTTTTGAGATGCTCTACGGGAGCAAATGCTGGACCCCAATCTGTTAAGGCGAGGTTGGTCAGCGAGTTATGGGGAGCACCAAGGTGGTGCTCAAGACCACTAAGCAGATTCAGCAGGTTCGGAGCAGCCTCAAACAACTCAAAGTCGGCAGAAGAGCTATGCCGACCGGCGCCGATTAGACTTGGAGTTCCAGGTGGGAGATATGGTTCTCTTGAAGGTGTCACCTTGGAAATGTGTCATCCAGTTCAGGAAGCGGGGCAACCTGGGCCCCATGTATACTGGTCCCTTCAAGGTTTTGGCTCGAGTGGGTCGGGTAACTTATCGTCTTGATCTTCCATCCAAGCACAGTCAGATTCATAGCATATTTTATGTCTCTCAATTGTGGAAGTGTTGATTGGATGATTCCGCCATTGTACCTTTGGAGGATATTCAGGAGGATGATCGCATAAATTATATTAAGAGACCGGTGGCAAAATTTTAGATCGGAAGACGAAAACCTTGAGGAACAAGGTTGTGGAGCTGGTAAAGGTGCATTGGCTGCACCGTAATGGGTCAGAGTGGACGTGGTAGCCTGAGGAGAAGATGTGGGAGCATTATCCTGAGTTGTTCGAGATAGTGGACTTCGATGACGAAGTCTGATCCAAGTGGGGGAGAATTGTAACACCCGATGATTCCAAGGTATTATTTATTTATTTAATCATTTATTTATTGTTTTAATCATGATATGTTTTGGCTTAGAAGACTTGGGCTTCCACGAATGGGTTTGTTGAGGCAGTACGCTGGGTGTAAGCCTGGTGTACGCGAGGTGTAAGTGAATCATTAAGGACCGTGGAGGCATGCACATACGCTTAGCGTAGGAAGTGGTACATGCAGTGTAAGTGGCCAGATCCCCCAAACCCTAATTTTAGGGTGCAAGCCCTATATAATGTTATTATGTCCCATGTGTTAGCCTCCATATCAGCCTCTTATGTCCAGAAACCCTAAAATCGAGTCCTATCTTCCATTGTTGATTGTGTGAGCTTTTGGAAAGCTTTTGGTGTTCATCTTTGTGCATTTTGAAGGAGTTGAAGAAGCTAGAAGTTGCTTAACCTGAAGAGAAGGTCTTGGATCCAGAAACTCTACCCATTTTGCAAGAAGTTTGAGGTATCAAGTCACAAATGTCACTCCTCTAATGGCTCACAAACACCAAGAGCAAGAGGATGAAGAGGAGAAGAGAAGGAGGCTGCCCAAAACGTGTGGAAACCCTAGAGAACAAGTTCACCACGTTTTTGGGGCTTAAGGGTTCCTTAAATAGTGAGGCTATTAGGATTATCTAACAAGGAAACCCTAATTTGGATGCTTAGGCCCTAAGCAACCCATGAACTCTTTCCTTAAGGCCTTTGGACGATTTCTTATGGGTTTCCCTATAGAATTCGTCCACTCCCTTAATAAAGAGTCCATTAGTTCAATATTCAACTATCACACAATTGACAGTTCTAGTCCTTTAAGTTTAATTAATGTCTTTTAGTCACAAACTTAATTCTTATTAATTCTTGACTAATACTAATTAAACAATATGATTTCTCCTTTAATATATTATTCTCATAATATATTAATAAATCATATTTAATCTTTTCTCTCCATAATTCATCCTATTAAGTTGCTTTGGTGAAGGCAACCCAAAAGGACCATGCACCATCAGGTCGAGTACATACCAAAATAGTTATGGACTTAGACACTAATCCAACAGGACTTGCATGAGGTGGGATGTAGCATGTTACGTGTAGTGGTGCTTGACTTGCAGGAAAGTCAAGGCCGAACATCAGCGACCTCATGGAAAGATGCAGGCGTTGGATATTCTCGTATGGAAATGGGAAGATATCACTATGGATTTTATCACGAATCTTCCTAGGATGACACACGAGGTGGATTCTATCTGGGTCATTGTGGATCGATTTACCAAGAGCACACATTTCATCCCGATCTAGGAGAGTATTTCTGCAGAGAAGTGGTTCAGATTTATGTTCGGGAGGTGGTGAAACGTCATGGGGTGCCAGTATCAGTGGTTTCAGACCGGGATGTTCGCTTTACTTCTAGATTTTGGAAGCGGTTTCATAACGACATGGGCACTCGTCTCCAATTCAGTACAACATTTCATAAGTAGACTGATAGGCAGAGTAAGCGGACTATTCAGACTCTTGAAGATATTGTGCTGTAACATCCCAAATTCCAAAAGTATGAGTGAAGGGCTTAGAGTGTAAATTAAGGAAGCTACTCGACGAGTAGGTATGCTACTCGTCGAATCGGAGCGGGATTTGATCGTGAGTTAAGTGTCCAACTCGCCGAGTCAGAAGTCATACTCGACGAGTTGGTGCTGGAATGAGAAAACCCTAATCTCGAGGGTTGCACCCTATTTAAAGGAATTTATGTCCTTCTCTCAGCCTCCTTATTTCCCTTGAGAACCAGAAGACCCTAAGCTCGTGTGTGTGAGGCCTTTGGAGGGAGATTGAAGCTTTGGAAGTTGTCTTTTGTGGAAGAAACTTGAAGATCAAAAAAGGATTGCATCAAGGGAGTGGTGTAGATCCAGAATCTACTTCAGTTTGGGCACATCTTGGAGGTAATAAGCCCTTACCTTCACTCTTTTGCATCTAGATCTATTCATGAAAGATATTAGGGGCCATTGTGGGTATGTTTGAGACCTATTTCGGGTTTGGAGTTTAGATCTGAGGTTGCTACTTCAGATCTAGATTTGTGTTGGTCCAGAATGTCATAAAGCATCAGTCAATGAGTTCTTGGTGAAGCCCCTTTGTCTAAAACCCAAGCCCTAGAGTGATTTAGACCTTTAACTCCTTGGTTTCACGTCAAGTTTGCAACTTTACGTATGGGTTATACCCTAGAAGAGTGGATCTATAGTTTGGAGCCCCTACATGGCTCGAAAAGCCTCTGTATGGATGAAGGACTGAAGGGACTCGGCGAGTCGCATGGGTGAACTCGGCGAGTCATATGAAGATGGGTATGGACTCGACGACTTGGAAGAACAACCGGCGAGTCTGTTGAAGATTGCCTTCAACTCGACGAGTCTGTTCTTGGACTCGGCAAGTCAGGTCGCAGAACCCCAACCTCTTGTGGTTAAACGTCAGACCAGTGAGTCGGTTGGCGACTCAGTGAGTTGGACAGGATGGAATTCAGAGATCGTTGAACTCGACGAGCCTTGGGGCGACTCAGCGAGTTGATTCGTGTTATGGGAGTTTTCTGAGTATAAGAACTCGACGAATTGACGGGTTGACTCGGCGAGTAGAGTCAATCAGGAAGGTTGACTTTGGCAAGGACTTTGACTTTGACCTGTTTGACCTTCGTGGGTGTTATGTATTTTTGATATTTATGTCATGGTTCATTGATGGCATCAGGTGTTGGAGTTTGGAGAAGTGCTTCGGGCCAGTGCTTTCATGGTTTGGTTCGGAAGTTGCAAGGTGAGTTATCCTCACTATATCAATAGGGTCTAAGGCATCAAGGCCGGCCCTTTTAGTTGTTATCTTGGTTACAGTATGCTACATGTGGTTATGATATGTTAGATCGGCATCCGGATAGACAGTATGTTGTCATGCTCTTATGATCCGTTAGGATTGGTATGTTAGTGACCTGGTTAGGTTGGTGTTTTGGTTATGAGAGATTACTATGATGGATGATCTGTGAGATAGTTATATCTAATATCTGTATGTGTACTGTTTGATGTGCTTATTGATCTGATTAGATCGGCGTCCTGGTAATTAGGACAGTATTATGTTAGTGACCTGGTTTACGTCGGTATCCTGGTATATAGGATGATCCTATGTTAGTGACCTAGTTTAGGTTGGTATCCTGGTATATAGGATGATGCTATATTAGTGACCCGTTAGGTCGGTATCCTGGTTAGGATGTTGCTATGCTTTATGATCTACTAGATCGATTTGTTTGTCTATGGACTGTTATATGATTACCTGTTATATGTGCACATGGTTATTTGCTTGATGTTTGGGTTGAGGCGGTCCTGCTTTGTGCTGAAGGCCCATACCCTACGAGCAGTCCGGATAGATTGTAGGCCCGTATGGTGGTCCAGTCATACTGAAGGCTCGAGATAGATCCAGATAGACTGAAGGTCTGGTGTGGGCGGTCCAGTCATACTGTAGACTCAGAGAGTGGACCAGGTGGACTGAAGGCCTGTTGAGGGCGGACCAGTCACACTGCAGACTTGAGAGGTATGGTTGTTCTGTATTGTGATATGATATGATTATGGTTGTATGTGGTTGGTATGTTGGGGGAATTTTTGTATAACAATAGTTATCACGCTAGCATTGATCAACCTCCTTTTGAGATGCTCTACGGGAGCAAATGCTGGACCCCAATCTGTTGAGGCGAGGTTGGTCAGCGAGTTATGGGGAGCACCAAGGTGGTGCTCAAGACCACTAAGCAGATTCAGCAGGTTCGGAGCAGCCTCAAACAACTCAAAGTCGGCAGAAGAGCTATGCCGACCGGCGCCGATTAGACTTGGAGTTCCAGGTGGGAGATATGGTTCTCTTGAAGGTGTCACCTTGGAAATGTGTCATCCAGTTCAGGAAGCGGGGCAACCTGGGCCCCATGTATACTGGTCCCTTCAAGGTTTTGGCTCGAGTGGGTCGGGTAACTTATCGTCTTGATCTTCCATCCAAGCACAGTCAGATTCATAGCATATTTTATGTCTCTCAATTGCGGAAGTGTTGATTGGATGATTCCGCCATTGTACCTTTGGAGGATATTCAGGAGGATGATCGCATAAATTATATTAAGAGACCGGTGGCAAAATTTTAGATCGGAAGACGAAAACCTTGAGGAACAAGGTTGTGGAGCTGGTAAAGGTGCATTGGCTGCACCGTAATGGGTCAGAGTGGACGTGGTAGCCTGAGGAGAAGATGTGGGAGCATTATCCTGAGTTGTTCGAGATAGTGGACTTCGATGACGAAGTCTGATCCAAGTGGGGGAGAATTGTAACACCCGATGATTCCAAGGTATTATTTATTTATTTAATCATTTATTTATTGTTTTAATCATGATATGTTTTGGCTTAGAAGACTTGGGCTTCCACGAATGGGTTTGTTGAGGCAGTACGCTGGGTGTAAGCCTGGTGTACGCGAGGTGTAAGTGAATCATTAAGGACCGTGGAGGCATGCACATACGCTTAGCGTAGGAAGTGGTACATGCAGTGTAAGTGGCCAGATCCCCCAAACCCTAATTTTAGGGTGCAAGCCCTATATAATGTTATTATGTCCCATGTGTTAGCCTCCATATCAGCCTCTTATGTCCAGAAACCCTAAAATCGAGTCCTATCTTCCATTGTTGATTGTGTGAGCTTTTGGAAAGCTTTTGGTGTTCATCTTTGTGCATTTTGAAGGAGTTGAAGAAGCTAGAAGTTGCTTAACCTGAAGAGAAGGTCTTGGATCCAGAAACTCTACCCATTTTGCAAGAAGTTTGAGGTATCAAGTTCTTATCTTGATTGCTAAATATTTAGATCTCCTTTTTAGTTAAATAGTTATGTTTTTAGCCATGGTTTGGATGGATGTTGGGATTAGGGCGTCCCAAAGGCTTATTCTTTCAGATCCAAGGTCTTCATGGACCCCTTTGGCATAAAGGTGCCAACTTTATGGAGTTAGGGGCTTCATGCACCCATTAAGTCCTTCATTAGGTCCTTTTTGAGCTATTGAGCATCTTATGGTCATGTATGGACATAAAGTTAGCAACTTTACGTGGCAGTTCAGCTTAGAGGGATCGGATCTACATTCTGAAGCAAAGTCTTAACGGATTAGGAACTTAATCTTGAAGTTGGCTAAATTGGTTGAGTACGTTGGGCGTACAAGCCTGTACGCGCAATGTACAAGCCCTCGATGCAGTACATTTAGCTTACCGGCTGAGTACGCCCAACATACTCACTCTGATGACTTTTTGTTAGTGGACTTTCGATTTGGGCCTTTGTTTGGGCTTGGAAGGTTAGGGTTAGTTGGGCCATCTTACTTTGGTAGTTTTTGGGCCAAGTATGTTATTAGGCCTTAGGATAAGGCCCATATAAAGGAGTTGGGCCCAACTAGAAATTGGGCTATATTTTGGGCCTTGAGGGATTGTTTAACTTTCGGGGCCATTGGATTGTGGTTATGAGCTTCATTCTTAGGCCAAGCTAGGGTAGGGGTAAAATGTTCTTTTTACCCCAAGTAGAGATTATTGGTTATAATGTAGATCCCAAATGTTAATTAGTTTTTATGTGGCAATTGATAGCTCGGGGATCCGTAGGTCCAGCAGCCCGGGATCATGCGTTGCATTCAGCTTTTCAAGGTGAGTTTCTCACCGGGTTTAGCGGGTCTAAGGCACCAAGGCCGACCCTTGATTGATTATGTTGATATACTTGTTGTTTGTGTGATACTTGCATGTACTGTGATGTATGGTTATTGGGTGGGTCCTGTATTTTGAGTGTGGGAGGGGCCCGTATCTCATTGGGCGGGGACCGTTATGTGAGTGTGGGGGGCCCATTATGCAAGTGTGAGTGGGGCCCGTATCTCTTTGGGCAGGGCCTGTTATGTGATATATTGGTATGTTGTATCTTGAGAACTTACTAAGCTTTGTGCTTACGGTTTTTAGTTTGTGTTTCAGGTATTTCTGGTTCCAAGGGGAAGAGCTCGGTTTGACTCGTCGCACACATCACATGGATTTTGTTTATGGGACACACTCTGATTTTTATGATGTTTGACATAATTATTTTATTGGGTTGTATGTATAATTTTTTGGAATAATATTTTTAATTACATCAAAAATGAAATTTTTGCGTCATAATTTTTGGATGTTTCATATTCTATGAAGCAACTAATAAGCTATGTTAACAAAAAGTTTATTTAACGAGTATATATAAAATAAATCAATTATTTATAACTTTATAAAATATATTTTGATTATCAAAGTCTAAATTCTGTTATATACTTATGTAAGAAAAATTGTATTTTTTTTTCTTTTTTCTTTAAATTACATTATACTTATGTGAGAAAAATTATTTGAAAATCTTAATAACATGAAAAGAAATGACAGTATATTCATTGGGCTAAATTGATTAAATGAATTTTAACTAACTTCGATGATTTTAAAATGATTTTTAATAATGAACTGATTAGCAACAACCATTTAAGGTGTGTGTATTTATATTGAATCTGGAGTGGTAAATGTGATTTCGAATATACCAAATTGTATAAGTAATAACTCTACCTTTATGGTATATATATTTAATATATATATATATATATATATATATATATATATATATATATATATATATATTAATCTAGATGGTAAAAAAAACAATATGTAATTGTAATAAATTACTAAAAGAATAAAAAATAATCACGTGACTTAATATATTAAGTTATCATTAATTATTATACAACACAAAGAAATAAAATGCATGTCTTCGAAAACATAAAGTATACCACTACAATAGAAAACAACAAAATAATATAATTGTTATAAATATAATGCTATAATTGGGAAAAAAACAAAAAAAAGTTATAAATAATAAAAATATAAAAAGGTACAACAGTATGATGCTATAAAAGTACGATGTTACAAATAAAGTAGGATGTTAATTTTTGTAAAAAAAAACAAAAACAAAAAAAACAATGTGTATTGTAAAAAAAACAATGTTAATTCTGTAACTAAACTCTGAACCCGAAATTATGTTTTAGCAACATCATGTCTATTGATAAAAGTTTGACTAGTAATCCACATCGAAACTATCCCGAATTCCAAGTAGGACTCAAAGCTTTTATCGAGAAGTCCAAGTCGCACCTTCATAGTAATGGTAAAATCAGATGTGCATGTCAAAAATGTGATGACCGTTACTTCAATTACCCGACAGCAGTGGAATGTCATATATTTATAAATGGTTTTAGTAAGTCGTACACAACTTGGATCTATCATGGTGAATCTGTAATTCCTCAAGTCGTCTTGCCAAGTAACGAACTGACCGATTTAATCGACGATGTGATGTGGGAGTCGAGAGAAAATGATACCAACCTCGATGAAGGAACCTCAAATACAAGGGGGTAGCAGTGTGGATGATGATTTTTGTAACCCCCGAAATCTTGAAGAGAAATTGTTGAAAATAAGCTTTATTTGAATAGAACTCGGCGAGTTGGAGGGGGTAACTCGGCAAGTTTATGATGGAAGATTCGCGGGATTAAATGAACCAACACGACAAGTTGAGGTGCCCCAACTCGGCGAGTTGGTGGCTGGGAAGAAAACCCTAATTTTTAGGGTGTTGAACCCTGTTTAAAGGCCTTAAGCTCCTTTGGCTGGCCTCCTTAGCAACCTCCATTGTTGTCAAAAGCCTAAATCAAGTTGTAGCCTCCATTTTCAAACATTTGAGCCTTGGATGAAGTTTGGTGGTCATTATGTGAATTATGAAGGAGTCAGAAGATCTTGACGCTCTAAGCTTGGAGAAAGAAGTCTTGGATCCAGAATATCTACCCATTTTGCAAGGAGTTTGAGGTATCAAGTTCTTATCTTGATGGCTAGATGCTTAGATCTCTCTTTTGGGTTAATTTGTTATGCTTTAGCCATGGGTTGGATGAATGTTTGGAATAGGACGTCCCAAAGCATTATTCTTTCAGATCTTGGGTTGTCATGGACTCTTTTGGCATAAAGGTGCCAACTTTATGGATTTAAGGACTTCTTGTGTACATTAAGTCCCTTATTAATCCCTTCTTGAGCTTTTGAGGTTCTCCTAGGCATGCATGAATGTAAAGCAGACAACTTTACGTGGTTTTCCAGCTCTAGGGTGTCAGATCTGCAGATTGAGGCTTTGTCTTTGGAGATTAAGTGCTTAATGGTTAAGCCCTCACTATTTTAAGTCTAGGGTTTTGGTTTGAACCCATGTCAGTGGTTCCTAGGGGTAAAGTTGGATACTTTACCCTTCTAGATCTCATTTGGTCGAGACCTGAGCATTGGAGCTCTTGGATTCAATGAATGAAGCTTGATGTATTAAGTTGTTAGGTCTCGGGCAAACTCGGCAAGTTGTTTTGGTTTTCCCTATTTCTAAGTTGATGTAGAACTCGACGAGTTGATTAGACAACTCAGCGAGTTGGGTCAATATGGATTATGGATCTTGTCCTTTTGGCTTATGTCTTTGACCTTCCCAATAGGTGCTTGAGGCAATCTGAATTGTATCTAAGGACAATATGGGCTTAGGATAAGGCCCATATGGGATTGGGACCAATTTGGAAAATTGGGCCATTAGTGGGCCTTTGTGGATCCTTTGGTTTTGGGCTTGAGAGTTTGAGTTATTAATGGGCCATCAGAATACAAAGTGTTGGACTAGAGAGAATGGTTGGGCCTTAAGGCAAGGCTATGTAAGGAGTTTGGGCCTAATTTTCAAAAATTAGGCCAATGGTTGATTTGTGGGCCTTTGGGCCTTTCAGTGTGTAGTTGGGTCATAAATTTGGACAAGGTTAAGTAGAGGTAAAATGGTCCTTTTACCCCAGGAATGGAGTTGTGGTTTGGATTGAAACTCAATTGTTAATTGGGTGCGTTTTGTTATTAATAGTTTGGGTATCAATCAGCCTGCAGCCGGGAGTTTTCTGTAAGATTCAGCAGTGCGATGTGAGTCTTCTCACTATATCCATGGGTCGAAGGCACCAATGTCGGCTCATTATGTGTTTTCTGGTATGCTATTTGTCTCTATGATACTTACTTGGAAGACCCCCCGGGGGGAGCCCATGGCAATTGGATGTCAGACCATGAGGAGAAAGCTCATGGCATTCCAGGTAAAGACCTTATGGGGGAGACCATGGCATAATAGATAAAGACCATAGTGAGAGCCCATTGCACCTATATGTATGTGTGTAATACTCTGTGATTGTATGTGATATGGTATTTTTATGAAACTCACTAAGCTTTGTGCTTACGGTTTTTAGTTTATGTTTTAGGTACTTCAGTTTTCAAATGGAAGAGCTCGGGATGATTGCAAAGCACACACCACATGTTTCCACATATTGTGGATTACTCTGGTTAATTGATGTTTTGCTAAATATTGGTTACTCTGTGTAACACGCCGACTCCCAGGTACAAGTTTTAAAGCATTATATACATATTAATGGACCTACTCGACGAGTTGGTTTCCCGCAACTCGTCGTGTAGAGGAAGGTTAGCCCGCATGGATTATTGGATCTACTCGACAAGCCGGAGGATCCGGACTCGACGAGTAGGAGCTGGGAGATGAAACCCTAATTTTTATGGTTTGCACCCTATTTAAAGGACCTTAAGTCCCTTCCTCCAGTCCTTTACCACCCCCTTGACGGCTAAGAGAAACCCTAATCGCTATTAACCTTGTTATTGAGTGGTTGTGAGGCTTAAAGAGTGATTTTGGTGCTTTGTGTGAAGAAGGTGTGAAGTATAAGAAGCTTGGAGCAAAAAGGAGCTTGTGGATCTGACTCTACTTCATCTTGGCATCATTTTAAAGGTAAGAAGTCGTCACCTTGGTTTATCTCTCGCTAAATCTCTTCATGTTTGGGCTTACGGCTATCTTTAGCACATTTGGGAGTCATTTTGAGTATTGGGGCAAGATCTGAAGTTGTAACTTCAGATCTGGACTCCCCTGGGTCCCTAAAGCTATAAAGTTATGAGATTTGGCAAGCTTAGGCATTTCCCTTTGAGTTAACCTTTCCCTTAGTCTAGTTTTGGCATGTAGGACCATGCATGTACGTAAAGTTTGCAACTTTACATGGAAACCATGTCCTAGGAGGTTGGATATGCAACATGGAGCTTTGGGGTAGCTTAAAAACATTTGTATGAGTGATGGACTGCATGAACTAGACGAGTCTCTTACCCGAATCGGCGAGTCGGGCGAAGGTTTCCCGTATTTGATTCTGCATGAACTTGGCGAGTCACTAAGAGGACTTGACGAGTCAGTTAGGGTTTTCCCCGACATCTGGACACGCATGGACTCGGCGAGTTGGTTGGAAACTCAGCGAGTCGATTAGGATTTTAGGTGACTTCTGAGTTCTTAAGGAACTCGACGAGTTACTAGCTGCACTCGACGAGTCGGGTCAACATGGACAGTTGACTTTGACTTTGACCAAGGGTTGACCAGTTTGACTTATGGGGGGTATTTTGGTAATTTGGGGATTTATGGAAGTGAGCCATTGGTGGAAGTAGGTGTTGGACTTGGAGTCACATTTGGTGAAGTTTGACTTTATCACTTCGAGCTACTTGTGAGGTGAGTTCTCCTTAATATGTCAACTGGGTCTAAGGCATCAATGTCGACCCTTTTCAAATTTGTATCTGGGTTGTTGCATGATATGCTAATTGATTTACATCCTGGTAGTTGGGACGGTGATATGCTCAATGACCTGGTTAGGTCGGTATCCTGGTATATAGGATGATGCTATGTTAGTGACCGGTTAGGTCTGTATCCTGGTTATAGATTGTTGCTATGATTGGTGATTTGTTAAATCGGTTTGACTGTTCTATATGCTAGTGTATGATATTTATGTGCACATGATTATTTGATTGGGGGTTGGGTTGAGGCGGTCCTGCTTTGTGCTGAAGGCCAACATACCCAGGGCGGCCCGGAAATACTGAAGGCCTGGCGAGCGGTCCGGATAGGTTGTAGTCCCTAAGAGGTCGTCCAGACGTGCTGAAGGCTCGGAGAGCGGTCCAGATAGACTGATGGCCTGTGAGGTGGTCCAGTCACACTAGTGGCTCATTATGCATCTTGTGTTGTTTATATGATATGGTTATATATGCATGGCAGTATTTTAGGGGTAACTCACTAAGATTTCGAGCTTACGTTTATCGAATATTGTTTCAGGTACTTCTGATGATCGTGGGAAGTCGAAGGCGTGATCATACAGCTCCTCATATTTCATGTTTTTATGATTTGATTCTGGCATACTCTAACATTATACTATTTTGAAAACAAGTTTTATAATAATCATGGCTTTTGAAACGTTTAAAAAAGTTTAAATTTGGCATGATTTTTATGGATGTTACACTCTGGTTTTATGAAAAAAATCAGTAATAACGATTTTTTTAAGACAAAAAAATTTTCTGTCATGATTTTGGGTCATTAAAATTTTGCACAGTTGTTAGAAGAAGTGGAAACTAAATTGTATCATGGTTGCACATTTTCTTCCCTTGAGTTTCTAGCTAAGTTAATGCATATCAAGGTGAACAACAAATGGGCTGATAGTTCATTTGATCAACTCCATGAGTTGTTGCAATCAACATTTCCCAAAGGCAACAAGGTTCCCCTTTCACATTATCTAGCCAAAAAGAAACTAAAGTCTATTGTTCTGAGGTATGATTCGATACATGTGTGCAAAAACAATTGTTTTCTGTTTTGGAAAGAACACGAGTCATTGAAAGTTTGTCCCATTTGTAAAGAGAGCCGATTATTGATAAAAACACCAATGGTAAGAAAGTAGCTCATAAGGTGTTACGGTACTCTCCTGTGACCCCTAAACTACGACGTTTATATTGTTCGAGGCACACTACCAAAAATATGATTTGGCATAGTATCGGACAATCAGAAGATGGTGTGATACGTCATCCTGTTGATGGGAAACATTGGCAAGATTTTGATTAAAAATACCTTGACTTCTTGAGTGAACCCCGTAACGTACGCCTAGGTCTTTCAGTTGAGGATTTTAATCCATTTGGAAACATGTGTAATCCACATAGTACATGGCCAGTCATACTCACCACATACAATCTGCCACGCTAGCTTTGTATGAAAGAGTCATCATTCATGTTGACTTTGTTGATTCCCGCCCCGAAAGTACCTGGTAAGGATATGGATGTTTTCCTTAGGCCGTTGTTGGAAGATCTTAAACGTTTGTGGAACTCAGGTGTACGTATTAAAGATGTGGCGAAAAACACATTATTCACAATGAGAGCTATGTTGTTGTGGACAATAAACGATTAGCCAGCTCGTAGTAATCTACCAGGTTGGAGTGGGCGAGGGTATAGAGCATGTGCTACTTGCAATGAAGACGCTCCTTTGTACCGTACAACAAAATAAAGTCATATATATTGGGCACTGTCGTTTCTTAGATAATAATGATCCGTTAAGAAAAAAGTTGGACTTTAACAGTCTGGAAGAGATAACACCCGCTATGAGACACTTTAGTAATGATAACATACAAGTGCAACTAGGTCATCTACTAACTCATAAACCGGGTAAACATCCTGAGCAGGGAGGTGGGGAGCCAAAGCGGCAAGATGACGAGTTGAACTGGTCGAAACAAAGCATTTTGTTTCTAACTCAAGTATTAGTCTTCTCTATACCCGAAACACAACATAGATTTCATGCATGTCGAGAAAAATATGGACGAGAGTTTGTTAGGTACTCTTCTAATGAACGATAAAAGTAAAAACACATCAAATGCACGAGAGGACTTGAGAATTCTAAACATTTGGAGAAATGAATGGTTGCAAAAAAGGTGACAAGTTTCATAGACCCCATGAAAGATACTCTTTCACGAAATCTAGTCGACAACTCTTTCATCAATTTATAAAAGATGTTAATCTGACATATGGGTTTGGTTCTAACATCAGTAAGAAAGTGAACGATACTGATATTGCCATATTTATACATATTTTTAGGCAATATTTAAGTACATTTTTATTAAAAAGTTGGTAATTTGTTTAGAATAATGGTACTTATGAGCTTAAATGTTATTTGCAGCCAAAAAAAGAAGACATTTTGAAGAAAAGGGACTGAATGCGTTAAAGAAAGAAACTTTGGGAATTAAAAGAGTAAAAGTGAAGAAAATCTGGAAAAAAGATTATTCACGATGTGAGACTTAAAGGATTCACGACATGAATCGTTGGTTCTAGAAGATATGTACGCGGGTGAAGGAATCCTTAACGGACATGGTTATCTACAACTCACGACGTGAATTTATGGATATTAGCAACTATATAAATCCTTGACCATTACGAATAGAGGCAGCTTTTGGCAGAAGGAAGGAGTTCCAGAAGACGATTTGGAGCGAAAGAAAGGTTCTGGAAGAAGGTTTTCAACACCAAAAAGAATAGAGGTTTATATTTTAGTTAAATAAGAACATGTGTTTCATTATTAGGTGTGTTGGTTTAGTTGCTATGATGAGCCGCTGAATCTAGCTACTCTTGTTTAGCTAGATGAAGCTTTAAACTTATGAATAGTTCAATGTTTATGGATTAAGTTTAGTTGGTAAAAATTGCTTGTGTTTGATTTGTATAACCTAGCATGCTATTGTTTGTTTCTCTAATTGCTTGATTGCATGTTCTGTGTAGCTTAGTGACCATTAAACTGCATGAACTTGTTTACCTAATGATTTAGTGAACATTGAAATGTTAGAGCTAGGATTGACCAATCTTAGTTAGTAATTAGAATAAATAAAGCTTAGCTGTGTTAGAGAACGTGTATTGTGACTATAATTGCGTTTATATTACAAATCTCACATAGCATATTTACATTCATAATTAGTTATGTGTTTAATTATGTGTGAACATACATGGTTTAACATGAATTAGTTAATTATTGGTAAAGTTAGAACTAGATTACCAATACAACTAAAAACCAACTTAATAATCCGTAATCATTAGCTAGCCATAAGGGAGAAGTGGATTCAAACTAAACAAGAGTGTGTTTTTATTTATTGAATTTGATTTAAGTTCATATGATCTTGTAAAACCAGATAAAATCCCTTTTAAACTTGTTAATAATTAGGTTTTTAATAGTAAGTAAATTAATTAGTAACACCGTTCCCTGTGATCGACACCCGACTTACCCAAGCTATACTGTAATCTGACTAGGTATACTGCCTATAAGTGCATAGTTAGTTAAGTTTGTTAGGTTATAAATATTAAAATTAGTGAGTACTTTTGTGCACATCAAGTTTTTGGCGCCCTTGCCGGGGAACGGCTTAGATTATTAGTTATTTAGTTGCATTAGATTAATCGACCCCTTTTTGTGGAATAAAATCTGCAAAAAGGTTAATTGGTTATTTATTTTTGTTAGCTTAGCTTAGTTTTTTTTTGTTTCTATCACAGAGTTCACGACGTGAGTTTTAATAAACTCACGACGTGAAAGCTGAAATTTCAGTTTTTAGTTTTTCTTATTTTAGTCTAGTTTTACGTTTTTAGTTTAGCAAGTTGCAGGAGTTCATGACCAGAAGCTCAAACACACACTTGGTGCCACCACTTGAAGATCCTGAGTCTGCACTTCACAAGAAAAAGACGCCCTTACAAGAATTGAAGTCAGCTTTTTCAAGGAAGTCGGGCAAGAAGACAGGAGAGTCAAGTTCATCCGCGAGGCACAAGAGCAATATTGAGCACTTGGATCAAACATCCGTCCAAACCGAGTCCGAAAGCGATACCGAGCCATAATTTGAACAACACACGAGCGAACCCGAGAACAAGCCAAGGAACGAGATGGCAGCAATTGAAGAAATGTCCATGGGAGCTTACAAGAAGCGGATCCGAGAAGATGTGGGTCCTGGTTTAGTCCAACCCGCAATACCTGCCACTGCCACATTCGAGCTGAAGGGACACATATTGACTGCACTGAAGGACATCCCATTTTTCGGGAAAGATCATGAGGATGCTTTTAAGCATCTAGATGAAGTCAACGACATTGCGGACTACTTCAATGTCCCAAATGTCAGCAGAAACACATTCTTGCTTAGGATGCTTCCCATCACTTTCAAAGGAGCTGCTAAGGAGTGGTTAAAAGCACTCCCACCGGGTATAATCACCACTTGGGCTCAAATGCGTGAGCAATTCCTGGACCAGTTTTGCCCGCCATCCAAGATAGCCAAACTCAAGAAGGAAATAGCCAACTTTGAGCAACAGCCGGGGGAATCACTATACGAAGCATGGGAGCGGTACAAGGGCTTGCTCAGAAATTGCCCTCAGCATGACCTAAATGTGCAGCAAGAGATGTTAATCTTTTATGATGGGGTCAACGTGATGACAAGACAACTCCTTGATTCTCAAGGACCTTTGACAAAGAAAAATCCAAGGGAGGTCAAGGAGCTAATTGAAGAATTCGCGAAGCATTCTCGCGAATACCGCAACCCGAGGCAGGAAGGAATCAAAGGCGGAGGAGGGGCCCAAAATGAAGAAATAGCAGCAGTCATGGCAATGCTGAATAATATGGACCGCAAGATAACACAGATGGACCAGTCGATACATGTCATAAGAGTGGGTTGCGAGAGATGTAGTGGTCCACACTTGACCAAGGACTGCAATGTAGATGAGTATGGGAACAGAAAAGCTCAAGTGTGCTACTCTAGTGGGGATAAGTTTGATGAGGACTGGAGGAAACCGAAGAAAGAGTGGCTGCCATATGAAGAGTATAAGAAACAAAAAGAAGAGAAGTATAGGCAGACAGGTCGAGGCCTTTATCAAAAGGAGCAGCCACCAGCCGAGAAGAAACCCGGCCTAGAGACCATTTTAATGAAGTTTATGGAAGCTTCGGAAAAGAGACATGATGCCACTGATCATGCCATTATGGAACAACAAACTTTGATAAAGAATCATCAAGCCACCATCCATAACCTTGAAGTACAATTTAGTCAACTAGCCACTCTAGTTCATGAGAAGTTATCCCCGAAAAATACCGAAACAAAGACCCAATCTCATGTAATGGCCATAGACACCGAAGAAGAAGCCATCTCTGAGTTCCTGGAGGCATTGGAAGAAGAACCACAGCAGCCCGATCCAAAGATGAAGAAGATCAAGCTCAAAAATCATGAAGCTGCTGAGTTCCAGAATTCACGACGTGAACCTTATATGTTCACGACGTGGGACCATCATGAACAGAAAAATTCTGTAGTTGGTTCGGTTTATCAGCTACCTTTGCCTTTTCCTTCCCAAGCTACCCTTAGTCCACTGGAGAGAGAGCATAGAGAGTTTGTCAAGCATGTGAAGGGGATCCCGATTAATACTCCCTTTGTCGAGTCCTTATCCAAAACTCCCGAGCATTAAAAATTACTGCAAGATTTGATAGACACTCGCAAGCAATTAAAGAAGCAGTCTAAGGTGGTTCTAAGTGAACAAAGCTCAAAAGTTGTATTGGGAGAGACACCAGAGAAAATGGGGGATCCTGGACGTCTCACCCTTCCGTGTGAGTTTGGTAATAAATTGAAGGTTAATGCTTTAGCCGATTCTGGGGCTAGCATTAATTTGATGCCTTTTTCATTTTATAAAAAATTGGAAATTCAGAAGATGAAGGCTACAAAAATGACGATTCACATGGCGAACCGTTCAGTGACACAACCCCGGGGAATAGTGGAGGATATTTTGGTAAAAATTGGAAATTTTGTTTTTCCAATAGATTTTGTAGTAATGGATATGAAGGAAGATCCCGATGTTCCAATTATCCTTGGCCGCCCATTGCTTAACACTGCTGGAGCTCTTGTTGATATCCGCGAGTCTAAGCTCACCTTGAGAGTTGGTGATGAAAAAGAAGTTTTTGGGATAGAAGATGGCTTCCCAAAGGAACATGTTCAAGAAGAGGTGTTCACAATTAACAAAGACAATGAACTAGAAGAATTGGAGAAGCTTATGGAAGAAGAGATCAAGGCAGTTCATCAAGTCAAAAGAATAAAACCTAGAGCATCTGTTCCATTTTTTGTTGAAGTCATAGCTTACAAAAGTCCACCTTCTTGGGTGAGCAAAGAGGATGAGGAGATGACAAGTGATGAAAAGGAGGTCACTTCAAGAGTGACAAAGCCGGTGGTGAAATAGGAGGGGGATGCGATGAGGTGCAAGGAAGAAACTAATGGCACAAAACGCAAGCTTGAAGAAGAGGTGAAAGTTAAAAAAGAAAATTCAAAGAAGGCATACAAAAGGCGAGTTCAAGCTTACAAGAGGCGATTCAAGGAACAAAAGATCCTAGTGGTGGATTCTTCCGAGGACTCAACGTAGGAGGCACGGAGTCCGGCTCAAGACTCCAAGAAAAAGAAGCGCTTCTCGGGAGGCAACCCGAGTTTGGTTTGCAAAAAAAAAAATTCTTTTTCTTTTTGCATTTTAGTTTTAAAAACTTAGATCAAGTCATCCAACTCTATTAGAACATAATGTAGGGACCTTAAAAAGGAAGTAGTAATAATTGAGAACTTAGTTCAAAGTCAAAAATTGATTTTTCTCTTCCAGACTTAATTCACGACGTGAATTGTGAATGAACCGGACACATAATCCATGATATGGCTTAGCCCATTAAACTAGTAAGCCTAAGATCAGTCCGTGAGTACATGGCCCAAACTTAAGCCCAGACACTATTCACGACGTGAATCTTACCGAATTCACGACGTGAATTTTCAAAAGTACGGGACCACAAAATAAACCCCTAGAAACCAGTTAACCCTTCAATTGTTTATTCTTCACGAAGTGGAAGCAGAAATTGGTCCCCCCCCCCTTGGTCCCCATTGCTTCGATTTTAGCCGACAACTCCACTAATCTTCCTTGTGCTTACGTAATACGTCCAACAAAGGAATGGCTCCAAGAAGAGAGGTTCCAGCTGGGGTTCCGGGTTTGCACCCGCTTTACAATTTTCCCGCAACAACGGCCCGTGATGTTTTGACCCGTTGGAACAACAGATTGGGGTGGCTTTACAATAGGGAAATTGCAGTTGCTCCAACAGTCAATTGGACAAGATTGAGGGAAGTAGGGCTCGTAGATCGGGTGGGCCCGTTCTTGACAAAGATATTCATTGGAGATGGGTATTCGTTTACCTGTTCTGGTTGGCAGAATCTGTTCCAGGTGCAAGAGCGGGTCTACAAGGAGTTTTGTGTCGAGTTTTTCGCAACGGTGACATTTTAGGAAACGGTTCAAGATCCACATTGGCCACAGGAGTTGGTATTTAGATTGGGGGGTGAGTACCGGGAGTGCAGCCTGGTTGAGTTTGCTTGGAGAGTAGGACTGTATGATCGACAGGAGGTTATGACTCCCGAGTTTGGCATGTTTTTGAGTGGGGCTGCTAGAGGATATGCAGAGGGTGTCACGGGTTATTCTTTTTGGCATAACATTGCCTCCGGGATGTTTAATTCCGGAGTATCTCCCGAGAGCAGTATTCGGTCCCCGATCCATCATTTACTCCACCGGTTCATTACCTTTTCCATCAACCATAAGAGGCATGGCGACAAAGTGACTAAGCAGAACTTATTTTTCTTATGGTGCATCTTACAGCCTGGTGTCTGTTGCAACATCCCGTATTTTCTAGCCCGTTTTCTGGTCGGGTCTGCCGCGAGTTCACGCCCTGGGAGCCCCATTTGTGGGGGGGCATTTTGTTACTCGTTTGGCCCGTTCTTATCATTTGGTTGTTCCCGATATTACTAGATCCATGACGTGTGTGGACGAGCATGACTTTGGTATGGGATATTTGGAAACTATGCGGGTGGTCAGAAATTTTGGATTGTATTGGGGCATAGTTCCATCAGATGGTGAGGGTGATGATGAGGATGATCAGCCGGCCAACCGACCCGCGCCAGAGCCGAGACCGAGGCGCAAGAACGTGAGAGGAAGGGGAGACCGCAGGTAGCCGATACACCCACCTGCTTCCATGGTTGGTGCGCCTTTTGGGATTGATATGGCTGGTTACTTTGACCAGTTATCGTTAAGTGTGAATTGGATACGCGGCACGATGGAGAATGTTGTCTGGCATCTTGGGGTGGAGCAACCGCCTCATTTAGGGTATCATTACCCGATTTGCCCACGATGGTCGGAGTATGGTAGCCGTGGAGGTGATGGAGCTGGTACCAGTGGTGCGCATAATGATGAAGAGGATGATTGATCGTTTTTTATTTTGTTTGATTTATTTTTAGTTTGTTTTTATGGGATTGTAAGAACTACTTTGAATATTATGTTACTTTTATTCTTCGTTGTTGGTTGTTTCTCAGAAATTGCTAAGGAGCGCCTAGAGAGGATAGCGAGTTATGAATGCGTACGTTTTTAGCCGGGAGTTTTTAATGCCGAGAGTCGAAACCCATATTTTCAAAATAAGTGTGGGGTGAGTCAGGAGAGTGGAGCGTCAGCGAAAGAGTCATAAACTGATGACTTTGGAAGTGTCTTAATACATTAATACATTAGAAGAAGAATTGGGCAATGTTTTCTGCTTGTCCAGTTTTCACGACGTGAACTTTTATTATTCACGTTGTGAGTCAGTTATCAGGAGGTTCTCAGAATACGCTTAGTTTCGATCTCACGTCGTGAATTGTCTCACACTCACGTCGTGAATATTAGATTTTTACAAGATTCAAGGCCCTTGACATTTTAGTCTTCTATGGGTTGATGCTATTCTTCTTGTCAATATATTCAAGATTATTTTGGCTCATTTTTACTACCATACAATGTGGCGTATGCTTTCCCACATTGGTCATTCTACTTTTGGAGACTTACACCATATTTGAAGACGATGGAAGGCTCGATTTCGTGTTTTGCCTATACACTCCTTATTTCGCGAGTTCAAAATCCAAGTTTCTATTTTTGGAATTCCATATTAAAGATGCACGTTTTCCACACTTTTGGAGATGTTCACGCCACTATCCCAGGGGAGTCTGTTCCTTTTTCTCCCTTTTCTTTAATTTTCTTTAATTTTGATGCATACAATAAGGGCATTGTATGAAATAAGTGTGGGGTAGGGGTAGAAAAAGTAAATTGCTAGATAATCATAGAATTTGATAGTAAAAATTGGAAATTTGAAAATTGAAATTTTTAATAATTGAATCTAGTAGTAATAATTTGAACTATAATTGCTAGTATTATGTGGGATGATCCGATGAAAGTTCAAATGTTTAGTTGAGCCAATACACGTTATAGTGCATTTGTGGCCTCCCTATTTTAGTGAAATCTTGGAACAAAAACATAATCCCGCTTGGTTTGAGGGATGCAATATGTTTAGCAGCCTAAACCTGAAATGTATCCAGGAAAATTATTATCATTAACCGATAAAGGTTGAGGTTGAGCGCCTCTGCTTAAGCATGTAGGTTTTGAGTGAAAAAAGAGAGGTACATGTAAAAAAAGAGAGAGAATTACGAGAAAAGTTTGAAGAATTTTGGAGCAAATAAAGTGAAGATCAAAAGATCAAAATTCCAAGAAATTCAAAAGTTAAAGATACCAGAAATCAAATAAGGTGGTGAATTCAAAGAAATCAAAGATTAAATTATCAAGAAAGTGAAGAATTCCAAAAGAGCTCCATAGTGCTATCAATTATTGTAATTCTAGATTATGTATGCTTAGGTTGCTCCATTAAAAATACCTTGAGGATAAGGAGGTTTTCTGCGGATGGATTCGGACGGTTGCATAAAATGAGCATTGTTCGGAAAAAGTGGGCGAGTGTTTATGAAGATTGTGAGTATTTAAAGTATGGGGGTACTTTAGGAAAATTTTAGACACAAATGCATGCGTTGAGGTCTTGGCATAATGGCTGAGCTAGAGTTGGATTGTTCTATGTGATGTTAGTAATCAAGGGTTAAGTTTAAATTTGCTTGAGGGCAAGCAAAGTCTAAGTGTGGGGTATTTTGATATTGCCATATTTATACCTATTTTTAGGCAATATTTAAGTACATTTTTATTAAAAAGTTGGTAATTTGTTTAGAATAATGGTACTTATGAGCTTAAATGTTATTTGCAGCCAAAAAAAGAAGACATTTTGAAGAAAAAGGACTGAATGCGTTAAAGAAAGAAACTTTGGGAATTAAAAGAGTAAAAGTGAAGAAAATCTGGAAAAAAGATTATTCACGACGTGAGACTTAAAGGATTCACGACGTGAATCGTTGGTTCTAGAAGATATGTATGCGGGTGAAGGAATCCTTGACGGGCACGGTTATCTACAACTCACGACGTGAATTTCTTACTATTCACGACGTGAATTTATGGATATCAGCAACTATATAAATCCTTGACCAGTACGAATAGAGGCAGCTTTTGGCAGAAGGAAGGAGTTCCAGAAGATGATTTGGAGCGAAAGAAAGGTTCTGGAAGAAGATTTTCAACACCAAAAAGAATAGAGGTTTATATTTTAGTTAAATAAGAACATGTGTTTCATTATTAGGTGTGTTGGTTTAGTTGCTATGATGAGCCGCTGAATCTAGCTACTCTTGTTTAGCTAGATGAAGCTTTATACTTATGAATAGTTCAATGTTTATGGATTAAGTTTAGTTGGTAAAAATTGCTTGTGTTTGATTTGTATAACCTAGCATGCTATTGTTTGTTTCTCTAATTGCTTGATTGCATGTTCTGTGTAGCTTAGTGACCATTAAAATGCATGAACTTATTTACCTAATGATTTAGTGAACATTGAAATGTTAGAGCTAGGATTGACCAATCTTAGTTAGTAATTAGAATAAATAAAGCTTAGCTGTGTTAGAGAACGTGTATTGTGACTATAATTGCGTTTATATTACAAATCTTACATAGCATATTTACATTCATAATTAGTTATGTGTTTAATTATGTGTGAACATACATGGTTTAACATGAATTAGTTAATTATTGGTAAAGTTAGAACTAGATTACCAGTACAACTAAAAAACAACTTAATAATCCGTAATCATTAGCTAGCCATAAGGGAGAAGTGGATTCAAACTAAACAAGAGTGTGTTTTTATTTATTGAATTTGATTTAAGTTCATCTGATCTTGTAAAACCAGATAAAATCCCTTTTAAACTTGTTAATAATTAGGTTAATTTAATAGTAAGTAAATTAATTAGTAACACCGTTCCCTGTGAGCGACACCCGAGTTACCCAAGCTATACTATAATCTGACTAGGTACGCTGCCTATAAGTGCATAGTTAGTTAAGTTTGTTAGGTTATAAATATCAAAATTAGTGAGTACTTTTGTGCACATCAATACCAATACTAACATTATTGGGTTGAAAGCGCATTCTTATGGAACATTTGATGTCGATTGAAGTTAGAGGGTTGTTAAACAAAGATACTTATACACCTATTGTATACCTTTGTATGTTTTTCAAGCAAATTTGCTCTAGAACATTGAAGGTGGAGGATATGAGGAAAGAAAAATTAGACATTTTTCAATCTTGTGCAAGTTAGAATTAATTTATCCTCAATCATTTTTTGACATTATGGTTCATTTACTTTTGCATTTACCTGATGAGGCGATTGTCGGAGGCCCGGTATGTATGAGATGGATGTATCCCTTCGAAAGGTATATGAAAAAACTAAAAAACTATGTCAGAAACAAGGCATGGCTGGAAGGTTCTATAGTTGAGGGCTATGTTGCTGAAGAAGCTTTATAACTGTTCGATGTACCTTCGAGATGTACAGACTTAATTTAATCGCCCTGAAAGAAATAAAGATGTACAGACTCTCCAGAATTCCACAAAGAGTTGTGGGCTCTTGCAATGGGTCCGCAAATGAATGCTTATACTTACACCGCATGCATAGTCAATGGTGTTAGGTTTATGGTACTTAGTCGTGACGCACAACGCACAACACAAAACTTTGGGGTTTTAGCGGTGGGTGAGAAAGGAGAGAAACATTATGGCCAGTTAGAAGAGATTATAGAGTTACCGTATACACATGATTATTAAACTCTACTATTTCGGTGAAAGTGGTTTGTTACTCGAACATGAGTTATTTCTGGTGATAATTTTACCAATATCAACACACGACGCAAAGCATACAAAGATGATAAACTCATATATGCTTCACAAGCCAAACAAGTATTCTACATTAGAGAGCCTTCTCGAAAAAACCAAGAATAGCCAACGGTGTGTTGTCGAGCATGTTAATCATTGAAGTATTTTGGATCTACCATCGAACGAAGATCGTGTCCAACTTGTTTACAATGACTCTGCTTGTAACGCCCGGGTTTCAGGGCTAAGCATTTTTGACAATGTAATAGTCTAGGTCAACTATTGTAACTCTTTTTGCAGTAATAAAGATGAAATATTTGAGTGTTATGTGAATTATGTGTATTTATGTGCTTATTATTTAATTATAAACGTGTATAATTAATAAAGAATAAAAATAAGCATCAAAATTAAAGTGTGAGATAAACCCGATATCTTTATATAAAGTTGTAGTGGTCGAAACAAGGATTCTGGGATACAAAAAACACCGAAATCCGAGTTTTAACGAAGAAGTTATGACCCGTCGAAGTTTCGCGACAGAACCGGCACGATACCGGGAAGCGTAAATAGTGAATTTACGATAGAGCGAGATTTAGCCTTAGCGATCTAAACGAAATTCGTAGAATGTGTTAAACCAAGAGTTTCCATAAAAAGAACGCCCAAATCTGACTTCGTATGAGGAAGTTATGATTTTTCGAAGTTTCGGATTAGCAGTGTACAGCCCGAAATTCGAATATTAGATAGAGTGGTTTTTAGCCGACACGACCTAAACGAGAATCGAAGATCTTGTTAAGAGTAGCGTAACGAGAAAAAGATGGGCAAAAACAGACGTCGGATGAAGAAGTTATGAGAATTTAACGGACCAATCCTGTCCCGGCATGTTAATAATATAACTTTTAAAATAGAGTCAAAATTAGCCGACGGAGTCTAAACTAAAGTTGTGGAGTATGTTCCCACCTTCACATGGATATAAAGAACGTCAAAAACGGAGCTCGTACGCGAAAGTTACGAATTTTAAAGTTGAAGCATGAAATTGCGAAGTCTGTTGCTAAATCGATGATGTGGCAGCACCACAACCGTCCGATGATGGTCTCAGAAGTCGCTTCGGATTGCGACACGCCACCCCTCGCCTACGCCCCGCGTACTCCAGTTCTTATCCACTCCGAGATCGGTCCACGTACGAAGCCAGCTGGAAGCCTTATCCGAACTTACGCCCAGCGTAAGACTTCGGTACGCCCAACGTAAGTCCGAAGCCTCGCCTATAAAAGGAGGCCGAGGGCAGCCACTTCTCTCACACCAAATCCTTCTACTTTCTCTCTCTCTCTACTTTCTCTCACTACCCCCTAACCCCCTCCTAAGCCTAGGTAAACCCCCTAGCACCCGAAGGAAGCCCCGAGGCTCCCGGAGTCCCGAGAAAAAGGGTCTTTCGGTTTCGAAACGCTGCTCCAAATAAAGTTCCAGTTTTCTTTAAAATCCGTTGTAAGTAAGCTATGCGTACGCAACTTTTATTATAGCTTTCAAATAATTATAGTAATGTTATTAGGTCCTTAAAATAACTATTTGGGCTATTATTATGAGTTATATTGAGTGTTATTAAACACTTATATAATAATAATAATAATAGTTAGACTATTAATTTGTCGCGGTTATCGTTAGACTAAACCCTAGTGGTATTGGTACTAGGTTTTATCGAAGGAAAATTGTTTTGAGAGTATCGAAGCGTTGTCCGAGTGCTGAGTCACCACCTTTCAGGTGAGTGCATAGTTACTTTCATCTTACACATAAATATGAAGTTTTACATGCTATGTGTGCATATTATCTGAATACTTGCTATCTATGCTGGATGAACGCTTTTATACATATTTTCAATGATTTAAACTGTATGTGTATTTTATATCTATGAAAATGTTGGGGTAAAACATGGGTAGATGTAATAGGTGATGTGTGATAAAATGATGAGAGGCCTCGATGTTGATGTTGTTGATTCTGTCATCTAGCGGAGTATGGATGACGACCACGGACTCTTCTAGACAGTCTAGTGGAACACTAGCAGGCTCGCAACCTGTAGGTGTTGTGAACGATGTGTTCACCGGTGTACTCCATCCCCCACATGGTTGCCTTAAGGACATTTATTGCTGAGGAATCCCTTTAGCAGTAGTGTCCATCCCGATGATGATCCTTAGGCTAGGTCCCTTATGATAGGTGCTTAGGGACGTAATGTGAGGATAACGGGAACGGGTAATCGGGTTATTGTTGATTGATGAAATTAATAAACTTATTTATTGTGGGTTGAAAACCCTATGTGCTCACCAGGCTCCCCAGCCTGACCCACTCAGTTTCTTGTATTACAGGTAGTGGTGCTTGAGCATATATGTGATGTTTAGGATGAAGGATTACGGATATAGGCCTGTAGATACGAAATAATGTAGTAAGGCTTATATTGTATTATTTATGCTTTTGATCTGTATTGAACATGACATCCCAAGTCTTTTAATGAAATACATTTCCTTGGAAATGCTTTTGATAAATCTTTATCATATTTTGTTTTGGGACAAATTCCGCAACACTTTTATTTTAAATGTTACTCTGATTTTCAAACAAAACATAAACAAAATCGGTCTTTTCTGGCCGTGAAAATGGGGATGTCACACTGCCCAAAATGTTGACAATGGCTCACACAAAAATGTTGACAATGTCAACCTAGTTCAAAATATCTCTTCATCTGATGCTCCACTTTTTATCGATTTCAGCATGTACTTTCAAAATATTTCTAGAGTCGTTGATGTAGAAAGTGCAATTGAAGTTCCTCCGCCAACTGGTAGAGTCAATGATGTTTCTGATTGGGAGACTGATTATGATGAGACTGATTCTGATTATGATACCGAAGAAGACACTGAAGGATATGAGGATGATGTTGATTATAATACTTCTTATGTAATGCGTATTTGTAATATGAACTTTATTTGGATTCCTAGTTTAAATAGAAATGTTTATTCCTATGTAATGTGTATTTGTAATAGAAAATTGTATCTGTATATCTTATAATTTTTCAGGAAATGATATCGATATGGCTTTTGTTTGTGTGCACCATGGCTGCTGTTATGGGCCGTGGACATGTGGGTGATGGAGCTGAGGACCCACCTTTCCTAGGTGATACAGGTGTTGGTCATCATGAGCAGGACCGTAAGTCTTATTATGATTTTTATTTACTATTTTTATTCAGTTATTATAAATTAAATATCGTTTCCAATTATTTTTAATTAGATTTGTAGTTGAGCAACATAGTAACGTCCAAGGCAAAGCCAAAAATATTAAGCTTAAAAGAGCGCTCTTACAAAATAAGGGCAAACCGATTTACACTGATTATGACAGAGATATGACATATGATCCCGTAGGAGAGCCGAAAGACATGTTTTCACGAGAAGTTGGAAAAATAATGTGGCGGATGGTCCCTTTTGATAAATGGACTTGGAAAAAAGTGTCCCTTGCAATAAAGGATACATTAAAACAACATTTAGGGGTAAATTATTTATATAAAAATATTTTATATGGTTAATTATGATTGGTTTTTACTTAGTTAACTTGTTTTGTAGACAAAGTTTGATTTAGATCGGATGTACTGGGATCAAGATGCTGCTATGCTGTCAGAGAGTTTTGAAGCAGCTTTGTTAAAAGGTTATCGATAGCGTAAAGATGATGCAAAAGAATATTTTTTGGAATTCAGAGGGTATGAGGATATCACGAGAGCATTAGCCACCCCCCAAATGATATGGATGTTGATAATTGAAAGAAAATAGTTGAGTATTTCCAAACAGACGAACACAAAGCTGCTTCAGAAAGGAAGAAAAAAGTCCATCAAATGCAAACGAGTGAATCATGGGGGTCGAGCTCGTATAGCAGTACTTGCTATAAAAAGGTAACGTACAATACATGTAATTGTTTATTTAAAATATAATCTAATTTTTAATGTTAAACAGAACCTTTAGATAGTGGAAACATTTCGCAAGGCTCATACCGATAGGGATGGTGTATTTGTTAGTGTCGAGGCTGAACAACAATACGTAAGTATTTAATTATAATTTTATCATATAATTAAGTGTTTCTTTATACTTAATTGTTAATCATTTTTGGGAAATACAAAATCGGTTAGTGGAAGAGCTCTTAGAACAAACACAAGGGCCAAAAGGTGAAAGAGAGTTAACACCTGCTTAAGAAAGAGCTAATTTCGAGAAAGTATTAGGAGAACGACGTGGCCATATCAGAGGCATCGGCCGAAAACCTTCTGTTATCCCGCCGATTTCACAACCATCACAACCACCACCACAGCCATCACAGGTAAAACAAGATTATTTAATTTCAATAAATGCATGTTCATTTGGTAATTTTTGTTCTGGTGATTATTTTCTAAAAGCTTTGGTAATTGGTTTTTTGTCCCAAGTGCAACAAATGGCAATGTACTTTGGTTTTTTGTCTTAGTTTAAAAATAGTGTTGTACTTTGGCATTAATAAATGCATGTTTATTTGGTAATTGTGTTTTTGTCCTAAGTGCAAGATATAACAATGTATTTTTGGTATTTCTTGTATTTTAAGTGCAAGTTAATGTCATAAAAACCATCAAGTTTTCAGAGTGTTTTCGGTTTTCCCCAAAGTTGAATATTATGTCAGTTTTTACCCAAACATTTTCGAAAAATGTTCGGTTTTACCCTTTTACCGGTGATAACAGGTTTTCCAGGTTACCATTATATTAAATTCGCAAAAAAAAACCCTTAAGTTTACCATTTTTTGCGTTTTTACCCTTATAATTTTTTTTACACTTTTACCCTAAGTATATTTTTTTCATAATATACATATTAATATGATTTTTCTGCTTGAATACGTATAATATGAAAAAAAAAATACATAGGGTAAAAGTGTAAAAAAAATTATAAACTTAAGGGTAAAAACATTAAAAAAAAAAAAAAAAAAAAAAAAAAAAAAAAAAAAACTGTAAACTTAAGGGTTTTTTTGAGAAGTTAATATAATGGTAACCTATTATCACCGATAAAAGGGTAAAACCGAACATTTTTTTGGAAAATGTTAGGGTAAAAACGGACATAAAATTCAACTTTGGGCAAAACCGACAAAACCCTGAAAACTTGAGTGTTTTTATGACATTAGCCCTTTAAGTGCAAGAAATAGCAATGTACTTTGGTATTTCTTGTATTTAAGGTTCTTTAGCACAAATAGAGTAAAATTATTTAACTTCAAGTTTTATATTTTAAGTGCAACAAATAGAAATGTACTTAGGTTTTTTGTCTCTAGTTTAAAAATGGCAATGTACTTTGGCATCATAAAATGCATGTTGATTTGGTAATTTTGGTTTGTGGTGATTATTTGCTAAAAGCTTTGGTAATTGGGTTTTTGTCCCAAGTGCAAGAAATAACAATATACTTTGGTTTTATGTCTTAGTTTAAAAATAGCAATGTACTTTGGCATCGATAAATGCATGTTGATTTGGTAATTGTGTTTTTATCCCAAGTGCAAAAAATAGCAATGTACTTTTGGTATATCTTGTATTTAAGTGCAAAAAAAATAGTAATGTATTTTGGTAGTTTTGTTTATGTTTGATAATTTAACTTATAAGGTTATTTATTATGTAGTTGAAAAATCTTCGGGTAATGCTCAACAACCAGGCATTTAAGGAGGAGCTTTATGCGTTTTTTCAATCGGGGAATAATTAAGGAGGAAACGATGGGAACGGAGATGATGGTTCGTTGGATAATTAATTTGTGTTTTGTATGTTACACTTGTCGTCACACTTTGTTGTTTGTTAGAATTGTAAAACTTTGGTTGTTTATTTTGGTATGAAATTAATTATATTTGGTATTTAATTGGATGTTGTTATGTAATTTTTTTTCTGTATTTAATGTTGTTATATATCGGTTTTTTTATACCCAAATCGTTGATTTAAAAAAATAAAAATGTTATTACCGGCAACACTATTACTGGCGGCATCATCATTAACGGCGACAAAAAGTATTACCAGGCGACAAGAGCATTAGCGGCAACAATTGTCTTTACCGGCGACATTTTAATCAATAACGACAGAGCAATAACGACGACTTTTTACCGGCGACTTTTTACTCTTTACCAACGACTTTTGTCGCCTCTAATCACCTTTTTTCTTGTAATGTTAACTGATATATGATTTTTTTTTTTTGCATAGAAAGTTTCCATTAATTTAATTATCATCGTACAACGAGTGATATATAAAAATGTATTTTTTTTAAAAATATTTTTGGATCTTACTGCATATTCTAAACTGGACCCTGTCTCTCTTGTCACGTATGGAGTCGCTTGAACTCGAAATATATCTTTAGGCAAAAAAAGGAATCATTATAACCGGTGTGTCTGGATTTCTTCATATTGAAGTGTATTAATACCAAGTTCAGATGACACCAATGTTAATTCAAAAGAGAGCCTTCCTTCCATCGTTTGCATTCTCCTGATCAAGATTCTGGGTCTTTAAATGTTAACTTATTCCCCTTTTGGATAATGAAATTCATTTGTTGAGATGATTCCAAGAGTCTTTATACCTAGTCAGAGATCAAAAGAAACTGCACTGCCGGTCCAAAAAATAAAGAAAAGAAACCGGCACTACCGGATTAAGATTCCCAGTCAAAATTTCTTCAAGAAAACATTTCTGATTCCAAAATAGAGGTGCTAATCGATAATTACAAGAAAAAAACACAATCTTTTCATCACTGTGACTGATTTTCCCAAGAAAAAATGTTGTCTGTCTTAATAATTGCATTGCTGAATTCATGCTTTACATGTTTTTTTTCTTGCATTAGTTCTTGTGGCATCCTGCTTTTTTTCGCTCGTTTTGGTTATTTCATGGAAGATATTGGAAATCATACACCACCTAAAGACTTTGTGTGTCCAATAACGACACGTATATTTAACGATCCAGTCACTCTCGAAACTGGTCAGACTTATGAACGTAAAGCTATCCAGCAATGGATAGATAGGGGAAACACCACTTGCCCTATTACTCACCAAAAGCTTCACAACAATCAACTTCCTAAAACAAATTATGTGCTCAAGAGGCTGATTGCTAGCTGGAAAGAGTTGACACCCACCAATGAGCTTCAATATCCAGAGAACAAACATGTGCATGTCGTCCCTCAACCAAGAACTGATGGAACAGTTAATGAACTCAGACTTGTGATCACTGATCTTTGTACTTCGCAAGTGCTAAAAAAGGCGGAATTGGCAGTTCTACGGATTGAAAGATTTTGGCAAGAAGGGAATATGGAAGTGGAGATACAAAATATGCTCTCGAAACCACCTGTTGTTAATGGATTCGTGGAGATTTTGTTCAATTCTGTCGACACCCGCGTATTAAAAGCCACTGTTTTTCTCCTTTCCGAGGTGGGAATAAAAAATTCCGGAGTAATTTCAACCCTAACGAGGGTTGATTCCGATGTCGAATGTATAGTTTCTCTTTTCAAGAAAGGTTTGTTTGAGGCAGTTGTGTTGATTTATCTGCTGAGACCTTCGATTACCATCTTTCTTCAGATGGATATGGCGAATTCTCTTCTAAGTGTTGTTCAGAAGAGAGAGGATGAGTTTGTGAAGATGTGTGTGAAGCCGAAAGCAGCTTCTGTGCTATTGTTGGCACAGATTATTGAAAATGAAGACGATGGTGCTGTTTCCGAAGTCATTAAAAGTCTTGTTTCCGGGAAGGCGATTGAAGGAATTATCAGGAGCTTGGAATCGGAATGGAAAGAAGAAAGAATTGCATCTGTGAGGATACTTTTGAGATGCATACATGAAGATGGAAAGTGCAGGCATGTTGTTGCTGATAAGGCTGAACTTGCTCCAGTTTTAGAGAGCTTTCTTGATGCCAATGATAGAGAGCGGTTTGAGATTGTACAGTTTCTTTCGGAATTGGTTAAGTTGAACAGGTATTTCGTTGATGAAACATGTTGATGATTGAATTCAGATATACGTGTTTTAGAGGTATGATGACTTGGGATTTTGTTTTTTGTTAGGAGAACATTCAATGATCAAGTTCTGAATATCATAAAGGATGAAGGCACTTTTAGTACAATGCATACACTGCTCATATATCTACAGACATGTCTCCCTGATCAATGCCCAATGGTCGCTGGTCTCCTTCTTCAGTTAGACCTTCTGGTTCGAATCTCACCTTCTATATAACTACACATACATGTTTAAGCATATAGATATGAATGTATATAGAGAGGGATATACTTATGGTGTTGTCTCACATGAGCTAGATGCAGTCTCATATGCATCTTTATATATATGTTCAAGTCTAACATCTCTCCTTAAGGGCTCTTTTACAAAGAAAATCAAAGATTCCACATTCTACTATGGTTTGAGAGTTGTGTCTAGCAATTGAGGGGCTTAACGGTAAACACACACTTTAGCATCTTATTAACCTATGTGTGTTTTAAGAATCCCAGAGAAGCTAGCTACACATGATCCAATCCTCCTCTATATATGTTAGATTACTCTCCTCTCCCTCCTCAAAGACTATTTTATAGAGAAAATCAAAGACTCCACATATATCAATATATATATATATATATATATATATATATATATATATATATATATATATATATATATATATATATATATATATATATCATCTTTAGACTCTTGTCTAGTCTATGTTGGTAATTTTAGTGTTATCAACATATTTTAATAATATAGTTATTATTAATATTTAGATAGGATGAGTTCTATTTACTCATCGAGACCGAAGGTGCAATGTGCACACTTGGAGTGATAAATATGAACTCGGAAATACAGGGTTCCAAGGGGCAGCGCCCCTGGCGAGGTAGGGGCAGCCCCTCTTTTGGTAGTTCCATAAAATAATTGTGACATCATTGTGATGTAATAATCGGTTATGACTTATAACCACCCGTTTAACCACTTGTTTTGGCGCCATTTTATGTAACCAACTTAACATTCATCTTCCTTGTATATAAGCTAGGAAGATTGATGTTCCAGAAAATGGTTAACACTTTTGATACCTGAAATTGGTCATCTGTTGTCATCTGTCTTGTCAAAAAAAAAAAAAAAAAAAAAAAAAAAAAAAAAAAGAACACACACACACAAAACAACAAGGTACTTTCTGTGTTTCATATTTTAAAGTGGCCCGACTTCTAAATTGTCATTCTTGGATTATCCCAAATTTGATTTTGTGATACCCCAGGCTAAGGTCAAAATTAGGGTCGAAATCACAGATTTCAGTAAGTGATTGCAATCACGATTCATATATTATCCAAGTATATATTGATATTCTTAGACCCAATTTCTAAAAGTCTAATCTCATTGTGCCTCATGCTGCAAATCAATCTCCATCATATTATAAGAAGAAAATCAACTCGCAAAATATTTTATGCTCTTATTGTTATTATTTGTAAATAGTTAGTTTTCCAATGGTAGATTAAGTAAGATGTTTTATAGACTAAGAATCTATAATTCTAGGATGCTAATTCACTTGAATATGTTGGAGTTTCTTCACTCTCTTCCTAAAGAACTCTTTTGGAGAAAAAATCTAGGACAACCGCATCCACATGTCTAACAGATTTGCATTGCAGGCTGAACCAAGAAAGATGAGCATCTTCAGAGAAGAGGCTATAGATAATCTTATATCGTGTCTCAAGAACTCAGACTCTCCTGCTGCCCAAATTGCAGCTGCCGAGACACTTTCAGCCCTCCAAGGGCGATTCTCTTATTCTGGGAAGCCTCTTGTTCGAAGATTTCTTCTTAAACATGTCGGGCTTGACAAGACTTACAGATCTTTAATGCGGAAGGAGCAGCTTGGGGGCATGTCTGGAGACATTCAAGAAACCAAGGTTTGTTCGACTTCAATAGTTTTCTTTTTCAAACTAGTAAATATCAACTTACATAACAATCCATTTTAGGAAGAGGAGAAAGCTGCCCAGGAATGGGAGAGAAAGATGGCATTTGTCTTAGTGAACCATGAGTCTGGGCTTATTTTTGAGGCGTTATCAGAAGGATTGAAGAGTCGATATGCAGAAACATGCTCGGGTTGCTTTATTTCTGCAGCCTGGCTTCTACACATGATGATTTTTCTTCCTGATACGGGAGTTCAAGAAACAGCACGTGTTTGCTTGCTTAAACGCTTTGTGTCGATTTTTAAATCTGCGAAAGACACAGAAGATAAAGCTATTACCATGCTTGCTCTTAGCAGTTTCATCCATGATCCCGGTTAGCATCTATTTGTGTGTAATTGAGATAATTGGTCCATGAAATTAAGAATATGAAACTACAATTATAATTAAACTTGATGTTTTATGAGTTTTTTCAGATGGGCTACGCGATATTACCATCTACATGAAGGATATCCGTAAAGGTCTGAAAGAATTCAAGAAATCATCTACAGTAGCAGTTGAAATGCTCAAAGTTTTTTCACAAGAGAGTGAATCTAGTCCAGTAAGTTTCTAGTTTTTTTCTTATTTCATAATCTAGAACAATACCAAGAAGTAAAATTCGATTCCTGAGTCCTGATCACTGTTGTTCTTTGTGTCATTAGGAACTATGGAATCATAAAGAGTTGGTCCAAGAAGATTGCAGTGCTAATGGAGTTGTTCTATCGATAGTATGTCTTAAAGACAAGATCTTTTCAGGCCATTCAGATGGTATGATAAAGGTACTTTTGTTTATCAAATATACCCATAAAACTAAATGTATCATCTTCCATAACCACTGATCAAAATTTGTTTCTTTCTTTAAATTCTTGCTGAAAAAACCAAGATCTGGGCTTGTAAAGGTAGTGTTCTTCGTCTTACTCAAGAGATTCGAGAACATACAAAGGCAGTCACTAGCTTGACTATTCTACCATCAGGAGATACCCTATACAGTGGCTCACATGATAAAACTATCAGGGTAAGAAAGCGTTCTTCAGACCTGAGTTCTAAAATCTTGCAAATCTGATGCATTGTTTCTGTTTCCATTGAGTAGAAGTGGTCATTCAATCAGGAAACCATTCACTGTGAAGAAGTGTATGATGTGAAGGACCATGTTAACAATCTGCTAGTTGCAAACAGTATCTCATGCTTTATTCCTCAAGGTGTTGGAATCAAGGTTAACTCATGGAATGGGGCATCAAAATTACTGAATCCGAGCAAAGATGTTAAGTGTTTGGCTCTTGTGAATGGAAGATTGTATTCTGGATGTCTGGATAACAGCATTCAGGTGCCAATTTTTTCATGATTTCATGTTCTTTTACCTCTAGAACTTCATTATAATCAAACTATAAACTTTTCCAGGAAATCAACTTGGCATCAGGAACATTAACGTCAATACAAAGTGGCATGAGAAAACTACTAGCAAAAGGGAACCAAGTCAACGTCTTGCAAGTTCATGAGGGACTAATATACTCGGCCAGTTCATCCATAGAAGGAACCACATTTAAGGTATGTTATTCCCTAGACATGGTCCCCATTTTCCTCTATATCTTGGAGTCTTTCATCTCTCTGTAAGGACCCTTTTGTAGAGAAAATCAAAGAATCCACATATCAAACATGGTTATAAAGACTCACCATGTTTAGTCTAATCGAACCTCCATCTCAAGAATGTGTAGGTGTCCCACAACATCTAGACATCCATTTTCCTTTATATATGTTGGGAGTCTCCCCTCTTTTTTTTTTTTAAGTGTTCTTTTGGAGAGAAGATCCTATACTCCACTTATTTAACATGTTTGATTACTTATTTCTTGAAATTGCTCCTATTTTGGATCTTTTTCAAAGATATGGAATGCTTCAACCTACGGTTTGGTTGAGTCTCTTTCGCTGACAAGTGAAGTACGCTCAATGGCGATTAGCTCGGAGTTTATTTACTTTGGTTGCAAACTGGGGATCATGGAAGTGTGGCATCGAAACAAACTTACCAGAAAAGAAACGCTACAAATTGGTACAAATTGTAAGGTTATGTGCATGGCTCTTGATAGCAATGAAGATGTATTGGTGACAGGAACTTCCGATGGTAGAGTTCAGGTAAAAATTTCACCCTTTTAGTCATGGTAACCGAGTGTGTTGTTGGCTTATATTAATTAAATAACCGTGTGATTTGCAGGTTTGGGGAGTGAGCTAAAATGGAAGGCTTTTGAAATGAAGTTTAAGGTTCCTTGAAGTACATAATAAACATAAAACAGGTCATAATACATTCAGATTACTGGTATTTGAACATAAAAATGTAGTGAAGTTAAAACGCTTGAGGTGGAAGGTGATCATAGGACGTATTTGTATGCTACATTGGTAATATAGTATATTGCTACAATAATGTCGAGATTTTGTGCAGGAAATATGAACACCTTTTATTAATCTCAGTGAGTATCACGATTAGTTTACATAAACATATGTATTGTTTGAACCATCAAAATGGCTCACCAAAACCATCACAGCGGTTAACAACTTGACAGATAACTAACTTATAACTGTCATATTTAACAGAATAACATAACTAACTAACAGTTTTAACGGACACTAATCGATAATCTAGGCTAATTCCTAACAAGGCAGGAAATTGGTCCATTTTCAGATATAAACGCACCTTTCAAAACTAGAATGATTCTTCCAAAGGAGTTTTGTACTGCATACATAGTAATTTAAATTGTATTTACCAATAAACCGTACTTTGAAACTTATTTGTTCGGTAAATTGGTTTTTGGATAATATATATTTGAGACTATACAAATAACTAATAAAACACGTTACTTATATATGTTGTGTCCAATATAAGAGAAGAAGCTAGATGAAGATAGTAATACAACAATGACAGTAATCAACCTTAGAATGCAAACACTATAACCACCATTGATTATTGTTAAAGTGTGACTTGGATTTTAGTGTCCCAAATAAGTAACCTTACCCAAAATGAAATGAAGAAAACCAAATGGCAATTTTAAAGCAATGAGTATTTGGAGTAGGCTGAGGAGTGATAGGCTCGAAGCCATACAAAACAAACACTTACAACTATAAGTATTCGTAGCTACGGATTCCAATGTCTCGTTCCATAGGACGAGTTGGAACTTCATATGAATCGTCGTTGCAAAGGTCAATCCCCCCGATACGTGCAACAGAAGATTGACTGTGGGTTGACTTAGAAGTTTTGCGTCTTTTGGACATGCCCACGTAATCATCAACACTTTTTAGATTAAGTCATTTTGGTTTTCCCTTCACAACTCCCCAAAATGCCTAATTGCCAAAAGGTTTTCTGACTTTTGCCTTGTAAATCTGACAAACTTTTGCTAAGACATCCACCTCATTTGCACCGCTTTGGGGGTTGCGGATCGTGTTCATGTAGACGCCATTATTGAACGCCATTGAGGCTTTGTTGGCGTTTCTCCATTTCGAGTAAAGTTGATTAGTATTGTGGTATTGCTTTTTCATTCGGTGACAAAAACTATGACAAAATCTAGCTTTGAAGGTTGTCGAATCTTAGTCGTTGCCCATTGTTGGATCCTCTGACACATCTAGCCATGCTTGTGCTAGTGTTCTCTCTTCATCATCCATCCACCCTTTTCATTGAGCCTTTATTTTTCCTTTATTTTTTCTTGTTGGTTCGACTTCGGGCTCTTGAAATGACTCTTCAATGGTTCCTTCATCAGAAGAACCGGTTGACTCGTTGAGTAGGTGGTGTGGTTGGCATTCAAAATTACTTTAGGGGTGAGTTTGTGAAAATAATTGAGTTTCTTGAACCGTCTTAAATGGATCAAGATGCAAATTTGGACTAGGTATTGGTTGGGATTGGTTTTGGTAAAATTGCATGGGTTGAAAGGAGTATGGATTGAATGGGAACATTTGTGAAGCCATAGTGGGAAAGTAGTAGCTAGTGAGTGAATGAATGGGTTGATCAAATGAAGGTCGATAACATGGTGGTGATGGAAGGTTTGTTGGTTGAGGGTTTAGAGGTGAAAGGTTTAGTGATGGAATGTTTGAAGATTTTTTTTTGTTGTTTCTTGGGGTTTTGTTTTGGGTAGATGAAGACATTTTTGTTTGGTGAATTGAGAGTGTTTATGAGGGAGATAATGATATTTTGGTTGTGTGAAATGCTAAGGGTGTAGTTTAATTTATAGTGGTTTTATAATTTGAAATTTTGAATTTTTAGTAGTAAAAACGTTTTTTTATGTAAACTGAAGAAAAGTTGGTGAAAAATTAAATGAACAGGTTTGAATGTTTACAATCTGATCAAATGAGTTTCCACTAGGCCTGACAATGGAGCGGGCTTGGAGCGGATCGGCTTTGATCCAAACTTGTTAAGCAATTCACAAAAGATGATCCAAACCCGACCTGTAATTCATAGGGTTTTGAATAATTAAACTCATACCCTTATCTATCGAATCAATGGATTTCAACTCTTTTACCCCAACCATTTACAATATTAAGTTTAGGCTATAATTATTCATTAAAAAACATATAACATAATCACTAAAATCAAACTACATTCATTAGAAAACAAACTCCAATTATAGCTATATAAATAAGTTTTCCAATGTATTATGGTTGTGGAATGTCGATCACTCAATTGCAGCCATTTCTTCTTGTTCTTGAATCTTGATTGAACTCGATTGCGGCCATTTCTTCTTGATCTTGAGTCTTGATTGTGGAATGTTGATTTATAGTCGATTTCAAAGATGATAGAGTCGATTATATTGGGAGTCGACTGCAATCGGTCATTTGGATTAGGAACTGAACCGGAAAGTTAAAGTGGAACGTTTAACAGTCTAACTCGACTCATGTATATAAAGATTGATAAATGTATTATAACTTATAAATAATTAATTTATATTTTAAAATTTTAGATGGGGTGGGTCATAAACGGATCGGATCGATAGTGATCCATACCCGACCATATTAATAAAAGGGTTATCGGGTACAGGTCGTTAACGAGTAAACGAGTCATAAAATTTGATCCAAACCCATTAATTTTGCATGGGTTTGAAGCAGATTAGGATCAAAACCCGCTCCATTGATAGGTCTGCTTTCCACCAAACCTTTCTCTCTCATCTCGCCGAGCTCCTAACGGACCAAGTAGCGAACACCCTAGAAAGCGCTAGAGCGTTAGGGGCGGTGTTCCGTCTCCCTAAGCGACGACCGTAGCGACTCCCTTTAGCGAGTGCACTCCGAGCAGCCTAAGTCTACGAGGAGTCGTTCGCTAAGCATGCTCGCTACATGCTACAAAGTCGCTAAGCTCGTTGCACATCGCCCCTAGTGTTCGTTAGAGGCTCGCCACCAGCAACTCCTTAGGATCTTAGCGAGCAAAGAGAGAAAGGGTTGGATGGATTTGATTGGGTATTGGGCCTACAAAATTAACCATAAAAAAATTTAGTGTTTTTTTCTTATAAACAAAATCAGAATAAATATACTTTCATTATACGTAAATTGACCATTTTTTAAAAACAAAACCTTTCATTATTTAAAAAAAACAGCTTCATTTTTTTTAAATATAGCCTTTTTTGCTTTTGAAATTCAAATTTTAAAGATTTCTTTCAACCAATATAAATAATCATTCACCTTTCATAATCTATTTAAGGTTTAATTTATTGTAACTTTTTAAATTTAATATGTAATATTTGTGTTTTAAAACAATATAATTTATTTAATGTTAATTGTTTGTGTTTAAAAAAATATAATTTATTTAATATGAAATGTTTTTGTATTAAAAAAAAATTAAGTTTGAAAAAGAAAATAAAAAAAATCAAAAAGTGATAGGGGTGCTACCACTCCCCATGAAATGCTAGTCAATGTCAAGCAAAAAAAAAAGGCTCCTACTTTACACACACCACTTTATATACATCATGCACTAATAGCATTTTTCTTTTTAGGTAATCATTATGATATAATTATCATTTTTACTAACTTTTATACTTTATTTTATTATAACCTAATCATTAAAACTTTAATATTAATATTATAATTATCATTTTAACTAATTTTTAAACTTATTTTTTATTAAAGGGAAAACTGCAATAAAATCCTTACATATTGGTCTCATGATCGATTTAGTCCTTATATATTTTTTTTATTCAATTAAGTCCCAAATACCGGTAATCGTATTCAATTTAACCCTTTGACCCGGTCAACAGGTCATCCAACTTTCAAAGATTACATTTTGGCCCAGATTTTAAAAGTTATTACAAATTTGGTCCAAAATTTACACTTTTGGCCCAGATTTTTTATTTTTTTACAAATTTGGTCCAAAATTTACCCTTTTTGCCAAATTTTAGAATTTTATTATGAATTCATCATAACTTTGGTTTTTTTACAACTTTTTTTCTCAAAAATTTGTTTCTAATATGTTTTTTTCTTTATAAACTCATATTTATACAAAAAAACATATTTTCACATAAAAATCTTATTTTTTTCTATATAAAAACTTTTTTAAAAAAGTTTTTGTATATGAAATACCTACTTATAAAAATAGGTTTGGATTCTTTGTGTGATTTCTCTTAAGAAATCAATTAAGAAATTAAAAGTAACCCTAAATTATACTATCAAATTATAGTTTGTCAAAAACTAGTTACACTCATTTTAATATTATTTATTTGTTCTTTAATCATATTTATAGGACAAATAATGTCAGTTTTTAATTGTAGTTCATAGAAGAAAACCATTTTATTAAAAAATTTCGACATCATGTTTTTGAGTAGGTTGTGATAATTTCCTTGTGAAGCTCAACTCAAGCATGTTTCAGGTGTTTGAGTAATTTTTTTTAACCAGACTCATGTGTAAATTCTTTAGAACTTTAGTTAAAGTATTCTATTGTGTTATTGATAGTTATTATATTTTATATATTTATGTTGTTATTGTATTTTTGGTCATTTCTCACTCCCCTAAAAACATGTTTATCGATAATAAATTGCAACCGGTATTCCATATAACAGACATTAAAAAATAAAGGAAATACAAAATTATAAATAATCCAAGTAAGAAGAGGTTGATTGGCAATAAAAAATCACAACCTAGATCGGACACATGCCATGAATGGATATGTTTTATTTAGATAATATATTTATTAAAAAGTTATAAAAATATATCAAAGTTATGATTTTAACTTTTTTCTTAAAAAAATTCTTACAAATAAAATATAATATTATTATATTATATATATTTTAAACTTTCATATATAATGTAAATAGTTTAAATTTTCATATAAATGTGATTAAAGAACAAATAATTCAAACCTGTTTTTATAATTTAAGGTTACTTTTAACTTCTTAATTGATTTTTTAAGAGATATCACACAAATAATCTAAACCTGTTTTTATAACTAGATATTTTATATACAAAAGACTTTTTAAAAAAAGCTTTTATATAGAAAAAACAAGATTTTTATGTGAAAATATGTTTTTTTTTGTATAAATATGAGTTTATAAAAAAAACATATTAGAAACAAATTTTTGAGAAAAAAAGTTGTAAAAAAACTAAAGTTAGGATGAATTCATAACAAAGTTCTAAAATTTAAAAGGGTAAATTTTGGACCAAATTTGGAAAAAAATTTAAAATTTGGGCCAAAAGTGTAAGTTTTTGACCAAATTTGTAATAAATTTTGAAATTTGGGCAAAAAATGTAATTTTTGAAAGTTGGATGACCTGTTGACCGGGTCAAAGGGTTAAATTGAATACGATTACCGGTATTTGGGACTTAATTGAATAAAAAAATATATAAGGACTAAATCGATTATGAGGCCAATATGTAGGTATTTTATTGCAGTTTTCCCTTTATTAAAATAAAATAAAAAAAACAAAAATATTGTTTTTATAATATAATTATATAAATAATATTATAAAAAAATTCCAAACAAATTTTCATCAATTTTTTATGTTTGTTTTTTTCATAAACCCACAATATCATTAAGGGAAAACTGCAATAAATTCCTTACATATTGGCCTCATAATCGATTTAGCCCTTATATATTTTTTTATTCAATTAAGTCTCAAATACCGGTAATCGTATTCAATTTAATTCTTTGACCCGGTCAACAGGTCATCCAACTTTCAAAAATTACATTTTCGGCCCAGATTTCAAATTTATTACAAATTTGGTCCAAAATTTACACTTTTAGCCCAGATTTTAAATTTTTTTACAAATTTTGTTCAAAATTTACCCTTTTTGCCCAAATTTTAGAATTTTATTATGAATTCATCCTAACTTTAGTTTTCTTTACAACTTTTTTTCTCAAAAGTTTGTTTCTAATATGTTTTTTCTTTAAAGCTTATATTTATACAAAAAAAACATATTTTCACATAAAAATCTTTTTTTCTATATAAAAACTTTTTTTAATAACTTTTTTGTATATGAAATATCTAATTATAAAAATAGGTTTGGATTATTTGTGTGATTTCTCTTAAAAAATCAATTAAGAAATTAAAAGTAACCCTAAATTATACTATTAAATTATAGTTTGTCAAAAACTAGTTACACTCATTTTAATATTATTTATTTGTTCTTTAATCACATTTATAGGAAAAATTTAAATAATAGAAGATGCTACATATTGAAAACTTCATATTTTTTTCTTTCTCGCTGAATACATGTTCGTACATATAGTTCATCATCACTTTGGATTTCTTTACTTAAACTTCTTTGTATAATCGGATTCATGTGTCAATTTTGTTTGTTGTAATAACAAAAAATAACTATCTAGAATGGAGCAATTGTCATTTGTCGATAAGGAGGTTTTTGGCAGAAAATGACATTTAACAAATGTAAAAAAGTATAATAAACGTTGATAATTACAACTCCTACTGAAATAAATATGGATTGTCATATATGAGATTAGAACAACTTTACATACCTTTTGTCATATATATATATATATATATATATATATATATATATATATATATATATGTGTGTGTGTGTGTGTGTGTGTGTGTGATCAAAGGTATGATTTAATTTACGAAAATGCAACAGATTGAAAAATACATATAAACAACTATATTAAAATCTCATAGAAAAAAGAATACACACTAAATAGAACACATATTAAAATCTCTATATTAATAGTATAATTTAGCGCTACTAGTGTAACTATTTTTTGACAAACTATAATTTAATAGTATAATTTAGGGTTACTTTTAATTTTTTAATTGTTTTTTAAGAGAAATCACACAAATAATCCAAACCTATTATTATAATTAGATATTTCATATACAAAAAAGTTTTTATATAGAAAAAGTAAGATTTTTATGTGAAAATATGTTTTTTTTTGTATAAATATGAGTTTTAAAGGAAAAACATATTAGAAACAAACTTTTGAGAAAAAAAGTTGTAACAAAAACTAAAGTTAGGATGAATTCATAATAAAGTAAATTTTAGACCAAATTTGTAAAAAAAATTAAAATTTGGGCCAAAAATGTAAATTTTGGACCAAAATTTGTAATAAATTTTGAAATATGGGCCGAAAATGTAATTTTTGAAAGTTGGATGACCTGTTGACCGGGTCAAAAGGTTAAATTGAATACGATTACTGGTATTTAGGACTTAATTGAATAAAAAGAATATATAAGGGTTAAATCGATTATGAGGCCAATATGTAGGGACTTTATTGTAGTTTTCCCTATCATTAATTGTAAAAAAGAATTATTATTATTATTATTATTATTATTATTATTATTATTATATATATATATATATATATATATATATATATTATTTACTGCTAGACCTTTTTTTATAACAAAACATCATACTTTTTAAATTGATTTACAAATTTTTTATTAATAATTTTCATTTTTTTAAACTTTTTTTACGTCCACATATTTCAAGTTTTCTTTAAATGTTTTATGATATTTTAATCTTGTAAAACTTTTGTGCGAGCTTTTACTTAGCAATTTTCACATATTTTTTTATAAATTTTCTTACATTTTTCAAGTTTCTTTAAACTTTTTACAATGTTTAAAACTTTATATTTATTCTTTTCCCAATGAACAAATTTTTTTTACACTCTTTTCACAAAAAAAAAAAAAAAAAAAAAAAAAAAAAAAAAAGACTTTATTAAAAAACATTTATGAGTTGTTAAAAAGTTACGAGTATTTTTTACAAGCGTTTGAAACTTTATACTTGGGATGGTTTTTTATATTTTAAAAACTACATCATTTTTCTTAGGTGTATACTTGTTGATAAATAAAAACAATATTATTTTGATGAATTTGTTTTTACAATCATTTTTTAATTTATACATAAAAATGTATTTGTTAAATAATATATTAAACAACTAAAAACTAAAACATAATTATTATTTGATTATTAAATATGTTTTTTAATAATTACCAAAAAAATTACTAAACAACTAATATCCTTTTATAATAATAAATTAATTGATTATATTAATAAACCAATAAATACCAATCAAAGATTTTTTTTTATTTTGCAAAATCAAAAACACCACAAGATAAAATATAAAGAACAAAAATATAATATGATTAAATTTTGTATTTTACTCTATTTAAACATATATATCTATTAGTAGAATTTTTTATTTAGAAAAAATTAATAAACCCAAGACCTGTGTTAGTGTTTTTACAATTAAAAAAAATGGTCTTAAAGTTTTTGTGGCAGCCAAAAAATGGTGCGTACGAACAATTTATTTTAATAAAAAAAAATAAGAATCTAATCTAAAAAAATGTCATATTTTGGACACACCAATCTATAACACCAACCTATATTATTAGGTTACTTTTTAGGTGAATGATGTTAATTATTATATTGACATTAAACCTAATCATTGCATTGTTTTTTAAAAAAGTAATTTTCTTTCTTTCTATTTCTTATATATATATATATATATATATATATATATATATATATATATATATATATACTTTTTACTTTTAATTTATAATCTGTTATAAACTATATAATTATTATTTATTATTCCAACTAATTATTTTTATTAACTTTTTATTTTAAATGATACTTTATAAAAAAATATTAACAATCACAATTTTTTTTTAAATCTTATCTGCGTCAGTCTTCTTTTTTTTTTTACAGTATTTTTTTTTTGTTTTTTAACTTATGTGTCTCATATACCTGAATTCAAAAAAAAAATTATTTCTAAAGTTTGTTTTGATATTATAAAAATAATAAACACTATTATTCCATCTAGTTATTTTTATTAACTTTATATATATATATATATATATATATATATATTAAAAAAAAGGAAGAAAAAAAAAAGCTAACAAACGATATGGCATGTGTTGGTATTTCGTATAGATTAATAAAATAAAATAAAAATAAAGGGCCTTAAAGTTGCGTATAACATGTATTTTTGTCACATTTATGTTGATAAAAGTATTGTCTCAAAAAATATATTATGTTGATAAAAGTATTGTCTCAAAAAATATATATAGCAGTTATTAAAAATATATGACCGTTATAATTAAAAAAAGATGGGTAGATAATGAAAAAAAACGAGATAAATAAAATGTGTGGGTATTAAAAAAATGGCACATGTATCATGTTATGCTACTAAAAAATGTGTAAATTGTAAACACACAAAAGACAAAAGAAAATGAATTCGGATAAAAAAAAGTCCAAAGGTTTCAATACATATTATATTGCAACGTTACTTTTATTGAATTTAAAAAAAAAATGTTATATATATATATATATATATATATATATATATATATATATATATATATATATATATATATATATATATATATATAGGAATGAGTTCTATGGAAAACAAATAACTACGCAACATCTACCGGAACCAATAATCAAATGACACGTGTCTATTTCTTTCTTCACAAGTAATGTATTGTGGAAGTTATTGTGGAAGTGATGTGTTGTCATATTTTCATTGGTTCAAATATGTGTTGCTCTAATCATTCATTTTCCATACAACTCTTCCCTATATATATATATATATATATATATATATATATATATATATATATATATATATATATATATATATATATATATATATATATATGAGAGAGAGAGAGAGAGAGAAATAAAGAAAAAAAAAGAAATAAAATTATTTTTTCGGAAAACAAAGTACCTAACAATATAATGATTTTTACTAATAATAATGATTAGACTAGGTATATTATATTGGTGTTTAATAGAGTGGTGTGTAGAAAGAAAATCCCCTAAAAAAATTAATAAAGAGATTTTTTTGGAAATTTAAAGTGCATTGGGAATAGATTAAAGTAGATTGGTGTGTAGTAGGGTGATATTAGATTGGTGTGTAAAAAGAAATTCTCAAAAAAAATAATATGGCAATCAAACAAATAATATGGATGTGCTACTATAACGTTGATTGTGTTTTATTGGTTATCAATATCTTTTTTTATATTTTCCAAACATTTACTGCTTTTTATTTTTTCTAAACATTTAAAGTTTTTAATAAAAGTGAAGTCAACACACAAAAAATTATATAAGAGTCAACAAATGCTATTAAGTCTAATGTGATCTGATGGATAAGTAAGGATGCGTTTGGTTGTGAAAAACTTTTTTTATTTTCTAAGAAAATGTTTTCAGAAAATAAAGTTGAGTTTTCACTTTCAATTTTTAATGAAAATTTTAGAAAACGCGTTTGGTTGAAACCGGGGAATTTTCATTTTCCATCTTAAAAATTTGGAAAACTGTAAAAATCACTTTTTTAATTTACATACAATTTGGAAAACTGAAAATTTTTATTTTCTTGGAAAATTTTGAAAAACTGAACGAACCAAATGCGTTTTCAGAATTTCTATTTTTCTTGTAAAATTTTCCTAAAAAACTTGAAAATTTTCCACAACCAAGCACACCTTAAAGCTCACCGGAAAATTTAATCTGGATCTAAATAATTGCTAGAAAAATTCTTCATCGAAATATGTAAAGTTATTCGGAATAGAAAAGTTCAAAACCTCATATGAGAAAAGTTATTCCAGCGGCCAGAAAAGTTCAAAAACACATCGAAAAAGTTCAAAAACTCCTCATCTTCACTGCCATCCGTCGATGTTGTCGTATTTTCCCGTTCCACCCAGTTGTGTCTTCTCCGTTTGTATTCGTCACCGTCGTCGCCTTTCCTGTTCTCTTGTGTGTACCCAAAAAATAAAATGTCGTTGTTGTCGTGTTTTCTCATTCCACCCGGCTGCATCTTCTCCGCCGGTATCCTTCATCGTCGTCGCCGTTACCTGTTCTCTGTGTGTTACCGGAAAATAAAGTATCGCTTCTCTCCGGGTCTCATGTAATCTCCTCTTTTACTTTCCGGCGTACATCATTTTGATTTCACCAAGACAAAATCAGCAAAATATATTAGAATAAGCAAAATATATAGAATAGATGTTGGTATCTTTCTAAAAGAAATAAACATCACGCACTTTTTATTTGTTGCTAATTCACACAATATTAAATCCCACTTGTTGTCTTTTATGTTTTTCATTTTTTCCATTTTTAACATGTGGCAGCCACACGTTTTGTTATATCATTTTTTTCTTTTTTTAACTTTTTGTTTTTTGGTTGCTATATCTTATTTGATGTTTATCATTAAAATCTACAGGAAACAAATGGCGATAATTTTAGAATTGTCAATCCAACGAGTATAGTATATAATCTTATTATTTATATGTGTTTAATTAGTCAATGTGTTTATCTTTTTTTTTTTTAGTTTTTTCTTAATTTTAAGGTATTTAGATCTCGTGAATATTTAATGATTTGGGTGCAAAATATGGCACGTTCTCAAGGTTTGTTATCGCCATTAAACGATCAAGGGCAATAATGTTAACATGTATGAAGTCGCACACACTTGTACTCAACAAGATACTTATGATTATGAGTAGAGAATAAGAACGGTATGAAGCACACACATACACAAAGTTGTGTATTTTCTTATTACTAAAAGATGAAGTCAAAAAAAATCATATAAGGCTTAGAGTATGATAATAAAGCTAGCTTAGAGTATGATAATAAAGCTAGGAAACTCTCCACTGAAAACCACGCATTACTTAAGCTAAAAGAAAAAGTCAAATAAATAAAATACTAAGCATAAAAAGATAAGGGTCATATATACAGAGTAGTCATGTGCATATGTACCACAATGAGAGCACGAGTTGACTATTAATACTCCCTCTCAACACCTGCTTCAATCATCCCCATTTTAGTGCATAACTCTATAGTTTTCTTGCTTGGCAGTCCCTTAGTGAAGGAGTTTGCAACATGCTCTGAGGTTCGCACATATTCCAGGTCAATCTCTCCTTCCAAGACCTTCTTACAAATGAAATGGTAATGAATTTCCAAGTGTTTGGTACTAGCATGAAAAGTAGGATTCCTTGCCAGCTGAATCAAAGACATGTTGTCACAGAATAGTGGAATATTGTAATCTACATTTTGATTCAGATCTTTCGGGAGTTGGACAAGCCATACATATTCTTAAATTGTCATTGCAGCTACTCGATACTCTGCCTCGGTTGTAGAGAGAGATTGTTGATTGTCTCTTACTACACCATGATATTGCACTAGATTACAACTGTAACATCCCAAATTTCGAGTCCAAAAATTTCATTTTTAATTAATTGATTTATAAAACTTGCATAAGAAAACATAGTGAAGACATATCATTTCATAAAACTATATCTCATGTATGAAAACCAAACCATAAATATAACAATGTCATAGTACAGTCCCAAGAATCTCATGATGCGAAAATCCAACGTGTGTATGATGTGCAGCTACCGCGCCAGCTCTTTCCCCTTCGCTGAAGAGATACGTGAAACAAAACTGAAAACTGTAAGCACGAAGCTTAGTGGGTTCCCCCACCGTACCGCATACCATACAATCACATAACATACATATACTGTTAGGCATATCTGGGTGTCCGACCTACCCCTTCAGTCCTCTCGACCGGATACTGCCTAGCATACCTGGGTGCTGGCCTCCCCTTCGGTCCTCTCAACCGGATACTGCCTAACATACATGGGTGATGGCCTCCCCTTCGGTCCTCTCAATCGGATACTACCTAGCATACCTGGGTGCTAGCCTCCCCTTCGGTCCTTTCGACCGGATACCGCCTAGCATACCTGGGTGCTGGCCTCCCTTTCGGTCATCTCGATCGGATACTGCCTAGCATACCTGGGTGCTGGCCTCCCCTTCGGTCCTCTCGACCGGATACTAGGACTATTTCACCCCTCTACTATTACCACATAACATGTAACACATAATCATATTTTATCTAGCATGACTGGGTATGACTACCCCCCCCCCCCTTCGGCCCTATCGACCGGAAATCTTGGGGACTATCTCCCCTACCACTACTAGCATATAACATCATATCATACTAGCACATAATATATCAGATAGTAGCAAACCTAGATGAATATCACATAGATAATCATCTAAAATACGACTCCTACTAGTGGGCCGACATTGGTGCCTTAGACCCACCTCTACTGGAAGGTAACTCACCTCGCAAGGCTGACTGCTGAAAAGCTGATCGGCAAATGTCTGATTGCTGCTCCAGTGATCCTCCGGCTACAAATCCATAAAACACTTAATCAGACACTGATAACTACTCTTAGGTTAAAATGACTATTTTACCCCTGACCAAGTCAAAGTCAAAGTCAACTTCCAGTTGACCTGACTCGTCGAGTTGGGCTGCCAACTCGTCGAGTCCCTATCCTTTCATCTGACCTTCTTCACGCACCTACTCGTCGAGTTTAGAAACGACTCGACGATTTCTCCTTCTAAAACATCCTTGAATGAACCTTCATCCGACTCGCCGAGTCATATGAACAACTCGCCTATGAACAAGTTCTGCTCTTGACTCGCCGAGTTGTATGAACAACTCTTCGAGTTCATCTTCGCATGTTAGGAGATTGCCTTGGACTCGCCGAGTCTGCTCATACACTCGTCGAGTCCTATGATTCCCATGTCTATGGCTAAGTCTAATGCGTTGGGTCATTCCCCCGGACCCCTCTAAGACCACTCTAACACTCACTGGGTTCCTTCAAACCATAACAGAAAAGGGAAGTCAAGCCATGGACTCATCGAGTCCAATAACGACATGTCGAGTTGAGAATGACTAAGTCTCATTTCTCGATTTCTGATGTACAACACTTGACCAAAAGATAGATCTAGGCTTCTAGGATCGATCTAGCACGTGAAGTTACAAACTTTACGTGTATGCATGGGACTATGAGCTCAAATGGCCCTAAATGAGACTCTTAAGATGCATGGGGCTCTCTAAGGCTCCAAAAATCAGTCCCTTTTTCTGCCTTGTAACCCCTTAAAGACCTTGGATCTAAAGTCTCAGCCCCCAACCATGCTTGCACTCATGATTGGTCACCAAGAATGGCTCCTAAAAGCCCTAAATCACCTCAAAAAGGGATCTAATACATGAAAGAGCAAGTTATCAGCTTTATACCTCTAAAGAACTGCAGATGGTGCACAAACTCGAACTCCTCTGGCCTCCTCTTGATTCCTCAAGCCTTTCTCTTCCTTCTTATATTCCAAAATCACCAAAAACCACCACAAAGGCCTTAGATCTTTACACAAACGATTAGGGTTTGATATAGAGAGTTCTTGAGAGCAATAGGGACGAAGGGAGGCTGAATGAGATGCTTAAATACGGTGCAATCCCATAAATTAGGGTTTTATCCAGTCAGGGCCTACTCGTCAAGTCTGGCTACCGACTCTCGGGTCCAAGTCGCTCCTACTCATCGAGTTGGCCATCAACTCGCCGAGTCTAGGCAAAAAAATATTAATAATACTTAAATGAAATTCATACCAGGAACCGGGTGCTACAAAAACCTTATGTTTAATCTCAGATTATGCTCTTCTATTTGTGACTAGGATGCCACAGATCACAAACAAGATGTGAATAACCATGTAAACATGCTTGGCAACCTCGATGCCTTTTATCGTCTCTAATTAATGTGTATGTTTACCATATGCGCTCCATTAACAATGATAATTTTCTATATATTCATCATTTGTCTTCAAAATCCCTATTAGTATGTCGGTTAACCACATACGCTCCACTGACGACATATTAAAGTATGATGTGTGTTTTCATGGATTAGCATACTTTTCACATTTTTCTTAAAGTAACTAGAGTATGATTTTTAAAGAAAGTTCTAGTACTTTTATAGCATTATACTTTTAATGAGATTATGTCTTATCAAATTCATTCGGCTAACGACCCTCCACCATACAAGGGAGCGGTGAGTGTAAGTGGACACTCAATGGCGGTCATTTTATAGGTCACTTCCTTATACCTCTTTATAGTATGGCTTCGTAAATGAGGCGTAGTAGCGATTTGACTGACTTTTCTTATACATATAATATATTAAACTTTTAATACTATATAAGGTGTATTTTAAAACTTTTCTAAAATACTAGCTTTAATATTAAATTTTTGAAAATTAATTTAATTTAAAATTAAACCATTTATGATTTAATCTTTATCTTTTAATTAAAAACTAATTAAATTAGTTTAAATCACAAGAAGATTAAATAATTACTTACTGTAAATCTGTTAATCAAATAGTTTAAATATAATCCTAATTCAATCCCTACTAAATTTCAAAAATGGAGGGTATTGGGTTATCTAATTTTAATTATTTTATTTTAACCAATTAAAACAAATAATTATCAAATAAGAAACCCTAACAAACCCTAAATAATTTAAAAATTAAGGGAGGAGGCCAGGGTTTCAAGAACCCTAGCCCAAGTCGAAAATTTCAAGCATTAGGGTTTAATTTCAATAAACCATAATTTGATCTATTCAACTATTATGCATATTCAATTAAAAACATTGGGCTCTGATACCACTAATATAGGTTTATAGGTTACAAAAATCATGTGGCGGAAAATAACTTAACTCTTAAGTTCACTAATTGGATCTATGTTTTCACTATTGGATGTTATAATCTATGAACATCAAGGAACCCTATGGAAACCCTAGTTTAATCAGAATTCATAAGAGGGTTAGAGTGTACATAACTTTTTTTTATTATACTTGTAAATAACCAATAAAATCCTTCTTCAAAAGCTCTTTGAAGCAAGCACCAGAAATCTCGTGTCTCTGATGGTTCACACCCAAACCCTAGCTACTAAGGAAACTTGGAGAGAGAGAAAGATAGAGAGGGGGGGGGGGGAAGAGGGGATGATTTTTGGTTATCCTTCTAGGAGTATAGGTGGCCAAAAATATGATGCCTAAGGACCCTATTTATAGCTGATAGGAAAATCCTAAAAACCCTAATTTGAAATAAAGTAATATTATTTAAAATCTGCAATTATCTAGCTTCCTAATGATTCATATTATCCATATGGAATATTTCAAAAACCCCAGGGAGCCTCTAATTTTCGTCCAACCCTAAGAATATTCTAGAATTACTCTCTTGTTCAACTATTGAACAATTATGGTTTTAGTCCTTGCTCTTTTAATTAATCTAATTAATCCTAAAACTAATTCTAATTAATTTATGATTAATTTTTAATTAAATAATATTATTTCTAATTGATATATTAATCTCATAATATATTAATAAATCATTTATTACTATTTAGAGTAAATTACATGAATGGTCCCTATGGTTTGGGGTAATTTACACGTTTTGTCCCTAACTATTTTTTTTAACTCGAACGATCCCTAAGATGTAATTCTGTTGCACGTTTGGTCCCTGACAGACCTAAAAAGACTATATTGCCCTTTTGTTTAATTTTTTATATTAATAATTACTTATTTCTTATTTTTTAATTAAAAAAATATCATTAAACACAAATGGCTTCCACCCATCATCATACTTGGAAATTACCATTGTCAAACAAAACCCTTTAAACCAAATATGAATGGAAATTTGAAATGTTTTCAGATCTGATACGAACATGATGATACAATCGGCTAATGAACAAAGCAAACAACAATCTATAACCCCAGAAAGAGGATAAGATCCAAACAACAGATGCACAATTGGGAAAGTCAAATATGAACATATTAAAGATTCTATGGCTCCAAAAGTAGATCTTAGACAAACATTGATAAATCAAATAGATCCACTACAAATTCATTGATAATAACGATTGCAAAATCAATAAAGAACATGCAAGTAGACAAAAACACAATCCAGTCAACATGACACACGTTCGATACAAATCGATTTCAATTTCATATCAAGAAAACGGTAACGATGGAGATAATGGGACAGTTTCTTGGGGATGAGACGAACCGTCGGACCATGACCGTCGGATATGCATTGGAAACCCGTCGTTCTACACACAAAAGTTGCTGACAACCTTTTCACGTCTTCGATCTGCACTTGAAAGTCGTTGATCTATACCTATGATCATCTGCTTCATCGATCTTCAACATCAGCCGCCAATGTACACCATGTAGTCGATTTGCACCTTCAACCTTTCACCTCTGCTGCCATGGGTTTTTTTGGATGCACAGGAACAAAACGAAGGTGCATAAGATGGTGGTCGGCAATTTAGTAATGGTGATCGATGGAGGTCCGGTGAGCGTGAGTGGTGGCTGTAGAGTTTTGATCTAGGGTTTAGAGAGAGAGAGAAAGATAGAGAGATATAGAGAGAGAGAAAGAGAGAGATAATAGGTTTAGTGGGTGAGGGGTAACCGAATGGGTAATAAAATTATATCTTAGGGACCGTCCGAGTTAAAATGTTAGGGACCAAACGCGCAGATTACACCAAACCACAGGGACCATTCATGTAATTTACTCTACTATTTATTAATCATATAAGGGTAAATTACACCAATCGTCCCTCGTGTATATGCCAAAAAGCGCGTTTAGTCCCTATTTTCAAAAATTAACTCGGATCGTCCCTCAGTGTGTTTTTTCTTGCACGCTTAGTCCCTCCTCATATAAAAAGACCATTTTACCCTTATTTATTTATTTTTTGATTTATTTTATATTTATTTTATATTTATTATTTATTTATTGATTTTTTATTATAAAAAATAATTATTTATTTCCTTTAAAAAAAGAAATGGACCCTAAACCTAAGCACCTTCATAACTCGTCTATTCCCTTATTCTTCTTCATTCCGTCTCATCTCCACCATCACCACCAACACCAATCCCTGACATCACTGTCAACACCGATCGTCATCCCTTGAAGAAGAATAAACCTTAAAAAAATAGAAATTCAATTGTTTGAAACCTAAAACCCTGCAACTTAACAAATCTGCAACTTGCTACTAGGTTTTACCTGTTTAGGTCACAAGGGTCAGAGAGGGACCCATATCACCGGAGAAGAAAGGCGAGATGATCTAAAGTGGGGAAATAGAAATCTTATCGGAGAAGAAGAAAAAGGGGAGGGCAACCATCTATGAGTGGAAAACCACCTCCACTGGAACAAACCAAACCTCGTTCTCATCCATGGCTACGAAGGTAACTCAATTGGCAATTCATATTGCAGGTATCTACTGACATACAATTTCACCATACCAGATCTGGTGTTTTTCACCAAATCTTACTCGATAAGGATGGAGCTTACAGAGGTGAGATGTTTCAGGTGAAGTGTGTGTGTGTGTGTGTGTGATTGAATGAAGAAATTAGGGGTTAATAGATTTTTGGTGTATATAATTAGTTACAGAGGTTTGTGGTGTACTGGATGGTGGATATGGAGGAGAAGATGGTGGAGAAAGGGGTGATTGTTAGCAGTGGAATTGGGTATACGGAACAACAGAAATCTGAGTATCTGGAGAGGAGAAGATTGGCGGAATGTTCCAGAGATTTTGGTACAAGAAAAATCAAGAGAGGGAGGGGGAAGAAGGTCGATGGTGGATGTGTTAAATCAACAGTCGCAAGTGGTGATGCTATTTCCGACATGAATAGAGCAAGGAAAGTGAGGTGGTGGTCCGTGGCGGCGATCAAGCGGGTTTCCGATGGTCCTTGTATCTCCGGTGGCCGGATTCTAATTTCAAAGGGAGGTGAGGGACGATGAAGAGAGGGATTGAAGAGTTAGGGTATTTGTTGTTAATGGGGTGGGAGTGATAGGTTTAAGTGTTTAGAAATAATTAATAAATGTAAAAATACAGGATTGAAATTTAGTTTTTGTTTTTCTTATTAATACAAAATAAAACAACAAGGGCAATATAGTCATTTTATGTGAGGGTAAGGATGAATTGTGCAGATTTAAATTAACGAGGGATCAATCGTGCAAGTTTAAACCAAACGAGGGACGGTCCGAATTAATTTTTAAAAATAGGGACTGAACGTGCTTTTCGACATATGCACCAGGGACGATTGGTGTAATTTACCCATCATATAATAAATCAATGAATTGGTCTCTCTCTCTCTGAAAGTCATCATATTCAATCGCTAGTTTTGAAGGCAACTCAAAAAGACTTTGCTTTTAATTTAAATATATATACCAATTTAGAAATTTGACGATGATTGGTTGACACAAACAATAATGGTTTGCAATCAAGAAACATGATATTTTCCACCTTTAGACATGGGTTGTTCTGTTGCGATTTGGATGAAGATGAAGAATCTTTTTTTTTCATTTAGATGCAAACTGTTGTTGATGACGGAGATGTGAGAGGTGGAGGCGGAGACAGAGACGAAGAAGTGAGTACCAAATTAGGCGTGGATGAGAGATAGATGGAGATGGTGGTATATTCTAATCGAGAGGGAATGGCAGTGTCTAGAAACATTAGAATGGATTGGAGAATTAAACCCGATAAACAGTACCCCAGTCAGATACTCTTCTTTAAGAAGCCTCAAAATTAAATCTTATATGTATATAATTAGGATCAAACCTTCGTAATTTAGGTGTTGTTTGTTTTTCGGAAAAAACCTCTTCAGACCTCTTATTGCTGTGCGGCGCAGCACACGTGCAACACTTTTCATCTCGCATTTGTTTGTTTTTTAGAAGTCTTCAGAGTCAAAAACCTCTATATTTGGCGCAACACTTGTACTGCCTCTTCCAACCTCTTTCAACATCTTTTTATTTTTCTAGCTAAAATTTTTATTATATGTTATTGAAATTTTATTTCACTTTTTTTTTGTTTATTCTTGTTGAATTTTTTTTGTTTTTTTTTATATATTGAATAATGATTTGTTGAATTTTTTTTTTGTTTTTTTTTTATATTGAATAATGATAGATTTGTGATGAAATATCATTATTTTTTGCTAAATATCTTTAAGTTTTTTTTGTTGAAATATGATTATTTTTTATTGAAATATCATTAATTTTTGCTGAAATGTTATACATTATTAAATTTTTCGTATTAAAAAACTATTTTTGATTTATAAAATTAGTTTATTTTAATTTTTTAATATCTGCAGCAGTATGCAAATGTTAAAAAAACAAACACGTTTTTTATTACAGTTTGCAGCCTTTTGGTCCATCTCTTCTACTACAGAGGATTGCAGAGATGATCCGTAGACTTCATGAATTACAGAGATGATCCACAGACTTCATACATTTTTGCTTCAAAAAATAATTAGACCTTATTCTTTTAAAATTCCATGAGCCGGGCAACGAATCTTGGTTACTCAGTCAAACTGTATTAAATAAAATTAAGCTGCATAGCCGGACCCCAAAAGTTTTCAACTTTGGTTAATAAATTCCAATAAAATCCGCTCCACTCTACCCCTTAAATTCATCAGCCGCTGATCACCGTTCAATCGAATCATTCTTGCTGAAATGGCTCCGATTGCTGTTGGTGACACGATCCCCGACGGGACTCTTGCCTACTTCGATGAGCAAGATCAGATGCAACAGGTTTCCGTCCACTCTCTCGCCGCCGGCAAAAAGGTCGTTCTCTTTGGCGTCCCCGGCGCCTTCACTCCAACTTGCAGGTATCCTGAATTCCATTTTGCCCATTCTCTAATGAAACTTCAGTTGTTCATAAGCTTGATTCTTAGCAATTGGAGAAAGCATTGATGATTTTATATCTAAATCATATATATCTCGTATCGATTTCAAATTTAGGGCTTTACTAAATGAATCCCTAATAGAATAGGCCTGTTGATGATAAATTTATATGATTTGCGTAATTTGTCCTCTTAAATGTCGAATTTGATCTTCTTCTTAGTTCATCAAAATTGTAATCGTTTATTTGGTTAGAACAGTATGAAGCATGTTCCTGGCTTCATTGAGAAATCCGATGAGCTTAAATCAAAAGGCGTAGAGGAGCTTCTGTTGATCAGCGGTAAACCATAAGTGTGAATTTAGTGTCTGTTCTTTGTTTTCGAATTGTTAATTACGGAAGTAATCTTCTTGGTTTCATTTTCATTTGCAGTAAACGATCCTTTTGTGATGAAGGCATGGAAGAAGTCATACCCAGAGACAAAGAACGTGAAGTTTCTTGCTGATGGAGCTGCGAAATACACTTACGCACTTGGGTTGGAGCTTGATCTTTCAGAGAAAGGGCTTGGGGTTCGTTCACGAAGGTTTGCGTTGTTGGTGGATAACTTGAAGGTGGTGGCTGCAAACATTGAATCCGGTGGTGAATTCACAGTGTCCAGTGCAGATGATATCTTAGCTGCTCTGTAAATCTGTAATGTGTCAAAACTTTCTCTCTTAATGTTTTCCTCTTCATTGAGTAAGTATCTTCTCTAATACTTGTAGAAGAGAATTAAAAGATGACTATGTATGAGGTGCGTTTTATTTTAAATAAACGGGATTCAGATTTACACTTTTATTTCATTTTGTAAAGTATAAATTTTGCTGCTCTTCTACTCTCAATCTCTAACTGAACATAGAATCCCATTATACTAATCATATACACCAAAATGGTGTTAAAATGATGATGGATTGAATCATACTCGTGAGGATTTGATGTTTTGTATTTATTATACTAATACTTTATGTGTTAGTATACTTGTGTAGTTATATTGAAGTTGTATGGGATTTGATTTATCGTGTTATTATAGTAGTTCTTAGGATATTTTAGTTGTATAGTTATATTAGAAATATAATAATGATTAGTTGTAATATGTTGAAATTAGTCATTATGTTTTGAATTTATTTATAGTTATTGTAACATAATATGATGTAAAAGAAATTGGTAAAAACCTTTAAAAATAAATGTTTGTTTTTTGACAATTTATATAAGTTATAAAAAGAACAAGATACGAATATAGTTTTTTAACTCACAAATTCACAGCAACACCAAAAGCAGAGAGGAAAGAAGAGAAAAGAAATGGTTTTCTCCTTTTTCGGATTTCTTGAGACCGATATAGTGTTTCTTCATTTCTAGGGGATCCAACGGTTTGTTTTCTTTGATTTTTGAACATTGAGACCTTCATATCGTCCGCTTGAATTTTTGAGATCAACTCCAGTGACTCGTGAAACGTTGCTAGTATTTGCTGTTGGAAATTAGCAACATATTTGGTGATGTTACTCTTTGCCTTTTGTTTTTTGAGATCAACTCCAGAGACTTGAGAAACGTTGCTATTATTTGCTGCTGGAAATTAGCAACATATCTGGTGATAATCCTCTTTGCCTTTTGTTTATTTGATTTCATACAAAGTAATTTGTTTATTTACTCTTGTTTTGATGGGGTTTTCACACTAAAACTTTGGCGGCTCATATTGATTGATTACTTACTGTTTTAGGCTGATTATAAGGTCATACAAATTTCATTAGGACTAGTTTTGTTGCAATTGAAAAATAAATTATTTGTTTGCATCTGCAAAGGACAAAGGTTCATTTGAGTCGAGAAAGTTTAGCAAAACGAAGCTTATTTTCGCCGTGTTATTTATCGTTGTAGTTTGGTTTTTTCATAATATTGATATCAGAGCTTTGGTTCTTGTTATTGGGTTATTTGTTTGAACAATGGAAGCTAATACAAGTAGGATTGTCAATTTGAATGGTTCTAACTATCATGTTTGGAAAAGCAAGATGGAAGACATTCTTTATGTGAAGGATTATTATTTGCCCGTATTTAGTACCGACAAACCTAGGGATAAAACAGATGCAAAGTGGAATATTTTGCATATAAAGGTTTGTAGATAAATTCAACAATGGGTTGATGATAATGTTTTGAACCATATTAGCACGAAGACTTATGCTCGTACTTTGTGGAACAAGCTTGAGCATTTGTATGCTCAGAAGGCCGAGAACAATAAGTTGTTATTAGCTAAACAGTTGATTGGCTTGAAGTCCCATGATGGTGTTGGGTTTATATTCAAAAATAATATAATTATAGTGTCAAAACTATGAGGTTAGCAACAGAAGCATTTTAAAAGAATATAAATAAAACCATGTTATACCCACCAAGGATCTTTTTGTAAAACATGGAAAGATTAAAACTCAACCATATGGAGAAAACAACTATAACATTTGAAGACTTTGATTTTTCTCAGGAGGTTGGAAGTTGATGAAGATGGCAAAGACTTCAAAGTAGAAGCTCTCTATAATGTATCCACCAAGTAAGGATAAACCACTTTGAGATGTTAGTCTTCACTTGTAATTAGTTGTTCTTAAGCCTTAAAAGACATATATCAAATAAGTTTTAAGGAGAAGCAACTAGTAAGCCCTTAAACTCGACACTACACAGTGCAAGAGAGGAGATGGGAGAGCACCAAGTTGCTCTCGATTTTGGGAGAGAAAAGAAGAGAAGAAACAGTGAAAAAAAACTAGTTGGTTTTTGTCATTAACTTTTCTTTTATATACTACCTTACATCTAAGAAGGATCATACCATCTTTAAATGCAAGATTAATACAAAGGCATGGGTGAATCACAAAGTCAAACAAGCAACCATCGCCCTCCTTCATGGAGTTTACGGTTTACGGCTTGAAGGAGGTGATGAGAAGGCTAATGTGTTTTCCACTCAATCATCCAAGTTCCAACTAACTAGTTACATGTAGCAACTAGATGATTGCTCAAAGTGTCCAAAGAAATGTACATAACATATATATCCATACCATATGAATATAAATAACTTTGATTTTATTTTATTGTTATTTCCACGAACAATAATTCCCAGTTAGTTGTTGAAATATTATTTTCATAAAATAATAATTTTCCAATTAAATACAAGTGTTGATTATATTTATTAATAATCAAATTACTCTAATAAATAATTAATAAGTAGTAACTTCTTATAAGGTGTGACCGTATATGATCATAAGTCATTAGCAAAATATCATTTTATAATGACTCTTGGGCATACATATGTTTCAATCTCTCACTTGCACGACTCATCATAGGTTGATATAGACGGTGGTGAACTGTAACACCCGAAAACCAGAAGGCCAAATGAAGAAAGAAAATCTCCAAACAAGAAGGCGACTCGTTGAGTTCAAGGGTGAGAACTCGACGAGTAGGAAGGTTGCCCCGCGTGTTTTTGGAAGACCAACTCGACGAGTTGGACTAGGTTTGGGAAACCCTAAATCCGGGATTTTGCACCGTATTTAAGCATCCTAATCCCCACTTTCTGACCCCATTTCCAGCCTCCAAGTCCCAAACCCTAGTTTCAGAAACCTTAATGCATTTGTGAGCTTGTGAGCAATTTTTTAGTGAACTTTGTGTGTTTTGAAGCTTGTGGAAGAAGAAGAAGCTAGAGGATTCAAGGAGAAGATAGTAGATCCAGAGACTTCCTTTCATCCTCATCATTTTCTGGTAATCAAGTCTCTAACTTGCTTAGTAGTTTCTTATATCTCCTTATTTTCACTTTATTGGGTTTTTGGTCTAAGAAGCTTGATCCTTGGGATATGGACGACCCAAGTAAGTATACCTTCAGATCAGGGATTATAGAGGGCTTTCATGGCATAAAGGTGCAAACTTTATGGCCATTGAAGCCCCATGCAAGACATAGGATGTCATTTTGGCCTTTTAAGCTCCAAAAGGCCATGCATGGAGTGAAACATGGAAGCTTTACGTGTACATGTAGTGTTTAGGGTCTAGATCTCTGCTTGTAAGCTTTAGTTTGGAGTATGGATGGCTTGTGGACCAAGATCTAGGTCCTAAGGAGTTAGGGTTTGAGCTAAAACCATTAAGAAAAGGTATTAACGGGTAAAATTGGAAAGTTTACCCTTAAAAGGACATTTCCGGTGTATAGGTGGAGTATGGAGCTTAGATCTAAAGAATAGAGGCTTAATTCGTTAAGAAGGGCTTAACAGACTGAGGAACTCGACGAGTCCATATAGGAACTCGACGAGTTGGGTTGGAAGTTGCCCGATTCTGATGAAAGAGGAGGCAACTCGTCGAGTTGCTGGAAAACTCGACGAGGTGGGTCGGGATTTCACAATTTTGTGGATATGGAGAACCCGACGAGTTTGGGGTAGACTCGACGAGTTGGTTCGAGATATAGTGTTCTATGATTTGTGGAAACTCGCCGAGTTGAAGGATGACTCGACGAGTTGAGTCAACTCGAGCGTTGGATTTGACTTTGACCGGAGTGTTGACTTTGACCTTGACTTTGACTTTGACCAAGGTTGACCCTTGAGGGGTTATGAAGCATAGATTGGTTACTAAGGGTTGTGATATGCAGGGATTGTGTAGAGCCGATCGCGGGGCAGAGACGTTCAACTATCATCCGACATTGAGGTAAGTTTCCTCTTGTAGGAACGGGTCGAAGGCAATAATGCCGACCTATATGTATGATTATATGTTATGTGTGTTGATTAGTAGCTAAGTGTGGGCAGGGCCCGTAACTTAGCATTATTTGGTATGGATAAGTATTGATAGATTTATATATGTCAGGTGGTACCCGAAGAATGTTTATATGTATGTTTCTGGACTACGATTCAATGTCGGGTGGTACCCGAGGAACGTATGCATGTTAAGTTATATTTGTTGTTTGCGTGATACTTGTATGTGCCTGGTAGGGAGATGAGTGTGGGTGGGGGCCCGTATCTCATCACTAGCTAAGTATGTGTAACGCCCCATTTTCTGGTATGTAATTTAAATAAGTATTTTCAATTCTTAAGGGGTACTCGACGAGTCTGTAGCCCGACTCGTCGAGTAGAGACGGGATGATCACACAAATTGAGTTGGCTACTCGACGAGTCCATAAGTTGGGACTCGTCGAGTCCGCATGTCTGGATGAAGCCTTAATTTTAAGGGTTTGCACCCTATTTAAACACATTTATGCACCCCAGCCTCGCCTCCATCACCCTCAGAACATTTCTTATCAAACCCTAGCCTCCTTAAAGAGCGTGTGAGTGATTGTTGCCTTGTGAAGGAACTTTTGGTGCATTTTGGAGCAAGTAGAAGAAGGAGAAGGTTGAAGAGTTCAATGAAGAAGAAGTAGATCCGGAACACACTCCTTTGTGGTCATCTTTTCTGGTAATAAAGTCTCCATCTTGCTTATTGATCTAATAGATCTAGTTTGTCCCCAAATTGTTGATATTAAGCTCAAAAACCCCAAGTCCTTTGTAATAAAGCCTTATGATCGAGTTATACTTCAGATCTAGCCTCTCTTGAACTCCAGGAGCTCATTATAGCCACCTTTATGCAATCTTGGCCTTGTTCTAAACCCTAAGTGCTTAGTATTTGATGATTTTGGGTATTTTAGCCTCATACCCTTGTGCATGCACGTAAAGTTGGAAACTTTATGTGTAAAACCAATCCTAAGAGCTCAGATCTATGTTATGGAGGCACTGAAATCGATTAGAATCGACTGTATAGTAATAGCATGCTTAGGACTCGACGAGTTGTTCTTCAGACTCGACGAGTCACAGACTGGACGTGTTCATATGTTAAAGGAGAACTCGACGAGTTGTTCATACAACTCGGCGAGTCGGATGAAGTTAGACTCGATGTTAGCATCGAGGAAGAACTCGTCGAGTCTTTTCCAAACTCGATGAGTAGAAGCGGGTAGAGGGCTAGAATGGATGATAGGGACTCGGCGAGTTGACGGCCCAACTTGGCGAGTCCGGTCAACAGGAAGTTGACTTTGACCAGGAAGTTGACTTTGACCTGCCCAGGGGTAAATAGTGATTTTATCCTGAGATTAGTTATCAGTATTTGATTTAGTGTTTATGGTATTTGTAGCCGGAGAGTTCCGGAGCAGCGGTAAGGCAGTTTCAGATTTAGCATCTCGGCAGCCAGCGTTACGAGGTGAGTTTCCTTCCAATAGGAACGGTTCTACGGCCACAATGCCGACCCGTCTAGTTAGCAGTAGTCCTGGACTTCGGTCCGATGCGGTAGTTCAGTGTGCTTGATGTCTTTGTGATTCAAGCATATATTTGTGTTATGTGTTCCGGAATTGAGTCCGATGCAGTATGCAGTATATGTGTTTATGCTAGTAGTTATGAGTATGCTATGCTATGTTCAGTCAGTTTCCGGACTTTGGTCCGATGCAGAGGGCAAGGCCCTGGTTAGTTCCGGACTCTGGTCCGATGCAGTTTCTGGACTTCGGTCTGATGTAGAGGGCAAGGCCCTGGTTAGTTCCGGACTTCGGTCCGATGCAGTTTCTGGACTTCGGTCCGATGCAGAGGGCAAGGCCCTAGTTAGTTACGGACTCCGGTCCGATGCAGTGGGCAAGGCTCAATATGTGTTTATATGTTGTTGTATGGTATGTGGTAGTTTGGGGGAGCTCACTAAGCTTCGTGCTTACAGTTTCAGTTTTGGTTTTAGGTACTTCCGCTAGCAGAGAGAAGAGCTCGGGTTGATGACATCGCACCCACCACAGCTTCAGTTTTATCCTGAGAGTTTTATTCAGACATTTTGTTATGATTGATACAATTTTGTTTTGACACCGTTACTATGACTTTTGAGTACTCATTTCATGGTTCTTGTTATATATGGTATTGGATGATGTGATTTTTAGTAATATTAAAATAAAAATTTTTGGTTCGTATTTTGGGTTGTTTCAGTATGGACGGGGTTCCATATCTCATCATTAGCTTCGTGCTTACAGTTTCAGTTTTGGTTTCAGGTACTTCCGCTAGCAGAGGGAAGAGCTCGGGTTGATGGCATCGCACCCACCACAGCTTCAGTTTTATCCTGGGAGTTTTATTCAGACATGTTGTTATGACTGATACAGTTTTGTTTTGACACCGTTACTATGACTTTTGAGTACTCATTCCATGCTTCTTGTTATATATGATATTGGATGATGTGATTTTTAGTAATGTTAAAACAAAAATTTTTGGTTCGTATTTTGGGTTGTTTCAGTATGGACGGGGTTCCTTATCTCATCATTAGCAGAGTAGGGGCAGGGCCCAAGATAGGCGAGGCCTTAGACTAGAAGAGGTAGTGTTGTGTATGATTCTTTATGTACTAGCATGATTATATGTTATTGTTTGTATGTGCATAGCGGGCGGGGCCCAGAGACGGGCGGGGCCTGGTAGAAACACATCTGTATACCGAGCGGGGCTCGATGCCAGGCGGGGCCTGATGTCAGACTCTTTCCGATGTCGGGCGGGGCCCGAGGAAAGGTCGGGAGCCTAGTTCATGTGCTTATGTGATTATGTGTATGGTATGTGGTAGCTTGGAGATACTCACTAAGCTTCGTGTTTACTGTTATCGGTTTTGGTTTCAGGTACTCCAGTTAACAAGGGGAAGAGCTTGGGATGACTGCAGTGCACACACCATTTGTTTAGCCTGGGATGTTTTTACTCTGATATGCTGACGTGTGTTTTGATACGATACTTTGATTTGATACGATGACTTATGTTTTTGGATGAAATGAATTTGGAAACTATGGTTTAATTAATAAGTAAAATGAAAGTTTTGGACTGTATTTTTGGGATGTTACATGAACGTCTAACAACATTTCATTTCCCCCTATAGCATACAATGAAGAATGTTATTCATCAACATCCAATTCCCAAAGCTCAAAACTACAATTGATGTATAAGGTAAGTTTATCAGTTATTCCTTTATTACAGACATCCTGTTGAACACGAGACTTAGATCACAATCAATCCCATTTGGTGTTCAACTTTGGGTAATGTGCATTAGATGTCTAGCTCTCAACACATAAGAGAAACAAATCCAATATTGGCTGCATAAGCCTCTTATATAGTTCATGTAATAACCGATAATAGCCTTTAACTGCCTATTTAAAGATCAACATTTGACCACATCAAATCATAGTTCATTCCCTACACTTAAGTCCCATTATTATTCTCATGTATTAAGGATACAAAGATAGTAACTTTTATCAAGTATCAACGGGTGATCTTGATGCGATTCATGTCCAATACTTATTCTCTGATAAGTATCTATGAATCTTGGTTACAAATTGGATTAAGGTGTCTAAGTCTATAACTAAATTGGTATAAACTTGTAATTAGAAGCAAAATCCTTTTTGGGTCGCTCTCATAACTAGAAACTGATTAGAATGACAATTTAAGAGAGAGAGAGAGAGAGAGAGAGAGAGAGAGAGAAAATAATTTATTAGTTTATTATATGATTAATAAATTAATTGGAAATAGATTAAATTAATTAATAATTTATCATAATTAATTTGGAGTTAATTTGTGATCAATTGGAATTAATTAGAAGTGCAAGGATTGTTTGGTCATTGCTTAATAGTTGAGCAAAAAAGAGATTCTAGAAACCTCCACAGCTTTGACGATTTTGGATGTCTTTGATGGCAATCTAGAATGCTCTAATTAATAAGGAAAATAGATAATTACCAGGATTTGAAATAATATTATTTTATTTTCAAATCTAGGGTTTCTAAGGTTTCTTAGCAATTATATAAAGGGTCATAGGGCTTGTAATTTTCGGCCACCGGTACAAAAGAAATTGCACATAAACAATAAGAAACACAACACCAAATCAATTTCAGAAATCTTTCCAAAAATTCGACTCAAATATTTAGAGATTTTAGAAATTACAGAAAGTTTTTTAGTTACCATTAGTCTGATGTGGTTCTGTCTCTTCGGATCCTTGTTTTCTCCCCCAAACAGAGGAGAAATCAGACCTCGGGACTTGATCGAACTTACCCAAATCAGTTGAACTGTGAAGAGAAATCAGAAATCGAAATATCCATTATCCAATAATGTCTTTTCTATTGTAATGGAACTCTTATAGGTAAAAATCAAACTCCTGACAAAAACCACAAAATCAAATTAAGATATGACGATTGATGGCAATAGTTTAGAAAGAAATTAGTATTAGATTAAGAAAAACAAAACTCATCCAAATCAGTTGAAGAGAAATCGGAAATCGAAAAATCCAACAAGTCCTTTCTACTTTCGTCGCCCTTGGAGGTTTGCTTCAGGTTAAACAAAATTAAATTGGAAATCAAACTTCAACTTGCACACAAATCTTAAATCGCAATACTATGAGATTATCGATTAAGTGCAACATGTTTATATGAAGAAGATTAATGAGAATAAAGAACAAAAATCAGATGTAGAATGATAGTAAACAGAATCATTGAATCAGATCAATCGATTTAAGTGTTTTTTAACCACAAAAATGTTTATGGAAAAAGTGTTTATTGGCTTTTTAAGCTATGAATCACTAACTTTTTAAAACCTTCATATATTGTCTTGCAAAAAGCCAATTGAAAATCATTTTTTTAAGAAGCCAAACACTTTTTTAACATATTGAATTTTTGAAAAAATCAATAAGTTAATATGTCATTTTAAAAAGTATTCCCAAACACCCACTTAGACTTTAGATCCGGCTCCTCTATCTCTACGAACTCGTACGTTTTTCTAGGGGGCGATTGGATTTTACCGATTTGGCGATTGCAATTCTCAAAGGGCTTCAATTGTTTGGCGCTCACCAGTCACGCCTTCGTTCTTGCCTCCACACAATCGACTGAACTTCTTGACCATGGACTAAACTTTTGGGCCAACATAATATACATAGTTCTTAATGGACTAAACTTATGCCCCCTAATATGTTGCCCTGGGCATTTGGTCAAATGCCTGATTATAATATTATTGTATATCTTTAGGTCATTGGAATAAATTATTTCCATTAATCTTTAGTAAACAAAAATCTTTTATCACAGTTCTACAATGGTTAACATTTTCAAAACTTTTTTTATTAACCAATTCATCTTTTATCTATCTTAAAACTTTTATAAAGCCCCTCATAAAATTTATCATTGCCTTAACATATCATATTTCGGCAAACATAAAAGATGGTAAAATTTTCAATATATAGTTATGAAAACAAGAAACAATAAAATACCATGCGACCTCAATGTTATAGAATATTTTAAAATTTGTTTTATTTTGAATTTTTTTGACAAATTACTTTTAAATAACATATTCTCTTTTCCTTGTCCGGACTATAAATTAAACGAATTGTATGTGAAGCTTTGATACATGAATCAACTATGATAAGTTCCCAAGTATATAAATCACAATAATCATAATCTAAAATTCTAAATAAACAACAGTTGATACTACATCCTCTTTCTTTAATAATTGATTATTTAAAATCCCATCTTAAACTCATATGTTTGTCATTTCTCTATCCCTCTCTTATTCCAAAATCCAGAATTTTCAAACAAAAATCGAAAATTTTCAATCACTCGATACATAATTAGCATGTGCTCCAGAAAAATATGCCTTGGTGCATCATCATTAAGAAAGATCCACAGCTTCTTGACCCTCAACAAGCTTAGACCGGAACTGGTTCAGCAACCGCACTAGAAACCTCGTTTTTAACCTGCACAATAACAAAACAAAAGATGCGTATCGTTTCTAAGTCAGTGTTTGACACTGACTAGCTGAAAAGTTAGCTGCTAGCTGATATCGTAATAGATAACAAACGTAAAATGACATAAAAGGATATATTTGGATTTTGGAAAACTTGTGGAAGGGTATATTTGGAAAAGTTATGGAAAAATCCCCATGGGTATTATCTTGATTCAAGAGGTGTGTTATTTGTTGGTCTTATTATATTTATACCATTTTAAAACGAGTGAGAATGTGAGTTGAGGAGGAAGTAATGAGGCTTTCCCTCTTACCTGCAATTTGTACATGAACAAACATAAGGTTTGTCACGTAAGACATGACATAACAGGTTGTACTGTGTTTGGCATGCACTGGAACTAATGTCAGACTTCCTATTGTTTCTCTAATGTTGTTTAAGACATTTCTTGGACCTAAAATACTTAATTGATTACCTTGGCTGATTTGAATAGTTCATCGATCACTTCAGACAAGGTTGGATGGGCATGAACAGCATATTTGATATCCTGCATCATTCCATTCCAATGTTATGAATAATGATAAATGGTAAATAAATAATGATGATAAATGGTAAATAAATTCAAACCTGGATACGTGTTCCAAGAGCAATAGCATTTGATGCTTCATGAATAAGGTCTGCAGCATGCATTCCAAATATATGAACTCCAAGAATCTCTCCATTATCAGGTCTATAAATCATCTGCACACAAAAAAAAAAAACAAAACATAATGAGTAAACTTACAATAACTTTTTTTTTTTATAAAATGCATGAAATAACCTTAGCAATCCCCTCTCCTTCATTTTCAGCAAGGGCTTTAGTGTTAGCCTTGAAGCTAGTTTTGGCAATACTGATTTCAAATCCTTCCTTCTCAGCTTTTTCTCTTGCTTGTGGCTGCAGGGTTATAACAAAAAAAAAAAATTAACTTCTCATATATTTTTATTTTTTTTTATAAAGAAATCTAAAAATAATACAAAAATGAAAAAGAACATACCTCTGTTAACCCAACCATACTGATTTCAGGATGGGTGAAACATGCAGCAGGGATGCTTAGATGATTTAGGACATGGTCTTTCCCAGAAACTTGCTCAACAACTATGTTAAGGGTACAATTGTCAATTCACACACGTAGCAGATAAATCATACAACTAAAAGTAAGCAATATCTTTACCTGAAATCCCCTGTGCACTTGCTGCATGAGCAAGCATCATCTTTCCATTAGCATCACCAATGCAATACAAATGAGGGACCTGAACAACAATAACATAAAGTAAATGAAAACAAAAAAAAAAAAGGGAAAGATAGATAGAGAATGTTAATTACCAATTCGCCCTTGGAATCAATAACTCGCATGCGCTCATCAACAGGAATAAAACCACGTTGCGTTTCTACATTTACCTATAACAAGAGAAACCAAATAATAATAATAATAATCTTTAAATCTTTGATTTTACACATAAGATCTTTAGATGTATAGTATTGTTAGATTCACATACATTCTCCAAACCAAGCCCATTTGTGAATGGTGCTCTTCCAGTTGCAATGAGAGCAGCATCTACTTCCAATGTATCTTTTGGTTCCTTTGTTTTCGCATCAATAAGCTCAATTGTTACAGGTTTACCATCTTTAGCTGGAGTTATCTGTCAATACACAAAATAATAACTCAACAAACATGAACATTAATCCAACAGAAAAAAAAAAAAGGGTTAAAAGTTTATGAACCTTGGTTGCAAATACACCAGTATGATAGTCGATCTTTCGAGGATTTATGAGAACCCTTTGAGCTAATTTCCCAATTTCAGGGTCGAATCCAGGCATTAACTGATCTAAAGCTTCTACAAATGTCACCTGTGAGACAAAAACTCATAATCAGAAGCTTCATCATATAAATAATGTTTATATGTTCAAAAAGGATTAGTAATACTTACCTCACTTCCAAGTGCTGTATACACATCACTGAATTCAAGACCAATGTAACCACTTCCTACAATAACTATCCATTCTGGTACTGTTTCTAGTTTTAGTGCATGATCACTTGTTATGACAGTTTTACCTGTAGTAGTAAATATTATGAAGGTAATCAAGTATTAATACTATTTTCATTTTCAAATGTTTTTTCCTTTTAAACCATTATTATAGAAAAAAGGTTCTGTAAGAAACAAGCACTTACCATCAACTTCAACTCCCTTAGGGACAAATGGAATTGATCCAGTAGCTATAATTATGTTTTTTGCAGTAATAACTGTCTCAGTGCCACCAATTGTTCCATATTTCACCTTCTGTGGACCCTGCAAATATGTTCATAACAGTTTGATCATATGGTGTTTTGTATATTGCTTATATCTAATCATCTAGTGCAGATAATAAGAAAAAGGAGAGCTTTTCAAAATGAAAGAAATTTATGACATACCACAACAGAGCCAAAACCTGTTAATATGTCTACACCAAGAGATTTCATAGAATTGGTTAAATTGTTTCGAATTTTTGTGGCAAGATTTTGTGCATGATCAGCTACACCCTGTCTGTCATAACCAGCAGCTGCAACCTGCAAATATGAATTATTACAAATTAGTAAATTATAGAAATATTTAAGGACTGATTCTTATATTTTTTGAGTAATGGATATACCTGTAAACCAAAAGACTTCATATGGTGTTCATTTTGAAGCTCCCTCATACGACCACTGACAGCAAGAAGAGCTTTTGAAGGAACACAACCACGATTGACACATGTTCCACCAACTACATCACCTTCGATGATGGCAGTTTTCAGACCCTGCAGATGTCAAATTCAAGTTTAGGAAGATGAAAATAATACAACTTCTTGATATAAGGTAAAAAACATCAAAAGCTATTCATCTATCCCTTTCATTGCTTTGTAAACCATACATATCAACACTGAAAAGTACCTGTGATGTGATAATGAATAACAGAGCCACGTTTCTAACAGAGTTATATGAAGCACAATAGATGCGCATAAAATTTCTACTTAGATAGGTTCAGTCAATATACTTCTTTACTATTCATGAGATGTGCACACGAACAGTATTCACGAACTTGAAAAATTCCTATACTAAATCACTATATTGCGCAGAACAGGACAAATTCATGTAAGAAGATTCTGAAAATCGAGTTTCTTGCTTCAACAATGGAAATGTTTAATTGTTGCTAAATGTGCAATCGATCAACTTAAATAATTGAAAGAATAAACAAGCAGGAAGGAAAACCCGTCGCTTGCATTACCTTCTCAACAGCGTGAAGAGCGGCTCCGTGACCACCAACACCAGCTCCAATAATTACAAGATCATAGTCAAAACCCTTAGAAGAATTTCCATTGGTGGACAAGGAAGCCGAAATCTTAGTCTTGGGACGCAATTGCTTGAATAGAAGTGCATTGTTAGAGGACTTGCATCCAGAGAAAGCTTCTCTTCTGAGGCCACAGAACCGGAGCTGGCTTGGCGTAGCGGTGTTGCTGAAGAAGAGGTCGGAAGCGGCGGAGTTTGCTCCACCGTTGGATCTGACAGTGATCGGAGAAGACGAAGAAAGTGAAAGAGAGATTGAAGATTGCATTTTGAACAAGAATCGGAAAGCAGAGAGAGATAGAGAGAGGCTTAGATTTTACAGAAAAAGGAAGGGAAGGAGGGAGGGATGTATATATGGCGAAATGGGGGAGCTTCGAGAGGTCCGTTGGAAGGGGCGGAGTTAACAAAGGGGAGGAGAGTGTTTGCTCGGCTTGGACTCCGGTCGTTAGGATGAGTTGGAGAAGTTGAACAGCGTCTAAGTTTTTTTTTTAATAAAAATAATTACAAATAAACATTTGGTTTATCCATACAATTAGAGAATACATGTATAGAAAATCAATATGTGTTGTACCTTTTGTATTTGATACATTTAGTTTTCTCGTATTAAAGGTAGTGGAGCTTTTCAACAGAGTCCAACGGGTCTGCATTCTAATGTCATATCTCCTAAATCCATAAATGTTGTTTCCAAAAAAATTAATTTTGCCATCCAGAAATAGTTAGGGGCGCAACTTGTTGCTCATTTGTCTTCCATCAATATGTATTGAACTATATTAGTCGTATTAAAAATGTAATAAATAAATGAAAATAAACATATACATAATATAGGATTATGATTTTTGTTTTAAACGATTTTTTGATACGAAGATAATTCTAAAAATAATAGTTATTTGAATAAACCTTTTTTTTCTAGAATATGCAAAAGTTTGTATATGTTTGAGATTGAATCTAAATTTTTTTTTGTTGTTAAAAACACATTCCTAAAAATCTTGGTTAAACCTTACTATTTTTGATATTTTTAATTTATTTTAGTTTAATTTTTATAACTTTTTAATGGTAAAATAACTTAAGATTGTAACAAAATATTAAAATTGTTTAAAAAGATACCATTCAAATTTAATAAATACAAAAAAAAAGTTAATGAGGTATTTCCTTTGTACATATAATATCATCCAAATTCATTGTTTTTAATATGGCCTAATGGTGAGCGGTTGCTATAGGTTAGAGTCTAAGTATATTTATAAAAACAAACGGAAAAATGACTTAGAAATATAATAAAGTATCAAAATTGTTTACAAAATATCATTTAAATTTAGCAAGTACAAAAAAACACCAATGAAGTATTCCCTTTTTACACATAATACCATCCAAGTTCAATGTTTGTTAAAATATAACCTATTAGTCACTGGTTGCTTCAGTATAAGATCAAAATATATTCGATAAAAAATTAAAATAAATATGAATTAGGGATATTATGTGGAATACTTAGTTTGACCCTAACCTAAATCACACAATGACCAATAATTCATTTTTGAACAAACAATGAACTTAGATGATACTATATGTACAAAGACAATATTTCACTAATATTTTTTATACTTCTTAAACTTAAATGGTATTCTGTGAACAATTTTCATGTAACGACCCAATTTTCAAAAAAAAAAATTCATTTTTAATTAACCAAAATATTTTTTACAGCCATGATGTTTCCAAATAAAATTGTTTCCAAAATTCATAACCATTACAAATTTTATTTCAAATCATCAAAGTGTCCCATAAAATACCCGAGAGAGAGTGCACGCCACGCCATCAACCCTTGCCCTTGTCCTTGGGCTCAGATGTACCTGAAACAGATCCAAAAAGGATAAGCTAATGCTTAGTGAGTTCCCCATAACGCATATCATATTAACTATAAAAACTATCTCTACCACATAAGTCATGCATACAAACATATAAGGATGTCATGGGCTCCTCCCAAGGTCTTACTCCAGGATGTCATGGGCTCCCCCACATGGTCTTACACCTAAGTGTCATGGGCTCCCCCATGGTCTTTAGCTGGAAAGCCATGGGCTCCCCCACATGGTCTTACATCCAAGTGTCATGGGCTCCTCCCATGGTCTTTGCTTGAAAATCCATGGGCTCCCCACATGGTCTTACATCCAAGTGACATAGGCCCCCCTGGGGGTCTTTCCCTGCAAGTATCATATATATAGCTAGCATATTACCAAACATATCTAACTATCATACGACATGTCTCTACAGCAAGCATACCACATATCTCTACACAACAAGTACAACATTTATCATGAAATGGGCCGGTCTTGGTGCCTTAGCCCATTGATATGGTGAGAAGACTCACCTCTCATGAATGTAGAACTGACAAGCTAAGATTAGCTAATCCCCCATGTGCTGCTTCAAATCAATCGCCTATAATCATCATGTGATTAACTTGTTAAAATCCCGTAGACACCCTTAAAGTCAACCCTCGTCAACAGTAAAGGTCAACAATCCATGTTGACCTCTACTTGTCCAGTGTGTCCAGCAACTTGTCGAGTTTTCTGAGTAATTCCTCCATTAGTCGAGTTACCTATGTAACTCACCGAGTCCCTCCGAAAACCCATGAATATCAAACTGAAAACTCATGAAAACCAAAAACTCACTCGAAAGACCCAAAACGGGTAAACCCTATTCGACTCGTCTAACCTACCCCTCCTACCACTATCACATAATATCATAGCATACTAGCACATAAAGCATAACAAATAGAGGCATACCAAACAATTATCACAAAGACAATCATCTCAACTATATTCAAGTACTAGCAGGCCGACATTGGTGTCTTCGACCCACTTCTACTGGAAGGTAACTCACCTCAAATGTCGTGTATTAGCTAAACTGTCATCGGCTCTTGGATCAACTCCTCTCAAACTCCTACACATAAAAAATCTCCTGTAATTACCCTTTCATATTTAAGGGTTAACTATGGTCAATGGTCAAAGTCAAAGTCAACATCCAAGTTAAATTCAACATCCAGGTCAAAGTCAACATCCTGGTTGACTCAACTCACCGAGTTGGTCCATCAACTCATCGAGTTCCATGATCCATAAAACCCTGGAAATCTCGATCCAACTCGTCAAGTTCTTTCATGAACCCGTCGAGTTCCTCTTCATAATAGAGTTGAGACATTTCCCTCTCAACTCGCCGAGTTCC